>NC_140585.1:1037881985-1039278651 GCF_964204655.1 Triturus cristatus
GAGAGAAATCAGTTAAATATCTCCTCCCCTTTGTGCACACCTGATCCACAGCCGATTGCACTACATGTGTGGTATAACTCATAATAAAATCACTGTAATCATTGATGTATTGAACATTACTCTTCATTGAACACTTCCTTTCTATTACACGTGGCCAGGATGATAACAATAGTTGTTCATTATCATACATTACGGTCACAATTGTTAGCAATGCAAAACAGATTTGGATGATATGGGGACCCAGAACTTTGCGTGATGGGACAGAAGTGGAGCCAGGAGCATATTAATGTAAATTATTTCTGAATCAAGTAAGCCACTATTGTTGTGATGGGAGTAGGCTCCCTCCTCTTGTTCATAACTGCATCACTCCTAAAACAAAATTTGCCATCAAAGTGCAAGATCCAAAGCATAAATCAGTGCCTGGTTGATCTTAATACCATCATTTCACCACTGGTCCTTAATTTCTCAGTTTCATAATCAAAGGAAAACCATAATGTTGTACAATAGGTCCTCAACAGCAAGGAACATATAAGAATCCCCGTCACAGTAACACAGTATATAAGGAAAAGAATTTGATGAGTGGATGAACTGTTTAAATCCTTCTCCCCATACGAGGAAAATATTCGTAACCTCTACCAAGCTCTACACTTGACTAAGAATGGGAAAAACCCTATTAAATAAGGGATTAAAGAAAGATGTCAGCATCCTGTCTAAAACAACTTTCACTTTTAGTGTTAAGTGTCTCAACTGTAAGCTTAGGGCCCACAGTCAAGCTCACTTAGCAATTTTTACCTTAAAAGCATCATAATTCTGTAACACACATATACTTTTGTAAATATATCAATAATAAGGATACTTATTCATGTAATACTGTACTCTTATACATTAATACACTTTACTAAACTAAAACAACAGATGACATTTATAAGCATAAAACCTTTATACATGGTTCAGTCTTTCTAGTCCCTGGCGAATGCACTGCATCAAAATGCATTTTAGCGCACCCCCCTTAGAATCTAAGCTTATAGAAGAGTATTGTCAACAATCCAGCTGTCTCTAAAGAGGGAAAAATTAATATGCACACATTCGTACATATTTAAAAACACACAATGAATGCACCTTCAAAGAAACCAGAATTCTTCCCTCTCACTTCAAAAACATGGTCACAGTCACTTGCCCCTTGATCCTTTTTCCACCATCACCCCAACCTCTCTTTTCTCTGTATGTTTCCTAACTCTTGTGTTCCCTTCTCAAAAGTCCATATTTCCACAAGGCTGTCTCCTACTGGAACCATTAAGTCTATGCTCCACCCACGCTATCCTGTCTGAATTACACATGCATCTATTTTCATTCTCATTAACACAAAAGAATAGTGAAGGAATAGTCAATAGTGAAAGATCCTCCCTCATTGTCTGCAGTGAGCCATAACCCCAGCGTAAGAAGTGTGCAATGTCCCCATCTCATCCTTTGGACAAGATCCATTGGCAAAGAGGTCTCCATCGGCACCTGGCAGTGCTGTATTACTTAAATGTGATCGTACCTTAATATAGCTGTCAGTGTCAAGCACACAATCATCATTGGGCAAAAGGCAGACATGGCTCAGGGTGGTGTATTTTTTTATGGCAATGTGTGGTGCCAACAGTGTCAATACCCCCAGTTAGCAACCCCCTCTTCCGTTTCAAGTGGAAATCTCTGGCGGGCACCCCTCTGAATACTTAACTCGTGCTTTAGGGTGTAGACTCGCCGGACCGCGGCACAGTGTCTGAAATGTCTGTGTGTCAAAGCCAGCAGGGGCCAGTGAATCAAGGAATCATTTGGTATCCAGTGCCTGCAGTAGTGCCTCCAGTAGTCCTACAGTAGTCCTCTACCCCTTTCTGCATGCATGGTCGGGGAAAATGTGTGATGGTGGAACATGCGTGTATGTATTTAGGGCCATTTGACTTCTCAGGGCAGTGGTGATGCCGGTGGTACTTCACAAAAGGGCATAATCAAGATGGGTTTTGTTAACGCTTGGCATTGGGCTACTGTTTTTTGTGGTACCCCCATAGTTTTCACGGAGCTCACTAGTTCTCCCCACTGACGCAGCTTGTCTAGCGTACAGTAATGTATCAATTATTTTGACATCTGCTCAAGACGGATGTACAAAATATCGATATACAAAAATATTGTTGCAAAAATATAGAAGACATAAATATCGACTCCCTATATTTAAACAGGTAAGTACAAGAATATCGAGTAAAAAATATCGAAGTAAAAAATATAGATGTACAAAATATTCACTTAAATATATATAACATAAAATAAATATATTCAATATTAATAATATTTTTAACAAAATAAATTAAATTTAATATACATTTTAACTAAATATAACAAATAAACGTAATTAACAAATATAAACACACAAACATAAAAATATATACATATACATATGAGTCGAGGGGCTCCACCCCCGACTCAGCCGCTCCCGCCTCCCTGCCTCTGCTCCCACCCCCCTCCCCTACATATGGCGACCGCTGCGGGGGAGCGCGCATGAGACCTTGACCTCTGTGCCAAGGCAAGCACTCTCCCCATAAGCTCTGCCTCACAGTTGACCGCGCTAGGACTGAGACGACCCCCCGAGCAGGGTTCGAGCCAGCTACCCGTAACAGCACCTCAGGATCCGCCTGGGTGCTATCCGGTATCCCCCAGTGTTCCACTTCGGTTTTCCCAACTGTTGCTGATTGTATTATTGTTTTATTTGTTTTATTTTTTTGGGTTTTGTATTTCCCTTTGTTGTATTAGCCTTATTGTCTCCCCGTTCCCATGGCTGCTGCCCCTGCGGCCCGCCCCGACTCAGCTCCTCCCGGCCTCTGCTCCCGCCCCCCTCCCCTACATATAGCGACCGCTGCGGGGGAGCGCCCGTGAGACCTTGACCTCTGGGCCAAGACCAGCACTCTCCCCAGCAGCTCCGCCTCACCGTTGACCTCGCTAGGACTGAGACCGAACCCCGAGCAGGGTTTGAGCCAGCTACCCGTCACAGCGCCTCAGGGTCCGCCTGGGTGCCATCCGGTATCCCCCAGTGTTCCACTTCACTTTTCCCAACTGTTCCTGATTGTATTATTGTTTTATTTGTTTTATTTTCCTGCATTGTGTATTTCCCTTAGTTGTATTGGCCTTATTGTCTTCCCGTTCCCGCCGCTGCTGCCCCTGTGGTCCCACAGCCCAACTCAGCCGCTCCCACCTTCCTGCCTCTGCTCCCGCCCCCCTCCCCTACATATGGCAACCGCTGCGGGGGAGCGCGCGTGAGACCTTGACCTCTGGGCAAAGATCAGCACTCTCCCCAGCAGCTCCACCTCACCGTTGACCGCACTAGGACTGAGACCGACCCCCAAGCAGGGTTCGAGCCAGCTACCCGTCACAGCGGCTCAGGGTCTGCCTGGGTGCCAACCGGTATCTCCCAGTGTTCCACTTCGCTTTTCCCAACTGTTGCTGATTGTATTATTGTTTTATTTGTTTTATTTTCCTGCATTGTGTATTTCCCTTAGTTGTATTGGCCTTATTGTCTTCCCGTTCCCGCCGCTGCTGCCCCTGTGGTCCCACAGCCCAACTCAGCCGCTCCCACCTTCCTGCCTCTGCTCCCGCCCCCCTCCCCTACATATGGCAACCGCTGCGGGGGAGCGCGCGTGAGACCTTGACCTCTGGGCAAAGATCAGCACTCTCCCCAGCAGCTCCACCTCACCGTTGACCGCACTAGGACTGAGACCGACCCCCAAGCAGGGTTCGAGCCAGCTACCCGTCACAGCGGCTCAGGGTCTGCCTGGGTGCCAACCGGTATCTCCCAGTGTTCCACTTCGCTTTTCCCAACTGTTGCTGATTGTATTATTGTTTTATTTGTTTTATTTTCCTGCGTTGTGTATTTCCCTTCGTTGTATTGGCCATATTGTCTTCCCGTTCCCGCCCTGACTCAGCCACTCCCGCCTCCCTGCCTCTGCTCCCGCTCCCTCCCCTACATTTGGCGAACGCTGCGGGGGAGCGCACGTGAGACCTTGACCTCTGGGCCAAGACCAGCCCTCTCCCCAGCAGCTCCGCCTCACCGTTGACCGTGCTAGGACTGAGACTGCCCCCGAGCAGGGTTTGAGCCAGCTACCCGTCACAGCGCCTCAGGGTCCGCCTGGGTGCCATCCGGAATCCCCCAGTGTTCCACTTCACTTTTCCAAACTGTTGCTGACTGTATTAATGTTTTATTTGTTTTATTTTCCTGCGTTTTGTATTTCCCTTCATTGTGTTGGCCATATTGTCTTCCTGTTCCCGCTGCTGTTGCCCCTGCGCCCCCCCCGACTCAGCCGCTCCCGCCTCCCTGCTTCTGCTCCCGCCCCCTCCCCTCCCCTGCATATGGCTACCGCTGTGCGATCGCGCCAGACACCCAGCCCCCCGCGAGAGCCACGACACCGCTATGATGCCAACTTCCTCCGCAAACTCAACGCCAGCCGATCAACCAACTGCTTCCAGGCCACCCGAAGCTCACCCACGGACCCTTCTCCTGCCGAAGCTGCAGCTTCACCAGCCATCGAACACCTACACGGCCTGCCCCACCTGCCAGGGCAGGACGCAACCATCTCAGATGCATACTACTCAACACCCGGTCCGTCCTCAAGCATGCCATCGTACTCTGGAACCTACTCGACTCAGCCTCCCCGCATAGGCATAAGGACTTTTGCGGTATCGCAGAATTGGAACATCTAGTTTTCGTGACTCATGAAGACCACAAACTTTCAAAGAGGGTTCAATCAATATGGAGGGAAGGACGTATTATCCACAAAGACAGTCTGAGTACATTTAGGAAGACCTTCTCCTCCATGGGAGTTAAATATTGTTCTTTCTCGCCTTATGTGGTCCCCCCCCTTTGAACCCATTCATAAGGCTTCTCTAAAACACTTATCATGGAATGCTTTCTTATAAGTAGCCATTTTCCGCTCGTAGAGTTAGCGAGATACAGGCCCTATGTTTACATGAACCCTACCCATTTTTCTGTAGCAACAGGGTACTCATGAGGACCTATCCCAAATTCCTTCCTAAAGTAGTCTTGGATTTCCATGTCAATCAGACTGTTACATCACTTACATTGTTTTCAAAATACCACTTCTGCAGCGAGACCTCTCCATATTCTTGATGTTAGGAGAAATTTGAAGTTTTGTCTTGATAAAACAAAGTTTTTAAGAAAGTTGAAACAACTTTTAGTCAACTACGGTCTTTTTCGGACAGCATTTGCAATCCTTGTCTAGATAGATTTTTCTCTGCATAATCCTTTGTTATCAGAAGGCTAACAAAACCTTGCCTGGTAAACCTAGAGTACATTCCACCAGGGGCAAAACAGCTACTGTTTCATTACTTAGAAACATCCCAATTGCAGAGATTTGGAAAGCTGTAACTTGGAGATCAGTTCACACATTTACAATAAATTATTGTCTTATTTCAGATGCCAAGGCTGTTGCCTAGGTAGGGCAAGTCTCTCTGAGAAATGTATTTGCCTGACTATACTATCTTTTTTACCTCATCCCTCATGGAATTCTTGCGGAGGAGCTTGCTGATCTATTTAGTGCTTACGTTTATCAATGGTGATTCCTTGAGAGAGAATAAATGGTTTCTTACCTGTAATCATAGACATCTCTCAGGGAATCTTTATTGAAATCATAAGCAACCATCCCCCCTCCTTTTGGGAAGAGATAAAGCATACGGCTTCAAAGGGGGCTGGAGTTAAAAAATAACACATCCATCTGAATACCATCGTAAAAGAGTGGTCATAAAAACAAAAGATGCAAATGGGGGAAGAGAAAAAGAACCTGAATCCGAAAACTGTACTCCCTCAATAGTAGAAAAATAAGAAACCCTTGTCTATTGAAACACATGCCATACTATCTAGTGTTTAATGGAGCCCTCAAGTATCAAAGTTAGAGTCTGATCTTATACCACTCTATTATGTCATTAAGGCTATATCTGTGAGTTCATTCTAAAAAAATCTAGCGAGTGTCTCTTTTTGCTAGATCTGCTGCGGCTCCGCCAAGCCCCTGGTATAGTTTTTCCAAAACTGTCCATTCAAAATCTGTTGTCTCATTCCCCATGTCCTTAAAATGTTGGACCAATTTTGTCATAGGTTTTTTAGCCCTAGAGGTATTAATATGTTCTTGTTTTCATACCTTTACCTTCCTCGAGGTCAGACCAATAGAAGAAAGCACATGGACGTTTCCACCTATAAATGATACATGAAGAATTGCAATTAGTCATTTTGTTCTGAAACTAGACTTTGCCATCCTGAAGGGTTACCTCTTTTATACTTTTGGTAAGTTTAGACATTGCATCCTCCACATGGAAAATGTTCTCTTACTGAAGACAGATACTTCTCCTGTTTTTTAGTTGTATCCCAGGATCTGGTGTGAACCAGCTTAACCTTGAAGTTAGCTGACTGCCGAAAGACAAACTTTGGTCTAGGGACAGTAGTGGAGCTCACATTTAGACTGCCAATGTTTACGAATAATATTCTGTATTTAGTTAGTCAATGGATCATACGTCAGTACCACTGTAGTACAGTCAGAACTGGGTCTTGCAACTTTCTCCATAAGGGCAGCTCTCAGAGTGTACATAGCTCACTCCTTTACTGATTCACAGCCCTACTAGGTTAGGTCCATTGGGCAAAACATGCCTGTAGATCCTGGTATTGTACCCAGAAAGTATTTTCGATGAAAGCGGAAAAATTGACCCACAGGGAGATTACTCCTCAATGACTGTGTATGGAATGAAGTATAGTGCAATAGTGAGATCCTATCTGTAGGCTTGTAATGTACTGATGTAACGAAACAGCATCCTGAGTCTCATTCTCCAGATCAAAATACAGGGGCGGTTCATCCGTAATGACTGAGGAGCGTCGTCCCACAGCCTGTGACAAGAGAAGATAAATAAAATGATAATAACACAGTGTCATTATTTATTTTATTTTGTTTAAATTGTTTTTATTGATTTTTGCAAAGCATTACAAAACGGAGTGATAAACAAAGCGAAAAGGACAGAAACAAACACAGAGCATTGTGCGTTTTGCTTGGACGTAGCATGTATCAATGGGGGAAGACTCATATAATCACAGCATTTACAATTGCATTGTGCATTCCTGGAAAACATGGCTAAGGAGTAAAGCACACAATAAAATAGTGTCATATAATGCAGGATAGTGTTAGTAAGGGAGACAGAGCAAAACAGCGTCATTCAGTATCACAAGGAGAACATATACCGTCAGCAGTCAGGGAGGCCCAGATTACGTAGTGCTGGGGGACCCATCATGGGTCGCAATGCTGGCTTTTCATGCTGTGTCCGCGTCTCATCCAGTCCAGGGCAGAGCGTCAGGTCTCAGCCCAGAGGCTCTATCTCAGGAGCATGAGCAAGCAAGTACTGACGCAGGGGATGCCAAATAATTTTGGGTCTAGAGTAGGGGGACTGTAAGGAGGCGTATGTATCGTTCATGGTGTCACAGTCAACCAGATCTCTCATCCATCCCAGCACTGTGGGAATCGAGACAGCACCCCAATGTAGAGACACCTGTCGCTTTGCTAACAATAATGCAATGGCTGTGTATCACCTAACCACAACTGGGAGTGGCTCAACGTGGCCTAGCAGCGCATTGAGTGGATATGGGACCAACTTCATCTCAATCTTTTCTGATAGGATCTTGAATACCTTGTCCCAGAAGGTAGTTATCTGCGCGCAGTTCTATTCTAAATGGAGGATGCACGATGAATATATTTGAAGTGCAAGAGCTTATGTTGGTGATTATTTGAGATCAGTTTGTTTTTCTCACAGCAGAAATGCCATGTCTTGTCCAATATGGAGCCTCCCAGTTCCGCTCCCTTTGCCTCCCCCGCCCACTTTCCGGAACCGGTTTAAGTGAGAGTGCAGTATGTTACAGTCGCAAGACCAGATGGGCGCTATTTGGGGTGGAGATAACCAGCATCAGTAATGGAAATTCTGGGGGCTCTGACAGGGCCGTCGGAACTGTGGCTCGAGCAGCAGCATGCAGTCGGTGTATAATAACCATGTCCATGTGTAATCTATTGTGTCCATTAATGAGGGATGCGGGAGGATGCAGAAGCGCATCCGCAAAAAGGTCCCCAAGTGAAGACAGTCGGCAATCGGTCAAGGTGCGTTTTGTACACTTCTCAGCAGTTAACGGCCGCCAAGGGTTGTTGGCACAAGGGATATGTGGGGAGTATAGGTAATTGTAGCCTAGCTATCTTTGGAGTTTGGTTCAGGCCCAACAAGTAGTAGAAAGGGTTTGTATTTCGTTAATGTTTCTGGGCAGTTCAAGTGGAAGAATTGTGGGGAGGGAAGAGGGGTGTGTCTGTGAAACTGTAGTCGTGCATCATAATGATACCAATGGTATGCCCAGTGAGCTTGCACTACTAAGTAATGAAGATAAAAATCAGGTACTTCAAAGCCTCCTCGCGCGTATGATAAAGTCAGGGTCTGCCAATTGATTCTGGGTTGTCTACCGGCCCACACCAACCGTGTAAGGATGCCACATATCGTTTCAAAGAAAGCAGCAGTTAGGTATGTTGACCTCTGACCTCCTGGTTAAGAAACTCTGCTCTCCCCTTCGCACAGCTCCGTGTTTGCGCTACTTACCCCAGCTCCTCTCTGGTTGCAGGTAGGTGTTCTCACCCACCCTTTGCCTTTCTGTTTTTTGACTGTCGTGTTTATTGCGCCTGTTTTTCTGTCTGTATGGTTTTAATTATTGTTGTATTTTTTCTGTGCCTTGTTGTATCCTCTGTTGTGTCCTGCGCCCTTTTCCTGCCGCTGCTGCCCCCGTGGCCCCTCCCCCCCTGCCAGTTCCCTCTCCTACCTCCCAGCTGCGCTCCCTCCCCCTCTTAATTAATGGCAGCAGCTGGTAAGTGGCCGCCTCGCTGGCGCACCAAAGGCAAGCCCATCTGCGCCCGTCCACGGGTCGACCAGCGCCAGGAACCCATGTCCTCCGACTCCCCCCCCCGCTATGACTCAGCTGCCCCCCACGCACTCAATCCCGGAAGAAAAAACTACTGCCAGCTGTCGACACCAGACACCACTCACGGCCAGTTTTCCTGTCGACACTGCTGCTGAACTTTCACCAACCTCCGAAGCCCCTTGGCCACTGCCTACCCTACGGACGCTACCACACCCGAACCCCTGAGGTGCATCCTCCTCAACGTGCGCTCCCTGCACAGACACACAGCAGAGATCTGGGACCTCCTCGACACCCTTTCACCGGTCGCCGCCTTCCTCACGGAAACCTGGACAAACCGCCACAGACATCGCTACCACCATCCCTGGCGGATACAAAATCCGGAGGAAGGACCGCCCCAACTGCCCAGGAGGACGACTCGCCATCGCGCACAAGAACTCCTTCCTACTCACCACCTCCAGAACGAACAATTCCTTGTCCCCCACAGAACACCTCCACTTCCAGATCGAGACCAGCCCCAAAACGACCCTATGTGGCAGTCTCACCTACAGACCTCCTGGACCACAAACCGCGTTCACCACAACCATCACTGACCTCATTGCGCCCCACGCCATCGCCTCCATGGACTACATACTGCTCGGGGACCTGAACTTGCACCTCAACAACCTCAGCGACCCCAACTCCACCGCCCTCCTGGACAACCTCGCCAACCTCGGACTGAAACAGCTTGTCACCACCCCTGCCCACAAGGCAGGACACACCCTCGACCCCATCTTCGCAGGAGGAAACAACATCCACTTCAGCCACACCACGCAACCCCCCTGCATAGTACTTCTCCCTCGAAAAAAACAATCGCTGCCAAACCTACACCATGCCCTCCGCAAAGAAATTGAAGCAAGAACATAGAGGAGCACCTCAACCACGATCTCTCTCCCCCGCGATCAATGTCAACTCTGCAGCCAACGAACTACACAGGTGGATGACCAACTGCGCAGACAGGCTTGCCCCGTCTGTAATTCCGACAGACAGCACCCCACGAAAGCTACCTGGTTCACTACCGACCTCCGAGAATTCAGATGCACCTGCAGATGTCTCGAGAAGGTATGGAGAAACAGCAATACCCAAGTAGCTTGGACCACCTACAAGAACACCATGACCGAATACCACCAAGGCATCAGATCCACCAAAAGGACCTTCATCCAAAACAAAATCCTCACCAACTCCAACAACTCGAAGGAACTCTTCAGCATCATCCAGGATTTCACCAAACCCCCCAGCAAAGCCACATCCTTCCCAGGACCTGCGCAAAAAACTCAGCTCCTTCTTCTATCTCAAGACCAAGTCCCTCTACGACAACTTCAGCTAACAGACACCAGACACCGAAACCATGACTACCACCAGCAACGCCAGCCAGTCTTCTATCTCCTCTTGGACCCGGGTCACCACCGAAGACACCTCCACGGCCATAAAGAGCATTCACTCAGGAGCCCCCACGGACCCCTGCCTGACGCACATCTTCCACAGAGCTGCTGCCGCATTAGCACCGGAGCTACAGTGCACCATCAACGCCACCTTCGAAACCGGCATTTTCCCCAACGACTGGAAACACGCAGAAGTTAAGCCCCTCCTCAAGAAGTCCTCCACAGATCCTATGGACCTCAAAAACTACAGACCCATCTCTCTCCTCCCCTTTGCGGCCAAAGTCACCAAGAAGATCGTCAACACTCAGCTCACGAACTTCATCGAATCCAACTCCATCTTCGACTCTTTGCAATCCGGACTCCGCAGCAACCACAGCACTGAGACCGCCCTCCTCGCCGTCACAGATGACGTCTGCACCCTCCTCGACCAGGGCCACACGGTGGTCCTCATCCTTCTAGACCTCTCTGCAGCCTTCAACACCGTCTCCCACTGCCGGCATAAAGGGAACTGTCCTTGACTGGATCCGCTCTTTCTTCACCGGTCGAACCCAAAGAATCAGACTCCTGCCTTTCCTCTCCGAACCCACAGAGATCAACTACGGAGTACACCCAGCTCATCCTATCCCTCACGAAGCAACCTAACACCACCAGACTCAGCTTCCAGGAAGGAATGAAACACGTTGCATCCTGGATGAGAAGCTCAACTTTGAGAAGACAGAGGTCCTCATCCTCAGACCCACCCCCTCAGCATGGGACAACACCTGGTGGTCCACCGCCCTCGGCAACCCCCTCACTCCCACAGACCACGCCCTTAACCTCGGCATCACACTCGACTCCTCCCTCACCATGACCTGACAGATCAACGCTGTCTCCTCCACATGTTTCAACATCCTCCGCAAGACCTTCAAGTGCATCTCCCCCGAATCCAGAAAGACTTTCACCCACACACTCATAACAGGCAGACTGGACTACGGAAACGCCCTCTACGCCGAAATCAACAAATCCTTGCTCCGAAAACTCCAGACCATCCAGAACACCGCTGGCAGACTCGTCCTTGGCATCCAACGACATGATTACATCACCCACCACCTACGAGTCCTCCACAGGCTCCCTGTCGAGAAGAAAGTAATCTTCAAGCTACTCATGCACACCTACAAATCCCTCCACAACACCAGACCCCAATACCTCAACGAAAGAGTCTCCTTCCACATACCCAAGAGAAGCCTCCACTCAGCCAACCTCGCTCTCGCTGAAACCTTGCGCATCATCAGAGCCAGAGCCTACTCCTACATTGCGGCAAAGACCTGGAACGAGCTCCCGCTCAAAATCAGACGCTCCCCCATGCTGCACACTTTCAGGAAGAGCCTCAAGATCTGGCTTTTTGGCTGATTTGGAGCTGCAACAACTCCTTGAGACATTCACGGGTGAGTAGCGCGCTTCACAAATCCCTGATTGATTGATTGATTGATGTTGTTATTAGTTTTTCAATTGCTGGGCCATAATACAACCGTATGACCTCAGCGCTTTGATGATGAAGATAAATGCCAAGGTTTTTGGGCGGGTCAGTGCACCATTTTAAAGGGAACTCCAGAGCGCAGCTAGCAGTGGCTTCAGTTCGAGGAAAAACGTCCTACTTGGTTCAATTGATCACTAATCCAGATAGTGCCCCAAAGCTAATCACTTCGTGGAGTAATGGCGGTAGGTTGGTTGCTGGGGTCCTGACAAACAGCATTATGTCATCAGCATATAAGGAAGGTAGCAGGGGATCCCAGTGGAATTAGAGACCCCTCGCCAAGTGATGTTCCTGCAAGTGCCTGACAAGTGGGTCCATTGGGTCTATGCCATCCAGTAAAAGCACCCGCACTAGTGGATCCCCTTCTCACCCATGCAGTTAGTGGGTCGATCGCTATCGCGAAGAGAAGAGGGGACAGTGGACAGCCTTGCCTGGTTCATTTACAGACTGGGAAAGTATTGGAAATCTCTCCTGGCACCCGGACAGATGCAGACAGGTCAGTTTACAGAAGACGGATGTAGGCAAGGAAACGCGGGCCGAAGTTTAGGGCCTGGTGAAGGGTGAATAGATAGTCCCAACTGGTTGAATCAAAGGCCTTGTCCATGTCGGTGAGCAGAAGCGCCACCGGCCAGCACGGGCGCTTTAGCTAGGTCATTGTGTACACGCCTGATATTATGTTGGTGTAACGCTGAGGCGTGAAACCGGCTTGGTCCAGGTGTACCAGGTCTGTTAGGTGTTGCAGGAGGTGTTCGGCCAAGACTCCGGCCAGCAATTTCACTTCCACGTTCAGTAAGGATATTGGTCGGTATGAAGCAGGGACTTCCGGGAAGGGGGGGGGGGGGGGGGGGGGGCAGGGGTCTGGTTTGTGAAAAACTACAAGATCAGCCTGCCACCAGCCTGGAGGAATTTGAATTGTTTTTAAGCAGTTGTATAGGTAGTGGCATTCTTTTCTGCCATCATGAATGATATGCTGATTATTTGTGCATTCTGTTACCTCTGAGTTGCTGCCAGGTTTGTGAGTAACCAGAGCAAAGAATGTAAAGCGTTTCTCCCATTGTACTTTCATTTTTTTTATAACTACAGGAAAGATTTCCCAAATATTTTTCAGGTGGCAATGTCATTCTAAATTATTAAAGTTGCACTACCCGGTGTCCTCTGGTATGTACTCGCTTAGCGAACATTCGGTAATTATCCATTTCGGTAACTAAAAACTTTTGTATGTTCTTATTTTTTTGGAACTATGTTACACTTTTTCACCACTCTATCCTTCTTATGTTTCTAGGTGTGGTGCAAACATGGGAGTCTACCTAGCCCTCTGGTCCTGTTGAATTTGCCTTAAAGTCTAGTGGCAATGAAACATGTTAGCCTTTCATAATTGCTGGTCAGTATATGTTTTTTTTAACTATGTGCCAGGGTCTGGACTATTAAATGTATTTTTGGCACAGTTTCCTCTACACATTTTTTGTTTTTTAGTACATGTGAGCACTCTGGGTTTTTTAAGTGCCTGCCTATACACTACTTGCAGTATTGTTGCAGGGGCATGCTGGTGTTGTACCCTTTCCCTCAATATTTGATAAAAATACAGACCGAGGGTCTTGTGTCTTTTGCTGGTTACTTTTGAGTATCCTCCCTACAATAAGGAGCTCTGCCAATGATAAGAAGCAGGAGCTAGCGGCATTGTTACCCAATGGCTCATAGTGGTTGCTCATGTGAGCCTACTTCTAATTTGTTTAACCGTAACACTACACACCTAGTATAGCACTGTTTTTGAATTGGGCTGTGAACTGGCTTTTTTAACCAGATCATCCACATAATCACCATACAACGAAGTTTTGTGACTTGGACCTTAATTCATACGTGAAAAAGTTTTTCTGGGGTGTTGAAAATTGTGGTTTTGTGGTTACTGTGGCATAGACAAGCTGTCAGATTTTAGTCCACTCAAGGCTATATTGTTGATTGGAGGCTTAAAAAAATATCAGAATTTTACCGATTTCTAGTAATCAACATGTCCGACACCTTTGACTACCTGAGACAAATTTAGTTAGGTGAGTTAGGAGGTTTTTCAAATGAGGAATGGCAGACAGCAAATAATAGTTACTTGCGAAACCGCTATTGCCTTGTAATTTCAACCTATTCAGTTGATATGCTCTCATATTTTACGAGAACCAAGCTATGGAGATTAGGTCTCAATTAGACTCCTTAATGCCTTAGATGCACCACTTACAAACAGGGGACTATATTAAAATTTGGCACTGTCCCAAACTCTGGCCCTTCTGGAAGGGGTCCTTAATACACTCAGTGAAATTTATGGATGGAAACTGCAGGGGGCCATAAATTTATACTGATACACATGATGCAGCTGTGGTGGTGAAGGTGGGGCATATAATATCCCACGCCAACCTTTACAATACTTGAGGTAGCGTAAATACTATAATTACGGGCCCATAAGTCATTATCATTTTTGTTAGCAATATCAAAGGTCCTCCAATGGATCTTTGGTAGAGCTAAAAGGGACTAAGTAGAGAAATCAGAGAACTATTCCGTCATGAGGACCTGTAATGAAGGAAAAGCTATTCATAGATTACACAACATATTCATCAGTATTATGGCAAATGATATCCTAAAAATAAGTCATGAGTTAAGGTACTAATAACAGACACTATTCTTTGTAGGTAACATTTGGTATTATTTCATACAAATAAAAATGGTCATTCACAAATACAAATAATAAAAACTTTGCTCATAATATCACAGGATAAACATTACAGTTATCACAAGCAGAGTGACTCAGAAACCATCGAACTCAGGTGAGAAATGAGGGAGGAAGAGAGGGAAACAAGGAAACATCAAGGTAATCACAGTACAGTTACCTCCAAGTTAAAAAACTTTCCTAAACCCTACAAGACATTCTCATTGGTCTGTAACTAGGGGAGGCAAACATCTCCTAGCAATGACTTTACAAATTTCTCTAAGCAGTCTTTGTCTAAAATTGTATAACTTCCTAGAGAGGAAGAAGAAAACTACAATTACACATTTTGTAACTACATACCAACAGTTTCATTCTAAATCTTTGCCTAGACAGGATAGAGTCGTACTATTCTCCGCTCTCTAAGGCTGTAAATGTTATTCTTTACAAGGACATCAGGAAACGACGTGAAAAGAAATGAAGGCGCACGGAAGCACATCCCCTAACCAATACATTTGCCTACACGTTTTAGCCATTAAAAACAGAGAGAAAAGAAAAATAATTTCTAAATTTCTAAGCCTACACTACTTTCACGAAGAATAAAAGAGATTTTTCATGTTTGTGCTTGAATATTCCTGCAGTTCGGGAAACATAAGAACATTAATATTAGACACACAAATTAATAATTCATAACCCTATAAAGAAATCTTCCATTCTACATGTGTTATTCTGACTCCTAAAAACATGTGCAGCTTTGCACATTTTCGGTCGTACCTTCCAAATCTTCACGTTTTAGTAATTTCGGTTTTTAATCACATTAGTAATTTATTAAAACACACACATGGTTGGATTTTCCCGAGCAGATTTTATTAGCAAAAATCATGCTCCATCACGCATCAACACAGACCTTGACACTAACACATACAAATTGGCCCTGGTCTGGCTGGGTTTGGTCTCGGCCAAACATGATATCTTTAAATGCTCGCAGGCGGAGGAGCCACCCTCCCTGAAGGCTTGGAAAAAAGAAATTAATTGCGGTACAATTCTAGGTGGTGCCTGCAAAAGCATTCCAGAATCTAGGGAGACTAGATCTGGTACCGAGGGATACTGTTAGATCTTTTTCCAAATAAGAACCATTCCTTGATTGATATTCTAGCTCAGTAACATGAGGGCATGGTCATCTAGGGGTCGCCGGAGGTAGGGGCGGCCTCTCGCTAATGTCTTTTGAGTTATTGATGCTGCACTTTACACATTTTTTTGTCTGCCACTTGTTACTTTTCACATTTTCTTGAAAATCCAATAAAAATGTTTTATGAAAAAAAATGAAAAATAGGTGTCTAATGAGCGGTTTACATGTAATGACAATGGAAGACATTTTTTTGGATAAAAGAAACATTCTATATATTTTTCATTTGACTGATGAAAGGTGTATTTCAGTAACACTCCATAAAAAAGCACTGGCAAAGCCAATTGGTTTCACTTGCCAGTATCCCCTGAGTGATGCATTCTGCTTTGCACATGCCGACCAGCTATGTTAAAAGCATAGAAAGCAATGAAAACGTTGCTTTCTAAAGTTTTAAGATGGCCACTGCATTGCATGACACAGCATGCGTTGTGTGTCATCTCATGTTTTGCCACAACTTGGCCAACTTGGCCATTTTGAAAGAATAGAAAACTATGTATTCATTGTTTTCTATACTTTTTTACATGGCTGGGTCCCACTATTGGATTTGCTAATGCCAGCAGAGTTTAAAAGCTTTTAACTTTTCTCTGGCGATTGCAAAGCAAATAGCGGCTACTCCTTGGATCACCATGGGCATCACTAAGGCTGCCATTTGGAAAGTGGCATGCCACAGAGTAACACGGGAAGAGAGCGTTAGAAGGGACATCCAAGACATCACCAAGGCTTCCATCCGATTCCTGCTGCACTACCGAGAAGATTTGGCATGGAGGGCGGGAGGTGAGAGAGAGAGTAAAGAGTGCAAGCTCACTTTGAAAAGAAAGACAAGCAATATCTTGTAGTAATAATATGAAAAAGAAATACATGAAAAGTTTTCCATGACATCAACTGTGGAAGGCTACAACCTAACCAGTTAATAGCAAGGGTAAAAGACTTTTTTTTCAGGAAAAGAAAAATATAGAATAGGTAGGAAATCCACCAATATAAAGAAGGGATCTGAGACTGCCAAGTAAACCATCTAATAATGAAAACGAGTTTGCTCTGTGGAGTATTATATACAATGCTGTCTGCCACAGACAGCTGTAGTTGTCTGGAGAGACCAAAAAAGTGAAAGCATTGTGTTACAGCAAATTGCTCGATTCAATCAACACTTTTAGAGGCTTCGACTACATATTTCAAAACAAAACACTTGTACGGATCATATGTGAAAAGTAGGGCAACAAAGAAATTGTATGGAATCAGACTGTGGCATGTCATTACAATAGATGCAGGGCATTACAAATATAGTTTAAGGAACTCCCTAATTTGTGGTGTTCAGATCCTATTTTTCATGGAACGGATGTTGGTAAACAATGGGGACCAGGGACCGGTGCCTGGTTGAATCAGTAACTGTACGTATTAACCCTCCGCCTCCATACTTTGATACCCCTCGCTCTCTCTCTCTTTAGAATCAATCTTTTTTATTACGTGGCTGCAAGGTAGCGAATACACAGCTTAGCTGCCTACATCATAGCGCCGGCAGAGCGAAAACTACTGAGAATGACACAGCGTTTAGGTCTACATCCCTGAGGACGACCTCGCGATGAGTTCAAGCAATAGCGAGTCTCTCTCTCTCTTTAGAGGATTGCATCACTCAGTACATCTCCAATACCATACCACACCCAGATGGTGTCAGTTACCTGCTTTCATAACTAGCTGCTAGCATAACAGTGACAGGCTTAAGACTGGCCATATTGTATTCAGTCAAATGTAAAATATACTCCATTCTGTTACCTTCGTGGTGTCAGGACTACCATAATTTTTTTAATTTTTTTTTCAACCGTTTATTACAAAATTAAAAAAATATACAAAGATGGGCCTACAACCTTCAGGCCGGCCGCTAGCAAACAGAAGGAGCATATGGTACAAACAATAGCGCGCATGCTGCGGCAAAGGGAAATGCACAGGAGTTAGCAGCGTTGATAGCCACACCATCCGGACCCCATATAACGGTTTCTTTTTGATATAAATAACAACAGAAGACAAATCCACAAGGCAACCCACAATCGGAAACAGCAACATGTGCTCCCCTAGAAGGGGGGACCCTACCAATCCATAGGAGTATCAAGGGGGGGAAAAGGTCAGGACAGGGACTAGGTGGACTCAGTGCCCGGTACCGGGGCGATAAACCGGCTAAGGGGACGGGGCCGGAGACGGATCGGGCAATAACGGCGGGGTACAGATTCCCCCGCGGTAGGCGTTCCAGGGGCCCCATACTTTCACCCATGTCCCAGGCTTACCTCTCGCAACATACACCACCTTTTCCCGAAACATGCACCAGTCCATGTTGTCCTTCCAGGCCGAGACGGTCGGCGACCTCTGGGAACCCCACAGTTGGGCAATGTCGCGTTTGGCCACCATATATCCCAGAGTCACCCACCACGTCTGTGGCGCCGAGTAGTCGGTTGGTTCCCACACATTCAGAAGGCATCTCCTCGCTTCAGGCAGCAGCGACACACGCGTAACCACCCGCAGGACCTCATGCACACCACGCCAGAATCGCTCCACCTCCGGGCAGTCCCACAAAATATGAAGAAAGGTCCCCAAAGAACCACACCCACGCTTACACAGCCCGTCCACAGCATAGCCCATACGCAATAGCCTTGGCCCCGTGACGTAGACCCTATGGAGTATCTTGAGCTGGACGAAGCGAAGGCGGGCCGGTATGGCCAACTCTTTTGGGGAGGCCACCGCAGAGACCCAGTCCTCGTCGTCCAGCTCCAATCCATCGGCAACCCATGCCTCACGAAGGCTAGCTAGCAATCCCGCGCGGTCATTAATAAGTTTTTTATAGATTAGTGAAATCGTGCTTTCCGGTACATGTCCATCTAGCACTCTGTCCTCCAGAGGGGAATACTCCGGGATGGAGGCAACATCCGGGAAGACGGAGCCCAGTGCATGACGGATCTGCATATACCGAAAGTACTCCCTGTCCTGCAACTGGAATTCCGTCTGCAGCATCTCGAACGTTTTGAATCCCCCCCTAGTCCAGAGATCACCCACCCTGCTGATGCCTATCATGTCCCACCTCTCGAAGCCCTTCGAAGTCCACAGGGTGCCCAACTGCTCAGATGCGTATAGTGGCGACGCCCGGGTCAAACGATCTTTCCACCCCATCGCTACATTAGCCGCGTGCCACACTCGTACCATGACACGCGTGGGGCCCGTCAGACGTGCGTCGAGCGAGCTGGAGTAAAGCGCTCGGTTATAATCACTGCCCGGCAGTAACATCTTATCCATTTCAAAGGCCGGGTTTAGAGCGGGCCCGTACATGCCGTGATTAATCGCAGCCAGCTGGGAGGCCCAATAATACCGTTTGATATCCGGGAGGGCAATCCCCCCGTCATACCACGGGAGCGTCAGCTTCGCCAGGGCGATACGCGGTCTCCCCTCCCAGAACAGGCGGCGCTGCAAACTCTCCACTTCGCGGAAGTAGCGCGCCGGGACGACGTCCATTGTGTTCTGCAGAGCGTACAGGAAACGCGGCAGCGACATCATCTTAAACAATGCCGCCCGGCCGAGCGGCGAGAGCGGCAAGCGCCTCCAACGTGCGACATCCTCCTTCAGGCGCTGGAGGAGGGGAAGCAAGTTCTGACTATATCGGGCCTCCGCATCCAGGGTAATGAAGACACCCAGGTACCGAAATCCCCGCGGGGCGATCTGGATAGGACAGCCCCGCGGAAGGATAGGATCCTCCCCAGAGAGAACATAGACGCACGATTTAGCCCAGTTGATGACAAGGCCGGAGTTAAGACCAAATGAATGCAATACATCAACCAGTACTATCAGTGATTTACGTGGGGAAGCCAGGTACAGGAGAATATCGTCAGCATATAGAGATACGCGGTCCTCATACTCGGGGGTCCAGCGGAGACCACGAATAGAAGGTTCCCACCGCAGCCACTCCGCCAGGGGCTCCAAGGCGAGTGCGAAAAGGAGCGGCGATAACGGGCAGCCATGCCGCGTGCCTCTGCCCAGCTCGAACGGAGCCGATACTCTACCGTTCACGACCACCTGTGCCAGCGGGCCAGAGTACAACAATTTAACCCAACTGATAAACCCAGGGCCAAACCCAAATTTCGCGAGCGTCGCCCAAATATATGGCCATTCCAGTGTGTCAAACGCCATAGTGGCGTCCAAGGACGCCAAGATGGCCGGCTCCCGTATGTACGGGACACGTGCGAGCACCCCATGCAAACGCCGCAGGTTAAGGGCTGTGTTGCGATGGGGGATGAAGCCGGACTGATCCTGGTGAATCAAGTCACACACTACGCCGACCAGCCGATTGGCCAACACTTTGGCAAGAATTTTGGGCTCCGCATTCAATAACGAAATGGGCCGATAGGATGTAACTCGGTCCCGCGGCCTCCCCTCCTTGTGGATAACCACAATTGTAGCCAGACGCTGGTCTAGCGGGAGAGAACCCGTCGAGTGGGCCGCAAGGAACATAGCACGGAGATGTGGTGCCAGCGTATCCGGTCGCAGTTTATACAACTCGATGGGAAGACCATTAGGACCCATGGCCTTGCCGGAAGCGACCGAGCGTATGGCGAGGGCAATTTCTTCAGAAGTTGGAGCGGCGTCCAACGACACTCTGTCCTCCTCCGAAAGGGAAGGCAGCGCGATATCTCTGAGCAGGGCATGGGAATCCTCTTCAGAGCGGGAGGACACCGGGGAATACACCCCACGGAAATAGTCTGCAAAGCAAGAAACAATTTCTTCCGGTTCAGTGACACACACACCATTCTGTTTCTCAATCAAAGGGACAACTCGACTCGCTCTCTCCTTTTTGTCCAGCCACGCAATCAATTTACCAGCCTTATCACCCACATCGTACAGTCTCCCCTGTTGCTCTCTACTGAGGCCCCTGGCCGCCTCCGTGACGAGGGCCTTATAGGCCGCTTGCTTGAGTCGGAGAACATGTAATTTATCATCCGTCACCCCATATTCTAGATCACCCTCCAACTCGATTATCTCAGCTTCAACACGGGTCACCTCCTCCTGCTCGCGCCTCCGGGAGTGGGAAATAAGGGACAGGGCCTCTCCCCGGAGTACCGTTTTGAACGCCTCCCACAGTGAGACCGCCGACGACACAGACCCCACATTCTCGTCAAAGTAGCGCTTAAGGGATTTAACCAGCTCCGCGCGAATGGTGGGGTCATGCAGGTACCAGGGATTAATCGGGGCCACCCTACCCTCTCCCCTCGGAAGAATATCAAAGCGCAACAAGAGCGGGGAGTGGTCCGAGATACCCCGTGCCAAATGGCTCACATCTCCCACCCTCCCCACATGAG
The DNA here is from genome assembly GCF_964204655.1 of Triturus cristatus. NCBI lineage: Eukaryota > Metazoa > Chordata > Amphibia > Caudata > Salamandridae > Triturus > Triturus cristatus. The sequence goes on from NC_140585.1 coordinate 1,037,903,081, forward strand.
CTGCCGGAACCAGGACATAATCTAGCTGTGAGAGACTACCCTGAGCCCCGGAATGGAAGGTGTACTGTAGCTGCGTGGGATGTTTCAAACGCCAACAATCCACCAGCCCCAAGGTATCCAAGAGGCCAGGCAACCACGCCTGGGCCCGGGGGAGATCCCTAGGGGGGTGACGGTCCACCGTTCCGGAAACCACAGCATTAAAATCCCCCCCCCACCACTAGAATCCCCTCCGGAAGGCCAAGGAGGAGGCGCCCCAGGTCCGCAAAGGTGGTCGTCTGCAGCCCCGGCGGGACATATACTGACACAAAAACGACCACTCTGCCCTCCATTCTGCCCACCAAAACCGTGTAACGTCCCCTGTCGTCATGGAGCACCTCATCAATCTCCAACGGGAGCGAGTTCTTAACCATAATGTCCACACCCCTTGAACCAGACGTGAAGCCCGAATGGGCCACAAGGCGGTAGCCCCGTCGATTCATAGCACGAAAGGAGTTGCCAATGAGGTGTGTCTCCTGCAGAAAAACTATATCGGGCGAAATTCGCTTCAAGAACTGCAGGAACACACCTCGTTTTATCCTGTCCCCCAGTCCATTAACATTCCAGGACAACAAACTCAGTCCCCTACCCCCCATCATAAACAGAAGCCATCACTCGTCCCCCAGAGAGCACTTTAGAGATAACACAATGATACATTTGCCTTGTGGTGTAAACGAACAACACCCCACCCCAACCCACCCGCCCCAACAAAACTCCCCCCTCCCTGCACCCCTGCATGAGCCCGGACAGCCCCCCCAACTTGCAGTGTGCCTGTCGCCCCTATATAATGAAACTAGCTAGACCCCCTAGAGGAGGAAAGAGTACCCCTTCCAGACCCCACCCAACCTCCATGGGAGAGGAAAGAACAAAGACAGAAGCTTGGTCGAAAGTGGCATCATAGTCGTCCAGAGTGAGGACCAATATCAACCCCTCAGTCCCGATCCAGTGGGCCGTCTCCTCCCGCCGCCCCCCCCCCCCGCCATCTCGATCACGATCCCCAGACAGAGTATCCAGCCAGTCCCCGGCCGCTTCGGGACGATCAAAAAAGTGCGTGCGACCGTCCACCTCCACTCGCAGCTTGGCCGGGAAGAGCATGGCATATTTTAGGTTCATGTCCCGAAGTCGGCGCTTGACGCCCAGGAAGCTCAGTCTCTGCTTTTGGACCGCTTGGGTAAAATCAGGGTAAAAGTTCACCTCCATATTTTCCAGCTTAATCGGCCCTTGCAGTCTGGATGCTTGCAAGATCGCGTCCCTGTCCCGAAAGTTAAAAATCCGGGCAATGAGAGGTCGCGGAGGGGCTCCGACCTTCGGCCTTCCCCCGGGAACTCTGTGGGCCCTCTCCACGGCAAAACATTTACTCAGTCCCCGAGGCTGGAGATGGGTAGCGATCAGGTCTTCCACAAATAGATCCGCCGCCGCTTCCTCCCGTCCCTCGGGTACCCCGATGATGCGGATGTTGTTCCTCCGGGCCCGACTCTCGGAATCCTCAAGGCGCCGATCCATAAGTGCACTCGCCTGACGAAGTCGGCGCACCTTCGTTTGTAGGGCCGCCACCTCAGTCGTGAGGCCCGATGCGGTTTGGGCCAAAGAATCAACCCGGTCGTTGGTCTTAGAGAGATCAGCCCTCACCAGGCCAACATCCACGAGGACCGCGTCGATCTTATGTGCTAGGGTATCGAACCGCTGGCCCACCGAGGCCTTCATCTCGGCAATGGCGCCCATGACGTCTTGCAGAGTCAGATCCGTGGGCAAGTCCGGGGCATCAGAAGGGCCCTCAGAGGACTTGTGTGGTCCGCCAGGAGTTCCCCTCTGGAGGGTATAGCGGTCCATGATGTTGGCCTGATGTACGGCGCCACGCCAGGTCGACTTGGTCTTTGATCGATCTCCATCTTGTTTCGTGGCCATCGCCACAGTTCTCACACTCGCACCAGCGACGCCGTAGAGGGCAGGCAATCGGGGCCACGAGCTCCGGGGGGAGCCACCCCAGATCGGCGGGGTGGGTCACAGCCGGCAGGCAGGCAGGGTCCCCCAGCGAGGCCACACCAACGCAAAGAGCTCCGCGATCTCACTCGCAGAGAAGGCGAGGGGGTGCGAAAGTGAAAGCGAAAGTGCGGGGTACGCGACTCGCCAGGCCCAGCCCGCCGTTGTGGTTCACTTTGCCACCAGGTCACCCCCCAGCGCAAATCCGGGGTCCGGCGAGGAGAAGGCCGCAAACTTCAATCGGTGCTCACTCCGGCACCCGAGATCCGATTTGAGAACGAGAAACGGGTACCACCTCAGCTCAGGCTCACCAACACAGTCCCCTCAACCGAGGCAGGATGAATACAGGATAAATGTAGGAGGTTGCGGAGGTCCTCGGGAGCCTCGCACCTACGCGGCCATCTTGGTTGCGCGCTAGGCTCCTCCTCCAGGACTACCATAATTAACATCTTCAGACCCAAAATAACTACTTCTCTTTTTTTCTGTATCACTGAAACATCAGGGGTCTCTTTTTTTTGTAAACAAATTTTTTATTGCCTTTTACATGTCATATAACATATCCACTTCCAGGGTAGCAATGTACAAACAAAATAGAGCACTACCAGGCAAATGCATCTGTTATTGCCCTTACTTGGTCCCATCTACAAACGTTTGATCGGGGGTCTCTTTAAAACGGAACCGTGACTTAGCTAATGTTACAAACGTCTGTGAAAACGACAAAGGTACATAACAAGATTAGAGCAATGGGACAGTAAGCAAATAAAACTTGGTGTTTTAACAGGAAACAGATTTCAAACAGAAGCAGACGTCTTTGGCATTATCAAATAACGTTATTGGCAGGAGACTTCAAACAATGAGTCTGGGTCGCTGCTGGTGCCAGCTGCAGGCGAGGGCACATACAGCAGATGTGTTTACACTGATAGATTGCAAATCTTCGAAAGCTTCTGCTGTGATAAGAGGAGGGGAAGCAAACAGAAAAGTCTTCTAAGGGCTGATGAAGGACACACATGAGCAAGTCTCATTCACAAATGTATCACATTTTTTTACTTCGGGTGGGCATTGCACACGTGCAAGTAAACTGAAGTGTAAAATGTGCTGATCCTCCTTACACGCCGGTACTATCTGTTACGTATTAATGTAAAAACTTCCACATCCTAAAGAAGTAGACTTTTTTTTTTTAAATGTGAGGATACTTTATCGTATTTTACGTTATTCTTTGGTATGATTTATATGGCAAACGTTTTCAGGGACCGGCTCGCTCTGTTAATTCGTAAGCTCGCGCACAACTAAGTAATGGGCGCATGCTCAGTAATGGAGAGCTCTGCCATCAAAGGGATGGTTCGGAGCGTCCCGACGTAGCCTGGCTGGCTTCTTGACAAGTAGAGAGAATGAAGCTGCACAGATTCCCGGGAGAATGCAGTGGTGACTCTGACCGGCTGTGGGGCTTGATGCTCCTTCTGTCCGAGGTAAGGAGGCCACATTCAGAATTATGAGGAGCCAACTCATATATGGATGGTCGGTGACCTTCCATAGCACAGAGCCCCATTGAGAATCGAAGAAAGTGCTTGGTATGAGGGCCTGTTTTAATTTGATGGGGTTCACTCAACAGATAAAAGACTTGCATCATGTACAGCGTGACTGGGAACCGTTGTAAATAGCGTTATCTGAACATTGTCCATGTTTGAGCTCTGCTTTAGAAGACATTAGTTATTTCTGGGTTCCACGCACACATTCAGCTGGAAAAGGAGGTGTATTTTTGTCAGTGTTCACAAAAACACATTTTTGTGGGGCGTTTACCTAGTTATTAGTATAGTGACAAATAACTGGGTGTTTCAGTAGGCAGTGTCCTATGTCCCAGGCAGCCAAAGCAATAAAAAAACACTAGGCTTCAGCTGTCTTTTGGTTTTGCAGGTGTTTATCAATTGGAATGAATCACTGTAAAGTAAACAATAAGATATTTTGCAACCCTAGTTTACTTTTTTCTCACTAGAAGACATTTGTAGGCAGGGCTCCAGACGAGGGTAGATGTGGGAAGATGCCGCCTACCCACTATTTTCAGAGGGTAGACCCTGCCTATCCTGCTGCAAAGCTGGCCACTTTCAGTGGAGTGCCACGTTCCTTTCCTAATATTCCCGGAATTCATACAAATATGCTGAACTCGTCCCAGTGTAATTTTCTGACACCAGGACACTTTCAGCAGCGCCCGCACGTTGTCTGCTTTTGTTCCGAGCAGCCAGCGGCGGCTTCTCTGTTAAGGCGGAGGAGCGTCGTACCACTGCTCTCAGCAGTGCAAAACGGAAAAATAAAATGATAATAAAACATGTTATTATAATTTTATTTTTCCTTGCTGAGCCAAGTCCAAGGGTGGGGGCAAGCTGGGCCATCCTCTTTGACAGCAGCAGTGGTGGCTCTGCTGCAAATGTGCATGGCGGTTTGGCCAGCTGTCTTATGACTGCCAAACAGACATGCGCATTTAGATCTTTCCATGTGTTGCACAGCTGGGTCAAGGCAGGCACAGGCTCCCAGGCCCTGACTCAGCGGCAAACCAGGCTGCTCAGATCAATCCTGACGCTCCTGTCGTTGTGGGTATTACCAGCATGAGAGCAGCGTCTGGATTGGTGATAGGAGCCTGTCAAGAGGAGCAGAAGAGGACAGAGACGGCAGCCAGCAGGTAAGTGCTTTTTTATTTTCTCCCCCACGCTGCTCCCTGCGCTGCCTCCCCACTTTTTTTTCACAGCAGCCACTCCTGCGAGCAGCAATGTGCAAGTAGGGAAGGGGCTTATCAGATTCCATCTTCTCCCATAATAGAAGCCAGAGTTAAGGGACCATAAGGCCTGCTTTTGTTGGAGTATCCTGGCTGGGAGCTATCCGGTGCCTCACACTTAGAGGCAATGGAGGGAAAACAAAGGCTCACATCTTATTACTTCACAGGTACTTAAGAAAGAAACGCTTTTGAGTTTATTCAGTCCCTGTATATAACAGATATGCATACACTGTAAGAATGTCAGATGTGTTGGTCGCCCCAGTCTTTACACAAATAATAATTTTAATACCACTATTTTGTTTCCTTTCTTTTATAGCGCTTTAGCACTACTCATCCCAATGCAGTGTGTTAGAACGCTTTACATCACACATCCAGATTATACATTGCAATAAATCTTATGTGTGTACATCAACATAGAGGATGTGTTACATAAGACCGTGAGGCTTACACGGTGTAGGAGCCACATGTCATTTATACCTCATTGTGTTGTATTGGAAGGATTACAATTTATGAACTGCAAGTAATAAATGGATCTCTGTCTTAAACGCAGTTACCTATTTACATAAAATAAAAATCTGTCATCTGCGTGTTATATATTGTGCTTTGTAGACTTATTAACCCTTTATGCTACTTTTGCTCAAAACTAGGACTAGGCAAAACACAGATCTCTCCAGCAAATATGTTATCCTCCAGGGTTATCTTACCATTATTATTATTCCCTAAGATTTAGCTGGCACATAAAGATCTCTGCAGCAGGTGCTTTAACCCCATGAGGTGTTTTAAAATAAAGACATTGCAACCAATTAAGTAGAACAGATCTCCCACGTTTCTCCTTGTTGTCTAATTCTTTGTGGCAGGGTTTAAAAAAACATAAACATATAAGTTGAGACCCAGATTTTGCTTTGTGGTTGCGTCAATATTTTGGCACAACTCCAATGCAAAATCTAATTTGTTTAATATTTTAATGTCATCAAATGTACTCATTATAGACCTGCTAAATACATGTGAGGTCTTAAGATCTGATGTCAGTTCCTGTGAGGTCATGGGTTGTGATGCCACATGCAATGTTGTGTGCCGTAATGTCACTTGCTGTGATGTCACACAAGGTGATGTCACTTCCTGTGATGTAGCACCCGGTGATGTTACACTCATTCTGCCTCACTTGGTGAGTCCCCTCACTTCTTTTTTTAGGACTTGAACCAGCGGCGTAGTAGGGGGGGTGGGGGAGGTGGGGGGCGGTTCGTCCCAGGCGGCACTATTTTGGGGGCGGACAAAGACATTCACTCAGATAAGGCTCGGCTTGCTTTCGTGGACGTTCGTGGACGGGCAGAGAAGGAATAGGACTCGGGCAATGTCCTCTTCTATTTTTGTGCTTCTCTTCCTATTATTCCCTCTCTTTCTGTCTTGCTCCTCACTTACTGAAAACCGTAACTTGAAGAAACGGTTCACAACCTCTTTCCTTCTTTCATTTAGTTGCTTCCCTGTGAAATGGATCCAAAAAAGAAAAACACTCTTGCGGGAAATGCCCCTTTTCTGACATTTTTCTATTCCAAAGTGCAGCGGGATGGAGAGAAATAGAAGGTTTGAAATATGAAAAATAAATACATAACTAAATAAAGCAAGACAAGTGGTTGCAAAGTGGCCAGATTGTTTTTTTCACATCCAAATACATCAGCCTCACTTTACAGAGTTTGCCAGTGAAGCGCTACTTTTGTTTTCTAGTCTTTCTTTGAACAGCATTGTTGTCCCCAGGTGGGAAAGTGTACCATTCCTGGAGGGACTGCAATACCTGGTTGATGGGTGGATTGGACAACAAAATTTGTACCAAGGCTCTGTGTTTATGGATGTGGTCTTTTTAAACCATGCTGCTTACGTTTTGGAAGGATATAAGCAATGGACATTGAAAAGGTTTCCTTCAGGGCGCTCTAGTCATGTCCATAACTTTTCAGGTAAAACCACTTGCTGATTTCTGAATAGTGAGTGAGAGATCGTTAAGGTAACTATGTTGTTTCTGCTTACATTTCACATGCTTTACTTAATCTTGCATTCCCTATAAGTGTTTGCTTTAATTTTTTTTTTTTAGGCAGCATATTACTCTTATCAAGTGCATAATTTGAATTGAGCCACATCCAAGTGCTTATAGCGGGCCCATTTAGGTTGTAGTTGAAGGCAGTGTGAGTTTCTCTCAGTAGGGCAGTATGGTGTTCAGTGGGGGAGAGGATGTGGCACTTTGGCCAGAGCTGTCGAATTTGGAACTGGGGAACTAGGTTCAGCCTTCATGACCCGTCCACCAGACCACTCTACTGTGGGAGCACATTCCCATGCTAGACCTTAGAAGGCCCCACTAGACCTTAGAAGGCTTGATGTCTTAGCACAAGCAGGTGTACCCTACTCTGTCACTGAGGTCACGTGAACCTTGAGCAGGTTAGGGCGGTGCGAACGGTGTGACCGCACTGGGTACCTATTTCGGGTGGGCGCGTAGTGTTTGCAAGTATATTATGGTTTTAAAAAAAACTTGCTGCCTCCTTTCTGGCCTCCAGCAATTTTCAAAAACAATAAAAATGTCATGATAACTTCGGAGTGAATAATGTTCTTCCTAGAGAGAGATCCCAGTTTTGTCTAGTGGAAGGGTTGACTCCTGGAAATGTAGCATAGAGGGTTAATGTGCCTGCTGCAAAGAACATGTACCATGCAGATCACAAAGTGCACTGCTTTAATGGGGGGGACCATGATGAATGGTCATTTAATGTCAGCTGTAGATGATGGATCCCTGAACAGTGTCATGTGTGCATGTTTGCATTGTGCTGAGGGGATTACGCAGCTCTCTGATAGATGTCACATGCGGTTTTTATGAGTCCCCAGATAGATATTGCAGTCTGTGTTCTCTTTTGCCAGTCACTGGTGTATTCAACTGTGTAGCCTTGGACCGTGTCATGTATGTGCATGTAACTTGCATGATTGAGGTAACTATTAGCGGCAATACTACGTGTCTCTCGGTCCTCTTTCAAGTGCTTGCTGTCCTTTTTCCCCAGCAAACCCCCCCCCCCCTCCCCCAAGGGGCGGCAATCTGAGGGATAGCCCCGGGCGCCACAAGCTCTAGCTACGCCTCTGACTTGAACCCTGCTTGTAGGACACTTGCTTGCTTTCCTGCTGTATTGTGCAGAAAACTAGCAACATTTTGTCTGTATGAAGTAGCGTATCGCAGTACATTGAATGCCACTATAGCAGAGGTGACTTACACATTTCTGTGCATCTTACCGATCTGTGATCCCCCCTCACTTACCCATATGTGGCGAGTAAAAATGGTTGACACATCCTCCTGATCTGTCCATGGAGGTCTGGCTCATGGTGTGTATTAGACTAGAGGAGGGTAAGGAGCTCAGTGATTCTTTTTGATAATGTAGGAAGGCAGGAAACGTCTGAAATACGTTGTGAGCAGTACACCTCTATGGCGGAAGGTGGCGTTGCTCGGCTTCGCGCAGCGGTGTCCATGCCAGAAGTGACGTGCGCGGTGCTTATATAGGCGCCACTCCAGCACGCTGACATCAGTTCTTTTCTTTCCCAACCAGTGTTTGCAGATCCGGAGACAGCTACCCCGAGTGATTTTTTGACTGCTCTTTTTTGAAGTTTTGTCGAAGTTGTTTGAGACCCGTCTCCTGAACATCATGTGCTTTTTTGGGGCATTACTCATATTCCATTTGGGAGTCAGTTGCGCAGGTGCTGCCTATGACCCCTCCAGGCCAGAGCCTGGGCCCTATTCCAATGGCCTAGGATTTGATAACATTGGGAGGGCCACTGGACCCTGTAGAATACCAGCCCCTAGACCCCAATATGGACTGGTGTGAGGATTTGGCAATGCCAGTGAACTAAACACCGCCCCAGATACTGACTTGGCCTCTACTCCTTCCATGGCTACGGAGGAGAGACCCTAATTTGCTATGGTGGTGAGGAGGGCGGGTCAGGCTCTGGACCTTAGTCTGTCCTTATAGGCTGACATCCCTGGCCTCTGATATATGGACTACCCACAGAAATGAAGCTGGCCTTGCCAGGATGGAAAGTATACAATATGTTTTTTTCCTGTGTCAAGTGGACATCATTCCTGGCCGGGGTCCCTCCGATGCTCCGTGCTGGTAAACATCTCGTGGGAAACGGAGAGTTCACGACTCGGAGAACAAGCACACGTGTGTTCTGAGTTTTCAGTGTTTTATAATTTCTAGGAAGTTGTGCTTCACGCGGTTACGCTTGAGGTTGCAGAGGCACGATTTAGTTTTCTCTGAATAGTTTCAGATTGACTAAAAATAATCGGTTGCAGAAAGGAGGCATTGTTACTAAGCAGCAATCTCCCTCCAAGACAGGACGCTGAGATAAACGAGAAGCCTCACTGTGCATTAGTGTATCCAAAAAGCCATAGAGCTCTTGGCCTATGTTCAGTGGTGAAGCAAGGCTGTCATGGTGGGTTGGGCCCTAATGAAAGTGAAGTAAACAGGACCCATCCCAATGACTAGGTAGTAAAAAAACAAAAAGGCCGACATTGAGCTGCAGTGGTCCTGCACGTCCCTTGCTATAGTCCTGTTCCAATCTCTTCATTCCCCCACCACTGCATCACTCCTCGAATAACTCTAGCTCCTCCTCCTGTTTCTTGTCCTCTGTATCACGCTACCTTTCACTCTCCCCACTCCCTTTCTACCTCTCCACTTTCCCTCCGCCTCTCATTTGCTATTGATGGTTATGATTCCCCAGTCCCCTCTCCTTTTTTCCTGCATCCTTCAGCACCTTTCTGTCCCCTGTATTGCTTTACCTGCCACAACTCTTCCACAACTCTTCCCTATTTCTCTTTTTTCCTTACCTCCTTCCATGCATATCTCCACTCTACTGTCCTGTAGCTTCCACTGTATTTCATCACTTTTTACGTTTCACCTCCCCATTCCCACCTGTACCTCTCCATTCTGGTCCGCAGCACCCTTTTTCTCTTTTTTTCTAATTCATCAGTCTAGTACCTTTACCTTCCTTTCCTTCTCTTAGCGTTCCTATGTGCCCCATTTTCCCCAGTATCTTGGTCTTCATATTTATGTAGCTGCTTTGCTCCTTTTGCTCTCCTGTACATTTCCATCCATCTGTATCTAGGTTCTTTACACCTTTTACTCTGTGCCGCATTTCTGCATTCATCTCCATCGAGCTGCTTTACACCTGCTCTCTCCACTCACCCCTGCATCTTGCTATTCATCTGTATCTAGCTTCTTTACACCTTTTACTCTGCGCCGCATTTCGTTATCAATCTCCATCGAGCTGCTTTACACCTGCTATCTTCACTCACTCCTTCATCTTGCTATCCATCTGTGTATAGCTATCTTCTGTCGTTAGCTCTCTCCCCTATATACCCTGTTTCATCTGTATTTTGCTACTTTACCCTCTCCCACATAGCCCGGTATCCGTCTGTATCTAGCGGTTTTAAATAGTTTGCTCTTGACCACTCACCTATCTTCTTCTCCATATGTTTCCCGCTACTTTCCCGCTTCCGTTCTCCGCCAGTCACCATTTATGGCTCTATCCCTCTGCATCAAGCCGCTGTACACATTTTGCTTTTCTCCTCTATCCCCTGTATCTCAGTAGCCACTTGTATCTAGCCACTTTACATCTTTGACTCTCTCCCACAGCCCCCTGTAGTCCTCTTACCTTTCTTACAATTCCCCAAGTAGCTTTAATATAACATAACACCTGATGTTAAAGAGCAGGTTCACCCAAGCCATGGATCTATTGGCGCTAGAATAAAATGTTTATTGTTACTAAATGGTACTCATTTTATGGACCTTGGAAGGATGAAAGGCTAAGTGGACCCGCTGGGATTTGAATCTATGAACATGAGGTCAAACAGATCCCTGGAGTAATATGCATTAGCTCACTGAGCCACTGACTCAATCTTACATCCATTCTTGTATATCTTCACTTTCTCCTCCTCGCTCTACATTTGTATCTCGCTTTCTATTTTTCAACCTCTTTCCACCCTCCACTGTATCTCTCTGCTCTTATTCCCATTTTACCATTCACTCCTCTATATATCCATCCCTCCCCCTCATATTTTCCACGCCAAAGAACCCTTCCTGAGACCTCTTTCTACGCTCCTCTGAGGCTAAACTGAAGCTGTCCAGCGCCAAGAGCAAGGCGGGCAGCCCTCGGAGCGCATGGCTTCGGCGTTTACAAGACCTCCTCTCAAGAAGCTGCTTAGGAAAGGGGGAGGGGCTGCCACTGTCCAACTGCTCTCTCCACTCTCCTCAAACTTCCAACCATCCTCCTCTCCCTCCCTCTGCTCTCTCCCACTCCTGTATCTGCATCTCTGCTCCTTCGCACTAGCCCCCCACCTTTGTTCTCCCCTCTGCACGTCACCCTCCACCGTCCTCCTCTCACGTAGCTGTATTTTCATACATGGGATTCACACAAACATTCCCGTGGTATACGGTACATTTTAGTTTCGTGAATACATTTTATAACTTTGTTTTGTACCACATATGATGTGATATACTGTCTATACAACATTGCTGTATGCTCCAAACACGTGTGATGTTTGATATTGGGGATTGCTTTCTCAATTCCCCCTGTAGACACGTTATGGTTGCCGGAGTGTCCTCTGTTGCACCATCAGTCGGGACCTCACCTTATTCCAATACTGACCATCTTCATTTGGAGCTATTGTGGGTATTTTGTGTTCACTGCTTCCATTGTGATGGTTTGTTTTCCTGTTTCAGTCCTTCTCTCTCTCTTCCCTGCCTCAGCCCTTCTCTCTCTCCTCCCTTCCCCAGCCCTTCTCTCTCTCTCACCTGCCTCAGCCCATCTCTCTCCTCCCTTCTTTCTCTGCCTCAGTCCTCTTCTCCTTCCACTACTTCAGCCCCCTCTCTTTCTACTCCTACCCACTTTCCTCTGTCGCAGCCCCCTTTCCTATCTGTCCCTTCTCTGCCTCAGTCCTTCTCTCTCTCTTCCCTGCCTCAGTCCGTCTCTCTCTCTTCCCTGCCTCAGTCCTTCTCTCTCTCTTCCCTGCATCAGCCCTTCTCTCTCTCTTCCCTGCCTCAGTCCTTCTCTCTCTCTTCCCTGCCTCAGTCCTTCTCTCTCTCTTCCCTGCCTCAGCCCTTCTCTCTCTCTTCCCTGCCTCAGCCCTTCTCTCTCTCTTCCCTGCCTCAGCCCTTCTCTCTCTCTTCCCTGCCTCAGCCCTTCTCTCTCTTATCCCTGCCTCAGCCCTTCTCTCTCTCGTCCTTGTCTAAGCCCTTCTCTCTCTTGCCTGCCCAGCCCTTCTCTCTCGCTTTTGGGACCTAATAAGTATTTAGTTATGCAACACAATATCCTTGGTGCAACAACATCAACCGTTGCATGGCTAAACACTTATAAGGTCCTAAAGGCGAGAAGTCAAGTCATAGGATATTTAGAGAGGCACCACATTAGTATAGCTCTCTTACAGGAAACTCACCTTGACCCCACAGCCAAGCCCTTATTTGCAGCTAGATGGGCCATCCACAGATGCTTCTTGTCCTACTCTATGTATTCCAGGGGGGTGGTCATCCTCATTCGACTGGGTGTGCCCTTCGTGCTGGGAGGTACTGAGACGGATTCTCAAGGGCGGTATTTTTTAATCTGGGGGCGGTTAGCCTCGCTAGATGTCACAATAGCAAATTATTATGGCCCTAATGTGGACGAACCTCAGACCCTATCTATGTTATGGAGTAAGATTCAGACCCTCGCTTCCACTTATCTGATATGGGGGGGGAGACTTTAATACGACCATGTGCCCGCAGATGGACAGATCCCAAACTACTACACTACATTATACGGCTTCGCACAGGCTACTGGTCGACCTAGTGACCACTAACTACCTATTGGACACGTGGCGCTACAAGCACCCTACGCAACAGGAAGGCACACACCACTCGGCGGTCCATTCCACATGGTCCAGACTGAATTACATCTTTGTCTCAGTATGCATGGCAAATTGGGTAGAAACAGTCACCCACCTCGCACGTACATACTCGGACCACTCGCCTGTCAAATTGGTGTTAACACCTCCTGTGGATGAGGCCCCCTACGCCCGATGGCGGCTTAACCCAGCGCACCTCCTTGACACGGTCTTCAAGATTGAGCATGAACAAGAAATCCAAGATTTTTTTGTGTGCAATGTTGAGTCAGTCCCTAGTCTCACCACGATATGGGAGGCCTTTAAGGTCACAGTCAGGGGTTGGTGTATTTCCAAGGGGGGGGATCCTTAAAGATATTCGGTGGGAGATCGGCCGACTGGAAAGTGAGATCAAAACACTTGAGAGGGATCTAGCTACAGCGGGAGAGGGAGAGGAGACCCGTGCCAAATTGACAGAGTTCGCAGACGCAGCGGAACGTGAATGTAAATTTAGGGGGAAGTACCATATAGAGAGGGTATATGGGGAAGGAGACCGGCCGGGCAGGGTGTTAGCAAATTTAGTCTGCCCACCCAAGTTCTCTAATTACATCGCCGAGATTCAAGACTCATGAGGGAAGAATACACAGAAACCTCCCAGATCAACTGCGCACATTTGTGGAGTTCTACAAAACGTTATACACTTCACAAAGGGGGCAACCACTTGACCTTCCACAGTACTTTGAGGACACGGCCTTGGCGTGGCTCGGAAATACCCAACGGGAATTCCAGAGTGCCGAAATCGGGTTAAATGAAATTACTGAGGCTATCATGCAGATGAAATCAGGGCAAGCGCCAGGGTTGGATGGCCTATCCATAGAATTTTACAAGACTTATGTGGAGCAATTAGCACCCATATTGAAAGAGGTCTTTTACGAAGCCAGAGAAGAGGGTTTACTCCCGAGAACCATGCGAGAAGCTCAGATAGTCTCCCTACTCAAACCGGATAAGCCCCCATTACACTTTGAGTCTTATCGTCCCCTCTCGCTGATTAATTGTGACACAAAGATACTAGAGAAAGTGCTCTTCAACCGACTAAACCTCCTGATGAAAGGTTGGTCCTGCCGGATCAATCAGGGTTCATCCCTAACCGTGCTACATCTCATAACCTCAGAACGTTATTAGCAGTCCTCCAAGATATAGACCCCAATAGCTCGGCGGTTGCAATGTTTCTTGATGCCACCAAGGCATTTGACTCTGTGGAGTGGGACTATCTAATTGGCACGGTAAGATATATGGGAATGCCCCCCGCATTCCTAGGTTGGGTGGAGCTACTGTACACACAGCCGATCGCCACTGTGCTACTAAATGGGGCTAGATCCAAAAGTTTTACCATCTCCAGAGGCACGAGGCAGGGCTGTCCCCTTTCCCCCATTCTGTTCGCCTTAGCGATAGAAACCCTGGCCGCAAAAATAAGGCAACATCATAAAGAAAGAGCACTGGCGTATCCCTCTAGGCAACATATAATATCACTTTATGCAGATGATCTAACATTATACGTAAAGAACCCCCAAGATAATCGAAACCCTGTATTACGGGAAATAACCAGGTTTGGTGCCATCTCCGGTATCCAGATTAACTGGCCCAAATCAGCAGTATTCCCATTAACGGAATTGACTGGGTCGTACCAGCTAGACTACCCCTTAGTCTGGAAATGTGATGGAGTTAAATATCTGGGTATCCATATTACCAGGGCTAAAGAAGAACTGATGCGTAACAACTACGGAGCCACAATAGACAAAGTGACGGACACCATCACTCGGTGGCTCACTCTGCCCCTCTCGATGGCTGGTTGCATATCATTAGTTAAGATGGTCCTATTACCCAAATTCCTCTACCTCTTTATTAATATTCCGTACAACCCAGGGAGGTTCTTTTTTAAGACGTTAACAACGCAAGTAACCAGACTGATTTGGGGGGGACGGCAGGCGAGACTTAGCCTAACAACGCTGATGCTGCCCTATGCCCAAGGGGGGTTTGACGTCCCTAATTTTGAATACTACTATTATTGTGCGCAGGCACACTTTGCCACATACTGGTTTCACCCCCCCCCCCATATGCCGCATTTGTCGGTAGAAGATGGCTATATGGCCCCTGCTCCGCCCTCGGGATACATGTTCACGTCAGGTGGCGATACGTGACCCGTACACAGTTGATTGCACCATTACGGCCTGGAGAAAAATTGCAGCTAAACTAGAAGCCCAATGCTGTATTCCCCTAAAATGCCCCTGATACACCATCCAGCATTGAGAGTTACTTATGTGGGATTATGCCGCCGGATGCTAGAGCGACTAAAATACACAGTGTGGGGAGACCTCTATTTGGATGGTACTTTTCGGACTAGGGAGTAGTTTTTCGGCACACATGACCCCAGTACTATGGATCTATTCTTGTATACAAGACTCAGACGGAGCGTGAAAGCTGCCACCTACACATAGCCCCTAGAACCACCTATCTTAGTGCCACTGCATGCGCTTTTGCAGAAGGCCCCTCCTAGGCGCGTTATCTCGCTGCTGTATAAGCACACACAAAAAGCAACACTGTCATACATCCCCAAAGCCCGAGAGGAATAGCATAAGGAGCTAGAGACGCCCCTGACAGACGAGCAGTGGGAATTCAGCTGTATGCAAACTGAGGCACTCACTGCTAGTAGTCGGCTGAGACTTATTCATTATAAGTTTGTGAACAGACTATATTACACACCTGCTAAACTCCACAAAATTAAGCTACAATAGGATGACAGGTGTGAGAGATGTGGAAGTGAAGGGGCAGATTTCTTTCACTTAGCATGGCAGTTTCACCGGATACACGACTACTGGACAAAAGTGTTCGAGGGAATGTCGTGCATGTTGGATATACAGATACAGCCGGCCCCATTGGTAGCACTGCTGAGTTGCACCCAGGATATTGTTACAAAACATAAAAAGTTCCTAAAACTGGGGTTCCTCATAGCAAAGCGCAGAGTTGCATGCAAGTGGGGAAGGGGGCGAGCTCCCAAATTTAAAGAATGGATTCAGGACTTGATCACATGGCAGGAACAATCATTGTGTTACGCTGAATTGCTCCCACTAAAGTCTCGACCAAAAGATATCTACCTCCTCTCCCAGAGGGCTGTTATATGGGGAGAAGGAGAAGACCCACGGTGGGAAGTACAGAGTGTAAACAACATGTTAGGAATTCCAGTCGGAATTGCCTTTAACAAAAATAGAAGTAGGACCTGGTTTAGGGTAATACACTCCTATGTTGTGTAAGTCTGGTTGGTGTGCATAATATGTTAAGTTGTACAACACTATCGGATGTAAGGGCGGGATGGGGAGGGATAGGTCGTAGGGAGTTTAATAACTATGCCGAGGGGAGTTGGTTAGATGCATATTGTAACAGGTATGATCACACAATAACAATTGTATGCTGCAAAGTTTGGAAAATGCAATAAAGACATTACGAAAAAAAAAAAAAAAAAGAAGCTTTGATGAGTCTATGAATCAAACTGTTACACAGTCAGATTCAATTGGTAGAGTTTTTTTAAACATTATGCAGAACTCTATTCTATAACTGAAGAATCCACACCAGAAAGCATCAAGAATGTTTTGAAAACCATACAGATGCTTACTTTATTTTATTTTTTAAAATGTTATTGCTATTTGCATAAAACATTGCTGATTACAAACACATGTATTTATAGGTTCATACATTGTACAAGGTAGTGCATTAGAGTGGACAGAATATATGTACTTTTGCTTCTCCAACTGTCCCGATGTACCCATCTTCACAGTTAGTAACAATTCTGCCAAAGGGGACATCATCTGTGTTCGTTAGTCACCCGGTTCTGATTCTTCAGGCGGAGGGGTGCATATGTTCCCTTGAAATGTGTTCCATTTCCCCCACACTTGCGTCCATTTTTGGGGACGCCCTCTGTGGATAAATACTGCCTTTTCCGCTACCATGGCACTGTCTAGATCGCTACACCACTGCTGGTGGAAAGGGACCGTCTGCGCTCCCAAATGTTGAGCGATGTTCCGCTTAGCCAGTGTGATACCTAGGGTCCCCCAGTTCTGCGCTGCATGATTAAGGTCTGTTGGCTCCCACACATTGAGAAGGCACCTCTTTGGTTCAGGGGGGACGCTGAAGCCACATACCCAAGTGATTGTAGCCATGACAGCCCCCCAATATTGTATGATTTTGGGACAGTCCCAACAACGTGAGGTAAAAGGTGCCCGCTATCCCACAGCCCCGCTGACACAGTGGTGTATCAGTCCTCCCTATTTTGTAAAGTGTTGTTCTAGTGTAATACGTTCTGTGCAGTATTTTGAGTTGCACAAGCTGAAGTCTGGAGGGGATTGCCACTTTGCGCGGGGATGCAAGTGCCTCCTGCCAATCCTGCTCGTCTATCTCCCCCAACTCAGTCTGCCATTTTTCTCTAAGATTGTGTGTGGGATCTTTCTGATGGTTAACCATTTTACGGTATGTTACAGAAATAGCTTTTTTGGTTAGGCTGTCCGTCAGTAATCGATCCTTGAGCGACGAGGACTCAGGGAGATCAGTTCCCGGTGGTATGGCCCTCTTGAGTGCTAGTTTAATCTGCAGATATCGGTATTGCTCCGTCTCTGCCATCTGATACGTTTCCTGGAGATGAGCAAATGTGACCCCCCCCCCCTTTTTCCCAGGTCCCCCACCCTGGATATACCTATTAGATCCCATCGGGTGAAACCTTTACTGTTGCGAAGCCTGCCCAATCTTGGGGTGTCCCAGAGTGGCGTGTGTTGTGTTAACACTTCCTTCCAGCCGAGTGCACGAAGTGCTATAAACCAGATGTGCACGGTGTGCGCTGTTGGGCCAGTCAATGCGTGTTTCCAGGATTTATTATATAGTGCGCCCAGGATTCCGTCAGTGCCGAGGGTTTGCCTATCCATGCGCAATGCTGGTTCGTCCTGTGGGGCGTGGAGCCATTGATTAACCACTATGAGCTGGGAGGCCCAATAGTATAGTTGAATATTAGGCAGGGCAATTCCGCCATCGTACCAACCCCTTACCAGTTTGCACATTGCTATACGGCGAGGCTTCCCCTCCCAGAAGAGGTGGCCTACCTCCGCCTCCATTGACTTAAAATAGGAGTGAGGGACCGGGATTGGCGTACTTTGCAGAGCGTATAAAAACCTGGGGAGAGCCATCATTTTGAACAGGGCCGCGCGGCCCAGGAATGCCAGTGGCAGGGAGTGCCAGTATTTCACGTCACTACGGAGCCTCTTCAGGGGCGGCAGTAGATTACGCTCGAAAAATTGTGTGGGTTGCGGCGTGACATAAATGCCCAGGTACTTGAAACCATCTTTTGAGATCTCGATTGTGACACCGCTGGGCAGGTGTGGAGGTGGGCCCTTAAGTATGTACAAAAAAGATTTGGCCCAGTTAATAGTATAGCCCGAAACTCTACCGTATGACTCGCAGATGTCCAGCAAGCAGGAGAGTGACTGTCTGGGGGATGCCATATAGAGCAAGATGTCGTCGGCATAGAGGGAGATGCGGCCCTCCCATCCCTCTGACCACCGCAATCCGCGTATTACAGGATCCCTTCTTATCCACGCTGCCAATAGCTCGAGCACCAAAGCAAACTAGAGGGGGGACAGAGGACAGCCCTGCCTGGTCCTGAGCCCCAGAGGAAATTCTTCAGAGACCCGCCCGTTGACCACCACATGTGCCATTGGTTGTATATATAGGAGTCGAATCCAGGCACAGAATTTGGGACCAAAACCAAAATGTTATAGCACCGCAAATAGAAATGGCCATTCCACTCGATCGAAGGCCATACTGGCGTCCAACGAGAGGATGACAGCCTCCTGTTGGATAGTGGGTATGCGAGCCATCACGCCATGAAGTCTCCTCAGGTTCATCGCCGTGTTCCGGCCCGGCATAAAACCGGATTGGTCGGTGTGCACTAGGGTCGTAAGGTAAGGCTGGAGCCTAGCTGCCAGCGCCTTCGCTAGTATTTTCGCTTCCGCACTGAGGAGCGAGATTGGGCTGTAGGAGGTGCACTCCTGAGGGGGTTTACCTGGTTTCGGGATTGCTATAAGCGTCGCTACCCGCTGGTCTCTAAGGAGTGTTCCCATCTCCAGACTGGCCTCATACATCCTTAGCAGATGCAGGACCCGCGTGCCCACTTCTTTTTTGTAAAGCTCAACGGGAATACCGTTGGGACCTAGTGCCTTATCCGGTTGAAGCCCTCTGATGGTTAAAGTTAGTTCATCAACCGTGAGAGCTGTCTCCAGTACCTGTACCTCATGAGGCGCCAGCCTGGGCAGTCATGTATCCTTAAGAAAGGCCAAATTCTCCTCTACGGTTGTCGTTGCCTTGGGAGTCTATATTTTCTTGTAGTGTTGTGCAAACGCTGTGACTATGGCGTGTGGGTCCGTTATTATCTCCCCAGTGGTCAAGTGCAGTTGTGCTACCCAGCGACTGGCCCATTCCTTTTTGTGATGCCAGGCGAGGAGTTTGCCGGCCTTGTCCCCCACTTCATAGATGGTGTGTTGTGTTTTCATGGCTCTTGCGTTACCGTCCTCCCACATGTGGTCTCTGTATGCTTGTTTTGCAAGGCCTAATGCGTGGGCCGTTTTGTCATTAGGCTCTGCGGCGTGCGCACTCTCTGCCCGACTCACCGCCTGTACAAGCGCCCGCACCTGCTGTGCCTTGTCCCGCTTATGTGACATGATCAAGGAGATAGCGTGTCCACGCAGGACCGTCTTGTATGCTTCCCATATGATGGCGGGAGAGGTCACCAACTGTACATTTTCTTTCAAATAGTGCCCGGAAATTTTGTGCAGGCCCTTCCATATGGTCGGGTCCTTTAGGTACCCGGGATATATGGGATATGTGCGTCTCCTCCCCATGAAGTGGGATGTGTATGTCACTAAAACAGGGGAATGGTCCGATATGCCTCTGGGGAGGTTTGTGATCTCCAGTACTCTCTCCAGACCGGTTGATGAGGTGAGGAGATGATTGCTTTATTAATAGATCAACAAAACACAGTTGTTTTGCCTATTACACTTTGTTCAAGTGGAAAAATAGATTAAAACATCTCTGAATGTTAAAACTTGTGGAAGTAATGGCATACCTGCTGAAGTGTACAAACTATCTATGTATCAACTAGGCACATTTTTGGTTACCCTTTTCAATGAAATTCTCAAGATTAAGGCTTCCCAGTAAGAGGCAGATATTGTAAGTTTTTGGGAAAAGGTAAAGTCTCCAGAAAAGTCTGGCTACTATCTTCCTATTAGCCTCTTCAATTGCTGCTATAAAATTTTCATCATAATATTTAACCTACAAATTTATTTAGTATTTTTAGTCTTGGGGATAGACCCGAACACACATACATAAGGGCACAATTCTATATGCATGTTTGACACTTCTTCAATTACATCTAGTATTTCTGCCCAAAACAGTTTAATCACTCGACAATTCCAACACCATAAGGTAGACATCAAATTTGTCTCCCATCGCAGGCAGACGTTTGATGCATCCATATAAATGCATGCTGTTCTGTTGGGGGATAGATAGGTTTAGCGTAAATAACTGAATTGAGTGTATTCAAACCAGGAATTTCTGAGCACTGGTTTTGTACATCCCAAAACCTGTTCCCATTTTACTCCGTGATTGGTTTCCATGGTTTATCTTTTCACCATCCCTTAACTGGTAGGACACTTACATACATTACTGAAGCTAAATATGGAGGATGAAACCAAGCGTTCATCCTCCATGTTTGGCGGGCCGAAGGAGGAGGAGCCCCTGTCCTAAGGAGTATTGGAGAGTGGTCGGAAATGCTTCTGGGCAAAATACGGACGTCTAGAATCTCAGCACAGTCGGGCACGGGGACAAAGATCGTATCTATGCGTGCTTGAGTGTGATGAGCCGCGGAGGTATGTGTAAATTGAGTGCTGCGGGGGTGCCATGTGCGCCATGCATCGCAGAGTCCCAGGGATTCAGACCAGTTCTTCAGCTGCTTCGCACGCGCCGTTCGGGCAGCAGAGGGAGGACCCGTTGTGTCAAGGGCCGGGACTAAAACTGCATTAAAGTCACCCACAACAATCATGTTGCCAGTGGGCGTATTATTCAACAGGGCAGCAGTGTGTGCGAGTGCAGATGCGAGCATCGAGGGGGGAGCATATACAGACATGAGAGTGAGGGGGGAGCCAGCCAGTGATCCCCAAACTGTCACAGATGAATCTTAAGGATCATGAATCACTTGGGAGAGGACAAATGACAGGGTGCGCCTCAGGAGGATGGCCACCCCTCGTGAGCCCCTGGAGAAGCCAGAGTGCCATACTCTATCGTAACCATAGCAAGCTAAGAAGGGGCAGCAGTTACCTAGGAGGTGCGTTTCCTGGAGCATGAGGATATCTACGTGGAGACGCTGCGCATACCTTAGGACCGCTGTGCGTTTGTGCCGGTCCAACAGGCCATTGACGTTCCACGACAGCACGTGGAGAGACGCCCTATGCGAAGTATTAGCGGTCATGGTAGGTGCTACCTGGTCTAGGACGTTTATATTGATATGGGTATGCAGACGCGCTTGGGAGCCCGCGGTGATGTGCGCATTCGCTTGCTACAGGGGCACAACCTTCCCTCCCACTGGTAGCTTGTGTCATTCCGTGATAGCTGAAACAAAAAACAGCAAGAAACATAACAACGTAAGGAAAAAAACTTTCCCAAACCGCCCCCTTGCCCCCACCCTACACTTCAGGAACAAAAGCATCTGTCGACCCCCCATTTGAACAATACCCAAACTAAAACGCTTGGGAATGGGGAAGCGTGGAGGACCCCTCCTCATGTCCGGATACGTGTTTACGAAATGGAAAATAGAAACTGTTCTGGGCTAGAGCACTGTCTCCGGGCCGCGGAGTCAGGACCGGCAGGCAGAGACCGGCTCAAGCAGGGTCCTTCAGGAGTATCGGGCTATGTGAGAGGTCTGTGTCTGGGAGGTCAATCACGGAAGACCGGGGTGAAGCGCCTCCGCCGTCCAGGCGGCCGGAGGAACCAGAGCGCCTCCCAGTCGAGGCTCCCTCTTCGATCAAGACTGGCTGTTGTGAGTGGCCCGTCGAGGAATCCGAGCGGGCCCGTCTCCGGTCACGGCGCCTGTGGGATAATTACGTTGAGGATGAGGAGCAGACGGAATGTGGGTTCCAAGTCCGCCCTCCGCTCCCCCCAGCCCAGGGTGCGGTCCTCAGCCCGCAGAGGGCGCTCTTCCGTTGCCCAGGTCCAAGTCTCCGTCGGGCTGTCGAAAAACAATGTCTTGTTTCCAAACACCACTTGCAGGCGAGCCAGAAAGAGGAGCCGATACTGAATGTTAAGTGCCCTCAATTTTTGCTTAACCTCTCCAAAAGAGCGACGCTGGCCCTGGACCTCGCGGGTGTAGTCTGGGAAGATCATGATAACACAATTTTCATGGTGGAGCCGCTGCTGCTTGCGAGCTTCAGACAAGATGGCGTCTCGATCCTTGAAATTAAGAACCTGCATTATGATCGGGTGGGGAGGTGCACCCATCACTGGTTTGGAGGCCAGGGACCGGTGAGCCCACTCAATCACGAACCAAGGAGATCGAGAACCCCCGGGGACCCATGACCTCAGCCACTTCTCTAGGAAGTCCACCGCACGGCCCTGCTCCACTCCCTCCGGGAAGCCCACCAGCCGGAAGTTGTTGCGTCGGGACCTGTTTTTGGCGTCTTCCGCCCGACGATGCAACTCCTGAGCGTGGGACTGAAGACGGGCCACCTGCCCCTTAAGTTGCTGCATGTCATCCTCACAGTGGAGATCCTGGTTTCAGTCTATTTAATCCAGGCATTCGCGTTGCGGAGGTCCTGCCTGATAAGAGATTGTTGGAAGCTCTTTTTTTTGCTTTTGACACTAGATTCGCATCTGGTTTTCCTGGATCTGAATATCATCGTACGTAACGGTACCCTGGCAACGACCACCCATTTTAAACCAACAGCAAGAAACTGCCTCCTAATCTACGACAGCTTCCATCCAAGACAACTCAAAGACAACCTCCCTATCGGAAAATTCTTAAGACTGAGATGGAACTGTACCGAGAAGGAGGACTACAATATCCAAGCAAAAGATCTGTCTAAAATTTTAAGACAATAACCTAAACATCTAGTGTCAAAAGCAAGAAAAAGAGCTTCCAACAATCACAGAGAAGCACTCTTGGAACTCAACCAAAAAGTAATGACTCTAAGACAAAAGACCAATTTGCATAACAACTTTTAATATCGCATCAGACAGAGTTACAAAGATAGTGAAGAAACACTGGCGGACGCTGAATAGTGGTAACCTGTACATACCAAGACCTATGTTCAGCTACAGAAAAGGCAAGAATCTAAGAAACTATCTGGTGCACACACGTCCTAAAAACATCACAGCAACAGAAGGGCCACAACGCCATTTACACCCACTACCACAGGGCCACTATCCGTGTAGTAATTGTAGTGTATGTCACCTAACTTCAGCTACCAAAAAAGTTGAATTCAACAACGAAATGACTTGGGAACTAAGAAGTTTCACTAACTGTAACACAGCAGGTGGCGTGTATCTGATTACCTGCACCTGCAATCTCCACTACGTGGTGATGACCACTAGAAAGGTCAGCACTAGGATAGTGGAACACCGAAGCAACGTAAGGTGTAAGCGTGCAACTACAAAAATGACAACCCATTTCTTAGAGACACTACACACCCCTAATGATATGAGATGGGTGGTCCTGGAACACATTAAGTGTCGTGAAAACCTAGAAAAGAGGCTCCATGAGAAAGAACAGCGCTGGGTTTTTTAATTACACTCAGATAGCCAGGGCCTCAATGATAATATCCCTGGGGACAGTTCACATAAAGAACCCTAAAGAGTCAAATCTATCGCCCAATAATGAACTGAACTACGGCCAGATTTGTTCCCTTGTCATTTCCCTACTAGAAGGCAGATCAATCATTGGGAAAATGTCACTTCCTACACTTCCCTTGGTAGACCATATGTACCCCCAGTCTTTCACCTACTACCGATGGGTTTACTAAATGTCAAATCATTTAGGGTGCTCAGTGACCACACTGTGACTACACTGCAGCTCTTGATAATATCTGCATTTGTGTGCATATATACCTCTATACCTACGAATGTTTCACAGTAAAAACAAGGCATCATGTAACATTAAGAGCCGTCCCACAGACGTTTTAACATCAGGGACCTTCTGTTTTATTTATTATTTTGTTGCCGTAGATTTTCACTACAGACCATTTCTGGCAGCACGATATACATTACTCGCATACTATACCTCCAAAAGGGCTGACACGATTATCAATTGGCGGCGACCATTTTGGATACCGTTTCCGCTCTAGTCTTATCGTCAATGACTGGGCGGAAACGAAAGCATAAATACTGGCACCCAATGCAAGACACGCTAAGATGCGGTCTTGAGGGGAACCAAGTAGGTGACACACCATGAGGAGATCTCCCATCAAGTAAGTCTTTTCTTTGCAGGCAGAGCAATGACCGGACATACGGCGGTCTCGACCACGGAAGCATCCGCATGGTCCACCGTACTTTAATCCAGAGAGTGAGAGGCCACTAATTGGGCTTTTCCCGTTTTTCTTTCGTTTTCCCTTTTCAGAATAAGATACACGAGAACCCTCTTCCCCCCCCCCCCCCCCCCCCCCCCAGACCATGGGGCACAATTTTGCTTACATTTAAGTATGTGATTACGTTCTCAGTACATACTGGATGTGATGTGTGTCATGTATGTTTTTAAGTTACGTGGTGTATGTTTTATTAATGTCACTCACCAGCACCACTTGATCAAACAGCATTGTGTTTTTCGTTCTAAACAGGCACGGCGAAACAATGAGTACTGCTAAGATTCACGCACCATAGAGGAGCATTATGTGTGTGACGACAACTTTACTTTGGCTTTAACCCACCAGCTCCTATTGGGGGGCATTTGTTCCCTTAACAATGTCTCTCTTTATCCCACAGATACTACTTGACATTGGTTGATCGTATGTATTAACGCATGCTTATTAGTTGCAGCATATTTTCTATTTTCTATTTACTTTTGAATACCTGATTGTAGGTCATTTAGGAGTGGCGTACACAGGGCTGAACCCTGTGTAGTCCTGACAAAGAGCCCTGGGGAATGCTCTAAACATGTTGACGTATACTAGGGATTCCTAAACCATCATAGCTAGGTTTTTCCAGTATCTTACCCCGTTTTTAGACATACCAACTAGGAGCAAGAATAAAATTATTTCGCCCACTAGCTAGGTGTTTTTAACTCACCTCTGTCCACTCCACTACACCACTGTACCACACATAGTCCTCACAAAAGTGCTCCTACGTATTTCTGCAAGTCGCAGCACGCCTCAGTTAGCAGCGGACTGAGATGGCCCCTATAATGAAGCCTGTCACCAAGGGGAAACCCTGGTGAGTGAGGGGACTCAAAAAAGAAAGTTTTCTTTCTTGCTGAATTTCTGGCTCAGATTGAGCAAAAATCGATCCCTTGTTGCTAGGTTCTTTACCAGACATATTTACTTTTTTAACCAGTTCATAAGCCACAGCAACTGAGCAGCTAAGTAATAGCCTTAATAGTTGGGAAATCCTAGGCCTTCCTCATCTAAGGGAGGGATTGCTTTCCCTATCGCTAGGCGTCTACACCCAGTGCCACACCATAGCCTACACTGAAAGCCTTTTAGCTCCTTAAAAACATACTCTTCAGTAGCACTGGTAGGGCCGTGAAGAAATAGAGCAAGGGTGGTGAAATCAGCATTTTGATTATCGCCACTGGGCCCAGAAGAGAGAGAGGCAGTTTATTCCAGAATGAGATGAATATTTGGTGGCCGTCATCACCCTGTCAATGTTACCTGATATAAGCTGATCATATGAGGGATACACCAGTACACCTGCATACCTGAATGTCAGTGGTTCCTATTTCATCGTGGCTTTATGCTGCGGTAGGCTAGAGTGATCTACGTCTGGATGAAATTGAAAGAGGCAGGACCTGTCCCAGTTGGCATGTAAGCCTGAGTTAGTACCAAATGTTTCTAGTAGCTCCATTATTTCAGGGATACTAGTTGGTCGATCCTGCGTCTGCATATAAGAAGATCATGTGTGTGGTACTGGCAAGTCATATGCCCCAGCACAGAGTTACTGAGTATACACATTTGGGTCGATAGCATGGAAATATTGTGAGCCCGAAGACCAGTCTAATTGTGCATTTTAAATGTTACATAGTGCACTATTTACAATTCACTACATTTTGGGGTGTAAGAAGTACTCCAAGTTTAAGGCTGATGTGGGTGGCAGAGGTGTGTTTAAAAGGAGGTTGTAGATTAAGGACAAAGTCTGTTCTAAAAAGTCTGTGAGAAAGGCCGAAGGTGCTATTGACAACACATTAACCCCTAGTGGATATCTGGCCTGGAGCCCATGTTAAATAGTTGTATTCAGTGGCAAAGACACATTTTTATAAGTCGTGAGTGTTTATTTCCAGATCTTCTCTAAGAGTTTCAGGCATTGCATATTATTAAATAATGTAGAATGTGGGGGTGGCTTACTTAGAGGTGGTTTATCTCATACTTGTGTTGTAAGCGGTAAACAACCGTCACCCCGCATCCGTCACCCCGCATCCGTAACCCCGCATGTTGTTACAACGCGGTCATAACAACAACCGTGTTGTGACAACGCATACCATTACCCCCAAGACGTTACAACGACTTGCGGAGGGGGCAGAAGGTTTTGGATTTAAAATCCAACACCTTCCCTACAGTCCGCACAGACTGCAGTTGGACTAGTAAATTTTACTATTACAACATCCAGCGTCCCCCTCCGCAAGTCGTTGTTACGACTTGCAGGGTAATGGTATGCGTTGTTACAACGTGGTCGTTGTAACGACCGCTTTGTAACAACATGCAGGGTAATGGTATGCGGGAAAAAGAGGCATATTCGTTGTAAGCAGCATTCTAAAGTTGTATGCCATTATGCCCATCTCAGGAATGTGTGTAGTGTATGTTACTAAACTATCGAGAGTTGTGAAAAGGGCCTGACAGAAGAGGTGTTTACAGTGACAAATGCATACCTTAAAATTGCGGGTCATGTGAAGTCTTTAGGAGGGTAATCCCATTAAGGTGAATACAAAACTGTCCAAAGGTGTAGCATGTTGAATTACCTCAAGTCCACAAACCTTATAGACTGGTGTCACAATTGTATGATGGCATCAATTATGTAATTTGTGATGTCAACAGTGATGTCACCAATGATGTGATTTAACTTGTCATGAGTAATGTAATAAGCGAAATCATAAGCAGTGCATAGAAGGGTTACGTCAGTTAACTATAACTAGTGAATTTCAGATTTATTTGTTTTTTAAATGTTAGTTTTTCCTTATTTCAACATCTAACTATAGTGTCACATTCACCTTTGTGTGTGTGTGTGAGAATGTGTGTGTAGTGTATACAATGATATGGCACTAGAGACATATATGAAAAACTGTATTACAAATTACGAATTGAGAGAGAAACAAGGATACATAAAGATGGAGAAAAAGTGACATCAAGTATTAAAACATTTCTCAAGAAGTTGACAGTTCAGGGAACAATAAAATAATTTGAAGAAGCTGAGCTGGCTAATGGACAGTTAAAGAGTTCAGACTCTTGCCTGCCCCATGAAGGAGCAGGCATTAAAGGATCTTTTCCTCATACATATGCTCTGTAGTCAGTAGTTTATTTGGCTTCTAATCATGCGTGAGCCCCCAAAGATGGACCCTTTCTACAAGAGATAATTAGGGGTACATAGTGCCTGATTTAGATCTTGGCAGTAATGGTCTCATCGTCACTTTTTCTACGGATTCACCTTCTGCCCGCTCTATTTACATACTGGTGGTTCGACGGATGAAAGACCGCTGGAGTGCCGCCAACTCCACCAGGTATGTTCACCCAAGTCGATGGCACAATAGGCAAAAGCGGCTGTCGGAGCGAGGGCAGCTAGTTTGTCTGCCGGACAATCATGATGTGCTCTCCCGCCGACGTGACTGTGTTGGTAAACCACTCCTGAGTTAGCGGAAGGGTTTTAAGGTAGAAACTCACCTTTTCTTACTTTCACACTTCCTTTTCTGCCATTGCCCCTTTCTTCCAAGTCCTGCCCATACTGCTGCTTGATGACAAACAAAATGAACACTGTTGTGTTCGGAATCAACTGTAAGCTCCACTTTTACCTGTTAGCTTTTGTGTTGTCGGTTAACATTTACACTGGACTCGTGCATTTTTAAATCTCTCTTACAAACATTAGCATACCAACGTGCAATGCATATGTGTGTGTAATGTTGACATTCAAGAAATTTGAAGAAACACACCTGTATGATTTACATTGTATTTCTAAATTTTATGCAAGCAGCCTTCACAAAAATGGACACTTACACAAAAAAAGATATCAATCAATAAGTAGTCACCATACAGGTGTGTTTAAAGAAATTTCGAAAATTGTCAAATTACAAACATATACATTACACATCATTGGGGTAAGTGCAATGTAACATGATGGAAAAATTGCACTAGACAAGGTGTAACCTTTACCTTATAAATTACCTTTAAAATCAATGTCAGTCCCAAATTTAAATCATTCAACATATCCATCCATGTAACAGTTCCACTTTTCTAGTGCAAGTCCTGTATTGTATCCAAATTCAATAGTCACATTATTTTGAGGTTTGTTTATTCTTATCAGTGATCAAGGTGAAATAAACACACCTGTAGTAACACTTCAAAACATAATTTCAAACATCAATTTGTTAGCGCAACTGTCCATTATCATGATGAATTGCTGCAACTAAATACAAATGACCATCACATACTATTTCAACCAGTGTATACACTTAATGGTAAATAAAAATATGTAATTTATATTTTAGTCGGAAACATTGCTAGGAATCAAACCATTGTAAAGGGAAATTCATGTCAGAACAAACTTGGTGAAATCAAAAGAGTTGTTTATTATACTAATGAGATACTTCTCTCAAAAAATAAATAAATAAAATAAATATAATTTTATTTACATCAATAGAATGGTGAAATGTGGTGTTGTGCTGTAGTACTAAACGTGCCTCCTATTGAACTGCTAAGGGGAACTTCCTCATGGAGGGGCATCTAGTGGGCACCGAGCAGGCACCTCAGTGATCTTTCTTGGGAGGGGGAATTGGGTTTGGGAGGGGTGGTCCTTGGTTTGGAGGGGTATATTTTGGTTTGAGAGGGGTACTTTTGGCTTTTCGAGGGGTGGTCTGCGGTATGAGAGAGGTGGCTTGTGTTTGGGGGGGTGGCTTGGCATTTGGGAAGGCTGGCTTCGGCTTTGGTAGGGTTCAAGGCAAGAGCAAATAATACATCTTCACAGGGAAAACGGCTAGGATGGTTGGAAAGGAGTTGGGTTTGGGAGATAGAGGGAGTGGCAGTAGGTGATGTGCGTGTGTCTGTTGAGGTTGCAGGCACATGTGGGCCTGGTGTATGTCATGTATGTTTGTGTGTGTGTTTCTTCCTAGGTGTATGTTGTACGGTTAGTGCGGAAGTTTGTGTCTTGTTGATCTTGGGGCCGATTCACTGAACTAATCTGAGACAAAATCCTAAACTTACTACTTTTGGTATTCACAGAAGGCATTTAGTAGTAGTAAAGTTAGGATTTTGTCTTAAGTTAGGATTTTGTCTTAAGTTAGGAATTTGTTTTAAATTAGGATTTTGTCTTGTAATGAAGGAGACGCCACCCCTTTTAGGGGAGAGGGTTTGGCCAACTGGGAGGAAGCAAGAGGAAGGTTGGAGATGGTTCACTGGGTGGCAGACAAGGATACAGTTGGTAAGGTTTGCCACCACCAGGGAGTGCACATTTGTGGAATCCTACGAAAATGATGCTGTGGAGCTGGTGGCCTCTTTGCACTCGCCTTGGCCTCCGTGCCACTAGTTCCCTCTGTGTTGGTGGTCTCAGCACCTAAACCACAGTGGCCAGCTGCTTCCCCGCTCAAGTGGCCAATGTCTCCTCTGCCTGCTCCTGATGATGCTGAAGTGACATATAGAATAGTTTTATTGAATCTGTATAAACAGAACTGATCATGAATTATGATCCCAAAACAGTTTCCTAGTTTTCATATTTCACCTGCTTCAAGACTCCTCTCAAACTTTGGCTCTACTTTAGCATAAGCACATGCATATAGGCAACATTTTCAGAAACCATTTGTTCACAGTTTTGTAATTCCCCATGACAGCTCACATATCATGTATGATCTCGTCTCTTATCCATTTTTATTTCTCTAAAGGAACTGTTTAACACTTCTGAATGGTTGGGCTTTGTTTTTTAGAATAGTGAACTTGTGTAACTAAAAATTAAATAAACCAAAAATACCTTTGTACAGTGTGTTTACAAGGCCCAGAAATCTGCATTATGTCATTCACAAAAAGTACAATATGAATCAATGTGTGATAACAAATGCTGCAAAGTTGTACCAATATTTGTATCAACTGAAATCCTTTTTCGTTTGAGCATTTCACAATGGTAACACTTACTTCAAGTAAATAAAGTATATTTCAAATGTAAAACATATTATATGGATTCCCCTCTGAAGCAGCTTAGCAGTGTATCACACACGTTGTACGTACCAGTACTGTTGAAGAAATTAAGAAAAATATTTTTGGGTTGATTCACAAATGACTTCTACAGCATAAGTAAATACAGAGACCTTGATAAATTTATAATGAACTTCAGTATAGAGCAAAAACATTTACAGATTTGATTCTTGAATATCTCTATTTATTTGAACTTTGTTTTACCACTGTGAAATTGTTTAACAAAACACGCTGGCTTTCACTATAGCCAGAAACTGGTACAACATCACAGTAAATATTACATACGCTGATTCATATATAAATTGTACATTAAATATTCAAATGTAATTCACAATATGCACAATATTACAATCTGATGCATTCCTACACTTGCCTAATGAGTTATGATTTGGGTCTCATTTTGAGTTTTCCAGATGGGATACTCCAACATATGTGTGATGAAACATTCCATCTCCAAAAGTCCCTTTAAGTGGCCCCTTTTTTCTATCATTGCTCTCTCACCTGGACATAAAGGACAATGAACAATGGGTTTAGGTATGTGTTACTCTGTCACCAATGTGTACACATTCCTGTCTGTGTTTCTGCAAGAATTGTGTGCCTATCACAATTATTTGTCCAAAAACAGACTGGCTTATGCACACATGTGTTAAAGAGTAAAACAAAATGCAAATCTGTCACTTTTTACATGTATGAAACATTATTTTGGATTCCCAACACATTTGGGATATGTTTTGAATCCATTAATTCTGATGTGACTAGGGATTTTGGCTCACATGCTCACTCTTGTTTGTGTAGCATCCCAACTTACTGATGTGACATTTGGAACATCCACTATGTCATATTTGCATATTACGCTATTTCACATGTAATAGGTCTAACAGTACATCATCCACAATAGTGAAGGAGCATCACTCCTGACACAATAAATACTAGTGGCATGTTTGGTACAACTGTTCCTTATGACATCAAACAACCTTATGTATATTTGTAGTTTTGGCAGTCATGTTTGCTCAGAACAGTCCTTTGGTAGTGAACAGAAATCAGGTGGTATCCTTTTCCATAAATTCATAGAAAAAGCACATCATCATACACCTTGTGCAAAACTTACACCTTCAAGCACTCTTCCTCTGCGTTGGACATGTGTCAATCTTAATGTTGATAGCTAAATTAGATGCTGTAACAAAATATTAGTTATTTAACATGTGTAACTCACTCTAGAACTTAACCCCTTGATGCTGTTGTTGGGCTTTTACCTGTCCATCAAGGTATGGCTAGGCCACAGCAGGTATGTGGGCTATTAGGGCAGGTCAGGGTGCAGTGTACGCACTTCCCACATTTGGAGGACTTGCCGAGCTGGACCTCTGATGACTTGTCGTATATGTCCTCCCACCTCTTGTGGCAATGGATGCTGTGCTGCTTCTAGACCCACCAAGGTCCATACTTTCTTGGCGATGACCTTCCATATTTCCTTTTTCTGATGGGCATTGATCTATATGGATGCAACAGAGGAAAGAAAAAAATATTTTGTGACTTGTTTGTCTGTATTGATGTAACAATTTTACTACATTAATCACAAGTATTACTCAAAAGCTGGTAGACATTACATTTTATTCTTCAATCTACCAAAATAAAGCAATAATTAAGACTTTTTTTGTAACATTTGACTATCCTTTGCCCTTGCCATTTGTGAAATTGAATAAATCCGGCCAGTGATATCAACTAGGCCAGGGGGCACCAACATTTTATGTAATGAGTGCTACTTCTCATCAATGATTCTTATTGTGACATACTGAAGACTACCCAACTTGCGCACTGTAACCAGATACTCTCACGCCCAGCTACATTGACTTGAATCCTAATGTCCATAGAGGCAGATACTATGGTTTGAAATACATATTATGACTGATGCCACTATCGAAGGGCTGCCATGTGTGTCAGTGAGAACTTGGTCTTTGGGGATGTATGAACATGTATGCCTATGAAGGGGATATATGTGTACAGGTTACTGAGAGCCTGTGAAATACAAACTGTTTGTGTGATTAATAAAAAAGCATTCAGAAACATCATTTTGTTCACAACTCCAATTTTGAGTTGAAGAGGAATTTTTTCTAAGAGTTCAATAACTTAGTGCAGGGAGTAAGATATGGTACCAAGAGCCTGATGTCAAAGAGACAGAAGTAAGCTACTGGGTAAAAGGTCACCTATGTAAGACCATTCTATCGTGTGGATGGAACACAATGTATGTAATCGGTATGTACATGATGGAAGTAACCTAATTTTTTATTTGTCTTCCATTAAAAATCATTCAGAAACATAATTTTGTTCACAACTCCAATTTTGAGTTGATGAGGAATTTTCTAAGAGTTCAATACCTTAGTGCTTCACCTCTGTGACTCAGCTCCAGCCTGGCCCACAAATCTAACTGAGCACTACTCTTTGTCAGGCCCTGCTATTTGCAGCCTGATGATCATGATATCTCATGAACACAGCTTTCCCTTAACTTTGAAATGAAAATATGACCTTGCACTCATGTGAAAAAACACCCAAGGCTAGAACTCTGAAGGTATCTTGGAGCTACTGGGATCGTCCAAACGATTGATTGGAGACACCTGATCTAGGCTGCGTAATATGTGGGATAATACACATATTAAACAATTGTCATTTGGTATGTAATTTTTTTTTTATCTATGTACAGTAGTAAAGAATATAAAATGTTTTCTATTTTTACATGCTGAGAGATAAATTTCTACATTGCACATGAAATTCATACATATACAAAGCTATATCTCAGATTACACACCAAATACAATGTAGGGCTCGAAACACGCAACACATACTAATGTTGTAGTGTTCTATAATCATAATGTGCTTAAAAACTCACACCATCATTGTTTTATGTAATGTAAAACATAAATGACACTTCACTTCAATCATTACACTTCACTCAGGAACTCAAAGGGACGTTCTAGCCTGTGTATTAAAAAAAAGGTTAGACAGATTGACAAATACATTTTAAACATGTGTCTGTTCCTCTGGTGACCCATAGAGCTAGCTGTACATGGACAGTAGCTCAATTGCCAGCAACTCCATCTCCTCTAGCAATAAGGCTGGGGCCTGTCACCTGCTCTACCTGGCATCGTGGCTTCCAGAGGTCAGAAGCAGCAGCAAATGTTGAGGAGGGCTTGTTGTCTGCAGTATTAGGAGGCAAGTGTGCTTTTTTTTAAACACCTCGTACATGTACACAACGTACGCGATCATCGATGACGTACACAACCATTGGCTGACTTACTTTGCTTTCACACACATTAGGCTATGGCTGGGTCCATCGTGGAGTTTCACACCCACTAGGTGGTAAACTTCAGCTGCAGTTGACTAATTCCAAATGTCCTGATGGAGAGGTCAGGCGGCCACCATTTTACATTGTGGAATAGTGTGTTTGTGACTGCTAAGTGCACCACCACCACTCAAAATGGTGGCTATTTTTTTTATATATCTAAAATGCTAATGTTCTTTATTTGTTTTTTATAAAAAAAGTGTAGTGTAGTGCCTTAATGTGGTTAGAAGTGAGATTTATGTGGTGGTGTTTATATCGCAGTTGACTGTATTTTAACAGAAACAAAAACAAGTAAATAATAATGTGTAAATAATACTTTGACAATGTATTATTCACACATTTTAAAAGGTTATAATTTACACATGTAATAAATGAGAATTGTAAAAAAATGTACACTAAACATAATAGGACTGTGTATAATCATTTAGTAAAAATGTATATGTATTGAAAGCTAGCTGTAAAGTGTGGTTCATTCTGAAAATATGTTAGCAAACATTTACAACAATTTTTTATTTTTCAATACAAACATATGAACCCAGGGAGAGTGAGGCGATGACAACCTCAAGCGTTTCAACCATTTCCAGACCTTGCCACCATGGAAGAACGGGATATTATCAAAATAATTTAGATATAATTGGCAAACAATTATCGATTTATGTCATCAGCTGCAGCAAGATCATCTGCCTCACAATATGAATCCCACATCAATACCACCAATTGTCAACATTATGGCAATACTCCATTTTGTGGCCATAGGATCATTCCAATATATTGTGGCAGTACCTGGTGGAATGTCACTACCAGCTTTCAGTGACGTGCTATAAGACGTTCTTTCTTCAGTGATAAGACACAACAGCTACATTCAGTTTCCTACAAACCAGGATTTTGACAATGTGAATAGGGATTTTTTGCCTTTGTCCACCTACCACATGTGTTAGGAGCAATTGATGGCACACATATTGCCGTAGTGCCACCACACACCAGAGAACAAATGAACTGCAATCAAATTAACTTCCGTGCAATCAATGTTCAAGTTGTCTGCTTACCAGATGTGTACATCACAAGTATGTGTGTGCGCTTTCCTGGCTCAACCCATGATTCTTTTGTACTACGGAACAGCAGCATACCCCTGCAAATGTCCCAACTTAGACCTGAGACTGCCTGGCTTGTTGGTAAGTACTATCTGCCATTATATTGTTTTGTTATTGTAAAGTGTAATGATAATGCTTATTTTTCATTCCATATAGGACACTCAGCTCATCCTAACTGACCATGGTTGTTAGCACCCCTGAGGCATCCAACAACGTCAGGGGAAGGCCACTTCAATGAGGCCCATGGAAGAACATGCAAGTTAGTGGAGTGAGTTATTGGGCTAATTACGGACAGATTTTGATCTTTGACTGGTGGAGCCCACTTCTACTCACCCAATAAGGTGTGCAAAATCACCATGACATGCTTGATGTTACACAACATTGCAGAGCGACGGAATGTCCCTGACATTTCAGATGAAGTGCCACTGGGTGAGGATGTTGAAATGCCAAATGAAGATGATAGTGGTGAAGAGGAAGGAATCGACATATGTCAAGATGTAATTAACAACTTCTTCACATGAGTGTAAGTATATCATTGCATTTTATTTTATTAAAGGTTAACCACATTTTTATGTAATGAGGATAAAACTGTGTGCTGGACATTTGTTTGCAAGGCCAAGTTAAGTGATATCTAGGGCAAAGATGTTTGTTGATTAAAGTCTTGACACATTGAATACTGTGTTAATTTGCATTCTTCATCTTTTTTTAATATCCTTTTTATTAGAGAAAACAACAAAAAACTAACTCAGCATTACAGTAGATAGCATATTGGTATTCGGGTACATCACCGGTATTCTGCAGCTCTCATTCCCTCTGGCGCAATTCAACTGTGGGAGACGGACATATCGCACCGCGATATGTATTCCACACCCCCCTACTTTCGGTCCCATTTATTAGGGCATCCTCTGTTTTTGAAAAGGTGAGTTCTCTTCCCCCATCCTTGCCAGACTGGCCGTGATCCCCTTCCAGAATTTCTGTATGGCTGGACAGACCTATAGTGGGTGGTAAAAGGTCCCTTCTTGTGCACAGTGTCATTAACAAATTGTGTCTGTTCTCCTCCCCATTTTGACGAGAACTCCCGCTGCGAGATAGGCTCTATGCCGGATTTTAATTTGGACCAATTTCAATCTCGTGGGGACAGCTATTTTGCGAGGGGAGGCCAGCGCATCCCGCCATTCTTCATCTTTTAGTTCACCTCACATTTGCTTCCCACTGTTGCCTAAGGCGTGTTAGTAAGTCTGGTCTATTATTGATCAATTTCTGGTAGGTTAGGAATATGGCTTTCCTAGGCATTTGGTTGAGTAGCAATCTGTCTTCTAGTGGGGAAGCCTCCGGAAGAGCTTCCTCACCGTGGATTGTGGGCCTCAGGGCGTGACTGATTTGCAGGTATCTGAAAGTTTCGGACTGCGCTAATTGATATTCCTTTGAAGTTCGGAGAAAGAGTTTAGCCCATTTCTACTCCACAAATCCCCCACCGATGAGATGCCTGTGAGATCTCACTTGTCAAACCCGGGGCAGGTGCCTAATCCGCTAATCCATTCGGTCTCCCAGAGTGGTATTGCTTGTGTGATTTTCTTGTGCCACCCCATTTTTTTGTTGACCATGTGCCAGCTCTCTATAGTGCGTGCTGTAGGGCTCGTGAGGTATTGGTGCTTGGGATCCGTATACAGAGCTTTGCGGTGTCTACCCCTCCCCATCAGCCAAGCATCTGTCTGATGGCTTGGATCGGTATGCGGGCCACGGCGCCATCGATTTATTACCGTCAATTGAGACACCCAGTAGTATAATTTCAGGTCGGGTAGGGTGATCCCGCCGTCGGACCATCCCCTTGTCAATTTCTGCACTGCGATGCGCGGTGACCTCCCATTCCACAACAGTCTCCGCATGACCCTCTCAATGTTAGTAAAGTAGGAGTCTGGAACTCTGTAGAGGGTATTTTGTAATGTGTATAAAAACAAGGCAATGCTTGCATTTTCAAAAAGGGCCGCCCCTCCCAGGGGAGTCAGGGGAAGGGTTCGCCAATGTCGGAGGTCTACCTGCAGGCGGGTCAGGGGCCCTTGCGAATTAGCGTCATAGAAAAGTGATGGGCCACGGGTC
Organism: Triturus cristatus; assembly: GCF_964204655.1. NCBI lineage: Eukaryota > Metazoa > Chordata > Amphibia > Caudata > Salamandridae > Triturus > Triturus cristatus. The sequence goes on from NC_140585.1 coordinate 1,037,939,931, forward strand.
ACATAGAGCCCTAAATAGTGGAACCCCTCCATTGCCACCAACACCTCACAGCCTCTGGGGATTCGTGGTGTAGAGCCGTGAATCAGGAACAATTTGGATTTAGTCCAGTTTATGGGATAACCTGAGTGGTTTCTGAAGATTGGAATATGTGGCAGGTGCGATTAATTGATTCTGTCGGGCTGCTTTATATAATAGAATCTCCCTTTTTGCGGACAATATCCTGTCTTCGAGATGTTCTGTCCATTTTACTCCCCTTATCAGAGGGTCCCCCCTCACCCACACTGCCAGCGGTTCTCGGCCCAATGCGAAGATAAGCGGCGACAGGGGACATCCCTGACAAGTGCCCCTACTGAGTTGGGAGGCCGTCATAGCCATCGCAACCAGGCACAGAGGAGGAGAGAGGCAGGGGACTCCATCTACCACCCTGCAACACGGCCGCTACCGCCAATGCTGTTTTCCCGTGCCAGGAGGCGTTCCAATCCAGCTCGGGGCTCCCGCAGTACGGAAGCCCATTATAGCCAGCCAACCAGGCACTAGGCACAGAGGAGGAGAGAGGCCGGGGACTCCATCTCCCACCCTGCAACGCCACCGCTAACGCTGCTTTCCCACATCAGGAGGTGTTCAAATCCCGCTTGGGGCTCCCACAGCGCGGGATGAGGGCTGAAACACCCAGGCAAAGCCCTGGCCAAGGGCAGGCGTGTCCACGCCCGTCGGAGCCCGGAAGAGGCTGGGCTGGTCCACCCCCTAACATCTGCTCTCCAAGAGGTACGCTATTGAGTTCTTACTTGTTTATTTATTGCAACTTTATGTTGTGGCTGGGTGTTATCTTCAAGCTTGCCCTGACTGTTTGTATCCTTGCTGCCTAAAGTGACCAGTGCCTAGGGACACATGGACAATATCAGGGATACCATCTAATACTATCTGACGGTCCCATTGATACGATTGTTCGATTTTTTTCTTGGGCCTAACGCTTCCTGTACTAGTGTTGTATAACAGTGCCCTGTAAAAAATCATTATTACTTTAATCATGGGGAAGAGGAAGGCAGCTAAGGAGTCCACTGCTGCCATTAAAACAAAATAGACCAAAAGTCTAGTTAAATCTGCTGGTGGCAACTGTGTAATTGATCAAATTGACAATTTAATAGATGAATGTGAGGATTTGTTACACTCCGACGCATCAGCATCGCGAGAGACCTTAATAGCTGAGGATCCAACTTTTACTGCCCAGCCGCACATACCAAGCATGTTTGGAAAGGCAACCACACAATCTATGGTTACGGCTGCTACCCAGGGGAAGCCTCCAAGCACGGATATGCCAGACTTGTTTCATCTACCTGTCACAGCTGATATTGTCATTGTAGTAATCGTTTTTTACCATTGTCTAATCTAGTTGATGATGTTCCTGTCTCTGACCCCCCTCACAATCTCTTTATGGAGACTACGTTATTAGGACCCCCAGCTCATACAAGTAGGGAGTGCATTGTTTTAATTAATGAATTGAGAACCGAAGTGGGAGAGTTAAAAACTGCTATTTTTAGCTTGACCTCTATATTGAATAAGCTTAAATGTGCAAACGTTATTGATAAACCAGTTATCCAGCATAGCCAGAACCACACCCTCAGTACCCTCAGTACTCCCAGCAAAATATTAGAGCCAGTTCTCGACAACAATGAAACAATAGTGCTCCAAGTAATCCTAGTCTATTTAATTCCCGCCAACTGCAGTAACCGAATCCTTCAAGGAATTGTAATCCCCATTATGATACAATTAATAGAAGGCGGAATTATATCTCTGCCCCTTGCCCCAGAAATATGCGCATTGATTTAAAAAGGAAGGTCGCTGTGACCAAGGTGCTTAAACTACAGTCCTACACCAAGTTTGAATCTGAAGAGTCTTTGATTAATAAGGCTATCCATTGGATTAGGCACACTAGAGGCTGTCGCTCGGTTATTCGAGAAGACATTCTCTGTGCTCAGAGGAGCTCTCCCAAGAACTCAGTTTTCGTTGCTATAGAACTTGCAATAAAAGATGCTAGGATGGTAGATGAGCTAGTGGCCTTAGATATCAGGATGAATCCCTCAAACAATTCATCCATTAGATTTAAGTATTGCAGGCCAGGAGCTGATGCACCACAGGGCTTTGAACTAAGGTGGGGCCTTCATCCCAACTACAAGATGTGGATTGACTTAGGCATATTATCAGCTTCTCATCTCCTACCCCTGCACCGTCTTACCCAAAATGCAGCAGTATATGCACAGTAAAGCCAGATAATATTACCCAATTACAACCATTTAGTAGTAGTGCAAGGGACAAATCTAATGCGAATATTTTAGTCTGTGGCCAAAGATGGAAACAAAGGCTCTAGGCACCCCATGCCAGACCAAACAGCTTACAAAAGTGGTTTAATTCTTAAACCCATGGGAGATAGTTACACTGCTGAACCGCCTACTAGTAAATTGCACCCACCAGTCAATGCCGGAACATTACCTAATAATAGCATTAGTATAGCCAAGGTCGCGTTCCCGTTGCAATCATATTCATCTACCTGATTGTCCTATTTGACTAGTGACAACGTGCCGTTATGTAACGCAGACACTCACGGATGTCTACCCATACTTAACAACGAGGTAAAAAATAAATTAAGCTTAATCTCTTGGAATCTGGTGGGGATCCACTCTAAGCTGCAAGACCCCAAATGGTATTTTTATATAGGCAGAAATGATATCTGCATCTTCCAAGAGACTTTGTCTGTGGACAGGGTGCACATAAACGGCTATACCACATACAGTGTGGAACTAATCCACCGAAAACAACGGGTAGGACTAGCGGGGGCAGATAATTCTTGTAAAGGACACCTTATCCTGCAAGTACAAGCAATTACTAATAAAATCCCAAGACATTCTGGGGATCCAGCTTGCCTTTCCGACGGGCCTAAACGTGACCGTGCTTAATGTCTATGCACGGTCAGAACCATATAGCAGCGAATCTCCGGTACTATCGTTGCTAGGAGACTTGATTGGAGCGTATCAAATCAACTCTAAAATCATAGTTGCCGGAGACTTTAACGCTTCCTTCGACCCTTCTCCACTACTAAGCACCTTACTGGAGGAAGAGGAAGAGGATGAGGTGTGGGGCATACCTAGTTTGGTAGCTAGTAATCGCTACCGTCGTCCAACGTCTGTTTCCCTGCAGATAGCCTCACTGATCACAGGAAAGAGCCTGAGGGCATGTAATGGGAGAAGTGCATCCGACTTAAACAGGCTGGCCACTTTTAAATGGGGTGCCAGTACCAGAGTCATCGATTACATTCTAGTTGATGTAATAATTTGTTTTTTAGTGAAGGATATGACCACTGCCCAGAGGTTTGACAGTGACCACAATCCTTTGTTGTTAAAAATGACGGATAATGCCCTGGACAGGAATCCTCCAAGGAGCATTTCCAGAATAGATGAGCCTCCCTTAGCCAACAACCGCAGCAGTGTTACCTGGCCTAAAGTTTTAGCAGACCAGGACTCATATACCAGAATTTATGAGCTATTTACACATTTTCTGTTTAGCATGGTTAGCAGCTTGGATTGTGCACATCCCTTTGAATTAATTCCTATTTTATCGGTGCACAGGGAATTCTTTGAAGCCGGGGAGGTATGTGTGAATTGGGTGCTGCGGGGGTGCCATGTGCCCCATGCATCGCAGAGTCCCAGGGACTCAGACCAGTTCTTCAGCTGTTTCGCACGCCCTGTTCGGGCAGCAGATGGAGGACCTGTTGTGTCGAGGGCCGGGACTAAAACTGAATTAAAGTCACCTGCAACAACCATGTTGCCAGTGGACGTATTATTCAACAGGGCAGCAGTGTGTGCAAGTGTGGACGCGAGCATCGAGGGGGGGGGCATATACAGACATGAGAGTGAGGGGGGAGCCAGCCAGCGATCTGCAAACAGTCACAGATGAACCCTGAGGATCATGAATCACTTGGGAGAGGACGAAGGGCAGGGTGCGCCTCAGGAGGATGGCCACCCCTCGTGAGCCCCTGGAGAAGCCATAATGCCATACTCTATCATAACCATAACGAGCTAAGAAGGGGCAGCAGTTACCAAGGAGGTGCGTTTCCTGGAGCATGAGGATGTCTATGTGGAGACGCTGCGCATACCTGAGGACCGCCGTGCGTTTGTGCCGATCCAGCAGGCCATTGACGTTCCACGACAGCACGTGGAGGACGCGCTAGGCGAAGTACTAGCGGTCATGGTAAGTGTTACCTGGTCTAGGACGTGTATATTGATTTGGGTATTCAGATGTGCTTGGGAGCCCGTGGTGATGTGCGCATTCTCTTGCTACGGGGGCACACCCTTCCCTCCCACTGGTAGCTTGTGACATTCCGTGATAGCTGAAACAAAAAACAGCAAGTAACATAACAACGTAAGGGAAAAGCCTTCCCAAACCCCCCCTTGCCCCCACCCTCCACCCTACACTTCAGGAACAGAAGCATCTGTCGACCCCCCATTTGAACAATACCCAACTTCACAGGGTGAACAACCAAACTAAAACGCTTGGGAATGGGGAAGTGGGGAGGACCCCTCCTCATGTCCGGATGCATGTTTACGAAACCATCGGGAAAGTAGGAACTGTTCTAAACTAGAGCGCTGTCTCCGGCCGCGGAGCTAGGCCCGGCAGGCAGAGACCGGCTCAAGGAGGGTCCTTCAGGAGCATCGGGCTACGTGTCTGGGAGGTCAATCACAGAAGACCGGGGCGAAGCGCCTCTGCCGTCCGGGCGGCCGGAGGAACCAGAGCGCCTCCCAGTCGATGCTCCCTCTTCCATCAAGATTGGCTGCTGTGAGTGGCCCGGCGGGGAATCCGAGCGGGCCCGCCTCCGGTCACGGTGCCTGCGGGATCGATTACATGGAGGCTGAGAAGCAGAGGGAGTGGGATGGCCATGTCCGCCCCCCGCTCCCCCCGGCCCAGGGCGCATTCCTCAGCCCGCAGAGGGCCCTCCTCCGTTGCCCAGGTCCAAGCATCCGTCGGGCTGTCGAAAAACAATGTCTTGTTTGCGAATACCACTCGCAGGCGAGCCGGGAAAAGGAGCCGATACTGAATGTTAAGTGCCCTCAATTTTTGCTTAACCTCGCTAAAAGAGCGATGCTGGCCCTGGACCTCGCGGAAGTAATCTGGGAAGATCATGATAGCACAATTTTCATGGTGGAGCCGCTGCTGCTTGCGTGCTTCAGACAAGATGGCGTCTCGGTCCTTGAAATTAAGAACCCGCATTATGATCGGGCGTGGAGGTGCACCCTGTGCTGGTTTGGGGGCAAGGTGATGCCTTTTATGAGGCGGTGGACTCAGCCTGATCCACCACTTGGTAAATAGATATCACCCCCTTGGAAGATAGGTTCTCTCGCCAGATTAATCAGGCGTTTTCATGCCTTGAGCAGCCCATGGCTGCTGGCCCTTCCACCTCAGTCCCTTTGGGCCCCGATCCCACTGACTCCCCACCGGCAAAACGTCCAATGGAACCTGGGGTAGATTCTGATCCTTTTGAGCGTCTGCGACAGGTATTTGTAGCTAGCCAAAAGGTGCCGCCTTCTGGGAATACCCCGCCTTCCACCCCAGCCCCCCAGTGTACCGACCCGGACGTGGCTGGTGACCCCGATTCTCCCGGCCCTTCAAGGCCTTGGCTTCCCTCATGTCCACCCGTCCCCCCACAACTCACTTCTGATATGTTGGATCTCAATGACATTGTCCACCCCCGCTCCTCGGAGTGGGCCCCGGCAGAGAAAGTCGCCGCATATGTGGCAGAACACATTCGCCGTCCTTTAGAGAAGGAGGCCCGCAACTGCCTACGGGCGGAGTGACCACGCCCATCTTTAGAGGGGAAGGTGGCCCTGACCCCAGAGATTGACCCCCGCATGTCCACCTTCCTTCAAAAGTTCATTCGTGATCCCAAAAAAGGGATTGATAGATCCTGGAGGACAAGCTCCTGGATACCCTCGGCCCAGTCACAAAAATTATGGATATGGCCGAAGAGGCCAAAGAGTCTGGCTCCATAATTTCCCCAGAGGCCCTTTCAAGCTGGGGGCAGAGGGTTATGTTCTTGGGCAATGCGAATTGTGCCCTTTCCACCGAGCGCCGCCAGTCCTTTCTCATAAAGATAGACCCAAAAATAGGAGACCTGGCGGATTCCGAGGTTGGCGCTATCGCGCAAGGTAGGTTGTTTGGCGAGCCTTTCGTGAAAGAGCTCGGCGAATTTGTTAGCACTTTCACGTCGCTGGACAGAGCTCATTCCACAATAAAGAAAGTTTTTCCCCGTGTTTTTCGGTGAGCCGGCCGAGGCAGGGGCCACTCGGCCGGTCGTCAGCACCACCAGGTTAACCAGAGAGACTCCGGTCAATACCAGAACCAGTCCCATTTCGGGAACTTTTACCCCACCAGAGGACGGTGTGGAAAAGGAAAAGGATTCTGGGGAGGATCCTGACCCTCTAATTCTGGTGAGTGTTCACCCTTCTTCCCTGTTAAACATAGGGGGGGGCGACTGGCAAATTGTTACCAGGCTTGGTTGTCTCTAACGCACGATGCATGGGTTCTCCAAACGGTACAGGGGTTTCACATATAGTTCATGGGGCATCCAGTTAAAAATACCAGACCCCGGCCCATCCAGTATCCAGTTTTCCAAGCAAGACGCGGCCTTAGTGGACGAGGAAGTAGCTTCCCTTACCTCCTTGCACCCCAGGGGCTTTTTAAGCAATCTTTTCTTGGTGGACAAGACAGACGGAGGCAAAAGACCTGTTATAAATCTCAGCGAATTCAACGAATGGCTAGTATATCACCATTTCAAAATGGAAGGAATCCATCTCCTTCGGGACATTCTTCGTCCTCAAGACTGGATGGTCCGTTTAGACCTCAAGGACGCCTACTTGCCGATCCCGATTTTCCCTCCTCACAGGCGGTTTCTTCAGTTTGTTTGGCGACACCTCATCTACGAGTTCACAGCTCTCCCGTTCGGCCTTTCCTCATCCCCCTGGTGTTTCACCAAGGTCCTCAAGCCAGCGGTGGAGTTTTTGAGAACTCGAGGGGTCAGAATGATCGTGTATTTAGACTATCTGCTTTTGATGGCTTCTTGCCCTCATCAACTGACTTCTCAGCTTCAGATGACCATCTCCCTCCTTCAGGACCTGGGCTTTGTGATAAACGAGAGCAAATCTCTGTTACAACCTGCCCAGTCTCTTACCTTCTCGGGGTTCGTGATCGAGTACACAACCTCTACTCTCAGTCTTCCCTCCAGGAAGATATCCAAGATTCGGCATGAGCTGCGTCGCGTCCTGTCCAAACAACAGGTTTCTCTTCGCCAGCTGGCCCGGGTAGTGGGTCTTTTGTCGGCTTCAATTCAAGCCATCTTTCCAGGCCCGCTGCATTACAGGACTCTTCAGCGCCTCAAAGCGTTCTTCCTCTGCAAAGGGTTCCCATACTCCCACAAGGTCTCCTCGTCAGCGGACGCGAAAGCCGAGATCCAATGGTGGTTGGACCACATGGAGGCCTGGAATGGCCGAGCGATCTTCGGTTCAGCCTCCGATCTGGTGATCGAATCAGACGCCAGCAGGCAGGGCTGGGGTGCCAGGTGTGGCGATCTGTCTACAGGCTGCTTGTGGTCACCCGAAGAACTGAAAGTACACATCAACTGTCTGATGCTCCTGGCGGGCTCCTTAGCAGTGCGTTGCTAGATGAGAGACTCGGTACAGTCCTGCGTTCTTCTGAAAATGGACAACGTCTCCGCAGTCCGCTATGTGAATCACCTGGGAGGTACCCGGTCGAAGGCTCTCTCGGACCTAGCGGCGAGTCTTTGGCAGTATTGCCTGGACAGTCAATTTTCTGTCACCGTGGAGTACCTGCTGGGCCGAGACAACCTGGAAGCGGACTTCCAATCTCAACACTTCCGGGATTCCAGCCTATGGAAACTGGATCAGTCCGTTTTTGCAATGCTGGACGATCACTGGGGTCCCTTTTCAGTGGATCTGTTCGCGTCCAGGCTGGACCACCAGATCCCGTGGTTCTTCAGCTGGAGGCCATTTCCCTTGGCAGTGGCCACGGATGCCTTCCTTCAAGACTGAAGTCTGGAGCAGGGCTACGCGTTCCCTCCTTTCGCGATGATCACGCGGACCTCGGCACACATCCGCAGGCAGTCGGCAGATCTGGTGTTGATTACCCCACTTTGGAGGTCATAAGTCTGGTTTACGGTTCTTCTGGAACTTTCTTGGGATTTTCCAATCCTACTCCCCCACTTTCCGACTCTCTTCACGAACCCGGACGGGGTTCCTCATCCGCTGGTGGTGACGGGGTCGCTATTTCTTATGGCGTGGCGGATTTCAGGGGCAGATGGGAGGCGGCAAATCTTTCGCGAGAGGCTGAGAGCCTCATCTCCAAGGCTTGGGCGGACAGTACGGTCAAGAGGTACATATCCGCGTGGGGCAGATGGACCCGTTGGTGTTTGCAATGGGGTTTTGACCCCTTGGTCGCCGACGTTGTTCATGTCGTGAATTTCCTGGCTCGCTTCAGACGGGTTGGCGTACCGTTCCATCAACACCTTTAGGTTGGCCATTTCTACTGGCCATGTACTGGTCCAAAGGACCCCTATCGGTGAGCATCCCTTGGTTTGCAGGCTTCTGAGGGGTATTCGTCTTTTGTTACCACCGGAGCCGCGATATTCCGCTCTTTGGGATGTTAATCAAGTTCTCAACCTGTTTCAATCTTGGGAACCTAACGGGTTTCTCTCCAGGAAAGAACTCTCAGCAAAGCTAGCCATGCTTCTCTGCCTCATTTGTTGCAGGCGGGTCTCGAATGTCCGAGCCCTGGACATCTCTGGGAGGGGAGACCTTCACACTTCTTCGGCGTACCAAATGCCATACCAGGGTTATCTCCTATCCGGAGTTCCCTGACTCCCTGAAACTGTGCGTTGTTAGATGTCTCAAAGCCTATGAGGAAATGACGGAAGAATTCCGCTCACCAGGAGAGCGTCCGCTCCATATTGCGCTCCGGAAACCCTATAAAGTGGTTTCCTCCCCCACCATCGCTAGATGGGTTCGGTGAGTGATGCAACAGGCGGGCATTGGCCTTCGTCACTTCGGAGCGCATTCAGCGCGGGTGGGCTATGGCCTCAAAAGCGTTTGGCTTGGGTGCCCAGGTTGGAGGATATCCTCAACGCGGTCGATTGGTCTTCGGATTCTACCTTTAAGAGGTTTTATTATAAACCAGTGCTTAATATGGCTCAGCTGGTTGTGGGCAAGCTTTGAACAAGCATAATCCTCGCCTCCAGTCCTGACATAGAATGAAAAATTTCCTAGCTAACGTAACGGAAAGTTTCAATTCTATTAAGAACTCGGAGGAGAGGATTATCCCCCCCTATGCTCCTTGAGGAGACCCCTCCCCGTATTGCAGTAAGTACTTGACTTTGAGTTTAGTGTTATAGTTCGGCTGTCTTTTACGTGACTGCTATCTGTTTCTTTACAGGTTTCAGCAGTGGTTTCTTTGGGTAATGTGTTCCCCGTTGTTTCAGGTTCTGATTCCCAGAAACAAGATGCCTGATGTGCCCAGGATGGCTGTCGTCGCACTCAGAAAGAGGAAGAGGGCACACTGACAGAGGACTTTGTTGGGCTCATTAGCCCCGATTGGACATTGGTTCTCCTTCCCGATTGGTTGTTGCCATGTTGTTTCTTTACTACTGTTTCCCGGTGTTCCATGGGAAACGTAGATTTTGTTTACTTCTACGCTGCTATGAGAATAAAGTGGAGAAAGAAGGCATAATCCTCACCTTCGAGTCCTTAATAGAATTGAAACTTTCCTTTACGTTAGCTAGGACATTTTTCATTAGTTACACAAACAGATTAAATGTCATACCAAACAACTTCACATAAACAGGTAAGAAGATGTCCTGAAATGTAAAACAATAAATAAATAGGAACCATACATGATATGTACCAACCATTCAACATAACGCAGCAGAGAGGAAAAACGTGAAATTCCCCAATCCAAGGCCTAGCAAGCTTAAATACAGACATTTACACAACTTAGAAGGATTATCAGCATTAGTCATCATATTAATAGTGTAGAGTAAAATTTTCACATATATCACTTATATTTTTCGCTCACCAAACTTTGGGCCCGATTCAAAATAGTAAAATGAGACGAAAGTCTAACTTTATGACTTTCGGTATTCACAAGGGCATTTACTACTCGTAAATGCCCTTTGTGAATACCCAAAGTCGTAAAGTTCAACTTTTGGTATTCACAAAGGGCAATCTCCACTCCACCAGGTATTCCTGTCAAGCCTTCAAAAAGTAGGATCTGCAAGACCTTCTCCTCCTAGGGAAACAGTTTAAAGGGGGGGGGCCTCGGAGAACCGCCTCCAGTCCTCTGGGCCTCCAGGTGATGCTTGGAAGCCAGGGAATGCATTCTCGCCCACGTCGTTCAACACCTCCCTAAATTCCTCTTATGTGTGCAGATGGTTTGCTACAGCATTCACTCTGTCAACTATTGTGGCCCACATTTGCCTTTTCTGTGCTATAGTTGTAATTTGTACTTGGGCTCCAAACAATTGTGGCTCTACTCTAATGATTTCATCTTCTATGAATGACAATTCACCCTCAGTAAAACGGGGATTTTTCCTCCACCCATTCTGAGATTATTAACTTAAAAACCCTACAAGATGATAAAGAGAAGAGGTGTGGCGCCGCGGCCAGGGTGACTGACTCCGGAAATCTGGGGATCAATGTTCGATCCCCGGTGCCGGCGGCAGATTAGCCCAACACCATGTAACTCTGGGCAATAGCTTGCTTAATCTTCCTGATGGCCCCCAGCGCCTAGAGACCCTTACGGGTGATTGCTCGCGCTTTACAAATGTGGATTATTATTATTATTATTGGTAAATGCATTAAGTTTCACCTATGTGATAAATAATACGCAGTTTTTTGTTGTAAGTTGTAGCTTGCTAAGTAGTAGTACAATACAAGTTACAGAAAGTCTGTTAAAGTGTTATGACTTGTTTGTGTGCAAAAAGGCAATATATTGTAGTGTTACTAGTGGTATAGTGCGGGTAAGTAATAGCAACATTTTGAGAATTGAAATGAAAGAGGAAAATAATAGAATTAATTGCATAACAGCAATTTCAGATGGATACTTCTGCCTGTGGATTCCTCACCTTATGAATACTTCCTGCGCCAGCATTCCGTGGAAATTCTTTCCTAGCTCTCCCACGAGGACGTCACAACAGCACGGCTCCGCTCGCGACACCGTATGACGTCATCGGAGCCATAAGAGGACCTCGTCTGCGTGCTGATGTCAGTTCCCTTTTTTCCGCGCCGTCAACGCTTAACAGTTTTTCTAGGGGCTCTCCATTTTCTTCTAAGAAAACTTTGTATCAATTGTTGGTTTCTGATGGCTACTTCCAGGAAGACCGGATTTAAACCCTGCAGAGAGTGTGGCGGGCATATGTCAATCACAGACCCTCATGAAGATTGCCTCTGGTGTTTATCTTCGGATCATGACGGCGAAGAATGTTGAAGCTGCAGGTAGATGAATCACAAGGCTATTAAGGAGCGTGAAGCTAAGTTGTTTATGGCCAAAGCCAAAAAGGAGAAGAGGGGTCGAGAGAGGGCGAAGTCTTTGTCTTCCCATACATCGAAGTCGAAGAAACATAAGAAGTCCAAGGGGAGACATGGCTCTCGGCACCGTTCTTCGAAGACCAGGGCATCGAGGTCGAGGTTGCCGACTCCGGCTGAGTGGCCTCGAAGAAAGGATTTAGTTTCTCCATCTCCTCGCGTGACCCCGGTTACATCTCCGGATCCGGTATCGCCGGCTTTGAAAGGCTCTTCGCTGCATGAAGACTCACCGGCTCCAGAGATGTCTCTGGTGCCTAGGGAGTCGTCTCCAGGCCGGGTGAGTTCACCTGTGCGTGCGCCGTCCCCGGCTCCGCAGCCTCCACCTCGAACTCAGGATGGTACGGATCCATATCCTGCTTTTCCTGCTCGTGGGTCAGATTAGTCGCATTTCCTTAATGAGATATTTGCCATCTTTGCCAGGGCCTCTGCTCCATCCAGTGCGCCTTCGGTCTCCATGGGTCCTTTGGCCTTTAACTTGGGTGTTCCTCAATTTTATCCCCAAGCACCCTTTATGTCTTTCTTGCTGTCGACTCCGGCATGGCATTTCCCATCGCCGAGGTCCTCCACTCCGGCTCCTCTAACTCCTTCGGCTGTTGACTCGGCGCCGCCTCGAGTTCGATCGACGTCGAGGTCCGAAGCTGTGGCTCCTCTGTCGACGTCGTTAATGCCTTCACCGGCATCCCGGGTGGCGCCGCCGCCACCAATTCCTAAGAAACGCTCTAGGAGAGAGGCGCAGAGGCTCCTTGAAGAGGAGGAATATGCACAGAATCAGGAGGAAGGGGAGATTGTTGATTCTATGGATGAGTTTGAAGGCCTTTGCGAGGCTAGTGGCTTGGTTACTTCTCCTGAGTATAATCTCCCATCTGTGAATGCTGGTGTTGTGCAAGACATTGCTCCTTGTCATGTGGTCATAAGGAAGGCGGCTGATTTGCTTGGTCTACAGCTTCCCTCGGCTGAGGTGAAATCTAATATTCTTACGGAGGTTCTTAACACTTCTTCTTCAACTTCTGAACCGTTGCTTCCCTTTACGGATGCTTTGACGGAACCAATAATGGAGGTGTGGCAGACGCCTTTATCTCCTCCTGTGGTTTCTCGTTCCATCTCTGGAAGGTACAGGCTTGCTCCTGGTGATCCGGCTTTTTTATCTTCACATCCTACGCCGGAAAGTTTAGTTGTCCAGGCTTCTTGTTCGAAGCAATCTTCTGGTTCTTTCCCTACCATTCTTGGTGATAGGTATTCTAACAAAAATGTAGCAGGTGGCAAAGAAGGTGTTCTCCTCTGCAAGTATTGCTCTTAAATCCACTAATGCAACCTGTCATCTTGGAAGGTACATCCATGCTTTGATGGACTCAGTCAGCAGTTAGCTCCAAAGTTGCCTGAGGAGGATCGGGCTAATTTCTTGGAAGTCCTTTCTGATTCACAGGCTGCGACACGTCAGGTTATTCAATCGGGCGTGGATACTGCTGACTCTGTAGCTCGTGTGATGGGGTCTTCTGTGGCTGCAAGGAGACAGGCTTGGCTTTGATCGTCTGGTTTCTCACCTGATGTTCAAGCGACTTTGCTGGGTTTGCCCTGTGATGGGTCAAAACTCTTTGGTTCAAAGGCGGACTCAGCCTTAGAGCATTTTAAGGACAGCAGGTCTACTGCAAGGTCTCTAGGCCTCCAGGTGCAGTCCAGAGGATACGGCTACAAGCGGTATCGTGGATTTGGGAGATCTGCTTCCTTTCGTGGCTGCCAGCAATCTCAACAGGGTCAGCAACAGCAGAATCCCTTGTACAAGTCATACAGAGAGTAGAATAAAAGAGGCCTCAGGAGAGCAGCTCGACAACAATCCTCCTCTACTTCCCCCCACGCGCCACCGTTGGTACATCAGGAAAGCAGTTCTAGACCCCCATCTTAGAACATGTTAGTCCGGTTGGAGGTCGGGTGTCCCACTTTATACAAGAATGGAGACTGATCACGTCAGATCATTGGGTCTTGAATCTTGTAGAGAATGGGTACGCCCTTCCCTTTTTGGAGTTTCCTCCTCCTTACCCTCCTCGCCAGGGTTGGTGCTCAGAGGACCATTTACTGCTTTTACAGCAGGAGGTTCTTACCATGCTACAGAAAGGTACAATAGAGGTGGTTCCGGAGCAGGAAAGGGGTCAGTGTTGCTACTCCTGGTATTTCCTGATCCCCAAAAAGGACGGTCGCTTAAGGCCAATCCTGGACCTCAGGATTTTGAACCCAATTGCTGTTGTTCTTGCACACCTTGCTCCCACCCCTTTGGTATATTTCGGAGTCATACCTCGAATTCCAGCTTCCCCCCGCAGATCTCTGCATCAGCTATAGTGTCTCACCACTCTAGTAACCCATAGGAGCAGGGCCACCATCTTGTAATTCACCAAGGCTAAGTCTCAGGATAATAAAGGGTCTCTGATACTGTCTGAAGTATGGAAGAGCTCAGTTTAGGGTGCCATCGCCTCAGCACACAAATGCCCATTGGTGGAAAGTCCTGCTTAACCTCTTGACTGCACTGGAAGGTCCTAAGACCTGGGCTGCGCCAGAGCTCTAGAAGATTGTGTCTATATTGAACCCGGGCAACTCATGCACCATTGATTTTTGGAAACTGCACTTAATTTGGCAATAGTACCGTGATATTCCATTTACTGAACTTTGAAGGATGGCTGGCTGCTCAAGTAAACCTTTCTTTAAAATCTCATGAGCAGCAGATCACAGTAATTAAACGTTGTGCTCTTGTGCAGGTTAGATAGAAACCCAACAGCATATCTTCACACTTAGCCTTCAAACTCGGTAGGCCATCAGGGGTAACGCAGACACATGCTGTCCTCAAGTAAGGTAAATGATTAATCCATTTGCAAGAGTTCGATTTTATCCAGTGCCCAAAAAAGAAATTATTTTTCAAAGAAAATATGTTCGTTGATACCATAAAAAAATAGAAGAAAGAGCATTAATTGCTTGTTTCAAGACGTATTGCAATACAGGTAAGGAAAAATACATGCCATGGTGCTAGATTTTTTTTCTGAAATTGTTGACATTACGAGTAAAACACCCTAGTGTTGGTACGCTGGAATCAGCTGAGCTGGAATTCTGACATGTGGTAACTCCGCAGTGTCAGCTGAGTGCTCCTCTGCCTAAACAAGGAAGTGGTTCTGTATTTATAACAAAGCCCATGTGGCCAAGGCGCAACCCCTTGCAGGCCGCAATTGTTTATTCTAGTTGGATAGTGACATTGCCTTACAGACAATACCATAAATAACATTTGTGCAGTGAACTTTATTTCTTGTACTGAATGTTCAAGGTATTGTGATAGTATGCCTACAACGTGAAAATGTAAGCAATACCAATTCAGCATGGTCGTGCACGCAAATGTGTGTCAAAAGTCCCTCTATGTAAAAAAGAAGGCAACTTAGGAAACATGAGGATGTAAAATGCCAGCGTTTCTACCCAGGCCTATCCTGACCACCTGACACACACTCCTTGGGCGTAAATTTATGAAAGCTATCCCTATACATATTCTAAAATATGAGGGTCAATTAATATAAAAGAATCCCAACTAAAAATCTAAAAAGCATCACACTTCTTTAATAACAAGGAGCAAAAAGAAAGCCTTTCCTTAAAATCTTCAAACGCTATAAAAATGAAAGCAATTTAGCATAAAAACAATTCCAAATATAAAAGTGACCCACAACTCGAAACTGCCAGATTGTTTATGTGTTCCGAGAGGTAAACGAAACATTGCTGTTCCCAGCCACCGCAGACGATGTCCCAGAGGCACCCATCGAGTCAGATCCATGGAGCAAACATGTTCCCATCCGTCCACGTCAGCAGTCCCCGAAGAAGGAGTAGCCAGTGCAAGATCTGCAGTAGCTGAGCCAAGATCCAGATCCCAAGGAGCAGAAGCATGCCAGGAGGGCTGGTAGAATGCATTTAGAAACAACAACAAGCTTAAGGGACAACAGTACAAGTGAGCCATTAACTGGCTCACCAGTAGGTCAATGTCCAAAGACCAAACCAGTTACATTTCTAGGCATATCACCAGTGAACACTCGAAAGTGCACAAAAGACAGAACGAAATGGGCTGCATGCAGTGTAGCCACAAAGGCCGAAATGACAAGAACCATTGTTTATCTAGTCCCTGAAACAAGAGTGCACCAGAACACCTTATCATGCATTCACGACACAGGAGCACATGTGAGAGTGCTAGTTCCATTTGGCCTCTTAATGGGAAATCCATTGCAGAACAGAAACAATAAAACCAGTCAGGAAAATTAGGAACAAGACCAGCAGAAGACCTCCAAAAATGAATAACTCTGTAGACTGTACGGTACTAACCAAAATCAGAATCTATTTTCTTAAAAAAGTGTGCCACCCCTTCAGTACTAGCCATGTAAAAAATACAGTGCACAAGTTCTGTAAAGACTGTATCTCAGAAGATGACCTTGCAACTTGAAGATTAAACGTCTCCTTTGCAAATGTTAAGGCCACATCTTTCTGGAACAGTAAGGCTTTCAGTATGGTCAAAGCATCAAAGTGCAATTTGAAAGCTTTATCAAAGGCCAAGGAGTCGCCTCCCTAATTGTACAGGCAGGTGGAAACTGTAATGATATACTAGTCACAACTGCATGAAGCGTCACCAGATAGGTGATTCATTTATAAGATCCCAAACCATCACGTTGGCTGCACCATGTAATACGACTTTTACCTCCCTCTGTAAAACTGTGAATTTGTCAGACAACATAAACGTCAGGGTTGTGCTAGACTGATTCCTTGCACCCTCTCAGGATATGTTGGTATATATCCCTACTAGCCACAGGGCACCATCAGTACACCTAACTGTACATGACAACAAATGTGTGTGCAACCCTAGAACATGAGAACCTTGATCCCCCAAGAAATCGTAGTAACAGATCTAGAACCTTTTCTTTTGGACTCTTATGCATACCCAAAGAAATACACAAGAAATACCCAGCAATGCTTTTCAATATTTATTGAAGCATTGTGATTCGTGCATAAATACATGCGCTGCGATAATTAGCTAAATGAAACAGATTAGCATAATTATCATCGCAAAAACAGCGAAAAGGATTATCATTTCCACCATTGTGCTAAGACAGTGAATATATGCAGGCATAAGTACTGTGTATATTTGTACTCCTACCTAACACTCCCTAACCTAGTTTTGCCTAGGGTGGGTGATCTGCCAAATCCCTGCCAAGGTGGACTAACCCCCCGTTACCTGTGGGTAAGTGCCATCAGGGTCTTGGTGTAGAGCTGGACATTCCTCATGTTGGTACGCGGGAATCAGCTGGGCTGGAATTCTGACATGGTAACCCCATAGTATCAGCTGAGTGCTGTCTGCCTAAACAAGGAAGTGGTGTATATATAACAATAAAACCCATGTGGCTATGTAACAAACCCCTGCCAGGCCACAACTGTTTTTTCTATATAGATAGCAACATCACCTTAAGGACAATAACATAAATAACATTTACGCAGTGAACTTTATCCCTTGTACTGAATGTTCATGGTATTGGGATAGTATGCTTACGAAGTGGAAATGTAAGCATTGAGAATGTCATGCATGCAAATGTGTGGCAAAAGTCACTGTGTGTAAAAAAGAATGCAACTTAAGAAACGTGAGCATGTAAATTGGCAGCGTTTGGGGGCGTGACCAGGCAGGATGGTGGAGTAGATGTGTCTGACGGTGCTTCCGCTGACACAGTCATCATCCTTCGATATCCTGCCGGGAGTTTGCTCCCGGATAGCCGTCCAAGATAACGGCAGTGCCCTGGGGTGTGCTAGGAAGCCTTATCCTGCCACCCGGAGCAGTTTGGCCGCGGTGCTATCAGCGGGGCGTTGGGGAAGCAGGAATTCGCCATTTTCCCTGCGGAGTTTGGGGACGTACGCGGCCTGTTTGGGTTACATGATGCCAGGCCAGTCAGTGTCCAGTTAAGAGGCTGCGGGTCTGGTCGGCCTGACTTGCCTGGGGGCATTCTGTGGGAGGTGGAGGAGGAGCGGATTGCATTCCTGAGCTGTGCAGTGGGTCGGTGACAAGAGGGCCTGCGGGCGAAGTGCCGACACCATAACGAGTGGCGCTCCTCTGCATGCGGCGGAGAGGTGCCGGCCTCTGGGCATGTTGGTGTTGTTCCTGGGCCTGGGAGGTCCTGCTGCATTGTGGCCGTGTGGGGTCGTTCTGTTAGGGGGCCTGGTCAGTGCTGACCTGGGAGAGGTGGTAGAGGCCTAAGTGGATCCTGAAGGAGAAGGCCCTCCCTCTGCTAAGTCGCGGTTGAGATAGCCGGGGCATGGAGGCCATATTCCACCGGCTTGCTTGAGGTGAGGAGATGGCATTGGGTGGCGGGGGACAGCGGAGGATAGGAGTGGAGGCCCCACTTTTTCCTGTGGTAAGAGCGCCTTCCCCAAGAACTGGTGCCAACTCTGTAGACCCTAGTGGTGGGGACCCCCAAATGGTAGAGGCTCATGGAGTTCCATGATAGCTAGGACACGAGACGCTCATATTTGAGGAGACCTCCAGCTCTGGTCTTCTGAGAGTGAGCCACTGAAGCGACGCAATAAGGAGGAACTGTTGCATTGACCTCTGAGATTTTTGTGGGAAGGATAGCCTGTAGTTCTGAGTGATGGTGATAACATAAAGAGACATCAGGTACTGCTTCTTTCCGTGGCGTTTGTGGGGTGTTTTGTTTGGACCCCTTGAATTGCGCTTTGAGCCTGGCGTGCTGTGAGATCGACATTTTAGGTCCCAGGAGGGGTGTGCAAGGTGCAAGGCTGGGAGAAGACTACTGGGTAGGTCATATAACTGTATGAAAAGTGGAAGAGCCTAGAAATACACAGTGGTGGTAAGGAACCTGGCGAGGTGCCTGCCAACATCCCAAAACTGTTTTTTTTGGTGCTTGGTGTTCTACCAGACCCAATGATGGTGAAAGAGAAAGGAAATCAGATGGCCCAGTCTAACAAAATCCTCAATTAGGCACAACTGGTTCCTTCAGGACAGGGGGCCCAGGAGGTGAACTCAGATTGTGGTGGAGAGACATTATCCCAGAACGCAGAGGTGGCTTTCTCTCTTGCAGATCTGCTAGCGGCGATACAAAACTCAAGGGACAAGAGGGTCCATAAGATTGATTCTGTCACAATAGGTGTTACCCTAGTGTAGGCTGAACTAAGTATGGTATTGGAACGCTTGACCACTACAGAACAAAATGTGAGCGCCTTACAGGGAAAGTCAAAATGCTCCAGAATACAGTTATCCATCTTCAAAACAGGCAGTTCGCCTGGATGATTGTAAGGAGGACTCTGAGGGGAAGTCCCGCAGAAATAATGTGTGCTTTGTGGGGTTCCCAGAAAAGGTGGAGGGACAATCTGCCGAACCCTTCTTGGAAGTCTGGATCACTACCATTCTCGTGCCCAAACGCCTCTCTAAAATGTTTACTATTGGACAAGCGCACAGTGCCCTTGCGCCTCCACCTAGTCCTGGTGCTCCACTCCAAGCAATTATAGCACAGCTGCTCAACTTATGGGAAAGAGATGCAATACTACAAACCACCCAAATACGGGAGCATTTGTTGTCTGAGGGCCATCCCATAGCCACTTATCCTGACTATACCCAAAGGGTACAAGATTATAGGAAAACATTCCTATCAGTGAAAAAGTGTCTTCGGGAACTCAATCATAAATACACCCTCCTCTTCCTTGTCAAACTAAGGGTTGAACACCAAGGAAAAGTATCTTTTCTTTTTTACGGCTGAAGAGACCTGTGTCTGGTTTGACCTTAGAGGAACCTCCTGTGACCGGCTGGGGTCCCAGAAGGGGTCCACTCAGCAGACAACATCGGGCCGGTCTGGCTGTGGTTGAAGATGACAGAGCTGGTGGAAAAATCAAGAGACTAATGCAGTATCAGAGAGGATCTGGGTTTGTCCAGATGGTACTTTGCAAGCAACTGATGTGGTCCCAGATTAGGGTGTGGCCTACCAGGAACAGCTAGAGGACTGGAATCAAACTGAGAAAGCGTTGGCCCGAGGCTGTGGTCCGGTTTTGATGAACTTTGAGGCAATTGGGCAGGCTCTGCCGGACCTAGACCTGAGATGTTATGGAGGAGATGGCTGATGACTCTGAGATGGTTTGAGGGGAGGCAAATTAGACCTGTGTACATGACTTATAATTTGCTATGCATTCCCTAACTGAGCATCTGTTAAAAAAAACTTTTGTATACATGCATGGGAGGAAGGGGGGGTTCCCCTCATAGATATGTGACCTGTTTTGGTGGGAGGACTTTACCACCTAGAGGCAATTGGCCGTGGGAAGGGAGTCTGTGAGCGCAAGTCTCATGCCCTCCCCAGCTATCTAACCTCTTGCAAAGCACATGTTTGTGCGGGCGAAGGTGGGAATATTATGCGGAGGTGGGAATATTGTTTTGGGTGTTTTCTTTCATTTCTCTTTTTCTTATCAACATTGAGGTATGGGGTGAGCTTCTCTGCCTCTTAACTTGTCTGAATGCGGATGAGGTGGGATGGTGGTACGGAGTATGGGGAGGGGGTATTTGTGGGTGGGGTATGATTCATATGGTCTGGTTTGGATTTGGATGTTAGTTCTGCTTCTGTGTCAAATGGCCATGCCTAGAGCACTGACTGGGTTCTACTGCCGGTGCTGTGTGAGCGACTGAGTTATGCAAATGAGGGAAGGTGATGAATGGATGTTTTGTGAAGAATGGCTGCCTCCATAAACAAATTGATCTCTTGGAATGTCAGAGGCATAGCCACCTTTGAGAAACGTGCAAGACTGTTTACCTATCTGAAGCACTTTAGAGTGGCTATAGCATACCTGCAAAAAACACCTATCTGGGGTGACTCCATTCCTTGTCCGAGAAAGCGATGGAGAGGGCAAATTTATGCTATCTCCAATTCTGGGTTTGCACAAGGGACACATATTTTGGTGGCTCCAGTGGTCCCTTTTAAGCATCTGAATCATGTTGTACATCCAGAAGGATGAGATGTTATTTTACATAGGACACTTGAGGGTCTGGAGATTAGTTTTTATTAATGTCTATGCCCAAAATGTTGACTGTCCGGATTTCGTTCCTACAATGATGATGGCGGCGTCCCCCAGTTCAGAATAATTTATTCTAAGGTTGTTCTCTTTCTTTTTTTCTCCTCCCTGTTTATCTCCAGGTTGGATTAGGAAACCGAGACAAAGAGAGAAAGGTCAAGGCAGCAAAATCCAGCACCAGTTATAGCGACGTGTAGTAGCTACAGTATTGTGAAGTTAGCCTAGGCGCAAAGAACCCAAACGTGACCTTCATATGTCTTGCGAAAGATAGGTACAACCCATCAAACATGAATTTCTAACACATTGGTCTTTCACTCCAGAAACAGTAATTGAGTAGCAAATAACTGTTATTAGTATCCAAAGTTCAAACACAAAGTTCAATCTTCCCAAAGAACAAATCAATGATCGATGCGAGTTGATTGTAGTTAAAGATTCCTTTTATTCTTTTATTGTTGGGTTTATTTCTTGAAAAAATTCATAAAAACACTTCACGCTATGGGCAAGACTGCCAACACATTTCGTCCCCCTTGGGACTTCTTCAGGGCAAAAAATATATACAAACAAAAGAACTATTTACAACATAAATAATAATTAAAAACAAAACATTCATATTCAATAAATAAAAGTAATCTTTAACTATAATCAACTTGCATCGATCATTGATTTGTTCTTTGAGAAGATTGAACTTTGTGTTTGAACTTAGGACACTAATAACTGTTATTTGCTACTGGATTAGGAACCATGATAGGATGAACATATCACAGGTATGCTTAACCACTAGGCATGTCACATATGATTGCACCTTGACACCCGCTCTGATTTAGAGCTGGATCTACACATATTTCTGGTCCTTAAGAAATGCCATGATTAACCCTGGACCACAAGGACATGAAACATTTATTTATTTATTTATAGTTGAATTTGTAGGGCGCAACAGCTACCCAAAAAGGGTTTCCCGGCGCCTGGACGGCTGCGAACAGAGTGGTGAAAAGCAGAAAGAAAGATTACTGGCTAAACAGCCAGGTCTTTATGGATCTACGGAAGCAAGTATAGTTAGTTTCTTTGCGGATGACAGAGGGGAGAGCATTCCAGAGGGTGGGGCCAAGATAAGAAAAGGACTTGCCACCCATCCTGGCGAGTTTGAAGCGAGGAACCGTAAATTTCTCAATAGTTGAAGAACGGAGATGACGCGTGGGGATGTAGGGGCTAACAAGAGTATGCAGGTAGGGTGGTGCTAAACCCCACTTTATCTTGAACATAAAGCTCAAAGCTTTGAACTTTATGCAGTTCTCCACTCTAAGCCAGTGAAGATCGTGGAGGTAGCCAGAGATGTGTGAAGTTCTGGGAATTTTGCAAAGAAGTCTAACTGCAGAGTTCTGAACTAACTGCAGTTTACGGGTTACGGCCTTATTGGCACCTAAAAGCAGGAAATTACCGTAGTCCAATCTTGAGGTTATAAGGGCATGGACCACAGTTTTTTGCATAGCAGTGGGTAACATCCAAATGATTTTTCGCAGCCCTCTCAAGATGGTAAAACATGTGCCCGCAACCCTAACGGCTTGTTGGTGCCAAGACAGAGAGTCATCAATGTAGACGCCCAAATTCCGAACATGGTTAGAAGGTTGCGGGAGGGCACCCATCTCGGTAGGCGATGAAGTGGACCCCAGAGGTCCTTATTCTTTCCCAGGATTAAGACCTCGGTTTTATCACCATTAAGTTTAAGATGGTGTTGGTTCATCCACGAGGCGATACTCCTAAGGCCTAGTTGTAAGCCAGATGTTGAGTTAGGGTCAGTGGAAGAGAGAGAAAAGATGATCTGAGGGTCGTCTGCATAAGAAAAAAAGAGTCAGGCCAGCTTGTTCAGCAATATCTGCTAAGGGCCTGACATAAAGATTGAAAAGCAGAGGACTGAGTATGGAGCCCTGGGGTACCCCATGGGGGGATGAGTGAGTATTGGAGCTGTTAGTGGCTGAAAAGATCTGAAAAGTACGATCATTCAGAAAGGAGATGATCCAATCCAGGGCAGAGCCACATATGCCCAAGGATCTCAAAGTTTTGATAAGTGTGGGGTACGAGATAGTGTCGAACGCTGCGCTGAGGTCGAGCAAAACAAGCGCCATGGTCTCTCCACTGTCAAGATGGTGACGAAGCTTCTCTGTGACTTCCAATAGAGTGGTTTCTGTGGAGAAATTGGACCTGAACCCGGATTGGGAAGGATGAAGAATTTTATTCAGTTCGACAAACTGGGAAAAATGGAAGTGAATATGACTCTCCAGAATCTTGGAGAAGATTGGCAGAAGGGAAATAGGACGGTAATTAGAGAGAATGACGGGGTCGGCAGCTGGCTTTTTCAAAAGAGGGGTCACCATAGCATGTTTCCAGTGAGCTGGAACTACAGACTCCCGAAGAGAGGAATTTAAAACGTTCAAGATGACATGCATGTGGGGGAGATCCAGTTGTTTGAGTATAGAGGGAGGTAGAGGGTCGTTAGGGGAGCCAGACTTTACTTTGTTTAAAATGAGAGTTAAAGAATCCATGTTAAGAAGTGGCCAGGTATCAAGAAGGGGGACCGTGGTGGCATGCACAACAGAAAGTTCGGCAAGAGACTGTTCATTCATACTGGGGAGAAGAGCCATCTGAGTAGTAGATGGTGTTGTCGTCAAGAGGCTGCTATAAAGATGTGTGTTAGCAATATCAAGATGAATTTTCTCTATTTTTTGTTTAAAGAAGTGAGCAAGGTCTTCACACTGGCAATTTTCCAGGGGTGGAGGAATAGCTAGGGTCTCAGATCCAGCAAGCTTTTTAACTAAGCTAAAAATTGTCTTGGAACAATTAGCAGCGGAAGTGATAGAGTTAGAGACGAAGAGAGCTTTAGTGGATTTGCATAGGTTATGGTAGAGTTTTTTTGACTTTATATATGCCATTTTCAGTTCTGGCGCGTAGTCTCTCCTCCATTTTCGTTCAAGAGATTTTCATTTAGTTTTTTCAATTTTTAGAGTATCATTGAACCAAGGGGCCGGGGGACGGTGATTAGTAAATCTTTTCTGTATAGGGGGAAGGCAGGAATCGATAGCAGTTGAGAGCCAACTGTGTATATTTTTGGAAAATGAATATCTACATCAGAATCACATAAAGGAGCGTTCGAACATAAGGCGTGGTTGAAAGCGTTCCGGTCAAATTTTTTCCAGTTTCTTTTTGATGTCTTTAGGGAGTGAAACAGAAATGTAGAGGTAAGAGGAATCGAGATATTGAATCTAGATAAAAAATGGTCAGACCAGTGGATATGCAATGCAGGATCACAGTGAAGACCAGGAAGGTTAGAAAAAATGGGGTCGAGGAGGTGACCGGCTTTATGTGTGGGTCTCGAATTTCATAGGAAGATGTTCATAGCAGCAAGATCTGAGATAAAGTTGCTACACGTGGTGTTGGAAAGAGTGTCCAGATGTAAATTAAAGTCGCCAAGCAGCGAAAAATTATTTGAATTCATAATCAAAGGGGTAAGGTGATCCGGTAGGGATGTGGCCCAGGGATTAGGCGGGCCAGGGGGGCGGTAAATGAGAAGACCAGAGAATGTGAAGTGGGGGTTAAGTGTTAACTTAAATAAGGCGGCTTCACAATGTGGAATATCCACTGTGCCAAATTTACATTGAAAATAGTTTTTGTAAATGATAGCAATGCCGCCACCAGAGGATGTAATTCGGTCTTTCCTCATGATGACGTAATTAGGTGGTAAAGCTGCTGCAACATCAGGACCCGAGCTCTCATGGAGCCAGGTCTCCGTAAGAAATAGAGCATCCGGTTTGACGTCGTGAAGGAGGTCAAAAATGTCCAGTTTGTGTTTGGGGAGTGAATGACAATTTACACTGAGGAATTAAAAAATTTTAGTAGGGGGAGAGGTCGCGCAAGTGTTTGTTCTATTTCCTGTTAATGTATGTAGACTTGAATGGGGTTGGCGAGGGAGAAATTGCAACCGGGACAAATATCTTTAGTACAGTTAGTAACCAGGGAACGGGTACAGTCAGGCGTTATTTTAGGGCGGAGAGCTAAAAGTTGCTCAGAAGTGAAAGTACGTTGACCCAACCAAGTATAAGGTCTTGACAGGTGATTTTAACTGTGTTATGGATGGGATGTTGGACCAGGAGCACCCCCTCCCCCGAGTCCATACTAAACCCCAGCTCACGTGAGCATTCCAGGACATGCTAGATGATCTGCACTTGTCTAATATCTGCCATGAGCGACATCCCGGGACACACGTTTTCTTGCCACACCCCAGTAACAGGTACATTCACCCACTTAGACTATTACTTTATTTCTGCCAATCTGGTGACCATGGTTGTCGGTCACCTATCTCACCCAATACCTTTCGAACCATTCGCTAGTCTTGTTGAGCCTTGGTGGTGTACCTGACCGGCCGGCGATACCGTTGTGGCGCCTTTGTATGAAGGCTCTGGAGAATCCCCCCTTTGTGACGACAGTCACCGATGCACTGGGACATTATTTTGAGGTGAACTGTGGGCCAGCATCCTCTCAGGTGCTTGACTGGGAGGCCATGAAGGTTGTCCTCGGAGGGGGAGGGCGATTGAAGATGTCCTATGGGGTTCAATGTCAGTTGGATAAAGACATCAGAGCCCAGGAGTCCAAACTGGGCAAGTTCGAGTCAGCACTCCCCTCGCCCCCCTTCATAGGTTATTGGAAAGGTGCAAAATACGGGGGGACCTAATTGAAGACTGGCATACGTAGGAAAAACATACCAATACGCCCTAACAACAGCGATTTTATATGGAGGGGGAAAGGACAAGCGCTTTGCTGGCCCGACTGGTTAGACGAGAAGCCCCTGAGACCTCTGTCCTACAGTTGCACACGGCAAAGGGGGACCTATTATATACGCAATGAGCGATTAATGGAGTATTACCCGTCCATCTTAGTGAAGTATAGATGTAGCTTATATTCCCTTATTGGGAGGCTGTGCAGGTTTTCCATGCAGATGTTGAACTCCTGAGCCTTGACTCGGACTCTGTGGAGTCCCTGATTGGCCTGATTATGAAGTAAGTAATCCTTCCACAATCGGACATCTCAAGCCTGGAAAACCCTCATAAGTTTGCTGCATCAGTGGCAGACCAACTGCTACAGGTGTACAACGAGGCCCTAGATGCCGGTTCTCTACCGGCCTCCATGCGGGAGGCCCTAGTAGTCATGATACCGGCAGCCCAGCAGGGACCCTTCGCTCCCTTTCTCATACAGACCGATATCGCTCCTAAATATAGATGTAAAGATTCTGAGCGGTGTTCTGGTGGCGCTTCTCCTCCCATACCTGCCCCTTCTCATACAGTCTGAATTTATCCAAAGGTGCAGTATCTTTCATAATTAACACAACTGGCTCATCTGTGGCACGCCCCGCGGCTTACGACAGATGACTTTGCTCTGGCACTCCTATATATTGAGCAAGCATATGATTCTGTAAACTCGTCCTGCCTGTGGCAAGTGCTCCAAAAGCTAGGTTTGGGCCTTGGATTTATTCAATGGGTTTGTTTACTTTATTCTGCTCCATATGCTAGGGTACGATCGGGGGGGCGGGGGGAGTGATTTCTGATCCATTTCTAATATACAGAGGCACCCGACAGGGATACCCTCTGTCACCACTTTTGTTCATGATTGCTATTGAGACGTTGGCAGAAACCCTGCACAGCAAGATGCAATTGTGGGGTCATTTCCTTAGGGGAAACTAATCATGTGGTCTCCCTCAGTGCCAATGATGCTTTAGTGTATCTTCGACAACTGGCTTGTCACCCATCTTACTTAAAGTTATGCAGACATTTGGGGAGGTCTTGGGCTTTCTGATCAACTTGAATAAATCTAAGCTATTCCCCCTGCGAAGGCTGATTGGAGTGCCAGAAGACAAGCTGCCTGTGGTGGGGCTCCCCTGGATGACCGCTGATATTCACTATTTGGGAGTTCGCCTGACTCCCACGGCTCTAACATTCTTGGATCTTGACATCAGAAGGGTGGTGGAGGGAATACGAGCCTCGATCAGGTGTTGGAAGGAATTACGTCTGTCCCTTATAGGCAGAATCATGATATTTAAACTTATAATATTGCCACAATGTCTCTACGCCATGCAAAATGTTTTTTATGGGCTCCCCTGGCAATTTTTTCTTACGCTGGACAGTTTGGTGGTAGACCTCCTCTGGGGTTCCAAGCGTAGACTGGTCTGGCTCACCACTTTACAGGGAACGTGGAGTCAGGGAGGGCTTGAGGTTCCCCGCCTGGAATTTTATTATATGGCAGCTCAGCTGCAATGTGTTAGTTGGCCGATGATGATAATTGGAAAAAGCATCTCTTACTGGGCATCTATGGCAGGAGGCCTTTACTGGACCTTCTGATGTTTGGATCCTGCGTCCCCTCATCATTTCCTTATATGGCACGTTGCAACTATTTGGGGGAGTGTTGTTACACGGGTTATCAGACAGGCTCCCGATGCACCGGATGAGCCTCTTGGGGAAGTGTGGCCCTTCTCCTGTATTGCTGAGTCCATGTCGGTACAGCATTGGAAGGATGGGGGTTGCACTCTAATGGGAGAGCTTTACGTTGATCAACGTTTTATCGGCTGTTGGCTATCTTCGCTTTGGGTAATGGGTAATATCTCCAATATATGACAATTTTGAGCAACACTCGACAGGTGTTGCCATCTTTTCCGGCAGAGCCTCCCAAGTCCAATATATTGATGCTTATGTTGTATATTGCCCAGGGACGCCGATTGATGTCCCACCTTTATCAAGCCCTGTGTGCTGAACTGCCATGAGCGGTGCTGCCTATACAGGCAATGTGGGATACCCTATAGGAGAAACCCTTGTCGCTAAAGAACAGGTGAAGGTACATGAGGGGGTCTGAATGGTCACCTCTAATGCACGCTTTAAACTCCTCCAATGTAACTTCGTCCATCAGACATACCTTACTCTGCAGACGTTACATGTTATTTATCCTGCACGCACAGAAGAGTGCCCACGCTGTAGAGCCCAAAGGGCAGATTTTTATTCATATGGTGTGGGCACAAGAGTTACTCGGATTGCTCCCATTCCAAGCGAAAAATAAATTAAGCGGGAAGTTTGTCATGCTGAGTCTCATGTTGACAAAGAGGCGTATTGCCATTACATGCCTTAGTCATACATCCCCATCTACAAGGCATAGTTGAGAGACATCTGCGAATGGGCAACTGCAAAGGAGGTGCGGATGAGACATGCGCGAAGAGATGAAAAAAGACTTGTGGATGATCTGATAGCCTGGTCGTCTGTGCTGTCTGAGCTGAGGAAACCACGGAAATTGCCTGAATCTGAGGGAGCAGCCGACAAGTTGGTGCCCCTCGCCCTGGGTGTGTGAATGTAGGAGAAAATAAAGGTGGGAGATAGCTGTAAAATCTGAGGGTAACCAGAAATCGCTTACAATGTCTTGCTTCTTTATTTATTGTGCTGGCATAACACAAAAGCAGGTTAAGGGTGGGGATTTAAACTGTTACATATCAGCACAGGAGTTAATTTGTATAGATAAATTGTGGTTGTGATCATATACATGCCCTTTTGACTACCAACATGAGCTTTAGCCCTATCTCTGGGAAAACGGTGTTGATTTTGACCTGCCTTTGCTTTCACCCAGATACTTCTGTGGTCTCCGAATAAGTACTGTGATTTGGATCGTTTATATCTGCAGGGACAGGGTGGGGGGCACAAGGGAAGGTTACAGATGGTCTCCTTATGATAGATTTTTGTCTATGTGATATCCCTATATCCCAAAAAAGGTATTTTTTTGTTTTTTAGTTTTCTACCAGGGCCTATCCTGTCAATGTGGCAGAGTACAAATCTCTTCCATTTGGAGGCATATGAGGTTCTGGTAGATGGGCTTTAAAAAAATTATTTTAGGACCTTCATCGGTATGGAGGTAAATTAAAATGTCCATACTGTATGCTGCTAAATTCAAGGACTGTATGATGGGATGCAGAATTTTGCCTTCCATCATGGACAGGAGGTGGTTGTTTTTTGGTAGTCTCGTGAGGTTTGAGTGATAGCTGTAGTAGCTCTGGATACCACCATTGCCTTGTTCACTCTGGAGCTATGAAGTATCATGATCTAAAGGGATCATCTGAACTTGATGATGTGTTGGAATTAACAGTATCAGTGAAAAAGCGTAAAGAAATTTGTTCGACCAGTTCATCAAAAGGGCATTTCTCATTGATTTTGGATCCCATTCTGTGGATCCATAATTTGGGTATTTTGCATTGCAATCCCGAGTCTATAACAAGCATTGGCAATGCTAATAGGTCTGGTTTGAAAGGAATGTTGTATGGTAATGCAAAGCATTACCAGTATAATAGCATTGTAATGGATATGCATTTGTGTGGAAGCAAAGAACTGTGGAATAATATTGATGTAAGTTAAAAGAACAGGTGACAGTTGTAATGTCAAGTCAGACCTAATTATCCATGTAGGTTAATGACTGCCCTCCCCCCGTCTGTGCTGCTGACAGAGAAATCACCATAAAATATCTAGTTATCTAAGACACTTTAATAACATTACAATCTCATGTGTGTGCCCCTGAAAGTTCAAGCTCAAGCAGCTCGAAAAATAAACCAAACGATCACAGCTGTGTGGAGGGCAAGCATTTTTTTTGTGGAAGCACACAACATCTGCCCAATCAAAGCATGTATTCCTGGCTCCCAACATGTGGGTGGAGCCAAAACCCTGCTCTAGTTTTGCTCACATAATTGTCTGGCTACCCCTGCACTGTCAAGCTAGACCATAAAAATGATTTGCAAAACATTGTTGAGAAATTGCCTGCTGAGGTAATCTGCATCCTTATTTTGTTGACCTGGCAAGTGACAGGTTTCTTGCCAGTAGCCAATGCCAAATTGCCTGAGCTTTTAGGGGCAATGTCTTTGATCTTGTTCCTCCTTTTTTTGTTTAGGTAATACATTGTCGTGGTATTGTCCGTTTGTACTAAAATTTAGTTTAAGACAAGAGCTGATTGAAAAGGTACGAGAGCCAGGTAGAATGCTTTGAGCTCGAAAACATTGATGTGATAGAGCTGTTGTTGAGCAGACCATTGGTCTTGAACTGTTAGATCTCCTAATTGGGCTCCCCAGCCTAACAGAGACAGATCTCTCACAATGGTCTGTGATGGAAGACATTGATAGAATGGAATTCCAATATGCGATTTGTTTATCCACCATTGGAAGGATTGTCGAGCTTGTTGATTCAAGACAATTCTGTTTTCCCAACTTCCTTGATCTGGCGATTATTGATCCTCTAGACATTGTTTTAAAGGTCTCATGTAGAGATGAGCATTGGGTACCCGAAAAAGGCACGATGCCATGGAATAGGACTGAAGTCTCTCTCCATACTGTTTCGCGACATATAGTAGTTGTACACATTTTTGAGAAATGGAATATACCCTTTTATACTCTTTCCTTTGAAGGATACACTTCTCCTGTTATTGTATTTATAGATGGTCCCAGTTAGGCTAGTACCTGGACTGGCTTTGTGGTTGATTTCTCCAGATATACAGGCAATCCCAAGTAGTTGAACAATTCGACAGTGTAGCTGCAGTCTTTTTGCGCTTGTGTTTCTTTTATCAGCCAAGTGTCTAAATAGAGATAGACGAAAATCTTTTTCTTGCAAAGATAAGCAGCTACTACCGCCATGCATTTCTAAAGCGTTCTCGGGCTGGATTTGAGGCCAAAAGGGAGAGATAACTTTATACTGCCAGACACCTGGGAAACTTCCTGTTTTAAAACCATCAGTATGTTAAAATAAGCATTTTTCAAGTCCTCAGAGCACATCCACTCTCCCTTGATGCGCTGGGGATAAATTAGATGCAATGTCAACATCCTGATTTTTTTTTTTTAAATATATTTGTTGGTCTTTCTCAGATCTAATATTGGCCAGAATGCTTGCATGGGAACGAAAAAAATATATTGCATAGATATTCTTTTCTCTTTGTGATGGAGGTACTGATTCTATTTCTTGTTTTTGGAGAAGTGATGACATCTCCTAGATGCTGCTGCTGTAAGTAATGCGACCACTGAAGGGATAGAACACTCGGTCTCTAATATTGTCTGGTATCCTGGCAGAACTGAGATCTATAAAATTGCTTTTTCTCTTCTAACCTCAATTTCCTTACCTTAGAATATTCCCCAGGCATCAGACTGGATCTGGAAATTTTCAAGTAGTACCTCTGTGCGCTGGTAGGTGGCGTTGAATGGCTCTGCGTCGGCCACACCAGATGTGACATGCACAGTGTCTATATATGTGCCACTCCAACGCTCTGAGATCAGTTTTTTTGTGACATTTCCACGCAAGAATCACGGAGGCACACAGAGAACCGATGACCCAGGCCTGACTGGCTGTAGCGGGCAATGGGCATTTCCCCAGGAGGCTGGAAGTATGGGGGCCGGTTTTTGCAGCAAGGGGGCTGTCTTTTTTAGGTCTCGCCTGACCCAGCGCATGCGCTGCTGGTCTGGCGAGACTTTTTGTGAGGGCTCAAAAAAGTGCTACCATGGCCAGCCTAGAGCTACAGTGCATGTGCGCGGACTTGCGCTTGATCGCGATCACTTTCACTTTTGCGGCCGCTATGATGTTCTCCGTGAGCCAGTTCTTTTTTTTCCTTCCGTTTATTACTTCTATGTAGTAATGGTGGCACCCGTGCTTTAGCTTAAACATCTTAGGCTAAAGTCGGGTGCTGAGATTGCTTCAAAAGTAAAGAAATAAACATCTTAGGCTAAAGTCGGGTGCCGAGATTGCTTCAAAAGTAAAGAATTGTCTAAGCTAAAGCACGGGTGCCGCCATTACTACAGAGCAGTAATAAACCGAAACAAGCATTGGCATAGCCAATAAGTCTCGCTTTTGGGACCTTATAAGTATTTAGTTATGCAACTGTTGCATGGCTAAACACTTATAAGGTCCCAAAAGCGAGACCTATTGGCTATGCCAATGCTGGTTTATTACTGGGGCTCGTTTTGGAGCAGTGCTGCAATATCGGCCCCCAGTAACAAAAGCAGCAGTGCTTCACACTTGCACCCCCACCAACCCAAGGGCTCGTCGTACAAAATTGCCAGGGCTGCTTTGGGTTCCCAGTCCCGCCCTGCAGTGAAGAGAATCCGTTCACAGAAGCGGGAAGGATGGGAGGTTTGGTAAGGTATCTGCAACTAAATAGTCTCTACCAGGTAAGGCATTACCAAAGGTAAGTAGCTTGTTCATCTATTAGAGAGCACTAGCCAAAAGTTCCTTTATCTTAGAGTTGATACCCAAGCAATACCTCTCTATAGGCTCGTATGCGATTAGATTAATTCAAGTAATCCTGGATGACCAAACAGGCAAAGTGCTCGTCGCGACAGACCCAACTGTCAAGGTAGTAGTGTTTGTCAAACGTGTGCAGATGCCCGTGTAGCAGCCTGACAGATTTCCAGGACAGAAACTCTGCAGGCTAATGCAGTGGTGGCAGCCTTGACTCTGGTGAAATGAGCCTGCAAATCTTCAAGGGTCGCTTCATGGCCAATTCACATCAGATCCTAATTCTGGATAAAAGAACCTGGTGAGAGTCGTGCAAATCAGCCCAACCTGAATACCCCTATGTGTCTACTTTTCAGAAATGCACTGGTTTGCAGGGTTTCCCTAGTTTCTGACTGAGCTCAGGACCAAAATCGAGTTCTACCCCCATTGAAAAAAAGGGTCAGTTTTCAGTGGGAAAATGTGATACGTTCATGTCAGAAGACTTCTGGGAACATACAAATAGTAGAACATTTGTTATTACCAATTGGCTGTCTCTGCATGTGTGCCTTTCAAATGTATGCCAGTGTAAAGAAAGAAGACATTTAGAAAAATACCTTCTAAATCATACACTACTACGGGTACCCAGAAATTCAGATATGTACAATTAACCACAACTCCTAAACTCCATATTTTGTGCCTATTTCAGGAATATATAGGTTTCCAGGATGCCATTTTTCATTCTACCTATTTTGCTACATGAATTGGTCTGTACTCGGTACTCAATGAAAAATCATTGTACAGTACAGCTTAGGGTCTAGCGGACGTAATGGTATATTGCTTTTGTAAATCGGCCAACGTAACAGAAAGTAACTGATGAAAATGTTGTCACAAATAGCCACTTCTTCCTACTCATTTCAAGTATTTCTTTATTTCAACAGTTTTTTTCCTTGAGAAAACCTTGAGGGTCCTACACATACGAACCCATGCTGAATTTGAAATGTCTACTTTTCAGAAATCTATAGCTTTCTTGGAACACCTATGGGTTTCACACTGGTTTCCCCCACAAACTGTAGCTTGAGAACACATAGAATAGGAAAAATGGGCCACCTCTTTGAAAAATGCCAAAACTGTGGTAATTAGGTTTTTTTCATTCAGCTCCACATGTTCCTGAAAGCTGTGAAGATGGTGACTTTAGAACAGCAAACTATTTGTTGATGCCATTTGTAGGGGGGGGGGGGGGCAGACATCTGGAGCACTTTTTCCCTATTTTTCATTAAAAAATAATCAAAAT
Source organism: Triturus cristatus (assembly GCF_964204655.1). Classification (NCBI taxonomy): domain Eukaryota; kingdom Metazoa; phylum Chordata; class Amphibia; order Caudata; family Salamandridae; genus Triturus; species Triturus cristatus. The sequence goes on from NC_140585.1 coordinate 1,037,973,173, forward strand.
CTAGCTAAATGTTGCCTATTTTCTCTATCCCTTCCAGGGGAATCCGCAAACCTTGTGTACCTTTAGAATCCCCAGGATGTTGGAAAAAAAGGAGGCAAATTTGGCGTGGATACCTTAGGTCGAAAAAAAGGTTATGAAGCCTTAAGTGCGAACTATCCCAAAGAGCCCACTAAGGGCCCGGCGCTGGTTCGGGGGGGGGGGGGGGGAGATTGAGGGTGAGAGAGTTAGGGCCAGCAGCTAAGGGGTTAATGACAGTTATGAAAAATGTTTGCACTAGGTATAATCTGCATATTTACTGAAATCTATTCTTCTGAAGCACTTTTTATTTTTAACCTACATTTATATGCACGTTTTGTGGCTGCCTTTCAAAATAGTGTGTGTTATGTACATTTAAAATAATGACTTACACATTCACAGTGCTTTCAGTGTCCTCCTACTACAAAAAATACACAAGTCACTTTTCCCTGCTGCTCCAAACAGAATTCAATTCTATGGACCTCCGCTTGCACACATTCATCTGCAGTGAACATAAAATAGTGCATTTCCCACTGATAAGTTTAACTTCAATTTATTTTTCCGTTAAGCTATGGGTTATTTTATATGTAGTTACTTGATGGTGAAAGTTTAACAAAATAGTTTTGTTCTTTTTAGGCACGCCTTTGATTTTGCCTCTGCTCTCACTGACTTCAACTCCAGTGCAGTATCCATAGTTTTTTTTTTATGCACTTTACTTGTGTTCTAAGCTATTCAATGCAGCAGTTAGAGCCGAGCCAAGGGTCTGACTCGGATCTTGAAGCTGATGCAGGAGCCTAGTCTTGATATGTTTGCTGTAACAAACATCATGTAAAATACTATAAAGTTGCTTCAAAATTCAAAAGAATTGTAATTCTTTAACATTTGTAGAAATGCAATTAATAAGTCACATCATAGTCTATAAAAACATGCGATAGGTTTTTATCCAACTGGTATTAGGAACTCACATATTTGAAAGTGCTTTCATACGCATTAATGAAGAAAAAAGTTTTGGTGAAGTAAAATATATGCCTAAGATCACACAATTTAAGGGGGGGAATTTGCGTTTTATCCAGGTTTTCTAGTTTAACTTTCTCTTACCTACTGTACCCATACTCTGGTTTTCTCTTGACCGGTTCTCTTCTCTCTTTCTTTCTTAACGTGGAAGGGGCAGTGTGAGAGTGAGACTGAGTGGCGGAGGGGATAGGAGCGCAGACGAGGTGGAGTGCTACCTCGCCAGGTGCCTTATTCCGTCCAGCAGCACATGGAGACTATGAGTGGGGTAAGGTTGAGAAATTCATAACATAGGTGTGAGTGTATGCATGAGTGGAACAGGTGGAATATGATTGAGTGTGTGATAAGTTACATTTGGTTGTTATGTAAGTATGTTTAGGGTCAGGCATACGACTGGGGAGGCACAACTTGTTTCTTTAGTGTTTACCCGGGGGGTGGTGTTTGGGGCCATTCTGGTTTTAATAACTTTTATTGGCAGCAATGGCAGTATAAACAAACTGGAAGGGCATTACAATATCAATGGACAGATGGTACAGTTTAAAATTGTGACGTGGAATGAGCGGGGCCTCAACTCTTATAACAAGCGATATAGCTTGCACACATACCTCCGCCGTCGTGGCATACACATAGCACTGCTCCAGGAGACGCATCTGACCGAGAATGAGGTAACTAAGCTCCACAAGATATGGAGGGGTCAGATATATGCTGCTGCAACATATTCTACATATTTCCAAGGGGTTATTACATCAGTGGCCCCACAGGTACCGTTCAAACTTCTCAGTAGTGAAGCAGATATTGAGGAAAGATGCATTAGGATGCATGCAGAAGTAGATAACAAGGAGATATGCATATGGAATATTTATGCCCCCAATATAGATGATCGTGACATTTTCTGCAATCAGAGGCTATATTGTTGCCATTCGCGGGTAGACTTTAATTGTGTACTAGATGCCACACTAGATAGACACCCTCTGAGGAAAACCTCGGAGACGAACATGACAGATGCCCTGAGAGGTGTCATGGACAGCCTGGGTTGCTCGGACACATGACCCACAATGTACCCAGATGATCGAGGTTATACTTGTTTTACCCCAGTGCGCACGGTCCTTAGCAGGTTGGATCGGTTTTTGCTTTCAAGCAAGCCGCGGTGCAGGCACTCCAAATACAGGTGTTAGGACACTATCTCTCAGATCATGCCCCTGTACTCCTGGAATGGCCGCCATGGTGTGGCCGACCTAGAGTCCCGCTATGGAGACTACAACCATACGCGCTAAAAGATGAAGCCTTTAAAGGGAAGCTCAGAGAAGCGGTGAACACCTATCTCGAGATAAATTGGGGATCTACTGATAGAAGAGGGACGAAATGGGAAACCTTGAAAATAGTGACATGCGGGAATGCTGCAAACATGTGGGACCACTACTGTGGCAGCTAGAGAGTTGATAAGGCAGACAACACCCTAGCAAGGATGCTGAAGACTGCCCCTGACAGATCCCAGAACAGCTACTAGATGTCCACCGTAGAGTGGGAGAGGTATGGGACAGGCTGGATTGCTTGGTCCACTGCAAACACCGCCAGGTGCTCTATCGGGAGAGAGATAAGTTGAGTCGACTACTAGCATTGTTGCTAAAATGCAAGCAAACTCTTCCAGTTAGTCCCACATTGTGAAAACCAGATGACAATCAAACTGTTGTTAATACACTCCTACATGCCCACCTAGCATCCATATTCAAAGAGGGCACAGAGGTACCCCCAGACCTCCCGTTGCATATTAAATGACGTTACGTTACCTGTGCTCACTGATGACCACTGCAGGGGACTCCATACGGAGATCACACTGGAAGACCTACAGGAGGCACTGACTGCAATAGCCCGCTACAAATCCCCAGGCCCGGATGGTCTCACCACAGTATATTATCAAACATATACCAACATATTGCTCCCCCGGCTCCTGGAAACTCTACAAGAGGCCAAGAAGGTGGGGCGCCTGCCTCCGTCAATGAGGGAAGCCCATATAGTCATGCCCCCTAAGCCAGAGGGTGACCCCTGTGTGCCAGGATTATACAGGCCGTTATCAATGTTGGGAGTAGACATGAAAACATTAGCTAAGGCTCTTGCGATGCGGTTGGGAAGGGTAATCACCCATCTAGTTCACACTGATTAGTGCGGCATTATGCCAGGCCGTGGCACCCATATGAATTTGCGTAGACTGTCGCACATTTTATACACCATGACCACTATGGACCTTAGGGCTGCTGTACTCGCCTCAAATATTGAAAAGGCCTTTGATACTCTAAGATGGGATTATCTCTGGTAGGTACTGGCGAGAATGGTGTTAGGCCAAGAATACATCGCCTGGATACGCCTCCTGTACCATCTACCAACTGCATGGGTGCGCAGTGGTGGGGTGATATCCGAAAGCATTTCTATTGAAGGGGGCACGAGGCAGGGATGCCCACTATCCCCACTCTAGTTCACCCTGGTGATGGAGCCGCTAACGATTAGACTGCTCAGGTATGTCATGCTGGGGGATACCAGGAGATGGTCGGGCACATGTTGTGTCTCTGTACACAGACGATTCCTTGCTATACTTAACTCATCCAGAGGAGGCAATGCCCAAATTCTTAGACATACTAACGAGTATTGGTACGGTGTCCGGTCTGAAAATAAATAAAGGAAAATCCACCGTATTTCCATTTGCCACACTAGCAAACATGGATGCAGCGACACTTCCCCTCACGGAATTCCAATGGATGTGCTCGCACTTCTGCAATTTGGGGATCAAAGTGGCACATACAGCAGAGGAGCAGCATGACCAGAATGTAGGTGCGGTGATCAGGGGATTACAATTTTCCATCAGCTTCTTGAATTGCCTCCCTCGGTCATGGGACGGGCGGCCCTGGCTGGGATGGTGCTCCTACTGAGATGCCTGTATGTTATATAGAACTCATTTTGCATTATCCCTAATTCCACTTTTTAGACCCTCAATAGCCTTTTACTATCGCTGGTCTGGCCTGGAAAATACAGTAGGGTTAAATTGGAGATACTAAAGCTAGACACCGAGCAGTGTGGGGCTTGGCTTACCGGATCTGCAGCTGTACCGTATGGACGCCCTCCTCCAATATGCAGCACTCTGGAGTGCGGAGGGCCCCAACATGGAGAAGGAGCTCCTGACAGATTGGGGACGGGAAACTAACCAACTGAGATGCCTCTTGATGGGATCACGAACGCCACCGCAATACCCATTTGTGGTGTGACAGGTAGCGAAGACCTGCGAAAGGGCAGTCACGCTGGTACTACATGAAGCATCTTGCGTGCTAGCGCTACCTTTACCATGGTTGCAGGGCTACTGCCAGATCCAAAAGGTTACGGATCTGGTGAAATGGTTTGAGGGGGAGATGCATCACTGCAGGTGACCTATACTGTAATGAGACATTTCTCACATTTAGGGAGGCCCAGGAATGCTTCGGACTCCTGGACTGGCAATATTTACAGTATGCAAAGATCTCCCGTACCACACGGGAGATATGGAATACATTGCCAGAGGAACCAACAGAATCTCACACATTGATGGGAATACTAGACCTAGGTACACATCGGGGCTTGATCTCAATCCTATATCGGGCTCTCAAAGCCTACCGGAAAGTGGATGTCTCACACGTCCGGGATAGATAGCTGACAGACTTACTGAGCCACTCACAGATAATTAGTGGGAGAGAGCGTTCGAGCAGGTGCGAAACGTGGTCAGTAACGCCCGTTTCCAACTCATACAATTTCACTATCTGCACCGCACATATATGACGCCCTTCAGGCTGGCACACATTAATACAGCATCTTCTGCGGAGTGCTCTCGCTGCGGCATGGAACCGGCTGCATTCATACATATGACATGGGACTGTCCCAGGCTTTAACAGTACTGGAAGTGGGTGTTGAAGACACTTAGAGAGGTGGCAGTTCTCAATGTTGAGAGCATCATTAAGCTCTGCCTACTGGGGGTCCTGTTGACCCCAAAGACGAATAACAAAATGAGGCATAGGTTTTAAAACTTAGGACTAGTACTTGCCGGATGTGGCATTGCGATACATTAGACACAGACTGCACCGCCCACAGTACACAACTGGATGACCGATATGCGGGAACGGGGGGTGGCGGAGTAGAGGCAGTTGTAGATAGTACGCACAGATGAGAACACCGAACGAGCTTTGGAAACATGGGAGCTTTTGCTGGCCAACCTACAACCCCAAAGTCAGGTAGATGGGGCGGGTGCCCCGACTTCGTGGCCTGGAGGCAGTGAAGTTACCTCAGGTTTCCCAGCCTCCATTACATAGCATACCACATCTGGTCAGGGGGGTAACTACTCGAGAGCGGAGGGGTGTGCGCTATTCATCTACAGGGGAGCCCCTAACATATTAGTATCCATAAGAGAATCGTGCACCCGACACATGGTTCGTCACCTAATATAACACATACCTGATGTACAAGATGACACATTGTCCTCTAAGAAACTGCTGCACCACATCTACCTACAATATCAAGGGATATATTAGAAACTGCAAAGTTTTATAATTTTTATTATTTATTATTAAGTGAACAAAACATGGCCATTTACATGCAAGTGTGAAAATATGCCCCTCCGATAACAGTACACTGCAGAGGTGCTCCATTGCATTAACATTGTATAGTTAAACAATCTCCAGGGGCATATTCTCCCGCTGGATTCTGTGCGGCTCCCAGTACCCCACCGCCCATCACATCCCCAGAATTTCTTTCCCTGAAACCAACAATTGGCACATTGTCACGTACATTGAAAGCTGCTAGGTTTAAGGTTATGTAAACTATGCCTTATCTTCACCAAGGAGTGGTGTATCTACAGTTGTTGCGGCAGGTGCGGTGTCCAGGTGTCTGGCGTAAGTTGTGAAATGTTCCCTTATGTCATGAGGGTGGTTACCTTTGGGCTGCAGGTCCCAATACGCGGTCAATTGTTCTTGGCAATGTGCAATGTCTGTTAGTCAATCTTGGGATTTGGGAGCTCGCAATCTCCCCCAATGCATAGCCTCCTGACGTGTTTCTAGAAGGAGCAATATCGCTACCAATTTTAGAACCTCCCGGGCGACCTCACCCACATAACCCAACAGCCCCAATAATGGTGTAAAATCGACAGGCAACCCCGTGATCTCTTCTAGTGTGCAAAAGACCTCACCCCAGTTAGCTATAATAGCGGGACAGTGCCATGCAAGGTGAATAAAGTCAGATTGCGGCGCTTGACAGAGGTGACACAAGAAGAGTCGGGAAATAGCGGAAGGCGGGGCCGGCATCAGCCCCGCCGCCATTATGGCGGTCGGCCACCCCCCCCGGAACAAAGGTAGTAAGTAGGTGCCCCGGAAGAGATTGAATCACTTCCAGGGCGTTGCGATGATCTCTGGACGCCGGAAGTGACGTCACTTCCGGTGTCCGGAGCTCAGGCTTGTAGGGGTTATAAGCCGGTGGAGCAGTCTGCGACTTCTCTCGCTCGCCGCTCCCTCGGCTGAAGCACACGCGTGCCTACCCTCTGACGGAAGGCCTTGTAATTTTATTTTTTCTCTCCCTGCAGGTGTCTGGAAGATTTCTGGCATCGGACGGCCTGGATTGAGATCGTGGAAGAAGCTCGAGGTGTTCGTTGAGAAGGTCGAGTGGGCTTCGGCAGCGGTTGCAGTGAGCAGCGCGTGGGGATCGGCGGCATAGTTTGGAGGTTTGCCGGACGCGGACTTGTCAGCAGGGAGCTCCGGTATCGGCAGAAGTGAGCAGCGCGTGGGGACCGGCGGTGATTTTTAAAGTCTTGTTTCAGATCCAATGTCAGGTAGCCGGTGCCGGTGACTAAGAGCTTTTTCGGCAAGGCGATCACGTAGGGTGCCTGGGGACACGCGCAAGGCCTGTATCTCGGCGCTGCTGGGAGCCAAGCGGGGAGCCAGAGCTCACCTGCCTCACTGGATTAGCCAGTAGAGAGGTTCCGGTAGCGTGGGTGCTGTGGCCGGTCGTGATCTTTCCCCCAACAAAAGCGTGGTAAGTGCTGTGGGCCATCCAGGAGGGAACCCACGCACAGAGTAGAATAAATTGTACTTCGAGGTGTACTTGAGTGTCAGGATGCCCCCTAAATGTAAGCGCGGAGCGCAGCGCCCAAGCGTAACTGCAATGCTAGAAGCACTGATGCAGAAGATGGGGGATATGGAGAGGCGGATGGAGGCGCAGGAAGGGGCAGCAGGGAGGCCACGGAGAGAGGCTTTACCGACCAGGGAGGCATTCCCACCCCTGCAAAAGAAGGCCAGGTCAAGCAAGGGGCCGCGTAGGGAACCAGTTCCTGTGTTAATACCTGTTTCGGTGGCCCCAGCGGGTAGCCCTTTGCATGTTGTCCCGGTATCACCTAGCGGACCGGTGGTCCCCCTGTCCTCTAATACCCCGGTGGCAGTGCCAGTGCCAATTGTGCCTTTGAACATACCTGGTCCAGTGTTGCCTACCGGACCGTTCGTGCCCTTGTCCTCTAACACCCCGGTAGCAGTCCCGATCCAAACTGCGCCTTTGAATGTACCTGGTCCAGGGTTGCCTGTGGCTGTTCCACCTACTCGCCCTGATTTTGTCTGCAGCCTAGCAGCCGTTCTTCCTTGGTTGGGGGTTATGGGTTTGAATTTGAGTCCGGAGGGCGTGGCAGGGGTCGCGACGCTGCAGCAGGCACAAATACTGGTGGAGGAAGCTCGGCGTAAGGAGACACCGGCGGTGGAGGCAGCCCCAGGGGCCCCGGTAGTGGCATCAGGTAAGCCACAGCGCTTCCAGTATTGGGTCTGGGGGAGTGCGTTTCCAGTCATGATTCTTTGTCCCGCCAAGTTTCCTTAGAAACAAAAGAGAAAATCTGGAGGGGCACATATATTGATATATTTGCATTACTGACTGACGAGGTAGAAAGGGAAGAGATAAAACGGAAGAAAGATGATATGCCCGCGCGGGATTGGGCGGTGGAGATGCAAAAGTACAAGGTAGAAGAGAATCTCAAGAATTGGCAGCAGGCCTTTTGCACCTTTATGGCAATAATGACAGAACGCTACCCAGAACATGGGCCCGCTATGGCATGTTACCTCGCAAGGATCACCACCGCAGAATCTGAGAAAGGGGGGATGGGCTGGCTGGCGTATGACAGGAAGTTTAGGCGAACCAAAGAAACTACTACTACTTTGGGGTAGGACCAGATAGAATCTATCGCTTGGTTTGCCCACTTGAGCAAAGCATCGGTGGATGCGACGAGAGAGGCGCCCAGGTCACAACCCTTTCGCTCGTTCCCCTCATCCCCAGCGGGTGGGGGGACAGGTAAGAAGGGCACATGTTGGGATTTCAACAGGTGGACCTGCGTTAGACCACCAGGTACGTGCAGATTTAGGCACGCCTGTAACTTCTGTGGCAGCCCAGGACACTCCGAGGCTAAATGCTTCAAGAGACAGAAGGATAGAGGAGAGAAGAAGCAGGAGTGGGGAGGTGGCAGCTAGAGCTAGATCCCCGGTTATTCTTGACGCGATAATCCCTTGGCTCAATAGATACAGGTGTACGCCTGCAGCGGCCTTGCTATGCAATGGCTTTAAGGATGGCTTTAGAATACCAGCAACAGGGTATGTCGGTACAGCATACTGCAAGAATCAGGTAACAGTCACTCAGAACCCTGGGGTGGCGGCTGCTAAGATTGAGAAAGAAAGAAATTAGGCTAGGGAGGGTGGCTGGCCCTTTTGATAACGTTCCTGTGGATAATTTTGTGTGTTCACCACTAGGAGTGGTTCCCAAGAAGGACCCGGGTGAGTTCAGGCTGATTCACAATCTATCGGCTCCAAAGGGATGCTCTGTGAATGACGCCATCAATGGGGACTTGTGTTTGGTGTGTTATGCATCGCTCGACCAGGCGATTGAGATCCTTAGGGGTCTGGGGCCAGGGGCATTGATGGCAAAGTCCGATATAGAGTCAGCGTTTCGGTTATTGCCAGTACACCCACTCGATTTTCACTTGCTAGGTTTTCAGTTTCAAGGCAAATTTTTCATGGACATGTGCATGCCTATGGGTTGTTCTGTATCCTGTGCTTATTTTGAGATGTTTAGCAGCTTCCTGGAGTGGTGTTTCAGGATGGACTCAGGCCATAAGCAGGTGTTGCACTATCTGGATGACTTCCTTTTTCTGGGTCCACCGGGAAGTACAGCATGTGGGCGAGCACTAGAACACATCTGTGCCATGATGAAGAGTTTTGGGGTACCATTGGCTAGTGGGAAAACAGTGGGGCAAGTGATAGAGTTCCTGGGAATTGAGCTGGATTCAAGGACGGGGTGCTCACGGCTCCCCCAAGAGAAGGTTGAAAAATTCAGGACGTCACTTGAGCAATGTCTGGCCGTGAAGAGGGCGACGTTGCACCAATTGCAGCAAACGGTGGGACAGCTGAACTTTGCATTGCGCATTATCCCAATGGCGCGCCCCTTTTCCCGGTCAATTGCTAAAGCCATGTCAGGTTTGAAACAGAAGCACCACCATACTAAACTGAGCAGGGATGTCAGGCAGGATATGCGTATATGGTTAGTATTCCTGCGGGACTTCAACGGCTCGGTTTTCTGGCCCGGCCCACTCACCTCTTGTGCAGAGTTAGGCTTAATGACAGACTCCGCAGGCAGTGAGGGGCTCGGTGCTATTCTGGGCACCGAGTGGGTGGCACAGCGTTGGCCCCCCTGGTGGAGAGAACAGGGCCTCACAGCGAACATCGGGTTTTTGGAACTGTTCCCCATCATGGTTGTATTGACTGTCTGGCCAGGGCAGCTGCAGGATAAGTCTGTCATATTCTGGTCAGATAACATGTCAGTGGTGGAATGTATCAACAGTCAGTCTGCGAGTTGTACAATGATGCTACGCTTGACCAAAGAAATTGTGTTGAGATGCTTGCAATTGAACTTGCTGTTTAGAGCCCAGCATGTACCGGGAGTTTTGAATCATGCTGCTGACGCACTCTCTCGTTTCAAGATGCAGGTATTCAGGTCATACCTCCCGGGAGCAGCTCAGGAACCAACGCCTTTCCCCGCACGTCTCTGGCAGATTGCTGCTCCCAACTACCGGACTTGGTGGCAGCTAGCCTAGCGCCAGGAACTAGAAAGGCTTATGAAGGGGTGTTTTGGTCATACTGTACATTCTTGGGGGATCACTGGGAAAGGGATTGGGCGAATACTGACAGGGTGTGCGCATACTTGGAAACAATGCAGGCAGACGGGCGTTCAGTTACAGCGGCAAGAAGGCACATGGGGGCCATTTCTTTTTTTGCGCAGGCGCAAGCTAGAAAAGATCCCACTTATACATTCGTGGTGCGCAAGGCTTTGAAGGGTTGGCAGCGGCTTCAAGGGTCAACATGGGACACCAGGCGCCCAATAGGGTTTTCCAGCCTGGCCGCAATTCTGGGAGTGCTCGGTCAGGTTTGCACAACTTATGTCGAGGGGTTATTATTCAGGGCTGCCTTCACGTTAGCATTCTATGGGGCGTTCAGGGTTAGCGAGCTGGTGGCCAAGAATAAGAAGGATTTAGAGGGAGGACTCCAGTTCCGGTACATGTTATTACGTGGGGATACACTGACTTTCACTTTACATAAGGCTAAGACGGACCAAGAAAGGTGGGGTCAGTTAGTGGTATTACAGCGGGCTCCTGGGATGCCCAGTATCGCATATAGAGGCATTTCTCCCACACAGGCCGGCGGTGGTGGAGGGACCGTTGCTATTACATGAGGGGGGGGTCCCGCTCACTAAATTCCAGTTTAAAAAGGTATTGGATATAGCGGTGCGTAGGGCTGGGATGGACCCTAGCGAGTTTGGTACTCATTCCTTCAGGATAGGGGCAGCAACGGAAGCTGCAACTCAAGGTTTGAAAGATGGGGAGGTACAAAGGATTGGGAGATGGTCCTCAAATTGTTTTAAGCGGTACATACGTCCACATATGCTGTAGCACCACCATTACGAAGTATTGATGTAACTTCCCCCTTTTTTCACCCCCCCGCCTTCTTTCTTACTACAGTTCCCTCGGCCTGTCACGCAGGAAGAGGAACAACGGTACTTCAACAGCAAGTACGGGTAATGAGTGGACAGAACAGCAATCAAAAGAGAACGGCGGAGCGTCATGTCTGGATTTTTGGTCATTCTTATGTCTTGTCGCTTAGAACGTTTTTTTCTTGCAGGGAATGGGCCGGCGCACGCTAAGGAGTACGGTTGTAAGTTGTCCTTCCAGGGCCACGGGGGCTTACGTTTTGACAAATTCAGGGACAGGACAGGAGCAATGCTAGACGCAATGGGTGGCCCCCCTGATGTTTTGATTTTACACATGGGAGGGAATGACTTGGTTCACCTTAACAGAAGGGTATTGATGGACACAATTTTGGCAGAAACAGCTTGGTTGGGTAGACGGTGTCCAAGGACGGTGATTGCTTGGTCCCATTTGATCCAGAGGCTTCAGTGGCGTGGGGGGTTGTCTGTGAAGGCTCTCAACCGGTCTGTTCAGAGGATAAATAACAAGATGGACAGGCTTTTCAGGACCCCGTTGTTGCAGGTCATTGCTCATGGTGGTATTAAGGGGGACGCTTGTGATTTACAGGATGGTGTGCATCTATCTCGTCTGGGGAATGAGTCGTTGCTGGGGGACATTTTGGCGTGGTTGTCTTGTGCTCCTTAAAGGGGAGGATGACCTTGGGCGTGGGGCGGGGGGGCGCTGATAGTCGGTCAACTATGCAGGCCTGTGGCGGTAAGGTCATCAGTTGGGGCAGAGTAAATTTGGAAATCTTTGGGGGCGCCTTAATAAGTGGGGCGCCCGGAGGGGAGGGACTAGTGTCTCTCACCAGACTCCAGGGGCAGGTACAACCGGTTAGTTGGAAGGGTGCGGGGGGAAGGGGGGGTTACGCTTCCCCACTTGGCTCGTTGGCCACCCCGCACGCAGGCGTAGTATGCTGCGCTGACTGCATGGCCCCTTTATGGAGAAAAGTTTTGGGCGCAGGGGGGTTGCCTGGCGGGTTTCTACCACCGGGGCAACTGGGACTCCTGCGCATGCGCACTCTGGTTAGAGGGCGTCAACTAGGTTTTAAATTGGGAGGAGGGGCCCACTGGACGTTGCTGAAGACTGTAAAAGATATGCAGAAATGTGGACATTATGCTTAGACAGGATAGGAAGATTATGTATTAGAATTTTGTTAAGGTTAGGAATGAAACCTATGTACAGATCCTGTCATATCATTTCTGCGTTTTGTTTGAAATTAATGTTTGTTAATAAATACGATCGGGGGTCTACGACTCCCTACTCCAGCAAGGTGTTCGTGTCTTTTGATGGGGGGGTATGTAGGCCGTACCTGGCCATGGCCCCATTCGAAATAGCTGTGCTGGTGTGCAGTATAGTCTGTGTAAAAACTTTAAATGAATCAAGCTCAATCGGTAATTAGGAGACAGCATCTCTAGTTGACCGCAACAAAACAACCATTGTGTGTCCGACAAAGTGATTAAGTCTACATTCCAGGCCTCTCGTGCCTCCGGAGTAGTCATGTCGATAAAGAGATGTTAACAGCTGGTTTTGTGAGGAGAAAGTGTATATGTGTTTCAGGTCTTGTAGCATCTTCGAGGGGGTTGTGAAGGTGCTGTGTAGTGCATAACATGGCTCGTAGCTGGAAATAAAGGAGATCATCCAGGGGCGCCAGCGCCTTCCCCGTAAGGTTAATGAATTGATCGCCTGGATATAGATCTGCAAATGTGTTTATATTTAATCATTTTGCGCGGTTGAGTCTTTGTCATGTAAAGGAGGTAGCGAGGGGTGGTTGGCCACGGGGACCGATGGGTCATAGAGCTGTGTAACGCCCGCGCGCCGCCCAAGTCCCTCCCATGCCCATTGCATGCATTGTGTAGTGTCGATGTCTGGAGCGGGCGATTTATATGGGAGAAACAGTGCTGTTGTTAAGGGGCATGGGGTGACAGTCCGTCACAATCGCAACTTGTGGTTGGAAGGGTGTGGAGTGGGTCCAGTAATGCAAGAAGGGTGCTTGTGAGCACAATACGTATAGGTAAGAATCTGGGGCAGCCAATCCGCTCTGTGACTGTGGAAATGTTAATAGTTCCTATTTCACCCGGGGCTGCCTGCCAGCCCATATTAATGTAATTAAATTGGAGTGGAGTCGCTTGAAAAAACTAATGGTGAGCTGGAGTGAAATGTTCACAAACAGGTAAAGGAATTTGGGTAACACTACCATTTTTGCAATGGCAATTCATTCCACCATTCATAAAGGAAGTTCAGACCAGACTGGGAGGTGCGCCTCCAGCCAGTTCATGGCCTTTCCAAAATTGCACTGCCATGTTCTTCAGTATTCCTAGTTACCATTATACCCAAGTATTTAACTGGACTTGTATCCCACTGCAGTGGGTAGCCCGTGGGGAAGGGGGGCGTTGCTTCCGTCAGAGGTAAAAGCATAGATTTTGCACAGTTCACCTGAACACCGGAGATGCTGCCAAAACGGCCCACCTCCCGGATCAAAGGGTCTAAATTGATCTCTGGGTCTTTTACGTACAGTGTGACATCAGCGTAGAGGGATATGAGTCCCTGAGACGTAAATCCCATCCCTCCGTTAGCGTGGTGCTGGCGTAGCCGTGCCACCAGGGGCTCCATGGCAATGGCAAAAAGTATGGGCGAAAGTGGGCAGCCTTGCCGTGTGCCCCATGCCACTGGGAAGGGATCTGATAGCAGTCCATTAGGCATATCCAGGTAGTAGGTAAGATGTATAATAAACGTATTTGCTCTATAAGGCTGGAGCCCAGATCAAGCATCTGCTATAAGGGTAATAGGTAGGTCCATTCCAGCGAATCAAAAGCTTTAGTCATGTCTAATAACGCTGCTGCTGCGGATGTTTCCAGGTGTAAATAATGCATAATTGCAAGTATAGTACGGAGATTGTGAGCCATTGATCTACCAGGAATGATGCCGGATTAATCCGGTCTGACCATTACTGGTAATAGTTGGAGGCGGTTGGCCAGCACCTTGGCAAATATTTTGTATTCAGTGTTTATAAGGGATAGTTGCAGGGGCATGGCCAAGATGGCGGAAGAGTGACAGTGTTTCTTCGGAGCTCCGCTTGTTAAGGCAGCTCACTAACATTTACCAGACATCCTGGGATCCCTCCACACAGTGTTTAGTGCCCTGAAGCTCGCGGAACAGGCAGTGGAGGCTATTTGCGATCTCCGATCCTGCGTAACCCGAGACCCGTAGTGGAGATGCCGTGAGACCATCCCCGCCGTGGGCCAGTGAGTGTCTGGGAGGCCGTGCCTCGTGGTCTCCAGGCCCTACTGAAGTAGGAGCAAGTTCTCGCAGGAGACACAGCGAAGCATGAGACACGAAGAAGACGACACCCTTGGATGAGTGCGGCTGACTCTGACGGCTGGATCGAGCTTCCGACCCGCAGAACGGGAGATAGAGACTGCACACAAACCTGCACCCTACGCGGGCCCGATGAGCAGTGGCGAGGCCGCCTTGGAACCGTCCCTGCTGCGGAGCTGGTGGTGGCAGTAACAGCCGTGTCCTGTTGTCCCTGAGCCCCTGAGCCCCCTCCTGCCGAATTGGATGCCTGGAGTTAAGACGTTGCACAGTGGGAGAGGACAGGGCTCCCCTTGTTGCAGGGTCAGGCTCCCCAACGTCCAGCTTGAGTTGTGGAGCGAGTGGCTTGAGTGATTGGAGCTGGTAGCGCTGGACTGCAGCAGAGAGTCATGGCCGCTAGTACTCGGCTGGGGATCCAGGCAGCGGATTCTGGAGGTGTCCCGACGGGGCTGCGGTGGACAACGGCCATGAAGAGGCCTAGATCAGGTAGGCGCCGCTGAGTGGACCTGGCTGCTGTGCGGGGTCCTGGCTGGGAAACCGGCCTGTAGGCCTGGCCTCAAATAATAGACGCGGGCCGAAGGCGATCTGGTGTGGGCGCAGGAGCGACTCGCGATTGCTTGAGAAGGTGGTGAAGCCCCGCAACAGGAGTGTGGAGTTGGGCCCAGGCCCCCGCCTAACGCGCGCTCCAGCTATCGCCGCTTTGATCCTTCTGGAGGGACTGGGGGTGTGCCGCGACTGTCCCGGACCACTTTGGGGAACCCCTGGATGGGCCAAGGGCTGCACGCAGAACAATATCAGTAGCGATGTCTGTAAGCACCCCGTTACCGCTCCAAGAAGCTGCAGTTGAGACACTCGTGGCGGCCGCCCAGGTATGTCTCAGCAAAGTTTTTGGCCTGGTGGTGCCAGGGCTGTGCCCGACCCCTTGCGACCCAATCCAGTCTAAGGAAAGACTCTGGGCAAGAATCCGCAGGTGAGGGAGAGCCGGAGTACCTCGTGGGACCCCCCCTAGCTTGATTGAATTCCGTCGACTTGGGGAGACCCTCCGACCCTGCGGGGGCAGCCCTGAAGAGATGACCATACACAGGACAAAGAAAGACCCCACGATTAAAGACTGTTAGACCTGTCAGCCCTTTGGGTGGTCCCTCCTCATCATTATTTATTTTGTCCCACTTTTGCCTCAAACCCTGTTTGAATTTTTCCTTTTTGGGAACCACCAGACTTTTTCGTGTTGCTGCAGATTCAGGGAGCCATTTTAGCTACCCCTGAAACTTCTGTCTGAGGGCCTGGAGCACAAAATGGTGGCCACCTGTGACATCACCAGCATCCACTGGAACCTACCAGCACCTTCCAGAACATTCCAGGAGATTCCAGAACTCTGTGACAGTTGGAGACCGTTTAGAATGTTGGGAGGATAAGAGAGGCAGTTGGCAGTTGGAGCTGGCAGTTGGCACCTGACTGGTGAAGAGAGAGGAGCACAACAGTGAAGGAGGAAGGAGTGAAGCAGCAGGGGTGGAAACTTGTGCCTGGAGTGGGGTCCATAAACCCACCCTTGATACTTGTCCCTACTGATGGATCCCAGCCTATAGCCCTGTGTGGGAAGAAGACAGAAGAAACTTATCCTAAGGACCTGGACAGCAGGAACAGGCCTTAGAACCAAGAAAACAGCAAGATTCTGACCTGAGAACTGGTTTCCCTGGAGTCCGGCGTCGAGTAGCCTGAAGACCTGGAGCCCGAGGTGGAGAAGCGGCGCTGACTGAAGTAGCAGACGTCGTACCCGGAGCCGCCTGAGGTCGTGAGAGGGCGCCGACGGAGGTCGTGAGGAATACCAGAGGTCGAGGAGGAAGTGAGCCGAGGTCGAGCGAGCGGCGTCATCGGAGGAGTGAAGTCCGCCCTCCGGAGTCGTCGGAGACCGAGGTAGAGGAGCACCGGAGGTCGGGAGTGAG
This sequence comes from Triturus cristatus, assembly GCF_964204655.1. NCBI lineage: Eukaryota > Metazoa > Chordata > Amphibia > Caudata > Salamandridae > Triturus > Triturus cristatus. The sequence continues at coordinate 1,037,989,505 of NC_140585.1, forward strand.
AATCGCACTCCGGAGTCGCCCGGAACCTGTGTGGAGGAGCACCGGAGGTCGGGGGTGAAGATCGCACCCCGGAGTCGCCGGAAGTCGACATCGAGGCCAGGCCGGCCGACGTCATCGGAGCCGAGAGCGCCATCGGACCGGAGCCGCCCGAAGTCAACATCGTGAAGAGACTGCCCGACGCCGTCGAATCGGAGGTCGAGATCGAACCGAGGCCACCGACATCGGACCGGAACCGCCTACCGGCGTCGTCAAAGAACTGACATTGTGCCGAGGCCGCCGAGACCGAACCGGAACCGCCTCACGGCGTCGACACGACTCCAGCGGCGTCGGAACATCAGAAAAAGGGCAGTAAGTGGAGTAGAGGGCGCCTAAGGCCCTGTGGAGACCTGAGAGACTGCTCTAAGGGACTAGGGAGGTGCTGAAACCAACCTGACTGTGCAAGGGGTGAACTGGGACTAACCTAGAGAGGTTGTGTGGAGAAGGAAAGCCAGGGCATTGGTATTCCCCCCTTTGATCTACCTCAGTTTAGGCCTCAGCCTTGTCCCAGCCAGGGAGTAGCCCCCCCCTCAAGCCTTCCACAACCCTACAAGCTGTGCCTGGGCCAAATCAGCCCATAAGAATTGAAGTGTCATCTGATTATATGAGGGTTGCTGTATACTTTTAATTATTTATTGGGGGTACTGTATTTATTGAATTTTTACCTATTTATTGCTGCACTATATTTATAGGTCCACAGGACTTGCTGGTGTACAATATTTATTGGTACAGTATTTATTGCCTCAAAGTATTTAATTGTCTGTATATATTGCACTTGTATTTATGCCCTGTTATTTATGATCACCCCTATTTATTTCATCAAACAGCCAATATTTATTTGACCTGCACTAATTGAAACTTGTATATTGTGATTGACCTATTTATTTTTCGAATCAGCAACTAAGAGAAAAAGATAAAGAAACATATTTTCATAATTTTTACGGTGTAGAGTCGTTTTTGGAACGGATGCACGCATGGTTATTGTATGGGTATATTGTATGCTTAGCACGGTGCCTGATTCCTGACCACTCGAGCCAAGCTACCACAGTGTGTCCGGAAGACCACCACCACCCCTTCTAGTGTGGGAGTGGTTTTCCAACATAAATTGGTGTTCAGTGGTGGGATAGAGCTGTGCCTACATATACTCAACAATAACTGTGGGTAGTCCATAGGCCTACACCGGGAGTTTTCTCAAAGCGGCCTTCCTAATTGTGGGATTTTGTTTTTTTCAAATTTACTCTGGTGGTGGGAGGAGGTATTATTAAAGGTACCCCCCTGCATTGTTACTGCACAAAACCTGTCCTCTAACCTGAGTGGGCAAGATGGAGTTTGTACTAGAAAATCTAGAAACGTACACTGTGGCCCAACTCAGGGAGTTTTGCCAGCGGGAGGGGGTGTACTGTCCCCCAGGAGCAAAGAAGGGTGCACTCCAAACCAGCTTAAGGGCTTGGGGGGAGGCACGCCGAGAAAGCAAGGCTGAGGAGGAAGACAGGGATGGAGAGCCTGACCCCGAGGGGGCTGAGATGTACCAACCTGAGGTGGGGAACCTGTCAGCAGGGCCCAGGACACTTTCTAGGAAGGGCAGCACTGTCTCTAGTGGGGGCTTATCCGAAGTGGAGTTAGCAGATCGGAGGGAGAAAAGACAGCTCACATGGGACTTAGCAAAGCTGGAGAAGGAGAAGGAGGAACAGAGGATGGCTCATGAGACGGAGAAACAGAAGATGGCTCATGAGATAAGACTGAAAGAGATAGAGCTTCAGATCTTAAGAATTGGGGCACCAACTGTTCCTAATGGTGGCAGCAAAGACCAAGAAATCACCAGGGAATCCAAACCTTACCTGCCAAAGGACATAGTAGCTAGCTATGGGGCGGGTGACGACATCGCCAAGTGGCTAGCAGCCTATGAGGTCTCGTTGAGGGCCCATGGGGTTCCAGTGAAGTATTGGGGAGGAGGATTGTATAGGTACATGCCTCCAGCTGGTAGGGATGCTTTATTGGCCCTCGAAGAGGATGAGCAGACCCACTACCCCACCATGAAACTGGCGCTCATCAGAAAGTTTGGACTAACACCTGAAAAGTACAGACAGAAGTTCAGGGGTAGTCACAAACTGGGCACACAGAATTGGGTGGACTTCCTGGACTATGCAAAGAAGGCACTGGAAGGTTGGATTCAGGGCAGTGAAGTAAGGAACTACGAGGAGCTGTTTGACCTAGTACTGAAGGAACACCTACTCGAGAAATGTTTCCCTGAACTGCGGCAACACCTGGTGGATAGCAAGCTGACCAGTCCCCGGAAGCTTGCTGAGGAGGCGGACATTTGGGCTAGTACCCGGGTGTCCACAAGGGGGACTGGAGGGGATACTCAAAAGGCCGGACAGGGCGCCCCCCAGAAGAAAGAGGGAGGGGAAAAGAAAAAGGAGTTCTCCAAAGGCCCCCAAAATAACTTCCAAGGGAAGGGAACAGGATTCACCTCTAAGGCTAACCCACCCAGAAACCCTAATCCTGGCCAGAGTCAGCAGCCAAGGGTTGTCCATTGCTACGAGTGCGGTGGCGTTGGACACTATAAAGGAGATCCGAAGTGTCAGAAACGATCACCCCCTCCCACTGGAGGAAAGCCCCCCGGAGTAGCTAGTGTAGTGCTCGGGGAGGAGATGCCCTTAACTAAGGGAAGGGAGTGGGCGGGTGTCACTCTAGTGTCCCTGGGAGAACGGGAGATGGTTCCTAAGATCCAGGTGCCCGCAAATACCGCAAAGTATGGGCAGTGGATCACCATCAACGGCCAAAGAGGGGAGGCTCTGAGAGACACAGGAGCCAGTATGACTATGGTGCGTAGCCAGCTGGTGTCTCCAGAGCAGGTAATTCCCGATGTACTCCACCCAGCCGCGATGGCTGACGGCAGAACAGGTCACTATCCCGTGGCCGAGGTTCCCTTTGAATGGGGGGGGGTTGCAGGTTCACTTCGAGTTGCCGTAAGCCCTGCCGTGCCAGTCGATTGTCTGCTGGGCAATGACATGGAGCACAACGCTTGGAAGGAGGTGGAATACCGGACTCACACCGAGATGCTGGGTACACCTGACTGGGCCTGTGTTAGCACAAGGTCCGAGACTACCCGAAGAGGGAGTTCATTCCGGCTGGAGCCTGGAACAAAGGCCCAGCCAGCTGCCAGTCAAGGGAAGAACCGAGGACAGGAGGAGCCTGCCTCGGCGTCTCCACCCCGTAGGACGGATAGGCCACCGGAGGTGGTGGGCCAGGAGTCTGCGGAGGGGGACGTTACCAACCTGGAGGACTTACCCATCCCGGCCGAGTGGCACGTGGAGGGAGGCCCGTCCAGGGAGGAATTCTGCCAGGGCCAGAGGGAGTGCCCTACCCTTGAGGGGCTGAGGCGACAGGCCGAAGCCCAGGCAGCAGGGAACGTTGAAGGGAACTACAGTGTTTACTGGGAGGATGGCCTCCTCTACAGTGAACCCAAGGCACCCCTACATGGATCGTCACGAGCCTTGGTAGTTCCTCAACGTTATCGAGCCTTCCTTCTGGAGTTGGCTCACGAGATACCATTGGCAGGACACCTGGGGCAAGACAAGACCTTCGCCCGTCTTGTCCCACACTTTTATTGGCCTCAGATGAAAGTGACGTCCGATACCTACTGCCGGACATGTGTGTCTTGCCAAGCCAGTGGGAAAACAGGGGTGAAGCTGAAAGCTCCCCTGGAACCACTTCCTGTCGTTAGCACCCCCTTTGAAAGGGTGGGCATCGACATTGTGGGTCCATTAGATCCACCAACTACAGCTGGTCACAGGTTTATCCTGGTTCTGGTGGATCATGCCACACGGTACCCAGAGGCAATACCTCTGAGGACCATAACAGCACCTGTTGTGGCTAGGGCCCTGATGGGAATCTTTACCCGAGTGGGTTTTCCCAAGGAAGTTGTGTCCGACAGGGGGACCAACTTCATGTCAGCATATATGCGGGCAATGTGGAAGGAGTGTGGAGTGACCTACCGGTTCACGACTCCTTACCACCCCCAGACCAATGGTCTGGTGGAGAGGTTTAACAAAACCTTAAAAGGAATGATCAGAAGTCTGCCTGAAAGCCTGCGGAGGAAATGGGACGTCCTCCTACCCTGTTTACTTTTTTCCTACAGGGAAGTGCCACAGAAGGGAGTGGGCTTCAGCCCCTTCGAGCTTCTGTATGGGCACCCTGTACGTGGACCTCTCAACCTGGTGAGAGACGGATGGGAAAGAACTCCCAGAAAGCTCCCCCAGGATGTGGTGAGCTACATGCTGGCCTTCCGGAGCCAAATGGCTAAGTTGTGGAAGCAAGCTTCTGACAACTTGGAAGCCAGCCAAGCAGTGATGAAGGCGTGGTATGACCACAACGCTCACCCGGTGGAGTTGGAGCCTGGCCAGAAGGTGTGGGTGATCGAACCCGGAGAGCTTAGTGCCCTCCAGGATCGCTGGTCAGGACCCTTTGAGGTGTTGGAGAAGAAGGGTAAGGCTACCTACTTGGTGGACCTGAAGACCCCTCGTCAGCCCCTGCGGGTGCTGCATGCCAACCGCCTCAAACCCCACCACGAGAGGCCCAAAGTCATCTTGATGATGGTGACTGACGGAGGAGAGGACGTGGAAAGCGAGCCTCTCCCTGATCTGTTTGCGTCTCAAGAAAAGGATGGGTCGGTGGAGGGAGTGATTCTCTCCCCATCTCTAACTCCTGAACAGCAGGAGGACTGTCGCCAGGTCCTGGGGCAGTACTCTTCATTGTTCTCCCTTGTCCCGGGTAGGACTCACCTGTGCGTCCATGACGTGGACACAGGAGACAGCCCACCTGTGAAGTCCAAGATCTACCGGATGTCAGACAAGGTGAAGGTCAGCATTCATAGTGAGGTCACTAAGATGCTGGAGCTAGGAGTGATTGAACCTTCTAGCAGCCCCTGGTCCAGTCCGGTGGTGTTAGTACCAAAAGCTGCACCACCGGGTGCCCAACCAGAACTGAGGTTCTGTGTGGACTACCGGGGACTGAATTCAGTGACAAAAACTGATGCTCATCCGATCCCTAGGGCGGATGAATTAATTGACCGGCTGGGAGCTGCCCAATATCTAAGTACCTTTGACCTTACTTCGGGGTACTGGCAGATCTCTTTGACTGATGGAGCAAGGGAAAGGTCAGCCTTCTCCACGACCAATGGCCACTACCAGTTCTGTGTGATGCCCTTTGGGCTCAAGAACGCACCTGCCACGTTTCAGCGCCTGGTAAACCAGATCCTCACCGGGATGGAGAGTTTCTCTGCTGCTTATCTGGATGACATAGCCGTCTTCAGTAACAGCTGGGAGGATCACTTGCGTCACCTGCAAGCTGTTCTCCAGGCCCTGAGACAAGCTGGATTGACGATCAAGGCCAGCAAGTGCCAGATCGGGCAGGGGTCGGTAGTGTACCTTGGACACTTGGTGGGTAGGGGAACGGTGCAACCCCTCCAGGCGAAGATCGAGGCCATCATGGCCTGGGAACCCCCCCAAGACACAGACTGAGGTCCGAGCATTTTTGGGCCTCACGGGATATTACCGCCGCTTTGTGAAGGGGTACGGTACCATCGTAGCCCCCCTCACGGAGCTCACGTCCAAGAAACAACCTCGACGGGTAGTCTGGACGGAGGCTTGTCAGCAAGCCTTTGAGAAATTGAAGAAAGCCATGTGCGAGGCCCCGGTCTTAAGGGCCCCAGACTTTTCCAAGAAGTTCATTGTCCAGACAGATGCATCAGAACATGGCATTGGGGCAGTGTTATCGCAACTCAACGAAGAGGGTCTGGATCAACCCGTGGTCTTCCTATCCAGGAGACTACTTCCCAGGGAACAGAAGTGGAGTGCAATAGAGCGTGAAGCCTTTGCAGTGGTATGGGCTCTGAAGAAGTTGCGGCCATACCTGTTTGGCTCGCACTTCCTAGTTCAGACCGACCACAGACCCCTTCGTTGGCTGATGCAAATGAAGGGGGAGAATCCCAAGTTGTTGAGGTGGTCTATTTCCCTACAGGGGATGGACTTTCAGGTGGAACATCGGCCTGGAGTGGACCACGCCAATGCAGACGGTCTCTCAAGGTATTTCCGCCTTAGTGATGAGAACTCCCAAGGGGTTGGGTAGCTCTCCCCACTTTCAGCTGGGGGGAACGCGTGTTAGACCTGTCAGCCCTTTGGGTGGTCCCTCCTCATCATTATTTATTTTGTCCCACTTTTGCCTCAAACCCTGTTTGAATTTTTCCTTTTTGGGAACCACCAGACTTTTTCGTGTTGCTGCAGATTCAGGGAGCCATTTTAGCTACCCCTGAAACTTCTGTCTGAGGGCCTGGAGCACAAAATGGTGGCCACCTGTGACATCACCAGCATCCACTGGAACCTACCAGCACCTTCCAGAACATTCCAGGAGATTCCAGAACTCTGTGACAGTTGGAGACCGTTTAGAATGTTGGGAGGATAAGAGAGGCAGTTGGCAGTTGGAGCTGGCAGTTGGCACCTGACTGGTGAAGAGAGAGGAGCACAACAGTGAAGGAGGAAGGAGTGAAGCAGCAGGGGTGGAAACTTGTGCCTGGAGTGGGGTCCATAAACCCACCCTTGATACTTGTCCCTACTGATGGATCCCAGCCTATAGCCCTGTGTGGGAAGAAGACAGAAGAAACTTATCCTAAGGACCTGGACAGCAGGAACAGGCCTTAGAACCAAGAAAACAGCAAGATTCTGACCTGAGAACTGGTTTCCCTGGAGTCCGGCGTCGAGTAGCCTGAAGACCTGGAGCCCGAGGTGGAGAAGCGGCGCTGACTGAAGTAGCAGACGTCGTACCCGGAGCCGCCTGAGGTCGTGAGAGGGCGCCGACGGAGGTCGTGAGGAATACCAGAGGTCGAGGAGGAAGTGAACCGAGGTCGAGCGAGCGGCGTCATCGGAGGAGTGAAGTCCGCCCTCCGGAGTCGTCGGAGACCGAGGTAGAGGAGCACCGGAGGTCGGGAGTGAGAATCGCACTCCGGAGTCGCCCGGAACCTGTGTGGAGGAGCACCGGAGGTCGGGGGTGAAGATCGCACCCCGGAGTCGCCGGAAGTCGACATCGAGGCCAGGCCGGCCGACGTCATCGGAGCCGAGAGCGCCATCGGACCGGAGCCGCCCGAAGTCGACATCGTGAAGAGACTGCCCGACGCCGTCGAATCGGAGGTCGAGATCGAACCGAGGCCACCGACATCGGACCGGAACCGCCTACCGGCGTCGTCAAAGAACTGACATTGTGCCGAGGCCGCCGAGACCGAACCGGAACCGCCTCACGGCGTCGACACGACTCCAGCGGCGTCGGAACATCAGAAAAAGGGCAGTAAGTGGAGTAGAGGGCGCCTAAGGCCCTGTGGAGACCTGAGAGACTGCTCTAAGGGGCTAGGGAGGTGCTGAAACCAACCTGACTGTGCAAGGGGTGAACTGGGACTAACCTAGAGAGGTTGTGTGGAGAAGGAAAGCCAGGGCATTGGTATTCCCCCCTTTGATCTACCTCAGTTTAGGCCTCAGCCTTGTCCCAGCCAGGGAGTAGCCCCCCCCTCAAGCCTTCCACAACCCTACAAGCTGTGCCTGGGCCAAATCAGCCCATAAGAATTGAAGTGTCATCTGATTATATGAGGGTTGCTGTATACTTTTAATTATTTATTGGGGGTACTGTATTTATTGAATTTTTACCTATTTATTGCTGCACTATATTTATAGGTCCACAGGACTTGATGGTGTACAATATTTATTGGTACAGTATTTATTGCCTCAAAGTATTTAATTGTCTGTATATATTGCACTTGTATTTATGCCCTGTTATTTATGATCACCCCTATTTATTTCATCAAACAGCCAATATTTATTTGACCTGCACTAATTGAAACTTGTATATTGTGATTGACCTATTTATTTTTCCAATCAGCAACTAAGAGAAAAAGATAAAGAAACATATTTTCATAATTTTTACGGTGTAGAGTCGTTTTTGGAACGGATGCACGCATGGTTATTGTATGGGTATATTGTATGCTTAGCACGGTGCCTGATTCCTGACCACTCGAGCCAAGCTACCACAGTGTGTCCGGAAGACCACCACCACCCCTTCTAGTGTGGGAGTGGTTTTCCAACAAAGACCCTCTTCAAAAACCAGGTGTTTGAAAAGGCAGAGAGACGCGGCCAGGAACAGCCAGTGGCCTCCACCCAAGGAATAGGCATGGGACCCTCTGGGGAGCACGCAGAAGAAGCAATCACCCGCGGCTTTCTGGAACAGCGGTTTGGTACCCTCAGGGAAGACATCGCTGGCCTGAGACAAGACATCACCTCGGACATCAAACAAATCAGAGTGGAGATGCAGGAAATCCGAGAACGCGTTGATTTATTGGAAAGAAATGGGGACCACAGAGAAGAAGAACTCACCGAACAGACTCAGAAACTGCTGGAACTTAAAGATTGTAATGAATAACTCTACCTCCACCTGGAAGACCTCGAAAACCGCTCTAGGCGGTCCAACATTCGCATCAAAGGTGTTCCTCTACAGGCGGATGTGGAGAAACTGGAGGAGTGGGTCATACTCTTCTTTCGACATGCTGCCTCAGAGCTGGGCAACAAAGACATTATCCTAGATCGCACCCACCCCACTGGAAGACTAGCCACCGGCCCAGGGCATACACAAGATTGCCTTACCTGCCTCCACTCATTCCAGCAGAAAGAGATCATAATGGGTGCAACCCGGGACAAGGCAACCAATGCCTTTGAGGGACTCCAGGTGGAGGTCTATTGGGACTTATCGCCACTTACTCTTCAAAGACGGAAAGCCTTGAAGCCGGCTACCACTTTTTTGCGGAATAAAGGAATCCAGTATCACTGGGGCCATCCATTCAGGATTTTCTTCGTTTAGGACAAGAGGCTCCATGCGGTCCAATCACTAAAAGAAGCACAGGAGACCCTGGGATTCGACTTGGAAGAGGAGAGTGCCGCTGGGTCACAAAACGAAGATGCTGTGCCCCGTGGGACATGGAAGCCAGGCCGGAGGTGCGCAGGTGGTCAGAGGAGACCCACCAAGCCCTCAGTGACAGACAGAAGGAGAGAGAGGCTTTCCTCCAACAGTTAGTCTCAAGATGGGCCCGGAGACTCTCAAAAGATCTGATCACAGGTCGCAGTAGCCCTCCATTCGTGGATCGGAGCAGGTGGCAGCAGATCCCGGGTGTAACACATCCGGTCTTGGTGGGCGGAGCCACCCCCTCAATGAGATCGACTACAGGACACATGGACCCATGCACGAAAGTGCGACGGATGACTTCTTGTTGCTCTTACATTTCCTGTTCTTTCCTTCTTTTATCTCTGTTTCACCATTCTCTTTCACTAGTGTCTAAGTTCAACCTTATCTGGGTCGGTGAGGGCTGCTGGATGGGGGGGGCCGAGGGCACACAGAGGCACGGGGGAGGCTGGAACACCGATATGGGTGGCTGGGCTGCAGTGGGAGGGTGGACACCACAGTGTTAAGCAGATTGGGGTACACAACTACTGGCACCTAGACATGGCAAAATGTGCACACCTGGTGACTGAGAGGGTGAGCACTGAATGGGTCATACTGGGTCACGGGTCGTCATGTGCTTCCTATTCCCCCACATACCAACATTTAAGGTCTAAATCCTGAACCTCAATGTCCGGGGCTTGAACTCGCCGTGGCGTGCGCTCCTTGCATTGCTTAGAGATGCCAAATGGGACATCAGACTGTTGCAGGAGACCCACCTAGTGCCTGTTGATTGGAAGCGCCTCCGCTCCCAATGGTTCGACAGACAATATTTTTCCTCAGTGCAGGGGAAAAAGGCGGAAGTGGGCGTCATCTTAGCTACCCACTTCCCGAGAATTGTGTGGGGGTCCACGCAGAGACACCAGGTATAATGTTGGTACTGCAGATATCACTAGGAACTCACACTTACACAATAGTCTCCATCTATAGCCCAAATGATCACCAAGAACCCTTCCTCCGAGACATGCTAGACTCCATACTCGAATCCCCAGACAAGGATCAACTATTGGGGGGTGACTGTAACAGTTCCAGACTCGCAAATAGACAGATCAGTGCTGCGAGTAGGTCAATCAGGGTCACTTTCGGATTCTATGATTCAAAGGCTGAGGGAGTTAGGCCTGACGGATGCTTGGAGACACTGCGCAAGAGTATGCATTCTTTTTCTGCGGCGCACAAATCGTATGCACGTATAGACTTATTCTGGACATTTGTGCGGGTCACGGGTTACATCGAGGACGTCACAATTGGGACGGCCGCCCTTTCGGATCACTCACCGATTTTACTGTCTCTGCATTCCCCCGGCCAGAGATCATGGCGACTAAACCATAAATTACTCACATACGAACCCAATGTTGTTGAGATACGGGTATCCATACAAACGTACCTGGCAACCAACGATGATGGCTCGGTTCCGGTTCCCGTAGTATGGGATGCACTAAAGGCTGTTATTAGAGGACAGTTTCTGGCCATTGCGGCAGGATTGAATAAGGGCAGTAGGGACAAGTGGGAACAGCTAGAGATGCAGGTTAGAGAGTTAGAATGGGTCCACCGCTGTACAGGTGCGGTCCAGACACGTCAACTCTCTGCCGCCCGTAAGCAGCTGAGGGCCTTAGACTATGATAGAGCGGAATATGCCCTCCTCCACACTAAACAGCGCTACTATAAGTGGTGAAACACCACTGGGAGGCTCCTGGCACACCTCTTAAGAGCCCAGGCAAACTCACATCGAATTGCTGGGATAAAGAGCCTCCAGGGTTAGATTCTCACATCCGATATTGACATTACGTCTGAATTTGAACAGTTTTACACATAGCTCTACACTGCTGACGCTAAGACCTACGTCGGCCGCGCACCGGTGACACCTCTTCCCTCTTCGTACGCTGCCAGATTAGATGCCGACATCCAACCGGAGGAGGTGGTATGGACAATTCAAGGGCTAGCCTCAGGGAAGCCCCAGGTGTGGATGGTTTTTCCACAGAATTCTAGAAGGTCTTTGGCCCTGAACTCGTCCCGCTCCTTGTGCGTCTTTTTAGCGCATTTAGTGAATGGGGAGCCTCAACTTCCTCAATGTCTATGGCCGAAACCCGGAAAGAACCCCCCTGGATTGTGCTTCCTATCGCCCAATATCTTTATTAAACATTGATTTAAAAATCTTCACTAGCATTTTGGCTGCTCACCTTGCTCCACATATGCACGGTCTGGTGGACCCGGATCAGTCTGGCTTTATCCTGGAACGCAACTGCAGTTATGGCTCCAGACGACTGTGCCACCTCCTAGATAAAATCCAACGTCTCCAACATACTACGGTGCTATTGTCAGTCGATGCCGAGAAGGCATTCAACCGGGTACACCGGCTATATCCACGACAAGTTCTCTAAAGGTTTGGTATGGGCGCCTGCTACTTGCGCTGTGTGAATTGCATATACAACGGCCCAGAGGTGCACATTAGGGTAAATGTCATAGCATCCCGCCCTGTAAAGATTGAGAGGGGTTCTTGCCAAGGGTGTCCTCTCTCACCTCTACTTTTCACGCTCTATATGGAGCCGTTCGCCGAAAGAATCCGAAACCTCCCCACTGTCTCCGGGATTAAGATGGGAGACAGAGCATAAAATCTCTTTATGCGGACGATGGGGTGATTTTCCTCACGCAGCCGTCGTGCCCTACCCCCTCTTTTAGAAGAAATAGAGGCATTCGGCAGGGTCTCGGGTTTCAAAATCAATATTCATAAGACTCTAGCTCTTGCCTGATCCTATCCAAAGCCGAGCAACAATAATTGGCGTCCTGGTTTCTGTTCGCTTGGGCCCACAAAGGCATCCATTACCTGGGATTGCAGAAATTCCCTACGACTGAAAGGACGGCTCAGGCGAATTACGCGTCCCTCTTGACCGAGACCTGACGAGAGTTACTAAACTGGAAGAAGCGGGAAATGTCATGGCTCGGCAGGTTGGCGGCCATCAAAATGACCTTCCTGCCCACATCTTGCATGAGATGCAGACGCTTCTGGTATGTCATCTGCCCCAGATGCTAGCCCAACTACAGCAATTTATCGGGGGCTTTATGTGGGAAGGAAAGAAAGTTTGTGTGGCCCGACATCAGACGTACCAGAGTCCGGCTGATGGGGGTCTTGGGGGTCTCACACCTGGAGAAATACTTCCAGACAGCGCAACTGGGCAATAGGACAGAATGGTACAAATTGGCGTCGGAGAAATATTGGTGCTTTATAGATCGCGCAATCACGAGCATGCACATATGGAAGGTACCCGATCTTCCAAAAAGATGTCAGCTAATGGAGCTTTATATTTCGCCGGTGCTGAGAGCTACCCTGAGGGTGTGGGACAGGGTGCAGGAACCTTGCAGCCTCTCAACGTCCGTATCGCTCTTGACCACCATCATTGGTAACTTGGACTTCTCCCCCAGCGCTGGATGGGAAATAGCTACCTCAGGTGGCAGGGGACCAACTGCTAAATAATCGGGGACCTTTTCGATGAAAAGGGAATTATGGATTTTCCCCAACTCATGTCGGGCTTTGGGATCCCCAAAGGGGCTTACTGGCAATATCTAGCGAATCGTCACTGGGTGACACAAACACAGGTGCTACCCCACACCAGTCACCCCCTCACTAAATTTGAACTGTGGTTCATCAACCGTTCGTCAGACAAATGCCTGCTATCAGACATATATGCCTTCCTGAACAAACCCAAGAACAACAGTAAATCTCCTGTGCAGCGTAGATGGGAGGTGGAGGCGAGTCTGGAGTTTTCCCCTAAAGAATGGCAGGATATCATTCATAGCGCTAGGGCCTCTTTTTGTAGTACAGTAGGAAAAGATTTTTAAAAATAGCACATTACTGATACTATATCCCAGTCATAACCCCTCGTTGGAAGCCTTGTGGGAATGATAGCTGTTGGCGCAATTGTGGACATCTTGGAACACATGCACATACTCTGGCAGTGCCCAAAAATACAGGCCTACTGGGATGCAATCTTGCACAACATTGACACCATCCACCATACAGAAATACCCAGATTCCCTAGCTACACCTTACTGGGACTCCCTCGCCCCCTCACAACCCCCCAAATCCGGCCGGGGAAGGGCAATTACTTTAGCACTGTGTAGCCCACCATCGCTTTAATCTCCATGGAATTCATGGAGCTTACGTGCCCACAATATCTCTGGGTGCTTCGACTCCCTAATGCAAACCCACGCCCCAAGGACTGCCCCCAAGAAAGACATACCCCTCCAGTAGTTGGACCCCCGCAGCACTGAAACATATGGACACACCCAGACCCCTTAACTCTTACTCTTTCCTTTCTATATCTTCTCTCTCCTCTCTACCTTAATGAAGCTCACTTCTCTATGCTCCCCACCAGCCAATGGATGTAGGTGGTGGCTTTTGTTAAACCTTGCACTCTTTAAAATAATAAAAAGATTTAAACCATAAGGGATAGTGGCCGGTATGAGTCACATTGGTCAGCCGATTTATCTGGCTTAAGTAGCGTAATTAGGACTGCTTCTCTCAGGGAGGGTGCCAAGACACCCATTTCTATGGAGTCTTGATACATGTTCAGAAGCTTGGGTGCAAGAAGCTGGACGAATTCTTTGTAGAAACCAACGGTCAGGCCGTCAAGGCCGGGGGCCTTGTCAGGGGCTAGGCCTGCGATTGCTTGGTGTGCTTCATCTACTGTGAGCGGGCAGTTTAGAAATTCCCTGTGCACGTCAGATAGCCAGACAAGTTATAATGACTAAGTACACCTGAAGGTCTGCAGCACCCACCACAGGAGCGGTGGAGTACGGTTGCTCAAAAAGGCAACCTTAGTCTGCAGAATGTCGACGGGAGAGAAGTGGCTTCAGCCCTCTGAGTCTGAAAGAGCAGGGATATAAGTGGAGGCATAGGGGTTCTGTAGGGGACGAGCTAGGGTTCTGCCAGCCCTCTCTCTCTCTCCCCCCATAACTTCAGGCCTGGGTGTCTATCTAAAAAGGTGTTTCCCTTAGGGCTTCTTCCGGATATGTAGACATTTTTTCACGGATACTGGCCAGCTTGCCTGGATCGTCAGTGTGGAAGAAGTTGTATTTCAGTGCTATAATGTCATTTTCTAACTTCGACTGCGTGCTATGAATAGATTTTAATATACCATGCTGTTTAGCTATGCAGACACCGCGTATGACAGATTTTAATGCGTCCCATAGCACACGGGGGGAGCCTAATGACCCTGTGTTGCACTTGAAATATTCGCGTATGGCTGCATGTATTTCTGCTTGAAAGGCAGAGTCGGGAAGTGCTCCCGGAGGCAGGCGCCACATAAAGGTGTGCAGTAGGGCTTGTGGGGGTTGGATGGTTAGTAGCACTGGGGCATGGTCTGAGAGTGTATGTGAGAGGCGAGTAACTGACCGCAGCCATTGTTGTACCTCTTTGGTAGTTAATCAATCCTGGACCAGGCTTTGTGTTGTGGAGATAAGAAAGTGCCCTCCCGGTTTTTCCGATGTGTTTCCCGCCAGATGTCAACTAAGTGATTATCAGTGATGATTGTGTGTAGGGTGGCAACTGCTGTCGCGTGTGGGCCCCTGGTGCAACCCCATCTGTCCAACATGTCATCTAGTGGAACATTAAAGTTCCCACCCCAGATCACTGTCCGAGAGCCAGTGTCAATGATCAAGTGCCATACCTTGGTGAAGAACTCGGGATCATCCACATATGCTCCGTAGACTGTGGCCATCGCTACAGGGTGGCTGTTTGGTGGACCTTCTTATATGATATATCTGCCATTGGTGTCACTAATACATTGGGACATTTTCCAAGCAAGGCCCTTATGTATGAGAGTGCAGAGCCCTCGTGCGTAGTTGGAATAGGCATAGGTGTACAACATCCCCCACCCCAGTGTTAACAAGTTAGGGAGGCCTGCTCTAGATGGATGCGTTTCTTGGAGAATGCATAGGTCAATATGATGTCATGGAACAGAAACGGCGCTTATCAAAGCGGCGGATGACATCCGATTAATCCGAGATCAAGGAGGCTCAGCACTGTTGGTGCTTCTAGATTTATCGGCCGCCTTCGACACGGTCGACCGTGTTGAAAAGATGGGCGTGCAAGGCCTAGCTAAGAAACTACTGGCATCTTTCCTGACGGATAGATCCCAGGCAGTCACCCTAGGACAATTTGAGTCAGCAGAGTTGTCCTTGCCATGTGGGGTACCTCAAGGTTCATCCCTTAGTCCGACACTATTTAACATCTATGTGTCGGACCTCGCTAAAACAATCAAAGCGCATGGGATGAACCTTACCTCATATGCGGATGACACCCAGTTGATTCTGGCCATCAGAGATGATGGGGAAACAGTAGCGGAGAGTTTTAAAGCAGGCATGCTGGCCATCGGACAGTGGATGTCAGCAAACTGTTTAAAACTGAACTCCGATAAAACCGAGGTGGTAACCTTTGGTCATCTTAGCCCTAACTGGTCCTCCGTATGGTGGCCGTCATCCTTTGGAGCCTTGCCCAAACCAACCACGAAGGTGAGAAACTTAGGCGTCATTTTTGACGACAACTTGAACTTTATGGCTCATGCCAACCAGACGGCCTCCACAGCGTTTTACAAATTACGCCTGGTAAAAAAGATCCTCCCATTTCTCCCCAAAAGTGTAGGCAAGACATTAGTTAGTGCCCTAGTCCTGTCTGCATTAGATTACTGCAATGGCCTGTTTGCCAATGCCCAAATCAGGGTCATCAAGAAAATGCAGACAGTACAGAACGCAGAGGCCAGACTTCTCTCGGATATCCCCAAATTTAAACCTATAACTGATACCTTGAGAAGCTTTCATTGGCTCCCTATCAGGAATAGAATCAAATTCAAAACATTGTGTATTGTTTATAAATCGCTACACCAACAAGCCCCTCAATTCCTGAGAGACCACCTTATTCCTTATATTCCTCCTCGACCACTCCGTTCAGCCAAGCTGAACGATCTGGTGGTACCCCGGACTAGACTAGTCAACTGGGGAGACAGACGTTTCCTGGTTGCCGCCCCAAAACTATGGAACACACTTCCTCAATCCATCAGATCCAGCCCAAATCTCCTGTCATTCAGAAAGAAGCTGAAAACATGGTTGTTTAACCTCTAAGAGCCAGAAGCCAAGCATAGGAGAGTTCACAATAGTACAGCGCCGAGACGCCTGCGGGCATTTGTTCGCGCTTTAAGAAATGCTAAAAATAAATAAATAAATGTCTGGCCAAGTATGCGTGTACGAGCCGTACCTTCCTGCCGTCATTTAGCCCGCATATATTCCATGTAAGGAAATTAACTGTGGCCATTTACTTCAGCGTTGGAGAGATGAAACAAGGGGTTCTGCACCAGTGAGATTGCACCTTAATATGTGCATAGGTTACATGCATGACCAATCCATAATAGTCGCCGGTGCTAAAGCATCTATTTGCAAATTTAGGCCAACAACAAAGACAAACCTGTCTACCCCACACTCTCCCAAACTACCAAGCAACAGTAAAGAAAACTCCTCCTCCCACACCAACCCCCAAATGAGGTTGCGATACCCAGCACCCCAACAGTTCTGTCCGGGAATAATCCCTTGGGATCATGGTACCGCCGAGCTAACTACCCGAGTAGGTCCAGCTTAGTATCTATATTTTTTAGGCTTGTTTGGACATCTAGGAGTATTTCTTTCAATTCCAGGTCATGGTCATCAGAATCCTCCGCTCGTCAGGCACCGTTCGACTGTCCTCTGTGTGGTCCGCCTGCCTGGCACTTCTCTTTTACTCAAATGACAATTTAGTTGGTCGCCCTTCGTGCTTGCCCATGGTGAATGTGACTGAGGACAGACAGCCGGCGTCCTGATGGTGCAGGCAAAGCGCACAGGGTTGCCTGAGAATTCAGCTTTGCCAGCCCAGGTGCCTCTCTCTGCACTCGCTTCGCCACAGCGTATGCCTGGCCATGTATTAGCTGCTCCAGCCGGTGTGGTGTTATTTCACAGGGTCTCTCGCCGCAGACACAAGTGCATCTGCACCCCGGCTGCTGTTATACCTCTGCCACTCATTCATGTGGGAGTGCCTCCTTGTCCGAGGCCGCCGATGTTGAGTGAACGATGTGTGAACCTTGTAATCAGGTACAGGATCACCGCTCAGGTCAGCGGGTCCCGCACAGCCAGCTCCCGAAACAGCCGGGACCGGGCAGCTGGTCCCTTCCGCCTGCTCACGGAGGCCAATGGTATGTCCAGGACACCGCCGGCCCTGACTGCAGCAGGCACGGGGCATCTCCCCTCCAATGCGTTGCGGTGTATGGTAGCAGGGGCCAGCTGCGCCAGAGCCAGCACCGTCAAGATAGTTATTTGCGGGGCAAGGTGCTCAGAGTGTCTGCTCGACGGCACAACCCCCTCCCCCTGTCACCGGCAAAAGCCCCTTACCCAGGGCCCACTGCTGCAACACGTCTCCAGGACAGGCAGGTGACTCTGCTCAGCCGCACCTCTCGCTGGCACCTCTGCAGATAGGATCGGCGGCAGGCAGCCTGCAGGTCGAGCACACCACCACTGCATGCCGTGCCTCTTCTGGGCCGCAGCTGCTCGCACAGTGCAGCACCGGCGGACACCACGGAACCGGGCCTCCCACAGGCCAAATGCCACTCACACGGTGCCGTGGGCATGTGCCGATGCACCAAATGGGCGCCCTAGGTACAATTTACACCGGCGGATCAATGACTCGGCCAGCAGAGCTCGCCTAATGCGTTGCCATTTTGCAGCATTAAACTAATATCTACAACTTTTATAAAAAGCAAGCAAGGTTAAATTGTAAAACCCTACTGTTAATCCACAATATAGCCCTTGGAGTTTCTCTTTCCAAGAACAAACTCCTTTACCTAGATTTTCTAAATCTCCAAGAGCTTCTAATTTAGGCTTCAGATCAGAAATGTTCTCTAAGAATTCTAGAATTTTCGTACTCTCATCCGGTATGTATATCTTGCAGACTTATCCTTTTTCTGCGAGTAAAATGTCTAATGCGAAGCAGTTTTGTAAAACCATTGATTGGATAGCCACTAATTCTGTATTAGCAATTAATAAAGCTCCTGGCAGCCACTGAAAAATTTGTAGACATACCCCCTGGATGGGGACGGATAGTCCTGTGAGGATTGCAAGGAACACGTCTTGATTTGTGTGCTGGGTGGGGAGGATGAAACTTGACTGGACACTGCTCTTTATTAACAATTATTAGGTTAAATGCATACCCCAAATATAAATAGGATCTGGGAAATTGATCGTGATGGATAAGTCGTCTGATAGAAGATAACGTCATTAACGTGATGAGAAACACTCTGTACCTTGTTTTATTGGAGTTATATTATTTGCTGTCAATGATCAACTGCATCGGAATTGAAATAGGTCTCTTAACAAATGTCGACATGTATTGTTATACACTGCAAATCTCAAATAAAGAAAATTTTAAAAGAATTTTTTTTAAATAAATCTCTAGAAGTACTGGTTGCCAACTTATCCACAGATGTTGAAAGGGAGATAACCATTACAAAAAACGTTTGTAAATTATACTAGCTGGTGGAATGCTTTTTCTGACTGACACTCTTAATCTCATTTTCCTCTGACCATAATGTTGTGGCCATTCAGCATTGTGGATGACTCTTCCTGATCCAGTATGGTTCCCTTCACCTGGATCACCTATTTGTTCTGGTGTTGTCTCAAATGTTTCTCAGGTAGAGATCTTGTGTGGGTGCAGCAACCCATATCTTGTGGATTTAACCAGTTTAAATTCCCATTGTGAATGGCACCAGAGACTGTAGTACTGCTATTGCTTACGATAAACAGGAGTATGTAAGAAAGATATACTCAGAATTCATTTCTAAAACATTGTGTGTCCACTTTGACAGGATTCTATAGGTGCATACAGACACACTCAACTTAGGACTCAAAGTCATACTAGGGCAGGGACCTTATATCATCAATAATCAATATGCAGATGACACCCAACTGCACTTAATGGTCTCCTCTCCAAATGGCATCTGGACTCTGTTCTAGACTAGATCACTTTTTCTAATTTAAAACTGAAACCTTCCAAACGTGTTTATCCTCATCAAAATCACCACTTGATGCATGCATAAACTACTTGGCAGAGCACGAATTATGCATGTACACATATTAAGAAGGATAATTTACTGATTTATGTGGACTTCTTCAGGTATGAATTAAAACGGCTTGAGGAATCCACTTACAGGAAGCAGGACCGGTTGACAAATGTTGCACATATCAGCTGATATAATCAGGATGCAATAGCCAAGATGACTGGAATTATGCGGCGGCGGGGGGGGGGGGGGGTCCAAATTATGTGGGAGAGTTCAGTAAAGTATGCTGCAAGAAAAGGCAATTTATGCTGTACAATTTCTGATAGTGTTCCTTTATTATTTTGCTATTTTTACACTTGCTAAAGCTTTCTAGGCATTGGTTGTACATACCTCATTAGTACCAGTTTAACATCCAAATATAGCAATAAGCAACAGGAAGGGGACCAGTTAGGCTTTACAAAGTGCCTTTGACTGTGCAGCAACATGTGTCGCTGCATTTTTAGTAAATGTTTTAACTGTTGGGCTAGAAACAAAAAAGAATTGTTAAATCCTACAGATGATGGATTATGTGGCAGATGCGACAAATTCATGAGTAAGTGAAAAATGCAGCAGCCTCACAATTGTATAATTCCATTGACCCTGGCAATAGCTCAGCGGGTTGATGCCCTTGCTGCAGGCTATTGAGGAGTTCAGGTGTGAGCCCTTGGCGCTATGTAGAGAGTACTTTTTCCCCTTCTTATACCGATAAAATATTCAGCATTAGTGTATGATAAACAGGGTAGAGGACTACTAGGATTGTAGACTCTTGTTGGCAAAATAGAAACCCAAAAACCTAGTCTGCCACATACTGTCAATCTAAAATGTTGCATTTGGAACATGGGCTGAGAAATATTGCATAGATTCTTTATAATCATTAACTGCTGCTCACCCAATGGGTGAAAAATATGTCAGCAATTTTAAATCATAACATTAACAAATATTCTTACATTTATACGAGGATTAGTCAAAGTTTTAGTCCATTTACGTGCAATTAGCGCCTTCTTTTTAGTTACACCAGTTCTTCGTTAAACCATTTGCTAGTTCATTTAATCCCAGATTTTGCCTGGAAAGGCTGATTTGAAAGAGACAAATTGGCAATAAGGTGGCAGAATATTTCTAGTCTGGCTTGCGGGTCTGAAGGTGTGGACAGGTTCTTACCTACTATTTTGTACATCTCGGTAAACTCTTCAGAACTTATGTTTTTGAAATGTTGAATTTGAGTGGAGTTTTTATTCTACTTTTTGCAGAAGTGTGGTTGATATGAAATGTTAGTTGGGTGATACGAAGGAGTGATCGGACCACTAATTAGGTTGGTTGGATAGGCTGCTTCAACATCATGGGAGAACACAAAATTGAGTGGGTGGATGGGTTTGGCCATTCATTATTTGAATGAAGCCCAACATTAACTTTTTCAGGGAAGTCTGAAGGACTTTTGATATCAGGATTGCAGACTCACAGAACAATAACAAAACATTTAACAAGGAAGTAAACAGTTTAAGGAACACCAGTGCAAAGTGATCAGACCAGAGTTAAGGAGTGTAAAGCAACAGACCTACGAATGAAAACATATCACATGCCAAAATAATTACAAATCGATATGAAAAAGGTGGCCAGTTGGGTTTTCCTAAATTACAGGAGGGTGGTTATTACCCAGATACCAGCTGGGTTCGTTTTCCAGGCGAATTCTTAAAACGGGTTTTATTATTGGCCTTGGTTTCTTTAATTTAGTAGTTTACAGCACAGTCTGGTCTCAATTACTGGTGAACAAACAATGCAACTATTTTTTTCCAGCCAGATACTCAACTGAAAGGTAATGCTTGGCATCTTACCATGTGGACCTTATGAAGGAAGCCACTATAGATCCTCGAGAAGAAAACAAATAGAGCTGAACATCCTTGCTCCTGCCAGGAGATGAGATGCAGAATGAAACAGCCCTCCCTGGCAGAAGACAGGAATTTGGACTTTTTGAAATCAATGAGCCCAAGTTGTTCCCGTCTATGCCTAGTGGTGGTAGTGATCAATATACTTCTTTATTGTTCAGATTGAGTTATTGAGGTGAAAAGGTTAAAGAACACAACATTAATGGACAGACCAGTCATCCTTTACGCCCTACATCTGTAATTATTAGTGGGAAGGCATTTTTTTGTATGTTAGCAACTTTAAATGCATTTACCTGTCATTAAGTGACATTACTAATTGGTGTAATTGTTAATGTGAACGACCAGAGTTTAAAACCTAAGGAACTCCTCTTTTCCTAAATCTTGGCCTTGGATGTGAAAACCATTTCAAGCAAGGACTAGACATCATTTACACAGATTTAACAGTGTGCTTAACTATAGCTTGTCAAGTGGACCCCTCAAACCATAGATGCACTCAATATTTTAAGGAGCCTGCTAAATACTTCCATACCTCTCAATGCCAACAACTGTTGGAGATGTTACTCTACTTCTTATTTAGATATAGAGAACTCCTCTCACTAGTGTATCCCACTTGCTTACATATAGGTGTCAAGTTTCCATTTAGCATTGAATGTACATATTGGAACTAAAGGAAACAAGAAAGTAGTACACTCAAAAAACACACATGAAAATGTGTTCTCTGTTGACTCGTCAGTCATCAAAATTATATTAATATACAGGTATGAGAAAATAGTTTACATGAATAGAGACTTAAGACCACTGTGGAGGGAACCAGTGTACACAATGGTTAAGTGCATGTTTGTGTGACGGTCTTCCGATGTAAAAGATGTGTACCAATTCTCTTAAGACAGACCTGCTCTTCATGCGGCGTCCTTACTCTTGATACTGCTACTTCATTTAGTGTTCGTTCCCGCATTTCCCGCTTCTCTTAGACGGCATTGAAACCAGAAGTGAATCCCAGAGAATCATGGGATTTGTAATTTTACTCAAACTCGCTCGGATCATAATTTAAAGATTTGAGGGAACTCAGTATCCATAAAATATGATTAAGCATCACGGAAAATAATGAGAGGATTGATAACTTCACTCCATGGTCATTTAAACCACTGCTGTGTGCCCCAATCGCATAGGGCCATCTCAGTACCTGATGGACCATACAGTTGAGGGTGATTATATACTCCTTGAGATACAAACTCATCAGGGCAACAGTAAATTTCAATATATATGGTATACCATAATTATATGTTTCCAGTTTAGTTGTTTTAACAAAGTACTTTCTATGTTGGACACTTATGTATGTTGTTTTTGTTCGAACAATCTGAAAACACATGTTAATGTATGTACAGACAAGTTATGTGAGATTTTGCATTTGATTTTGTTCTCTTAAGTCTCTATTCATGTAAATTGTTATCTCGTACTTGTGTATTAATATAATTTTGGTGACAGACCAGTCAGAGAACACATTTTCTTATGTGCTTTTTGAGTTTTCTACCTTGTTTCCTTTTCGCTTTAGTTCCAATCAGTACATTTAATGCTAATTGGAAACTGGACACCTATATGTAAGCAAGTGGGATATACTAGTGAGAGGAGTTCCCTATATCTAAATAAGAAATAGAATAAAATCTCCAACAGTTGTTGGCAATGAGAGGCACAGAAGTATTACGTAGCCTCCTTAAAATAGTGGATGCATCCATGGGTTGAGGGGGTCCCCATGTTTTGTTTTCTATTTTGAATGATGCTGCCCTCATCACCTCAACAGATTTCTACCCCTTTTCGATACTAAATATAGCATGCCCACATCTTATGTGGAACCTTGAGAAAACATCTAATGATGCTCTGTAAGGGGAAAGCTATGCTGTATATTAAGTGGCTTCTTGAAGCAAGGCCGACGTGCTGTAAGATTAGTTGCTTGTTTAGCAGAGTTCCAAAAGCCAGAGCAATGGCCCTCAACAAGGGAGAGCTTTTGAAATATATGACGGAAAACCAAAGTAAATCAAAATTTACCACTGGTTCGGGGGGGGGGGGGGGGGGGCGCTGGGTGGCGCGCATCCGAGATGGCCACACATTAGAGGCTCTGGACGCTTGGCGCCAATATCTGACATCTCCGTACATCTGCCTGAAACAATTGAACTCTAAGCCTACCTACTTGCAGCCACGATCCTCCGGTTGCATTGGGCTGAACCTCGGAGCTCCTACACACTTAGGCGCCCGGAAGGACTTTAAGCGCCGAGGGCGGGAAGGCGGGTGCCGCGGCTGGAGCCCTGCCTGGCCGCTGCCTCTACTAGAACCCCGAGAATCCCACGTGGTGCCAGGCCACAAGATCGCCGACTCCGGGCTGCGGACCCCCAATGGCGCGTTGACTCCCGGTACTCTACTGCCTACCTCCCCGCGCCGCTGGTGCGCACTCACGAAGCTCCTGGTTCCTGCATGCACCGCAACGAAGGTGAGATTGCTTGCTGCAGTGATCACCTCTCCCTGGTGTGTTGCGCGCCATTTTCTTGACCTGCATGACCGCGCTGGGATTAACCCCTAAGGCTAACTGTACATAGTGCGCTGGAGGCTCGAAGGGCCCTGCACTGCTCCAGGACCCTAGCTGTCTGCCCCGGCAAGGACACTGGACTCTTTCCTAGCATAGGCGTAGTGCACCCACGCACCCTTTAACTGGCGCTGAGGCCCCCTGCTCCTGGGCACATACCCTGCTCATACTTCTCCAGCACCACTACAACCTGCCTTCACTTTGCCTGGGGAGACCTGGAAACGCGGAGAATGCCACGACGTCTACACCAGCTTCTGTTCCTCTGCTGGTCCTGTCTACCATATTCCGGCTGTCCTCTACAGTGTGTTTCTGCAATGCCTATCGCTGGCCACGGGCCCGTAACTCCTCCTCTCTAAATATCGTCTGAGGCAGCTGTGCCCGCACGTTTTGAGTCAACAGAACCCCACGCTGAGGCTTCAACACTACCGCGCGCACAGGGCGGGCATACTGGCCATTGCTGCTGACCGGCTGGGGTTGCCCCCTTCCTCTTTTCCTCAATCACTGGGCCCTCCCGACGTTGGAGTACTCCACCGCCACAAGCCTCTTTGAGTCAGCCTCACTTCCGCTAGGCCTCTAGCGCTTCTGCCTGGGCCTGTGGTGCCTACACACCGCACATTTGGGGGGACCGTGAGATCCCTGCTAGCACACCCTGCCACACAGTTTGGTCATGCGGCGCGGAGAGATGGGTAATCCCGACAACCAAGGCTGACATTCGATGCCAAAAATGCCACGACGTGCTCATCCTCTGTGGACACCGAACTCACCACCATGGAGCAAGTCCAGGCACCCTCCCACTCTGCTGACGACGATGTTAAGACAATGCTCATGGCTGTACAGCATAGTCTATCGGACCTGTCCAAGGAAGATGGACACAATGAACATCCGACTGGACTTCCTCGTACAGAAAGTGGACAAACACGATGGGCAATTGAAGGAGGCGGAACGCTGAATATCCGAAAACGAAGACACCACCTCCCAACTGCAAACTCAGGTAGCGCAATAGGACAAACTTCTGAAAGTCATTGCGGTGAAAAATGAGGACATTGAAGCTAGGAGCCGCCGCAACAACATCCGCTTAATAGGCATACCAGAGAGCACCAGCACAGGACGCATGAAAGACTATGTCAAACGTCTCCTGAAGGGCTCCCTTGGTGTGGAATCTTTCTCACCCCATCTAGCTGTTGAGCGAGCACACCGATCTCTAGGACCGTGGCCTCCACCGGGCGAAACTCCAAGGCCCATGATTGCGAGGCTTCTCAATTATCAGGACTGGGATGCCGCTCTCCTGAAGGCTCGCAAACTGAAGCCATTGCAATTTGAGGGGAACACGTTCACCATTTACCCGGACTTCACTCTAGCGGTTTAGGAGGCGCACCGGAAATTCCTCACAGTCAAGCAAAAACTGCACTAAGCTCAGGTGGAATATGCTCTCCTCTATCCAGCAAAGCTCCGGATCACGCATGAGGAAAAACATTTTTTGTACAAACCCGCAGCAAGCGGAGGACTTCCTAAAATCTCTTCTGAGACGCTCACCACGTCAAGACCACGCCTCCAACACCCCTTCACCATCACCATCTAAGGACTGAGAAACAACAAGAAGGCATGCACGGGAGAGACTATTGCATTGTTCACTTGTCCTCAGAATGACTGCACCTACCTGTTGCGACATCGCTTTCTGGCAACCCTCCTTGTTATCTTCCTCTGGAGAGTCCTGTGCTTCTGCAGAACTGTAATGGTCAGATAAGTGCCCTTGTGGCTATTGCTAGATCATTCTGCTTCATTTCAGTATGGTCCTAAACTCCTTCAGACTTGGCATGGACAGATAAGTGGCCTCGTGGCTTTGACCTTTGACTATCAGTATATGTTTTTACTTACCTGCATACATAATTGGTAGATTTCATAACTGCACCGCCGAGCACCCCTCCCCCGCCCTGCAGCACTCTATTCCCCTAATGGGCTGACACCCAGGGGACTGCATTGCAGTTAAGAGTCGGGACATGGGAAGGTATTAGTGCCCTCTTGGCGCCCCCCCCCCCCCCCCCCATGGGAGATCCCCCTTACTTTCTTCACCACTGTTTTTTGTTGGCCTTTCCTAATGCTTCTCTCGCCTTATCGGGCTCAAGGAAGATGATTGCCCTACTGGGTGAAATTGGGTGGGAAGGAGAATACCGGCACGATTGGGGTGCCGTGGTGGGTGGGGGAGGTTTCGAAGCTAGACATGCGTTCTGATGTCAGCTCGATGTGGGTTTCTCTTTGTGGGAGGGTGGGAAGAGATGGGAATGTTCTTTATTGTTCTTATGCAAGCCTATCGGCTGTTGCTCACCATATCGCAGCCTATATGGATGGACACGCTGTCCTTCAACGCCATCATACTCGCCAAGTCACACTTTCCCTGTTACTAGGACAGCATCTACTGATCGCCCCTCCATTAACATGCTTACATGGAATGTCAGGGGTCTTCGTGACCCTCGTAAAAGGAGACAAATATTAGCGTATTTAGACAGGCACCATATACAAATCGCTATGCTTCAGGAGACTCATTGACCCTCGCCGCCCTTCATGCTATGGTAGCAAATGGGCCTCCACACGCGTGTTCTCCTCCTACTTGACATATTCACGAGGCACACTCATACCAATTATGAGAAACACACCATTTGCAGTGGGTGGCACATACAGTGACGCTACTGGCCGCAGCTGCATACTCTGGGGTACATTGGGCACACAGTCGGTCACCTTTTTTTGTAGCTACGGTCCGAACCTGGACGATCCAGACTATTTTACCTCGCTCTGGGGACACATACTTAAAATAGGTTCCAAACATGTTATATGGGGAGGTGATTTTTACACGGCTCTAAGCCCTACACTGGACCGTTCTAATCCCCTTCCTCATCACTATACTAACACTCGGGAAGCCATATCGGGGATAATCGCAGAGCATGGCCTGGTGGATTCATGGCAATATACCCACCCAACTGACAGGGAAGGCACTTTTTATACCGCAGGGCATGCCGCATGGTCTCGACTAGACTATTGGATTTGCTCCCGTGGATTCACTGTCAAGCATTTGGCCCGCACATACTCTGATCATGCGCCGGTCTACCTAGAAATAATCCTCCCCAGTTTCATCACCGCCCCACGCTGCTGGAGACTAGTGCCTAAAACACTGTTAGATACTGTCTTTCAAACCGAACTAGGGGACGAGATTATAGATTTCTTTGTTAGGAACAAAGGCTCTGTTGACCAGATGAGCACGATGTGGGAGGCCTTCAAGGTCACCGTCCGAGGCATAGGTATGTCCAAAAGCTTAGGGGTGCTCCGAGATATACGATGAAACCTGCAACGCTTAGAGACTGATCAAGCAGCTAGAAGCTGACATGTGGACTACCGATTCTGGCACCCATCGTGCCCTGCTGCGCGAAAAACTCAAGACACTGCACACCGAGAGGCGAAGTTCAGAGGCAAATATTTTGTTGCTAGTCGTTATGGGGAGGGCGAGAGACATGGGCGCGCCTTGGCAACCACTATTAAACAACCTCACTTCTCCAATTACGTGCTAGATGCGATTGATAATGCAGGGACATGACAGATAGCCTGGACATACTAAACACGTTTACCGTTTATTATACAGAACTGTATAGCTCACAATGCACCTCTCTCCCCCCCCCCCCCCCCCCCCCCGACTTCACTCCCTATCTCGAAGACATAGCTCTTGGTTGGCTGGGAGACTCACAGCATGAATTCTTAGCAGTGCCATTCGATGATGACGAATTGAGGGAAGCCATCATGCAGATGAAATCTGGAAAGGCGCCAGGGTCCGATGGACTCCCCATTGATTTTTTACAAGACTTACATTGACTAGCTACTTCCAGTCTTAAAAGAGGTCTTTCTTGAAGCTCAGGAGACACAAATCCTGCCTGCCTCGAGAGATGCACTAATCACATCATTATTAAAGCCTGGTAAGCCCGCAGACCGTTGTGAATCCTACAGGCCCCTTTCTCTCATAAATACAAACTAAAAAATACTCACTAAATTACTGGTGAATCGACTCAGCCTTCCGATGGACAAATTGGTTCTCCCCGATCAGGCCGGGTTCATTCCTGGACGGGTGACGTCACATAACCTTAGGACACTGTTTTCCATCTTACAGGCAGTGGATCCCAGATTGGCGCTGGTGGCCGTATTTCTAGATGCCTCGAAGGCCTTTGATTTAGTGGAATGGGACTATCTCTTCACCATTTTGCAATGCATGGGTCTCCCTATATGTTTTTTATCGTGGGTCTGACTTTTGTACACCTCGCCCATGGCGAAGGTGTTGATAAACAGGCACACCTCACCCTCCATCTCTCTATCTCGCGGAACTAGTCAGGGATGTCCACTCTCCCCCATCCTATGTGCCTTAGTGATGGAACCACTGGCGGCCAAGATTAGACAACACTATAATCACGTAGGCCTACGCTGCCTCCTCCGCCCAGTTCTCATCTCCCTCTATGCGGATGATGTTACCCTCTATATTAAGGACCCGCGCCACAATCTGAACCCATTGCTGCGCAAGTTTGTCAAATTCGGCCGTCAGTCTGCATTCATATAAACTGGTCCAAATCACAAATATTTCCGTTAACCAGTGCTGCCACTCCTTTCGAATCAGATTATCCCATTGTGTGGTGTGATGATGATGATGTTAGATACCTGGGGATTCGCATCACGGCGGACCGAGAGGAGATAATGAGACTCAATTATGGGTGTGTGGTGGAACATGTCACAAACTGCATCAATCGGTGGACAGCACACCCTTTCACTATGGCTGGTTGCATATCCCTCATCAAAATGGTCATTCTTCCTAAATTCTTGTATTTATTCCTTAACATTCTGTACGATCCTGGCCGACATTTTTCACCATCCTCCGATCTGAACTGATTAGACTAGTGTGGGGTGGTGAACAGCCACGTATTCCGTGGGACACGCTCACGCAGCCATATGCCCATGGAGGCTATGATGTGCCTAACTTTGGGCTATACTACATAAGTGCTCAGGCACACTTTGCTCATTTCTGGTTTAATGTGCCCCGCTATACTCCACACGTTGCCACTGAGCACTGGCTGGCAGATCCAATCCCAATTGACGGGGTCCTCCTCTCCACAGTCGAGCCCCGAGGAAATTACCCCACTTCTGTAGAATGTACGATCAAAGCCTTGTCCCGCATTTTAGACCGCACTCCTGAGACCCACCTATACTCCCCCCTTCTACCACTCATCTACTACCCAGAGGTGTCGTTACTTCAAGAAGGAATATTTAAGAAAGTCACTCAGGAGCGTAATCACCGCTGCTGGGGAGACATAAATGGCAAATTTTGCACCCTCCAACAACTATCACGACCCCCCACCGTCCACTATGGAAACATTTTTATATGCTCACCTTTGTCATGGCATTCAAGCATGTCACCCCACGTTTCCCTCTGAACCTGCGACAATAGCCCCACTGCACCAGCTCTTATGCCCATCCTCTGCTTCGCACTTGGTGTCCACACTCTATCATACTTTATATACCAATACTGCCTATTCTCCATGCGCAGCTCGAGCTAAATGGGAAGCGGAACTTGGTCATGACCTCACTGACTAACAATGGGCATTCTGATGCAAACAAACGGAACCGGTCTCTTCCAAAAGCAGGCTCTGCAAAATCCACTATAGATTTTTACACCGCAGCTATTACACTCCGGCTAGACTCCACAAGTTTGGTTTGCGAGACACAAACAGATGTGACAGATGTAAAGCAGAACAAGCTGACTTCCTACACCTTTCGTGGGGATGTCCAGAGGTACTTACTTATTGGCAACAAGTTCTCACAGCCCTGGACTCTATGACTTCCGCACCTATCTCCCGATCACCATTCATAACCCTACTGGGATACACGGAACACATCCCCATCAAACATTGGAAGTTTGTGTCCTTTTGCCTTGCGATGGCTAAGCGGCGGGTGGCCTGTAGGTGGGGCCGGGCATTCAAATTTAAGGAGTGGGTGGGAGACATGATCCTCTGGCAGGGCCAACTCTGCACTTAAGCTGAATTGCTCCCTCACTCCTCACGTTCACGTGAAATTTGGGGGCCACTGTAGGCATACCTGCTGGAACATCCTATCAATGCTACCGATGAGCCTTGAGATCTACATAGACTGCCCCTGGCCGCACTCAAATGTATACACACTGCAGCCCTCTCTTGAATCACTTCCGTTTCTATACGGCCTATATCCTGCTGTCCCTGGTATCCTACGATAGACCCCTCTGACACATCATATATACTGGCGTCCGTTATGGTGAATATGTGAGTGGCACCATCACCTTACCACTTACCTCCTTATTGTTCCCTGTAATGTATATTTGTCCTCACTTAAGGCTGTCCATAGCACGTATTGCAACAGATGTCATTTGTTTCAGGATACTTCATTAATGTTCATGATAAGGCTGTATACCCACTACAATTGCTGATATCTCGATTGTATGTCATTGATGAAAAGTTCAATAAATAATTTTTTTTTAAAATTTACCACTGGTTCTGAGAGATCTGGTTCACAAAATGATCAAAAACTCCTATGCATTCTCTGCAGCGGACTCATCTCCTACTATAGAACTTGCTACTTATGTGCTTCAAGTTTTTTGTGATTTACAGTTTTATTAATGTTAAGTGTTTTGTATAATCTGTGTAAATATTGTAAAAATATTTATTCTGAAAAAGATGGATCAAAGCTACTTTAAGAGGGTTCAGAAGAGTTGACCTTTGGAACGGTTTGGAGTTCTATAACCAAAACAGTTAACAGAATACAATAAACATAGCCATGATTTTAGCTCCACGTTTAAGTTGTGGTTATTGTTTTATGGACTTGTAGCTGACAAACAAAGCAAGCACACATCTCAGATAGCTGGTTGGGCAACCAGATAGACCAGACTCTCCTGTGTACAAACCTCCCCAGCGTTAATCAATGTACGTGTACTCCGATGTGAAAATAAAATAAGCTGAATTAAGACGATATAATCACTAGCAAATGAAGGCAAAGCTACTCTTTCCACGCTGTTAAATTTGTGAGATTCAGAATAGTGCCCCCATGGATTTGCACACAGATTGCAGAAATGTTATCTACGTGTGTGCCTGAAAGCTTTGCGGCATGAAACTCAACTACCATATTTGCAGTTTTATATTGCATAAAATTAAATGAAAATGTTGTCAGAATAATACTAGTTTTAGGGTTCGACTTTCAAGTGATGAGAAAAAATGTGGAGAGCGAATGCAGTTGTTTCAAAAACATTTATTTGTCACCACGTGTTTAAATTACACACACACACATCTCCCTTATTTACACTTTCTTTTAAGGTAAGCAGAAATTGCGCTCGCGTTCCTGAGCTCCTTAGCACCAACATCCGTGCACTATAAGAGTTGTTTATCCACATGACAGTGGTACCTGCATGGTGAATTGTCACAGCACTACACTAGTCGGTAACATACATCACAAAAAAGCTGCAATAGACACCCATCTTGAGGTTAACAAAATGAAGCAGCGCTTTTTAGTCTTCCTTTTCATGTGTAGCAATTACGTTTTTCCAAAGATGGAACCTTGTCAGCCCACAAAGACACAAGAATGCCATTCCAGTTTAAAGGAGAGCCTCTTGATGTTTACCTTCACATATATACACAATTTAGCAGGGAGTACAAATTAAGAAAATAGTTTATAACAAAAAAGCTAGCAAAATGGAAGGTCCAAATGGGACCACATACTAAACGTCATCTGGTGGTAGTCTGAATTGGATGGCATTGCAAAAGGCCTCCCTGAATAGACAGGCTTAAGGTAATTTGTGTACCATGAGACTAACCTACCATATTGATAATGGAAAATAGATTTAAGTTCAAGGTAGGAACAACCTACCATCAAAGTTGGCATGATCTGCTACTGATTGCTAACATCAATGTTTTCCTGCAGCCCAAAAGCGAGAACTACAACAGGCGCCCCATAAATATTAAAATGCAATTTCACCACATAACGGGCTTTTGGGTTCATGTGCCTCTGACCCCACTCCTTTCAAAAGGTAATAGTGTGTGGGAGCAGTGGCCGAAAGGAAGTGACATGGAGATCCTCCTAAAGCCCTAGAAAGACGTAGATGGGAGTGAAATGAAGCGGATTAGCGTTTAATTAAAAGTTGGCTTTATCCTCCCTGGGGCTCAATTGAAATATCATTTGACAGGTGGTCGGGTGACGTGGGATGGTCTTCTGGCAAGGACCCCAAACATATTTGCATTGCCTGCCCCGGAAGAGTACTGTGTTCCCTCGGAACTCACGTTATGTGCATGAATTCCATCACTGGCAGGACAAGGATAGATTCATCACTATAAATGTCCTTCATATGCACTGCATAGGTCTACGGAAACGTTAAACTAATCTTCCTTTTAATAAAAACCCACAACAAGATTTCCTGACCAGAAAAAGTACTCCCACGCAGTATTAAGACTAGATTTGATTTTTTTTTTTTTCATCCAGTTCCGATTATATATATTTTTTTTACACTTCATAGAGCTGGCACAGTCGTGTAAGGATTAAATATGAGCAAACAGAGCCTGAACGGTCTGAGTAATGAGGAATGCCTCATTCTGTATGGAATTTGAACCTTGTCTTTATAGGTTTTTTGTTTTGAATGTCTTAGTAACTTGCATTGTGATCTGCTGGTCTCACCGGTGACATTATGTCTGGTTCGGCCCCACTCATGGTAAACATTCAGATCCAGGTTTTCCCTAACAATAAGCATTGAGAATAGAATATGGCACATCAAATTTGATCCCTGGGGCAAATGCCCCCTACCTCTCCCAGCTGCTACTTTTGGAATGTTGGTAATGGTGAAAACTGTCAGGAGAGTCGAAGTGCTTTTGTAGCTTACAAGCTCTCCAGAGGAATCCCTGTAGTTCTGCTTGGCTCACTTGAAGACCAGACAGGAGATTACAGGAGACACTTAAGCTTCTTTACGCTGCCTTTCTGCATCATCGGTCTTTCTGGTTTTACAGCTTGCTTATGGGTTGTCAATCCAGTACTAAACCCTCCCAGTCTGTCGCAGACAGGGAACTGAGACACGAGGAGAATAAGTGATCTGTTCAGTATCACTCAATTGGTACAAGCGAGAAAACTGAGGTTATAATTTGCATCTACTGGTTCCACAGTGGACAGACTGCCCAAAACACCACATTTCCTTCTTTTGAGCTGCATACTACAGAAGAACAGTTAATCTCCACCTAAATGTAAGCTTTTTAGGTCCATGATGCTTAGCTTGTCACCACTTTGTTTTTCTTTGAGCACATAGTCCATATCATTAAATAGATACGGACTTGGCAAATAAAAAGTGCATAAGAGCAACATTGCCCTACAAATGAACGATATTACTGGTCATTTTTTTCTGTCCGGAATGATCAGCTTTTAAGCTAGGTCACTGGAGGTGGCATTAATGCCCATCTACATCCCATACCCTGCGGAAGTGGTCTCTATCAAGTGATGATATAATCACTGCACCAAGAAACCTACCCGCTTTTGATATATTTAAAAAAACACAACTATTTTGTTGCAGTACGTTTCTGCACATTCCCCTGTATCTATAAAATACTAAAAAAGGCACTAGCTTCCCACCTAGAATAAAATGCAGCAGTCATCCATAAAATACAGATTAAAGTTTTATCCAGTTGATATTTTTTTGTTGGTTTTACAATTCGCATTTCCAGTTCGTTTTCTGCTGTACAAAGGTGTCTTCCTACAGTTAGACTTCCGTTTCCTTGGTCTCTGGTGGATCCATTGGGTTGAAGCTAATCAGTTCTTCAAAGGTAATGCCTGTAAAAAGAATGCACAATTTTAGGGGCAGACTAATGGGTGTCAAATGTGCCCTGGGCACAACATGCAACAATAACCAGCGCCCCAATCAACCTCTGTAAAAAAAAATTACAAAAGTAAACGTTTTTCCCAGTTACTAGTCAATTTAGGATAATGCAACACACTTACTAAAATAAATGTTAGTCATTTTGCTAGATTTAGAGAAGAACCTTATTTAAGTACATTCAAGTTTCACATCAGGAAAACTAAATTGTGGTTAAAAGCACGTGTGATGGCCTACTAAATGAAGGCAGGGTCGATGCCCTGCAGTTTGTAGATGGAATTGATGCTAAAGCAAAGGTTGCAGTTCCCTTCCTACACTATATCCTACCTTATGTCTTAGAGTCAAGCTTGGATCAAAATGTGCTTGCTTCTTTTAGTTCTTTCTCTGCCTTAAGTTACTTAAATTGTATTATGCTGTCCCTAGCCCTCGTCTCTTCCAAACTAAATAGACTTAAGTCTGCATCGTCTTGCTAGGCTTCTTCAGCGCAGGCCATCAAATGGAGGCGGAACTAACACTTCAAACAATGGGGCTAAGCTACTGCTTGAGCCATTACAAGAAAATATTGATAAACTGTGCATTTTAAAAAACATATTGGTCAAACCAGACATGATTACAAGAAACATGTTTTAGTGGATTTTGACAATGTTTATAGGCTACTGGCATGATTTAGTAGATTTGACAATGTTTAATAGGCTGACATCTTTATAAAAACTTTTAAAAAGGTGAATACGTGATTTAATCATTACAAAGCAGCTTCTAAGGATTCCAATAAAAAGCACTTCAAAACCAGTTAATGCAACATTCTCCAGTATTGATTTTTTCATAGATTCACATGCTTGAATCTTCCCCGGTATGGTGGGAGTTCCACAGAATTTAAAACAAGCAGTACCATGTACGTACCGTAACAGAGAAAGCAATAGATATGTTTTTTTAATTTGGTTTTGTAACTCATGAGAAAAAGAGCACAAACAAGCGCCCAGTACAAATAAGAAAACAGTGCGGAAGGGCATCATCACGTCCGATGTTTCTACATAGTTCAATTATAAGGATAAGAGAGAAATTAAGGAATCAACAGTGACTTGACATGCACAACAGATCAAATTGCATGGGTCAGATGTTTTGGGCTAAGAACACATCATTCTGGATACCCAACTCATAGTAATTAATACAGCTAGCCGATATGTTGTGGAATTTGTGTGGGCAGCCCCTGCTTTTGTACGCAGCACTTTTCGTAGCCATGTAGAGATCCAATACCGTTTCCATGCCTCCATGTTCGGTATTTCAGAGACCCCACAGTCTTTGGTCCGGACCCTCTTTGCGACACCAGACCCCAAATTATAGAATATTAATTTAATTGGGGGAGGATCCACGTCATTGGGTATTCCCCCTTCCAGTAGGTCACCCACCTTGGAGATACGGCATTGAACCCTCTCAGCTTTCCAATTTCTTTAAAACTCCTCCCTGCCCAGAGCGAAGTTTCTGGAGTGATTTTCTGCACCCATCCTAGACATCTTTTTGTTTTACACCACACCTCGAGCATCCAGTAATTGACATTGTTAACCAATTCACATTATTTTAATAGACCCAAACTTCAGCCAATTAGAGACGAGCCCTGATCCACTCTTTCCCTGCTGAGCCACCATATCTCAGATTTCTAATCGCATGTCTTGTGTGAGGAAGTTATTGTTATTGTTGTTGTTATTTTGGATTTATATCGCGCCCAATCACCTGCAGGTCTCTAGGCGCGCGGAAATCGATGGTAACAGACAATAAACTCTGCAAACACAGAATGAGTGTCCCAGAGCTCTGCTCAGTTGTTTCAGATTGGTCAACTTTTTACCTTTGCCTTCTCTCAAGAAGGGAAACATTGGACTGCTCCAGCTCTGAGGTACTGTTTTCCTCAGTATTTTACATCATGTCAGAAGGATCTAAGAAGAGATTGTTTTAGGCCCAGTAAGTCGTCTGGAAGCCAAGACTTTTCTCAGAGGATCCCTATGAAGATTGTCCACATTGTTTTCATTCCTCAACACAACCGTAAGGATTGTAAACATTGCTAAACTTTCTCTGCCAAAATGTGAAGGTACAGGAAAGCCAGACTACTCCTTTGTCTCCAAAAGAAAAAGTCCTGTTCAGAATCCGGTTCGGATTAGGATGAGAGTTTATGCAAAAATGAGACCTCTACCTCATGTGACAAAGACCCAAAAAGACTCAAAGGTACTAGTAAAACCTCTGGGTCTGTGAAACTGATCACTAAAGACTCCTCTTCAAGTTCCACTCAGAAAAGATCTTCTGCATCTTCTTCTGTGCCTGTTTCCCCTGAAATAGAATCATCATCAATAAAAATTAGATCGTCGATGGACCAGTCGACAACAGCTCCGTCATTGAGAACTTTGTTGACTGTACACTGTATTTCGCTTCCAGTCACTACACTGACGAAGGCGACTCCAACATCAACGACGATAGCTTCATCAACGAAATCGGTGACGACTACCATCTCGCCGACGATGCGCAACATATCGGTAGCGTTTAAGTCTTCGGCGTCGAGCCCAATTTCAGAGCGCCATAACAATACGAAAAAAGATCACCCTTTCTATAACATTACTCCTAGACCAGACATAACTGAAGCAAAGTCTCCCCATTGCCGCCAGCCCATCTCCTTGACACGGAGGAATCAGGAGATGAAGGACTTTTCAGTCCATCATACAGCCCTTCTCAACTAAGGGTAAAGTGCCAGAAGACAGATGAGGAGGAAGACCCTAACAGACACTTCAACCTACTTGAAAAGGGATGATTCTTCCACAACTCACCAACAAGTCTGCGTCTCATCATTATTACTCTTTCCAAGAGAACTAGCCTTATGAGGAACACCAGGGATCAAAGGGGGCACCATATCAGCGCCTATCTCTTTGGTCATCAATTTAACATATGCTGGATGACTATTATAAGTGCTTTCCAGAAGCAAATGCGCCAGTACCACTCACTCTGGGTCACTGATGCATCTGGCACGCCACCCTTACCTAAGAGTCCGATGCATGATCGCACGCAGGAGGACAGGACAGTACTACCGACAGCGACACAGATGATCAACCTGAAGAGGGTGAGCTACTACATGACCCAGCTACATCGGGTCGACTAACTTGCCCCTTCATCACCAGCAAGTTCTTCTCCTGAGGACATAGGTGGATTCCACGAATTGCTGCAAAGTTCTTCCAAAAGGTTTGATCTGCTGCTCCCAGTGAAACAGACAGACTGCTTTCTGTATGATTTTAAGGACTATGCAAGAAAATCCATCAGATATAATCCCACTGTCAGCTATACTTGAGAAAAAGGTCTTAAATTAATGGAAAACCCAAGATTGGTCACTGAAGTTGCTCCTCGGCTAGACAAAAAATATAAAGTTCCAGATACTTCACCGGTTTGTTTGATAGGCCATCATTGCCCAGATTCAGTGGTCAATCAGGCTGCCCAGCAATGCTCCAGAAACCCTTCTTCCCCCTGTTCAGCACCACCAGATAAGGAAGGCAGGAGACTAGATAACATAGGCAAGCGTTTTGCAGGAATGGCAGCTACATCCATCAGGGATTTGAATGTGCTGGCCATTCTAGGTCGCTTAGACTGCCAAATGGGGTCAGACCTATCTGCTTTAATGGAGTTACTATGACGAGAAGGAAGTGAAAGATCTTGCAAGAAGGTACTAAGGCATCCTAGGTAATTATGGACACCGCCATGGACATCTCCATCACCGCATTTAGACAGATGGCAGGTTCTACAGTATTGCACCAGCAGGCCCAGTTAAAGGCGTACTCATTCTGCCTTGAAAAGCAAAAATCCTGTATTTGCCCTTTGATTGTGAGATCTGGATTCTTCTTTATTAATCCTTACACCATCACAAGTTCCAGGCAGCTGTGGAATGTTCAACAATGGCAGGGCACTACCAACAGGGGGTAAGGGAAAGGGGTGACAGAATGCACCATTTGAGAATACATGAGGTTTTAACACACCTCCTTACTTGGGGTAAGCGGAAATGGGAGAAGGAGGAGAAAAGGAGAGGAGGAGGGAGCAGGGGAAGAGGGATTAAAGAAGAGGGTGTACAAGGAAAACCATAAGCAAAACAGAGTTGGGTAGAGGAGAAAACTGCTATACAAAAACTCATTTTAGAACAGTCTCCGACACACAGGTGTAGATTTGCTTCTCTGAGATCTCCTGGGAGCAAAAGTCTCCGACCCACTCCCTTGATCAAAAACAACTTCAGAATCCCCCACTTGCTTGTGAGAGATAATTTTATCCATGCTCCAGGTTTGTACATTTTCTAGATGGACCACATTTCTGCCCACCCTGGTTATCTTGATGGGCTCAGAGAATCTAGAAGCCTCCTTTCTGCGTAGTTTGGGAAGGTCAAAACGGACCCATTCTCCTTCTTTGAAAATTCTGGATTTGACATGTTTGGTCAGATCGTATCTATTCTTATACTTGACCTGGTGTTCATTCACCCTCCTGGAAATCTCACTGTCCACAACACACATACCTTTCCTCAGCAACCCTGGGGGAGATAGTCTGGTCTTAGGAACTCTGCCTTTCAAGGAAGTAAAAGGGGAAATACCTGTAACACTATTGGGGGTAGAGCGAGAAGCCCAAATAGTATCTTGTAGAGCAGGTTTGGTAGGGATATCCAATAACTATGCTCTCTGTAAGCATTCTTTGAACATGCGGTTCATCCGCTCTACCAATCCATCAAAGAAAACACTTCAAAAACTCTACATTAGTGTTGATTAAATGAACACACTTAAAAACCACCCAAGTGTGATAGTCCACCAAAACAAGGATGTAACGCTCATTTAATTTTTTAAGATCGAGTGGACCTATAATGTTGAGCGCTAGTTTGGACCACGGACAGTCAGGGACCTCTACAGGAGATAGAGGAGGCTTGCGGGTTTGATGAATCTCATCACTACGGCTACACTCCAAACAATCTCTCACTATGTTTTCTGCCATGGCATCCATACCCGGCCACCAGTAATCCAGGCAGATTTTGTTCGTTGTGAGACTATGCCCTAGATGTCATACGTAGGCCAATTCCACAATTTTCTCGCTAAGTTTCTCAGGAGGGACAATTTTGTGACCTCTGCACACAGTTCCTCCTTGTATGTTAAGTTCCAATCTCACATCCCAGTATTTGCACAGTGATGCTGGGATATTACACTTTGCAGCAGGCCAACCATTCCTAATGTATTCTTTGAGTGAATTAATCTCTACATCAGTTTGTACATAACCATCCCACTCCTCCTTGTTTAAACATACAAGTTTGAGTATGACATCACATTCACAAGAATCAGAATCATACTTCACCTCAGGCGTTGAGCGGGATATAAAATCTGCCACAAAGTTTGTGTTCCTGGTACATAACTTCCATTCCTAGAATCCACCTAGCAATTCTAGGGGTGGTTCTGACTGACTGGGTTTGTGGTCGGTTTTCATAGTAAATGGTATGCTCCACAAGAAGAAACAGACCTGTTTAATCGCCCAAAAGCAAGCAAGTGCCTCTTTTTCAACCATAGAGTAGTTAACTTCCCCACCCTTGAGTGCACGAGAGGCAAAGGCGACCACTTGTTCTTTGCCCTCTGCAAATTGGGTAAGACTAGCTCCCAGGCCTTTACTGCTAGCATCCGTGCAAAGAACTGGGTTTGGTGGGGTCAAACCTACCCAAAGATGGGGCGGCAACAATGCCCTCCTTGACCACTACAAAGGCATCATGACCATCATTGGTCCATACATAGGAAGTCCTGGACTTAAGTAAACTACGCAACGGTTCCACTATGGTGGCTTAATTGCCAACACATTTAGAGTAGTACTCTGATAAGCCCAGAAACAATTTGAGGTCTTCAACACAAGTAGGGGCAGCAGTGTTTTGGATTGCCTCCACCAGATCTAGTTTTGGTTTAATACCATCTTGTGAGATGGTGTGCCCGAGGTACTCTACTGACCCAACCCCTATGCGACATTTCTCTTTCTTTAGGGTGAGACCTGCCTGTTCAAAATAGGCTAACACCTTTCTAAGGATGGTATTGTGCTCCTCCAGATCCTTTCCATGGATGAGGGTGTCATCTTGAAAGCAAAGGGTTCTGGGAAGGTCCTTCAGCACATGTTGCATAATCCTCTGAAAGGCAGCAGCCGCCGAAGCCAACCGAAACGGCATGCGAAGGTAATGGAACGCCCCAAAAGGAGTTACAAATGACGAGAGATGACAGGAATCCGGTTGGAGCTCTACCTGGTGGTAGGCTGAAGAGACACCCAGCACGCTGAAACAACTCACCTATTTATAAGAGTGAGGACCTCATGAATGCGTGGAAGGGGGTGCACCTGTCCACCCAAAAGTTCTCATTAAGATCTTAGATCAACACAGTCTAATGTCCGTACTAGATGCTTCAGTAGTGAGGACAATCGGGGCTAACCACTGGGAGCTTTCAATAGGTTCAATGACTCCTAGTGTCAATAGTCTGTCTAACTCTTTTTGGAGGGGGCTTGCATCATATGAGGTATGGGCCTAACCTTGTGTGCAACCGGCTTAGCATTGGATTTATGTTTGATGGAGTGTTGGTAATTTTTCAGCAAACCCATCTATTCAGAAAAGACTTTAGGGATATCGTTGCAAACTTCCATCCCCCCAACCGACGGATCCACTAATAGAACATGGTCAGGACTGTTGGGAGCCAACTTGATACCAAGTTCCCTTGTGTGCTTCCACCCCAACAAATTGGATCCTTTCTGATTGACAAATTTTGCCCACAGTACACCTTCCCTTGAACCCTATCTCCATGGTCGTCATCCCAAGTAAAGGTATGGGACCACCACTGTAACCACCAGGTTGAATATCTGGGGGCTGCATATCTTCCTGCCAGGAAGGAAACAGTTGAGAAAACATATTCGCATCCACTAAAGTGTATGGGGGAACAAGCGTCCGCAAACTCAATCGCAGGTTTCCTGTCCAAGGTGATACTACATGAGGGGAAATTAGTGGTGTCATTGGTATTTTTAAGTTGGAACACACGTTTGGTGTTAGAAGGGGAGTCATGTTCAATTGACAAAACTGATTTAAAACGCTGTTCCCTACAGACTCTGGCCAAATGCCCCTTTTTACGACATTTGTGACATGCAACAGCTCTAGCTTGGCAAACAGCATTATTGGCTAAATGAGTCGGGCTCCCACATCTGTAGCACTTACGTTTGGTGCTAACCGGAAATGTGTTAGTAATTTTTCCTGTACTCTCTTTACCCCCCCATCATGTTTACTTATAGTGTTGACAACGGTTAGTCTGTCGCCTTCCCCTTTCATGGCAACCATGCAATCAGCGGTATGTTTGATCCCTACTGTTATGTGTAGTAAACTAGTTCTCCTCCCAACATGGCCACTACACCTGTCTATGTTTCCACCTACTAAGCCTTCCAGAATGCCTGTGTACATTCTATGTTGTACGTGGAGGTTCCACACTTGTCAGTTGGGGTCTGGTCAGCTGGCGAGGTGTGTTGCTCTGCTGTAACTTAATAAACCTAACTTGTAACTACTAAGAAGTGTCCTGCTGTCTACCTGAACCTATTTACAACATTTTGGCGACGATCTTGGCTGACCAGACCTGACAAGCAGACCAAGAAGAACA
The DNA here is from genome assembly GCF_964204655.1 of Triturus cristatus. Classification (NCBI taxonomy): domain Eukaryota; kingdom Metazoa; phylum Chordata; class Amphibia; order Caudata; family Salamandridae; genus Triturus; species Triturus cristatus. Next base: position 1,038,030,676 of record NC_140585.1, read on the forward strand.
GCGCAGCACGAGCAGCACCTCGCACCAGGAACCCAAGAAGGCGTTTCACCCAACTTCAGCAAGAAATAAGAAGTAAAGAAACCCGAAACCCGTGAAACGCCAGCATATATTGAATCAGCCCATCTGCTTACAGTAACGTAAGAAGAAACGTGTAACCAGATTAACGCCAGAAAAGAAACTGGTAACCTGAGAAACTGGAAACGCGAGGAAAATTGGAAAAGGAAACTGTACACCTCTGTTGCTGTAAATTTAAAGAAAGCGGCTTCGTGTAAGAAGAAGAGTAATTGGAAACCTCTGAGGGGAAAAAAAAGGATTCTCAACAGTCTGTTAGTTGCGGAGAGAAATTTTGCCGGTGAGTACCGATTTCTTACTGATAACGATGAGGGAAAAAAAAAATGAAATCACAAGAGAAGGTGAAATCAGCCTCAAGTATTTCCAAAACTAACGAAAAGAAGGAAGTAACTGACCTGGATGACTTTGACACTACTGAATGAGGGTTTGGCTGTCTGATGCCAAGAGACGTTTCCGCCGAGTCGCAGGTGAGCAATCCTGTTCTGTTCTGCTTGTCTTGTGCGCAAGGATTCACCCAGTCTGCCTTGCCATTGTGTGGCTGGAGCGATCCTTCAGCTGCGCTGTCTTCCCTGCTCTGATGACGTAGTAGAATCTTCAGTTGGTGCTAGCGGAGAGGCAGCGTGAATGTGTTCGTCATTTGTAGAATGTCCAGCATTCCACCATTTTGGTGTTCTCCTGACTACCACTCTATGGTCAGTGAAGTCCTTTCAGCGCGACGTCGAGCAACGCAGCTCAGCGTTTAACGTCACAAAGCCATCTTTATAATTTTTGCTTTCGTTCGTTCCCATGGTGATGGGACTTACGGGACACTTCGTAACGAGGCAATTCTTTATTATCTCGCCGAGGATCAAGGAAAACACACCAGAACGTCAAGAGGTGAGAACGCAGGTTGTGTTACGTATTATCTGAAGCACTGGCAGTTCCCTTTAGAAGCGTGTATTTTTCTTGAAAGATGAGCTAAAGAAATATTAACTGTGAATTAATCACTAGGTGAGTGTCGATCCTTTGTTGACTCATTAGCAGCTATGATCGAGTTTTGGAAAGTTTACACTTGTAACAGTGACATGACTGCCATCTAGTGGATTTCTGTAATAACAACAGTGAACCAAGCCAAGCGAGGTGTCAAAGAGCCTAGGAAAACTGTGTCTCTTGGTTTAAAAAGGAAATATTCTGCTGCACTGCTTGGAAGGTATGCGTGAAGAGGCGGAAGTGCATATAGTTATGAAACACCAAAGGGGAGTACAGTAACAGTTATACAGGGATCGAGCACTACAAGATGTAAAAAAAAAAAAAAAAACGCCAATGCAGTTAGGAGTATGAATATGCCTGCCACCGATTCAAAATCCTCAAAGCAAAATGTTTAGCACTTTTCAGTCAGTATTTTGTTAATAGTCTGTGCCATTGTGCGTATAGATGCTACATTTTGTCCACGCTTTGAGCATAGAAGTAAGAAGGAAACACTGCTCTTATAGAAGGAATTTAATAACTAAATAGCGAGTCCGTAAACGATTCGCTGGATCCAAACCAGTGACAAGATAATATTTCCAGAGCCAACTGAGGACTAAGGTACCAAAACTGGAGGAGGACATAGGAGTGGACAAAGGTTGTCCCAGAACATGGTGTGGATAAAAGGTCGTTCAAGAGGGGACAAAGGTCGTCCCAGAACAAGAGGTGGGCAAAACTCGTCCAAGAGGGGACAAAGGTCGTCCCAGAACATGTTGTGGACAAAAGGTCGTTCAAGAGGGGACAAAGGTTGTCCCAGAACAAGAAGTGGACAAAACTCGTCCAATAGAAGACAAAGGTCGTGTTTTGGTCTGTCTAAGGGGAGTAGGTGGTGGTGATACCTATTAGTTGTTTTGGGTGGTGTGTTTCACCTCACATTTCACTCTCAACGCTCTTTGCCCTTTAACGCTCGTTTGTCTGTTCTATCATTATTTTAATTTCTATTATAAAGGAGGATGATGGGTGTGTAATAAATTTCTAGATAAAGGAGGAGGTTGTGTAGTAAACAAATGCTCTTCCCCAACATGGCCATCTGCGGTCATTTGTCTTTTCTAGATAAAGGAGGAAGATGTGTAGTAAACTAGTTCTCCTCCCAACATGGCCACTACACCTGTCTCTATGTTTCCACCTACTAAGCCTCCCAGAATGCCTGTGTACATTCTATGTTGTACGTGGAGGTTCCACACTTGTCAGTTGGGGTCTGGTCAGCTGGCGAGGTGTGTTGCTCTGCTGTAACTTAATAAACCTAACTTGTAACTACTAAGAAGTGTCCTGCTGTCTACCTGAACCTATTTATAACATTATGTCAATGGCCTCTTTGAGATGGGGATTAGCCACTAGTAGTTTTTCTTGGATTTTAGAGTTGTTGGTGCATCTGACCAACGGATCCCTGAGGAGAGAATCTTGAAGAGACTCGAATTTGCGCCTATTAGCTAGGCCTTTTAACCCTGCAACAAGTTTTAACTTTCTCACTTTTTCCTTGTACTCTCGAGAAAAACATGCGTCTTTCTAGCACAACGTTTTTCTTCCCAAAATATTTTTCTAGTTTGTTAACTGCGACTTGGTAAACATTTTCATCCTCTCCACTGTCATGTTCTTCGCCTAAGGAGACAGAAATATAATAGGTCTTTCTGCCCTCAATACCTAAATTGTAGAGTATGAAGTTTACGGAATGGAGAAAATTTCTCCCCTCCTATGGCAATCAGGTTAGACTCCATTGAACCAAATCATTGTAGTAGAGGTTCGCCAACCTCATTAAGGAAAGGTGGTGGTTGTGACATATTAGCTGTGGCCATATTTGTACACTAGGATTGCGATAACCATCCAGAAACAACCACCATAGAGTAGAAAATGGTGCTGGAGGACTTCTTAAAAAGGAAAAACTATGCTTATCAACGTAAGGTAACCAGCATGGAAAAGGGTGACGGAGAGATCTGGGTGATCAATTAATAATTCAGTCTGTAGATGTACACAGTAGGAAAGCTGTGCCCATCAGCCTGCCGTGACAGGCAGTTAATGAAGAAATGTAAGGAGAAAATTAGCTGAGAAGCATACAATGCAGACAAACGTATGATTTTAAAAGGAATAGCTGTGCCCATCAGCGAAGTAACAGGCATGAAGGGAAAAAGAAACAAAACAAAAAAATAGTCCCGGGGGGCAGAATAATGATACATGAAAAATAATGAAGTAATGCCTGTGCCCTTCAGCGTACGGTGACAGGCAGGACAAGTTAATTAAGTAATTCACAGCGGAGTCGGGCTTCCACGCTGTGAAAACAATATGAGAGGAATAGCTGTGCCCATCAGCGTATGGAGACAGGCAGAGAATTTGTGAGGTAATTCTCAGTGGAGTCAGGTTCATACGCTGAGTATGGTTGAGGAACAGCTATGCCTGTCAGCGTATGGCGATAGGAAGGCAGAAAGACTATCCGCCTCTCCGAAACGGGATCATCACAGGAAGCCATCCTCAACCACAACCACACCCCAGGAAGGAGTTGCCAAGGGACGCTGGGATCAGTGCGCAGAGGAAGCAGGAAGGACAAAGAGTGTGCTTCACAGGATGTCGGAAAGAATACTACCCTTCACCGGAGACCACGAGCAGGAAGGCGGAGACACGCTCCCATGCCAAATATGAGGAGATCAGGCTTGGCAGTAAAAAGCAAGGCACCCTGAAGAGCAGCGGTTGCACGCCCAACCTGAGAATCGGGTTTGGTGGTGAGAGGAGGGGCGCACCGCAGGCAGACCGGTACACCCAGGATACAACTTGGCTTACGGGCAGCGGTTACTGTGGGGAGTGGCAGGCGCAGAACCTCCACAATTACTCTGGCAAGGACAAACTCCCAACAAGGAACTAGGACTCAGAGGTGCGAAGCGGAGTGCACACGGTTGATGAAAGGAAGTGAGGGCAGCCATAGAACCTCCACAGTTTCCTCATGAACGGCAAGCGAAGGACACGCAGTAGGGAATGCAAGCGCATAATCACAAAAGCTGCAGCAGAACGACTTGAGGTAAGAGCCAGGATGTTACTCACAGGTATTTTGTAGAAAGGTATAGTTGTACAGCTGACAATGGAGAAAGTGTTGGGGGTGACGGGGAACTCTCCCCACACAGTGGATCGTCGCCAATGTTACAGATGAAGACAAAGCGTAGGTAGAGTCTAGAGTCTTCTTTATTAATCCTTACACCATCTCAGGTTCCCGTCAGCAGGAGTCAGCTGTGGAATGTTCAACAACAATGGCAGGGCACTACCAACAGGGGCAAGGGAAAGGGGTGACGGAATGTACCATTAGAGAATACATGAGGTTATAACACAACTTCTTTGGAAAACATGTCGACGATGCTGTGCAGCCATTAAAGCTGATACGGATATTGTACGTTCCTGGGGACGTTGCAGCAAAGGTGCCTTCAGTCAATTTGTGGAGGAAAAGGACAAGTTTTACATAGGCCTTCCTATCAGTCCTACAGACATCAGTCATATTCAAAACAGGGGTATCAGCCCCAAAACACTGGGCTACAAACATACAGGGCCTCCACCACTCCTAAATACTCAAGACAGCCAACTAGAAGATGACCTCCAGCTGGGGGAAAAGCCCAGGATGCTATTAAAAGGCAGTGACAATTTTCCGGCACTAGTCATCTTGCAGCCCAAAGAGCAACCAATGAGCCACCATCTCTCCATCTTTTACAATCAATGGCAGAGCATCTCTTGACACAAATGGGTGGGAGAAATCATACATCATGGCCACACTTAGGAAAAGACCCTAATCATCCCCCTTCCAAGAGAATGCATCAACATCTCACTCTCTTAAAGCAGGAGATATGTCTGCTTCTCTCAAAGGGAGCAATATAGGAAGATCCTTTGCAGAAGCACGGCTAGGGTTTCTAGTCTAACATGTTCCTCATCAATAAAAAGTTTGGTAAATGGAGACAGGTCATGGATCTCTGGTAGCTGAGTAAGTATATAAAGAAACCTTTTAGAATGCTGTCCCTGCAAGAATTTTTATTGCTGGTCAACAAGGGGTATTTCATGACGTCTCTCGAACTCTTACACGCATATTTCCACATTATCATTCATGTGAAACATCGGCGGTTCCGGAGGTTTGAGGTGACAGGGTGCAAATATCAATTCTGGGTTCTCCCTATTGGCCTATGGTCGGCTCCGAGGGTCTTCACAAAATGCATTGCACTGGTAGCAGTTTTCATAAGAATAAAGGGGCACCAGATATCCTGGAAGACTGGTTAATCAAGGGTTCCACATTCCGGTAAGCAAAAAGATCTACCTTGGTATGTCGGCAGCTGTTCAGGTCTGTGGGGCTGAAATTGAACAAAGAAAAACTATCCTTGATACCATACCAATCAAGATGCTTCTGGGAGCTGTTCTGGACACAACGATCACCAAAGCTCACCCGACAGCACAGAGTTCATAGCATAATGGAAACGGCTACTTCCCTTGCAAGAAGAAATTCCACTTCAGTGAGAATGTTCAAGTAAATGTTGGGAATGCTATCTTTGTGCATTCCCTTAATTCCAAATTATTGTCTGAACACGAGACCGTTGCAGGAACAATTGGATGCACAATAGATACAGATTCACGGTTTGTTCAATGACCTGATCGACATCACCTCTACAACGAAGCAAACTTTTGCCATGATGAGGAAAGAAGGACAATCTCTATCCAGGTCTCTTTTGTAACAGCACAACCATGCTTCATTTTTTCTTTTTTTTTTAAATAATTTTTTTTTTATTATTTGCAACCACCTTCCAATCATCATCCTCTTCACAATAGGTACATACAGTACAGAATAAGACTTTGCTCTCTTTAGGTCACATACGATATTATCATGTGATATATCCAGAAGATTGAGCGTTATTGTCCAAGTTCCTATTTCCCTTCTCTCATGGACTGCTAACAGCCTCCCCTCTCCGGTACTCAATGACCCACAACTTTCCCACCAACAAAACTACTACCCCCTTCCCCCCCTATCCCTCCCCCAGTGTGCTCCCCCATCAGGTCCAGTCTCAATGTGTCGTAACTTCTAGGTACATGCCTACTTTGCGCAATTATTATTACCCGGCCTCCATCCCCACGACTCCCCGCACTCTACCTCGGTACCATGTTCTTAGTTCCCGCCGTTCCCCTCCGCACTCTCAGCGCCCCGTGATCTAGCAGTTGGTCTGTTCCTCTGCCTGGCCCCCGTCGGCTCTACGCAGCTCCTCACAACCATGCTTCATAATAACAACGGATGCTTCCTTGGAAGGTTGGGGAGTTCATCTTCAGGAGTTTGAAATTCATGAAAAATGGTCCTTCCAAGAAGCGCAAATGTTATGTTATGTTACTTGGGTATTTGTTTAAGCGCATGTACACCAGCAGGTTTCTTGGCGCTGAGATTCTGAGACTTGCCAGACAAGGGAGCCACTAGTTATAAGCCAAAGTAAACAGCCATGTTTTGAGCTGTTTTCTGAACCACATGGAGAACAGAGTCCCACCGATGCGTTTGAATCTGGGAACCACCAAAAGATTCAAGTGCATTGATCAAGGTGCGCAGGGGAGTGTACTTACTAATTTGTGAAGAGATAAAATTAGGTCCTGTTCCCTGAATAGCTCTAAAGAGAATGCAGCCAGTTTTAAACCTAGCTCTCTGTTCCACCGGAAGCCAGTGGAGATCTTTTAATAGTGGGCTGATATGACATGGTCTATCCTGGAGATGGATGATTCTAGCGGATTGATTTTGAATCATCTGAAGACTATGTTTCTGCTTTTGTGGGAGGTCAAGATAAGCGCATTGTTGTAATCAATCTTAGATAAGATAAGTGCAATCACTATTTGAGTGCAGGCCTCTTTGCTGAAAAAACGTCTAATCTTGTGCAGCTTGCGGAGTTGGACAAAGCAAGAAGAGGTAACTGACCCAATCTGGGGAGTAATGGAGTCAATGTGAAATCCCAGACTCTTTATCACTGGTTTAGGGAGTGGGATCACCCCTAGTTCCAGAGGCAAATGCACATCAATCTTCTAGAACTAAAAGGCTGTGTTCCTGGGTTTGCAATCATTTCCTCCCAGAATTCACATTTCCTCTGTCCTGATGAGAATGGTAAATACCACCACCATTTTCTATCTCACTAAATATGGGGAACGAGGTCAAAAGACACTCCTCTCAAGCCCAGCAAATATGGAAATGTTTACTTATGCACAGCATCTCTCTGCAAGTCGAACATGTCTCAGAGACAGACAACATACGGGCAGACCCTCTAAAGCAGAACAAGTCAGTGCCACAAATGGGAAATGGATTCAAAACAGTTGCCTCAGATCTTCAAACAATGGGGTATCCCAAATTGAGATCTCATTGCAACCCTCCTCAACAAGAAGTGCAAAATGTTCACAAGTGGGTTCCCTCAGAGAGAAGGTCTTGGGGGAATGCTCTTCAGATACAGTGGACAGCCAGGAATGTTCGCCTATGTGTTTCCACCCTTTCCTTACATTCCCAGGGTGATTATAGATGAGGTGGGAACTATGGAGTCTCATTCTCATCGCCCCTGCATCGCTGACACAATATCGGTACACAGAGATTCTCCTCCTATCTGGGTCCACGCATGCAGTTTGTCGATGGAGAATCTTGTTTCCATGAACAGTTCGATATTTCACCCTCAAATAAAATCTGTCAATTTGTCAGCACGGCACCTCATGACAAGGAGTTTGGATCATTAGGTATCCCAGCGGAACGCAAATTTATTCTTGAACAGTCAATTGCTTTATGGAAAGGATTCTGCTACTGGTGCGTCAAAAAGGATCTGCACCCTTTTCGCTCTTCTCCAGAACTGTTGCCATATCTCCTTCACCTGGCAAAGTCATGCCTGGCAAACTCTTCAGTAAAGGTGCATTTAGCAGCAGTTTTGAGATTCCGGATGAAAACAGTTGAAATCTCTGTGGTCTACTAGACTTGTTAAAGAAATCATGAAAGGTTTGTTCAGGGCCTTTCCACCAGTAAAGCCTCCTGCCATATCCAAGCAGCTGAATACATTTATTTCCCAACTCAAGAAAGAAAACAAGTTACTTACCTGTAACTTTGGTTCTCCAGTATTTGTAACTTTCATAGATTCCCATAGCTTGTATCTTTCCCCGTCGTCGGAATTGGAGCCTCGGTAAATAAAAAAATACCATAGCAGTAGGTACAAAAGAGAAAAAGGCTTAGGCCTCATCTCATTTTGTAGCATATCCACCTCTTTTTGTAAAAGAGACCAAAATAATACAACCAATCAGATTAGCCTCACCCCATAGAACCCTCCTGAGAGAGCCTCAGATTTTCGTAGCCATTGTGGAACAATATAACAGAATATGCTGAAGGCTGAGCTTTCCCAGTGGAGGAGGGTGGGCGCGTGGGAATCTTTGAAAGTTAATACTGGAGAACCAAACTTAAAGGTAAGTAACTTGTTTTCTTACTCCCGTATTGGAACTTTCATATATTCCCATACCTTGTATCAGAATAGCTAGCAGTTAGGAAAAAAGGAGGCACATTTTGTGTAATAATGCATTGTATTACCTTGCATGTATATCAGCATGAGAAATAAAAGTTACCAAACATCAGTCAGTAAACATCATCAGATACAAAATGTGCGAACCATTAACAGGAAGGAGGGTTAGAAGGGAAAGCTCACCGCTCACTGAAAGATTCCTTAGAACAGCCTGTCCCACAGCAGCATCGCTCCGCATGGAAGATTCCAAGCAGTAATGTGTCGTGAAGGTATGAGCACTGCTCCATGTAGCTGCCCTGCAAATGTCTTTGATCGGTACTCCAGCGAACAGAGCAGCTGAAGATTAAACTGATCTTGTCGAGTGCGCCCGGACCCGCCCTTCTAGGGGCTTACCAGCCGCTTGGGGACAGTAGTGGATTGCGCTGGCAATCCATTGTGCAACCCCTTGTTTTGAAAGGGGAAAACCTTTGCGAGGTGCACTGAAGGCGACAAAGAGCTAAGTAGAACTCCTGAAGTCCTTGGTGCATTGGATATAAAATTTTAAACACCTTTGAACATCCAGAGAATGAAGAGACCTCTCCGCTGGAGTTGTCGGTCTAGGGAAAAAAAGACTTCAAAATGACTGGTTCATTCAAAGGAAAATCCGATGGAACCTTCGGGATGAATTTTGGATTTGTCCTCAGGATAAGAGCGTCTTTTTTTAACTGCAAGAACGGATCCTTAATAGTGAGAGCCTGAAGTTTACTAACCCTTCTGGCTGATGTTAAAGTGAGGAGGAGGGCCACCTTCCATGAGAGAAATTTAAGATCCGCCCTATGAATTGGCTCAAACGGAGGCCTCACGAGTTGAGCAAGGACCAAGTTGAGCTGCCACATGGGTGGAGGTCTAACTGGAGGGAAACTCCTTAAAAGTCCTTTTAAAAATGGTTTCACGATTCTCGCAGACCAAAGAGAAGGGCCTGAAGATGTTCGCCTGAACCTAGAGATCGCCGCCAGGTGAACCTTGATAGAAGAATGGGCAAAATCCGACTTGGCCAGAGACAAAATGTATGGCAAAATCTGATGAGGAGCAGATCAATAAGGATGAATGTTCTGTTGGCGGCACCATAGGCAGAAACTTTTTCATTTTGAACGATAGGTCTTATTCGTACTTGGTGCGCAGGCCTGAGCTAGCACCTTTGTACATTCCTGAGGGATATTCAAGCCCTGAAATTCTCTGTGCTCAGGAGCCACACAGTCAACTGCAGAGAGCTCAGGTCCGGATGTACCACTTGGCCCTGGGACATAGTCAATAGAGAAGGAATTGGACACAGGTGAATTGGATGATTCTGGGAGAGAAGCAGCAGCTCTGTAAACCAAAACTGGTGGGGCCACTCCGGTGCCACTAAAATCATTCTGCAGGGTTCTGCTTTGAGCTTCCTGAGTAGTCGTGGGATTTGCGGAATTGGAGGAAAGACGTAAACAAAGGCGCCTGACCAGGCCATCGAAAGCGCATTCCCCAATGATCCCTGATGGTGTTCCCTGCTTGCGTAGAACTGGCATTTCCTGTTCTCTGAAGTAGCAAACAGGTCTATGGAGGGTCTGCCCCAAAGATTGAAAACTCTCCAGAGTGAGCTGATCCAATTCCCACTCGTGGCTCACAGATTTGAGACGACTTAGCGTATCCGCTGTCTTGTTGAGGGCACCCAGAAGATGTTCCGCCGAAAGTGAAATTTGGTGACTGATAATCCACTCCCAAATCTCAGGTGCTTCCTTGGACAGATGAGGAGACCTTGTTCCACCCTGCTTGTTCGCATAATGCATGGCCGTCGTGTTGTCTATATGCACCAGGATGGAGTATTTCCGAATCCTCGGAAGGAAAGCCTGTAAAGCTAAACGAATCGCTTTGAGCTCCAGTAGGTAGATGTGGAGAAGATGTTGTTCAGGCCGCCAGCGACCGCTCACTTGAAGGTCTTGCAAGACCACTCCCCATCCTTCCAGAGGCGTCTGTGGTAAGTATCAACGGAGCTGGAGTGACTGTGAAGGTGAGACCCTTTGAGATATTGTCTTTGACCATCCACCATCTGGCTGCTTCTTTCATAAGAGGAGTGAGGATTACTTTGTCGTCGAAAGAGTCTTCTGCTTGGAGCCACTGTAAATCCAATTGCTCTTGGAGCGGGCGCATACGAAGTCTGCAATGCGGAATTAAGGGAATGCAAGAGGAGATTGATCCTAGAAGAGATTTGTATAGGCGAACAGACAGACCGTCTTGTTTGCAAATTACGGGCGGAGGTGATCAGTCTTTGCTGTCCTTCTGATGGAAAAGTTTTGCAACAAGCCGTGTCCAGAATAGCCCCCAGGAACTTGGCCGACCTAGAAGGACAGAGGACTGACTTGTCCTTGTTGAGTTGAAGTCCCAGATCACTGAAAAGTTGAGTGCAGCTTTCGACTGCTTTTGAAGCTGCCTGAGAAGAAGGTGCTTTCACCAACCAGTGGTCTAGATAAGGAAAAACCTCTAGCGATTGTTTTCTGAGAAACGCTGCGACTGGGGCCAAGACCTTTGTGAATATCCGCGACGCGGATCTGAGTCCGAAAGGTAAGACCTTGAATTGAAAGTGGCTCTTGGCTACTGTAAAGCGTAAAAACCTCCTGTGGGCCGGTTGGATGGGAACATGGAAGTATGCGTCCTCGAGATCCAGAGTGACCATGTAATCCCCTGGATTGAGAAGCTGCAAAATGTCCTGTAGGGATACCATCCGAAACAAGAATTTTATGAGATAGGTGTTGAGCTCCCTCAGGTCTAAAATTGGGCGCCATTTTTCTACGGTCTTGCGAACGAGGAAGAACTGGGAATAAAATCCTTTGCCTCGTTGAGACAGAGGTACAGAAGTAGTTGGTGAGCTTCTAGACGTAGAAGGTGTAGATGTTTGGATTTGGTGGCGCGAGGGGCTCTGGAGGGTGGACGGTGTTGAAACTCCAGTGTGTGGCCAAATTGGATGATATTGAGGACCCACCGATCTGATGTGATGCCAGTTGTGGAGGCACTGTGATATCCTGCCCCCCCATTGGTGTTACAGGGGGTGAAGGAACAGTAGACAGAGCCGGGAAGCTGCTAATGGCGCTTAGAGGAATCTCTCCCCTGGCGCCCTTGTCGTCCTCTAGAGGGTTGGCGAGAGAAAGACTACGTTTGTCCCGGTCTTTGAGAATACTGGGGCCTGTAAGACTGAGATTGTGGCGAATAAGAGGAATAGCGCTGCTGCTGCTGGTATCCACCTCTGTATGAAGAAAAACCTCTTCCTCTCGCACCATGGAAAGGTACTTTGCGGTATTGCAAAGTCCCAACGGACTTCGCTGTTTCCGTGTCCTTTATGTCCTGCAGCGCATCGTCCACATGCTTTCCAAAAAGCATCTCACCATCGAACGGCAGATCTAGGATTTTATTTTGGACTTCCGGGCGAAACCAGGTGCCCCGAAGCCAGCCTTGCCGTCTAAGGACTGCCGCACCTGCCAAAGAGCGGAAAGCAGTGGTAGCAATGTCCATTGCGCAATCAATAATTTCCGAAGAAGAACGCTCTGCTTCCGCCAGGATTTTCTTTGCCTCAGCCTTCGAGCCCTCTGGTAGCTGGTCCAAACACGGAGATAAGTCGCACCACATCTGGCGATCATATCATCCCAGAATCGCCAAGGTATTAGCAGCCCTGACCAGGAGGCTGGACATAAAAGAGAACCTCTTACCCACATTATCAAGACGCCTACCCTCCTTATCCTGTGGTGTGGTAAGGGGCGCCGAGGGATTCTTTGACTTCCTTTGGGCCGCTTGAGAAATTACAGAGTACGGCTTCCAGCAACATGAATTGTAGATCAGCAATCAGTGAAGACGGCATAGTCACCATGCCCTGCTGCAACTGTTCCTGCGTAGTTTGCGGCAGATAGTGTCCTTGGTCTATATAATAGTCCTCAGAGTCTGCGTCCTGATATTTAACACGTAATTGGGATGGGTTATATGCATCCTCGTAAGGACCCTCACCTTCATCTGAATCTCCTCCTCCAAAAGGAGTGCCGGAGGTAGTGGTGTCACTCTACAAGGAGAAGTCATCCCCGGTGTAATCTGGCGTCTTTTTATTGAAATTGCCACACTTTGAATCGGCGACGACGGAGTGATCGTCGACAGAATCGTCATCGAGACAGTCGTCAGTATCATGCTGGAAGTTATAGATGTAGTCTACGTCGTCACCATCCTAGTCGCTGTACTCCTCGACGTCGAGGTAGTCATAATCGTCGACATGGAAAGTGGTACCTCAGGTTGCAGTGTCGACAAAGGCACTGGAGACAACAAAGCTCTAGTCAACGGAGCTGAAATCGACATCGGTTGATTTTTTGATGCCGTTGTCGAAGCACCTGATGCTGTCGTCGTCGACTGGTGGATTTTCTTGTCAGCTTTCCCCTCAGGCAGGACGGAAGCTGTTTTTTTTTTTTTAACGGTTTTGGCTTCTCAGAAGGTGGAGGTGAAACCGAAGGCCCATGGCTTGCCTTCTTAATAGAATGTGCCTCAGAAACCAGTCCTTCCCTCTCGTTTACACCTCGGTGATGAGATTGGATGGGACTGCGCCTGTCAGACCTATCAGAGGTCTTTTGTAAGGCTTTGGCAGGAGGGTCAGAAGAAGTTGAAGGTGAAGACCTACCCCTTTTTTGAGATCTCCTCGAAGATGTCACATAGGAGGCATCTTCACTGTCACTAGATACCGGGTCTTTCCGTGACTTTAACTTTTGCAACCAGGTGAGCAAACGTCCTTCACGGTCTCTCAAGGACTTTGAAGAGAAGGTCCGACAGATCTTGCAGTCGGTGGCCTTGTGGTGGTCAGGGTACAAACAATAAATACAGTCCTTATGTTTGTCCTTCACATAAAGCCTCTTTTTTTAACAAGTAGCACAGGCTTTGAATAAAGCCTTCTTCTCCTTGTCTGACATCCCGAAGAACGTTGAAGAGAAACAGTTGAAACAGTTCAAAATACAGAAGTTGAAGAGAAATCTGAGCAGAGCTCAGTGGAGACTCCCTTGCACAACATGCAGTAGAAAATCTGAGGCTCTGAGGTTCTCTCAGGAGGGTTCTATGGGGTGAGGCTAATCTGATTGGTTGTTGTATTATTTTGGTCTCTTTTACAAAAAGAGGTGGGTATGCTACAAAATGAGATGAGGCCCAAGCCTTTCTTTCTCTTTTGTACCTACTGCTATGGTATTTTTTTTATTTACCGAGGCTCCCATTCCGACAACGGGGAAAGATACAAGCTATGGGAATCTATGAAAGTTCCAATACTGGAGTAAGCTCCATTTAAACTGATCCATTTTTTTTATTTTTTTAAACAATTTTTATTGTTTTCAAAACAACAACTCAATACATGCCCCTCTACCTCCACCTTCGAAAGGAGAACTGTACATTTATCATTGCTACCAAACATCCAGGAGCTTAATCATCCTTCCCATGTGGACCCTCCCGCCCTCCCTCTCCCACCCCATGTCAGTGTGCCCCCTCTGTCGTCCCCTCTCCTTACGTACCCTTCCCCGACTACGAGTCATGTACGGGTGCTCAACCGCCCCTAGGAAACCCAGGCTTTCCCACACATCCCGCTACTTCTAAATCGTCCAGTGCTCACCAGTATTCCTCCCCTACTCCCCCCCCACCGTGTCCTCCTGCCTGTCAGACGTGCTCCCTGATTCCCCTGTGTCAGAAATCAGCCCCTGAAATTCCACCACCAGCGCCTCCCACGCTCGGGCCGTCGCCAGAGCTCTCTAGTCGTCCCTCCGGAGGGCCAATTGCAACGGGAGCGTACCCTCTGCCCCAGCCCATCTCGCAAACGCCACCCTCCACCACAAGAAACTTGGCCCCGCCCGGGATTTCCAGTGCATGGTCAGTTCCCTCTTGGCCATGATCAACCCTAAATCGTAGAACTTCCTGGTAACCTTCGTCCGTCGGGTGTGGGGAAACCAAAGCAACAAGCAAGCCCCCATTTCCGGAGCAATAGAACGGTCTGTCACCTGATTCAGGCAATCCACTACATCTGCCCAATAATCACCCAACTGCACGCAGGACCAAAACATATGGCGGAAATCGGCCCCCTCTCCCCCACACCTCGGGCACTGAGAGTGAGCACCCCCAAAATATTGCAATATCTTAACCGGTGTCAGATAAGCCCTGTGCAGCGTAAAAAACTGAACCAACTGAAACCGGGCATTCCGCGTTCCCTTCCAGGCCCTCCGCACCAGCGTGGACCACGTGGTCTCGGGGATCAATTTCGCAAGGTCCACTTCCCACCTACCCCTTAACACGGCTAGGGGTTGCAGGCCCTCTGTCGACAGCCTGCGGTAGAGGCAAGTAATGGCCTTGGCCGTCCCCGCCGCCATCACAACATATTGGCAACCCGCGGCGACCGGTGGCTCCGAGAGCCCCATAGCCCAATGTCTCTGGAGGCTCGCAACAAGGGCTGCGTGGAGTAAGTAGTCCCCCCGCGGAAGCCCATAAGAGTCCTGCAAGTCCTGGAAGGGCAACAGCACCCCTTCCCTGAATAAATCGCCTACCACCTGCACGCCCAGCTCCTCCCAAACAGCTAGTCCAGACCAATCGCCCCCATGCGGGAGCGCCGTACACATTCCCAAAGGGATCTCCGGGGCATAAGGGTGAGCTATGGTGGTCCGCCTCTGGCACCTGTTCCAGCACAACCGGAGGATACGCTCCTCCAGAGTAAGCTGGGCAAAGTCCAGCTGCTGTTGAAGGACTATGAAGGCGAGCACATGCCGCGGAATTAACCTACCCTGTGGGCCGTCCGGGCCTCTATACTCCCTGGCCACCGCCTGCGTAAGCCATTGGAGCTGGGCCGCCAGGTAGTACCATTCAAAGTCCGGGGCTGCCAGGCCCCCCTCCGCCCTCGCAATGTGGTTTAAACTGATCCATAAAGCAGATATAAAATATGTCTCAACAAAAACATCCCTTCCATTGGCGCTCACGTCACACAGGAGGCTTAGTGAAATTCAAGCTTTTAGTTACAGAAGATTTCTCACAATTTAGAGAGGATAGAGTGTTAAGAACCAATCCAAAGTTCATCCCGAAGGTCCCAACTTCTTCCCACTTGAATGAACCTATTGTTCTAGCGAGATAGCCTGGCTGATAAAGGGTTTTACCCATAAACCGGTCCCAAATTGCTTGTTTCCGGTTCAGGGAAGACCTGGCTTGGCAGTTCGGGCTGGACTGTTCGTGAGCCACAGGGTCAAGACTGATTTGCATATAGCTGGGTCTGAACTGAGGTGGCGAAGTGAGCTAAAGAATGATGGATCCAACCCAGATCTGTGACTGGGGGTGAGTGTCTGAAAGGTTTCAGCGCTCTGTCCATCACCTCCTTCTGTTTGCTTTGTCCGCCCTACGTTGGCAGGGTATGCCCAGACGTGGGTCCCTTGCTCACTTTGCCACTGGATTCAAGCTAGCCTGGCTGATGAAAGGTGTTACCCAGAAACTGGTCCCAGGATGCTTGTTTCCGGTTCAGGGAAGACCTGGCTTGGCAGTTTGGGCTGGACTGTTCCCATGAGGCTGTTGCAGGGATTCTACTCATGCACAGAACTATGCGCAGGAAACCAGGACTGCAGTGAATTGTGGTGTACCAAAAAACTCACCTCAGTACCCAGAACCCCTATCCGACCAGCATCAGTGTCCCATTCGTTATCCGTATTCTCTCGGAGGTCCCAATGTATAGACAACCCAGAACAAGCGACTTAGTGTATTCTCAGGAATGGTGGGAATCGGAAATACCTGTTCGCTATTATTCTCATATCAGTCCACAACAAGAGTAATCAGAGACACGGTAAAGTTTAAAAGGTTTATTTTATAAACTACGTGTCCTAAGATGCAGTACTTTGGCTAACATAAGCAGACAAATGATTATAATAAAAACCATCAGCATTGTTACAATACCACAGAAAATGAAGGGAGAAATCATATTACAAATGACAGTGGAATACAGCCCTTCGCTAGTAGGCCAGTATTATTATACTAATAGAAGGTCTATAGGCTTGAATGGGGAACCCCATACCGTAAAAATCAGCTTAGGTGAATCACATCACAGGATCAGCTTTGCTCTGCGCCTGGAAATGTTCTTCTCCAGAATGTGTTTCTAACGCAGGCAAACTGTAATATTAAAGGCTCTCGACATTCAGGGATTTGCAGCTGTGTGCATATTATGGCTAGAGAGTGGGCCGATCAATCTGGACTCAAAAACATACATTGTCTGGCGGCTCAGAGTGTTTTGCACAAAATGTTCAGACCAAGGTCGCAGTGCACGTCTAGGGATGTGAACAGACAGTTCTCAAGTGAAGAAAAGGCAAGCAAGCAGTTTTCAAATAATAACATGTCTCTGCAGTGTCGTGTGCAAAAGCAGCAAAAAGTGGCAAGATGGCTTTCTAACATCTAACGCGCTTATGCTAACATAGCAATGTATGCATCTAAACCGCTGCCTTCACTACAAGGCAGAGGGTCAAACTGCTTTGCATATAGCTGGGTCTGAACTGAGGTGGCGAAGTGAGCTAAAGAATGATGGTTCAACCCAGATCTATGACTGGGGGTGAGTGTCTGAAAAGTTTCAGCGCTCTGTCCATCATCTCCTTGTGTTTGCCCTATTGTTCTATCAACATATTTTAAAAACCCTTCTACTGCTGCAGAGAGGGCCCTCCATTCTCTAGATGTTAAACGTTGCTGAAAATCCTAAATTACCAGATCAGAAGCTTTCAGGAAATCGGACCAGCTTCTCATCTCTTTTGCTCCACCCAGGAAGGATTGTGCACTTGCAAGAACCAGCATAGCCCATTGGATGTCAGCAGAAATTGCTTTTGGACCACGACAAAGCAGGAAGGCAGCTGTTGACGAAAGTCGCTGTGCATTCGACCAGAAACATGGCTACATCTACTGCCTTGTTAGCTGGAGTATTATTCACAGACATTTGCAGAGTGGCAACGTGGTGAAATGCACATACATTCACCATGCACTATTGTTTGGACTCAGCATGGAAAGCAGATGCCGCTGTTGGGCAGGCAGTATTACATTTCCTCTTTCAATAAGGTACAGATAATTTCTTTGCTCTTTCATATTGGTGACGTGTTCTTATTGCGCGTGTCTAAATTGTTTTCTAATATTTCTATTTTACAGTGGTTCATGGTTTCTCCATTTGTTTTTCTTTTGAGATTGCTGTCGCCTACCATATCACCATTTATTGTTTCCTATCTACTCTGATAAAACATCAATGAACGATTCAATACTGAAGAAACAAGCATTTGCAATGCAATAGGTCTGGCATTATTAAAGTTTGAGCTTTTGGCATTGCTAATAATAATGCAACACCAATAGCTCAAACATTCAGTAATGCGAGACCTATTGTATTGCAAATGCTGGTTTTTGTACTGTTATTTTTCCACCACCGACGTGACCCAGTGTACCCACTCTTCCCCTTGCGCAGCCAATGTTAAAAGCACACAGCGTAATAAACTAGATAGAGTAGTAGGGAGTGTGTGTGAGAAAGAAAGAATGAAGGGAAAAGAAGGTTATATATGCACAAAGAAGAGGAGGAGAGTGAGTTTGTGATTTGGATTTAAAAAAAGTTATGGTAAAGAAACTGTGCTGAAAGACTTGGAAGTGAACTAATATGAGAAATGCTGGATTAGAGAGAGCGAAAAATGGAGAGAGAGAGAAAGGGAGTATGGGGAGGGGCACTAAGGGGGGGGTGAGAAGAGAACCTGTACTCAGTATGATGATGTATATGAAGGGAGCATGTGTGAGCAGGCAGTTTAGAGAGGACATAGGTAGTTTGAGGGAGGGATGAGAAGGGGCAGTGTAATTGTGAGATGAGAGGTGTTAGTGGTAGTGTAAGGGAATGAGAGGGGCAGTGTGCTTGTGTGGGAAAGATAAGGTTTTTCGAAGTGCAACGTAGAGATGGGTTGTATTTACATTTTTTGTTGTGTAGTGAAAATATGTTGCCTGGTGTGATGTGACATTATGTGGATAGAAATTAAATGGTATGAACTGTAGTGGAATTATGTAGAATTAGATAGTGTGTTATGTATTTAAATATGTTGATTCGTTTCTGGAGTTAATTTGCGGCGTGTGGGACTAAATTGCATTGCAGTAAGCCATAAGTGATCCTGAAATCACCATAGTAATAAAACAGAGTTTTACTGGGATAAAGGCATGGACGTTTATGTTCTGGGAGTTAAAGGTATGTTAATGATTCATCTTTTATAACAGTACATTTGTTTTAAATGTTCCAATTGAAATAATAATCAACGTTATCTGCTACCACACTTAAATAGTAAACTATGACATTGTAGGATGCTTTGATGATACCAGTATGTGAAATACTCCCCCAAAGAACAGCAGTTTGGCAGTGTTTGACGCCACTTTTTGATAACTGCAACTCACTGCCTCCGAATAATCAACTTTTGCTAAACAGTGAACAAAAGGACACAGCACCATACCGTATGTGTTTATTATAGTGTGATAATTTTTTTATTTGCTAGACATTTATTGCATACATTAAATAATGTAGACAGCACTCGGCGTTGTCAATGTATTTAGCCATGTTTTGAGTGGATGTATGTGGGGTGGAGATGAAATATGTGCAGTGTAAATATGTGGCATGGTGTGGAGTGGAATTATATGGAGCGTAATTATATTGCATGATGTGGATTTACGTGGAGTGGCATTGTTTGGCGTGGAGTGGTATGTAGTGAAGTTGAATTATGTGGCATGATGTTGAGTTATATTGTGTGGATTGCAATTATGTGGTGTGAAATGATGTAGGTTGGAGTGGCATTGTTTTGGAATTGTGTGGCATTGAGTGGAGTTGTGAGGTGCATTTATGTGGATATTAATTATGCAGTATTAAGTTTAGTGGGCTTATATCTAGTGGTATTGTGTGTCGTAAAGTGGCATGTATTGAGTGGAATTATGTAGTATGTTGTAGAATTATGTGGCATGATGTGGATTCTGTGGTGTGGATTGGATGTATGTGGCATCTAGTTGAATTATGTGTTGTGGAGTAGAATTTAGTGTCGTGGAATGGAATTGTGTGGAGTTGAATTGTGTTGTGTGGAATGGAGTGAAATTATATTGAGCGAAATCATGTGGCATGGTGTGGAGTGTATTTATGTGGAGTGTTGCTATGTGGCATGGAGTAAATTTATGTGGAGTGTAATTGTGTAGGATGGAGTAGAGTGTTCTTATTCTGTGTGGTATGGAATTGTGCTGCATTGAATTGTGTGGCGTGGCATTGTGTGGAATTGTGTGGTACGGTGTGGAATTATGTGGAGTGTAAATACAGGGCATGCTGGAGTTGAATTTTGTTGTGTAATTATGTGTTTTGGAGCGGAGTGGATATATGTGGAGTGTAATTATGTGGTGTGAAGTGTAAGTATGTAGGTTGAAGTGTAATTATGTAGAGTGGAATTATCTGAAGTTGAATTGTGTTGCGTGGAGTGTAATAGAATTATTTTGCATGGAGTGGTGTTATGTGAAGTGGAATTATGTGGCATGGAGCAGAGTGGAAATGTGTGGAGTTGAATTTGATGGATTGCATTTATGTGGCATTTCGAATGATGTGGAGTTGAATTGTGTTGATATGTGTTGTGTGAAATTATGCGATGGTCAAAAGTTGAATTTTGTGGTGTGCATTTGTGTGTTGTGAAATTGCGTGCCACTTAATTGTGTAGCGCTGTGTTGAATTATGTGGGGTTGAATGTTTGCTGTCTTCATTAGCCAGCTGAGAGCGAGGCGCAATCTGCATCCAGTGATCTTTGCAGGCTTTAAATTGCTGTTGACTTGGAATGCGCTAGAGCCAGAGTTACCAACTTTGAAACTGGTGAACCATGTTTGAGTCTCAGCCGCATTGGCTTAACATTCTGTGATCCGGAGCAATTCAGCGTATAAAAGAGACTAATATGACCTTGTGTAATGTAGCCGGTGCTCATGTAAAGCCCTAGAACCCCTTTGGGTCGTGTTTGCGTTATATAAAATTGCACCAAAAAAAAAAAAATGATTTGACAGTGAGGGCGAATTTGGCCCATGGACTATACGAGAAACTGGGATAATTTTGGTTGATGAGATAAGAAAACAAGTTATAGGCCAGCTTTTACAATATGCACTTTTGTAAGGTCCTATCAGTCAGTGTTTTTGTGAGCATGAGCGCCCTCAGTTTATCACGCCTCTGAAAGCATGATGACATGGTAAAGTACTTGTATACAGGAACACTATATATCCGCACCGGATGACGTCTGAGATGAGTTGTTGCCTAGGAGGCCGGGAGTGCATGCCCAAAGTGTTCCCTGTACAGATTCTCCTCTGCCCGGTTTACAAATCTTTGAAAAACTTGGCGCAAGCCTTCACAGTGTTTAGTGCGATTTATTCAAAATGAGATCCCTTTTGTTGATTCAGTACTACAAGGGTATGGCTCTACGTCCACCATCTTTAAAGGGCCTATTATGACCACGTATGTTGACAATCGGCACAGCGTGAAAGAAAATACAGTAGGTTTACAGCAGTTATTAGCTTGCCTTTGTAGATCTGTCTTACCCGATGTGAAATCTAATTAACTTTTTTACGTGGCAAGAAGATTAAACTTAACTCCACGTTTCTACAGTTGTATTGTTATTTTGTAATTTGAAATTTCATTTTTCTGATTGCGCTGTATTGTTTACTTGCACATTCAGATACAACTGTCCATTTGATCTTCTGTCTTCATGGTAATGCACTTTTTATACATTCGCCGACTTGACGTGCAGTGCAGGATAATGGAGTTATGTTTGTTAACAGACGTAACTGAAACTAGCTGGTCACATCCTCACACTGGCCTGGGCTGCGCGGTCTCCCAGGCTCTACAGTGCAGCCAGCTTTCCTCTGTCTGGGAGGATGGGGTCTAGCAGAAGCCTTGACTAGAGTTGTTGAAAGGGCTGGTTAGGGTAATCCTCCCACCACTTCTCCCGCACTTAGCAACTAACTTACACAGTCAGCGAAGTACTACAGGCAGGTGTTAGCAAACAGCGAGGCCTGCAGAGAGCTGCGAACCGGGGAGCAGAGTAGGTATATGTTATCCGTCCGCCTTCTCTTTAGCGCACGCGCAACACTGCCGGCCTGTGGCTCAGTCCCCGCCAGCATATACCATCAGGGAGGCACCGCAGCATGAATGCTTGTAAGTTGATTCAGCCACCTACGCCGCCACTTGTAATATAATCACGACATATCACCTTGAAATAAAATGTATAAATGCTATTAAAGTGCTCATGCTGCCGCCCGTGGTTGATGACTACACACAGCTCACTAAAGATAGTGATCACTCTTACAAATACAGCTGCTGACTGCAGTGCAGACTATCAACTGAGGCAGCCTCCATTATGCGGTTTGAAACTGTGCATGGTAGTACTTCGCTCCCGTACCGCTGCCGGCCCACCTATAGGTCACACATGGAGCCAGGGCAGGTGAAGAATGCGTTACATCACAGTCCAGCCCAGACAATGGGAATCTCTGCCTGGGGCAAGGGCTGGTGAGGCTCAGGCAGCAGGGGGGGCACAGCAGGACTTAAAAACACTCCTGCCTGGTGCCAGTGTGAGCGTGATTTCCTGCACAGCAGAGTAGCACTGACAAGTCGCGCATGGACTGGAGGCCCTCCGTCAGGGCCCGAAATTAGATTTAAAGTTTAGTTAGTGCTTTAAATCAAGAGTCAGCTGAATGGAGCCTAGCCCGCCGCGGCACTCACTGAGCCTGGTGGGCAGTGAGCAGAGCGACAGACTGTAAAGTTTAAAAACTATCAATACATCAGTGAGCCACGCAGCAGCCTCTCCATGATGACAGTCTGTGCGACCTCTAGTCTGCGACCAGGTCCGGTCGCAGGGCAGCGGCATGATCACATCAGCAGTGCGTGTGCGTGCTGTGTGAATGAAACGATGGATTTAGGCCCAGATCTCTGTACTGGGGTGAATGTATGACATTGTTCTGCATTCTGTCCATCAATTGTTGTTTTTGCATTTGTCACCCCGAGTGGGAAGGGTATGCTCAGACGTGAGTCCCTTGCTCTCCATGCCACTGGAATCAGGCTATCCTGGCTGACGAGGGCTGAAAGCCCGAAACCGGTCCTAGGATGCTTGTTTCCAGTCCAGGGAGGACCTGGCTTGGCAGTTCGGGCTGGACTGTTCCCATGGGGCACAGGGTCAAGACTGATTTGCATATGGCTGGGTTCAAACTGGAATGGCATGGTGAGCAAAAAAACGATGGATTTAGGCCCAGATCTCTGTACTGGGGTGAATGTATGACATTGTTCTGCATTCTGTCCATCAATTGTTGTTTTTGCATTTGTCACCCCGAGTGGGAAGGGTATGCTCAGACGTGAGTCCCTTGCTCTCCATGCCACTGGAATCAGGCTATCCTGGCTGACGAGGGCTGAAAGCCCGAAACCGGTCCTAGGATGCTTGTTTCCAGTCCAGGGAGGACCTGGCTTGGCAGTTCGGGCTGGACTGTTCCCATGGGGCACAGGGTCAAGACTGATTTGCATATGGCTGGGTTCAAACTGGAATGGCATGGTGAGCAAAAAACGATGGATTTAGGCCCAGATCTCTGTACTGGGGTGAATGTATGACATTGTTCTGCATTCTGTCCATCAATTGTTGTTTTTGCATTTGTCACCCCGAGTGGGAAGGGTATGCTCAGACGTGAGTCCCTTGCTCTCCATGCCACTGGAATCAGGCTATCCTGGCTGACGAGGGCTGAAAGCCCGAAACCGGTCCTAGGATGCTTGTTTCCAGTCCAGGGAGGACCTGGCTTGGCAGTTCGGGCTGGACTGTTCCCATGGGGCACAGGGTCAAGACTGATTTGCATATGGCTGGGTTCAAACTGGAATGGCATGGTGAGCAAAAAAACGATGGATTTAGGCCCAGATCTCTGTACTGGGGTGAATGTATGACATTGTTCTGCATTCTGTCCATCAATTGTTGTTTTTGCATTTGTCACCCCGAGTGGGAAGGGTATGCTCAGACGTGAGTCCCTTGCTCTCCATGCCACTGGAATCAGGCTATCCTGGCTGACGAGGGCTGAAAGCCCGAAACCGGTCCTAGGATGCTTGTTTCCAGTCCAGGGAGGACCTGGCTTGGCAGTTCGGGCTGGACTGTTCCCATGGGGCACAGGGTCAAGACTGATTTGCATATGGCTGGGTTCAAACTGGAATGGCATGGTGAGCAAAAAAACGATGGATTTAGGCCCAGATCTCTGTACTGGGGTGAATGTATGACATTGTTCTGCATTCTGTCCATCAATTGTTGTTTTTGCATTTGTCACCCCGAGTGGGAAGGGTATGCTCAGACGTGAGTCCCTTGCTCTCCATGCCACTGGAATCAGGCTATCCTGGCTGACGAGGGCTGAAAGCCCGAAACCGGTCCTAGGATGCTTGTTTCCAGTCCAGGGAGGACCTGGCTTGGCAGTTCGGGCTGGACTGTTCCCATGGGGCACAGGGTCAAGACTGATTTGCATATGGCTGGGTTCAAACTGGAATGGCATGGTGAGCAAAAAAACGATGGATTTAGGCCCAGATCTCTGTACTGGGGTGAATGTATGACATTGTTCTGCATTCTGTCCATCAATTGTTGTTTTTGCATTTGTCACCCCGAGTGGGAAGGGTATGCTCAGACGTGAGTCCCTTGCTCTCCATGCCACTGGAATCAGGCTATCCTGGCTGACGAGGGCTGAAAGCCCGAAACCGGTCCTAGGATGCTTGTTTCCAGTCCAGGGAGGACCTGGCTTGGCAGTTCGGGCTGGACTGTTCCCATGGGGCACAGGGTCAAGACTGATTTGCATATGGCTGGGTTCAAACTGGAATGGCATGGTGAGCAAAAAAACGATGGATTTAGGCCCAGATCTCTGTACTGGGGTGAATGTATGACATTGTTCTGCATTCTGTCCATCAATTGTTGTTTTTGCGTGTGACACTAAGGTAACAGTACTGTAAAGTCAGTACTGTGGCAGACTGACCAGAAAGTACTTACTTGCTGATTGTTGTTGTGAACTTTACTCCAGTCTGGCAGGAGGCACGGTCTGTCTGAGCGCCGGGGGTTCCGGCGGCCACGGCGCACCATGACTGAGCTGCACGGGGTAGGTGGTCGCGGGCATACAGCTGTGCAGCACTGCGTCGTGCAGTCTCCCCGCAGCGCCCGATGCGGCACCTCATGATGCCGTGCGGCCATGATGCTGCCGGACCTGCTGACTGACCCTGAGAGTCACTGTCCGGGAGGTGAGGTAGATGCTGTGCCGGACTCCCGCCGGTCCAACCATGTGCCGCGGCCGGGTTAATATTAAATTGCCCCATCCTGCGCAGGCAGCAGCGCACTCTCACTATCAGACTGAGAGGGACGCCAGCTGCGCGGACCCGACCCGACGACACCACAACTCCATGAATCCAGGGATGGCGCACAACCTTACTCATCCGTGATGCCAATCTCTGAGAGTCTTGTGTTGCCACACGCCCTGTCACCCATAAGACTCCATAAGATCTCTCAGCGCCTCCACAGATTGTGTTGTGTAGGTGACGTGCGCCGGAGCACTCCAGTGCGGAATCCAGCACGAGGTTAAAGCCCTGCCCCCACACTTTGGACTCCACCCACCGTATTTCTCAATATAGTGAAAATTACTGGAAAAAAAGCTCTTTAAACCAGTGGTGCGCGTGCACCACAGAGGAGCGGGGGCGAGGGAGCCTGCTGTCTGTGCCGCGCTGATGCGCGTGCTAGACACTGGCGGGAATGGGCGTAACAAAGGCGGGACATATGCCCGCCTTTGCCCCATCGCCTGCCTTATTTTTGTAAACAAAACACGCAAAACCCAATGGCAGCCGGCGGAAGCTTGAGCACACGCACGAGTGTGTGGTCAGCTTCCAGAACCCCATACAAGAGGTCTCGTGCTGCGCGAGCAGTGCTGCGCACAGCAACGCTAGGCGCGAGACCTGAAAATGTGTTCCTTTCCACAGAAGCTACTGTTATTTCATGAGAAGTAATTCATTCTGCAGGCTTCAATGGTCTGTCTGCTTGAGTTATTCCTGTGTGCACACGGAGTGTATCTTGTGCCTGTGCGTGTGTGCCAGATGAGTCTTGGGTCTACATGTCTATGGGGTGAGCCTGAGTGCAGGGTGAGCGAGGTCGCTGTGAGTGCAGGGTAGGTGGGTGCCTACTAGTGTAGAATAAATTGTGTCTGTGTAAGTGTACAGTAAGGAATGTGTCTCTGTAAATGCAGGGCGAATCTTGTTTCAGTGTACATGTAGGGTGATGGAAGTTCTTACGCGAGTTCAGTGTGGATTGTGGGAGTGCAGGGTTTGCCTTTGTGCATGCAAAGAGTGCTTGTGTGCATGCAGGGTTATAGATGTGCCGGGGCGCATGCAGAGTGAGATGTGTGTCTAAGTTTGTGCATGGTGATGGGTGTGCCTGATCGAAAGCTGAGCCTGTGAGTGCGAGTGCGAGTGGCGAGTCTCGTGTTTGTGTGTGCGCAGGGTTATGTTATTGAGTTTTGTATAGCGCGGCAATTACCCGGAGGTGTCCTGGCGCGGTCATGAAAACTGGGAGGACTTAGGATGGGAGCAGCAATACGTATACCTGGACCTATTCATTCCGGAACAACCAGGTCTTTAGTTCCCGTCTGAATAATAGGAGATCCGTCGTAGCCCTAAGGTAGGGCGGAAGTTCATTCCAGGTTTTGGCAGCCACGTAGATGAAGCTCCTGCCTCCCCAACGCTCTTTCCTAATGCGTGTGACATGTGCCAGGTTGGCAGATTTTGAACGAAGACATCTCCCTGGCACATACCAGTGTAATCTGTTCTTCAGAAATTCTGGACCTAACCCATGCAGAGCCTTAAAGGTCAAGGTCAGGGCCTTAAACCGAATACGGCTCTTGACCGGGAGCCAGTGCAGAGTTTTTCTTCCCTGGGAAGCAGAGGCAAATCTGGAGTTGCCCATGAGAAGACGGACTGCAGCATTCTGAAGGATCTGAAGTTTACTCAATGCCCTACATTGAGCATTGAGAAAAAGTCCATTACAGTAGTCCAGACTAGCAAGTACCAACCCCCTGACCACGATATGTCTGCTGTCTTGGGGTAACAGGGGTAGCACTTTACTCAGCATCCTAATGGTGTACATGGTTTTGGATGTAACCTCCTTAATGTGGTAATCCAAAGTCAGTCTATCATCCAGGATAATGCCAAGATTTTTTGCTTTTGCAACTGGAATTGGAAGCTTACCCAGAGAGTCTGGCCGGCAAGCTGGTGTCCAAAAATTAGAGATGTTGCCAAAGAGAAGAACCTCAGTTTTGTCTGAGTTTAATTTGAGGCAGTTCTCAGCCATCCAGCTCCCGACTGCTGACATACATTCACGCAGACGCTCTTCAGTATTAGTCTCCCCTCCAGGAGTCTGAGAGACCACAATTTGAGTGGGAGCGGCAGCAGGCACAGGAGCGTGGGGGTGACCAGGCCTCCCTCGCCTCAGGAAGACCAGAAGCGGAGGACGCTCCTTCTCATACCTCGCAGCCAAGACTGGAACGACCTCCCGAAACACCTCAGAACCTCCTCCTCTCTAATGGACTTCCAAAGGTACCTCAACAAATGGCTCTTTCAGACGAAATAGGCACAATCTCCTCCTCCGCCCTTAGGCCTGCTGTACTCAGCACCTGGATACTCTTGTGGGTGTTTTTCCGAGCTCTACAAATTCGCATAACATATAACACCAATACAAATGGCCTGCCCGAGAGCTGACCAGTGAGCATGCTATGTGAACAGTATGCACACCAGCAGAGAGAGAGTGAGTGAGAATAGCGTGCCTTTACTTTCTGCTGTGGTCCATGGAAATAAAAGAAGGGATACTAATACGCTGGAATGGTGTGGCATCACTGTATTGGTTGTCTTTCTATATCAATGCTCATTGCAAACAAAGGAAGGACTTCTCTACTGTCTCTTCTGCTCAGACAGAAAACAGCACAGTGCAGGAGGTGGCAAATATTCAAGTCCTTTGACATAAGTTTTGGTGGTGTTCACTGGCACAAGTTAACCATTGATAGTTGTGATTCCAAATCTCAATTAATTAAAGGAAACGCATTATGGTTTGTACATGGAGTGAAGCACTCATTCCCTTCAGTTCATGCGTGACGTTATTTTCAGCGCTGGGTGATGGAGGCACAAGAACTTTAACAAGGTTTAAGAATGTTTTACAAAGTTACAGTACAGCAAGCTGTCACCAGATGTTCTTCTTGGCTTTGATACAAGTCCTTGCTGTACCAGGAGGTAGTGCCCAAGGCCATTACTAGACGCCCTAGAGGGGTCTACCAGACCCCTTAATGACTTCACCCAAGAGAATTACTAACAGAGCAGACCCCCCCCTCGAATGTCCCATTTTGCTGAAAGTGGAAGGAATAAAGCCAAAGGGTCTCTTTGATCTGTTGGTCTAGAAGGTACCTGCTAGTTAAGGAAGAGCAAATGTCACAAACAAGCAATGGCAATTCCAGTCGGTCTGGATTTAATGTGCTGCACCCTGCACTCGCACACCGTTCATCCTGCATTCACAAAGGCTCACCCTGCAGTCACACAAGTGTGCTGTTTACCATAACAAGCAAGTACAACTCACTGTACACTGAGGCACAAAACTCACCCTCATGAACTCCTGAGGCTTGAGCCGGGAGCTTAGTTTAATGTTTAATGACTCGTGAGTAATTTTGGCATTTTGCACATCTGTGAATTTCTCTGTACTATTTGCATCCTTTGCACATCCCGGTGATTTTATTCTTTTAATTTCACTACCGCTGCTTTATTTTAATTGCTGTGGGTTGTGTGGCATATTCAGGGGGCACGTCTGAGTAACAAGGCGGGACTCCCGAGTACAGTCGCCATCTTAGGCGTATGCAGGTCAGCAGGCTAGTCCCTGACTCTGTATAAAAGACGCCCTGGCGCGAGCGCCCCGCCCCCGACAGCCGATTGGACCGCGCTCCCGCCTCCCCGCAGACCCTCCCGACCGGCTCCCTTCTTAAGGGGAGCCAGACCAAGATCTAGGGAGTGACCACAGCGCCTTCGGCCTGGTCACCCCCACGCTCCTGTGCCTGCTGCCGCTCCCGCTGCCCCAGCCTCCCGAGGGCCGCCGAGCCCACACCTGCTTTTCCCGCCGCCCCAGCCCGTGGCCACGCCCCCGACAGCCGATTGGACCGCGCTCCCGCCTCCCCGCAGACCCTCCCGACCGGCTCCCTTCTTAAGGGGAGCCAGACCAAGATCTAGGGAGTGACCACAGTGCCTTCGGCCTGGTCACCCCCACGCTCCTGTGCCTGCTGCCGCTCCCGCTGCCCCAGCCTCCCGAGGGCCGCCGAGCCCACACCTGCTTTTCCCGCCGCCCCAGCCCGTGGCCCCGCCCCCGACAGCCGATTGGACCGCGCTCCCGCCTCCCCGCAGACCCTCCCGACCGGCTCCCTTCTTAAGGGGAGCCAGACCAAGATCTAGGGAGTGACCACAGCGCCTTCGGCCTGGTCACCCCCACGCTCCTGTGCCTGCTGCCGCTCCCGCTGCCCCAGCCTCCCGAGGGCCGCCGAGCCCACACCTGCTTTTCCCGCCGCCCCAGCCCGTGGCCCCGCCCCCGACAGCCGATTGGACCGCGCTCCCGCCTCCCCGCAGACCCTCCCGACCGGCTCCCTTCTTAAGGGGAGCCAGACCAAGATCTAGGGAGTGACCACAGCGCCTTCGGCCTGGTCACCCCCACGCTCCTGTGCCTGCTGCCGCTCCCGCTGCCCCAGCCTCCCGAGGGCCGCCGAGCCCACACCTGCTTTTCCCGCCGCCCCAGCCCGTGGCCCCGCCCCCGACAGCCGATTGGACCGCGCTCCCGCCTCCCCGCAGACCCTCCCGACCGGCTCCCTTCTTAAGGGGAGCCAGACCAAGATCTAGGGAGTGACCACAGCGCCTTCGGCCTGGTCACCCCCACGCTCCTGTGCCTGCTGCCGCTCCCGCTGCCCCAGCCTCCCGAGGGCCGCCGAGCCCACACCTGCTTTTCCCGCCGCCCCAGCCCGTGGCCCCGCCCCCGACAGCCGATTGGACCGCGCTCCCGCCTCCCCGCAGACCCTCCCGACCGGCTCCCTTCTTAAGGGGAGCCAGACCAAGATCTAGGGAGTGACCACAGCGCCTTCGGCCTGGTCACCCCCACGCTCCTGTGCCTGCTGCCGCTCCCGCTGCCCCAGCCTCCCGAGGGCCGCCGAGCCCACACCTGCTTTTCCCGCCGCCCCAGCCCGTGGCCCCGCCCCCGACAGCCGATTGGACCGCGCTCCCGCCTCCCCGCAGACCCTCCCGACCGGCTCCCTTCTTAAGGGGAGCCAGACCAAGATCTAGGGAGTGACCACAGCGCCTTCGGCCTGGTCACCCCCACGCTCCTGTGCCTGCTGCCGCTCCCGCTGCCCCAGCCTCCCGAGGGCCGCCGAGCCCACACCTGCTTTTCCCGCCGCCCCAGCCCGTGGCCCCGCCCCCGACAGCCGATTGGACCGCGCTCCCGCCTCCCCGCAGACCCTCCCGACCGGCTCCCTTCTTATGACGTCCCCAGAGCGACCGCGCAGCGGACGCGCGCAGCGGGAGCACCGATTGAGCGCCGAAGGTGCGCCAAAGGTAAGCCCGTCTGCGCCCGTCCGCGACCGGATCGCGCCCAGCGCCAGGACCCCTGGCCCACGAGGACCCCGACCGACCCGCCTGACATACACCGCCGCCACCCTCATCGCACTAAACACCGGCCGATTCCCAGGATGCTACCGAGCCACACCACGACGCACCCACGGACCCTTCAGCTGCCACGCCTGCAAGTTCACCTGCATCCGGAACTGCCTCGCACCAGCACCCGCCAAGTCGAACACCAGCAGCACCCACCTCAAGTGCATCCTGCTCAACACCCGCTCCGTCCACAGACACGCCATCGAACTCTGGAACCTCCTAGACGCCACAGCCCCGGACGTTGCCTTCCTCACGGAGACTTGGATGAACGCCTCTTCAGCTCCCGACATCGCCATCGCCATCCCAGAGGGCTACAAGATCACCCGGAGGGATCGCACCGCCAACCAGATGGGAGGAGGCATCGCCATCATCCACAGGAACACCATCCGTCTCACGACCAGCACCGACAACACCCTGACCACTGCCGAACACCTGCATTTCCAGATCCACACCGACCCGAAGACCACCCTCAGAGGCACCCTGATCTACCGACCTCCGGGACCACGCACCCAATTCAGCGAGGACATCGCCGACTTCGTCAGCCCGCATGCCCTCCCCTCCGCTGACTACATCCTCCTGGGGGACCTCAACTTCCACCTGGAGAACAACAACGACCGCAACACCAGCACCCTGCTCGACAACCTCGCCAATCTTGGACTCAAGCAGCTGGTGTCCACCCCCACCCACCTCGCCGGACACACACTCGACGCAGTCTTCTCTTCCTGCACAGACATCGACTTCAGCCACGCCACAGAGCTTCAATGGACGGACCACAGCTGCGTCCACTTCACCTTCAAAAGAACGACGACCCACCACCACCAGCAACAGGCTGCCCGCAGAAGCTGGAACAAGATCACAGCCGACCAGCTCGCCACCTCCCTGAGCCAGCACCCTCCTGCCAGCTCAGCGAACCCCAGCCAGGCCGCCGACAACCTCACGAAGTGGATCAGCAACTGCGCGGACGAGCTCGCCCCGCTGAGGACCCCGCCCAGCAGACCCGGCAGCAAGAAAGCCCCATGGTTCACCGACGAACTCAAGAGCTCCAAGAAGAACTGCCGAGCCCTCGAGAAAGTCTGGAGAAGGGAACCTACACCGGACAACAGAACCTCCTTCAAGCTTGCCACCCGGAAGCACCACCAGCTGATCCGCGCCGCCAAGAAAACAGCATTCAAGGACCGGCTGGACAACAACGCACACAACTGCAAGGAACTCTTCAACATCGTGAAAGAGCTATCCAACCCCAGCGCAGGAAACAACGACATCACCCCATCGCAAGACCTCTGCAACTCCCTCGCCTCATACTTCCACAACAAGATCGCGGACATACACAACAGCTTCAACAACCAACCAACGCACACCACGACAGAACAACCACCCCCCACCACCACCCTCCACGCCTGGACCCCGATCAGCACCGAAGACACCATCCGCACGATGAACTCCATCCACTCCGGATCACCGACCGACCCCTGCCCTCACCACGTCTTCAACAAGGCCGACGCTGTCATCGCACCCCACCTGCGAGACATCATCAACACATCCTTCGACACCGCCACCTTCCCCGAGAGCTGGAAGCACGCCGAACTCAGCGCTCTACTCAAGAAACCCACAGCGGACCCCACCGAACTCAAGAACTACCGCCCCATCTCGCTCCTCCCGTTTCCAGCCAAAGTCATCGAGAAGACCGTCAACAAGCAGCTGGCCGCCTTCCTCGAGACGAATGGATCCCTCGACCCCTCACAGTCTGGCTTCCGAGCCAACCACAGCACCGAGACCGCCCTCATCGCCGCCACCGATGACATCCGAGCCCTGATGGACAACGGAGAAACAGCGGCCCTCATCCTCCTAGACCTCTCCGCGGCATTCGACACTGTCTGCCACCGCACCCTAGTACAGCGCCTCAGCAACGTCGGAATCCAGGACAAGGCTCTGGAATGGATCATCTCCTTCCTCGACGGAAGAACACAGAGAGTCCGCCTACCACCGTACAAGTCAGAGGCCACCGAAGTCATCTGCGGCGTCCCCCAAGGATCCTCGCTGAGCCCCACCCTCTTCAACGTCTACATGAGCCCCCTCGCGGCCATCGCACGCCAACACAACCTCAGCATAATCTCCTACGCCGACGACACCCAGCTGATCCTCTCCCTGACCAACGACCCCGCCGCCGCAAGAGCCAACCTGCACGAAGGGATGAAAGAGGTAGCCGAGTGGATGACGACCAGCCGCCTGAAACTGAACTCAGACAAGACGGAGGTCCTCATCCTGGGCTCTTCACCCTCCGCCTGGGACGACTCCTGGTGGCCTCCCGCCCTGGGCACCGCACCCAAACCGACAGACCATGCACGCAACCTGGGCTTCGTCCTGGACTCCTCCCTCTCCATGACCAGACAAGTCAACAACGTCTCCTCGGCGTGCTTCAACATCCTACGCATGCTACGGAAGATCTTCTGGTGGATCCCCACCGAGACCAGGAAGACAGTCACCCAGGCCCTCGTCACTAGCCGACTGGACTACGGCAACGCCCTCTACGCCGGTACCACCGCCAAGCTCCAGAAGAGACTCCAGCGGATCCAGAACGCCTCAGCCAGACTCATCCTCGACATCCCACGAACCAGCCACATCTCCGGACATCTGAGAGACCTACACTGGCTCCCCGTCAACAAAAGAATCACCTTCCGCCTCCTCACCCACGCACACAAAGCCCTACACGACCAAGGCCCGAGCTACCTCAACAGCCGAATCAACTTCTACGCTCCCAAACGCCACCTCCGTTCAGCCAACCACGCCCTCGCCGCGGTCCCCCGCATCCGAAGAGCGACTACAGGAGGAATGTCCTTCTCCTACCTGGCCGCCAAGACCTGGAACTCCCTCCCTCCCGACCTGCGCCTGACCCAAGACCACCTCTCCTTCAGGAAGAAGCTGAAGACCTGGCTGTTCGAGCAGTAGCGGCACCCACCCTACCCCCAGCGCCTTGAGACCCTACGGGTATGTGGTGCGCTTTAGAAATGTCTTTGATTTGATTTGATTTGCTCTTGCCTGGATGCAGATCGAAGGTGTCTGGTGAGTTGGTAGAAGTTGAGGCGCGGTTGAGGTAAGCTGGACCGGTGCTGTGGAGAGCTTTGCAGGCGTGGGTGAGCAGCTTTAAGTTACATCTCTCCAGGACTGAGAGACAGTCCAGATTGTTGGTGTGGAGAGAAATGGTTATTTGGTGGGATGTTCAGGATGAGTCTGGCTGCGGCATTCTGGGTAGTTTGGAGTAGGTGAAGGACATGGGCTGGGATTCCAAAGCAGAGGGCTCCTGGCAACAATGGTGCTGCAGGTAAGGCCTGATTTTTTCCAATTTGTTTTTTTACAAATTTCGCTCTGAAAACTCCACTGTGTCTTGAACCAGTTAGAGGGTTATCATAGAACAGATATTCCTTGTAGTAAGAGTTGATGCCAAGCTCTGTGATTTAACATTGCATCGATGTAGCTGGACAGTCCATTTTGTGTTTTTATGTGCCAACTTGTGCAAACAACATTTGTAGATGCCCTGTAGGCTTCATTAGCACATTAAAGCCAGACCCACTGTGCTTGTTGTATTTATGTGTTTCGAAATGGAAAATAGCTAGATATTAATCTGTAGTGTGTTCTGCCTATACTCTCACAATATAGTTTACGGTGCCTTTGGTTTTGCGCATAATTTAGTCAAAACTGCTGCATAATGTTATCTCCAATCACCTCATGATTCTAATGCCCTGAGTATTTTATTGCGAGCATCTCCTTGGTGAATCACAACTTCGAACTGTCCGGCCGGAAGACCCACCTTCAGTGCAGCAAAGAGCCAGATATGTAGTTTAAAATCTTCAAAGCTTGCTAAGAGTCCTGATGAAAGCTGCCTCGTCGTGACCTCTGCCCTCTCGCGTGCTCCTATCCATGTGCGTGACTCAGGCACTCCGGAGGAGTGAGCGACAGCGAAGACGGACGGCCCCCGAAGCTGGACTGTTTATGTGCGCGTGAGGGGCATCGTGGGGTGATCTTTGGGCCTACTGGTACAGACCCTCGCAGAGTAAATGACGGCCTCAGGGGGGGGGAACAGATGTTTCACTACTTGCAAAGTCCAGGAAGGAATCCCACATAAACACTTTTACATTAGCGGGTAGAAGCGGCACCTTAAATACTATCCAGAAACTAAAGCGCGTGTTTACTTCTTTCATCGCCAGGACCAGATAGAAAATTGTGCAAGTAAAAATACAAAGGATTTTGTACA
This sequence comes from Triturus cristatus, assembly GCF_964204655.1. Taxonomy (NCBI): domain Eukaryota; kingdom Metazoa; phylum Chordata; class Amphibia; order Caudata; family Salamandridae; genus Triturus; species Triturus cristatus. The sequence goes on from NC_140585.1 coordinate 1,038,065,210, forward strand.
TTCATTTTAAATGAAATCCCACCAGCATCAAGGTAACAGTCAGGCACCAGATGACGAACAAGCCTGCACCAACATTACTTTAATGCCATGTTGCGCCTGCCACGCTAAAATGTTCATTTAGAGGCCGGCTGCGAGGAACTTTTTTAATTAAAGTAATGCATTCAAACAGCGCCCTAGTGGCATCAATGTCAGAACAAGCACGGTCCACTTTCACTTTCGTCCGTAGTGAATGCTTTCTTGTCTTTATGGGGCCATGTGTTTGAAACACATGGCCCCATAAAGATAAGAAAGCTTTCACCACGCACGAAAGGCAGACAAGCCCGTCCAAATGGGACGGCTCAAAAAGCCGGGCAAAAACGTCATCAACAGCTCTTTTCCAATGGGTGGCCACCGTTTAGCATAAACGGTGACGCCAGCCAATGGAAAAGAGGGGCGGGGCTTAACGCCCTTTACAGAAATACCCTAAATCATTAAATCTCGCCAGCGAGACTGCGCATGTGCGCAGCCTACGCCAGTCGAGACCTAAAAACAAGTATTGACATTTTTCATCGATTCACATTCGACTCCCCCTGTCTCCGTCCCCTCCCGTTTGGCTCACCACCCCTAAACCTCATTGATAGATCTTATTCCCCGTTACACTCGTGTTCAAAATCAGTGGTTCTTCAGGGAAAGAGTGGTTCAGGGTCTTGTCTCGGATTGGCCGAAGTTTGGGTCTATTAAAACATGTGAATTGGTTAACTGTGCCAATTGCTTTCTCTCTGTCTGTTAATGCACTTACATGGTACTGCTGGTTTTAAATGCCATGGGACTCTCCCCCCCCCCCCCCCCCCTCACCGTGATGACAGGGAAGAGTCAAGCATGTGAATCTATGAAAGATATCAATACTGAAGAACTACAGTGTGGAGGTAACACTTTGTTTCAATACAACTACACTTTGCCAATGCTCCAAACATTCCTTCTGTGAAACCATAATGAGCTCATGATTTTTCATTTTATTGAATTCCATCTTCAGAAAGGTGCTTCTGCCTGGCTGTTGACCAATGGTATGTTTTCAGTATGCTCATCTGTACATTAAAACATATGCTTGTTTGAGGCCACACACTTACAGGTCTCAGAATATGATTTTGGGATGTGTAACTGGCAAGTCATGGGCTTGATTCCCAATGCATCTTCCATTCCTAATGAAATTGAATAAGTGAGTGCCAATCAGTTGGCAATATTATTGCCTGTTCATTACTATGCCAGAAATTTGCCATATTCTAAATCAAAATAAAATTGTAAAATAGCTTCTAACATTGAGCAGTTCTTATTTAAGATGACAGCTACATCCAAGCCAGAAGCCACCAGATTTAAAGAGTAGGCAAAAGAGGAAGTTACCTTGAAATAACTTTGCAGTGAATGGTGTTCTAATAGTTGTTCTTCAGTTTCAAGAACACATAAAATAAGTGCCTGATAGAATATGTGGTTGATTGGCAATGACCTGCCAAGATGTCACTCCAACAGAAACAGAAAGCATGCCTCTTAATAGCATGTCATAGTAACAAAAACATTTGTTTAATTAGATTCTGAATCCCCCAGCACTTAAAGTGTCAACTCCACAAAAATAGCAATGTTCTTAACTTCTGCAAGGGCAATATGCATTATAAAATGCAACATCTGTTACAAATTTCTCCAAAATGCCTTTTAGAAGTATGACAGTATCACTCCTCTAGGACTGTTCCTAAATGTCTATTATAGAAATTAGTCTCTCCGACCTGGGTAGCGAAAGGAACATCTTTAAATGGGGCACAGGTGGGGCAAACAAGACACACCAGGCAAACAACTTGGATACCAGTTTGTATTGCAACACTGGAACAAGTTGTGCACAAAGTAGTGTTTGCATTGTGCAGTAACAATCTGTTACATACAATATCAAACCTAAGCATTTTGCTGCAAAACTACACTGGTTTGAAGAGGAAGAAGACAGTAATGCACTGCCTACACGAGGAGACTGCATGCATAGCATCACAGGGAAAAACCACACAAGCCATACGTTAAAGCAAATTCTACACCTGTCTTAAAATGCATTTGGAGAAACTGTTCATAGAGGAATTTGTTTTATGCATAAGAGGTATGACAAATCATATGTTCTGGCTTTACATATCTGAGCTATTTCTCAGTCTTCCCATAGGTCAAGCACCACACATCTGAGCTATCCCTCAGAAGACCATGTATAGTCACCAAAGGACAGAGTCACAACCAATCATTTCTGCTTGACTTCTTCTAAAATTGCTACCAGCCCGGCGTTTAGCGCCTGAGGGCACTCACTGATGTATAAAAAAACCTATATATGCAGGATTTGAGTTGAGTTATGACTCTAAAAGCGCAACAAACACCCTATGGTTGAACTGACTAACATCAGAAAAGAAATCACGATCATCGATAACACAGATTAATTGTAATAGCCTGCCGTAACATAGAATGGTTCTCTATTTGTCCAGGCTGAGAAGGAGTGCATTTCAAGTAGTGGAAGGAACAAAAGAGAAGAAACTTTATGACAAGTCAATGCATTCAAGCTTGTAAACAGCTGACTCAGGAAAGCCAATGTAGCAAGCATTAGCATAGTTTAAAATGGAAATGATAGGAGCATTAACAAACTTTCATTGGCACAGATTAAAAGAAGGTTTTTCCTGAAGCTCCTGATTTGGAGGACGTAGATTGACAAAGCTAACAGCAGCATGGCAGTAGGAAATGTCTTCATTGTAATCTTGCCTGACGCAGTTCAACACAACCTCATTGGCTGCCTCAGTACCTAAACCAGGTCTTAAACTCATCTGGCTAGCATCTAGTATTTGGTATTTGGTGATTTTCAAAATGTTTAGAAAGCTGGTGAGCCAAACCTTCTCACCAATTTTAGTGATGGCTAGCAAAAGAAAGGTAAGCCTGAAGCTAGCTTCTGTCCTAGGGCCCCAGTTTGACTTCATCAAAAGAGGTTTGAGGATCCCTTTCTTCCATCCAGCGACAGATGAAAACAGATTTTAAGGATGAAGTTAAAACAAGAGTAACAGTTTGAGTCCTGACTGGACAAACGTCATCTGGAGAGCCTGACTTTAGGAAGGTAAACAAGGAGTAAACCTTCTCTTCTTCTTAAATCATAGTGAGGACTGTTATAAGCGTGACAAAAAGGCAAAAGCTTGTAATTATACAGCATAAGGCAAGATGAAACCAGAGGCTGGGCAATACAGTCATGAATGGCCTTAATCTTCCCCCACAAAAAAAGCAGATTGTGTCGAACAACTTGAGGGGGAATAGTCATTTCAACACAGGGCAGATTGGTGAGATTGGTGAGATTGGAGACTGCCTGGACTAGAGACCCTGAGGAGGGAGGCCTGAGAAAAGAATCTAAAATAAGAGGTCATACTAGCAGTAAGAAACACTTTGTAATGCCCGAGTTGTTGACATGTATGTGGTGGTTTCAAAGCCTGGTCTATGTGTGTGTGTGCTTGCGTGTGCAAATATATTTTTTTATGGAAACTTGTAAAGAAAATGCCTGCACCACTTACAATCTGATTGCTTAATATTGAAAATAGATTTATTTATTTTTTATAAGATCTGTTTTTATTTTCTACGAACAAAGTAGAACAGAGGTCCGAAATGACACAGCGTTAAGCCTACAATCCATTTAGGGCCGGCCGTGTTTCACCCAAGACTCCAAGAATATGCAAAAGCATGAAGAGACAATTGAAAACGCAGCGTGTCGCCTACAACCCTTGGCGGGCCGGCTGCGTGACATTGTATATATAGCAATATTAGGGTGGTCATAGAGAAGAGCTTAGAGGGTTACGGAAAGTACCAATAGCATTAGAATGGGATGCTCTGTTAGAAGCTCTAAAGTCCTTAGATGAAGTTGAAGTCCTGCCATGAGTATTATCACCTAACACACGAAAGGATAACCATGCTCTACTGACGACGCATATGCAGGAGGTATCAAGATACATGAAAACAATCGGGCAACAAGCCTAGATTGATGTTCACACATGCAAGGCCGGAAGTAGAAGTACACGTGAGACCGGGGGAGGGAGGGAAGAGGGGAGTTTTGGGAAGTTAGAGATACTAATGTGGACATATGATTGTCACAAATGTTTACCTTCTTTAAGTTCCTTAACAGGCAATGCAACAGCTGCATTAAGATGTTATATATATCTGTATTGTAGTGGAGAACCACAATGGACTCATGTATACAGGATTGGATGTATAAAGTGATGCAAGCTGTGCACATTGTAATGATGCAAACGTCAATAAGAAACTCAATAAAATATGTTTTTTTTAAAAAACAAAAAAAAAGAAATATTAGGGTGGTGTGCGAAGTCTCAGGACCTTTTTAGTGCAACAATAACAGTAAGCACACGGGCATGAGACCCGTCTAAAGTGGATAATGTTGAAGGGATAGAAAAAGGTCGGAAGAGAGGGAAAGAAAAAAAAACAGGGAAGAATGCAACAGTAAAAGTAACTAGGCCGGCGGACGGGTATACGCGCACAGGAGTGCATGGTGTTGAGAGCGCATATTTTGAGGCCTGTTGCAGAGGACGTCGCCCAGGGCTGGTATGGTTACGCAAGAAGCCTATTGGGGTCTGACGGAAGTATGGCATCTTGAAACAGTGCTAACGCTCGAAGCTTGGAAGGTAGATAACACGCATTCTCTATTTTACAGAGATAGTGGACTAAGGGTCGCCAAACAGCAGTGAAGCGGGTGTTACGTGATTGCAGTTGCTCTGTAAAAAGTTCCATGGTTATGACATGCCAGAAGTGCGTGAACCATGCAGCTATTGGGGGAGTTTTTTTTTTTTCCAGTACAGCGCTATAAGTTGTTAAGCCGCCCCTAGCATATGAAGTGCTATAGTCCAGTCGCTGCGGGTAAGTGCCATTAGGTTGGTGGGTTTAAGGCCCAAAAGGATCGTGGTTGCAAACTCAGGCAGGGGGAAGCCCAATACCTCCTTAATATGACATAGGACTTCCTTCCAGAGCAGGGTCAAGAGCGGACAAGCCCACCAAATGTGAATGAAATCCCCAGAAGCATTTGAACATCTCCAGCACAATGGGGACACAGTAGGGAACATTTTGTGCAGTCGGATAGGCGTACAATACCATTGCGTCATAATTTTATATGCATTCTCCCTTTGCGGGATGCTGCGATAGACCCTAGGGATATCCCGCCAAAGGAGACTTCACTGTGACGGTGTGATTACCGTGGTTGACATTGATTGCCACTGACGCGGATACGAATGTGCATTTAGCCTTGGAGGGTGTTGTAGGATCTGGTACGTCCGAGAAATAAGGGCTTTCGATTCATCGAAGGTTCGGACCAGTCGCTCAAAGGGGGTGAATGGTCGGACAGCGGCCTGCTGTATCTCAGGTGAGGACACCCAATGCCGCAACTGGGCTTATTGCAGTTTCGCGTTCAGCGGAAGACAAAAGTCCTCCCTGCACTGGGCAAATGTCTTAAACGTCTCCCCCTATACAGGTATCCGATCACGCTGCATCCCCCTGAATCCAGTTGGCGAACGTTTGCGAATGGTGTGCCGGAGGAAATAGTGGGTTACCGGCAATGGGGGTATGAGGGGAGGGGAAGGTTGTTAGTCCCTTAAGCACTGCTACTTTTTCCCATATATCCAGAACTGTTTTAATAGGTACCGCAATATAGGCACTGTGAGCGCGCCGTACAATGCTGCCACGCAAGGTCCCAGATGGAGCGTCCAGTTACCGTTCTGTTCATATGGAACCAGGTCTTTTCGCTTTCAACGGCTATCCACTCCGAGACAAAGCGGAGATGCGTGGCCCAATAATAATCCAAAAGATTAGGGCACGCTATCCCCCCTCTGTCTCGCGGCGACATGAGGGTCTTCTGAGAGAATCGCAGCCTACGTCCGCCCCAGATGAAGCGAGTGAGGTCCCGCTGTAGACCCTGTATTTGGTGTTGCGGGTTAGGGGTGGGAAGACATTGAAATAAATATAAGATTTTAGGGAGTATCGAAATTTTTACGGCGTTAAGCCTGCCCAACCAGGATAGAGTTAGGGATTTCCAGCCCCGTAGGTCCTCCAAGACTGTTCTCTTGCATTCTTGCCAATTGACCTGGGTCCATGTGCCCAAGGAGGGAGTCAATTGAAGCCCTAAGTACCTGATGGATTCCGTGGCCCATTGATAAGGGGCAAGCGTTTTCAATACTGGTATCTCCTCCTTCGGGATCGTAAGATTCAGAGCCCAAGATTTGCCGTGATTAATTTTAAGGCCTGAAGCCTGCTCAAAGGACTGTAGCTGATTGTGAAGCGCCTGGAAGGGATGTATGTGGACGCGATAGGGTGAGAATAAGATCATCCGCGAAGAGCGCCACCTTGTTCTGCCTGCCTCCAAGAGAAATGCCATGTATGTCCGCATTCTGTCTGATCATCTCTGCTAAGGGTTCTACCACCAGAGCAAACAACAGAGGTGACATGGGGCAACCTTGCAGAGTACCTCTATGTATGGAGAAAGGGTTTGTAAGTTGTCTATTAACCCGAACCTTAGCTTGCAGGGATAGATATGGGGCCATGATCATAGATATCATGTTTCGGCCCAGTCCGATTTTTTGCAGCACCGCGCGAAGAAAACCCCAGTCTACCCGATCAAACGCCTTCTCCGCATTAAGCGAGAGCAGGCAGGCTGGTATATTCCAGTGCTGGGCTTTCCCCACCAGGTGTGTGATTCTACGCACATTGTCTGCTCCCTGTCTATTGCGAATGAAGCCAACTTGATCCGGCTCCACAAAGCCAGGCATGTGGGGGACCAAGCGTCTGGCGAGCATGTGTGTAAATTTTGAGATCCGTATTCAGCAAAGCGATGGGATGAGACGAGGCACACAGCGTGGGATCTTTTCCCGGCTTGGGTATAAGAGCTATTTCAGCCATACCCATGGAGGGTGTCGGCCCTTCCGTGTCCGAAAAGGAATTGTAGAGTCGCAAGAGGTGTGGCTGGAATTATGGTAGGACCATACGGTAGAATACCAGTGGCAGGCCATCTTGCCCGGGCGTCTTCCCAAGAGGGAGATCTTTCAGCGCTGCCATCAGTTCCTCCGCCGTGAGGGGATCTTCCAAGTGTTTGGCATGATGTGGGTGAATTGGCGTCCAGGGGCACCGATTAAAAATAGCATCAATATGGGCTGGGGAGGGCGGTTCCGCCGTATAAAGGGAGGCGTAATAGGCCCTAAAGGCCTCATATTTAGCTCGCTCCATTATGGCCCAGTCTCCATCCGGCGCTCAGATATTTGCTATATGAGCCTTCGCTGCACGTGCCCTCAAGCGCTTCGCCAACAATCTGCCCACCTTGTCCCACCCTCAACATCTTTGTTTTAAGGGTAGCAGGGATCGCTCAGCTTTATTGGTGCGCAGGGCGCGGAGCTGACCCCGAAGGTTAGCAAGCCGCCACTGACCCGCGAGGTGGCCCTGATCTTGCTTCTCCAGTGTCTTAATGTCCTTGGAAAGGCCATCTTCCAGACGGCGGGTTTCCCGCGCCCGTGCGATCGACAAAGATGTGATGTGACCGCGGATTGTAGCCTTAACGGCATCCCACACCCGAGAGAAGGGGGGTCTCAGGGAGGGCATTGCTCACGAAATAAGAGTCAATAGCGGTCTGTATGCTCTCCACATCAGTTGGATCTCGCAAGACATGCAGCAGCAGGCACCACCGCGGAAAGCGGGTGGAGCAAGCGGCCGAATCCTGTAAGAGGTTCCATGTGGGCATGGTCAGATAGCGATATATCAGACATAGACACCCCCAATGTGTCCCTCATGATGTCGTGCGAAATAAAAAAAAATAGTCAATACGAGAGTACGAACGATGAACGTGGGAATAGTACGAGTAATCCCGCACCTCCGGAGAGTAATATCGCCATACGTCTAGCAGGCCAAGATCAGTTATCTGTTTCCGGAGTGCGGAGGACATGGCCCCGTCCCGTTGGAGGAAGCTTCACTACGGTCCATGACAGGATCCCACACCAGGTTAAAGTCTCCTCCCAAAATTAGGGAGGAATCGCCACATGGCACATGTTCCCGCAGAAGTGTTCGGAGATAGGAGTCCTGCATCTGGTTCGGTGCGTAGACATTGAACAATGTAAGTAAGTGTCTCCCCACCCTCACCCCAGCCCTGATGAAGTGTCCATCTGGACTGCGAAAGACTTTGAGGTTCCCCTGCCTGATACCAGATCTGCATAAAATAGCCACTCCAGCCGTTTTAGTAGTTGCTGTGGCCCAGAATTGGAGGGTATAGATTGGTTGCGCCATGCGGGGGTTTCAACATGCAGCAGGTGGGTCTCTTGCAAAAAGATAATGTCTGGACTATGTTGCCGTAGGTAATGCCACACCTCTTTCCGCTTATTGGGAGAGTTCAGCCCCTTGACATTAAGGGTTAGTACCTTTAAGGGACCAGGAAGTGCCATAAATATAACGGATCCTGAGTTAATCCATCATGCCACCTCATCAAGTGAATCAGGGAAATGAAAATGAGATACAGGGGTGTGTGGTCCCTGGCAACAAGCGCGCGTCGCAGCTGTGGGGTCATCCATCCGCCATACCTAGTAAACAAGAAAGAGGGAGAGAAAAGGCACAGACAAGTGGGAAGACAGAGAATATGAAGATGTGCAACCAACTCTGGCCAACCGGGCCACATTGTCCTGTTCCAGTCGCGGGCTGGGCTACACCCTAAGGTGTAGGCCAGGGTGTCATCCGCTGCTCTCTAGGTCTTTCAGGCAGAGTGCTCCGGCACCAGCTACATTGCGAAAAAGGAGTTGGGGATATAGGAGCCGTTGATCAAGGGGGTGGAGAATCCGGACTTGTCCCCTTCCAAGGACCGTATGTGCTCTATAATGTCCTGTTTAGTCTGCAAGGACGCTCGTTCAGTGAAGGGCGGTAAGCGTCTGCGCTGGTGCACGGTCGACCAGGTCGGCTTGGCAGGCACCCGTCCTGAAGGCGAAGGGCGAGTGGGGCTGGTAGGCCGTGAGGAAGAAAGTCGGAGCAGTTGAGCCGCATCACTAAGACCGAATCACCCTGCACTTGGACTCCCATGTAAAAATAAGGGCGAACGGGTGGCCCCACTGGTAGGGGATGTTCATGCTCCGCAACTTGTCCGTCACAGTTTTAAAGTCACGGCGGCGGCGCAGAGTAATGGGTGCCAGGTCCTGGAAAATCTGAATTTTGTGCCCCTCGTATGTGGGATCTGGCTTGGCTCATGCTGACTGAAGGATAGCTTCTTTTTCAGTAAAAAAGTGGACCCAGGTTAAAGCATCCGGAAGGAGGCCCGACCTGCCCACGGGCCCAGAGACTCGATGAGCTCGATCCAAAGCCGGCGGGAGGCATCATCTCCCCACACCTCGTGTAGTAGCCACGCCACATAGGTCATAATGTCCTTCCCTTCCTCTCCAAGAGGAACCCCCCGAATGCGGAGATTATTCCGGCAGCTTCGATTTTCCAAGTCTTCCTGCTTTAGTTGTAATTCTGTGTGTTGGTCTTCCAGGACGGCTAAGTGCTGCCAAAGCTGCTCCTGGTCTTCTGTACGGGCATCTACCGTCTTTTCCAGCCCATCTACACGCTCGCATAAATCCGTGACTTCTCTCCGGAGTTCCCGAACACAGGAGTGCACTTCGGTCTGAAGGGAGCCAATCTCAGACTTCAATTCTGACATGAAGGAAACCATAAAAGCCTGCTTCACCGGCGGTGAGTCCCCCCCCCCAGCCTGCGGGGCCCCCTCAGCGGGTGCAGACGAGCCCACCTTGCCCCACATCGCCGCCACCAAATTGTCCTTGGTTGTCGGCCCGGGAGCATCTTTGCTTCTGTTAGTGCGTGTCATTTTTGGGCTGCGGCTATTCAATAGGCTTCTAGTCCCTGAGGGTAGCAAGAGACCATCCACGGTGCCTGCAAATCATGGGTCCCAGTGGAAGCACCGTCCCCCACCACAGGGCCCCCCAGAAGCAACAGGTCCCACTGCAGGCCCAGGCGAACCAGGCAGTTCAGGGTAGGAGGTCCCAACACTCAGGCTGTCGCAACAGTCCCACAGCTCACATCCGTGCACAAGTCCAGCATCCCCCGTCGACCCTGCAGAGCTCCCTCACGGCTTACGACAGCCCCGTGGTGAAGTGCGGTCGGGCCCCCAAGACGCAACACAACGCCCAGCCGCGTCTCGCGAAGATCTCCCAGGGGGGAGCTCAAGGGCGCGCAAGGTCAGTCACCTCGCCTCAGAATTGGCGGTGTGTGTGTGGTTGGGCAGCCCCTCTTGTGGCCCACCAGCAGGGCAGGAGGGGCCCAAGGTCTTGCAAAAAGCGCGGGCGATGTCACAGCGAGCGAGTTGTCATCAACATCTGTACTGCCTAGTGGCGCATCATAGAAATAGTCAGCAGGATATCAGTGGAAAGACTGGCAGTCGGCAGAGCTCCCCGATAACCGCCCGGCCTAGTCCGCAGCGTGCCAGCTCAGCCCCAGGCCAGGCGCAGAATAAGAGAGCCCCACGGGGCAAGAAGACGCGGGTCATCAGAAGGGGGGGGGGGGGGGAACACTGGGGCGCACCAACAGGAAGGGACCCCCACCTTCCGTACCCTCTCTCGTGCCATGAGGTCGCGCTACTGATGCCTAGTGGCAGGTCTCTCAGGAAAGGGGATCATTCCATGTCAATCTACCTCCAGCAGGCTCTCAGGCTCTCAGGCTCTCGGGCTTCCCCCCCCCCCCCCGTCAGCTCCAGAGGGACAGGGGAGGTTCAAGGTGTTGGGCCCGGTGGTATAACATGCGAGCGCTCACCCCCCCGGGTCCCCCACAAGGCTCGCAACGTTGCTCCAAGGCCACACGCCCCACTGGGCCCCAGGAACTCAGTCTCCTCAGATGTGATGCAGACAAAATGGCGGCCGCCACCGGAGCCGGCCCCTGCAGGCCCGAGACACCTGGACTTCTGTGGTCGTCGCACCCCCCCAGCCAGGACCAGGCGTCGCCGCCGCTCCTCGGGTTGTCCGGAGGTCCCGCCGGACCTGGTAGAGCAGCCAGCCGGGCACCAAGCCTGAAGACGCTTCCCCGGCCCAGCAGGTAAAATGACGGCTCAGGATCCTCCACAGAGGCACCGACTGCTAGTTTGCTCCAGGCCGACTGGGCTCGCCCTCCCTTCCAGCAAAGGCGTCCCCGCTGCTCCGCCGTCACTGCTGAAGTCGCGGAGCATCAGGAGGTCCCGGAGCAATCAGAAACAGCTTATGTCGCATCCCACGGAACCCCTGCTCCGGGCGCCACTAAATGGCGGGCGCTCCGATCACCGGCCAGGGCGCTGCAGCCTCGTCACTGCTGCTGCCGCTCCCGCAGGGCCCTCTGCTCAGCCAAGGGTGCCCCTCGCATCCGCTGCCAAAGCACCCCCAGGGTCGGTGTCAGTGGGCCCCCAGCTCCGCAGAAATAGCTTTATTTAGCAGCGGCCCGCCGGAGCACTACGAGCATGCGTCCTACTGCATTGCCAGCAAGACCACGCCCCCTCGAAAATAGACATTTTTAACACGGTTCTGTGTTAAATACTAAATGACAGATTTTTTTTAATTGATTTTTCAGATATAATAAATAGTAAAGACAAAAAAAGCTCATGCACTTCTTACAATGTTTATGATCGAATATAAAAGTAGCTTTTTAGAAATCTCATTCAGGTACCATGCTTACCATAGAGGTCATACACCTGTCCACGAAGGCCTGGCACAGGCAGAGCGTCCTAGCGTGATGGGTAGCAAGGCTTAGTACAGGTAGATTACTGTGCTAGGGTGTGGTCATAGGTGCAGCAGCAGGCGGCGCCTCCTCTGGTCTTTCCAGACTGGTCGCCATATGAAATGCAAATGGGGCCCATGTGTCTTTAAGTCAGCTGGAAGCAGGCATAAGGGCCCAGTAGTCTTCAAGTCGCTCCTGGCAGACCGCAGCATCAACTAGCCAGTTTCGGACAATGGGCAGAGCATTACGGTCCCAGTGCATTGCAGTCCACCTTTTTGCAAATAGTAGCAATAGTGCAGTGAGTTTGCAGACGTTGGGGGAATGTCTTTAACAAAGCCAAGCAGGGCCACCTGTGGCACTCGTGGCAGCGCATGCGCCGTAATGTCCGCAGTCTCCTCATGCTCTCGATCCCAATACTTTGCTTTATGTGGACGCTGCCAGACCAATGCAAGAATCTGCTCCCTTCCGGAGCACGTAGTTAGGAGCTACTATTTGCATGTATGAGCAAAAGTAAATCCACAGCTGTTCTGCAGTATCCTCACTGAGTTTGTGCAGCCACTCCTACTGTGCCCTGGGCATCATCAGGAAGGCCGTAGTCTGCATGGTGGTGTATAGCTGTGTGATTAGATGCCTAGTGGAGGCAGATGTGAGTATTAGGTCGAGCACCTTAAGGTTGCAGGGTGCCTGGAGGAAGGTGGGGTGCACCGGTCTGTAGTCACTGAGCCGCCCATGGTATAAGAAGAGGTCGCGGGGTGTGCATGGGGCGCATGCTTGTATGTCAAGTAGCTGGATAAAAGACCCATCTGGCTATAGGTCCCTCATGACCTGCAATTGCAGACCTGGCGTCCATTGAGGGAGGTAGTGCCTGGTTTCTATCCAGGAGCATCTCTGGCGAATATAGAAGGGGCAGGACAGCTCTGTGGCTTAGTCCGTCATATGCGCCTACAGTGCAAGCCACAGTGTCCCAGACCAGCCCTTGAGCGTTTTAGAGGCACAAAGAACGTGTTCAAAGGGCATGGAGCAGCGCAATCGGTTTCTACAGCTGTGTGCAGGGTGTGTACTGTTGTGAGACTACTTGTGCTAGAACTGTTGCGGTTCTGGGCGAACTCAGTGGAGGAAGTACGTAACTGGCTCGGAGGTGTTAAGGTGTGGTTATTAACGGTTATGACATAATCGGAACACAGAACATGATAATATGCTGAAGAATAAAGATGTACAATCTAGAGCTCCTCTATGTTGTCGATTCATTTGCAAGCTCCCTAGCTGGGAGGACGCTACAACTGGCAACGAGTGCAGAATCTATGCCTGAAGAAACTAGACTGCTCTCTTTGGAGGTTTGCAATGCTACGACAAACTCCTCATCTGTGCCAATGAGAATCAGCTCAAATTTGGCCTGTGTGGAATTGAAGCTCTGCTCCAGCTTATATATGGCCTTTAAAGAAGTTGAAGGTCCTACATAAGAACTACCTCAAGAGCCCACCGGTTCAGCCAAGAGAAGAGATACTGCCCCACATCAAAACACAGAGCTACTTTCCATCCAAAACAAATGCTCAAGACAGCGACAACCAGGTACGAAAGTGCAAAGTACTTACAAGCACGAGTGAGGGAAGTGCCACACGACATTGAATCAGGTGTGAAGACTAAGGACTAAGCCTGACCGAGCCACTGGCGCAAGCAATGCAGCAAGGGGCATCCAGTGCATCGAAAGACCTTTGGAATGGAGACATTTTTCAAAGTCTGCTTGAAGAAGCACAAAATAAGGTGCCGTCACGTTTCTGAAACCACCTCTGCCTTTTGAAACAGCCAAAAAGCAGAATATTCACACCAGATGGAGTGCATGGATTGAGACATTCAATGCTTTCATAGATGCCCTAGTAGAGGTAGCTGACAAGAAAGTGATTAAGTACCTAAGGAACTTTGCCGGTGATGGAGTAAAACGAGTGCTGAAGAAAATATCACAAGCTAACTAAGTATTGTACTGTCAAATTAAGGATGCGTTGGAAGCAAAGTTCAATCCAATGCTAACCATCGATTATGAAAGGTACATTTTCAAGCACAACACCAAACTGGTGAAACGATGAATGAGTTTGTTGAAAGAAGAAGTGCTCAACAAAGACAGCAAGTTAGTTGACATTAATGATGAAGAAGCCATACGTATCAGAGTTAATCGATGGCTGTCTGTCAGACTCCTTCAGAAGATGCATGTTGAGAGAGACGCTCAGCTTAGAGAAAGTAGTAATGGCCGCCTGGGCCATAGAAAGAGTGGATCGACAGGTCATTGACATGGAAGCTGGAACAGCGAAAAGTCAGAGGTGATCATGAAAAGTAAGAACAATTCCTGAGCAGAAGCATTCCAAGTCATCTTCTACAAAGAATAGGTTGTGCTTACGATGTGGATTTTCATTGAAGCATCAAGACAAATGTCCATCTATAGGAAAAACGTGCAAAGGCTGTAGTAAGGACAACCACTTCATAATTGTTTGCAAAGCAAAAGAGAAACAACGTCATTGTGAGAAGAGAAAACGGACGCAAGAAAGTTCCAGAAGCATTCTCACCATGCCTGCAAAACAAAACGGTGGCATCAGTTATGACAAAGAGAAACAGGACAAAGTTGATCGTCGTCATGTGCATCCTACAGAAGTTCGTAAAAGTAATCATCAAGCGCCAGTGAGGAAAATGGTTATGTGCTGATGACATCGACCAACAAGCAACTGGCACATATAGGTCTGGCTGCTTGCAACGAAGAATCTGTAAGAAGAGCAAATCACCAAACGAAACACCACTCATTTGGACATTGCCCTAAGATTGAAAAAAAAAAAAAAAAAAAAGAAGAAGTCAAGTGTTGCTCCATAACTTTCATTAAAGACATTGGTGTATCGATTACCATCATGCCAGCTGAAAAGTTCAACAGCCTTTCTCCTGTGCCACGCCTCAACCAGTCAAAAATGAAAGTATACATGTGAGCTTCTTCTAAACTGTTGCAGAGTCAAGGGTCATTCACAGCAACTTTGAGACACAAAGCAATATCAGTGCAAGTGCCAATTCATGCTCTTCAAGGAGCTTCGTCCAGTGCTTGCCTACTCAGTTTTGCCACCGCTGCGGACATGGGACTGATATCCATCAATTACAACCTCTTCACTCAATTTGAAGTTGTGAGTCAGTTCCTGTTATTTCACGGCCTGGGCACGCTCAGAGCAATGAAAGTGCGACTTCACATCAATGATGATGTTTGCCCTGTGGCTCAACGACATTGCAGTGTCTCGTTCCATTTACAAGAAGCAGTTGAGAAAGAACTAGAAACACTGCTGAAGCATGGCATCATTTAGCGCTCCAGTGATCCTACGCCGTGGGTGCCGCCCATAGTCGTGGTGCCAAAAAAGGACAGTGAGGGTGCCGTGTGCATCCATGTTGAAATGCACCAGGCCAACTAGGCATTAGAGCGAGAAAGACATCCTGGTCTACACATAGCGGTCATGATCATGCGACTGAACGGTGCCTAAGTATTCTTTCGTTTTGACCTGAACAAGTGATAATCTCAACTCAAGATGGAAGAGAACTGCAGGTAGACGACTAATTTTTCGACTCATGTTGGTTTCTTCAGAAATGGTTTTAATTACAGTGGTGACATACTGGTATTTGGAGCAATGGGAAAGGAGGATGACAAGGCTCTTACACATGTGTGCCAGTTACTTGCGGATGCAGGTCTCCCTCTGAATACAGCAAAGTATGAGTTACATAAGACCAAACTCAAGTTATTTGGACATATATTTTCTGATGGGGGGGGGGGGGGGGAATGACTCCTGACCCTGATAAAAGTGAAAGCTCTCTCAGCTACTTGCCCCCCGCAAGATGTCACTATGCTGCAGTCCTTTTTAGGTAAGGACAGTTATAGCCCGACATACATTTGTGTTTTTGCTACTGTAAGCATTCCACTGAGCGAGTTAAAACGAAATGTCCTGTTCCAATTTTTCGCTGAATGTGATCAAAGTTTTAAAAGAATAAAACATGCAATTGACAATGCAACCAGGATGGCCTACTTTGACCACAACCTACACACTGAGATCACAGTTACTGCGAGCCCAGTGGACCTGGGGGCAATCCTTGCTCAACATAATGGTCATTCGAAGGCTCTGAACGTGCCTAGTCTCAGCCGGAGAAGGAGAGTCTTGCTGTAATGTAGGCCTTCAAACAGTTTCTGTACGGAAAACGTTTCACTGTCATAACAGACCACCAAGCACTGCTCACCATCTTTTGAAATCCTAAAAATAAGATGCTCCTCATATTGAGAGATGGTGCTTAAGACTGCAAGAGTACGACTATGCAATTTCACAAGCTGGGTAAGGTCCAAAATCCTGCTGATAATTTTTCACAAGTACCACTACATCATCCCAGTTCGACTTCCAAAACAACTGAGTAATACATCATCTTCATTGTGAAGCCCAGTATGCCAGCAGCCATATAATTGGAACAGAGTATTGAGGCCATTAATGCGGACCAGAAAATGCACATCCTCAGACATCATTCTGACTCAATCCTGAAAAAGGAGTATTCGAACTCTCAATAACTATGTTCAATACCAAAAATTCACAGATGTGACCTGAAAAGGCGCATTGAGAGGTTAAAGAATTGACATACCTGAGAGTTTAGGAAAACAGGTCATTGTACTCATCCATGAAAGACATCGAGGCATTGTAGCCATTATGGGAATTGTTGTCTGCCTGCTTCATCTGATACATGTGATAATGAATCACAAACCAAAAGCTGAACACGTGTTGTAGTCTGCATGGAGCGTTCTGGCAAGCCTAAACTTGACCTTCTTTACTTTTTATTGGAATAAATGCTCAAAAGACTTGACAAACTTGTGCTCCCCCCTTACATCACTATGTCTAACCCACACATGCTTTTATATACTCTTTCTGAAGCCCTTTGTTGTGCCCAACATAAAATGCTAATTGTTTTTAATCTAAGTTGAAAGGTCAGGCCGATTTCTCTATAGTACTTGTCAGAGGCTGCCTTAGTATATGGTGCACACTTAAGTGCAGCACCTTGCACTAATCCAGAGAACCCTTAGTTATCTTAGACTACCATAGCACGCTCTATGTGGTAGCTATGGACAGCAGCCTTCAAACTTATTCAAGAAGGAGTGTTAAGCAGCTCGTTTTACCAGAAGTAATATAGTGTAGGCTAAACTAAAAAGAAACAGTGTAGTTTTAAAAAATATGTATATTATACATACTCACTAAAAGATTGGTATATCTCCTACACAGAGATATCAACACCATGCACACAATATTTCAACTGCTAACAGGTAAGTAAGCACAAATACATAGTGATCTCCAGGAGGAGAGACCAAACCATATGCTGCAGAAGTGGAATGCGAACTGCGACAGAAGTCAGGACTTGGACCAGAAGACTCAGAAGAGCAGAGGACACAAGGAACCACCTGAGGTAAGTACCCCGGAACCCTCACGAAGGCTGTGTGCAGAGTCGAATCACAGCAGCGTACTCAATGCAAGTCAATGGGATAGTAGCAGTTTTAAAGAAAAAGAACCCTTCCCAGTGGACCAAGAAACCCCGTTAAAGACAGAAGATTGGAGAGTCACTCCACCCGTGGATACCCAGGAATCAGGATACCTACACCAGGGAAGCCGGGTGCATAGGTGTGAAGTGACGTCGGAAACCGCATAGACCACAATGGCGGACTTCAGAAAAGATGCCACTGACAAAGGTGAAAGAGTCTGGTGGAATCGAAGGATGGATTCTTGTAGAAGAGAACCTGCAAGCAGGAGGGACAAAGTCTATACCACTCAGAAGTGACCAGGAGGCAAGAAGACCAATGACTATTGATGACAGAAAATGCAGGAGTGATAACGGTGGCGTTGTTGCTGCAGCTGCGAGGCCAGGCAACGCTGTGGAAGACCAGGATCCATTCACGAGCTGTCTCACAAACCAGGGGTGGGGTGGGAGGAGGCAGGGCGGTCGGTGTCAGGCAGGAGCACCAACAAGCCTTTGCAGCAGCAACAGACGTGGTATAATAAAAAGATGCAGCGTTGGGACCAGTAAGGTCCAAGGGACTCACCAAGTGCAGGAGTCAGAGCAGGACCTGAGCAAGCAGGAAAGCCGGCTGAAGCTAAAGAAGACCCTCAAGAGGACCCACAGGCCAAAGGCACAGGAGTCACAAGAGGACCTCAAGCACCTCACTAAAGATGCAGGCCCAAGGTGCAGAGGATGCGGTGCGGACGAAGATCGACAGGATGAGATGCTGGAGGCTGGAGCTTCTTGTTGCCCAAAGATCTCTGGAAGCCAGAGCCAACAAGCCTTGGCAAAGGCAAGTCCACGCAGTCCACAGGGGTTCTGTTCCAGCAGTTCCAACAAGGTATACTGGCCTCAAACCTTGCTGAGAGGACAGATGAGGCCTTTAGGGAGTTGCAGAACCACCACCTGTGTTGCTGAGAATTCGTAGTCCATGGGACATCAGGAGCTGCAGGCCAGTTAGCTTTGTTGCGGTGCCTACAGAGGCAGGGGAGTGACTCCTTCAGTCCAAGGGAGATTACTTCGGGTGTCCTTGATGCCCACAGGCCTGGAGAGGACCCTGGATGAAGCACGGGTGACGAAGAAGTCTTGCAGAACAGCAAGAACAGGAGCAGCAGGAGTCTTCCTTGGTGCAGTCTCGGTTCCACGCAAAGTCCAACAAGGTCCAAGGTGCCCAGACGGTCAAAACTGAAGTGGTTTCGGGTTTGAAACTTGTCCCACGACGAATGTGAAGAGCTACCCACAGGTAATCCCTTACGTACCCTAGGGAAAGGGTTAGAACAACTCAGGGGTCCCTCCCAGAGGAGGGGCTGGATAGAGAGGAGGATACTCATGTCCTTTGTCCAGTTTTGTGCCAGAGCCGGAGCCAAGTGTTCCCTGAACTGGTTTAAACTGGAGTATGCAAGATGGGCACCAAATGTTCCCTTCAAAGCAGTCTGGTGGTGCTGGCATGCGCCCCCACCCCACCCCAATACACTAAGTCCTGACTGTGACAGGAAACCTGTTCTACCTTCCCCTGCTCGAGCTCAGGTGCAGGAGGGCAGAATTGTGTCTGTGGTCAGCAGCAGCACTAGCTTGCTGTTAGACCCTGAAAGGCTGGTACCTGGGAATACAGGGGGGCACCCTAGGCGAGCCCCCCAGTACATGGGATCCCACATCCAGCACTGGAATTGGCGTTGGGGTAAGATTCCAACATGTTTGACACCAAACATGACTGATTTCGGACCAGCCAATATATAGTTGGACATCTCGTAATTGACTTGATATCCACTATATGTATTAAATGGCTGACCACACTTCCAAAGTCTGGAGAATTGATTCTGGGGTTTGTAGGGGTTTCGTGCTCATGCAGGGGCACCCTCACACTTTTAACCAAGCACCCAGCCCTCAGGACTGAAGAGCCTGCCAAAGTGGTGACTTATAGGTTTGTAAGTGTAGTGATCTCAAATATAAGTAAACCTATATGTGGTGAGGGGTGCAAGCGCCCAGTCACAGAGGCTGCATTGGCAGGCCTGTAGTCACAGTTTGAAAGGTCTCATGGGTGGCATAATACATGCTGCAGCCCATGGGAGACCCCTGGTGTAACTATGGCCACGGTACCTTAGTACAATATCCTAGGGACATACAAGGGCACACCAGTAGCCAATTGTGGAGGTACCAAAGTACTTACCATTGTCAGATTTAGGGAGAGAGCACAGTGACTGGGGTCCTGATCAGCAGGACCCCAGTCAGACTAGTCAGAAACTGCATAACACCTGCGAAGAGTGGGGGTAACCATGCAAGCAGATCCTAGTTGCCTACAGTACTTAAAAGACAAATAGGGTTTTATTGAATAAACGCATTCTATAATTTAATGTGTACTAGCTTTTCCAGGTCTAGGCATGTTAACCACATTCCTAATTTTTGTACATGCCTCCACCTTCAATACACTCCTATGTCTCTCAGTTATTAGTAGTGCCAGCTCAATTCGTAATTCCAATTTAGTTAATTCAATGTTATCTTTCAACCCCACACCAGCCTGCGAATGCCTTTGCCTTGGTACTGCTCTACCACTCATGAAAGTGTTTTTGCAATTTACACCCATCCAGGACTGCAAGTATGAATAGCTTCAGTTTCTGCCTGAAAATGGAGACATTCTTAGTATTACGCCACCTCATTTGCCACAACATTTACCTGCCAAATAGAGGCACTTACATTGGATCACGTAATGATTCACAGAGATGGACAGTTCCCTGGGTCCCAGAAGCACATTACCCCCATTTTGCGTCATTTATGCCCCAGAAGTCTGGTTCCCATGGTTTTCTGAAGACCCCTCGCCTGTCCAGAGTGGTTATTTTCAATATTTTATGCAATTGAGATATCATGTCTTCCTTAGCAAGAAATGGGTTCCCAAAGGGCTACTTCTAGATGCCTTTGTCTCACTGTGGTCAGAGTGCATGTCTTGGATGACGTTTGTAAAATTGGGCGCGGTACCAAATTTTTATGGTCCTATGCATTACCTTTTTAGAGCCAACAAAATCCACCTAGATTCTCCAACTCCGCCTCACTGCCCTTAATCTGCATTCAAACATTCTCTATCTTACTTTAATAAAAGAAATCCAAAATTAAAATACTATAAATATATATACACAAATGTTCTAGAATGCTTTACCACTTTTCTCTCCAGGCTGCACCCACCATGAAATCCTTTCGCACTTTACTAAAGAACCACCTACTTGGTCTCCCACTCATTAGGCCTCGCCTGACCCAGCGCATGCGCTGGTTTGGCGAGACTTATTGAGAGGGCCCCAAAAAGTGCTACCAGGCCAGCCTAGAGCTACAGTGCATGTGCGAGCGCGCGTCGCGCTTTACCGCGATCACTTTCACTTTCGCGGCCGCACGGCAGCTTGGCATAATCAATAGGTCTCGCTTTTGGGACCTTATAAGTATTTAGTTATGCAACTGTTGCATGGCTAATCACTTATAAGGTCCCAAAGGCGAGACCTATTGGCTATGCCAATGCTTGTTTTTCATAGTCCTGTTGGCTAAGGGATTTTGAAGACTGTCATTATGTTATTGCTACTAACCAAGAATTCCCCCTAGATACAGAGCTGTGGCTAGTCTCTGGTCTGAAAGTCACAGAGGCAGCTTTACTATGCATTCAACCTATAAATCGTGGAATGTAGACTGTGCCACGCCTGTGCCCTTAGAGGTGCCTCATCAAGCAAAGTACCCTCAATCATGGTTTCTGAATCACCTTGCAATCCTAGGACAGCCCGGGATTGGTAGTGCATTGGATCTATCATTTCTTTTTCGAAGGAGGCAATTATTTTCATCCCAATCGAGCCAGTTCTGGGCTGTTGCTCCAGTGGGTCATTATTTCATTAGTACTCTATGAGGCAATGCTTCGCACTTTTATTTTTCACTTGGCAACTCCACCCACATTGAAACCTTAGTAAGAATTTGTGTTAGCAGTTCCTCTTTTCCAGCTGTAGGCAGGGATTCTGGCCATACAACATGTAGGCCTATCCAGTTTCTGCAGCATCAGTGAGTAATTCTGGAACTCTTTTCAATTTAATTTCAATTGCTTACCATTGTACCTTTAAAATTGGGCTCCTAGTTTACTATTCACAAAGTGAGGAAACAGGACCACAAGTCCGTAGCTTTGCAGACTCTACAGGCGTTATCAGTGTCAAGCTGCATGCAAACTAACATCCTTTTGTCACTCGACACTTATTTTGGTGCGGATTCAAATTTCATCAGCTGAAATGTGCTAGTCTCACTTAAAATTTCTCTGCTCTGCCCATAACATCTGCTCCCAACTCTTCCTTCAGATGTACTATTTAGGAAGTAGGGCTTTTTCTGCACAACCTCCATAGGCAAAGTTGTTGTTCCGACTTGCGGAGTAATGGAATGCGGAATCACAACGCGGAAGCTGTAACGACCACGTTGTGATTATTTGCGGGGAAAAAGACTGCAGGATGACGACATAGATTTATAGATACCATAGCTGTAGAGGATGCAATAGGGCAACAGCTAAGTGTGCGTGTTGCACCAGCACAAGGAAGGCCTACTGTGATTCAACTCCAACAGAGCTAAGCTGTGTCCTTTAGAGCCTAACTCTGTCTGAGTTGAAGAAATAAGAAGGGAAACATTTTGAAGCTGCCATTAGGGGAATTAAGTTTCTGTGCATGCTCTTGAATGACTGAGTCCCTTCGACTGCAGGCATGTACTTGAAAGCAATTTTTTAGTGAACATTTTATACATAAACAAATAAAGTCCTATATTATTTGATTAAAAATATATATCTTGGATATAGACATAGAATTATTAAGAAATTGAGAATTTGCAATTGCTGTTAAAAGACATTTAAAAGCACAGGTTGAGGAAATGTCCGATGTAAGCAACTCAATCTAGATCCGACGAAAAGTCGCTGCTTTATTAACATAAGCAGAAGACTACAGTTGGGACTGAAAAATATCGGAAGCAAGTCCAGAATGAACTAGATACCTATTTTTAAGAAGAACAAGCCTTTTACTTAAAGTTCACATTGCCAAACACATACTGCAATATCTAAATTGTTTAATTTAGCATGATGCTAAGATAAATTAAGGCATTTGCTTCTGATTATCCAACTGTAGTAGATAAACGTGAAAAATTCTTTAAACCACTTTAATTTAGTTAGTCGAAGGACAACAGAAAATGCATGTAATTATCTGCTTGCCCAGAATACAGCAAATGTTGACATATGAGTATCATCGTTTTTTAAACATTTTTAGCTATGCTCCTTGATTTTTTTTTAAAAGCATAAGAGATTTAAGAAAAATGATAAGTTTTTAACTGTTACAGCAGTTAATGTTCACAGGTGTAATTTCTATGGGCTGTAAACAACTGTAACCGTGCCTTAATTTTGCAAACTGATGTAGAGATAAGATCTGTACTTGCTTATTTTATCGCATATTAAAATATATTTTTATTTTATTATTGTAGTAGTTTTTAACACTTAAAAATACATTTTGACTTAATTACATTTTTATTCAATGTTTCCATTCCAACAGTCCCCAAAGTATTCTATAGACAAATAATGCACTTGTAGACACTACCATAATTAGAGCGCCTACGAGGCTGCCAGAGATTTGGTATTTTAAGTCCTGAACCTTGTTCACGGCCACCTTGCAAGATATAGAACACACACACACTAGCCATGAGTCTTAAAGGTGAAGCCAGCTAGAACTTAAAGGTTGAACATTAGGAGGCGCTATTTCTTAGACTGACTTTAAGGTCCATCTATACTCACGTTTCCATTCTTCAATAGGCAAATCCACGTTGTCAAACGAGTCGTCGTATGGCTCAGCCTCTGGTTCATCATCTACATCTTGAAGCTGTTCAAAATAGGGGTGAGCTAGCGCAGTTGCTGCCGTCACTCTCTTATCTGCATCCAGAACCAGCATCTTCTCCAGAAGACTGACAGCTGACGAACAAAATAAAATAGGTCAATAGAACAGTGCTGTGACGTGCAACATTAAACCATAATTCAAAAACAAATTCGATATGAGTAAACATGATAATTAATACGGTTCAAAGCAATAATAAATGAAAAATGAATGCATATTCGCTTTTTAAGAACCAGCAATAGGATTTTCATGAAAAACGGATACATATTAAAATGAGTGCAAGGGCTGCAAGTAGAAAAGATTTAGTGCAAGGTAAGTGCTAGTTTTGGGTAACTTTTAGGACAAACAGGGTAGTACAAACAACTGCATACTTCATCAGGGCTTTCAACATGACGTTACAAACTCACGGGTAATAAACAGAAGTTAGCTGGTGACGAAATGACAGCTAAAAATGGATGAAAACACCTTGTATCCCCTGCCCTAACGCCCCCTTCTCATTAATACCCTCACCCCCTAGAAATTATCAGGTAATCGCAGATGGGGTTGACACGAGGCATGGATGGGTGACAACTGCCCTCTAATGCAAACTGCTAAACTGACATGTGCATCAACCCAGTCTAATGCCATGGTCCCAAAAAAACTGAAGAGGCTTAGGTGGGATTGGGGGCTGTGGTGGCCTGTAATTGGCTGATGCAGATGAGCAGAAAAGCATACTCTACCGCAGACGCCAGCTGCACCGGGGTGAGAGCCACGCGCATCGGGTCCACAGGACTCCAACTCCCAGGCTCCCCTGCACCGCCCTGTCATGCCAGCAGCGCCCGGAGGCGACTGGGCTGGACCACCCCTCTTTCGCTGGTGTTTTGCAAACTTTTGAGGTGAGAGTGCTTATATTGGTTTAACAGCTGCAACATAATCATGGGAAATCGAGGGGGGCAGCCACCACGAAGGCCCGTCGCTACAAGCATTGATAGCATGCTGGAAAAGGCTGTTAGTATTGTGTCCAACGAGATCAAACTGACCGAGAGGCGTCTATCCCTCGGCATGGGGGCACTCCCTCCTCCCAGTAGTTTGATGGGTACCAATCTGAATGCTACTTTATCCAACGGCACTAACATTAATTCTGAGGCTTCCCTTGATGCGTCCAGCAGTGGTGTTATAACTGTCGCTCCTTTATTAAAAAACGATCCCTCCAGAACCCCCGGCGGACCCTGAGGCTATCATTGGGGCGAAACGCAAAAGGAAACCTGCTAAAATTATTAGCGCCAAGAGGAAGCAACCCAATCGTTCTAGTTCATCTCGTACTGCTTTGAGTTTATGGATACGCGCTTCTCAAACCCCCAAGACTGCTGTTGCTTCTGTGTACACCCCAACCATTGAACTTTGTTGCTCTATTAGTACTCAGACTGAAATCGCCCTGTCCTCCTTCGAGAGTTGCAGTCACGGAGAAGTCTCCATTAATTGTATTGTGGACACGGTCTTCGAGCGTGTAAAAAATCTACTCGACAGTCACTTTGCTACTCTGAGGGAACGACTGACCCAGCCTAAGTCATGTGGTACGATCTCAAGCACCCAGGACAGTTCTACTGAGCCAGTTATATCTGGGAGGACAGCCTTAAATGGGCCATCTAACAACGTGCACAATCCTAATCCTAATACCCTGTCCTGTGTACCCAAACCTATTCCACCCACTGATTCTTGTGGTGTTTGTAACAAAGTTAAGGAGTGCTTTGCTTATGAGCGAAGTAGTGCGGAAAATAGCACCTCTAACAATGGTGGTGTAGAAAGTTTATTTGTCAAAAAACGTGCCCAAGCCTATTACTCCTGCCAGCACATCTATTGTAGCCCAGACCAGTGTTATCCCAGGAGGTAGCATATTATGTGAGGGAGGTCCTGATACTACATGTATGTTAAGTCTTAATGGTAGGAGTGAGGTGTTAAATTTACCCCTGTCAGCCTGCCCTTATGTTGTGGTCTTGGCGGATGTGCCCTCTCTTAAGGCAAATCAAGTTGAAACATGGGATCAACTACGCAACAAAAGTGTTGACTGGTTATCTAAACACAAAGGGTTTAGGACATCACTCACCAATAACAACATCATGGTACGTAGAGTTGGTTGGGTGGTGCAGTCCCCAAAGAGTATCAAGGGGGATTGCATAGTCATTAATTTTCGCATCCGTCTGTGGTTAAATCGATAATAATGGCGCAGGAGGTCCATTCCAATATTGCTACTAGCATATGGGCCATACCCGTGGGCTATTTTTATAAACTCTTTGAGAGCTACATTTCTTGATGCTCCCCCTAGCGCCCCGTCCCTCTCACTACATAATAGATTCCTGCCACTGTCTAGTTTGGATAGCCAGGATTGACCGTCTCCCCCACCAGCACCATCAGTATCACCTGAGTTAGCTCCCTTTCCAACTGTGTTCCCACCTTGTGAACTTGGCACCCCAACTGTGCTTGATGTTAATTCCAGTTTGAAAATATTAAGCTGGAATGTTGCGGGACTGGCTTCTAAAATGAACTTACCAGACTGGTTGGTGCTAGTCCAAAAACAGGATATTTTAATGTTTCAGGAGACATGGGCCACACGGGAGTTGTTCTTGGAGGGGTTTGAATGTTTTAATACTGTAGTCCCTATCCCAAATTCTGGTCGACCGGCAGGAGGCCTCTCAATTTGGATAATCATCACGGCAGGTGGTAGTGCAAGGGTTCTTGATACCAAAACTGATAAATTCCAGGCAATAATTTATAAACGGGGGGTTTCGGTTTGTTTAATTTTTATAATAATGATTTTCAGAGTGTCCCAAACATGAATTTTATTAACTTGTTCAGATTTATTTCCTCCTTCCAGAGGTCTAAATGTGTAGCTAGCTCTGTAGGAATCTGTCTAGGGGTGACTTTAATGTTAAGCTACCTAGTGGTATTTATTCTGCCATTCAAGGCACCATTATGTAATAGTGGGGCCCAATTATTAAATCATACAAGTATTAATAATTTTTCAGACGTGATGGAGCTTGCTGCAGTATCTATAAGAGCTAACCATACAGAACCTACGAACAGAAGCAGGGGTTCGGCCTCCACCATCAATTTTATTTTCATCTCCACTTCGTTAGAAAAATGTGTGTTAACCCCTTCAGTGCCCCGCCCTTTCCCCGCCCTGTGCCGGGCATTACATTAGCGGGCGGGGTTCATGACGAGATAGTCTTGTCATGGGCACAGCGCAACCGTGCTCCATGACGAGACTATCTCGTCATGGGCACTGAAGAGGTTAAAAGCTGAGGTTGTTCCTACTGTCCACTGGGATCATAACCAGATTCATTTAACTTTGAGTCTTGCCCCCAGGCCAACCTATGGTAAAGAGTGTGGCGCAAGGTATCTGTCCGTCTCCACTGATAACCTTAGATTGGTCTGGCGTAGTATTGATGATTAAGTCTTATTTGGTAAGATAGTAAGAACATATCCAGAATTAATTAATACCGGTCTGTCCTTTAAGGATCATGATTCTACGGTAGTTGCTGCTTTTATGCAGCTATCTGTGGGCGTTCAAACCTAGTTATCTAGGCCTATTAAGGAAGCACATTCCGGCCCTAGTTGGTTCAATACTGATTGCACCGCAGCCAACCGAGCTCTTCGAAGGGCACTTGTTGAAAAACCTAGAGATAGTACCCTTATTAAAACACTTAGACAACGCTATAAAGTAGCTATCTCTATTAGAAAGGAGGAAATAGTCGGGGAGCGTTGGGACACTCTCGCCCACGCAGTCATGCTAAAAAATGGGAAGGATTTCTGGATGGCCGTTAAAGATACGAGGTCTTTAGGACACCCCCTTTCTTTAATCAGTTGTAATATTACCAGCGAGACATGGGTCGTGCATTTCTCTAAGATTTATTCAGCACCAGCCTCAACTAGAACACCTAATGAGTATGTAGCCATCACTAGGGTCTTGAATAATTTGTCAGAATTAGAGGAGGCCATCGAACAGAGTCTGGGCTGCAAAGCCCCTGGCCCTGATGGTTTGCCCATCGACCTTATTAAAAATCAACCAGATTTCGGGGCGCCCTTATTACTGAATGTTTTAAACAATATAACTGTTTCCACTATACCAAATACATGGATCACCAGTATTATTCTGCCTATTTTTAAAAAAGGTGATCGTTCCAACCCAAGCTGGTACAGGCCGATCTCCCTGATCAACAGCACGCTGAAAATCTTGGGGAGGGTCCTGTACAATACGATTAGGTCGTGGGCAGAGGAAGACCAGATTTTACATCCTTGTCAGTTGGGGTTCAGAAGCAATATTGGCACTGTTAACCAGTGCTTCAACCTCAACTTGATTATTGGTAAATATACCAAAGCTAAAAAAAAATCACCTATATACTTCGCTTTCATGGATCTTACTTCGGCCTTCGACTTTGTCAACAGGTCACGGCTTTGGACTATCCTTTTAAATTATGGCTTGGACGAGTTCCTTGTACATTTTTAAGCTTATTTACATAAAGACCTGCACGCCCGGGTGCGTATTAGCAGGGGGTGGTGAGGTATCGGAAGATATCTAGGTCGGTAGAGGGGTCAGGCAAGGTTGTGTCCTGGCCCCTCTTCTTTTTATCCTTTATATTAACGAATAGGACACTGGTAACACTCACCCATGATGTCCCTAACATTAATGGCATCAAACTCCCTGCCCTACTATATGCAGACGATGCAGTGCTAATGGGCCGTACCTCAAAAGCTCTTCGCATTTTGGTGCGGGGCTTCGTTGATTTTATGGCTAGTTTGGACCTATGCACCAATTAAAACATTTTTTAGACTCGGGCTGTTTACAAGGCACTCGCACTTTCCGCTATTTAGGGTTGGTATTTGCTTCTGAACATGTGGCGTACAGTAGGAGAAAGTTTTCCAACTCCACTAAGATTATACTTGACCTGCCCCAGCTTAGGAATTCGGAGGTTGTATCTGTCATCGTTAAGATATTCAAACTTCAATATATTTCAACTGCCACCTATGGTGCAGAAGTCTGGGGCTTTAACTGTGGTAGCATCCAGGGGGAAGAGAACAGATTTTGCCGTAAAATTCTGGGTGCTCCTATCTCCTCTTCACAGTACGCCTGTCATAGTGAACTTAATTTGCCATACATCGAAGACTACATCAAGGCTCACCCGCACTATTTTGGCTCACAGTCTGGAAGAATCCCGTGGCACAACTCACTAGGGAGATTATATCAGACTGCTTAAAATGCTATAAGGGCATGGAAATACCCTGGCTAGCCACTGTTCGTAAAAGCTTAACTAGCGTGAATTATGAGTATTTATTTTTAACCCCACGGATTGCGGTAGAATTGGTAAGAAAACCCTCCAGCAGGCTTTATACGTATTATACAGGAAAGCTAGATACAATAAAGAGATTCAGAAAACCTCTGTTGCGAGATATATGAATAATGAGAATATTTCCCACGCTCCATCTAGATATCTACTAAAACCCATTGGTCGTTGGGAAAGGGGTTTGCTTTTTTGGTTGAGGATTGATACAATGAAATTTTTGCTTTTCTTTCCTCTGGGGTACAACTCTAACCTTGATTTGCCATGCTCCTGTAATAGCCGATACAATCTATGCCACATTTTTTATTTTTTTGTAGTTAATATTTAAAATACACCAAAAGGTATTTGATACCATACTTTAAGGCTATACATACAATTGATTATAAGGCAGGTTATTGCCGTGGAAGATTAAGAGCTAACCTTTCGGGTCGGATCCTTTTTGAAAGTTGCAGTGCGTACTCGTAACTCAATGTGTACCCCTTGAAGCCAGTTAATTTTTACTTTGGCTTTTTAACTGCATTTTAAATTTTGATAAACAAACTCCCTGATGAATTTTGTCTTGCATCTGTATCTTTTTAATGTGGAATGTATCATTAGTGGTCCTGTTTAAATTTGAAACTTATTTAAAGCTGTTTTTCCATTTATTTGTGTCCCCCCCGTTTTTGGACTGCTTTTATTGTAACACGCCGTTATTTGATTGTAGTTTTATGGATATATTCTAGTATCCGAATAAAGATTTTGAATTTGAAAAGCATACTCTGCATGAGCAGTTTTTTGTTCTGAATCCGAAATGTAATGCATCATGTCAAGCATTGGGCATCAACTGCCTTCGGTAGTGTGTGTTGGTCATAATTAAATGACCTGGCAACGGTCAATGATCCTGAACAATATGTGGCATCATGCAGTTAATGTTGCTACCACCTGCCCTCAGATGTAAGCAGATGGTGATAAGGTCAAACTCCGCCTCCCTTCTTGTGTGTGTAGAACGCAAGTATGGTGGATAAGGAGCAGAAATAGGTAGCCAATACAGTAGCACGACACAATGGATCTCTATTTAAAGAAAGGCATAACTAGACAAAAGAAAGGCACAAACATTTAGAGAAAAAAATTAACTCAATGGATTCCTTGGAAGGGTTGAGGTCAGTGAAGCACC
The DNA here is from genome assembly GCF_964204655.1 of Triturus cristatus. NCBI lineage: Eukaryota > Metazoa > Chordata > Amphibia > Caudata > Salamandridae > Triturus > Triturus cristatus. Next base: position 1,038,094,807 of record NC_140585.1, read on the forward strand.
ATGTGAAAAACAAACCAGGGTAACAAAACAAAACCGGTCACGCGCGGTGGGCTGTTTTAATTATAAATAATAAAAACTTTTGCCGGCTTGTTTCCTCATCGTCCCTGCTTCTCTGCTCCACACAGGAGGCAGGCAGCCATCCTCCCCTAAGCCAATCACAATGCTGCAATGGCAGCATTGTGATTGGTTGGGACGCCGGCCACACAGACGTCTATGGGGAGGCCATTTTCTCCACGTAGGCTGCATGCTGCCTACATTGAGAAAAGGGAGTGTGTGTAAGACTAGTTTGGTCGGCCCTGGGGCCTACCAAACAGTCAGCACCCTCAGAATAGGCAAGCCAATCCTCCCCTACCATAGAGCAGGACCGTTATCAAAAAATGTTCGGTCCTGATTATTTCTCGTATTGGGAATTGTAGGGAGTTGTTTTCCATGTAAAGACATTATTTAATTGTGCATTGCGGAGTTAATGAGATTGAGATGCCCTTTCCACTCTCCACAGAGAAGCTTTCTCGCTCCCACCCGAAAAAGTTAGACTTTTGGGCAAATCCATCCCCACTAACCTGCCAACATCTTTATTGATTTTGCCTTTAGAGACTTTACTTGCTAACCCCTTCTAATTGACTTCTCCCCAATCCACCAGACTTCTTCGCGTATCAAACAAGGGATTTTACCTTTATGGGAAACTATGCCTGCTTTGATTTGTTTTATGATAACTTTAAACAATTTGTCTTTGTATATGCCATTTTGAACTGCATTGAATCATTAACTTATGTATTAATACAAGGATTACTGATTTACAACTAAATTGTGTTTTTAACTTTGCTAATCTGCTCTACAAATGTGCCACTCGGTCGTCATTGTTGGGCCTACTATACTTTCCTGTAATCCCCTATAGTTGATTTTTTGTGTCATACCTCAGTCTGGGACTAAAGCTCCATCTGCTCGATGGCAGCTTGTACTCTACTTTGCACCAACAACCTGCACAGTTCAAATCCGCTGCATCACAGTCTTCTTCAGCTTGGGTTCGGGACTCGACACTCGCGCAACAAACCAGGCGAGCACCATGCCCTGGAGTTTGGTGGCGATGACAACAGAATCTAACAACCAAATATGGAGTAAGATTCAACATCACTATGCCAGAACCCCAAAATAAGGATAATTGGTGACATTACATCCAAACTAAATTGACATGATAGAAGCAATTGAAGCATTTGCAGCTGTTTTGCTAAGAAGCGGTCAACATCACCAGGTTATGCTGGCACCTCTGTCATGAATACACTCAAAAAGCCAGTTGATATACAGTACTCTTGTCTCAGCTGAAAGACAGGCACAGCAAGCAAATTTGTGAAGGAACGGCCGTTATAAGGTGTGAAAAGTAGAAAGCTGGTTTGTCGGAGGGTAATTAAGTAAACAACCTGTTGGCGGTATTTCCTGAGATCCTACTACATTTCGACTCTTATTTTTTACATTCTTTAATAGAAAATGCATCACCTTGAGGCATTTATTTATAAAGTTTTATACAGTGCGAACATGATCCCGAGGGATATCAAAGCACTTTACAATTGGGGGGATAGGAAGGTAACAATTGCATTACATGTGTCAAATAGGAATACCAAACAGAACACATATCAAATAGGACTCTCAGAACAAGAACGGTTACAAATACAAAGGGTTAACAAAGAATAATATAAAAACTGGTACATAGTGAAATAGGAGGGGAGCAAATGATTCAAGCAAACAAGAATAGCATCCAGCACAGAGCTTAAAGGTGCAAGTCCAATGCATTAGAGCAGACGATCCATCACCCTATTAAGGAAAGAACTTGTTCATAAGGAATCTTTTTACTTCCAGTGTGAAAGCAACCTTGGAGGAGATTCTACGTATTTCCGGTGGGAGAGAGTTCCAGATCTTTGGTGCAGAGCCGGAGAAAGCTCGGTGACATGTCCTCTTTTTGCGATAGATCTGAGGTTTCAGGAGGAGAGTGTTGGCACTCCTAAAAGGTCTACCCCCTCCGGATAGTTCCAACTTTTGAGCTAGATAACTGGGGGTATTGAAATGGAGGGCTTTGTGGGATAGGCAGGCAATCTTTAGCTGTTTTCTTGCTTTGTAGGGCAGCCAATTTAGGGATTTTAACACTGGGGAGATGTGCGCATTTCTTTTGGTACCCGTAACCAATCTGGCCGACGCGTTCAATGAAGCCCTTAGTGGGGCCAAGGTATATTTGGGGAGACCACAGAGCATAGCACTCTCATAGTCTAGCCTCGGCAAAACAAGCGCTTGGGCCACTTGCTTGAAGTCAGCTTGTGGGAAGAAAGTTTTGAGATGCCTGAGTATCCTCATCAGGTGGTTAGCTCCCTTGCACACATTGCTAATATGAGTCTTCATGTTCAAGTGCTTGTGTCCAGGTGGATTCCGAGAGATTTAGCTGAGTCAATAATTAGGGGGGAGCAGTTGAAGGAGGTGAGGTGGTTCACCCAGAGGTCTAATTTAGGAGGGTGATTCGGAGGAGAAATGCGAAGGAATTCTGTTTTAGAGGTGTTGAGCAGGAGGTGGTTCTCAGTTAACCAGTTTTGAGTAGTCAATAGGGTAGTGTTGAGTGAAAACATGTTATCCAGGGAGGCATAGCTCATAGAATAGTGAGAGACAGAAAAGACCAGGCCCGATGACTCAAGACACATTGTAGCGAGTTCAGAAGTGGAGGTTCTAACGTGCTTTTAAGTCAAAGGTGTTTTTCGAAAGGTATTGGCATAGGCCAAAGAAGCATACGTTTGAGATCGTTGGACATAAGCACAGTGGATCACATGCAGGGAGTTAAAAGCAGATGTGCGCGGGCCAGGGCTAGGCCGATATTGTTACAATTACTTTTCACATAGGGAGTGAAAATGATTTCAACTACTAAAACATTAAGACTTATTATCCTATCCCTGCACTTATTGCATAGCATATCGCTAGAGCAGAATGAACGGACCTGTTTTGGCATCTACTTCACAGTCACCAGGTTCATTGCTGTATAAACAGCTTAGTTCCAATGAGACTGTCTCTCTCACCACCACCTCCAAGAGAGATTATTACTGCCTGAAGGAATATACAACATTCTTCAATGACACGCAGTCTGGACCAATACTTAAGGATGTGGAGGTTCAACATTGACTGTTTTATACACACGAATTTCCATTAAAGCTTTTCTCAAATAATGTCCTTATTAATTTATTTCCATATTCTATATTTATGAGATAAATGCAAGACACCATTAAAAAAAACTATATACATTTTAACACTTAAATTCCAAATTAACCACAGTAGACAGCCGTCAACTTCAATCTGCTTGAAAAATTTAATTCTGCCAATACCAATTGTGAGTTTAATGAAAGTTCTTTTTACATCAAATTTCAAGTTAATGAAATTTCGGCAGTGTCGAAAACACACCAAAAAAAATCTGTGTTCTCATAACTATGTATAAATAAAATACATCACTGAGAATGATCATCAATGTAAAAGAAAATTAGGTGAAAATACAAGAAACAAGCCCAGAAACAATTACCCATTTTGAAATCAACCCGGGAAGTATGGTTTAACAAAAGACAGGGCAGAATAAGTAGACAATACAAAGATAAAAGAAAATTAATCATTTACTCACCTAAAGGATTTGCATACTTTAGAACTGCAGCAAAATCTTTCTTCTGGACCTTTGGAAGGCTCTTAATATAGTTCTTTGCCTATAAATAAGAAAGCCACTATTTAAAACACATGTAAGTTTCTTGATAAAGTTCAGCAGTTGAAAAGGTAGAGTATGGAAAAATGCATTAACAATTGGTGTAGATATGAATATACAGTGAGGTGAGACAGTTCTCTCACTACCTCTTCAGCTCCTAAAGCACCTGCCTATTCATGTTAATTTATAGGTCGTCCTACTAGACCGCACAAGATGTCTGGTTGCAAAATACCTATTGTGGCCTTACAAAGAATTTACAGAAGCTTAAGGTCCACCTATTGATTATCACTGGTTGTGTTTGTGAGCTTTATTTGCTTGCTTTTTTATTTGATGACTTTCCTTGTCCATCTTCTGTTTATCCCTCCCCTGATGCATAACATCTTTACCATCCGCTTGATTGGCTAACTTGTGCCATTCCACTGCTAACGTTAAGGGAACTTATCTTTTCGTTTTGCTTTACATGTTTTCCAGCTCTTTGTGTTGCTCTTCCTCCCCACCCCACCCCCAAAAATGGTGGGCCATAAGCAGCATTTGCTATCTTTTGTGTGGCTGCTTGCCCTCTCGTGTTTAAATGTTTTTTTCTGGGGAGGGCCGGACACGAGCATGCATACAGAAAGATGCAACAACCAACAGCAGCCACGCACTGTATTTTGTTTTTGACAGTGTGAAACTGCACCTGCAAAAAGCATTTTTTTTAGGTCTAGCTAGACAGCGCATGTACGGTCTCTTCCAGAACTACGGTAATCAGTCTTTTGGCTTCAAGTCCATCCCCCCGACTTGCCATTGCTTTTCATTTGTCTATGTCAGTGTCCTTTAAAAATCCCTGCTTGCTAGTGGTCAGTCCTGCCTCTTTGTCCCTCCTTTCTCTCGTCTGTTCCTCACACAAAGCAGGGACTTAGTACGGTCTCATTCCACTATGGTTCTTTAAGGGATTTCTTTTCCTTGGTTTTCTGTTCTGTTACTTTTTGTCTGTGTTTAGCTTTAGCGCCCTAGCAGGTTACATTTAAATATAGCATTTTTTCTCCCCCCCCCCCCCCCCCCCCACTTAATGCCACAGTTGTGTTACTGCTACTTCCCCGCTGTGCCTTACGCTCTGTTGCTTGTTTTTTTCTGGGCTTTTTGCACTTTGATGTCCACTGTCAGATGGGCTTTTTCTGGTAAGATATTCGTTGGGTTTTGGCTTGGGTTTTAGGTTGTGTGTGCAAGGGTACATTGAGCCCTTCTTTCCTCGCTTTTAATTGGTTCCTGTGCGGGCCACTTACTTTTCCTCCAGTTCTATTGGCTGTAGCATTGTTTCTTGCATTTACCAAATGCTTGTTAACATTGCGACGGGCAAACTTGCTTCGTGGCTCAGGGTTGTCTTTTAGGGCGAAAAATAGCTTGTGTTTTTATTTTTTTTACCTGGCACCTACTTCATGGGTTGCCTCGCGTATATGTGTGTACACAGGCGCTAAGCTTTGCTTCAGCGCCGTGCCCACTTGTGTTTAACATTTACTGATTCCGTAGCCAGAGGATGCGCTCGGCAAGATGCCTCCCCCAACCAGGAAAGTGCAAGAGCACACGTTTGCCTATGCTGTTTGCAGACTCTGGTAACGTGGCACGCCACGACTTTGAGTGCAGACACTTTGCTTTAGACGTTTGCGAGGGACAGGGCTTCATCGAAAAGTCACTTAACTTTGTCGCCGCCTGGGCTTGTTCTAAAATGTACAGCCTCTGCTCACTCATAGCTCTTTGCTGTGCACGAGACTGGTAACCTCTAGCGGCAGTTTTACTCTCTATGATCTATTGAACATCAAATACTTCACAAAATGAAAGGGGAGGGGTGAGGGGGGTCGCACCCGCCCAGCGAGTACATCACAATCCCACAACGCACGGCGGTCATGGCTGCTTTTTTGTTGTCTTGCAGGATTAATAATCATTAGTTTCCTCAGATGGTTGTCGTAGGAGAATAGGTCACAGAGACGATTAAACCTAGTCCTTGCGCTGCAACCTTTCCTTAAAGAATCCCGAGACTTGTACTTGACGGATACAGAACATGCAGTGCATTATGTAGGATGGTTGGTGTCTTTGCAGCACGAGATGTATGCATTAGCACCGCATAGTGATTGAGCATGCAGTAAATATAGATGACAGTTTAAAAGACACCTGACCAAGTTTGTGTAATTCAACATATACTGCAGCCAACTGCTGTCAATTACATTCACGTACAAGTGAAGTAGGTACTGGGGGAGTGATGTCCGAGGATGTTTGAGCACTTTATTCCAAGTAATAACATGTATTTGTACAGCACATTTTTGTTCCCCAACTCAATGGTACTCATTTTATTGACCCCAGAACGGTGAAAGGCTGAGTGGACCTGACGGTGTGTAACCATCAGTTCGAACACACGCTCCTATGGTGGGCGCATTAGTGCACTAAGCCACCACAACAGGCCTGCTAATTGGGGCGAAAACTCAGCTGCACTGAAGGGGGCCAGCAAACACTGTATGAGAAATGAAATGCAAAGATGAAAGACATCACTTTGCAGAAACCGGAAACTGGAGAGGACCAGATGATGCCAACTTTAGAGGATTCTCATGGGCGGAACGTGTATGGTCAATGCTTTGATAAATTACAGAGCGTAAAATTCGAGATGAGATTGCCCTGTTTTATTTTCCCTTTAGCAGGTTAGAATTTAGTCATTTTAAAACACACAAAAATAGGCAGCTTTATAATATCATACAGAAGCTGCCATGCTCACCAGATTTAGTACACATTCCCTTAATGCTCTTGCTGATCATTCAATGGTTAGGTTGTCGGTTTTATTCTTGCTCTGCAGTGTTAGGTTTCAATATCAGCTCTCAGTAGGTCACTGTGCTCTGATAGGAGTCATGGAGCACTGCTGGTCGACAAATACCAATCTTGCTCCATCTGGGTGCTAGTGCCACCCTTGACAATGCAAACCACTCCAGTTGCTTCACCTCTCTCTGGTGTGCATTTGCACTGGATGCATACAAGAGAGAATTGCTTAATTTTAGATTCTTTTCAATGACACTTTTGGAGGAATGTTGCAGCTTGTGTGTTAACACTTTCTTACAGAAAGTCAATTTGCATCTTTCCTTTTCAACAAAACTAACAAAGAAACACCAAAGGATGTCTCACTTATTTCGCTGAAAGAATCAGCACAGTCAATTTGCATGTTTCCCCCCACAGTACCTATTTTTGGGAGACATCTTCTCCCACAATTTTAAATAACTTTTGGGGAGTCATGATATTTGCCACGCTTTCAGTAGAAATTTGAGGAATTGATGAGAGCAATCCCTTTAAATTCACACACTGCAGTGGTTTACACCCACGAATGGGAAAATTTGACATGGGGATCCATCAATTGGTGTAAATGCTTTCTGCCGTTGACCCCAGAAGGTGTACCAGGGCAGAGTTCCACACTGCCCTGAATTGAGCAAATCACCATTACAATACCCAGAGTCGACGTGTGATCATCCTGAGACAAATCAGCAGATACTGGTAGTGCAACTATTTCTATCAAAGTTTAAGAGACCATCTCACTTTATTACTGTCACCCCTAGGTAATGCCGTCCATGATTTAAAAAAAATGTAGGTGATCTCAGTGGGTTGTCACCTCCCTTGTCGCTTATAAGGAAGTAACAGAATATTTTTATAAAAATCCAGGAGCCTTTGGGCCTCATTACTAGTACCAATGTGTGCAGTGCGATAATCATCGCACATATGACAAGCATTTGCAAAACAATCGGTCTCGTATTTATTAAAATTCGAGCTGTTGGTGCTGAAAAGGATTTTTTTTTTAACTTTTTTAAATTTGCAGTGGAGTGATATTTGCATAGCACTATTGCCATTGGTATAAAAAAAGCAAAAGTAAAAAAACAGTCATTTTCAGCGCCAACAGCTTCAACTTTAACAAATGCGAGACCTACTGCAATGCAAATGCTTGTTTCCAATGCTGTTCACCTTTGCCAAAAAGCTGTGGCAAAGCCAGTAGTTTCTAAATGTCAGGAACATGATAGCCAGTATTACATGTCTCTCAAACAGTAGAAGAAAACTGAGATTCAGCATTTTGAGGCCCTGCGTCTGTTCTTCAAAGTGTGCACACTCCGGGGTATTCCTCAATTCAAAGACTAGCTTCTCTGAGGAGAAAACCCGCTTAAAAACCTGAGAAAAGCGTTTCTGTAGAGAAAACTTGCTTGAATTCTAGTGAAGGTAGTTCAGTGGAGAATAATTTGATGCATAACTGAACTGAACGTCTGAAAGTTATATTTCAAGGATACATAATGGATCATTAAAACTATATTCAACAGAAAGACATCAAGAAAAGATCCATTTGGAGGTTCTTTATGGTCTTAGGAACATTTGTTTAAGCGAATTGTTTACTTTAATGTTTCATATATTCTTACATTTTAGAGAAGGAAATCTAAGTGAAAAAGAATTGAAAGAACTCATAAGACATCAAATATGTTATACTTTTACATTAAATAATCTCTACAGAGCTATATAGAGAGATGCTAGTCAATAGAGTTTACAAGGTAGATGTATGAACGACTGAGTGAATTAGAGTTTTTAGTATTTAGGAAATGTTTATTTATAAGACAGTTATTTGTTATTTTATGTAGGTGCCGCAGAAACTCACAATAAGAAAATATCTAGAAGGTTAGAAGAAGAAAAGAACTAATGTAACATAGAAGGGCACCTGACTCTGGTCGCGGTCTCTTTTCTCTTATTCCCCTTTCCCCCTCGCTTGTGTTTATGCTGAATAACGTTGTTCGGAGTGAGCACCAGTGGAGAGGATTTGGGATTGTGCATCTGCTCCCGAGGAATTCTCAGGCACGGGTTAGTTCTCCTGACACAAAAAAATGGCCAATGCTTGTTAACATATTGCTTTCTCTATGGATTACCACTTTCAAAATGAACTCCCCTGCACAAGAGCATTTCAGACAACCTTAGCGTAAATGCATTTATATAGCGCTTACAATCGCATATGAGGCATCAAAGTGCTTTACGCCAGGCGGCACGCTGCTCTGGAACCCAAGGTTAGTGGTTAGTTCTTGATTACTGTTAGTTATTGTGGTTAGTTTTGTGTGCTCAAGCAAACCATTCCATGCAGTCATTCCAGTTTCTTAATGCTGAACTAAATTAATAGTTGACAGGTTAGTTGCAATCATGAATTCAGGGGTTTGTGAGCTCATGCACATGGTTGGTGATATTAATAGATGAATTAGAGGAGATTAGGTATGGTTAGGTTGTTGCTTAGGTATGACTTTCAGAGGAAGGAGAAGATAGTGTAATCCTGTGAATGAGTTGTGGGCAATTTGCAGAAATACAATAATCGAGAATAGGTAAAACATGTGTGTCAGTAGGCTAAGCCCATGGAGGAGGCACGCAGAGGATGCAAGGGAAGGAGAGGGACATTTAAAAGAGAAAAAGGAGAGGTGACGTTTTAATTAAAGGGCAGTTTTTAATGCCAGATTTAAGAAATGTAGAGAATATTTTTGAGACAGCATGTAGTTTGAGGATGTAACAATGTAGAAAGAAACAGCATTATTAGCTTATGTAGATTGTACAATATTAGGTATTTTATTAAGTATTAGAATCAGGTAACCTATCTCTGTACTGTTAGACCGCTGACCCAGGTCGATCCAGCCTGGTCAGGTGATCACCTCAGGAGTTTAAAGTGAAAACAATGACTGATTGTATATGTTGAGAAAGATCAAGAGCTTTAGGTTGCACTCAGAGGAAGCAGTAACTTCAAGAGAATAGCAATGTGATTAGGAGTAGATATCTTCTGGTGTTCATCCTCGGTTCTGGCTCACAGTATTAATTACAAAGCAGAGTGGGGTCCATTTAAATGCCTCCGATTTTCAATCGCACCAGTTGGAAGGTGAAGACAGCTTCCCAGACACTGGAAGTGTGCTACCTGCATTCCATTGACTGAAGGGCAGGAGTTTCAAACACTGGCATGAGTGTGAGGATGGTGAAAGGGTTCCCTTTACAAATTCAGTCAACACTGTCAGCAAATGGCTGCTGGTCAGACTTCCTAAAGCATGCCATTTTTGTAGATGAAATGGATGAGGAGGGGTGAAGCTGCAGGTTGAAGGGGGCACTTTAGGTGAGGCCAAGCCTTCTGTCTACCTTTGTACCTTTTTGTGCCTCTGTTAGGGGTGCTCCAGGTTTAGACGACCCTCCTGTGAGGGACATCACTACACAAATGCTGTCTGTAGAGCAGCCTAGCTAGACATTTGAAAAGACAGCAGTAACGGTTTATCTTTTTGTAGAACGCATCTACATTAAGCAAACACAACAAAACAGCTATAAGCAACTGATTGACTCCGTGTGAAAAGAGCACTCATTTTTGGAAAGTGCTTCAGAGACAAACTGTGCAATGTGCTGTGAATACACCAGGACCTCTGCCCCTCGGGGCTCTGCCTGCTGTGAACTGTGAATATTTCCAGACCCCAGTGGTGACAACTCCCTCTCAATGGCTCCTGCTCTCACTCCCTGGGAGGACAAACGTTTCCAAGCCTCGGGCATCAGCCCATCTTCCAGGCCCTTCTGTGCCCCGGGAATGTGGTGGCACAGCTGAAATCCTAAGGTGAAATGTCCCATCTTCCAACCAGTGACGTCTCTGACCGCCCTGTGGAGTCGAGCCCCCATCGAAGTCTGCCTGAGTTCCCTGGAACAGAGTTTACCTATCGCACACCAACACCCACCACAATACAAATGCCCTCAATCTATACGGAGACCACCAGTCTCAGCCCCAAGGCCTTGATTTTCCCAGGGAGCGCAGCGCTAAATCAAAGTTACTGACAACCAGGAAAAACTAAAAGACCGTGTTCTGCTGTAAAGCACATAGTGCCACACCAAAGTTACCAACGACGAGGACTAAATGAAACTAAAAGTAAAAGAGAAACCTTTACCTCCAGGAATAAGCCCGGTGTAGGGAGCGGCTTAAGAGTTATGGCCCCCAACACCTACAATGCAAAATATGCCAATCCTACCGACCCAGACTTCCACACCAATGACAAGATCTTCACTTGTTGCAACAAATTCAGCCCCTCTCCTCCAACCAATGCCCATGCCGCAAACGCCTGCTTCCCTTTACCTCTCCCACTGAAAAGAGATGATGCAGGAATTTGTGATGGCGCAGCCTAACTCTTCTCAGGTAATGGAGACTCATTCTCTGTCCACGGTAGCCACCGACCAGAGAACCAACCCGGTGATGAGAAAATGAGAAGCAGCAACACCGTTGGCCGACAATCAATACCAAGACAACATCCTACCAACCACACACCTTACACAGTATAGTAAGCTACCCATGCAGGCACACATTTAGTAACAAACATTATTCAAGGCCATGCACCAGTTCCTACATTATATCAAGTGGCCTTAATAACCTAACACGGGTCCTTCCAGCAGAAATGATCGGAAAGGACTTCATGACCAAGTGGCTGGAGATGGGCGAATGAATCAAGGAAGAGAACTGCCACGTGGACAACTTATTTAACCAGAATGATAATGTGTCCATCCTACCTTCGGGACTTCCTGGATATCTATCGTCGGATTAAAACGAACAGTATTTCAAAGTGGTAACAGCCTTTTTTTAACAATTTACTAGGCAAAGAGGTGTGAAAGCACAGCTAGCAGGATAGCTCGGTGACCTGAATGCTTTCCACCTTAACATGCATCTATGTACAGGTCAAGAGCTGGAATCCCATCAAGGCCATTCTTTAGAAGTGGGCAAATTAAGCACCATTAAACTGGGTAACCAAGTTATGTACAGCACTAAAAAAACAAGCATTTCCAATGCAATAGGTCTCGCATTTGCAAGAGTTTGAGCTATTGGCATTGTAAATGACAATGCCTTTTATTTATGTGTTTTGAAAACCCGCAAGCGGTGCGTAAACACGCACTTTGTACTTATACTCCTTGCCTATGAGAAGCAAGGCTGGCAGTAAAAGAGGCGCAGTTACTGCCAGTCTTGCTTCTCGTAAGCAATGACTATAAGCACAAAGTATGTGTTTGGGCACCTCTTGCAGGTTTTCAAAACTTAGCTCAAACTCTCGCAAATGCGAGACCTATTGCATTGGAAATGCTGGTTATGTTATTTTTTATTACCTCACACCATGCTTTTACTTCTTAAATATAATGTCGTTTTGCTGTTCCTCTTCTTGTTTCACGTGCACTTTTTTTCCGAGTTAGGTCTTGTTGCTTCTGCCACACTTTCAAGGATACGTTTGGAATTCCTCCTAACAACCTGTTTTTACTTTTTTACGCTAGAAAGTTGTGTTTGTACAGGAGCTCGGCCACGGCTCACATCAGGGCTGGGCCACTCTTCCCACAGCCAAACAATCTGCTTTCCTTCAATTATACATGCCTTCATTAACTGGCCAGTTCTGAGAAGCTTCAAGATTTATGTATTCCCCTTAACTATCGAAAATGGGCTGGAAATGCAATATTTATAGTTTAGGTCAAAACAACAGTGCTAATCAAACTAAATAATGCATGTGCCTGCACTGTTGCGAGTGACGCTATTAAGTAAGTAGAAGTTGGCAGAAGGTCACTGGAATAAGACTGTAAAGGATAATCGTCTTACTAGTAGTGTTGCAATCATTTATTTCAGTACGCTAATGTCATGATTTTATTGCGATTGTCTGGCCATATTTTTTTTACCTTTCATATCCAGGAATGTTGTACCTGTGCTGCAAATGATTCGTTGGTTTGTATGAACTGGTAGAAAACAATTTAAAAGGAAGTGGAAGTGTGTGGAAAGGAGAGTGATATTAACATGGAGACAGAAATGAGCTGAGAAAGTGTGTGATGGGAAGAAAAATATAATAGTAAGACAAGGTGAAAGGGGAAGGGACAGAAGAGAGAGATAAGGGGTAAAGGGTGAATAGAGAGTAAACGAACATTAAGGTGGAATGATGAGAGAACAAACAAGAAAGGAAAAACAGAAAGGCGGCCAGGGCGGCACAACGGACAGTCGTGAGAAATGGTTGTGGGGGCACCGGGGCAGAGGGAAAATATGGGTGGGAGAGAGAGAGTAAATTAGAAGTGATTATTTCTACTCTGCATACTGGTACATGCTTTCCGTGCGGCACTGACAGATAAAAGGCAGCCGCGTACAGATGTAGTGCAATACCTTACGACGGGGACTGTGATCCGAGGATTCCGACTGCGTGTGCACGTCCCACGTGCGCGGGTGCTCGAGGAACAGGCCGTCAGGTGCTGCCGGGAAGGGGGGGGGGGGGGGATGATAACGTGCACGGCCGCATCCGCCCCGCGAACAATGCAGCTTTTGTGGGGACCGAAGACAGCCGCCGTGTTATATCACCTTCTGTGCTGTGCTTGATTCTAGGTACAGTGGTGTAAAGTCGCTCATAAATCACACGAGTCACGTTGTTGTGTTACCGCTATATTTATTTAGCATTCTAATGAGTATGTACCGAGGAGCGTCGGCCGGCACACTCCTCCCGCTCCTGCTCGGCGCGCTGATCTCCGCGCGCACCCCGGCGCCAACATGGCCGCCTGCGTCACGTCAACGTGACGTGATAACAACTAGACCGCTACATATCTCCCCCTTTTACCAAACCAAAAATCAGTCACTTACAGTTCGCAGGTTAGTTCAAAGTCTTGGAACCTGGAAGGCCTCACAACTTGTCTTCCACTCCTGGTCACCTTACCAATGTTCCCTCGAGCCCCTTGGCTCTGCGTTTCCTCGATTTCTGTTCCTCCACTCATCGCTCCTTCGCTGTTCTTATTGCCTCTCGGCCTGTCCATCTCTACCACTGGGGCCTCACCCCTTACCACACCTTCTTGCTCCTCTCCTGCACCTGCTTCTTCCATTTGTTCACTTCCGCCTTCCTTGTTCTCTTCATCCCCGTCTTCCGTGTCTTCACCTTCCAGATCCCACTGTTCCCATCTCAATATCTTGTTGCACCGGGCCATGCGGTCCTGCGACCACACGTTCCCATCACTGAGCAGGGCCGCTCGATCATAAACTTCCTTAACCTGCATCGGCTTGCTGTACTTGCTGTCTCCCTTTCTTTGTAGGGTCGCCAGCTTTACTCTCACCCATTCTCCTTTCTCTAAGTGAGTGTCCTTCACATTCCTCCTCTTGTTGTAGTTGTTGGTGTAGGTGGCTTGTGCTCTCTCCAGATTTGCTCTTACTACCGCCGGAGACCATTCGCTGGTCACCACCTTCTCCTTCCAGATTCTGTTGTCGTGCGTGAAGGGTTCACGTCCTCTCAATATTTGAAACGGGCTAAACCCCGTGCTTGTGGGCGTTATTCTGTAGGCCCATACCATGTTCTCCAACGCTTTCTTCCAGTCTTTATTACAGGTGATGGCCGCTTGTATGGCCCCCATCACCACTCTGTTAAATCGTTCCACCAGACCGTTGCCTGCCGGATGGTATATGGCCGTGTGCTTTATAGAGATGCCATTTCTTCCCATGAATTGTTTCCATCTTTCCGACGTGAACTGTGGTCCATTGTCACTTAAGATGGACTTGGGAATTCCTTCTCGGGTGAATGTTTCCGATAGAAACTCCAGGATGTTCTCCGTGTCCATGGATTCGCTCACCTTTATTTCTGGCCATTTGGAGTAGCGGTCGATGAGGACACACACGTATTTCTGTATGCTCTGGTCATCCAGCACCGGTCCTAGAATGTCTATTGACAACTCTTCCCACGGGTTTGAGGGAGTGTCGAATTTCCCAAGGGCTGGACGTAGTGGTCTCAATGTTTTGTCGGCCCCTTGACATTGGGGACACTCTCTGACATACCTCTCTGCTCTTACGTCCATACCTGGCCACCAGTAGTTCTGTTTCGATCTGGCCTTGAGTTTCCCTATGCCAAGGTGGCCTTCGTGTAATAAGTCCAGCAGCTTGTTGATGAGATTCGTGGGGGGAATTACTCTGTCTCCCCGGTAGATGAATATGCCCTTGTCACCTACTGTCAGTTCTTCTTTCACTTCATAAAATGGTTTGAGGTTGGTTTTCACCTTTTTCTTATCAGGCCACCCTCGTGTGATGTGCGCTTTTACTTCCATAAGGTCAGAGTCTTCATCATAGGCCTCCGTCCACTCTTGTATGCTGATTATCTTCTCTTGGTCCTCTATGAGAGCTACCATCTCTCCTTTGTCCGCTGGGTCTTCTTCTCCCGGCTCCATGGCCGCCGCTCGACTCAAGTAGTCCGCCACTCGGTTCTTGTTTCCTGGGATGTACTCCACATCATATCTGAATTCCAACAGTTTTAAGGACATCTTCGATATCCGGGGTGTGGCGCTGGCATGCCCGCTCGATGTTAGTACCTTCACTAACGGCTTGTGGTCCGTCTTGAGCAGAAATCGGGTACCCCATAGGAACTGCCGGAACCTCGTCATGGCCCACACTACCGCTAACATCTCCTTCTCGATGACGCTGTACTTGCCTTCCGTCTCCGTCAGTGCTCTGGAGGCGAAGCTGATTGTCTCCATGTCCCCTCTTCCTCGGTCTTGCATGAGTACAGCGCCTAACCCCTTGTCGCTGGCGTCGGTGATGAGTATGGTGGCGCCTTGTGGGTCGTACCCCTTGAGTGGTATGGCTTCTAGGATTCCCTTTTTGATGACTTCAAATTCCGCTTGGGCTTCCGGTGTCCACTGGAACACCGTGCTCTCTCTTGTCAGCCTCCTCATGTTGTAGGTCTTGGATGCGAAATGTACCACGAATTTGCTATAGTACTCCGCCATCCCCAGGAACGATCTGACTTACTCCTTGTTCTTGGGGGGCGGTGCTTCCGCGATGGCTTTCACATTCCCCGTCTTGGGTGTGATCCCCTGTCGCCCAATTTCATGGCCTAAATAGGTTACCGATTGCAGTCCCAACCGACATTTCGACCATTCTGCCGTGAGACCTGTGGCTTCCAGTGTTTGTAGTACTTTTTCTAGTTTCCGGTCATGATCTCTCCTATCTCTCCCCATCACTAGGATATCGTCCTGGAAGTACTGTACATCTTTGCAGTCTCTGAACAATTGGTGCATCATCTTCTGAAAGACGGCTGCCGCCGAGGCTAGTCCGAACGGCATGCGACAAAATCTGTAGCACCCAAACGGGGTGATGAACGATGTCAGGCTTTTGCTGTCCGGGTGTAGAGCTACCTGGTGGTAAGCTGATGTGAGGTCAATGGTGGAGTACCACTGAACTCCTCTGGTTTTTGCCAACATCTCCTCTATCTTGGGAAGGGGAAATTTCTCCACCACTATGTTTTTGTTGAGTTCTCTCAGGTCCACACAGAGCCTGACCTTCCCATTGGGTTTCATCACGACCACCAAGGGCGCCAGCCATTCGGCGCAGGTAATGGGTTCTATGATGCCCTTCTTCTCCAGATCTTGGAGTTCTGTCTGGACGGCTTCCCTTACTGCAATGGGCACATTCCTCACTTTATGTGCCACTGGTGTGGCTCCGTCCTTGAGCACTATTTTATGTTGAAATTTCTCCATTTTCCCTACAGTGCCCCCAAACACTTTTGGGTAGTTCTTCTTCCATCTGTTCATGTCCGGCCATTCCTCCTGTTCTGTGAGTAGAATTTGTTCCTTCCCTCCCGGGTCGAGTTTTATGCCCAGGTCGCCTTGGTCTAACCATCCTAGGACAGAGGGTCCTTTCTCGGCCACATACAGTTTGCACCGCGCTGATCGGCCTCTGAACTCGAACAGTAGACGTCGGAAGCCCAGCATGGGAATGCGATCCCCATTATAGGTAACCGGTCGTATGTCTAGTTTCTCCAGTTCAGGGCCCAACTTGGATTGGAACTGTTCTTCCCACACTGCTCTCTGTATAATGGTAAATGGGGATCCGGTGTCTGCCACTACTGAAATGGTGATGCCGCCCATGGACATCTCTAGGACTGGTTTGGTTGATCTCTTGGCGTCTACGCTCAATACCTGATCGTATATACATAAGACGGTGACCACTTCTTCCTCTGTGGCTTCCTCCAGGTCTTCTGCGCTTTGGTCAACATATTTCACCACTCCTTTCTGTTGTTTCTTCCGACACACCTTCTCGTAGTGACCCATGATACCGCAGTGCAGGCATTTGGCTCGGAATGCCGGGCAACGTCTGTCGTGGGCTTCGTGGGACCAACTTCCGCACCTGTAGCACGTTTTCTTGTTCTCACTGTCCGCTTGTTTCCCTTGCCATCTGCTAGTCCCTTTGGCCATGGGTTGTTTGTTTTTCTGGTCCTTGCGGTGATCTCCCTCCTGTATCCTGTTCACCATGGTTGGGGTGACCGCCTCTTTTTTGGTAGCATCGGCGCACCTCTTCGAGAGTTCTGCCCTCTTCACTATGACCATTACTTCCTTGAGTGTGGTGTCCCCACTCGCCCACAGCTTGTCTTGCACGTTTGCGCTGGTGGTGTGCATGATCACCTGGTCTTTTATGAATTTCATCTTCCCACAGTGCGTACTTACACGGGGCTGCTAGTTTTCTCAACGCTGCTACATACTCTTCGATGGATTCCCCCACCTTTTGTTTCCTTTGTTGGAAGTTCTATCTATCCACTGAAACACAGATGGTGGGGCGGTATCGCTCATCTAGGGCCTCCACTGCATGCGCATACACATCGTCGTCTGTGTCTTCTCTCTTCGTTGGTACTAGACTCTTGTATATTCTCAGACCTTCTGGGCCCAGATTTAGTAGCAGGATGCGTTTTTTTCTCTGAGGAGTGAACTGCTCTTCATTTTCGTCCTCCAGGACCCCTATGAAATTGTCTATATATTCCTTCCAGTCCTCCCATTTCATCAGTGGGTCTCCGGGTTTCGTTAGGAATTGCACGGGTGCAATCGCATACCCTGCCGGGGTACTCATCTTCACTTCCTTGGCGCTCGTTCCGTCGGTGGCTTTGCTCGGGGGGCTGCCTGGGGTGTTGTTGTTGTTCCCTGTGTGCTTGATTCTCTGGGGGCTCTTGTTACTAGACCCCACTTCCTCCTCTTTGGTAGCCAGCGCAGCGCTCCCTGTGCGTTTATATGTGTGAAGGTGGCGCGGGTGCTCTTGGCCGTTTGTGGGTAGCGTCGTCCCTGTGGCCCGTTTGTGGGTAGCGTCGTCCCTGTGGCTTATATGCGGCTCGTGTGCTGTACTGTGGCACTGCCACGCTCCTCGGTTGCTCCGTACCTCGGATCGTCCGACGTGGTTGACTAGGACGTTTTCCGTGACTCCCCCGCTCCAGGCAGGCCTGTCTGGTGTTCCGTTTTTTTTTTTTTTTTTTGGGCCTGGTGACCTGCTTGTGTGACTTCCTTCGCCTCGTGGGGGCCACGTGGAGTGTTGCCCTCTCCTGTTCTCCCGCGTCGGTCAGATCTCTATCCCATCCTCGTCGCCACTGTAAAGTCGCTCATAAATCACACGAGTCACGTTGTTGTGTTACCGCTATATTTATTTAGCATTCTAATGAGTATGTACCGAGGAGCGTCGGCCGGCACTCTCCTCCCGCTCCTGCTCGGCGCGCTGATCTCCGCGCGCACCCCGGCGCCAACATGGCCGCCTGCGTCACGTCAACGTGACGTGATAACAACTAGACCGCTACAAGTGGTGCGTTTGTATCGGAGCCCTGCCACTCTAAGCTTTGCCTTGAAGGGAAGAAACACCATGAAGTCGTTGCTTTAGTTTAGAGCCACAAATGTGGTTTTGTGTCGATAGCAAAATAAGTGTGTCACTACATATATCTTAAGGAGTGACTTGCATCAGTTAGAAGTCTGACTGGCGCATTATGAGCAAAGTTAACTCAATTCTTACAGTAAGGGGCGAATACTTAAAAACTGAAGCCATTTTTGGCCTGGCAACTTCAAATTCATTCTACATATAAAACTGAACACAGTCACACAAGTGTTGCTCTAGCGTAATAGGCCTAAAAATCAATAGATGCCGCAGTAGATTAAAAATAGCAGACATATATATTTAGGAAAATATAGCATGGTCTCCCTTCAACTGTGAAGAGTCAGGCGTGTGCATGAGACTATTTCAAATCCGAATATTTGTCTAATCCACCGAAATTCCAGCCTTCATTTGACGGTGAGTGTAGGACCACAGAACGAAGGCGGCTGTGGAGGGAGGGGGCACAGTGCCTATCGAGGCGCACCCGAGCAGCTGCCGATGCCACCCCACGAGTGATCTCCGACAGCACAGGCAAAGCCCATTCGTGCTCCTCTACCAGGCTGGCCGGGCCCCGCGAGGTGCTGCCGGCAGAAGGGCCTTACTGTCGGGGAATGTAGGCCAGAGGTACTGGTACGCAGAAAAAGGAGTTCAATTCAAGGGTCCTGCACCCGAAGAACTGTGCACCTCTCACCCACTCATATGGAGGGCTTCATTGTGCAATATTCTCCACTGAAAAATCTTTATGTATATCAGGAAGCTAAATAGATGGGGTACATATACAACCGTACACAAATCCTTCCATCAGTTTGTGTGCTTCCTTTTTTAGCTGCAGTACAGAGTTGTCAATCAATGTATCATTATATATGTTTATTCATTTAGAAATCCCACAAATCTGCTATCTTTTTGACTACTCGTGCTGCCCATCTAACCACCAATGTAACTATTATTACTCGATGTGTTTACTTACCCGGTTAGCTTGAGCATCTTGCTATGATAAAAGCGCTCTCATTGTTTAACTGAAGATGAAAGCACCTACCTGGAGGACACGCCTAGCAGTAAACTGGGGGCACCATTTAACATACGCAAACGTGTTGTTTCGTTGGGCAAGGGGCTCCTGTGTTACCGGCACCCATGCTTTCATCTCCAGGGTACTCCGCGCAAGATGCAAGTCTATGTAACTTGAGGGACATGTGGGGAAGAGTACGCATCCGAGAAACCAAATAAACTGAGAAGGGCGACCCTCTGGGACAGGTTCCCCAATCCTCAGTTCCAGCAGAACACAGACAGCTTGTACTGGCACTGGGAGCGCGGTACCGGAGTAAGGAAAACATGCATTTTCGCAGGGCTGAGGCGACATGTAACAAAGGCTGCTTTTAACGCCGTCCCACGAGAGAAGTAGGGCAGGCAGTAAGCACAGTACATGTCAGATTTATGCAATACTTATAAATACATCAAAGCAGGGTAGATACAGCCAAAGTTTGGCACTACGATTTTCGTAGTCTATGAAATGTATAGACGATCATTAACTAGAATATAAATATGATAAGATCATTTACTTTTTATAAGGTGCAGAGTTATCAATTTTGCACTGTTGAGCGATATTAGCACTCACCAAGTCATGAATCACATTAGAAGACTATCGATTTTATGTCCTACTGTTAAAAGCACAGAATAGCACCACACAAAAAATAAAATGGAATTAAACACGTTTGTTTCATTCAAAGTTTTGTTTTCAGACAGTTTTTTAATACGCGTCTTTTTTTCGTCATGGCAGTAGTTTGTACAATGATGAGATATGTCAGTGAAACAAACAATAGAAAACATTAAAATGTGAAAAATCAATATTACCACATTTGCATCACAAACTATTAACAAAACGTGCCCGGTTGTTAAATTAAGAAGAATAAACATATTTCCAAAGTTGGACCGACCAGTTTACCTATTTCCATATCTCCTCAAAAGAACTAGCAAGACGACTGGTGCGCGCGCCACAGCGAGACATCTGGTTTCAATTATCGCGCCCGTGTCTGGGCACGATGATTGAAACCACATGGCGGCGGTGCGGGTAACCGACACCAATAGGCCATGGGCGGAGCAATGCGCCCGCCTTTGGCCAATTGCGTGCTGTCTTTGTTAAAGACGCACACAAAGGCCAATACCGTGGGGCAAAAGGAAAAGCACACGCACGAGCGTGTGCGATTCCTAGGTCAGTTTTTAACCCCCTACATGAGGTCTCTTGCTGCGCACTGCAACGCTAGGCGCGAGACCTAAAAAGACAGAAGCATGTTATGAAGCACTACATAAAAATATGTATATATACACTGACCTAATTTGGCTCGGTTTGAATTAATGCAATGTGCACAAAGTAAGTAGGTCAAATGGATGTTCTGCAAATTTATAGTGCAAAGATGGTCCCCTGTCAAAAGTGCCTCACCTTAGTAACCAGTACGGTGTCCAGTAAAACACACGGAAAAACCTACAAACTCGCCCTAATCAGATTTCAAACAGAACCAAATTAAGGCCCACAAGTCAAGAATTTCACTTGAGCAAAGACCACTTATGTCGCGTCCGTCAAGCTCTACCACCGGGCCATTTGCCGTGCCCGAGCGGCATTTTATGCCGAGGAATTTCGGAATAGCCCTAACCCGTCGAAGGCTATCTTCAAGGCGGTGAAAGACCTTATGTCTAAGCGGGCTATCTCTATGGCTGAGAGCTCTGTCACACACTGAGTCCCTCGCTTCCTACTTTTTGGGAAAGGTCCAGTCTATATATCGGTCCTCCCCGAGCACTGGTATAGCGACGGGTAGTACTAAGGAGTCACTTCACCAGCCCGCCCTGCTCTCACTTCCCCCCCTTACCTTGGAAGGGTTTGACAAACTTGCTATGCAAGTTAAATCTGGGTCTCCATCTGATCCAGTGAGGCCTGTCCTCTTTCGAGACCAGACCTTTGTGGGGCGTGTGGCTATACGCTCACTGGTCAATCTCTCCTTAGAGACCGGGGTTGTTCCCACCAGTTGGAAGCGGGCGGTGGTGTCGCCGATTATTAAAAAACCATCTCTTGACCCGTCTAAGCCGGAAAGCTATCGTCCCATCTCGCTGCTGCCTTGGCCTGCCAAGTTAACAGAGGCTCATGTCAATCTGGCCCTGTCTGCACACTTAACCCGGTCCAATGCCCTCGACCCCACACAGAATGGCTTCCGTGCTGGTCACAGCACGGAGACTGCCCTTCTGGTGATGGTGGAACATCTACGCGCAAGGTTGGATGCTGGTCAGACGGCGGCGCTGATTTTGTTAGATCTCAGCGCCGCATTCGACACTGTATCTCACAGCATCCTCCTTGGGCGACTTGAGGAGACTGGTATTGGCGGCCTGGCACTGCAATGGTTCCGCTCCTTCCTAGACAACCGCTCCTTCTGTGTTTCCATCCCTCCCTTCAAGTCCAGGTTTCTGCCTCTGGCCATGGGGGTTCCGCAGGGATCCTCGCTTAGTCCCACGCTGTTCAATCTCTACGTGAGACCGCTGGCTGATGTCGCAAGGCAGTGGGGCCTAACCATGGTCTCATATGCCGATGACACTCAGCTGGCGGTTACTCTCAGCGGGGATGCGGTAGAGGATGCCCCCAGGTTTCAGTCCGGACTGAAGGCGGTGGCCAGCTGGTTGACAGCTAACTGTCTCCAACTCAATGCCACAAAAACTGAGGTTATGGTTGTCGGGAAGGGAGTGGAGCTTTGGGGCGATCAGTGGTGGCCTTTTGAGCTGGGCCCCACTCCGACCTTAGTCTCGGAGGTGAAGAATCTTGGGGTCTGGTTAGACGCTGGTCTTACATTCATAGGTCACACCAAAAAAATTGCAGCCTGCTGCTTCGGTCTACTAAGGGGCTTACGGCCGGTGCTTAAGTTCTTTGATGCCCCTACCAGACAGCTTGTGGTCCAGGCAACCATCATCTCTCGTCTGGACTACGCTAGCTCTTTGCTGGTGGGGGCTAACCAGGCTGAGCTGACCCGGCTGCAGCGGGTGCAGAACGCCGCTGCAAGAGCCATTGTTGGACTTCCTAAGTTCTGCCCGGTGTCTCATGTCATCCGTTCTTTGCACTGGCTTCCGGTGAGGAAGCGTATTGTCTTCAAGGTCTTGTGTCTGACCTTTAAAATCCTCAGAGGCTTAGGCCCTGAGATCCTGGCCAATACCATTTCTTTTTATGTTCCCACCCGCAATCTTCGATCTCAGGGTCTGGCTCTTGCTGTTGTCCCCAGATTTAGGCTCAGCAGGATGGGGGGCCGGTCCTTTAGGGTGCGAGCCGCGTCAATCTGGAATACCCTTCCAGTTGAAATCCGGTTGATAGAGGACTTGCTGACGTTTCGCAGAGCCATAAAAACCTTTTTATTTTAGTTTTTTGTTTCTGTTCCTCTCTGTTGCATCATCTCCATGTTGTGTTATAACTGCTCCTTGTCTCGGCGCCGGGATGCTCCTTCGCTGGAGTCGCTGTGCGCTTAACAAATTGTTTTAACATAACATAACACTAGAAATTCAAGCCAAGCATGGTGCAACTAACAACTAGACCTGTTACTCAACATCTTCGCAAGATGAGCTGGATGGAGATAAATGTATTAACAGTAGCAATTCTCAAGCAATTTGAATTATCTGCTGTTATGCATTACTACCACATAGTAGCAACAGTGGTGAAAACTTCCTGCCATTTTGGGAAGTGTGTGTGTGGTTGGAGATGGGCAGAGGAGCACCACACTAAAGGAACTATATAAACGTATTATTTGCCAGAGTTTTTCATTACAGCCTAAAATGAATAAGACAATCCCAGAAAGGGCTCACTGGCTTTTCATATGACTTCATCTCTCCAAGGTCAATAAAAAGAACATTTTCATCTGAAGGATAGGAACATTTATTTAAGGTACCTAAATACAATTGTGGGAGTTCAGTTCTCCAAAAAACAAACTTCACCATTGCCCACTTCTACGACAGCGATAAATAACACATGGCATTGGGCAACCCGGACTATGGGATGGGAGGGGAAGCGGGTGCCGGAAACCCACCTGTGGGAGTCGGAGGTTTTAAGGGAGCTCATGGAGATGGGAGAGTATTAAACAAAATGGGATCTGCTGGGCATCTTTAAGGTGGGGGACATGTGGCGGGATGGCAAGATACCCCTTACTGAGCTGCAAGAGCAATATGAACTGACAGGGAGCCAGTTTCCAAGATACCAGCAACTAAGGCATTTACTAGTAAAACACGCAGTTGTTGCAGGAGGTGACTGATGAGATGCCCCTGGAGTATAGGGTGCTGGAATTCCCCCCGATTAAACATGCTGTATCCCAAATATGTTTTACACTTTTATATAATACTCTTCCCCACTGTACAGGCTGAGGGAAAAATGGGAAGGAAACCTATGCAAATTGGAAGACTACGATTGGGATGCGGCTTGTTGCAGGAAGTGGCCATACACGGGGCGTTCCAACTCATCCAGCTGAAGATTCTCCATAGAGCATACATAACTAGGACCGAGCTCTACCTGATGGGTGGGTGGCTGCCAGCGGAGTTGCCCTAAGATCCAGAATTCCCGAAGGACAGTGGGTCGCAAGATGTCAGCAGTTCTTGACTTCTCATTGGAACTAATGCCTCAACTCATGATTTTGGGATTGAACAAACAGTAGACCACTATACACTCTTGTCTTGTAATGTAGCCTTGATGGTGGCACGTCCCAATGTGATTAGACTCTGGTGGAACACCAAGGTTCCAACGCTGTGTGCATGCAAAGTGAATCTGGGCTGGTGTATGAGGGCTGAAGAATTGGTGTACAAGGCACAGGGGTGCCCAAGGAAGTTTGAGAAGGTATTGGGTCTGCCAAGGATGCCAACTCCTAAAGACAGGCGGCAGGCAAGGGGACTAAACAGCGGGTGGATGTGGGGGTCTCCTCAAGTGTGTAGCTCGGATAAGTGGGGTGGTGGTGGGAGGGCTGGTGAACCTCTCACCAGTGAAGAGTTATGTTGG
The DNA here is from genome assembly GCF_964204655.1 of Triturus cristatus. Classification (NCBI taxonomy): domain Eukaryota; kingdom Metazoa; phylum Chordata; class Amphibia; order Caudata; family Salamandridae; genus Triturus; species Triturus cristatus. Next base: position 1,038,119,152 of record NC_140585.1, read on the forward strand.
ACCTGTTAATATAACCGTGTGAACCTCTCACCAGTGAAGAGTTATGTTGCACCTGTTAATATAACCTTAGACTCGGAACACTGGCATGCATTCAGCACCTGGACACAGGTGATAGTTGTTTGTTCTTCGTTCTCTGCTAAAAATGTAATAAAAACATATTGCAAAAAACAAAAAAAACTTTATTTGTCCACGGTGCTAATATTACTTCTCTCCTACAGGGCTGATTATTCACCCTGTTGACAGTTCTTACCACATGCATGCAACACACCTTTGATATAGCATATTTTGGCTTTCATAGGAGATCGAACACCACCCCACAACCAACACTAACTCTAGACATCATTTAAGTCTCGCCTATAGATAGTAGTAGTTATATAGCACATGCTATCATGTGTACCACATCATTTGAGTGACGTAATCGGGGTACCATGGGATCCAATGTAATCATGGAAAATTGCCTACCCCTTGAAATAAAATCATAATTGGGGTGCAGAAGGCACCTCACTGCCTTGGGACACAGTTCGAATGCGACCACTGCAAGGTTGATAGCCCAGATTGTCCAAATGAGTCACAAAGGCTGGCATGCCACTGGAAACACAGGCAGGAGTGCACTCGACAAGAAAGAAGGGAGCAATCTTAGCCTTCTAAGTGAATGTCCCAGTAAGCAATATGTGCATGGGAGCCACACGGTCATCAGTACACACATTCACAAAGCATTACTGCATAGACATACAAGTGAACAGAGAATCACAAGTAGGACAGAGTAATGTTAAGAGTAAAGCGCGGGTGCCGCGATTATAGCAAAAGTAAAGAAATAGATCTTTTGCTATAATCGATGTACCCGCACTTTACTTTTAACATTAAAAGTGAAGCGTGGGTGCCACGATTATAATGACCCGTGAAAGACAGATGGCGGCTGCGCGTGTACACACTCGCGTGAACGCAAGCACTAGGCCAGCCAAAGCGTTGAGTAGCAGCACTTTTAAAACCCACCTACAAAATGTCTCTCAGAGCAGCGCATGCGCTGACTCAGCGAGACCTAAAAATGAATCTGAACATGGCAAGCACACACAGAGGCTTCTGTGGAGGGTGTCTGATGTCAGAGAAAAGACTACAATTTAGTCTTTTCTTAGGAGATTAGTTCAGGTTTGCTGGTCCTATCATTTCTTTTTTAACTGTCAAATGAGGTCCAAGGTCTACAATATCTTCTTAAGTAGCCATCCATGTCAGAAAACAAAAGAAACAGCAAACTGGAGAACTTGAAAATAATCAGAACTACATTCATGGCAATGCACAAAAGCAAATTTAACATCTAGGTCAGGAGTTGCCAGTGTCTGTCCACAATGGCCGGATCCATTTCAGAGTTAAGTGGACTGCCAAATATGTAAACGATTCACATTTAGATTAATTGAATAACTTACATCTGCACTCTCTAACTTCTGTACGAAATCCTGAGTTGGGGTCCCAGTTACCTTCATAATTTCAGTTAGCTGGTCAAGATCTGAATTACAGTGGTTAAGAATCAAGTATTAAATATTTGTAACATAACGATAGTTAGGCAATGTCACATGGTGATCTATTGACCAATACCCTATGTAAACATGCACTCAAAAGAAATTGCACAAACCGTTGCAAAGGTGGAATTAGCAACTGGACATGAAGCGCACTGGAGAAAAAGGATACAATTAAAAATAAACAGCAACCAAATATGACAATATGACACCTACAGTGGAAAATCATGACAAAGACCTACTAACGAAAAGTTAGAAAGTGAATTATACTGTAAAACATTGGGCATGTTTAAGTAAATATACATAAAAAGTGTGTTTTGTAATTTCCATCAAAATAATTCAATAAAAATCCAACCCAATGTTGCATGTCCTCATTACAAGTTAAGGAACTACTCTTATCTTTTCATTACAGAGGAACTGGTAGTTGATCCAACATTGTGTTTGGCAATAATGCATTTAAAGAAAGATTCATCAGCTCTCAAATGATGACAGAAGGAAAGAGTGAAAATTGAGTGTCTCTTTCTGGAAAGGGAGTGTAGGAATCTCAGGCACAAACTAAGGAAGATAATCCAAAAGACCGAGTGAAAAGAGTGGGTCACTAAGAAGAAATGAAAGTGCAGTTGTGAGTCACCATCTCTCCCCTTGGAAATGAAGCTTTAGACTCTGTTGAAAAATACATGGGGTTCGACCCCTCGATTTCTGATCTTTTCAGTTGTACTGGCGACAGTCTATTTGCAAGATACTTGTTAACCCCTTAACTGCTGAGCCTCACACTCACTCCGTACACACACTGAGGCATTTTATTGTTATTTGGCATAGTACGCATTTAGGGCTGTTCTTTTCCACAGAAGGTATCCACACCAAATCCTTTTTTCCATCACCCTAGAGATTCTAAAGTTATCAAGGGTTTGTGAATCCTTCTGGAAGGGACTGAGAAAATAGGCACAATATAGATAAATTCAGAATTTAGTTTTGGGAAAAATAGGAAAACGGGCTATGGATAAAAGTGTCAGTTTTTTTCCTAACATTGGTATCAAGAAATGGTTTGCTGTGGTAGAATCAGCATCTTCTCAGCTTCCAGAACATACAAACCTGAATAAAAAAACTTTTTTTTTTACCACAGTCTTAGCATTTTCAAAGAGGTAGGCCATCTTTTCTATTTATGTGCTTTCAACCTACTTCCAGATTGTGGTGGAAACCTGTATAAAACCCATGTGTGATCCAGGGATGTTTCATGTTTCTGAAAAGTAGAAACAATTCTGAATTCTATGCCAGGACCAGCGGTGAAGATTATGCTCCACTTTCTGTCTTCCACAGCAGACCTCAACTTCAACATGCACATATAAACTACCTTATCAAGCAGCCAAAGGAAAGAAACTACAAAACTTTGTCCAATAAACAGTCTCTCTTGTCCCTTATAATGAGCGTCTCCTCATGTAACTTCCTCTTACTTTCCTGCTCCAGATTCTCTTGAATATTAACTTGTTTGAATGTTGCATTTCCTATTGGTTAGTTAATGCGCATTGTGTTTGTGGTGCTGCCGTGGGAACACATTTCAGTGGCAGTGCTCCTTTTGTGGCTGTTATTGCTTTGTCTTTTATCCAGGGACTCCACGAGTGCGGTGCACTTATTGGCCCACCAGAGGGCGCACATGTGCGTTGGACGCAATACGGGCCTTTCACTGCTCCGCGGGTAAAGCGCTCATTTTCAGAAGTCTTCCCGACAAACTGTCAACCTCGCAGAGCCTGTATTTACATAACCCCCGGTATGCCTGGTAGCCAGAACGCCCTTCGGGTCTGTATTTTTCCTTTTGATTTAATTGATTTAAGTGGCACGATGCCCGTGTTTCAAACCGGAATATATTCACTTTTGACTTCAATGCGCAATCGCGCTTTAATTGCTGACGCTAGCGGGCCCGGCCCAGGCGCCATAAATTAACACTTCTAGACTTTATGTGATGTTTCAGGCAGGGCCCTAGGGCAAGTCCCATTGCGTGTCTTAAAACACCCAAAATCCCCTCGGGTCATCCAGTACCACAGTGATAGCCTCAAGAGGTGCTTTACATATAAAAGTAATTATGCATGGCCATATAATGGGGGCTGAATACTTTGAAGAAGAGTCCGTCTCTGTAGTACTTCGTGATTTTTGTAAACACATTTTATTAGGAATTTACAGTAAATATAACAATATAGCATAATATTTGGTACGAGCATGTGAATCAATACAACTCCACTGTTAACAGGTATGCAACTTATGACTGCTGTATAGTTCTTCAGAGTCAGTCAATAGTTTTTCAGGTTTACTTATACCCAAGGTCACAGCTCCCAGTGATACTTAGTGCAATTTACAGAAATTATCCGCCCACCGTCGGTTTTATTAGCAACCTCACCTACTCTACCCTCCCCCTCAGGCGCGCAACACCCATTGGACTCGCAGGGCTTCAGCCCAGCCCCCCCCCCCCCCCCCCCCCCCCCCCCACCCGTCGTGTGTGGCAGCCCGGGATGAGAGACCTTCCCGGGCAAAAAAGCAGCCGCACCCGAGCACTTCACAGGTCTTTGAAAGACCATTTGCATGTTAATGAGGCCTCGCTGTTGTTTCACCCCTTCTAAGAGCCCCTGCAGCTCCACTCTGCCTATTGCTTAAAGTTCAGCCCCCCCCCCCGAAATTTTTGCTCAGCCCCCCCCGAAATTTGTCTCTAGTTGCGCCTCTGCTCCCCCTCCACCCAGGCGTGCCATGGATTCCCATGCTCAGGGAACTTTCCCTGGTCTACTCTTTTATAATTTGCATCCCGTTAACATAGTATCAATGGTCTCCAGTCAATCGCCAATAGAGGAGCACTTCGCCATTTCCTCTGTCCCCCATGCATCCGTCCCATGCAGCTTAAAAACCGTCTGCCCATGGGGCATCTCTATCACTCATCCGCGATGTCATTTAGCTGCATAAGGTGTAGCGTCAAAGCTTCCCAAGCCCTGGCTGCATCCAGCGTCTTCTCACTCCCATTACTCCTAGCATTTCTTAGCCGTGCCACTCCCTAACTACCTGCCCAGCGCTAAAACTCCCTTCTCCACCTGCCTATACTAGGACCTCCTCTCGCCTTCCAATGACTTGTGATATCCAGTTTCGCTAGTATCAGTCCCAGATCTTGAAACTTACTAGTGACTTTTGGCAGTGTGTGTGAATCTCTGGAGGAATAATGTCATGGTTTCAAGTGCACCTCCTTTTCAGTAATTTCGGCTACTCAAAAACATGTTAAAAAACTCTGCGCCTATTTCTCCACATCTGGGGCAAGCTGCCGTTACCATATTAAAATACTTGTTTAGACGCCCAGGGGTGAGGTACGCTCTATGGAAGACGTAAAATTGTACCAGCTGGAACCTAGAATTCCTGAAAACCTTACTAACCCACTCCGTTAGCTCTGTCCACACTTTATCCTCTATGGGCTCCCCTATATCCTCCTCCCACTTCTGTTGCTGCCCTTGAAGCGGCAGGAGCGTCGTCCTGCTCAGCCTTCTGTATAAACAGGTAACCGCTTTAAATGTCCCTACCGCCGACACCACATTGACAACCTTCATTTAAAGGAGGTTCAGTCAGGTTGCTCCCCCAGTGTTTACGGACTGCGAGTGTCAGGGCCGCATGAAGCAAAAAGTCACCCCAGGTATCTTATTTTTCTCAATAAATATATCAAATGGTAACATACCATCCTTGTATAGCTATTCCATAGCGAGTACTCCAACCTCTTGCCACACCTTCAGCCTCCTCCAATCTGCCCCATGCAATAGTTCCATCCAATATTTCAAAGGCATCTCCAGCGCATATGGGTTCCTCGTTTTAGCCCTCTGTAAGCTGCAAACCCAACACTTGTGGGCTACCCGCAGTTCCGCCGACATATCCCTTTCTGGCACATGTAATTGCAGCACTATTCTAGCCAGGAGATCTGGTGCAGGGCACCCATTCCCCTGCTGTACTGCACCCTGAAGCAGGCCAGCCACCCATTTCGTTAACCATTGCAGTTGAGCTGCAATGTAGTAATATTCAAAGTCCGGCACCTCTATCTCCCCCATCTGCTCTGGGGCGCAACAAGGTCTTTAGTCCACTCATCTCCGGCCAGTCCCCCACAGGAACTCAGTCAGCAGCATCCTAAGCTGCTGAAATGTCTCGGCAGGGTTCCACACCGGTAGTACTCCAAACACATAAGAGCCTCGAGAGAGTCACCATCTTTAGTAGGGAAGCACTGCCCATGTACGATAAAGGGAGTGTGCACCAAAAGTCAAAACTGGACTTTGTCCCCCTTCTAACCTTTCCCACATTTCCCTCTAAGAGATCTGCTCTGTCATGGTATATGTGCACCCCTAGATACGGGATACATCTCCCCTGCCATCCAATACCCTCCACTGTTTGTGGTTTTTCCCGCCTCTGCATGATGGGGAATAAGCAGGACTTACTCCAGTTCACCTTGAGGTCTGCCACTCTCTCCACAGCCTTACGCAAACAAATGGACAGAATGCTGAATAAATCATACATTCACCCCCAGTCAAGAGATCTGGGTTAAATCCATCATTCTTTTGCTCAGATCTGTGACTGGGGGTGGGGAGTGTCTTAAAAGTTTCAGTGCTCTGTCCATCATCTTGTGTTTGCCTTGTTCGTCCTAAGCTGGCAAGGTATGCCCAGAAGTGGGTCCCTTGCTCACTTTGCCACTGGATTCAAGTTAGCCTGGCTGATGAAGGGAGTTACCCAGAAACCGGTCCCAGGATGCTTGTTTCTGGTTCAGGGAAGACCTGGATTGGCAGTTCAGGCTGGACTGTACCCATGAGGCACAGGGTCAAGACTGATTTGCATATAGCTGAGTCTGAACTGGGGTGGTGAAGTGAGCTAAAGAAGGAAGATGGGATTCAACCCAAATCTGTGACTGGGGGGTGTGTTTGAAAATTTTCAGTGCTCTATCGTCTCCTTGTGTTTACTTTGCTCTCTCCAACACAAACAGCAGGTCCCTGGCTCCCTCGAGGTCTGTTGCTGTGTTTGAGAAACAAAATCAGATCATCTGCATATAGGGCTATGTGGTGGACACGTCCCTCTACATTGAGTCCGTTGTACCAATTCCCAGTCCTAGCCTTGGCAGCTAGTGGCTCCATAGCCATCGCAGACAAGGGCAACAGCAGGCACCCTGTCTCGTACCTCTTTCTACCACGTATCTGTCTGATAAATTTTCCTGTCCGGACCCAGGCTGTGGAGTGCCTTTACAACAGAGCAGTCCATGCTAAAAATTCCTATCCTAATCCAAAGGCTCGCATCACACTAAAATATTGCCATTCAAGGCCTTCGAAAACCTTTTTGATGTTGACTGCTAGGATAGTGGCCTCTGCTTTGCAAAAAGTTCGCTCCTATCACTCGTAGCAGTCTTCGTATATTCATTGCGTTATTGTGTGTCAGTATGAAGGCAGCTTCAACCCAGTGTATGAGACCAGTCATATATGGCAATAGGCGAGTGGCCAATATCCACATTCGGGGCATAGATCCTTCCAATCGGGCCATCTTTCCCATCTAATTTACCCACCACCACAGCATACCTCCCTTTCGGATCAATAAATTCCCTGGTACATTGGAAGGGGACTCCACGCGCACCAACACCAGCAACCCTCTAGCAAAAGCCAAATAGCTTGTGTAAAATAATTGCCCTCGCCACCGCCCTTTTCATTGCAGCCCCCTCTCTTGCATTTATATGGGTCGCTTGCAATTATGCAATTTGTGCTCCTCTACGCACCAGGAGTGCATGCACCTTGTGCCTCTTCGTAATGGAGTGCATCCCACGGACATTCCAGGAGATACATTTATAATATATGATGGATCCCATGGGAATAGAATTGAGCCAAATCTATCAACACATTTCCTTCGATCACGCCTGGTCCCCAGTAAACATTCCCACAACAAATCAATTACCCAACTCCCCTTCCCCAGGACAGGTAGGAGTAACCCCCCTCCCATCCGAACTTTGCAACAAAATGTAGATATGGGTGTAGTGGCTGTCGCCCAACCCCGGATCCCCCTCCACCCGGACTCCCTCCATACCAGTTATTGGTCTCCCCCAGCACCCCAACTCTTGAGTTTCTAATATTATTCACCAAGACCTCCCCCTCCCCTTCAATATGTCCTCATGCCTAACATCCTAATAAAGGATATAGTTCGCCAACAGCTTTAGTCTCTGAACTGTGGAACAACAAAGTCAACCCAGCTCGTCTGCAGTGTGAGGTGGAACGACAGGCAGCTCAGTTTCCGACTCCTACACAGTACTCGGTATTTGGCAGCTCACAGATCTTCCATCCACCCGATCACTCCTTGCTGAACTAGCACTGGATTCCGCTTGGCTAAGCTACACCACTGCCCTGATGACCTTGCTGTGCTCGACCCGTGCCTCCATCGGGGTTGGGGCTCTTATCAGACTACGAATCGCTCCCCCATCAACTGTAGTTTATTTCGGCTAGTTGCCCCCAATCTCCGTTCCTGCATAGTATCCAGACAATCCCAGGTTTTTTGTGGCGACTGGAAGAATAATGTGCCCTTGGATCCCACGGCCCAGTCTGGCCGGGAACAGCATAGCATAGGGGAACTGAATTTGGTGTAGTTTCCTCTTGACTACTAGGAACGTAGACCTTTGCCGCTGCACTTCCCTGGTAAAGTCCGGAAATAACATCACCCTACCGTTCTCGATTTGCAGGTCCGGCAGCTGTTGAGCCTTCTTAAGGATATGGCCCCGGTCCCTGAAATGTAGCAAACTATCAATAATCTGTCTCGGCGGTGCTCCGGGTTTGGGAAGTCTGGCTGGTACTCTATGCACTCTTTCAAAGGCGTAGAATCGAGACAACCCTTCAGGTGCTACCTCTTTCTGGATCCAGTCCTCCAGAAACTGTACTATGTCTCCTCCTTTTCTTTCGGGCACTCCAATCATGCGCAAATTGTTACGCTGTGATCTCCCTTCTCGGTCTTCTGTCCGGGCTTCTAATATCTTAACTTTTGTCGCCACCTCTCAGATTTCCTTAATTCCGTAACCTCCAAGGGAATATCCGCAATCATTTTCTCCATGCCAGTGACCCATTCTGCTAGGCAACAATTATCATCCTTCAGGAGTCCAAGGTCAGGGCCAATGTAGTCTATTTTAGTCTCAAGTGCCTCTCGGACTCCGTAATGGCCTCCATTATAATCGGCTAGCGTGGGCTAAGTAGAGGATCCTTCTTTTACAGGGTCCATGGGATCCTCCTCCTCATCAGTCTGGGTGCCCCCACCTCCTGCAAAGGCAGTGCTCTGACCCCTTCGTTTGTTAACTTTCCCCATGGTCGTCTTCCACCTGTGGCGCCTGTTGCTCGAGAGCCTTCTCAGCTTGCTCGCAGGTCACTTCTTTTGCAGTCACCCCCTGGTGCCAAGCGCTTGGTGAGCTCGAGTGAATGTTGGAGGGACGTCCTCCTCCTGCACCCACAATGAGGGCCTACGAAATTGAGCCAGTCACTCGTCTATACGCAGCAGGTAATACGCGCCTCGATTGGCCCCTCACAATGCTCCGTGCCATCACCTGCCTCCCCTTTCATCCCGTTGGGGCCTCATCACTCACTCTGGTATCTTGCCCAGGGGGCCCGAGGTCTTGAGGACCCCATCCAGAGCTCCAATGTTAGTCACCACTTCAGTCTTTTATGCACAAGGGCCCTGGCTCACATCACCCGCTCGCTCGCTCCAGATGCCACACAGGGATCCACCATCCAGTCTCAGCCGGTATCTCCACTCATTTAAGCCTGGCCCCCAATGGCCTGAGGGGCCTTCGTGTCTCTCAGGGTCACTGCACGAGCTCCGCCTGGGCTGCTGTGCGGGGAGTCCTACTATTGGATCCGATGCAACCCACTTCATAGGAGGGTCTGGAGTCCTCTCGCCCACTCTGTGCCCTTGCCCTTCAGGGTTCTCACCCCAAGCCCCAGCAGACACTCTTAGTCACTTAGCTGTGGGCCCCTGTATACTGGAGGCTAATACTCCTTCCAGGGCCCACAGCGCACACTCCAGGGCAGGGAGTCACTTTTCCACCCCGGTAGCGCACTCCGGCGCAGAGATCGCCGATGACCACGCCCTACTCGTGTGCAACGGGCTGCTCGGTCCGCTCCCCCCGTTCACAGGGCCCGGCTCACCTTCCTATGTTGCCCATGGTGGAGTGGTCCCTTGATTGCTCTCGTAGACTCTGGCAGCAGCAGCAGCGCATCCCGCTGGCCACTCCACGTCACACTCGCCCCACAAGTTTTCGGGCTCCGCAGCCCCCTTTCAATTCGCAGGCACCATCTTAGCCGCTGCATCTCAGGGCCTCCGCATCTTCATTCTCTGCCGTTTCGTGGCGTTGCACCACGGGTTGCTCGCCTTCTTGGGACCACGGGTGCCCGAGGTGGTCAGCTACCAACTCCTCCGCCATCAGGGGTGTTAGGGCTCAGGAAACGAGGAAGCCCGGGGCCGGAGCTCCAAGACCCGCTTTCTGCTACATTGGCGTCAAGCTCGGTACTACTTCATGATGAGTTGTTTGAGGCTGCAGATGCCTCAATACATCAAGCGGTTGCCTCAGCGATCGTGCCACTAGAAAGGCGCCTGATTCAGATTGCATACTCATGCCCAGTTCCTTTGAACTCATCTGTGGATACACCCTGTCCCAGGGGTTCCCTCAACCAACCTAACCAGGCTTCCTATCGCCTGCCCAAGTCCAAGCCAGATACAGGGGTTGATTTGAGCGCATTTGAACGGCTCAAAAAGGCCGACCCCTCTTACAGGCCTCAATAGACCCAGGGGTGCTACTGGTACCTACGCCAGACAACCTCACCCCAAACCCCTCCTCCTTTCCAGATGGGTATGAGGACTCACTGGGATACCAACAATGAGGCATCCCCCTCAAGACCATGGCACCCATCCCCTAGCGCTATTCCAGCCCCCTCGCCCAGCGTCCCTGAGGGTCAATCGGAAATGCTGGATCCAGATCTTATGCAACTCAGGTCAGCATAGTTGTTTCATTACACCAAAGTTACCAAATATGTGGCAGCCCGTATCCAAACACCCCTTGAGAAGGAGGTGCGAGCCAGTCTCCGGGCAGAATGTCCACGTTACTTCCTGGCTGGCAAAGTGACTTTCACAGCAGATATCGATTCCAGAATGGCCACTTTTATACCAAAATACATTTTTGACCCTAAAAAGGGCATAGATAGGTCCTGGAGGTCCTGCCAGGACAAACTGCTGGATGTAGAGGGCCTTAGACTAAGATCCCGGACCTAGCGGAAGAGGCTAAATCTTCTGGTAACTCAGTCTTGCCAGCAGTTCTTTGTGGATGAGCGCAATGCACAATAATTTTCTCGGCAATGCAAACTGCACATAATTCACCGAGAGGCAGGGTTCCCTTTTAATCAAGCTAGATCCCAAGTTGGGAGACTTCGCCTCCACAGAAGCAGTGGCAGTCGCTTATGAGAATTTTCTGGGGAACCATTTTTTAAAGAATAAAGAAAGAATGTGCCCACTTTCATATCCCTTGACAAGGTACAGGCCTCCATTAAGATGATCTTACACCCCCCAAACTTCTGATGGGGTCAGTCATGGCAGTGGGCGCTAGACTGGCTGCTTCTATAGACAAGTTCCCTCCCGAGCACAAGGCTTTACCGCAAGAACCAGTGGCAGGACCAGTCCCGCTCTAGGGAATTCTTACCCTCCAAGAGAGCCCAGATTAGTCAAGACAGGGACTCCTCCAGAGTAAAATTTCACAGCAATCGATCAGGTGAATGTTTGCCCATCTTCCAGATAAAAAGCAGGAGGTCAGCTGGCACTGTTCCCACACAACTAGTAAAGGTTGGCATCAAGTTTTACGGATCCCTCGTGCAACACTCCCGGTCAGGTCTGTTTTTTCCTAAGCCCAAACTATTCTGACAGAGCAGAAGGTGACAGATGTGTTGCGCAAATGCACTATTGCCCCATCGTTTCTCCACCCGAGGGGCAACCTCAGCAACAATCCTCTGGTGAAAAAAAGGATGGAGGTCAACGTCCCATGATAAACCTCATGGAGTTCAATGGGTTGTTGGTTTACTGCCACTTTAATATTAAGGGTATCTATCTACTGTGTGATCTCTTACAACCGAAAGACTGGATGGTACGTCTCGATCTCAAAGACGCTTATCTGAAGGGTCCCATAGTCACGCCACACCGCATGTTTCTGCAATTCGTATGGTGCGGTCAGGTATACAAGTTCCAAACTATACCTATTGGTCTCTCGTTGGCACTGTGGTGTTTTTGCCTAGGTGCTCAAACCAGCAATGGAATTCCTATGCACCCAGGGGTTGGGGCTGATATACTTCTCATGAATCAGTGACCCACCAGAATGCAGGAACAGCAGCAAATGATAATCCTCCTGCTGCAAGGCCTGGGTTTTGGCATAAACAAGAAGAAATCCCTTTTGACCCGGTCAATCAAGACAACCATCCTGGGTTTTTTAATCAACTTGATGGTAAGTACCGTCAGCTTACCCTCTCGGAAGATAGCGAAGATTTGAAGAGAGCTGAAGCGTACCATGTCCAGAGTCTCGGGTGTTGGGACTGCTATCATTCTGGTGATCTTCCTTGGCCAGTTGCATTACAGGGCCCTTCAGAGGTACAGAACTTTTCACCCGCGCAGAGTGCTCCAATACAGGAGACGGACGATATAAAAGTCACAGTGCTCCAGCAGCGTGGGACTTACCCAGCAAACACCGGGCCCATCTTCACACAGGAAGGCGGGGCTGGGCCCCCTTCCTTAAGCCCGGTGTCTATATGGGTCCTTTGTCAGGCGAGCACCACCTTACTGACATTTTGGTGTACTTCTTACCAACGAGCTAACTGTCATTCAATCGATTTGGGGGTGATTGGAAATAGCAGGGGACAAGGACATTGCCCCTAAGCCAACTTGCGGCACTACCCTGGACTACTCCTTGGCCTGTGCAGTAGGGGTGATCTCTAAAGAAATTGATTTGGCAGAGCAGCAATTATCTTTGGATGCGGTGGAGGGCCATAGTACTTTGACATCCGCTCTTGTACCCAAACCAGCCCTCCATTCCTATTTAGACCCTACTGATTCTCCTGCGGACTTGCCCAATCCTCCCGGCACGTCCCTTGTGGTTCAGGAACATCTGACCGTGAACGACCCGTCTGAAGTTTGTGCGCCTTCAGCCAAGAGAAAGCACCAGCTTAAAAGAACTGGGAATACTAAGTGTCCGCCTAATACCTCGAGTCACGGTGTCCTTCTGGGGATCATCAGGACGATTTGGCATTTTCAAATCCCCATTGGTGGAGAGATCACAAATTGGAGACTTCTGTTTTAAATGTCCTGCACTACTATTAAAGTGAACATCAACTCTTTACCCCTTACGTTCTGCTAACCCAGCCCTTTGTTATTCCTGGTACTCAAAGGTGGCATGGGTAGGCCCCTGGGTTCTTATTCCCGCCTCTCCGCCCCTAGTCTCCCTCCTCCTGATGCAATCTTCCAACAGCTAAACTCAAAACCAATGGTTGCGGCTCTTCCACCTAGCAGAGCAGCCCAATAGCTGTTAGATTAGTTGGTGGTGATGAACGATAGGGGTCCAGGAGAGGGTTACCAGTCCGATTAAGGGCCACATAGTCTTAACCGGCCTACTGCCCTTACGTGGCGATTATGACCGGGGTTCCTCAACTTAACCCTAATGCCAGGGAATCTACATTCCAGCTGAAAAATAAAGTGGGTCACTGGTTGAGTCGAAATGTTAACTTTAATATTAAAGAATACAGTGACATCATTCTTGTGAGGAGGGTGGGGTGGCCCTGCGGCCAAAAGCATGAAAGGGGATTGTGTGGTCATTAGTTGCAAGTCACCAAGTTTGGCAAGGCTTTGATCCACAGCACCGACATGCAGCTCCCACAGAATAAGGGCATAAATATACTCCCAAGTGGTTTCTTCTATCGCCATGTGGTCTATACCCACGCACCAGCACCCCCTCCGGGCCCACAGACCCTGGAGAATACACTAGTGCTCACAACAAAACAGATTTCTCGGTCAGATCTGGATTGTGACTCATGGGTACCCTATTCTCACCACCCAGCCCTAGGGCCAGCAGGCTACAATTACCATCTCATCCTGTTGCTGCTATGCCTAGCCTTCTACACGAGTCAACTATGAGTCTTCTCTGTTGGAACATTGCAGGTATTAAAACTTCGCTCCAGAATGGCTTAGGTTCATCTCCCAGTTTGATGTAATGCTGCAGGAAACTTGAGCCCAAGAGACTGACATGGGACAGCAATGAATGCTTTGCCATCTCAGCTACTCCTTCCCCAGGCCATAAAGCCCGAGTTGGACGAGTAACCTTGGTTCGCATCTCAAAACACCTTAGGGTCTTTCCAGTCCCCTCTGGTCGCTCCGAGATCCAGATACTATAGGTATTGCTTACTGCCAGTTTCATTTTTTTTTTGTCAACGTTTATAACTTAGTTTGTGATCTAGGGTGTCAGATCGACACTCTGCTCTCAGCGCCGTCTATTCTTGAGGCCAGTTCACCTTCCAACTAAGGTGTTTCAACCGGATACTGGGCAGTGATTTTAATGCTTGGCTGGGCTCAGTGGTTAATTTGTAAAATAAGTGGCGGGGCTCTCGTCAGGAGGCAGCTTGCACTAACCCATTTGCCCTGTTAGCCCCTCCTAAAGTGGGTAGAGGATATGGCACAGTGGTCAGAGTGGCTACCTTTGGAGCTGTGGAGCCAGGTTCAAGTCTCGGCTTCAACTCCGCATCCTGTGATTCTGGGCAAATGACTTATTCTCCCGTGCCTACCATAAATGAAAGTGTGCTTATGAAAAGTGCTGGTCTTGATTATTAAATACCGGTGTTGAGTACTGGAAACCACTGGCTCAAATTAAGCACTGCCTCCCTTCTATTCTGCTCAAACCTTGCTTATCCTCATAATGAGATACTTTATATGACAACTCCAACTATATGCCAACACGTGATGTACATCCCTTGCCCTGCCTATCTCCAAGTCCCCTAACAGCTGCCCAATGCAGCCATCTTCTCGCCCCCCCACCCCCCAAGAAGTAGCACTCTTCCTATCCATGGACCTCCTGGCCTCCCAGCTTGCTTTTTGCTCCAATACGTTACCGTTCTTGTACAGTGCTACAAGGCTTTGTGTCTGGGTTCACACACTACAGGTCTCATACATTCATAAATATCTCTTGGAAATGTAATCATTTTGTCCAAAATCATCTGCTTGTCATTTGCTGGCTATATGCAGATTTTCTACTGAATGCAAGATTTCTTTTTTGGATAAATAAACTTCTATTTTAAAAACGAAAAACGAATCTTGTTCTTGGCAAATGTTATGTTTTACTGAAATATTAGATCATAAGAACCTAGTTGGTGCCAAACATCAATGTCATCAAAAATATTAGTCTTTTTGCCGCACAGGTGCAAAAAATGCCTTCCATGTCGCCCTGGAAAGGTGCTATGATGCCAAATTAATACCAGTTGGGTCCTATACAATTGGCAGAAAGCATAACATTCTGGGAATGCAGCGGCTATGGAAACCTGAGCAGTAGACTGATACAGATAATACATTACTGCCTCAAATGGATGTAATTTGGCCCCACTATTGCAAGATGGCCTCTGCCTACTTGGGTCTCGATACTCCAAAACTGTGGTCTGTGGGTGAGAAGTAAGCATGGACTGCAGCTTGTCAATAGAGCCTATGAGCTCCACTGCAAAGAAACGTAGTCACGGAGTGCATTCTCCTGTACTCATGGATCTTCATTAAGAAACCAAAAGCTGTTACACCATGTGTTGCATATATATTCCATCCATTCTCAGTCGCATGCGTGCAAACGTTTTGCACGAAGTGCCTTTAGAACGATGGGGTGCCGGAATGCCGGTTTGTATGTGCACAAGGTTTCAACTTTAAAGCCTGATGAATCAAATCTGGAATATGGCCGGTCAGGAGGACTGGTATAGGATGCCACCAAGCATTTGGGTGAGTAAGCCCAAACTCCTCTTTAATGGTGCGCATGCCATGCGCTCGATTTATTCATTCCAGTCAAGATTAGTGACGCCTCAGAAATTCAGACGGAGCGTTATTTTTACAGGACCCGACCATCATCAGGTCATGATTTTATTAACTCGCATACATAATTGTACCCTGATAGAAGGAAGAGGGAATGCCGCTTGCCTATATTTTAGGCAAGGGGTTACTCGGGGCATGCCCGGCAGTACCCAGCCGTTTGTTGAGTGAGACCAAACCTGAGAAAGTAAAACCCAACTGCGTTTCGTAACTTTCGTCGAGTACCTAATTCGTGCGCAGCTGCGCGCCATGTTTGGACAAGTCAGCGAGCCAGGTGCTGGGTGGCAGGGCCTCCTTGGCTTTAATTTCCTTGACCCCAGCTGCAGCCCCGGCAGGCCCTATCAAGATATCATGAGTGTACTTACTGCCGGTGGGCGCGACGGCTACTAGGCCAGGCACTGGTCTGGCAGTCAGTGAATCTGAATGAATCATTCAAATCGAATCTTGTGGAGCCGGAGGCGAGTTGCCTACCACCACCATGGTGATCTGACGACAGGACCATCACGCCACCACGCTCAAAGAAAAAGCAGCGTTGGCTTTGGCATGGCATATTATTGAAATGGCATCGTTAGTTGACTCAGCTACTATAAGCAAGTTAGTACTTAACTTCTTACCGTTACTCGTGGTGGCCGGCACACACACTGGCTGCACTGCTTTTAATAACTGATTATGCGGCCTGGTGCTGCTTGCTACCAGACAGTACTGGATGATCGATGCATGCCAGGCAGCCCTGCCCTCAACGTCATCATCGGGCTGACTTGAATGACGATAACTCGTGGTGAGCTGCGGTGGTTATGCTGGGGTGTGGCAATGTGAAAAAAATCTGCGCACGCTGCCGCACAGCCCCTACCCCACCAGAACCAAAATCCAGCCCAAATTAATCGGTGTCCTGCGGCACGCCTACCAGCAAGTGGCAACACTGACTGAACTAATACCCGCGGCCGCCATGATCAACATATTTTATTAATTTATATGAATCTCCTCTTTGGCTCAGGGCAGGCTAAGTGACTAAGTCTCACAGCCACAACACTGTTAAACGCCGTGACTCACTCAGGAGACTTGAAAAACACGCTACGGCTGCACAGAGTACAATAATAAGGTAAATTAAAAATACATCAGTAGCATCAGTGCAGTATGTGACATGCACAGCAGATGCGTGTAGACCCGGCCCTGATCAGGACCGGCACAAATTGATCCCACTGTTCTTAGCCCTTTTCTGGCCGACGACTCGTTCTTTTGCCTCATGACATCAGATTTCAGGGGAAGGAATTTACATAATGCCCTGGGGCATTCAGGTTTGTGCAAAATGCTGGCTATGGGGGTAAAAAGTTTGGGCCAAAAACCTACATTTGTAGGCATGGGTAAGGGGTACATTGATTATGTGCTTATCTCTAAGACCTTGCCGATATCGTGCACGAAACCTGCCAGAGCGTCCATAATCCGATTTTGGTTGGGTGGTATCACCCGTTAGTAACACCTATGTTGCTAGCCTTAGTCTCACTGGTTTATCCACAAAGCATAAGGGCCTTAGAGTTAAGTGACTCAATGTGACAATTCCTACTCACTTAAAAGCCCTAATTGGCTCAAACTTGGCCCTCATCACGGGCCTTTGGTAAATTTTGATGCGTCTCCCATCTCTGTTTTAGATGCCTTGGACTGCCTGAACACCTCCATTAGATCCATCATGATGGAATTGTCTGGGCCATGCAGGACCACCAATACTGGTTGGTTCGACAAAGCATGCTGGGCGGCTAACAAACAACTCTGAGGCCCTTAATGCTAGGCTCCGTAATCAGCAAAAGATCATGATTGCTAGAGTGGTGTATAAGAAAGCCATTCGGGAAAGGATACTGACCCTAAAAGAGGCAACGTGAGAGCGCCTAGTGCCCACCTCTAAAGCTGGGATTGGCGGGGGTTTTTGTGCAATCATCAAAGGGAAGCAGCTTTGTCCATCTGCGTCCAATGACATATGTTCAACCATTACCCCTGACTAATGGGTGGCGCACTAAAAAAAGATCTATGCAGAGTCCCAGTGAGATCAGCAATTTTAGCCAGCCCCTGAAACAAAGCGCGTCGTGAAGAGGGAGTACCTATGGACCTTTATAAGACAGATTTCCCCCTGGGCCACCCTCTAAGCTAATGCCTAAATACAGCTGGCCAGTTCAATAGCCCCTTTTCTTGGAAATCTGCAGTTATTGTGCGGTTTCTAAAAAGGGGACTTGACAGAACCCCAGCTGCTATAGACCCATCTCCTTACTAGAGTCAATTGTTAAGGTGGCGGGCTGTGTAATTTTACAATGTATTGAAAATTTGGCAGAAATCGATAATATCCTTTGCCCGGTCCAGTACGGTTTTACGGAAGGCAGGGGTATCGTGGAGCAGTGCCTAAACCTCAATCTGCGAATTGGGAAATATATAGTCGCCAAGCATGGAGCGGTCTGTCTTTTTTAGCATTCATGGACTTGAGTAGTGATTTTGACTAGGTGAACAAATCAAAGCTCCGGAGAAACTTTACGGTTTTTGGGCTACCCCAGGCATGAATTGATTTTTTCAGAACCCTCTTCACTGATGTGAATGCCTCAGTATGGCACGGAAGGAGAGCATATGGATTCCTTTAGCCTCCCTCAGAAGTTTAGGCAATCAATGGCCTAAATTCCTTAACAGTGAATGGTAGAGACCTGCCCAAAGTGAAACCCGTACTTATAACAGGGAGGGTACATGCTGACAATGCCGTACTATAGTCTCGTACGGCTAATGATCTCAAGGGACTTGCTGATCTTTTTGTCAAGTTTATGGATGATCTAGAGCCGGACACTAACATTTCAAAAACACACTATATGGTATGTAGTAAGCAGTTGTTGAAAACCAGACTCATTACCATCAAATTGAAGGTGATCGCTAGAGTGGCTGCCTTTCCCTACTTGTGGGTTACTTTTGACCACCAGAATAACTGGATGCCCTGCCTTGCTAATTGCTGTACGCGATTTAAGCGTGTGGAGCTCTTTAGGTTTGCTTCTATGGTGGGTGGTAAACCTATCCTACAGATGCTGCAAGTCTATAGACTGAAGTGTGTATATGTTTAAGTAAGTCTATATATCGAAGTGTCTAGATGTGTTATATGGAGCTGCTATTTGGGGGTATCGACATTGTGAGAGTATCCAGCAAGAGGATAATCGATTTTCCAGGCACCTGCTAGGTCTGGACCCTAGTAGTTCTACTCTTTTTGTACATGGTGAACTGAGTCTTGATTACGTGGAAGACCATGCAAAACTTGCTCCGTTGCTTCTATGGATTGCGGTGTGGTCTGGGGAGCATACTGGTTTTCACAGGGAAGTGACCGAATATTGCCTCGGTGTACGCTTTGCCACCAGATCCCGTGGCTTAACTAGATTAGGTCTGTTGCTTTTCCCTTGGGCCACCCAGAATGGTTATCTAGCCCCTAGTTGTAAAAAAAAATATAAAGGTGACACAAGGTTAATTATGGACCTGTTCCTCAGCCATGCCAAGGACAGCGGAGAAAAGAATGCTCTGTAGAAACTAGCTTCAAGATCCCATTTGCTCCTGAAAACCAATGCTGCCCTTGAACCGTACCTTTTTGTCAGGCACCCTTGGGCGAGATCACTTTTCATTAAGTACCGTTTGGGCACAATAGGTTCACTTATTTGCTTTCCTCCAGGCCAATTCGACCCAAAGTCGATAACAGCGTGCCCCTGTGATGGTTGCTCAAGTCAGACAGAGGAGCATTTTGTTTTATTTTACAGGTATTATGAATTCATGTGCCGTAGGTATCTAAGAGCCATTTTAAACTCTAGGGGATTTTTAGTACAGGCCGACTGTTCTTTATCTGCAGCTGCTAAGCGATCACACTGTCTTTTGTGGTTTCTTCCTTTTTTGAAAATGGGCGGCAGTGTCTCTTAACTGAGGGTTCATTTGTTTTTATTAAGTATAAAAGTTTTTATCCATTCTAACCTCAGGGCTGTGGACTCACAACCGAGTTGCTGCCAATTTTTATTCATGTGAACTTTGTTTTTCTATTGTGTTTTTTATATTTGATGTGGATATCTTTTATGATTATATCTTATAATTAAATACACATTTTTTATTCATTCAGAGCAAATTCCTCTGATGGAGGAAGTGCAAGAGGAGATGCTGTGGTGGCTGGCCCACATGGAAGCTTGGAAGAGCAGAGCCATCTTCGGTTTAGACCCGGATGTTATCTTAGAATCTGATGCCAGCAAGTCCAGATTGGGGGCACAATGTAGGGATGGTAGGTGGCAGAACAGCGGCTCCACATCAACTGCCTGGAATTAATGGCAGGCTCCTCTGCAGTCTAGTGCTGGACTAAAGAAAGGGTGAATAGCTGTGTCCTTTGAAAGAGGTTAGCTGTCCGGTACATCAATCACCTGGGAGGTTCCTGATCCAAAGTTCTGACAGATGTAGCCAAGGAGTTCTTAACATTTTGCCTCTCCAACAACATATCGGTCATGGCAGAGTATCTCCCAGGAGTATCCAATGAAGTCTCAGATTGGTGTTCGAGGGAATGACCGGATAGGACTTTGTGGCAACTGGATACACAGATTTTCAAGAGGATCGACAGTCAATGGGGTCCGTTGACAGTGGATATCTCCGTGTCACGTCTGGACCACCGAGTGGACGGGCATTTCAGTAGGTAGCAGAAACCTCTGGCGACAGACGCTATCCTGCAGGATTGGTCAGTGGTACAAGGATACACAACACCCACCCCCTCAAGCGATGATCATGAGATTGTCAACTGAGGTGAGGTGGCAGCAGGGACGAGTGGTTCTCATTTCGGTTGGGAGGTCGCAAGTGTGGTTTCCAGTTCTTCTGGAACTTTCTTGGGATTTTCAAATCCTTCTACCTCATGTTCCAGACCTTCTCCGGGATCCTATAGGTAATACTCATCTGCTATTCCTTCACAGAAGGTTACTCCTCATGTCCAGGAGGATTACAAGGAAAGATGGAGTCCCTGGACCTTCAGAAGAAGCCGAGGAAATGTTGGCCACAGCTTGGGCCAACAGTACCACCAAGCAGTATAACTCAGTGTGGTCCAGGTGAGTTTGTACAAAGAGGTAGCAATCCCTTGGGGTCCAATGTTGTCCAAGTCATGAACTAGTTGCTGTCTCTGACATTGCAACATCTGGCCTATAGGACAGGGAGTACCTTTAGGTTGGCCATTTCGGCAGGTCATACCCTGAAAAAAGGTCATCAGGTAGGTAAACATATATACTGGTAAGCAAACTGACGAGGCATCTGTTTCGTGCTACCACTAAAACCCTCGGCTTGATGGGATGCCAATCAAGTCCTCACTCTTTTCAAATTCTGGCAACAAAATTATTTATCTCGTGAGGAGACTTCTGGGAAACTGGCCTTGCTGCTGTGCCTAATTTCTTGTCGGAGAGTCTTGGATGTTTGGGCTACCTAAGCCGGAAACGTGCAGCCAATCACCATTTTAGGATTCAGCCACACTCTCCTGGCCCATACCAAAAGAATCAAATGGCCTCTCGCTTGCCATTGGGATGGGATTCTGTATTCTGCAGGGGAACAGAAAGACTGTTGAGGCCTTAGGAAATAGGGTGGGGTGGATGTTAGGATGGGCCACACCCTTCCCTATATTTTATTTAAAAATATATATTCCTGACAGTGGGCTTTCTCGCCTCCGGTCTGTCAAATTTAAGGCATACTCCCCAATTGGGACAAGCCTCATATCTGCCCCGTGAGGTGGGGAGGAGGGAGGGGGGAGGGGGGGAAGTAGTGAGTGCAGAGAGACACTATTGCCCCTTCTGGTGCAGGGGTAAGGCTCGATGCCCGGATAGGCCGCATCCTTTTTTTTGTTGTGCCACCTTTTTGAATTTCATGGTGTGCAGTGGACTTTCTGCCACCCTCAAGCAAATTGAAAGCACACCTCTGTATGGCGGTGGGATGGGGGGCAGAAAAACTTTTGTTCCAGTTGGGGTGAGGGTGTGGCCAGTGCCAGTTTATCTGCCCCCTTCAACCCCCAGGGCCAGACAGGGGGTGTGCATCCGGGGGGTAGAAAGTCTACCCGACACTAGGGAGTTTGCCTTTGGGCCAAAAGGAAGTGGTAATATAAAGTGACTCAGTCTGAAGGATCTGCCTTTTTCTGAAGTCCGGCGTATGTCAAAGACTTCTATTTTACAAAAATGTTATATATTAATCTGAAAGAAACACGTTAGTTAGATTCCTTACCTTAGAATATCCCCAGGCGTCAGGCTAGATCCGGAAAGATTTGTCAGCAATACCCATGCGCGTCGCTAGGCGTCGTCTGCGGCTCTGCATCAGTCGTCGGCGTTGTGATCGCCGGAGTAGACACCGCCCTCGCGAGCTGACGTCCGTTCTTCTTTTTCCCACGCCAGTAAGTTCAGATCCGGGAAGAGCATACCCTTTAGTCACTTTTTGACTAAACTTTTTTGGTTCCTCTTTCGAGTCGACCTCGATTCCTGGTACCGGTAGGGATGCCCGGGTTCAAGCCGTGCGACGCCTGTCACCGCCGGATGTCGGTCACGGATCACAACCGCCGGTGTCTCTACTGCCTTGGGGCCGACTATGATGCAGAGTCGTGCCTCGGCTGCCGGGCCTTGACCTCGAAGGTTAGGTGGAAGTGGTCCCACAAGCTGCTCGAGATCTGGCAGTCGGCTCCGCGCCGCTCAAGGTCCCGGTCAAGGAGGTGGTTGAGGGACCGGTCACGGAGCCACAGCCATCACCGCTCGTCGGGGTCGAAGTCCTCGCATTCCAGTGAGTCGAGGCGTAGTAAGAAGTCGAAGAGGCGACATCGCTCTTCTGACTCCCCTCGCCGGTCGCGCGACTGGGCTGAGGGTTCGGGTGGCATCCCCCGTGCGGCTCCGTCAGAGCCACAGGAGTCGCATCCGGCCCCATACCCTCCAGTCCCTGGGCCTAATGCGACTCAGAGCGAGATCCGAGACTTCCTCGTGGCCATGAGGAGTCTCGCTCCGCAGTCGAGGCCTGCCGGCGCGCCTTTGGGCCCCGCAGGTCCGACTGAGAGGCCTAGCGACCCGGTGGCTCCGGACAACGTTGTCGACTTCAGTCCAGGCGCCGCAGGCCCCCGTGTGATCCAGGACTGGATCCCGGTCGACGCCGGTTGACCTTACGACTCCTCCGCCGACCCCTTCCGTGCCGCCCCCAGCGCAGTCTTTGGACGATGTCGTATCCAGCTTCAGTCCCGGTCTGGGTCCGGCGTCGGAGCGGCGCCGTCTCCGGCGCCAATGTATGAGCAATTCATCTACCACCCGGCTCAGAGCTTTCAGCCTGTCTACCAGGAGTCGGATGACAAGGACTGGGAGGGGTCTGAGGACCCTCAGGCACAGCAGTGGCAGTTAAGTCAGGACTGGACAGAAGAGCTGGGGGATGCCAGTGGTCTCGACACCTCCCCTGACACTGGCTTCATCTCTCCTCCCTCCGTGGCTACGAAGGAGGGTGCTACCTACTCTGTGGTGCTGCGCAGTGCTGCCGAAGCCCTTCATCTGGAGCTCCCTACAGTGGCCGTGAGGACTAACCTCCTCACTGAAGTGCTTCAACCGCCAGTAAGCTCCTCAGAGCCTCTACTGCAGTTCAATGAAGCACTGACTGACGTTCTGATGGGCACCTGGTCCAAGCCCTCCACAGTCATTCCTGTGGACCGGAACGTGGCCCGGCGCCACCGCCCCGCACCGGGCGACCCCAGCTTTGTCCGTGCACCCCACCCCTGAGAGCCTGGTTATCCAGGCCTCTACCTCCCAGACCGCCTTCCCGTCCGCTCCTCCGGATCGGGAATCCAAAAGGATGGAACAGTTTGGGAAGAAGCTGTTTTCCTCCCATAGTTTGGGGTTGCGGTTTATCAACACCGCGTGCCTTTTGGACCGTTACACCCACTCCTTGTGGGATACGGTGGCGGACGTGCTGCCCCAGTGTCCGGAGGAGGCCCGGACACGGCTCGCCCAGGCTCTTGCTGGAGGGGCGGGATGCAGCACAGTACTCGATACGATGTGGGCTTGACACCACAGACTCGCTAGGTAGGGCAATTGCGACCACGGTGGCGATTCGTCGCCACGCCTGGCTGAGTTCCACAAATTTCTCCGGGGATGTCCAGAGCACCCTCATGGACATGCTGTTCGATGGCTGTCGCCTTTTTGGCGACAAAGCGGATAGTGCGCTGGAGCGCTTTAAAGACTCCAGGGCTACGGCCAAGTCCTTGGGCCTCTCGGCCCGCGCCCTCAAACTGCCGCTTTTCGCCCCTTTCATGACCAAGGAAGGGGCGCCCCCACACGTCCGTCTAGCCACAGGTAGCAGAACCAGCCTCAACGCGATCGCGGATTCCGCCGAGGCGGAGCAGGGGGACAGAGAGCCGGTCAGCCCACATCTTCCCCAGCAGCATCTGCCTCAAAGCCTTCCTAGTCGAGCTTTCAGGCCCATTTCACACCAGTGGGAGGCAGAGTTCGCCATCACCTGCTCCACTGGCGTACCATCACATCGGACAGGTGGGTGCTGCAAATCGTCCAAAGGGGCTACTCCCTCCCCTTCGAGGCGACCCCTCCAGCCATGCCACCGCAGTACCACCGCATGTCGGGGGGGGATCACTTGCAACTTCTGCAGGAGGAAGATACGGCCCTCTTGGCCAAGGAGGCCATCGAGCGCGTTCCTGGCCCAGAAGTAGGTCAGGGTTGTTATTCCCACTACTTTCTGGTACCCAAGAAGGGCAGAGGGGGCATACGCCCTATCTTGGCCCTCAGGAGAGTCAACGCCTTCCTTCGGAAGGAGAAGTTCAAGATGCTCACCTTAGCTCAGGTTCTGGCTGCCCTAGACCCTGGAGACTGGATGGTAGCGTTGGACTTGCAGGACGCATATTTCCACACACCCGTCCTGCCGGCCCACCGGCATTACCTGCGGTTCATGGTAGGCCACAAGCACTTTCAGTATACCGTGATCCCCTTTGGCCTCACCAGTGCCCATCGGGTGTTCACGAAAGTGATGGCGGTGATCGCAGCTCATCTGCGCAGATTAGGGGTTCCAGACATTCCCCTAACTCAACGACTGGTTGTTGAAGGCGGGCTCGCCCCAGGCAGTCGTCTCCCACCTCCAGACTACGGCCGGCCGACCTGCATTTGCTGGGGTTCTCCATCAATGTGCCGAAGTCGCATCTGAGTCCCTCCCAGAAGCGCCTTTTCATCGGAGCGGTTCTGGACTCGGCGCAGTTTCGGGTCTATCCTCCGGCACAGCGGGTTCGCGATATTCAGGCTCTGATTCCGATCTTTCAGCCTTTATCCAGAGTTTCGGTCTGGTTGGTGCTGCAGCTGCTGAGTCTGATGGCCTCCTACATCCTGCTGGTACATCACGCCAGGTGGCAGATGCGGGCTCTGCAGTGGGACCTGAAGTTCCAGTGGGCTCAACATCGGGGTAACCTGTCCGACCACGTCCTGATCTCGGAGGGCACTGCAAGGCAGTTGCAGTGGTGGCTCACGGACCGCGATTGGGTCAGTGGCAGATCCGTCTCACTACCCCAACCGGAGCACGTAGTGGTGACTGATGCGTCCCTCCTGGGATGGGGGGGACCACATGGGAGAGGCGGAGATCAGAGGCCTCTGTCTCCGGCGGAGTCCCGGCTCCATATCAACCTATTGGAGCTGCGGGCGATCTGGCTTGCACTGAAGGCATTCCTTCCCTCTGTTCGGGGGAAGTGTAGTGCAGGTGTTCACGGACCACACCACCGCCATGTGGTATTGCAACAAACAGGGCGTGGTGGGGTCATGGACCCTTTGTCAGGAGGCTCTGCGCCTCTGGACATGGCTGGAATATCAGGGCATCACCCTGGTGGTTCAACACCTGGCGGGCTCTCTGAACACCAGGGCTGACGAACTCAGCCGCCGGTGCATGATGGATCACGAATGGCGTCTGAACTCGGACGTGGCACAAGGCCTCTTTCGGCAGCGGGGAGAGCCTTGGTTAGATCTATTCGCCACCGAAGAGAACGCGCAATGACATCAGTTCTGCATGTTGGAATCTCCAAGGCAGCACTCGCTCGGAGACGCTTTTCGTCGCGAGTGGAGTTGCGGTCTGTTGTACGCCTTTCCGCCTATACCACTTCTGCCCAGAGGGCTGAAGAAGATCAGGCGCGACTGGGCCCAAGACATCCTTGTGGCTTCGGATTGGGCACGAAGATACTGGTATCCCGAGCTACTAAGTCTATCAATCGATCCTCCGATTCGACTGCCTCTTCAGGAGGACCTTCTGTCGCAGCAGCAGGGGACAGTCCTCCACCCGAACCTGTCCAGCCTCCACTTCCATGCGTGGAGATTGAACGGCGACAGTTGATGCCATTTGACTTGCCTCCTGAAGTCTGATGTAATTGTGGCAGCCAGGCGTCCCTCCACTAAAACGGTATACGCCTGCAGGTGCAACAAATTTGCGGCATGGTGCACAGCAAAGGCTGTGGATCCCCTTTCTGCCCCTCTTTCAGAAGTTCTCCTCTTTCTTCTTTCCCTGGCCCAGCAGGGCTCTGCTCTGGGCACCCTCAAGGGATATCTTTAAGCTGTTTCTGCTTTCTTACGGCTTCCTGATCAGCCTTCTCTTTTCAAGTCCCCTGTTGCTCAATTCTTTAAAGGCATTACTCATAGGTTTCCTCCTGTCCCTTTTATAATGCCTCATTGGGACTTGAACCTGGTGTTATCCTATCTGATGTGCGCTCCTTTTGAGCCACTTCATAATTGTCCTCTCCGTCTTCTGACTCTTAAGACTGCTTTCCTGGTTGCCATCACCTCTGCCAGACGGGTGAGTGAGCTCCAGGCTCTTTCTTCTAAGCCTCCTTTCCTCTGTCCATCCGGACAAGGTTGTTCTCAGGACTCGTCCTTCCTTTCTCCCGAAGGTGGTAACTCCTTTTCACATCGGCCAGTCCGTAACATTGCCCACCTTCTTTCCGCCTCCGCATCCCTCGAAAGAGGAAGAGAGGCTCCACCGTCTTGACCTAAAATGAGCGCTGTCCTATCTGGACCGCACGAAACAGTTCCGGGTGGACGACCAACTCTTTGTTGGCTACGTGGGCACTAAGAAGGGGCAGGCAGGGCACAAGCGAACCATCTCTCGTGGGTCGTTCTGTGCATTAAGGCCCGTTATTCCTTGGCTAAGAAGGAACCTCCTGTGGGGCTGAGGGCCCATTCCACTCGGGCCACAGCGGCTACTACTGCCCTGGGACGGGTAGTCCCTCTGCAGGACATTTGTCAGGCAGCTACGTGGGCCTCGCACACGTTTGCTAAGCATTACTGCCTGGACAGCCAAGTCCGGAGAGACTGCTTCTTTGGCCGTTCCGTTCTCCAGGACTTCCTGGTGTGATCTTGGTTCGCAGACCCACCACCGGGGTTGGTATTGCTGAGGTATCTATTCTAAGGTAAGGAATCGAACGTGTTTCTTTCAGATGAACAAGTTACTTACCTTTGGTAACGATATATCTGTAAGAAACATTAGTTAGATTCCTTACCGCCCCACCCATCCTCCCCGTTCTGCGAACTGATATCTAGGGTTAAGGTCATCCCTTTCACGGCCCTAGATTCATGGCACCAGTGTCGGTTTCTTGCATGGCTCTGTGTTCCTGGCGCAGAAAGCTATGTACAAGAACTGACGTCAGCGCGCGAGGGCTGCGTCTAAGTACTCAGACGACTTCATCCCGGCGATCACGACGCCGACGACGGACGCGGAGCCGCAGACTACGCCTAACGACGCGCAAGGGTATTGCTGACGAAAGTCTTTCCGGATCCAGCCTGACGCCTGGGGATTTTCTAAGGTAAGGAATCTAACTAATGTTTCTTACAGATCTATCGTTACCGAAGGTAAGTAACTTGTTCTTCTTGCATAGTGAGGCTTTTGGTCAGACCTCTTCATCAATTGGCATGTCGTAGTCTTTCATATATTTATCATGCCCACCATAGCATAGGGCACAGGCAATTGGTTCATTTCACTGAGTGACTGCATTCTTTTCTTACACATCTGCACAAAAATAGCCCTCTTCAGTGCCAGGGACTACTATGGCAATCTGTGCTTTTTAGGATTAAAAATATATATTTGCTTTTGGCCAAAAAAAATTCAGTCTCTCTAAGATATATATAGACGAAGGCCCAACTGTTCCCCCAGCAATCAAGTTTAAAAAAAAAAAAAAAAACTTGAGAAAACCAAACCGGCAATGACGAAGCCAAAAGGCTGGCAGCGAACATTAGAACTATTGGCTTTTCCAGTGCTGTTTTCTGATGGCAACAAAGACATTTCTAAACTCGAAAACTGTCAAACCTAATCCACCGCCCGTAATTTTCTTGGGGAAAACGTAATCACAAAGTAATTATATTGGAAATAAAGGGTGTTTCATTTTGAGGCAAAACATGGACCATGAAATAGCTTTTTCAGAAAACAGCCCTGCTAATCTGTAAAATTATTATAAAACCCCAGGAAGACGTACGTGCATAAATCGAGAAAATTACGTTTTTCCATTTGACTTCAGAAAATCAACACCAATTAAAAGGATACGATCATTTCCTTTGAACAGCGGTCTTCCTGTGAACATCTCGGCCATGATGCAGCCAACAGACCAAATATCCACTAGACAAAAGCAAAAAAGAAAGTTAAACTTTGCATAAAGTGGGAGAATTCTAGTGAATGCACGTAAAAACGTCACTTATTTTAAACGGAAAAAGAATCTGTACAAGTAAGGAAAGGTTTAACATACGAATCTTCTTTGCAATTTAATAGCTTAGTGGAAGAAAAAGTTCCACAACACCTGATTAAAGGAAATAGAACTCCACAAGTAAAGATAAAGAACACGCCTCTGCTACAAACCGAAAGAGAACTGAGGATAATAACTTAAGCACCTGAAGAGAACATCTGCGACAGATAGTCTTGCGGATGCGTACGCATCTTTTGATTAATCCAATGGGGTCACAGTAGGGTTTGCGGACCTTTCACCCCAGATTGCACAACATTCAGGAGAACAGGACCCAGGCCAAAATTTCTGGATAACGATGGACTAAGAAAATATAGTCCATTTAAAAGGGCAAGGACTGCAGGTAAATTTAGCTTCATGGATATCCAGAATATCTAGCATGGATCCAGTGCTCCTTGCACAACGTTGAATACCTGTTTAGACAACATGCAGACCATGTGGTTTGACTGAACGGCAGATCCTCACCACTCAGGGTGTAACTAGAGCCAATGGCACTCGTTACTGTCAAGTCTTCAAGATATTCACACTACCGCGAGCAGTGGGAACTGTACGAGCACTAGGCCCAGGAGGACAGGCACTTAAAATATGTAAGGAAATTGTAGCTTGCAGTAGAAGCCCTCTACTACTTCAAATAGATATTGCCCTTGTTCTGTTTTCTTCAATTTCTAAAAGAATACTAAATGAATACCAGAGACCGGAAATTAATGAGGCAAGTATGTCAGCAAAACTACAAGGCAGTGGTATCACATCCACCACTGCAAGAGCTGATAACATTCTCTACCCCTCTCACTCGAACTCACCCTCAAACGCCACAGACCTTAACAGTAACCGAAACTAGTGGTTGTGGAAAACGTAACAATGCAGGGCCATATCAGGAGCGCATCAAAGACTTACACCCTACAATGGGAAAAGGTGACTTTATTGGACTCCCTAACTGGGCGTTTATCAATAGGATTAATATGTACTGAAAACATAACTGTACGTGAGTATCACCACCTAGCAGTCGACCCCATAAAAGAAACTGAGGCAGTCCAGTCTGCAAGCACGAAGACCAAAAAAATACTAAAGCCCATCTTTGCTGAAACAGACAAACTGATGAAACACTAGAAGATGCACATCCATTCCTAACTTTAAATGCGACAGCTAAATTGTTTGGCAGTTTGATCACAAAAATAATGATGTACTTCAACATTTTCAAAGGAGCAAAGCTTCGGACACAACAAATTTCGAGCTAATAAAGTACAGCATAAAAGATCCAGCAACATGCACAGTAGATACGGCAAAATGAAATGAATGATATGTGGGATTTGAGAATGACTAGCGGGACAAAAGAGGATGGTTTTTCTTCACATTTGCAACAAGAGAAAGCAGGAGAATGTCAGATGGTTAGTCGGTCTTTCTAGCATAAGGTTATCATTCAAAAGAATGCCTCGATTTTTTTTTTTTTTTTTTTTACAGATTAAGATGGATTAGGGGAATTACTTTAGATGGAAAAGGTTTAACCTCTAACTGGTGAGGTGTGTGAGATCCAGAGGGCCTATGTCGTATCGGCATTGAACATCAAGGCACTGAGTCCAAGCCATGTAGAAACCATGATCAGATCATGCAGTGATGGAGAGACTCAAACAAGGCTGACCCTGTGCAAGGTAACCTTCAACTGAGTGTCATTGGCATAATACATACAGATCACAACAAAAGACCTGAAGAGAGTAGCCAATGGACAAATGTAAATATTGAACAGTGTGGGACTTGAAGAAGACCGCCATGCTCAACACCTTGGCCCAGAGCCCTGAAGGTAGACACAAATGGAGGGAGGTAAGCTGCTTGGTGTCTATCTCTAGATAGGATTTACACCATTAGTAAACTGTCTCTCCACTTCCGGCCTCCGTCAGTCTACATTAAAGAACCAGATGGCCATTGTATTGAAAGCGGCGGGCATATCAAGAAGAACTCAGACAACCAGATCTGCCTGGTCTGCTGACATTCTCAGGTCATCTAAAACAGACAATAGTACCGTTTTGGTGCTATATGCCGGGAGTAATCAAGACTGTAGGGGCTCACAAATATGATGTTCCAGGAAGCCTGGGAGCAGAGAGGTAACATGCTTCTGAAGTATTTTAATGGCAAAAGGAAGGAGAGAAATGGGGCGGAAATTGAAGAGTGTGGTCTGATACACATTAGGTTTTTGAGCAAAAGAACTTTTGAGCAAAAGAACAATTAGTGCCAATTTCCACTCTGGAGAGACGAAGCATTGGTTATAGAACTACTGCAAACCTCTACCAGAGGCTGTGAGATGGCAGTCCTGGTCTGAGCCAGAATTTAGGAGGGATGGGGTCCAAAGGCATGCCCGACTTGATAGAAGATGCGAACTGTGCAAAAGTCAGACTATCGAAAAGGCCTACCCATGGAACCAGGTTAGATTCATCCACAGCACCTGCTGAGTCACGGTCACCCATCTTGCCATTTTAAGGTGACAGGACACAAATTAGTAGATTTAGGCCAGCAATCCAGATTAGGGTCCGAATCATTTTGGTCTGACAGTCTGTTTTCTCCACTTCCACTCAAGAAAACACCTTTCCCAACCCCCAAATGAAAGAGTCAGAAACGTCGGACAATCGGTCAATTAAAATGGAAATGGATTTAGTTATAAAAAGCATAGAACTAGCAGTGTAAGCACCAGTCATCAAAAATACTTGAAAATTAAGCTGTCTACGCATCCATCAATTTAAAATTGAACTATGCAACAGTTATAACCTTGAGCTGTGCTGCGTGTTATAACACCTCCAAAAACACAAAAGGTTGCTACATGCTTACATGTACTTTTAAGAACCTGCGACTGCAGGCGTGTCCTAGCCAAGATGGCCACACGATACTGAAGCTCCAGCGCACCCGGCGCTAATAAGCACTGGAATGAGCCTAAAACTCCATCTGGGGCACCCCACCCCTTTTCTAACTGCAGTTGGCCAGCCAGCCTGTGTTTGAACTATGGAGCATTCTGTCCAAACGACGGGTGGCTCGGCCTTGCCTCAGAGGCCCCACGGGACAGGGGCCGCAGTCAAGCCTGAGGCTTGAGACCACCCGGTCTAGCTGGGCTGACAGACCCGCTCTAGCAACATTGTGGACTCTTGCACTTTCCCCGCTCAGTGGTGAATGAGCGCGGCCAGAGCCATGAGGAAGGACCTCGGCCCACGTGGTCCTCGCCAGACAGTGTTGCGGTGCTCCCCGCAGACCACCAGCACTAGCAGCGAAGTACCCTATAGCCCCCCTGTGCTCCATACCTGCAGCAACGGAGATTCTGGGCATGAGCTACTAGCAGGGGGGGGGGGCCCATTACCGTCTCTCTGCCAGGTCCCACACACCAACGCTGCCTCATCTCCGCCACCTTCCCCATACACTGGAGGGTATCCACCATTGCGATTGACAGCATTCTCCCAGCACAGGGGCCGCGGGAGGATACCCAGCTCTGCACCACCTACAATCACTAGGCGCTAGCAGCCTACTCAGTCATTGCCTTGTAGAAGGCCTGCAGGGGAGGTGCCTTAGCCTACTTCATTCATCCGCTCAGTTGCTCCCTCACCCCCGCGTCGTTCCATCACGTCTGTGGGCCAAACGCCACTTAAGTGACATTGTAGACTCTTGCACTTCCATACTGCGTGGTGGGTGGGAGCAGCCCTTGCCTAACATCTTGCTATTAGTGGGACACCCCTCTTGAGGACTACCAGCAGGTGCGGAGGCGCTGCATGCCCCCAACCTCGCGCTCCATACCTACAACAGAGATCTAGTGGCGCGCCACTAATGGAGGGCTTCTATCAACCAAGCCTCTGCTGTGCCCCATCTACTGTCGCCGCCTCACCCTCGCATCTCTGTACATGACCAGGAGGGACCCCACAATTACAAATAGCAGCAATTCACTGTGTGAGAGTCGCAGGGGGAAATTCACTTCTATAATTTCCAGAATGGTCATACCCCAGAGGCCTGCATCATCATTGTCTTGTTGGGGCTTAGCTCCGTAGACGCCCAGGTCTGTGTCGGCTGCTCTGCTACTCCACTGTCCACACAGCCTACTATCACCTATCCAGGCCCATTGTCACCGTCCCCTTCATCAAGCACCCATAGGGGACATCCTCGTATCAATCAATCAGCATTTGCAGAGAGCTGCACTGTCACCGCTGGGGGTATCTGGGCGCTGGGGTGCGAGGTCTCCGTTGAAAAGGCGTGGTCTTGAGGAAATGGCGGGAAGAGGAAAGAAACCAGCAGAAAAAGGCAAAACAAAAAGGCAGAAACACAAGCAAGCAGAAAAGGCAAAACAGAAGGCAGAAAAACGAGCGGAAAGGCAAAACAGAGCAAGAAACGAGGAGAGGAGGCAAAAACAGAGGGCAGCAGGTAGGCAGGCAGCAGAGGGTAGTGGACTGCGGGCAAACTAGACAGGAGAACTGTTGCAGGGGGAGCTGGCACGGGGACCTGCTTGGGGAGCTGACACATGGACCTGCTCAAGGACTTCATATTTGCCATCTCCTCACCCATTATTTTAAAATGGCGAGCTCCCACAGACTGATTAAACGGGACCCCACTGCCATCTCCTCACCCATTATTTTAAAATGGCGAGGGGGCCTTGCGCATTTACAACCCTGCTGAATTGCTCCTGGGTCACCCCGCAGTCGGACTCTTCTAAAGTTTAAACATTTTATCCATCTACCCCTGGAAGCACCATCCAATCAAACTTCTCCCACCAAGCCCGAATCAACACTAGGTACAGCTAATTAAGGTTTCCCCTTCCTCCTGCAGACCATGGTATGTGGATACCCGAAACAGCAAAAGCTGCCATTTGAAAAACTAAGACTCATGAACGCTACAGGGACTTAAGCCACGATGGAATCAGGTGCAACTGGAGGCCCGATACCGATCACCTAACCGGCACCAATGCCATTATGGCAGAACTCCGTGCTGGCTCCTGAGAAATAGATGTCAAATTTGACACTCACAGGCCACCTTGACCTCATGGGGGAATGGTGAGACCATCAAAAAACAAGACTGAACAATAATGAGGGATGCATTTCCAGTCTAAAGGATGGAGCTACTACGACTAGGAAATGTCCGGAGAAACCGAAGCACCTCCTCAAATCCGTAGCTGTAAAAAATGAAGACCTGGAGGCAGGGGACCACCGCAACCATATCTACATACCAGGGGTAGCGGAGTCCACTAATACTGGACGTCTTGACCTGTTCATTGAACGTTTACTAACTGACCTGTTTGGCTACCAAAACTTCACCTCCACCTTCGAAGTAGAGAGCCCATCGTTCGGTCAGACCCAGTCCATCCCCTGGCACTACGCCACAACAAATACTTGCTAGGCTTCTCAACTTCTGTGATTGGGACATCTCCTAAGACTTGCTCAGGAGCAAGGCCCTCTGCAGTGTCAAGGAGCCACAATTTCCCACTTTCCCAGCTTCACTATGGCAATACATGAGGCACGCCACAAATTTAGAGATGCCAAATCGGCGCTTCGGAAGTTGGGAAGTTTTGCTATCGAATGCTCTACCCAGCCCGCCTCAGGGTGGACGTCCATAGCAAACCTTGATTCTTCAACACTCCCACAGACGTCTCAAGCATTTGTAAACATGCCAAAGACCATTCTCCACCTTGACACGCCACTCTCCATGGGACATTGAATATTCTTTAGCCAATATTTACGTCCTAATGTAGACTCCTCCAAATTCTTCCAAACATTCATGTCTCAAGCAGGGCTCTTGGATTTCAACCACATCCTATTTGGGCGGGGGGGGGGGGGGGGGGGGGTTTGGGAATGGGGTGGCGATCTTAATCTGCTTCTCGATCCTTGACTTGACACCACTGCAATTATACCAGCGGGAAAGCCACGATCGCTCGGCATCCTCCATGACCTCTGCGATACATACATGCTCAGAGATGCCTGGTGCCTGCGACACGCATTCACCCCAGCATACACACTATTCTGCGCCACATGACACTTGGTCTAATATCAACTACAGCCTCATTGTCCACCCTGGGCACCTGGATGGGTACTATATCACACCTTGCCTGTACTGTCTCCGATCACTCCCCTGTGCGACTGTTGCTGCATATACCCCCCTGGGGAGGTCTGGCGCGACAGTGGCGTTTTCCCCAGTATAGCCTTACACGACACGCGGTCTGCTCAGAGCTACACCCAGCAGTAGTAGAATACTTTGAGCTCAAAACAGGGTTGGTCTCCTCTCAAGCCACCCTTTGAAAAGTCTTCAAGGCCTATATCCGCAGCACGTGCATCTCTAAACACGCTGGGGTGTTATGTGACCTACGTAGAAGTCTAACTCTTATAGAAGCAAAACTGATTGACCTGGGCTAATGTAGATGCCCAACAGTATCACAGACCACAACTGCATACAAGAATACCGGGACTTAGATTGAGGTACACTTCCCGGGAAAATATGCTAAAGCTCGAGGATATGGGAAAGGTAAAAGACTGGGCTGCACTGGCCATATTGCTTCACCCCTTCCGTCCCCAACCTCGAGCCTCATCTTACATTCCTGAACTGCATTTAGCTGATGGGACGCGTCACCCCACTACTTTTCAGGAGTGTAAAAATAGTACAAATAAAATGATGACTAGCTGTATTATCATTTTATTTTTCCTTGTTGAAGCCAGTTTTGGGGACGAGCTGGGCTTGGCTGTCGTCACAGCCAGCAGGGGGAGGAGTGGTATGTGCTGTTAAGTGCGCATGACGGTTTGGCAGGCCGTCTTGGGCAGGCCAAACAGCCAGGCACACTTTGCATGTTCTCCACCGGGCGGTAAAGCACAGCCTGAGTGGAGATCATGCACATGCTTGCAGTCCCCGGTCTGAGAGCCGACCACCGGCACTCAGACCAATCACAAAGCTGCTGTCATGGTGACAGCAGTGTTGTGAGTGCCTTAGAGGAGCGAGCCTGTGTGCTTACGAGAAGAGAAGCGAGGACAGATGATGGAGGAAGACGGCGGCCATCAAATGGTGAGAGAATGTTTATTATTTAACTCTTCCTGCCACCCCCCGGATACCGCCATTATGTATCTGCCACCACTGGACTGGTGATACGGATGGCCAGGCGATGTACCTCACGGAGCTAGCCATGGTCTGGCTCACGAGTCCTCACCAACGATTTCTCATCAAGCCCTTCTTAAGCGAAGAGATCATTCAAGCCATCGACAAGCTTAACGGGTCTAAGGTCGCCGGGCTTGATGGCTTCACTAGTGTCTTAACATGACGCAAGTATTTGTAAAGCGCACGTTTACTCAAGGGTATCATGATGCTGAATAACCAATGTTAGTTGTTACCCAACTCAATTAATCGATCTCAGAAAGATGAAAGACTGAGTGGACCCACCGGGATTTGAACCTATAATCATGAGGTTGAACACAGGCTGCTACCCCTACAGTGGATGCATTAGTCCATTAACCCACCTGATCTGCCTTTGGGGAGTGTCATCGAGCAGATCCTGTTCTGTGTCTTCATCTCTCATGCTCCAACAAACACTTTAAACACCTCCTAGCCCCACACCTGCTTGCTGAATACACAGAATCCCTTGAAACTGAGGTGCTCCCGCCGATACTCCGTGAAGCGGTGATCACTCTACTTCTTAAACCATGTAGAGACCAGCACCAATGTGGATTTTTTTGTCCCCATCGCTCCTCAACTTCGTCAATAAGATACTTGCCAAAGTCCTTGCAAACCCTCTCTCCCTTCTGAACGACCAAATCATTCCCCTGATTCAGTCAGGGTTTGTCCCTCACCGCTCCACATCTCTGAATTTGTGAGGAGTTTTCTCTGTCCCTAACAGGATCTCCCCTGACACACCTGCTGTGTCGCATTATTAGATGTGGAGAAGACCTTTGGCTCTCTCAAATGCCTTTCCTACAAGCTACGCTCCTCAAACTGGACATGGCACGTGGCTTCATTTCACTGATCTTGCTCTTATATATCTCTTATATATCCAACTTATGGTCCGGATCCAGGCCAAAAGCTCATTAGCCTCTCTTCATCACACGGGGTACCAGACATGGGATGCCACCTGTCCCCTCTGCTCTTTTTCATAGCTATGGACCCCCCTTGAGC
This sequence comes from Triturus cristatus, assembly GCF_964204655.1. Lineage (NCBI taxonomy): Eukaryota > Metazoa > Chordata > Amphibia > Caudata > Salamandridae > Triturus > Triturus cristatus. Next base: position 1,038,155,590 of record NC_140585.1, read on the forward strand.
AACACCTTCAAGAAAAACATCCACATCGCAGACTAGAGTTTAAACCCGGCCCCCTGCTCATCTTATATACAGATGACATCTTGCTATTTGTACAACATCCAGCAAACAACCTCCCCCCGATCCTCTGCGAGATAGTCCACTTCGGAGGTTTCTCTGGTCTCAACATTAGCTGATCCAAATCGGAGCTGTTCCCCCTCACGGATGTCACCGTGCCCATCCACCGTGAGTTCCCTGACCAGGTGCGATGGCCTGCTCAGATATCTAGGTACATTCTTACATAGTGACAAGGAGCAAGTTTGAACTATGGCCCAGCCATTGACAAACTGATGTATCAGGTGGCATAGTGGATTCATCTCCTGCTCTCCATGGCCGGCCAAATTGCCATAATTAAAATGGTATTTCTATACTGCTTCTTATCCTTTTCCTCAATATTCCCAACCCGCTTACCAACTCCTTTGCCACACTCCGTGGGCTGCTCCTGAAACTTATTTGAGCTGGCCGGCATTCACGCATTGGCTGGGACACTCTGATACTCCCATACGAGCGGAGTGATTTCAGTGTACCACACTTTCAATTATATTATTTAGCAGCGCAATGTCACTTCGTCCGTCATTGGTACCACGCCGACACCCGTCTCCCATATTCCAATCCTGAGATTCACCAAGCCGCACCAACACCACTGGCCTCACTCCTTTCCTTGGGACTTCCCTTGGATCCTGCAGACATTTAAACTATCACCCACCAGTCGGGCTTGGAGAAAACTCCTACCGCTGCTGGAAGGCTACTCCCCATCGCTGGCAAATAATTCATGGCTCTCCACCACCGGGAAAAAACTGGTTCAGGGCACATAAGCACAACACGCTTTACATGCATTTGGTGAAGTCTTCCCAGATGGCCACGTCATTGCGCAGTCTGTGGATGCCCGATTCGCCACGGAATCGCACATGGACCGTTTTGTCATACAACGCATTCACAGCATGCTACAGTCGATCATCCCCACCTATCCACTAGCCCAGGATGAATTCCCCCGCCTTACTCTCTGTCCTTAGTAATCACCGACAACACAGGAGACATCAAGTCTCTAAACTGACCATGCATGCATGGCCAGATTGCCCCTCATGATGGCAACATTAGGGGCACCTGGGGTGCCAACTTAGGACGCCCACTAACTAACTAGATGTGGGCCGCTTATGCACAAACCAACCTCATTTCGCCCAACCAGAGCCACAAATTCATACACTACAATTTTTAAGGCGCAGAGCCTATACTATGCCTTACACTCTGGCACGCATCAACCCCACAAGATCCTCCAACTGCCCCAAATGCCACCTACCCGGAGCAGACTTTGCGCACACCATGCACGTGCAGTGCATCCTTCTGGCACAGTGAAACATTGAGCGGCTGCTTCAAAGCACCCACCATATTGCAATTGAATGCACTGCCCTAGGGGCAGCGCGACTTACCGGCTGCCCTGGGGGCAGCGCATTCAACATAATACAGCGCGTTCTTCTCGTTAGCGGCAAATACACCTTTTGTAAGGTGCCCTCGGCACCAACAAAAAGAGTGCACCGTATTCTACAATACGGCCCCTGGTGTCCAAGAGAAAATGCCGATTCTCTAGAGCAGGCCCTACACTTTGGAACTTTCTACTAGCTCACTTAAGACTCCGTAACAAATATGTGCAATTTCGATATTCTTTGAAAACCCATTTACTCTAAATCTATTAAATATATATGTTGTAATCCACGTTTTATTATCAAAGCGCCTAAAAACAAAGTAGCTTGGAATTTTGTATTATTAAAACCCCTCAACAATCTCCTAAGTTGATTCTTTCAGGATCCCCGATCAACATCAGACACACCCACTCTGCACATCTTCAGGAAGACCCTCAAGACCTGGCTCCTTAACTGAACGGAGTTGCTCTATCTCAAACCACCCCCCCCCTACCCCCACCCAGTGCCGTGAGACCATCGCAGGTGAGTAACGCTTCACAATTCCCTCATTGATTGAAGCACACATCCAAACAGGTTTGAGAAGGGCTTTCTTCATGTGATCAGGGAAACTGATGCTAGTTCTGCCAGTTTCCAAGTGGCATGGGCATAGTGGCCTAAGGGGCTAGCTGGGCATAGTGGCCTACGGGGCTAGCTGGGCAGAGGGCTAGACTGCCAGTGTCAAAATACGTTATGGCCCATATAGCCCAGATTCTTAAATCTCTGCATGGATTTGGGGTCAATATTGCAATGGAGGCTTGGACCACTAGAATTTTTAGTGGAGGGTGCAACAATAAGAATTTCAGATCACATGGGTCAGCCGGTCTAGCACTTTGTCAATTACCAGGCCCTAGAAGGGTTTCTCTCAGGCAGCCAGTATACACGCCCCAGGAGTTACTTATTAAATGGCAGAAAAGATTCTGAAACTGCAGAGGGATGCAAAAGTTATGTTAAAATGTTATATTTGTCATCCGCCAAGGTCAGCTCCAATCCTTTTGCTGCTTTTTGTATCACTGAATTGAAACTCTCAAGGAGGGATGGATACAGGCTTAAGTGATATCCCCTGCAGGAGAAATGCCCAAACTAGTTGCATTTTATAAAGCCAGATAAAGGCCGGCATTAACGTTGTAAGATCCTCTGGTAATTGCCTTTATCAGGCATGATAAGAGTAACCCTGGGCGGACAACTAGGCTATGCTTGCGTAGTTTGTGCTACTTTGCGCTACGCAAATTGCACGTAGCGCAGTGCAAAAACGCATAGCGTAGCTGGCATTTTTTGCTCGCTCGCGGTCCTCAACGTCAAGTTGGTGACCGCGAGCGAGCAAAATGACATCCCGGCGAGACTTTTTCCTCGTTCGCGATCAGCAACATCAAGTTGCTAATCGCGAGCGTGGAAAATAAACCTGGCGACATTCTCAAAGCAGGGAGGTCAGGTTTCTCATTGCGAGTGGTCGCGTATGCTCACGACCGCTCGCGATGAGAAACTACCAGTCCGCGTTGAGAAAGCTGCCGCTCGGGTAAAAATCTACTCGAGGGCCAGAAAACGACAGCTCGCACTGTGCAAGATGCCGTTTTCAATGATTGCACAGTGCGGACAATCATCCGGCACTGTGCAATCAACGCGAACAGTGCACTACGCAGTTTGCGTAGTGCTACGCGTATCTCGCGTAGTGCGAATAGCATTTTGCGTAGCTACGCGTAGCGCAACTACGCGAACTACGCCCAGGGTTAGATAAGAGCATCAGAGTCTGAAGCAAAAGGTTCTTCCATCCTGGCAATCCCTAGGCCTTGGGAAAGGGCTGTGCAAAGGCTCTATGCAAGACAGTTCTTTCTTTTCCCTTTTGACCCTTGGATGATGTCATTCGACTCAGGGGGCCTAGAAGGCAGTGCCGCAAGAGTCTCCAAAGGTAGTACAGATGTCACTGGGCACAGTGTGCCTTGGAGGACACGGATTTCTTTAAAGGTGGAGGCACGAAGTCAGGAGGTGTTTGGGTTCAAGCTGCTAAACCTACAGGAGGGGGGGGTCTATCCTCTGGGACTGTCCCAGAGGATAACGGGACCATCGGTAGAAGATCAACATAGATGATGGAGTTTGAAATTAAAGACATTTTTTCTAATGTCTGCTCTGAGAAGAAGGAAGAGTCCGGCATTAAGGAGAAGCATTCAGATATACCTGGTCAGGAGGAAAAAAAGCTAGCCCTGTAAGCAATAGATTTGCCTGGTGATTTACCTCTGTAAACCACCAGTAAAAAAAAAAAAAAAAAAACATCCCTGTTTAACTTAAGTGGTACTAGATATAGGTACATTTTACCCATTGCTGGACAATGTTTAGATGGTTAGGAGTTGAGGCAAAAATGCTGAATGAGGCCCGCTATGTAAACTGATTACCACAAAAGTAGCTTAGATACCTCCAGCCTCTTAAAAAGCAATGCAGGTATCAATTACAATGTTCTCAACTATTTTGTGTGTCATTAAACGGCCTGGATAGTTGTCAGAGTAGTAGTAAGCATATTACCTGTCTGAGTATAATGCATCCAGTTAAGTATGACTTCTGGAGCTCTGTACCATCGTGTAACCACATAACCTGTCATTTCACGGTCAGTGTGCCTTGCCAATCCAAAATCGATAATCTGGGATTAAAAGAAAAGAAAACAAAACAACAATAAAACAAATATGAAATCACTGAAGAATGTAGGTAAGAATGCTGTAAAAAAAATTGTTTTTTTTTAAAAACCCAATATATCTCGGTATAATTGATTGACCATTGTCGTGTGCAGAGTAAATGAGGACATTGCTATTTAAGTAAATGTACAAACAGTACAAGGGTGTCTGGCGTCGGCCCAGAGTCGGACGCCCCAATACTGGCATGTTTCCATCAAAAAGGGTCAAAATCATGCCCTATGTGCCTAAAGTCCACGTAGGTACATTTTCATAGAACCACTCAGAATGACCTGTGTCCAGGACGGCTGTATTATTGCCAAACTTTATAGTAACTAACAACCATGTAAACAAGTTCCATTTCCAGTGGCTACCCTAAATATCTGGTCTGGTTCCAGCCCACCTATACCCGTTAAGGACGTTTCTGTTTTAATCGGAGGTTATTTTGAAAATCTGACTTCACAGATCATTTTCTTTCAGATTAAATAAATGGAACAGAATGGGGGTCAGACTTCCTAGCACTACCATTTGCCTTTGATATTTCAGCTCTTCTAGGGGAGTATTTTTTGAAAACGTAGCATCAGTCACTTTCAAGGAACTACAAATGATATTTTTTTTAGATGATCTAGAAATTTGCATTGTCTATTCATGTTGCCTTCTGTCAGGCCCCTGTGAGCCCCTAACCCATCTCTCACACGCAACTCTAAAAAACGGAACCACAATTATGGTTGGCCATAGATCAGTAGGCATGTAAAATTATAAGTGTGCACATCTCTAGTCCATTTTGGACGCACACTGTCACTGAAATTTGACAAGTGACAGAACTGCATTTGAGGCTCAGGAAAACCCATCTACTACAGGCATTTGCAAAAGTGTTAGACCCGTGAAATCCAGAGAGAAAGGACTCGCGTTGATTGCTCAAACTTTTCTTACTCAGAACACTGCAAAAGGAGTGATGAAAATGTAAACATTTCCATTCATACAATCAACATGTGTTGATGGCCATGCTGCACAGCAGAAGAATAGGATGAAAGAACAAGTTACTTACCTTTGGTAGCACTCTTTCTGTTGGATACTCTATCTGCCCACAGATTTGTAACCATTTGAATACTTCCCAGGCATCAGACTGGATCTGGAACTTTTAGCACAGTACCCATGCATGTTGGTAGGTTGTGTCATGCGGCTTCGTGCCAATGTCGTTTAACTCTGGAAGTAACGTGGGGAGTTACATATAAGCACCACCAAAGCTATCAGTTGCTTTCTGGGCTGTATGCACCCCTAAACTGAGGGTTCAAAAGCATATTGGTATGGACCAGTGTGCAGCAGTCTAGACTTGGGACCTTTTTGATGGCAGAGTCCAGTTCACAGAATAGGGAGTGTCGGTGAACACACTGCGTTTTAAGAAGTCATCCGAAATAGCACTACCAAATAGATTAGACACCAAAGCAGAAAATCCCAGGTGGCGGGTCTGTGGGTTAACTCAAAACAAGGTCCTGCAGGAACAAGCAGGCAAAGTGCCCTTCTTGTTGGACCTGGCTGTCCAGACATTCGTGATTTGTGAACGTGTGGAACAATGCTTACATCGCAGTCAGCCAAACGTCCAAAACAGCACTCCGCATGCCAATGCAGTGGCAACAGCTTTAGAACTGGTGGAATGAGCCTGCAGGCCTTATGGATTCTGCTTCTTGGCTAAGGCGTAGAGATTGTGATGCACAGAACAATCCAGCAAGAAATTGTCCTGTTCTGCACAGAAACTCGAACGAAGAGTTGATCATCCACACGATGTTCCCTGGTACAATCAATATAAGAGCCTGGAGCAGTGTAGTCTCTCCTCCTCTGTAGAAGGGTGAGGAGGAGCAAAAAATACAGGAATGGTGATTTTTTGCCCAACATGAAAAGGAGTCAACACGTTGAATAGAAAGGAGGCTCTACTTCTCAACACCAGCTTCTCTGGAAAGAATGCCCTGCACGGTAGGTTAACAGAGGGCTTGCAGGTCACTCACCCACCACGTCGATGTTCTAGCAATGAGGAAAACTGTCTTTAGAGTGAGAAGCCGCAACGGACAACTGTGCAGCAGTCCAAAGGAAGCACACATTAGAAATATGAAGAATAAGTTTAGAACCCACGGAAGCATAATTAAAGGTGTGGGCAGAAATATATGCTTCAACCCTTTAAAAAAAAATTATATATATATATATATATATATATATATATATATATATATATATATATTTATATATTTTTTTTTTTCACACAAGTGTCTTGCTGGGCTAGAAACAACGAAGAGTAACACTTCAGATAGTTTGGCTTTAAGTGGGCCAATCTGCCGAGTGCCTCACCAAACCAAACACTTGTCCCAACCACTGGTGTATACGGATTTTGTGGAGGAACACCTGGCTGCCAGAATGACATCTGCTACTTCAGTTGGAAGGTTGAATGAGGTCAATTGTCAGTGCTCAATCTCCAAGCAGGGACATGAAGACTGTAGGCCCGGGTGAAGGACTCTGCCCTGCTGCTGCGACAGAAGATCCTTCTGAAGCAGTAGCCTGGTCGAAGGACAGACGCCCAGGAATTCTGGGTACCACACTCCATGCCCAATCTGGCTCCACTGGGATAACTTGGGCCCACTCATTCCTGATCTTCTTCATAACCTGAAGCAGGAGAGGTAGTGACAGAAGGGTGTACAGGAGCCTCGAGCGCCACTCTAGGTGGAATGCACCTCAGAGTAAAAGTAGAATTGGGAACTCCAACATGCAAACATGTTGACATGGTGTGTTTTTGGCAGTTGCGAAGAGATCAAGCCAAGGTTTTGCCCATTCGCAGACAAGACCTTGCACCACCTCCCAGTATATTTGTCATTTGTAATCTACTAGGCATCGGCAGCAGAGTTAGTTCGCTCTGGCGTTTAAAGAACCCACCAGGCAGTGTGCCACCAGGACAATTACTTGAACACTGGGTCCACAACCCCACTCTTCATGTTGCAGTACTACAAAGCAGTGATGTTGTCCGTGAGCACCTGCACCAGTCTCCCTTGATGGATGTCAGGAAGGCTTTCGACTTAAGGCGAATAACCCACAACACCAGGAGATTAATGTGGAGCTGGGTGTCTGCTGGAATCCAGCTACCTCTGATCTCCACTTCTCCCAGATGGCTACTCCACCCCAGAAATAAATGATTCATTGGACACCATTGTTAGCTCTGGTTGGGGAAGGGAGAGGGGTCTGCTGCTAACCCAATTACGATCCAACAGCCATCACTGTAGGTCTTTTGCATTCTCCGAAGAAATCAGGATATAGTCCGAGAAATCCCCCTAATGCTATGCCCATTGATACTTCAGATCCCACTGCTGAGTCTGCATAGCTCACCTGGCATGCTTGACCAGTAGGCTGCAAGAGGCCATGAGTCCCAGTACCCTTAACATTAACCACACCTAGATCCAGGATGGAGGCTGAAAAATTGGGATCATAGCCCAAATGTCCTGGACTCTCCATTTCGTGGTGAAGCATGAAACCACACTGTGTCCAGAATGACTCAGATGAAAGGGAGCATCTGTGAATGTGTCAGGTGTGACTTTGGCAGGTTGATAGTGAACCCCAAGAATGTCTAGAGGTTCAGTATAGTCTGAGAATGTGTGCAAGTCGCCTTCACCAACTAGTTGTTGGGGTCAGGGAAAACTGGTACTCCCCGACCTCCATAGACGCGCTGCAAAGACTGCCATCCCTTTCAGGCAATGGTAAGACCAAAGTGGGGCACAGCAAACAAAGTGCTCTTGGCCCACAGTGAACTGCAGCTAACTCCTGTGGGCTTGCAGGAAGCAGATCTGGAAATAAGCATCCTGCAAGTCAAACACTACCATCCAGTCTCCAGGGTCTAGGGCACACAAGCCTTGGGCAAGGGTGAGCATCTTGAATTTGTCCTTTCTCAGAAAGGCATTGAGAGGGTGAAGGTTTAAAATATGACAAAATACTCTGTCCTCCTTTGGCACCAGAAAGTAGCAAGGCTAACAGCCAGTTCCCACTTCTTTCCAAAGGAGCCATAGAGAGGGTGCTAAAATCAGAAGAGCCTAAACCTCCTGCTGTAAAACAGAGAGATGGTCCTCCATCTTGAGGATAGTGAAAGGTGCAACAGAGTGGTAATAAACTGATTGGCCTAACCTTGCAGACCAATTTGCAGTACCCACTTTTTTAAAGTGATAACTTGCCTTCCTAGGAGAAACTGCCAGACCCTGCCTCCGACAGGGTGGCTGTGTGTCTGAAAGGGTCCGCTAAAGAGAATTTTGTGGTTGCGGCAGCTGTAGGGGCTGGGGCTGCTCGCTGTCCTTGCTGTCTACATTGTCTGTTTGTGCCTCAGCCACAAAAAAGGTGTATAGAGTCTGCTTGGCAGTTGCTGGCGGTATTGAAATCCCCTGCCATAGCCAGGGAGGGGACATACCTGCTGGCAGAACTGACGCATTGGAGCAGACAGGCCCATGGAGCATGCTGTGGCGCTGCTGACTTTAAAGTGCTCAAGGGTTGAGTCTGCTTTTTTACCGAAAAGCAGAGAGCCATTTAAGGAAATGTCCATAAGGGAAGATTGGACATCCCAAGAGAAGCCAATAGATCTAATCTCCGGTGTGTCACACTGGTGCCTATTGCCCAACCAAGGAAATCTGCAGTATTTAACCCACAGCAAATTGAGAATTGCTCCATATCACAACCATCCTGAATGCCTTTAGTAAGTATGGGGTGCAAGTCCTCTGGTACAGCAGGTTGTCCCTCAGCGACTTTGTCCCAAAGGGCATGAGTGTATCAGCCCAATAGGTAGCTGACATTGACAGATCTTAATGGCAGACTGGCGGAGGGGAACGCACATTTTCCAAAGGTTTTCAGGCGCTTGGACTCTCGGGTGCTGTGTTAAAGTCAGATCACCTGGGGTAGGGTGGTGGCACCTCACTATCAGCCCATTTATCTGTGGTCCTGTACATTGCTCTTCCCATGACCCAAAAAGGGTATCCATGATGGCCTCATTAAAAGACAATAAGGGTCAGTATTGGTCGGTCCTGTTTGGAAGACTCAGGGAAGGACATTAATTTTCACCTCATTAGTAGGCAATTGGAGGTCAAAAACCTCAGCCACCCTTTGTTTTTGGTACTTGGAGTTGGACCAGGATTCCAAGGACTGTAATGAATGCGTTGATTGTCACACGGGATGTGAGGCAAAGGTGTAAGTCTCCAAACACCATAAAACTGCATGCCATGACTGGTCGAAGTGAAAGGGAAGGTCCCGTTCCTGCACCCAAAGTCATTCCCGTGGTTTTCAGCACAGTTGAAGTCATCAGGAAGTCCAAAAAGAAGCACAAGAATTCCAAGCAGGACTCCGTCCGTTCTCACCACTTTTGAACTCCTGAGAAGTGACGTGGGCTTAAACTTTCCTCTCAGTCTTGTTCCTAATCTCCATCTCCTTCCAAGCCAATTCTGACTCTTGTCCCATGAGAACTAGAGTTTATGGGGCCTTCAGCGACACCACAGCAAATCCAAGAGTTCTGTGATGCTATGCTGTGCCTCTGTAGAAAAGATATTCCAATTCTGTCTATGCTGTTGAGCTATTAGGGTTGGGAAGGGGGGAGGTGGGGAATGGTGGTGTGTCTGTCTGTCTGTCTCTCTCGAATGAGGAGTGAGAGACCCAAGACACTGTCGGGGAACATCTGGATGTAGCTTCACATCGATTTCAGGAAGATGGTTCAGGCTAAATCAGAAAGGATCTGCCTTCAACAATGATATAGACAAAATTCAATAATTTCACAAGCTGTTCTATAAATACCTGCAACTGGATTGCTAGAACTTGGTGTCTTTGTACTGTTTATCACTAAGTTGTGCTTAGATTGCTTTGCTGCTCTTCCTTAAAGGTGGTCAGTGGTTTAGAAATACCGAAGTTTATAATAAACACAACTTAATGATAAACATGCGGATTTCAATTTTTGATTGCTATTTTTAGACAAACGGAATTGTGCATTAGGAAAGGTTTTCATACTGTACCTTCAGTTCACAATCTTCATTTACTGCTAGATTCCCTGGTTTAAGGTCCTGCAAACAAACAAAAAAAAATGCAGAGTACAAAACATGCGCAGAACAAGCTTATATTTTTCTGCAGTAGAACACAAAACGTATTGAATAATAAACTAGGTCTTCTGTGTGGACGACGCAGTTACTCACGTGAGATGGAGACTCCCACTACCTCAGTCCAGTGTGCGCGTGATCCGATTTGGCAACATGATGGTACGTGGTCTCTGAGGCTAGCACAATGGCATAACAAATTCACATTGAATTTATATAGGAGTGGAGAGAGGTATCATGATAGAATCCCAATTCAACTTTCCTGTGAGGACAACAGTTGGCAAAGGGATCCCCCAGAATTAGAAAAAACGTTATTTTAACCGTTTTCCTTATCCAAACATTTCAGGGCATCATTCCAAAGTGGCGAATACAGACCATGCATCAGGCATAGGTTACCCATTGAGCTTCCTTTCCACAGGCCAATCCTACCTGCTTCATCTGAGAACCAGAAAATCTTCTGTGGGACTTAGTCTATCCAACATTACCGCCTCATCGAGGACCTGCACCACTAGACCCAGAGGCTCTTCCCCTGTGAATACTAAACATGCACTATTTTCTGCCATGAACAAAAAAGTGAACTTAAATACAGGTAGCACATACCCACTTAGCACAGACACACCACTTGTATTCTCGTCTCACAGATGAGGGATCTTTCAGGTGCACTTGGAAGAAAATCTGTGTACCCTACAATGGACCTCAAGGACCAATTATATCTCCTACTGTTCAATTTAGACTTGTGCCCCTATGGTTCACTTAAAAACATTTCCCCCCATGTCCTACCATTTCTGTGTGATGACAGTCCAATGTTTTTGTAAGTGGGCATCATAGAGGACATTGCCTTTCTGTCACCGACTAAACAATGTAGGCCCCAATTTAGATATTTTCCAGACTCCCGTTCGTCCCTCCGGGGCGGAATATCCAAGTACTCCGCCAAGATGACAGTATCCCACCCACTGTATTTGATGTGTGTTGGCTGAGCTGCCATCCGCATCGACCGATTGTTTCCCGGCACACTGTCGTTGAAGCAGCAGACTCCTCTGCTTTTTAACAGTACTCCATTGCCATCAGGTTGGTGGGTTTGCACTGAGCCTATTTAGATGTCTCCATTGTGCTGGCGTTGTCCTACTGGTGGCTGATGGAGTGAGTCCCTGGTGGAGTGGAGACTGGTAGGTACTACTGATTTATGTGCGAATTCACATACGTTGTGTTTGCTTCTAAAATATATGTAAATAAAGTGTTATGCCCACACACCATTGAAATCACACCCACCACAACAATATTTTTTTTTAAGTTTAAATACAGGTGTGCTCAGTTTACCTCGATAAGTTGCAAAATGTACACTAATGCATTACACAAAAATATACATGTAAGAACAATGTAAAAATACACAAGACTAAAGAAATTGTCAACACACTAGTCATAGTAAGACAAGTGTAAAAGAAGCGTACCTTAAATCCCAGTGACAATAGTTATTTAGCGTTGTGGTTATTTAGTAGCAGCAAAAGGAGTACCTGGACAGTGGGGTTCAAGACGGAAATGGAAGTGGGAAACAGAAAAAAAGTGAAGTTTCTACCTTATTTCCTTCGAATCCGCCAACACAAAGTAGGAACACATTATGATTGGCCCGGCGGTCATCTTGGCTGGATTCCCGCCGACAGTCACTTCTGCATATGATGCCGTTGATGTGGGTGAAAATTCTCAGTGGAGTCTGCAGTGCTCGGGCGATCTTTCGTCCATGGACCTGCTAACATCTAAATAGAGCTTGCAGTCCGCCCAGTGGCAAAGTCAGCAAAGGACCCACATCTGGGCATAACCTACCAACTTAAGGCGAACAAAGCAAACACAAGGAGATGATGGACATAGCGGTAAAACTTTTCGGACACTCACCCCCAGTCACAGATCTGGGTTGAATCTATCATCATTTGCTTTGTTCGCCCTAAGTTTGCAAGGTATGTCCAGCAGTGGGTTCCTTGCACACTTTGCTACTGGATTCAAGCTAGACTAGCTTATGAGGGGTGTTTCCCCGAAAGCGGTCCCGGGATACTTATTGCCAATCCAGGGAAGACCGGTCTTGGCAGTTCAGGCAGGACTGTTTTGCATACGGCTGGGTCTGAACTGGGGGTGGCGCAGGATTTTATAAATTGGTTACAGAGGAAACAACTCTAAAGGCAGAGATACACCAACACATACCTCTCCATCTCCCAACAAGCAGTGACTTGATAAAAATTCACCCTATCATCATACACCTGTCGGAGAAAGACTGCATCAATTTCTTCCTATTTGGCAATCAATAACATCAGACAAATAGGTGTTGGACATTATAAAACATGGTTATTGCCTGAAGCTCACCAGCAATCCTCCCAGTATTCCACCTCCCATTCATAAACTCTCTACAGCATCAACAACTGCTCAAACAAGAAGTTTAGCACTTATAACAAAGAAAGCTATTAACCCCTTTGCTGCGCGTGTCGGTCAACGGCCGTTGCGAGCACTAGCTCCTCTAAGACAACAACAAATACATGTCTTCCCATATCTAAACGATTGGCTCAAAGCCAAGATACATCTCAAGTGTTTACAACACACTCAAATTACAATAAATCTTCATCAATTGGGATTCACAGACAAAGCGCAAAAATCCCATCTCAAACCTGCACAGTCGCAATCCTATCTAGGAGCTATGCTAAACACTCAAACAGGTTTAGCTTATCCCAATGCAGCCAGAATTCACAATTTTCAGATACTGCTGCAATTTCAAAACAGTCTCTAACAGTAAGAACTTTCATGCAACTTTTAGGGATGATGAGAATGTGCATTGCCATAGTACCTCATGCAAGATTAAACATGCGTCCTCTACAAGAAAGCTTAGCACGTCATTGGCATCAATCACAGGGTGAACTAAAAGATCTAGCGTTGGCAGACAGCCGCACCCTTCACTCTGCAGTGGTGGAACACAAAACTTATCAAAAGGGCCACCCTTTATCGACCTGTATCCTTTACAGGGTGGGGTGCATATCTACAACATCTAACAGTTAAGGGTCTATGGGACAACAAACACTAGAGTCTCCTCTTCAACTACCTAGAGCTTCTAGCTGTTCTCCTAGTGTTAAAAGCATTTCTACCTCACCGGATAAGGTAAGTGGTCTTAGTCCAGACGGACAATATGACAGCTATGTACAAAAACAGGGGGAGAGGGGGGCCAGTCACAACAGTTATCACGCTTCTCTGACCATTTGGCGTTGGGCAATAAATCACAAAATACAACTGCTAGCAGAACACCTTCCAGGGATGGACAACAAATTTGCCGACCTCCTCAGCAGAATGCAGCAACAAATCCACAAGTGGGAAGTCCACCCCCAAGTCCTCCTCCCATACTTCCAAAAATGGGGATTTCCACAAATAGATCTCTTTGTAACATCTCAAACTCAAAATGCCCATACTTCGCCTCCAGGTTCTCACACCCTCTATCCAAAGACAATGCCCTATGGAATAACTGATCAGCGATATTTGCTTATGCTTTTCCGCCTCTCCCGCTTCGTCAAGTATAATGCCATCTCTTTCCCATTTTTCCCGTATCTTCAGAAGGGGTTCGCCAGAGTGATTCACTAACTTTTTGTAGGTGAGTGAAATGGCCTTAGTTGGTAAATAGCCATCCAGATGTCTGTCCTCAAGGGGCGAGGAGTCAGGTGGGGTTAGTCCCTTCTGAAGGCACGGCTGCAGTGCGTGCCGAACCTGCATATATCGAAAGGATTCAGTGGGAGCTAGATCATATTCCTGTTGCAAGGCGGGAAATGATTTAACCTCACCCTTCACCCAGAGGTCCCCAATCTTTGAAATACCTATAAGGTCCCATTTGTTGAAGCCTCTCGATGACCACAGACTCCCAAGCAGTTCTGAGTCCCATAGTGGGGTGGCTAGAGTTACCATCCGTTCCCATCCCACTAGATCTAACGAATTCTGCAAAATGTAGAGAAACCAGGGCACGGACATCATTTTAAATAAGGACGCTCTGCCTAACAAAGAAAGTGGAAGCTTCTTCCAGCGTTCCGAATCACTCTTCAGTCTCTGCAGGGGCGGGAGCTGGTTATAAGCAAATCTACTCGCGGGGTCAGCTGCGATATAAAAACCTAGGTATTTGAAGCCCTGTGTGGTAACCTGTATCGGACAGTTCCTGGGAAGGTCAGTGAGGGGTCCCTTAAGGACATACAACATGGATTTAGCCCAGTTGATAAGAGTATTCGGAGAACCTGCCAAAGATGGCAAAAATGTCTAGTACAGCTATGAGGGAGGTCTTTGGGGACGTTAGAAATAACCGTATGTCTGCATACAGTGAGATGCGGTCCTCACGTGTCTGCCCATTTTAGACATCGTATCACCGGGTACCTCAACACCCAGGAGGCCAAGGGTTCCAGGACCAAAGCACACAAGGGGGGGGAAAGAGGGCACCCCTGCAGAGTTCTTCTGCTAAGGTTGAAGACTGATTTTTTTGTTGTTTACAACTACCTGGGCTAGAGGCTTCGAATAGAGGAGCTGCACCCACTGGATGAATCGGGGCCCAAATCCCATTTTCTCGAGGACCGCAAAGAGGTATGGCCATTCAAGCATATCAAACGCCATGGTAGCATCCAAGGATACCTGTATCGCCTTCTCCTGTTTAGTTGTCGCCCTCCCCACTACCTCGTGTACGATGCGTAGATTCGAAGCGGTGTTACGCTGGGGCATAAAGCCGCATTTGTCCGGGTGTACCAGATTGTTAATTACCTGGACTAGTCGAGTGGTGAGGAGTTTAGCCAAAATCTTAGGTTCAGCGTTTAGTAGAGAGATTGGCCTGCAGGAAGTACAATCAGTCCGAGTCTTGCCGTCCTTGTGGATCATCACTAAAGTCGCTATCCTTTGGTAACGTGGCAGTTCCCCCTGTTCTTTACTCTCCTCAAACATCCTACGCAAGTGAGGGGCAAGAATGTCTGGTCTAAGTTTATACAGTTCAATCAGCAGACCATTTGGTCCCGATGCTTTCCCAGAGTTAAGGCCCCTGATCGCCTGTGCAATCTCATCCTTTGTGAGTGCACCTTCCAGATACTCTAATTCAGGAGCTGAGACTTTTGGTAGCGTGATATCATGAAGGCGATCAAGAAAATCTTGCAGTGTGTAAGGTTTTTGCGAGGAGTATATCTGTTTAAAGTGGGCAACGAATGTATTCACAATTTCTTGGGGGGGGGGGGGGGGGGTCAGTGATCATGTGTCCTGCCCTGTCTTAACTCAGGCACCAATCTGCTTGCCAGTTTTCTTTTATCTAACCATGTAATCAATTTCCCGGCTTTGTCCCCTTGAACGTATATTCTGCCTAGCATCTCTTCCCAATTCCTTGGCCCTATTCGTCACTAAGGCTTCGTAGCTGTCCCTCCTCAACTGTAGGACATGGAGGGTATCTGGGTTGGGTCCCTCTTATTTCCTCTTCCAAACGGAAGATTTCTTCCTCCAATGCCTCCTCTTCCTTAACCTTCTCTTTCCGCACACCCGCTATTTGGGAGAGCGCTTGACCCCAGACTACTGTTTTGAACGCTTCCCACAGTGTCTGATGGGAGCATACTGATCCTTCATTGTCTTGGAAGTTTTGTTCTATCGAATTTTGCAATGCTTCACGCACCACTGGGTTACGGAGGTGCCAAGGATTAATGGGCGCTACCCTACCCACTCTGTGCTGACCTACCACGAATTGGACTTCACCATCATAGGAAAGGAGTTCCTCAATAGTATACCCATGCATCTTGAACCAGAGGTGAAGCCAGAATGTGCCACCAGATTGTATCCCCACCTGTTAAGAGCTTTACAAGTGGTTCCCACCAGGTGCGTTTCCTGCAGTAGCACTACGTCAGGGGCATGTCTCCTAATATACTGCAGCACCACTGACCTCTTCACTTTGTCCCCCAGACCATTTACGTTCCAGCTCATTAGTTTAAACCCTTTGTCCCATTGCATATTCATAGACAATTACGTGTTACCAGTCTTTCCTTTCTGCAGGTCTATGATGCCTCGTTGATTCAATAAAAACATACAGCTATTCATTAACCCTTCCCAACTCCCCCCCCTGCTCCCCTGCACTCTGAGCTCAGAACTGCCCATGACTATCACAATGCAGAATGCCTGTTGCCCGAAAGTTAAACTAAGTATAGAAAATTGGGGGTAAACGTCCCTCCACCCCTCCCCCATACACATTTTAAGTGATATCCCCTGGATCGGTCAGTTTAATACTTTTATGCATTTTCACATGCACTGCTTATATGGCGAGTGGAAGTCTATGCAGAACGTGGGCACAGCAGAACTTCAAGTTTTAGGTCAAGTGGCTTGGGCACCCCCATACCTCCTAGTCTCTCTGGGAGCTGTGTTCCGTTGACTCTCTCCAACCATCTAGCCACTCTGCGGCGTCCTCCGGGGCCTCAAAGAATCTGGTTTCGCCCCCGGCCTCCACCCGAAGTCAGGCCGGGAACAGCATAGCGAATTTAAGGCCTTTGTCTCTCATTCTCTTCTTGACCCCCAAAAACGACCTGCACTGCTTTTGAACCGCCGGAGTGAAGCCTGGAAAGAAGGTGATCTCAGAGTTCTCCAAAACGTATGAGTGATGCTACTCTGGCCGTCTGTAAGATGACATCTCTATCGTGATAATTCAAGTCTGGCCAGTATAGGACGGGGGAGGGGGGGGGGGGGAGGGGGGGGGAGCTGGTATCGGCCGACCTCATGGCACCCTGTGGGCTCTTTCAACCGCGAAGATGTTGGACAGGCCTTTAGGTTGTAGTTGGTTGGTGATTAGATTCTCCACAAAGATCTGCCGCCTGTCCCTCTGCTTTTTCAAGCACCCCAAGGATATGTACGTTGTTACTGCGACCTTCATAGTCGTCCAGTTTTCCTTCGACGAACTTACGGAATGCTTGCATCTCCCGAACTGCGTTTTGTAGCTGGTTAGTGTCCTCTACGAGGCTGGTTGTGGTGACTTAGAGCTGTTTAACCTTCTCCCTGTTTGTGGCATGGTCTGCTTTAATTAACATGACCTCGGAGGAGATAGTGTCCATCCTCTGCTCCAGGGACGTGCGAATCTCACCAATAGCTTCTAGGTCATCTTTCAAGGTATGTTCTGGGGCAACTTCTTCTGGACCTCTCGCCGACTTATCTTTGGGTAGGTGCTGTTCTGTCATGGCCGCCTTCGGGGAGGTGTATCTGTCCAGTTTGTTATTTTGGGTGTTCTTGGGGCCCCTGGCGCTTGACATACTGACAGGGATGGGATGCGTCGCCATCTAGTGAGTTAAGTACCTGCACCCAGGCGTTTGTATGCGGCTTACAGATTCACCAGGCCTTGGTAAACCGTGCCAGTAAGTCCCGTGATTCAGACACCCTTTTTAAAACCACCTCCAGGGGTCCCCTTGTCTCCCACTACCGAGTGTACTTCTGCAGCACTGTCCTGATCTTCTGCAAAGAGTCTTTACCAATTGGCGTATGCTGGTGCCGGGCCCTCTTGACACGCCTGATGGATAACAGATCCAATATGGCGGCCTATTCCGGCATTCAGATACCACCTCTAGGGGAGTAAGACTCCTTGCCGTTACTTCTCCACGACCGTCGGCGGTATGATTCACATCTGGGGGGAGTACCAGTGCTGTGGGTCCCTTACTCTGTGCCCAAGGGTTCGACTTCTGGGGCCCCCTTCGTCCGATGCGTTCACTGCCACGCCGTCTCCCGTGTATCGTCCCTCCACAGTGGGCCTCCACCCTGCTTTGATGTCGAGTCGGGCTGCAGTAGCTATGCCTTCTGGGAGGACCACGCAGGGTTGCAGCCTCCCCAGTCTCCCTTTTGCTACGCTCCGCGAGCCACAGGTCCAGGCGTCAGGGGAGCCGCGATGGGTTACTCGCTGATCTCTATTCCGCCCACAGGCCCTGTCCGCCCTCCAAGCTCCTGCTGCCTCTGGATCGTCACCGCCAATGCCTCAATTCGCCTTTGCGGGCAGGTCACTCATTGGGCTCACCTCTCGCCGCAGGACTTAAAACCAGATGGTACGCCCTCCTTGGCTCACTTCTTCGGATTATCGGCCCTCTGACACACACCCCTGGCTTCGGAACTCACCGGCCGGTCTCGCGGTCTCGGGTCAGGGGTATATCTTTGCTCCGGTGTCTGCAGCGGAGACTTACTCGTCGACTCCGGAGGCTGTGCCCAGTTCGTATTGCGGCTGTTATCGGTCCTTCGGCTCGATCTCCGGACAGGTACAGGATGCAGTCCGCCAGTTGCTTCACCAACCCGGGCCTCCCACTCACTCGAGGCCCCGGCTCCCACCGATCAATATGCCAGAACTGGACGCAGCCGAAACTCCGGTTCCTCCGGCCCCAGTGATCTAATCTTGGGCTCGATTTACTCCGCAGGGCTTCCGGAAGCAGATGATGACCTCAGGGCACGGATTAGTTAGTCAGATGTATGCAGGAAGAAAGGGTTAGTCTCGGAGAGTTCTCAACCTGCGGCCATCTTACTTCGCCGCTTTGCCACGCCCCCAACCTTGCGATTTGGCTCCTGAAATCACAGAGTTTGGATACCTAAATGTACCATCAGATTGCATGACAATTCTTAAAGAAGCTTGAAAACCTACCACTAGAGCATACTATGCAGAAAAGTGGAAAAGACTGGTTAATGACCGTTGTAACCAAACAATTGAACCACTAGAAGCTTCTAAACAAATCATTTGTTATTTATTACATCTACAACGTGCAGGCCTTGCATACATATCCATAAACTTACACCATGCAGCAGTAGCTGCATATCTTCAAAAGAGACAACACTTATCTCTGTTCAAAGTGCCAGTAATCAAAGCCTTTATGGAAGGACTTAAAGGAGCGATACCACCAAATGTTCCACCTGCATCTACATGGAACCTTACTATTGTTCTAACAAGTCTTATGGGTCCACCCTATTAACCATTGCATAATTGTCCACTGCAATTGCTTTGTTGGAAGGTTGCTTTTTTGATTGGTATCACTTCAATAAGACATGTCAGTGAGCTTCAGGCATCAACCTTAGAAGAACCATTTTTCCAACTCCAAGACAGAGTGGTTCTTCACACTAACCCAAAGGTCCTTCCAAAAGTAGTCTTTTCATTTTAACCAATCGGTTGAATTACCTGTTATCTTCCCTCAACCTTATTCTGTAGCAGAAATGACAGACATTCGATGTCAAAAGAACATTATTGATAAAACAAAAGACTTTTGCAAAACAAAATTTTGTTGCTTTTGCTCCCCCTCATAAAGGGAAACCCATCTCTAAATCTGGTATTTCTAGAAGGATTGTTAAATGTATTCAAACATGTTATATTAAAGACAAAATAACTTTGTCTATCTCCTAGAGCACATTCTACTCATAGAATAGGAGCATCCATGGCCTTTTTTAGGTAACATTATTGTAGCTGGTATTTGTAAAGCAGCTACATGGTCTACACCACACACATTTACTAAACACTATTGTGTGGCTGTATTAGCATGCCAACAAGCTGTAGGACTGGCAGTCCTAAGAACACTTTCAAACAAATGCAACGCCCACTGGTTAGCCACCGCTTTGGGAGGGTACTGCTATGAGTCTATGCAAAGCATGTGTATCTAAAGCACACATGCATCTAACGGATTATGTTACTTACCCTGTAAGCATCTGTTCTTGGCATGTAGAGCTGTAGATTCACATGCGCCCTCCCGCCTCCCCGGAAACCTATGGTTGTTGCATTTATTAGTATTCATATTATACATGCATGGACATCTCCATACTACACTTATTTGCTCCATTCTCACCCTCTTGCGGGAAAACAATCTAACAGTGGAGTAAATGCCCATGCGCACTTTCACTGAAAGGAGGAGTCACATTTCCTCGTGACTGGAAAAGACTTCTTCGAAGAAAAACAACTTGCAAACATCCAGACGCAACATTAGATGGCAGGAGTATGCAAAGCATGTGAATATAAAGCTCTACATGCCAAGAACAGATGCTTACAGGGTAAGTAATCTTTATTGGGTACCGTCTCTTAAGGGGGCCGAATGGGAAACTGGTAATGGGCAACGCAGACATCTCTGCATGGTTTGCAGAATACTATAAAAACCCTCTGCTGATCGCTGACAAGTAGCAGAGAAAAGAGGAGGTACTGAACTTCCTGCAAGGCATCCAAATCCCTGGTGTATCGCACGCATACTTGCCATTGCAATCTGGCAAAACGACAAAGTTTTACAAAGGTCTGCAAATTAGCACCCTACCTCCCCGCCATGTTCGAGAAAGAGCAACAAGACGGATATACTTCGGCCTGACTTCCACATGGCGCAGTCGTGGTCATAACTAAAAAAAAGCCTTAAATACAGATAAGTGTGGGTCCAACCGGCCAAAATGGCTGCTGAATATTGAGGCTAATATTCTGGCAAGAATACTGGACTTGCGCCCTGATGGTTCATCTCAACATTAATAGGGTCTTCATGCCCGACAAGAGTACCAGTCTAAATCTTGGGTGATTTTTTGGCTGCTTGGAATACACCTAAGCGGAGGTGGAGTCAACAGCGGTGCCATCGTTGAACTCTGCCAAGGTGTTTGATAAGCTGGATTGGGCATATATGTGTTCAACAGAAAAACCTCAACATAGGTACATTTGAATGTTGAAACTGAGACTATGGATAAGTCCCACCATGGGGTCATGATCTTCATTGTTTGTTAAGGCTTTTGTGCACGGGGACAAATAATAGAGAGATGATTCTTATGGCAAAGTTCAGGACATATCAACATATGGCTCGTTTTGTCCATTCTACTTGACTGCCAGGTTTGGTGTAATGATGCGGTGTGCTTGTTACATCAGTTCCTCAACAGTGGGGCTGGCAGTGAGTCGGGTTGGTTGCAGTGTCTGCACAACGTTTACTGTAGTAGGCATCTACCTTGCAGGCTTTAAACCGTGTGTAGTGTGTGGCATGTAATGTAGCAATGTAGACCTCAAGCCTAGGAACCTGGCAGTTAGGTAGAATGGCTTAACGTTTCTCTCTTCAATTGAAAACAGTTGCTCAAGCCCTTGGGTGACACTCCTAATGACAAGCACAAAGGACACACTACCACAGTAGACCAGAATTAGGCAAAGTGTAGAGGCCATTGGCATTCGGTAAATCTACACTGAGACCGGCATCAATACATTGTGGAGGAAGCATATTTTTTGCTCTCGTCATATTGGACGGAACCAAGCATTAAAATCACGTCAACATCATCACAGATAACTTTCATCTTCTGGAAATTCTGACGGTGAGGAAGTGGAGCAGCAGAGGAATCATCTGATTTAAGACTGTTCTCTGACTGTATAGCGTGACTTGGGGTAAACCTCACAGAAGAAGCTTCCAAGTACGGGGCTGGCAGAAGCAGTAATGACTGCTTGAGGAAGAAGCAGTACTGATGGAGCATTATACGGTGCGGGCTCAGGATAGGAGTAGAAACATGGCTGGTGCCAAAAGAGGCAGACTAAGTGGGGTCAGTCTGTGCCAGGAGAGGGGACCACCAGCTTAGATGTGGCTGGGGGGAGTACCAAAGGTTCTATTGACCCAGAAGCAATGCCAGAGGCCACCACAGCTAAGTTAGGAATCTCCATCGTAGTCTACTGCCCTGGGGTCAACAATGGCCTGGGGAACTTGGGGTGTGTTGGCTGTGTGAAAAACTGCTTGGGTTTTTTGTGTGTTTTCTTAAACTTACCTGATGAGGGTGACCTGGAACGTGATCTGTCTTGTATGTTTTTTTGTTCTGCCAGAGTTTGGCCTCCTGCTCCCTAACTTTTCAGGTGCATCAAGTTCCATTGGTTTCACACTTGGAATTGCATTAGTTTCCAAGAAAAGCACAGTCAGATGTCATATGGGTCAGTGACTGACATCTGGTTGCAACCTAGTTTGAACCCTGTAGTCCTGCGTGGCGACATCCATGCAACACTGCCAATTAAAGTGATAAATGCCCAAATAGGTAGGAGCAGAGCTCTGGATAAGGACCAGAGGGTGCAGAAACTAAGGAACTGACGTCTGCGCAGAGGTGGCATCTATATGTAGCCGTGTGTGGTCCAGAGTGTGACAAATGAAGTGATGACAGAAGTTGTTGGTACTACCTACTGGCATACAGGAGCTTTTGCAGGAACTTCTCTGTATCTACTTGAGTGTATGGGAGATTTAAAAAAAAAAAAAAGCAAGGAATCTGCGACAAGTAGTATCTATCAGAATTCTAGAGTGGTCTGAGCAGACCCATTTGCAAGCATGAGAACAAACAGGGTGATGTTGCATACATCTGAGTTAGGAAGTAGAATGAGACACTTATCCCCGCTGCTTTTGTGCACTATCCTTTGGAGTCCCTGGCATGCTAGATCAAGGAGATCTTTTTCAGGGCTTTCACTAGAGCAGGGATTAGAAGAATAGGATCTTGTTCTATGTGGTAATCCAAGGGTCAATATGTCCAGAGTGTGTTCAGGGAATTTGTGCGGCACTGCAGTTTCCAAATATATATATATGAATAAATACACTCAATTTGAGTCAGTTAATTAAAATGGGAAACAATTAATCACAATAAAGAAGAAAAGATAAAGTAACATATGAGCGGAATAGTCTCAGAATAGTGAAAGTCTGTAAAATGCGATTCCATAACAAAAAGATTAAAATAAATGAATGTTAAAGTAGCTGGCGTGTGGGAATAGCAGTGAGTATAATATTGACGTGCATGGGGAAAGTGGTTGTCATGCAAAATTCCTGCGCAACGTTGCAAAAGGAGACCCCATCAGCGTGAAGACTGGTTTTAATAAAGGGTGATGTGCTGTTAGAAACTCAGGGCAGCAGCAAAGAAGGTGAAGCATGGATTCTCTTTTGTACTCACAGAATCTACAGGGCCTGCTGCCGGATGTTGCCACCCACTCAGAGCGAACCTCATTGATTGGAAGGACCATCAGTCGGGATCTGAGGATGTAGTGTCAGATTTCCTTGTTTAGTGCCATCTTTAAGTAAGGTTGCAGCCTTGTTTCCCATGTGATTTTATCATTGGGGCAGCGTATGTGATGGCATGTACAGTTGCTAGGTCAGCCTTCCTCGAAGCGTGTGCAACCTGTTTCTGCAAAACTGACGTTAGGCTAGAGTAAGAACCAGTGAGGGCTGTCAGCATTTCCATATTAACATTGAGATCCAACATCATCTTTCCACGGTATAACGACCATGGACTAGTCAACATGGTAAAGGTGTCTGGCTTAGCTAGTTGTTTGGTGTACCAAAGTATTAAACACTATTCATGGTACTTGTGCTTGGTTTGAAATGTGATTAAAAGAGTATCACTGTAAATAAATGTTGAATAAAATGTACTGATATAAGAAGTAAAAAAGTTTGACTGGATTTTAAAATAATTTTTAAATAAAAGAAAACTGCAAAAAGTCCAGGTTTATGGGTTAATTAATATGTAGCTAGTTGATAATGGTTCCCCGCTGATGTGTATATATACATATGTTTCCTTGCAGTATGTGTGTGGTGTAGTAATATTTAATAAAGAATCAAAGTCTTGCCCATTCAGGCCAAACTACAGGTGAAGAAGTGAGTGGCGTGTGTATTATGGGAGATGGAACATCCTCCTAAAGGCACTGCACGGAGACTTCCCCAATACGGGAGAAAATGCCACAGGTAGGCATGTTGACCATATGAGAGGTGGGGTAGCAGCTTCGCTTGTGTGACTCACAAGGTGGCCTCAGCTGATGGCGAATATAGTTGATGGTGTAATCAGCATAAAGCAAATCAGACTGCTTGGGCCTTCCTGCCAATGTGTTTAAGATGTGTGCTCAGTTTAGCTGGGTCTGTAAACCATATACCAATGTAATTATATTTCACTGTTTGAGAGATCGAATGGTTACCCAGACGCCATCTAAGATTTCTCTTATCCTTATATGGCCAAAAGTCAGCACTATTGATCTGTCTGGATTAGCTACCAGCTTATTTTGCAATGTTGTAGGTATGGAGCTCATAAGGACGTGCTGCAGGCCCACTTCTGGATGGTAAGCGTACTGGATCATAGGAAGCCTAATGGGGCCAATCTTTGGTGGAATTGTGTGCTTTGGCCAGTGAGCGGCCAATATCTGCGTGTAAAAGTTAAACGACAAGGGACTAGACAGTCTTGCTTTAAGCCCATTGTGGTCGAGATTTGATTGGTGGCCGAGTTGCCAGTGCCGGTCTTGTCACAGACCCACATGTCTGTAGAGCAAGATGGTTACCCTAAGTAGGATAACGGGTAAACCACACTTTGCCAGTTTTGCCTCGATTTATTCACAGTTGAAAGTGACAGAACAGTCCACAACTGGTCCAGAACTTATCCTGATTATTACAGGACAGAAGGGAATGTAGATGTATCCATTCCAATTCCACCTATTTTGCTTTTGACTCCACAGCAGGTTGCAATGGGCCTTCCTTTTATTGCTCAGCTGCTGAAAAGCCCTCTGCTTTGTTTTGTTCTGCTGTATGTTCTGGCTGCAACATTCAGGGCAATTTTGTTTAACATTCATTCAATGGTGTACCATGGAGCAGAGGTCCTTTATAATTGGTGGGCAATTGTTTCTTTGGCCCTGTAGGTTGTGAACGCCAAGCTAGAGTTAAGTCCAAGTCACGGACAGCATGGACTCAGCATCGTATCCTACGCAGACGACACCCAACTCATCCTCCCCCTCACCAATAACCCAGAAACCACCAGACTCCCCTTCCAGGAAGGAATGAAACGTAGCAGTCTGGATGAAGGACAGCTGCCTAAAGCTCAACGAGAAAACCGAGGTCCTCATTCTCGGACCCTGCACCTCCGCCTGGGACAACACCTGGTGGCCCTCCGCCCTCGGGAGCCCTCCCACCCCGACAGACCACGCTCGGACCCTCGGCATAATCCTAGACTCCTCACTCGCCATGAACTGCCAGATCAACGCTGTCTCATCCACCAGTTTCAACTGCCTCTGCATCCTCCGTAAGACCTACAAATGGATCCCTCCCGACTGCAGAAAAAACCGTCACCCACGCACTCATCACCAATAGACTAGACTACGGCAACGCCCTTTACGCTGGAATAAACAAAACTCTTCTACGCAAGCTTCAAACCATCCAGAACGATGCCGCAAGGCTCGTCCTAGGTACACGGCTCCACGTGCATATGTCCCAGCACCTTTGAGACCTCCACTAGCTACCCATTGAGAAGAGAATCACCTACAAACTCCTCACCCACGCCTACAAGTCCCTCAACAACATCGGACCCAAATACCTAAACGACAAGAGTATGCTTCCACGCGCCCAAAAGGAACCTCTGCTCCGCCGACCTCGCCCTATCAGAGGTCCCCCGTATACACAGAAGCAGAACAGGTGGGAGAGCCTTCTCTTACATCGCAGCCAAAACCTGGAACGAGCTCCCGGTCAGCATCAGACGCGCCCCAACCCTCCACACCTTCAGGAAAGACCTCAAGACCCGGCTTTTCAACTGATCCGGAGCTGCTTAAAACCCACCCCAGTGCCTTGAGACCCTCACGGGTGAGTAGCGCGCTTTACGAATCCCTGATTGATTGTTGAAGGTTTCCAGAGTTCATGTGTTTGTCAATTGCTTCTTTCACTTACTGAATAGATGCAGACTATTCTTTCCCCACTTTTGTCTCCTGACCTGCATGTTTTTCCACTCCTGTGAACACACCTCATGTATTCAGTTGATTGCACATGAGAAACTCCCCAAAAAATTGGCTGGGTAGGGATTGCCTTGCGTACGTTCTGTTACAGTGCAAGCTTTACATTTAGACAGCAATGAGGCACTTGCAAACTGTAATCCGGCGTGGTAATGCCTCTCAACGAGTGTATAGCTGTGTTGATTGCTTTATTGCTGGTTTGATAAGAATACAGGGAGGTAGGTTCATGGGTTTTTAGCCAAGCTCATTTTCTCCCATCGACAAAATTGTTCTAGGAGTCCGGCTGAGATCATAGCCTAAGTACACGTTGATGAGGAGAATGGGGTTAACCCAGTTATTACGTTTGCACCCCTTAATTGTGGCTACAAGAAAAGATAGACAATCCATGTCGACTAGGTCAGTGTCAAAATTGGCAGATGGCTGTCTAGCTTACAAGGCCACCCGATGGGCGTCCGAAATTATTTGTTTTAGAAGCCAGTTTGTGCCTGCCGTGAGAGCCTGCCATCTGTATCGGGACAGCACCCATTTTCCAGCTCTTAGAGAAGGTCAGCCCCATTGATGAATTTCCATGCCTAGTCCCGAGTAGGGATCTGCCTTAAACCTGCTACAACCTATGGAGAGCAGGCTCTACATACGAGCTTTTGTTGACGATGCTAGGAATAGGTGTCAGACTTGGCCGATAGCGTCACAAGAATCCAGTCCCAGTCCACATGTGTATGGGTTTGGTCTGTCTGTTTTACATGTCATCTATTATTTGGGCTCATCTGGATCCGGAGACTGCTCGGCTGACCGAAATTTCAGGTGCTGTTGCACCTCTTCAGATATTTAAAATCGATTTACATTTGGGTGAAAACCAGCTGCTATTCAGAATATGGTGATATTTTACTGGTTCCATAGGTCGTACTTCAATGCCCCACTGTTCAAAAGATATGGTTTTCAGTAAGAACATGGGTTGAAATTGACTGCGAGTGACAATCATGGATTCGGTGTTTCGGGATGAGGGAAGTCTGTCAAACTGAATTCTGAGAATGTTTTTGGTTTGAAATTGGCTTAAGAATGAAATGTGTTGCAGGAGATGAAGGACGTTAGCCCTGTTCAAAGTGTCATTCTATTCTCGAGATGTGTATTTTGGAGAAAAAATAGGTTTCAATTTGTGGGTCATCCCACGCCAAATTGAGAGCTGCCCTTGTAGTTGGTTCTGTTTTTGCACTGCCTACATATAATTAATTTAAAGAGTTACCATTAAGCAATCGGGTATTTGGTGTAATTTTTTTTTTGGAATAACATTTTATTGATTATCAATTACACAGATATAGTCACACTTATGTCCACAG
This sequence comes from Triturus cristatus, assembly GCF_964204655.1. Lineage (NCBI taxonomy): Eukaryota > Metazoa > Chordata > Amphibia > Caudata > Salamandridae > Triturus > Triturus cristatus. The sequence continues at coordinate 1,038,182,848 of NC_140585.1, forward strand.
CACCATAGAAATTTGGTGTCATTTTTAAAACGCTAACAGAAATTACCTGCAATGTTTAAATATGTTTTTTCAAATAAGTCGAGACAACATTGCAATCTTAATACAATATTTGTGAAGAGGGGGGGCCCGATGAATTTTATTTTTTCACGGGGGGTGGGGGGTGGGGGGGGGGGGGGGCACGGCATTAAAAAGTTTGAAGACCACTGTCCTAGTGCAAGGTTTGTGGGGTGGATAGCTGGGTGTAGATCAGCATGTGCCTGGGGAACGGGAATTTCCAACTGGAGTGATGAGGTCGAATGAGCCTTTAGGAAGATTGAGAACAGTTTGGGTGGGGTGGTTTTGGCTGAGGAGAGACATTAATCAGAGTCCTGAGGGCAGAGTCTAGGGCGGGGATCCAACCTGCTGATTTTAATGGGTTTTTCTTATTTTTCCTGAGCTTTTTTCTTCGGGCTCCTTGTTGGGGGTTTAATGATCGGGTCTGGTTGATGGCCGGACCCTTTGCCAGGGTGTCCTTTGGTGGAATTGGGTGTGCATTCTCCTGCAAAACCATGGAATTGCCACAACCGCTGGCAGGGCCGGCTTTAGGGTAGTGCGGCAGGTGCGGCCGCACTGGGCGCTGACCTATGGAGGGGGCGCTGATCTAAGGGGGACGCTGTTTTTATCAATAACTTTTGATTGGAGAGATGAGGGGCACTTTTGCCTGGTGGTAGTGAGAATCTGAGCAAGCGGTCATGGGCTGTGAGGGCGCCAAAAAGGATTGTCTCACCAGGCGCCACCAATGCTAAAGCCGGCCCTGTCAGCTGGGTTCATTTTGAGATGCAAGTCCTTCTGGAGCTTTTCCCTTCCCTACGAGACTGGTCCAATGGCTTGGTCCTCCTACATTGGTCTCTCCCTTGGAGGGAGGTATGATTTTGAGCTGGTCTAAAAGTATTGGGAGTAATTCTGGTAGTGTGCAAAGCTGGTCGCTCTAGGGATACAAGGGCATGTCATGAGGCCGTCTGCTTGAAGATGTGCACCAAACTTGGTTTCCAGATTTGTCATGTTTGAGTCCATGCTAGTAATTACATTTGCAAGAGTTTGCATCAAGTCAACCTGAACTTCTAACTTGTGTGACTGCCAAGTTAAAGAGGCCGCGATAGGCGTTTGCTTAGTTGGTCTTGATTCCGTCCCCAACAGGTTTGTGTGCTGCTGTTGTTGGTCAATCACCTCTAATAATTCTTCATATAAGCCGCTCAAAGTAAAGTTTGCTGAGTCTTGAGAGCGCCGCCGGTTTGTTGGTTCGCTGTTCATGTTCATAGATTGTGTGCCTCATGTGGCTGCATGTGGCTAAGGCTGGGGCGTGGCGTGGCTTTGTCTGGTCGGCCCTGGAGCTCTATGGACTTGTGCGGTCACCTCTATAGAATGAGGTGGTAAGATTGGCACTGGTTTAATCATTACTGGCTATGCGAGGTTGGAGGCGGGTAATCCTGAATTTGACACCAGCTCAATAATTGAGGTAATGCGACTTTCCAGTCCAGGCATCGGAAAGTAGGATCTGTTTTCATGGTTACCCCCCCCCCCACTTTTTGCTTGGCGTCCATGTGTTTTTGACCTAGTCTGCTGGGATCCTGTTAATCAGGACCCCAGCAACTGAGCTTTAGCCCCTCAATTGACATGGTAAGTACTTTGGTACCTCCACAATTGGCTACTGGTTCAACCTTATAAGTCCCAAGTATATGGTGCTGAGGTACCAAGGGCATAGGTACACCAGGGGTCTCCCATGGGCTGCAGCATGCATTGTGCCACTCATGGGAGTCCACCTATACTGTGACTACAGGTCGGCTATTGCAGCCTCCGTCAGCTGGTGCTTGAAGCTCTCACAGCAGATGCAAGTTTCCGTATATCGGAGGTCACTGCCCTTTAAACCTATAAGTCACCCCTATGGCAGGCTCTTCAGTCCTGAGGGCAGAGTGCTTGGTTAGAAGTGCGAGGGAGCAGGACACCCCTACAAAACTCAGAGTCGATTCTCCAGGCGTTGTAAGGGCGATCAGCCATTTCAATACATATAGTGGACATCAGTAATTACGAGATGCCTAACTATATAGTGGCTGCACCGAATCCGGTCATGTTTGGTATCAAACAGGTAAGATTCATACCCCAAAACTGATTCCAGTGTTAGAAGTATGATCTCATGTACTGGGGGTTCCTTAGGGGACTCCCCTGTACTCCCAGTAACAGCCTTTCAGGATCTGCAAGCTAGCTAGTGCTGCTGCACCCCACAGACACAATTCTGCCCTCCTGCTGCTGAGCTGAGCTTGAGCAGTGAAAGGTAGAACCCTTGGCGTGAAGGAGTCACTCCACTGCATCTGCAGACACTGCAATGAAGCGGACGTTTCTGCTGCTCTTGCCGTCCTACGGACTTCCCGAGGCCCAGCAACACAGGTGGAGGTTCTGCAACTCCCTCAAGGCTTGACCCATTTCTCAGGAATATTTAGGCCAGTATCCCTCGTTGGAACCGGGTGGACCAAACCCCCGTGTACTGCATCGACTTGCCGTTGCCAAGGCTTGTTGGCCCTGCACTCCAGAGATCTTCAGGCTACAAGAAAGTCTAGCCTCCGGCATCTCTTCCCTCCAAGATCAGCATCCTCACTGCATTCTCTACACTGTGGACCTTCATCTTTGGCAAGCTGCTAGAGGTCCTCTTGCGAATCCTGTGCCTTCTGCCTGTGGGTCCTCATTAGGGACTTCTACTGCTTCAGTGGGCTCCCCTGCTTGCTCGATGCCTTGCGCTGGCTCTCCTGCTGTTGGTGAGTTCCTTGGACCTTGCTGGTCCCAACATTGCTCCATCTTCCACGTCCGTTGTGGCGACCAAGGCTTGTTGGAGGTCCCGCCGGACACTGACCACCTAGTCACCAACATCTGACGTGGGACAACTCGTGCACAGCTCTTAGTCTTCCTCAGTGTCACCTGGTCCTTGCAGCTGCAGCGACAAGGTCACAGTCGACTCTTCAGAGTCTCCCAGCATCGGGGGCATTGTGTCTCCATGCCTTCTGGTTACCTCTGTGTGGCATAGACTCGGTCCCCTTTGCTTTCAGATTCTTCACTTCCAGAATCCACCCTTGAATTCCACTGGACTCCTTCGCCATCTTCCCCAGAGTCATCTTCTTCGAAGTCTTTCATTATTGTCTACGGCAGGTTCCGGCGTCACTTCACTCCTATGCACCTGCCCTTCCTGGTGCAGGTAACCTGGTTCCTGGGGTATCCGCAGGTTGGGGGGCTCCCCAACCTTCTGTCCTCCAGAGGGTTTCTTCAGGAAGTATCCTTCTTCCTTAAAACTGCGACTGCGACTTCTCCATTGGGCATGCTGCTGTGTTTCCACTCTGCACAAAGCCTCCTTGGGGTTCCTGGGTACTTCCCTGGGGTGGTTCCTTATGTCCCCGGCTCCTCTGGTTTTCAGGTCCAAGTCCTGTTGTCCTTTGCAATTTGCATTCCACTTTGAGTATACGGTTTGGTCTCCCCCTGGAATCCACTGTATTTTGTGCTACTTGTCTAATTGATTTTGAAGTATTTGTGTATTGTGTTGCTATCTCCGGGTAAGAGATATACCAATGCGATAGTGTAACTGTTGTAATAAATACTTATTTTTGCTAAACACTGTGGTTTCTTTTCATCCAATCTACACTACAGACTAAATTGGTAAAACAAGTTGCTTAATTCTCCTTCAAGTTATGCCTAAAGGCTGCTCTCCACAGCTACCACTTTGAGAGCTTTCTAGGGTTATCAAAGACCACTAAAACCACCATAAGGGTTGCTGGATTTGTGCAATCTGCACCACTTCGAATAAGTGTACACCGAATACTAAGCCAGCCTCCTACACTGTTGCTGACCGATTGTTTGACAAGAGGTTGATAAAAGTGGGGTGCTTGCTTGACAAGAGGTTGATAAAAGTGGGGTGCTTGCTTGGTGTATGGAGGTGCATTCTGCAGGGTGAGTTAAAACATCCAATGATTGGTTAATGCGGAGAAGAAAGTAATGCCGGATTGAAAATAGACTCTTCGGCCTTCAATTAGAGGTTAGGTCTAGTGCTTTGCGGACACCCCACTTGTCCTGTGCATTACCAGGGTCAGGGATCCTGATCGTCTTAAAAAAACATAATTCACAAATTATCCGTATGTGCGGTATATCTTGGTTCTCCGCAGGGATGGTTACATGAAAAGCATCATCGGGTCTTAGTTATGCTTTCCTCCACCTGGAGGAGGATCAACTGGTATTGAAAGTAGTGATTAGGGAAAGTGAATGTGGAGTGCAGAGTAGCTAAAATTGCCAACATCTATCGACCCAGTGTTTATTATATTGTAGATAGGGCAAAGGTTAAAAATAAAGGGACGGTGCGGTTCTAGAAGGGTTACTGTTCTATTGCACCGGTCTGTGAGCGGTCGACATGTTTCAGCCCGTGTGCGCCCAATCGGGTCTATGGGCTTTCTTCAGGACCAAGGAACGAACTTTGGAATGAGTTTACGTGCAGGGGCAAGTGGTGCACTTACCCTTCTTCCTAAGTGAATGTATTTGAACACTTACGTGTTGTAGATGAGACTGTGTTTACAACTGAAAAGAAAAGATCATAAAGACAAAATATTAAAGGTACAAAACAGTCTCATTGGGCTATTGTGTGCACAGTTACTTGCCAAAGGTGATGCTCTGTGTTCAAATTGAACATACTGATTGTTACCTGGAAAAACACATACACGAATGGCTGTTTCATTGTGGATTTAATTAATGTATCTAATAATGTGTTACACTGAAACACCTCTAGTGCTGAGGTGTAATGTTTTACTGAAGATCAAGCTAAGGCTTGTGTGTATGGCCGAATTGAAGAGGATATGCGGCCACAGAGTGCTCGGGTCAGAGAAATATGCATGTCGCGCAATAGTTCTAAATAATGTGGGCGTGTGGAGCAGTGTCACCTAGTATCGTCATCTCGCTCATCAACCCAGTTTTTGGCAGCGTGCTGTAGTACTCAAGCTGGGGTGACTCATACATAATTGTTGAAAAAGATATACTCATAGCATTTTGCAGCTAAGTTACGTATACGTGTCAACGTTCAGTTAGCATGTCTCTGATTAATATTAGATTAATATTTATGGCTAGCGGAATCAATTGAATAGGCCTACCCTTAGACTGGTAAAGGTGCAATCTGCCGTACGTTTTTACCACCCCCGGTAAATAGTTAACACTAGGCTTAAATTCTATGCATGCCATCATTACAGGTGTGCCTCTAATGTTTAATGCATTGTTCACTGTTGGCAAAGCAGAGTTAGGCAGTGCACGGAGCGTTGATCACCGGTACCGGTTTTTACGTAATCTTGAAGCACTTAGGGGCAGTATTGTTACTAGTGGAGTCAAATGGCTCAATGTGGCGGTACTGGTGAGCATCGAGTTGGTCGCATTGAGCGTCCGCGCTTGCGGTGGTTATTACGCACTTTGACTGGACATACCTTTCTGGGTCTCAAGAACAACTTGTGCTCACGCCGTCTGCTGTGCCCCGGTGGCAGGGGCCGGTAGAGGAGAGCGTTTTATGGTAATTAGGTTACAGTGAGCATAGTTGAAAGACTTCCGTTAGAGTTTTGATGATAGAAGAATGAAAAGGTGTTTCTTCTAAATCCTTGGCTTCTCAACTACTGGGTCTAATGATTGCTTATCATTCTTTTTACCAATAGATTGCTAGAGTGTAATCTGTGCTATTAACAGCAGGATTGTGATTTCTTCTTTGTACAAAAAAATTGTGAAGGGTATATATTTGGGCAAAACGAAGTGAGCAATCATATTGTGTTGCATGCCGATTTTTCACATTATCAGATGTTACTTTTAAAAAATGGCCATAACTTGATGATAATGCCTGCTCTGAATATAATAGAGACTTGGGCCTTAGGTTCTTCTAGCAATGCTGCCGAGCTTTAGTCATGTGTATCCTGGCGGACAGTTGCATTCGCGTTGTGTGTCTGTACCCATTTTCTGTCCGGTTAGTTGTGATTCTAAGGGTGGGATTCTTCTGTCACGTGACTGTTCTGGATCAGCGTGACAGAGAGCCAGGGTATGTTGTCATTCAATCCATCTTCGTAAGTTTGAAGGCGATGGACCCACCTTTGCTCTTTTTCAAAGAGAATACGTTCTGCGTTCTCATTTTTTGCGTTGAGGGTCTCTATGACAACCCAGTTGATTTCATCAATGGAATGCTTGAGGTTGATGTAGTGGGTACTCATTTTGGTCGTTGTGCTATTGCACTTAATGTTGCTCGCAGATTCTCCGTTTTACCTTCCGCATATACCTATATATTTGAGGATGCACGGACAGGTAAACAGATTGTGTGGGTTGTATTGCAATTTGTATGGTTTTTCAAGGTCTATTTTAAATCTGGTTTTAGTTGTGGGGTCTTGGTGCTTTTAGTGAGTTTGCAGACAGAGCAAGACCCACATGGATAGTGTCCAGTTATTGGTGTCAAGTCTATGGTGTTGGTTATTGATTCGATTTGTGGCTTATTAGGCGGGGGTCAGGTGTGGACAAGGAGATTACGGATATTTCTGGTTTATTAGCGAATCGTAGTTTTGGCCATTTCAGGTTTCCATCAGTTTTTGTTAACAATTTTCTTGACTACGTTAGATGCCGTATTGTATATTGTGACACATGCTATTATGCTTTCGTCTTGTTCTTTAACAGAGGTCTCAAGTAGGTTATCCCTGTGCCGACTTCTGGCATCTCTGTATGATTTTGTGCGGATAGTTCCCTGCTTGTAGTTTGTGGCTCAGGTCTTGTGCTTGTGTCTTATCTTGTAATTTATTGCAATTGTGCCTGAGCCTCAGAAACTTGCTGTATGGCAAGGTTTCTCTGAGAGAGCGAGGGTGGAAACTGTTAAAGGTAAGGAGACTATTCTTGGCCGTAGGTTTGTAAAAGGTCTTGGTGTTGATCTCATTCTTCTCAATGTAAATTTTTATGTCTAGGAAATCCAGTCTCTGTCTGCATTGTAAGTGAACTTAAGGAATTCATCCCTGATATTGAGCCACCTGCAGTGTCATCCCAGATCATAATGACATCTTCTATGTAGCGTTTTCAGAAAAGTATCTTAGTTTTGTAAGGGTTGGAATCAGTTAGGATGTTTTTGTTCTCTAAATTGCTAACAGAGTCCTGCAATACTTGGGGCGAATGTGCTGCCCACAGATGTTCCGTGGGTCTGTAAGAACATGGTGCCATTATATTCAAAGAAGTTCTGAGTGCTAGACGGCAGCATCCTAATACGAAGTGTCTAGGGGTGTTGTGCTCCCATTGTTCTGCGAACAGTAGGTCTTCGAGGGTCTGCAGGGTTGCTTGTTGTAGCAGGCTCTTAGAGACTCAACGTCGAGGCCTACAAGACACATCGATCCTTCACGGAATGTTAATCCTTTCAATTGGTTAAGTAGGTCCTGTGTGTCTGAGGTACGTTGGGTATTTCTGCACGAGTGGTCTTAGATAAGTCGGCTAATTGTAAAAGGGGTTCGGGGATTGAGCCTATTGCAGAGACGATTGGTCGTCCTGGAGGTGGTGTTTTGTTTTTGTGGTCTTTGGTAGCGAGTAGAAGTAAGGGGTTCCGGGTGATTTGGTTCTTAAGAAGTCAGCCTCATTCTTGGAAATCCACTGGTTGATTTCCGCTTCTTCTACCATCAGTTCGATTATCCGTTGCAGTCTGGGGGTAGGGTCTACAGATAGTGGTTTGTAGAATTTTTCATTTGAGAGGAGGAACGTGCATTGTATGTCAATCTTCTTGGTTTAGTAGGACGATGCCGCCACCTTTGTCTGCAGGTTTTAGGATTAGCCTGTCTTGCTTTTGTAGTTCATCCAGTGCTGGTCTTTGTTTCGTCAGGTTCATGTAAGGTTTCTTCATTGTTTCTTTTATATGTTCCACTTCATGAAATAACACCTGTTCAAAGGCTTGCACCTCTATGGGTACGAGGTGAGTTGGTGGGCAAAAGGTCGATTTGCTGCATAGGTTGGTGTCACTTGTGGTGGTGTGGGGACGAAGCCCAAGCCTTTCTTTAGGACCTTCTGTTGGTCTTACGCGAGTGTTCAATTTGTTATGTTCACTATTAGCGTATTGACGCACTCGGTCCTGGTCTCTTTCGACATCCTGCGGGTGAGGACCTGAGGATCTTGTTCTGTCCAAGTTACTCCTTTTCTTCTCCCGTGGCGGTTGTTGTGGCCTCTCCCTAAAAAAGGTGGCCTATTTCCTAGTGGTTGTCCCACTGGTGGTGGTCCCTGCATATATGGATTCATCCAGCCTGGAAAGGTTGGTGCATGTGGTTGATATATTGGTGGTAGGTGTTCGCCAAATTGGGGTGTTCTCCAAGAGTTCTGCCAACGTCTTCGGTCGTCTATTTTGTCCTCTGTTCCGGCGTTGGTACGGCCGTTCATCTCCATTGTAGTCGGAGTTGGTAGAGTTCCCACCTGTTGATTCATTATCACTCTGTTCCGGTGCTGTATACAAAAACAAGATACAAAAACTAGGTAAAGATCTGAAACGATTCTCCCAAGAAAGAATGCATCCCTACACTAAAGACAACTATACAGCACCGGAACAACAGAGTGATAATGAATCAACAGGTGGGAACTCTACCGACAACTCAGACTACAGTGGAGATGAGCGGCCGTACCAACGCCGGAACAGAGGACAAAATAGACGACCCAACAGACGCTGGCAGAACTCTTGGAGAACACCCCAATTTGGTGAACACCTACCACCAATATACCAACCTTATGCACCAACCTTTCCAGGCTGGATGAATTCATATATGCAAGGACCACCACCAATGGGAAATAGGCCACCTTTTTGAGGCAGAGGCCTCAACAATCGCCACAGGATAAAAAAAGGAGCAACTTGGACAGAACAAGGTAGTCAGGTCCTCACCCGCAGCATGTCGAAAGAGAGACCAGGACCGAGTGCGATAACACACTAATAGTGAACCTAACGATTAGAACACTCACGGAAGACCCATAGAAGGTCCTAAAGAAAGGCTTGGGCTTCGTCCCCACACCACCACTAGACAAATTCAAATTACAATGTGAATTAGCAGAATTCTGCAGGAAGATAAAACTCAAGACCTTCTTTAAGGATAAGGAAGACATCACCACAAGTGACACCAACCTACGCAATAAATCGACGTTTTGCCCACCAACTCACCTCGTACCCGTAGAGGTGCAAGCCTTTGAACAGGCGTTTTTTCATGAAGTGGAACATATAAAAAAAAAAACAACGAAGAAACCCTACATGAACCTGACCAAACGAGTGAGACAAGCACTGAATGAACTACAAAAGAAAGACGGGCTAATCATAAAACCTGCAGACAAAGGTGGAGGCATCGTCCTACTAAACCAAGAAGATTATGACAGACCATTCACGGACCTCCTCTCAGATGAAAAATTCTACAATCCACCATCTCTAGACCCTACCCCCAGACTGCAACGGATAATCGAACTGATTGTAAAAGATTCGGAAATCAACCAATGGATTTCCAATAATGAGGCAGACTTCTTAAGAACCAAATCACCCAGAACCCCTTACTTTTACTCTCTACCAAAGACACAAAAACAAAGCCACCTCTAGGACGACCAATCATCTCAGAATAGGCTCAAACCTGAAACCCCTTTCACAATTCGCCGACTACTATCCAATACCACTCGTCCAGAAAACCCCAACGTACCTCAAAGACACACGGGACCTACTTAACCAATTGAAAGGATTAACATTCCGTGAAGGATCGGAGTGTCTTGTAGACCTCGACGTCGAGAGTCTCGATACGAGCCTGCCACAACAAGCAACCCTACAGACCCTGGAAGACATACTGTTCACAGAACAATGGGAGCACAACACCTCTAGACACTTCGTACTAGAATGCTGCCGCCTAGCACTCAGAGAACTTCTTTGAATATAATGACACCATGTTCTTACAGACCCACGGAACTTTTATGGGCAGCACATTCGCCCAAAGTAGTGCAGGACTCTATGTAAGCGATTTCGAGAACAAAAACATCCTAACTGATTCCAACCCTTACAAAACTAAGATACTTTTGTGAAAACGCTACATAGAAGAGGTCATTATGATCTGGGATGACACAGCAAAAAGCCTTCCGTATTTCCACAGGTGGCTCAATAACAGGGATGAATTCCATAAGTTCACTTACAATGCGGACAAAGAGAGACTGGATTTCCTAGACATAATTTACATCGAGAAGAATGAGATCAACACCAAGACCTTTTACAAACCTACGGCCAAGAATAGTCTCCTTTCCTTTAACAGTTTCCACCCTCGCTCTCTCAGAGAAAAACTTGCCATACAGCCAGTTTCTGAAGCTCAGACGCATTTACAATAAATCAGGAGATTATAAGACACAAGCACAAGACCTGAGCCACAAACTACAAGCAAGGAACTATCCGTACAACATCGTACTGAGATGCAAGAAGAGAGCAAGAAATCGGCACAGGAATAACCTCCGTGAGACCTCTGTTAAAGGACAAGACGAAAGCATAATCACATGTGTCACAACATACAATACAGCATCCAACGTAGTCAAGAAAATTGTTAACCAAAACTGGCGGATCCTGACATCTGGAAACCTGAAATGGCTAAAACCACGATTCGATAATAAACTAACCAGAAATATCCGTGATCTCCTTGTCTACACCAGACCCCTGCCTAATAAGCCACGAATCGAATCAATAACCAACACCTGGAACTGGACTCTAATAACTGGAGACTATCCAAGTGGGTCTTGCTCAGTCTGCAAACTCACAAACCACCAAGACCCTAGAACTAAAACCAGATTTGAAATGGACCTTGAAGAACCATACAAATTGCAATACAATCCACACAATCTATACGATTATCTGTCCGTGCAACCTCAAATATATAGGTATGACATGCCAGAAGGTAAAACAGAGAATCTGCGAGCACCAGAGCAACATTAAGTCCAATAGGACAACGACCGAAATGAGTACCCACTACATCAACCTCACTGATGAAATCCGCCGAGTTGTCAGAAACCCTCAACACCAAAACTGAGAACGCAGAACACATCCTCTTTGAAAAAGAGCAAAGGTGGGTCCATCGCCTTTAATCACGCGAAAAAGGATTGAATGACAACATACCCTGGCTCTCTATGTCACGCTGATCCAGAACAGTAACGCGACCGAAAAATCCCACCCTTAGAATCACAACTGACGAGACAGAAGATACAGACAACGCAAATTGAACTGTCCACCAGGGTCACACACAGCGACTAAAGCTCGGCAGGGTTGCTAGAAGAACCGAAGGCCCAAGTCTCTATTATATTCAGACCAGGCATCATCATCAAGTGATGGCCATTTTTTAAAAGTAACATCTGATAATGTGAAAAACCGGCATGCAACACAATAGGATTGCTCACTTCGTTTTGCCTTAACATATACCCTTCATATTATTTTGTACAAAGAAGAAATCACAATGATGCCATTAATAATATCGATTACACACTGGCAATCTATTGGTAAAAAGAATGATAAGCAATCCTCAGACCCTAGAGTTGGGAATCCAAGGATTTAGAAGAAACACCTGCTCATTCTTCTATTATCAATACCCTAACGGAAGTCTTTCAACTATGCTCACTGTAACCCAATTACCATAAAACACGCTCCTCTACCAGCCCCCGCCACCGGGGTACGGCAGACTGCGCCAGCACAAAATGCTTTTGAGACCCAGTAAAGGTATGTCATGCCGCGCGGCTAGAAAGAGCACGACTAACGGTGTGGACACAAGAAATGAATATCGGAATTCCCTTTTTTCACCCCCCACAGAGTCCAGTCGCTCGTCCCCCGATTGAGGTGAATTCCCCTCTATATAAGCTAAACCACTCGTCCAAGCAGGTAAGAACTACTGCAAGCACGGACGCTCAGGGAATCCAGTGCGATGCTCTCTAGAAGCACCACAAAGCTTTTAGCCTCCTTGGCCCCTTAGATAGCGCTCACACAATACTGCCCTGAAGCGCTACCTAGATTAAAAAAGAGTCACTCTGCTCTTCAAAGCGCGTAACAACCACCGCAAGCACGGACGCTCAATGCGACCAACTCAATGCTCACCAGTCCTGCCACATTGAGCCATTCGACTCCACTAGTAACAATCCTGTCCTCCAGTGCTCCAAGATTACGTAAAGACCAGTACCAGAGACAAACACTACGCACACTAGCTAACTTTGCCTTGCCAACAGCGAACAATGCATTAAACATTAGAGGCACACATGTAATGATGGCATGCATAGAATTTAAGCCTAGTGTTAACTATTTACCAGGGTGTTAAAAACGTACATCAGATTGCACCTTTACCGGTCTAAGGGTGGGCCTATTCAACCGACTCCGCGAGCCATGAATATTAATCGGAGGCATGCTAACTGAACGTTGAGACACATACGTAATTAGGTACAAAATGCTGCGAGTATATCGCTTTCAACTATTATATACAAGTCACCCCCACTTGAGCACTACAGCGCGCTGCCAACAACAACTGGGTTGATGAACAAGAGGACGATACCAGGTCACACTGCTCCATGCGTCCACATTACTTAGAACTATTGCGCGACATGCATATTTCTCTGACAGAGCACTCTCTGGCCACATATCTTCAATTCGGCAATACACACAAGCCTTAGCTTGATCTTCAGTAAAACATTACACCTCAGCACAAGAGGTGTTTCAATGTAACATTATTATATACATTAATTATATCCATAGTGGAACAGCCAATCATGTATGCGTTTTTCCCAGTAACAATCAGTATGTTCAATTTGAACTTACAGCATCACCTCTGACAAGTAACTCTGCACACAATAGCCCAATGAGACTGTTTTCTACCTTTATATTTTTTATTTATGATCTTTTCTTTTCAGTTGTAGATGCGACTGGGTCTACAACATGTAAGTGTCCGAATACGTTCACTTAAGAAGAAGGGTAAGCGCACCACTTACCCCTGCACGTAACCTCATTCCAACAATCGTTACTTGGTCCTGAAGAAGCCCATAGACCCGATTGGGCACACACGGGCTGAAACATGTCGACCATTCACAGACAGGTGCGCTAGAACAGTAACTCTTCTAGCACTGCACCATCACTTTATTTTAACCTTTGCCCCATCTACGACATAATAAACACTGGGTCGATAGATGTAGGCAATTTTAGCTAGGCTACACTCCACATTCACTACTGTAAATACCAGTTGGTCATCGTCCAGGTGGATGAAAGCTTAACTAAGAGCCAATGATGATGCTTTTCATGCAACCATCCATGCGGAGAAGTAAGATATACTGCACATACGGTTAATTCATGAATGAGGGTTTTTAAGAAGATCAAGAACCCTGACAATACACAGGACAAGTGATTCATTCTCCTTTGATTATACCATATAATATATATATATATTTATTTGAGAAAGGAAAAAGATATTTCCGAAACGCGTCATGCCTTAAAGATTAATAAAGACTGCCTCACTGTGCTCCGCTGTGTCCCTCTCATCTTTTCGGCAAGGAGAAGGTGTTTCTGTGCATGTTTAGCGTGCTGGCCCTTGGCACGCAAGAGGGTCCCTTTCGTTCAAGTGTTCTCAGCAACAATGGCACCAGTGGCAACACTTTCATTTTTCCGAGGAATCGGCAGCTGAGAACCACCACCCGACCTACGAGGGAAGATGAACTGCTGGCCAAGCCAGTCCATCATTGCATGGAGAGCCGTGGACACTGTGCCGTCGTCTCCGGATTTGGCCCAAAGTGGGGAAGTGCGGCTGGAAGTAGGGGCAAGCGAGGCAGTTTTCTTCAATTCAAGCTGCAATTTTCACCTGACCACGCTCTCAAATTGGCCCTTGACTCCCTGTGAGTAACTACAATCCAGGCCACAAGTATCACCCGCCACAGCCTGACATCGCGCTGCATTGTGGGACATGTAGTTTTTACATCACAAGCTGCATGGGTGGTGCTAGAATTCATGAGGATCAGGTGTGCTCACTATTTAAGGAGAGGCTGGACTACTTTAAAACATACAAGCAGTCTAAACAGCTATTAGAACTCTGGCATTTGAGAAAGGAAAAAGATATTTCCGAAACGCGTCATGCCTTAAAGATTAATAAAGACTGCCTCACCGTGCTCGGCTGTGTCCCTCATCTTTTCGATAAGGAGAAGGTGTTTCTGTGTGTGTGTGTGAGAGAGAGTGTGTGTGATATTATATATATATACATATACATATATATACACATATACATATACATATACATATATATATATATATATCACGCAAATCTCTCTCCTCACAGAAAAATGAAATGAGCCGCACTCACCACGGTAAGAGAAAGATTTCAATAATTCATTTTGCAATGCTGGCAGTTCTAATGCATTTCGGTCACGTTTGACCTTTTTCAAAGATAAGCCAGGACATCATAGAAATCACAAAACGCACCAACCAAGTGATTGCTGATTTTATAGTTCTTGCCCCCTGGTGGACGCCTCGAAGGGTTGAAATCTAGCATGATGGTACTTGTGGTTCATTTTGGTTTACAAACGGTTTTGACCTCCAGTAGGTGATGCCGATTAACTTGCTTTTGATTACCGTGGCTCCATTGCATGTCCTTTTAAACATGCAGGAGTCCTGACCAAAGTCCAGTCCTTGGCGGCGCCATATGCCCCGTTTTTGCTACCGCAAAGTCACAAACAAGGTCCGATTTCGGGCATATTACCTGGCGCTCTTTGTAGGCGGTGCGCTGCTCACGGCAGGACCAAGCCGTTGAAACATCACGCAAATCTCTCTCCTCACAGAATATATATATATATATATATATATATATATTCTGTGAGGAGAGAGATATATATATAGCTGAATCATAGCTTCTCTATCTCGTTGATTGAGGCGTTTGTTGTTATACATCCTTTGCGAACTCCATACTTATGCCTCATGCTGGATATTCTGAAAAGAAGTCTATATGAGAACTCATACTCTTGTAAAAGTGGGTGAAAGACGTGATTGGGGTGCTTATGATGCCGCTTGCCACCGAGAGGTTTTTGATACCCTATTTGCTTAAAGGCCTGGCTGGTTATGGCCTGCATCGATGAAAAAGTGAGGAGCTTTATCGGTGTGTCAATGACTGGCCACAATATTTTAAACTACTGCCGCCTATAACCTTACCCTAATCCTCTGAGCAATGTGCTTCTAGACTTCTGGCTCTGACTTCAGAGAGCTCTATGTGCTCCATTGGCCTAATATTGTTCATTTGTGGGGTCTCGAGCACAGCAATGACAACGGCCGGAAGAGGCCGGTATGGGTGCAGGCACTGGCTGTTCAGATGAAAACACTAAGGTGCAGCAGTTGCGGTGGACACAGTGGGGGGAAGGTACAGTGTGGGAAATCGAGCATAGGCAAAAGCACGACCCCGCTGGCCACGTCCTGACCCAGCTGCAAACCGCACCAGCCACTAGGCTGGCTGTGCCCTCTAGGGACACCGCTGCCATGCCTAGTACACTGCAGGCTTAGCACATCCACCTCGCTTACTCGCACCCGCCATTACAGCTGCTGCTCCAGCAGCTTTTTGCCGCCCGTTGCGTCTGGGCTGATGCAGACCCCCCCCCCCCCCCCCCCCCCCGTGGGTGTAGGTGTAAAAGGGTGCGTGTTGGGAGATGAGTGGTGAATGGACGTTCCCTCAACCATTCATTTATTTACTTAATGCAATTTTATATAGCGCAAACTTTACCCAAAGGTGTCAGAGCGCTTTACAATATAACCAGGTAAGTTACAGAAGGTACTTGTGATGGAATTGACACCCACACAATCATGATAACAAAAAAATGAAAGATTGCTAAATTAGGGTAATAAAGGTACAGAACACATATCCAAGTACCAAACGGCCCATGAGGGTCATGAACTGGGTAGAATTATTCCTGGAAGTGTCTTTGGAAGAGAAGAGTTTTAAGATCTGTTTTGAAAGGCTGGAAAGGAGCGGTGGTTCAGAAGGTTGGAGGTAGCGAATTCCAAATTCTAGCCGCATTACCTGAGAATGATTGAGCCATTAATCTTTCTTTTTTCAAAGTAGGAGGTACGAGCAGTAGGTTTTCAGCATTGCGTTTAGGTCTGGAACCGCTTGCTATTTTGAGTTTATTCCCCAAATAGCGAGGGATAGAAGTGTGTAAGGCTTTGTGGGTGATACGGGCAGTCTTGTAAATTCCCCTACCTTCAATGGGAAGCCAACAAAGAGAAAAAAGTATGGGTGTGATGTGATTATTTCTTTTGGCCCCAGATACAAAACGTGTGCCGCTGAGTGGAGGATGGATTTTAGAGGGGAAAGGAGGGTTTTGAGGAGGCCAGCAAGGAGTTGCAGTAGTCCAATCTGGAGAGAACCAGAGATTGGACTAAAGTTTTAGGTCTTGCTCAGGAAAGAAACGCCGAACCCCCCAGAGAAGGCGCAATTGGTAACGTGCGTTTTTGGCGATGGTATTGATTTGGGAATGTAGGTTGAGTCTTTTGTCTAGGATGATGCGAGGGATTTGGCGTGGTCAACGATGAAAGGTTTGTTGTTACGTATGTTTCGATTGTCCATCCATGAATGAACTGGAGGAGGTGAGTGAGGTAGAGAGATGAAGGAATTCCATTTTGGTGGATTCAGTATTAGTTAATGAGTTGACAGCCAATCTTGGATGGAGTTGCAAATGGGGTTTGAGGAATGAAATGTGTGCGGAAGACACCTTAAGGTAGAGTTGCGTATCATCAGCATAGAGGTGATGATGGATCCCAGAGATTTCCCAATGGTTCCATGTAAACATTGAACAGAGTGGGCACGAGGATCGAGCCCTGAGGGACACCTTGTCCTACAGCCATTGATGTAGAGTGACATTTTCCTATTTTGATCACCTGTTTGCTGCCCGAGAGTTATGACTCAAACCAATTGAGCACTGTGCCTCCAAAACCCATTCTTAGAATTAATGTGTTCAGAAGAGGGATATGATTAACAGTGTCAAAGGCTGTAGATAGGTCCAAAAGTATCAGGAGACATGACTCACCAGAGTCAAGTACTCACAGGGCATTGTTAATCACTTGTTGCAGGGCTGTTTATGTGCTGCAGCCTTGAGTGAAGTAGTACAATAGAACAAGGGTACCCCGTTAGAAGAACCTAGGGTTAGCATATGTTTAGGGAAGCAATGGTTCAATTTGACCCAATCGGGTCCTGTGCAAGCAAGTGGGGTCCCCGAGGGGGACAGAGGGTCAAATTAAAGCTAGACAATCATTGAGGGAGCACAGAGCAAGTAGGGTAACATATGTGGTGTAAAATAGACATTTGATATAACAAGCATGAATAATCATAGTAATCAGGTGCTCACATAAAAGTGAAAAATGCATAATGTGCCAAAGTGAGGTGAACTTAAAAATATTACATCGTATTGACAACAGAAAACGAACTGCACGCAAGTACAATTCAGAAAGTTTCAGTTGTAGGGGTCGACGGCGATTCGATCTTTTAAGGACTTAAGATCATCTTCAGGACAATAAGTGAGCAACCTGAAACTAAGGGGGAACAGAATATAATTACAATATGTACCTATATTACTGCTAATCATGACGTGGGCGTGCTCCCAATGTGATCGCTTAATTCAATTAAGACGCGGGCACATGGGGAGGTGGGAAGTTAATGGCCGTCAATTTAGCTGGGTTGATAATTAAAAAGGTAACTCGGAACCTTATCAATTCCTGTGGCCCTTATGGGGAGTTACGCGCATCCTGTCAGTTAAAAATGATAGGGCTAACAACTATACTTGTGAAAAGGTCATGTCATGCATGGGGGTAGTGGAGAACGGTCTTACTCTTAAACAGGGGCCAAGGTCCCTGGGGATCGTCGATGCGGTCTATGGCAGGTATAGGATTATTTCTCTTGCCATGGAGTTCTGTACTTCTGGGGGGAGGCATGAATTGGGTGTTAGAAAAGTCGCCAGTTTATGTCCAATGTACCAAAGCTTCAGAACATATGCGCTATTCACTTGTACTCTTGTAGAAACTAATTCGAGCCGGAATTAGTGTGTGAGGGCAAGCTGACCGTGTCTGCTCTCGAGGTAATCTTGGACCAAGTGCTGTGAGGGTAGGCAGAGTTCAAACATGAGTATCTGGTATGTCTAGACATGTAGCATAGTGATTATGCAGTGCTTACTTTTAAAGCTTACTGCTGTGTAATTGAGAGGTATGGGACTTCTCGCTGGCAGCGGAATTAATGCGCCGGCAGGGCAATCTAGAGGATGGAAAAGAGAAAGAAGTTAAGCACCTTTATTCCGAAACACTTTGGGCAGCCGGAACAATAGCGTACTCACCCTCATTAAAGGTAGCCGCGAGGGTGAGCTGTTAGTGAAAATGCGCCCACCTAATGGGGAATTAACAAGTTAGCAGAAGGGGCGGGTGCGCGAGTATAGCATCCAGTGTGAGGAAAAGGGGAATCTACTCACGTATGTAGTGCCTCGTTAGTGGAGCCGTAATCTGAAAAAGACATGGCGCCATCAGCTACAGATGGAACGGGCAACATTCATAGGGGTGCGAGGACGGGAGGAGCAATTCACTTACTAATTCAGACTGCCAAACGGGAGCAAAACACCATCCTGGTCAGCACGCGGAAGCGATTAAATCCTGGGCGACAGGTAGTGTAGAGCGAAGCGTGATTATAAGGGATGTCTTTGGTGAGGACGTAGCTGGGATGAGGGGGAGGAGTCACGGAATTCCTGAGTGATGCCGTTACGATCAAGCGCATGCGTGTTCTAGTGCAAGACACGCTGGTAAAATACAGCGCGATTTCGCATATGCGTGCTGTTATTTACACGGCGTGGGAGAGACTAAACCCCCTGGTGCAGACTCGTGTGGTTCTAGACAATGCTATGAATTAGGGAGGAGCACAGTGATCCTATTGGGAGTGCCCATAGTTGGAATTGGGGATTAATTTGCCGGGAGAGACCGAGAATGAATGTTATCTAAAGAAACATTTGGTATAAAACAAGCATGCTTTTAAGGCCAAGTTCTGTCAAATAGATAAAACACCCAAGGTATACACACACGTTAATCACACAATTTACAGATTCACACTCGATATTTAGCGTGAGAGTGTGGAGAGAGACGGGACCTTCGGTATGATCTATGCCAGTTGGCATAATCCAATGATCACGGGTCGGTAGGAGGCTAGTCTAGGGTTTATGCGGTATACAGCATGGGAGGATCAACAATTAGTCTTTTAGTCATTTTAGATGCAAGCATTCCATTCATCAACGGAGTTCAGTCCACTTTTAATAGATTTGCAGTTAAAAATCCATTTGCATTCTAGACGGTTGAGGATAGTTTGTTGGTTGCCTCCTCTGGTGTTAGTGTGAAGGCTATCAATCACCTGCCACTTAATGTCGTTTTCAGAATGCCCTTTTTGCAGATAATGCTCCACCAGAGGTGCAGTGAGGATTTTGCATCTGATCCTGCTTTTGTGTTGGGAAATCCGGGTCTTTACCTTCTGGGTTGTTTGACCAATATAGCGCAGTTTACATGGGCATTCAATGCAAAAGATGACATTCTGGGAGTCGCAATTACTCAACGCTTTTAATACATGTTTGCAGTTACTATATTAAAATACTTTGGTGTTAAAAGTAGAGTCGCATGCCATGCAGTGGTTACATTTATAGTGACCCACAATCGGTGGTAAGTTGAAGTACGTGTGGCTAGAGTTATCCTTTCTAGTGGGAGTGTGTGCCCTCACTAGGTGGTCCTTGATATTACGGTCATGTTTGAATGAGAAAAGCAGTGTCCCTGTAGCAAACTCTAGGGGGTCGGGGACTGACCAGTGCTTTTTTACCATTTTAGTTAGTTTATTGCTCACAGGATTGAATGTGGGTACACAAGTGATTCCGGATAGGGGTATTTTCTCTCTGGGTTGAAGGAGGAACTCACGATGGGCATACCACGCCCTTTTCATAACGCGTTTGACTAGGCGTCTTGGGTAACCTCTATCGGAGTTTTTTACAGAGCACTACAGCCTCTTGGAAGAAATCCTCCTTGAATTTGCAATTCCGTCTGATACAGAGAAATTGGCCATATGGTAGGCCATCCCTGAGGGCCCTAGGATGCGCACTGTCATATTGTAGTAATGTGTTCCTTTCAGTGGGCTTTCTAAACAGGGTTGTATAGAGTTCTCCTTTAATACTCTCGATAGTTACATTCAGATAGTCTTCTTTTGTATTGTCAAAGTTGTATGTGAATTTCAGGTCCGGTTGGGTACTATTAAGCCAGTCACAGAAGGCCTTAAGTTCATTTTCATCACCAACTCAGAACATGAGGACAATCGATGTATCGACGCCACAGCCGGATTTTATCGAGATGTGGGTTAGTGGAGTTGAGAATGGTGCTGGTTTCCAGGTCATCGACAAAAAGGATGGAAAAATTTGGAGCAAAAATGGCTCCCATAGAGGTGCCCTTGCATCGTCTATAGTAAGTATCCTGGAACAGGAAATAGCTTTTATTAAGTGCAATTATAAAGAATTCAGTAGGGACCCTATGGGGTGCTGGGCGGTTGTTGAGGTGTTTCTTAATGACATCTATTCCTTCCTGTTGAGGAATATTGGTGCACAGAGACTATGTCAAGAGTGAAGAGGTGTTCTGTGTTGGAACAAAAGGCTGGGATTCGATCAAATTAATCAAGGAAAGAGGTGTGGTGCCGCGGCCAGGGCGACTGACTCCAGAATCTGGGGATCACGGTTTGATCCCCGGTGCTGGCGGCAGATTAGCCCAGCACCATGTGACTCTGGGCAATGGCTTGCTTAATCTTCCCGACGGCCCCCAGCGCCTAGAGACCCTTACGGGTGATTGTTCGCGCTTTACAAATGTGGATTATTATTATATGTGTTGTCTTTGACATAGGTAATGGCATCCTGTACTAAATCTTTTATGAAAATCCAACGTATCTTCCAAGGGGCTCTAAGATAGAGCCACACCCTGAAAGGATTGGTCTACCCGGTGGTGCCGCGGCATTTTTGTGCATCTTAGGTAGTGTATACAGGACTGGTATGCGGGTTGTCTTGTTTAGGAAGAGAAATTTGTTTTTACTGATAAAACCATTTTCCAGACAATCCTTCGTGACAGTAAGGATGTGGTCACTGATACCTCTTAAGGGGTTGTTTAATCGTTCATAATGTGAGGTATTGCCTAGTTGGCGTAGGATCCCTGCATTATAAGTAGTTTTGTCCTGGATCACAATTCCGCGGCCTTTGTCACATGGTTTTTTGACAATGTCATCTATTTCTTTGAGTTTTTTCAGGCTGTTTTTTTTGGAAGAGTTGTATTGTGTTTTGCCTCTCCCCCCGGTCTCTCTATGTCCCGTGCCTGGCCTGTCCCTAAAAAATGGGGGTTGCAGGAGGAAGTGCTTGGGCCCTCTTGAGCGTCTGAGCAGTCAGACTCTGCTGATAAATCAGAGAAGGTTACCGGTTGCCGGTTTCTAAATCTACCCCAGGTGCCTGCAGGGTATCTCGGATATTCTTGGGGGCCTGAGGTGAAAAAAATCTTCTTGGAGGTAGGGTTAAGTTTTCTTTGTTGTAGTTTTTTTATAACCTCGGATACTTTAGTCGATTTGTGGTGTTCAAAATTTTGGAAATTGTGATGGTGTGTTCCAGTTTATCCAAAACCACCTTTGCGTCTTTTAGGCTGTCTATTTCTCGCCCAAAAGATTTCCAGTTCCAGAATCTCCTCCAGGTCTTTTTTGCTATGCTCTAATGCTGTGTCTATGCCAAGGACCATCCAGTGACGCGAGCAGGTGGTACCAATGTGTGAGAAGCCCGTTTTACATTTTTTATCTAGTACAAAGTTGGCGGGGATGTTGCGTACGTTCAACCCGACAGGGATAATATCTGCTCTCAAATATTCTGTCAACATGTGGGCATGCATTACAGTGCGGAGGTTTTTTTTTTTTTTTCTCTTTTTTTTTTGTTTTTACGTCTTTCAAGTGAAGTCAGTCTTTCACTAGCCAAGTCCGTGGAGGCCCTAGTAGTAGATATTGGGGTAGTTCCTTTTCTGTTGTCAATACGATGTAATGTTTTTAAGTTCACCTCACTTGGTCACATTACGCACTTTTCACTTTTATGTAAGCACCTGATTACTTCGATTATTCATGCTTGTTTAAAATAAAATGTCTATTTTACACCACATATGTTCCCCTACTTCCTCCGTGCTGCCTCAATGATTAATAGTCTAGCTTTAATTTGACCCTCTCTCCTCCTCGGGGACCCCATTTGCTTGCACAGGACCCAACTGGGCCTAATTGAACCATTGTTTCGCTTAACATATGCTAACCCCAGGTTCTTCTTACGGGGTACCCTTGTTCTAATGTACTACCTTACGCACAGTGGCTACACTGCAAGGGTTCCACTCAGAGTGGTTGTATTGATTACATTTCTCCAGAACACATTGATTCTTCACACTGATATTCATTACCTAACAAACTATGTCTACGCCAATAATTCCTACATACACAGAGGAATATATAACAAAAATACTCAACGGCCCTTCATTGTTTCACACCCCAATATCTACTACTAGGGCCCCCACAGACTTTGCTAGTGAATAACTGACTGCACTTGAAAGACTTTTTTTTTTAAAAAGCACATCTGCACTGAACTGCATGCCCGCATGTTGACAGAGCAGATATTATCCCTGTTGGGTTGCAAGTACGCAACATCGCCTCAATCTTTGTACTAGATAAAACATTTAAAAACAGGCTTCTCACACATTGGTACCACCTGCTCGCGCCACTGGATGGTCCTTGGCATAGACACAGCGTTCGAGCATAACAAAAAAAGAACTGGAGGAGATTCTGGAATTGGGAAAATCTATCAGAGAATTGGACAGCCTAGAAGACGCAAAGGCAGTTTTGGATAAACTGGAACACACCTTTCACAATTTCCAAAATTTTGACCACCACAAAAAAATCGACTAAAGTATCCAAGCATATAAAAAACTACAACGAAGAAAAAACGTATGCCTACCTCCAAGAAGCTTTTTCACCTCAGGCCCCCAAGAATATCAGAGATACCCTGAAGGCACCTGGGGTAGATTTAGAAACAGGCAACCGTTAACCTTCTCTGACTCATCAGCAGAGTCTGATGCTCAAGAAGGTCCAAGCACTTCCTCCCGCAACCCCCATTTTTTAGGGAGAGGCCAGGCACGGGACAGAGAGACTGAGGGGGAGAAGCAAAACACGATACAACTTCCCCCCAGGGGAAAGTCAAACGAGGAACAGATTCTATCAGTGCGGATACCTATACTAATTATATAGACTGTACTCCCCCTACACAAAACATGGAGCAAATACCGATCTTTAACCTCTCCCAACACCAACTGGCCTCAACAGATAATGCCTTTTTGAGCAGGGGTCTTTCCTTTGTGATCACCGAATGGCCCAACTGGTTTAATATACAAGCCAAACTCTACCAGTTCAGAAAAGTTAGACTCCATGCTTTCTTCCAGGACAGAGACCGTCCTAAAAAAACAGACACCACTGGGCTTCGCCCTTTATCTACGTTCAACTCACCGAGTGGCTCTATGCCCTTAGAAATCATCACATTCGAACACCTTGTCTTAAGAGACCAGAACAAACTTAAAGAAAACTACGAATTAACTCCCTTCAATGTCAGCCTAGATGAGAAAAACAGCCTGAAAAAACTCAAAGAAATAGATGACATGGTCATAAAACCATGTGACAAAGGCGGCAGAATTGTGATCCAGGACAAAACTACTTATAATGCAGAGATCCTACGCCAACTAGGCAATACCTCACATTATGAACGATTAAACAACAACCCCTTAAGAGGTATCAGTGACCACATCCTTACCGTCACTAAGGATGGTCTGGAAAATGGTTTCATCAGTAAAAACGAATTTCTCTTTCTAAACTACAAGACACCCCGCATACCAGTCCTGTATACACTACCTAAGGCGCACAAAAATGCAGTGGCACCACCGGGTAGACCAATCCTTTCAGGGTGTGGCTCTATCTTAGAGCCCCTTGGAAGATACGTTGACTTTTCATAAAAGATTAGTACACGATACCATTACCTATGTCAAAGGCACAACCCACCTGATTAATTTGATCGAATCCCAGCCTTTTGATTCCAACACAGAACTCCTTGTCACTCTTGACAGTCTCTGTACACCAATATTCCTCAACAGAAAGGAATAGATTTCATTAAGAAACACCTCAACAACCGCCCAGCACCCCATAGGGTCCCTAATGAATTCATTATAACATTGCTAGAAATTGCACTTACTAAAAACGATTTCCTGTTCCAGGATACTTACTATAGACAATGCAAGGGCACCTCTATGGGAGCCATTTTTGCTCCAAATGCTGCCATCCTTTTTTTTGTAGATGACATGGAAACCAGCACCATTCTCAACTCCACTAACCTACATCTCGATAAAATCCGCCTGTGGTGTCGATACATCGATGATGTCCTCATGTTCTGAGTTGGTGATGAAAATGAACTTAAGGCCTTCTGTGACTGGCTGAATAGTACCCAACCAGACCTCAAATTCACATAGAACTTTGACAATACAAAAGAAGATTATCTGGATGTAACTATCAAGAGTATTAAAGGCGAAATCTATACAACCCTGTTTAGAAAGCCCACTGAAAGGAACACATTACTACAATATGACAGTGCGCATCCTAGGGCCCTCAGGGATGGCCTACCATATGGCCAATTTCTCTGTATCAAACGGAATTGCAAATTCAAGGAGGATTTCTTCCAAGAGGCTGAAGTGCTCTGTAAAAAACACAGATAGAGGCTACCCAAGACGCCTAGTCAAACGCGCTATGAAAAGGGCGTGGTATGCCCATCACAAGTTCCTCCTTCAACCCAGAGAGAAAACACCCCTATCCCGAATCACTTGTGTTACCACATTCAATCCTGTGAGCAATAAACTAACTAAAATGGTAAAGCACTGGTCAGTCCTCGACCCCCTAGAGTTTGCTGCAGGGACGCTGCTTTTCTCATTCAAACATGACCGTAATATCAAGGACCACCTAGTGAGGGCACACACTCCCACTAGAAAGGATAACTCTATCCACACGTACTTCAACTTACCACCAATTGTGGGTCACTATAAATGTAACCACTGCATGGCATGCGACTCTACTTTTAACACCAAAGTATTTTAATATAGTAACTGCAAACATGTATTGAAAGCATTTAGTAATTGCGACTCCCAGAATGTCATCTATTGCACTGAATGCCCATGTAAACTGCGCTATATTGGTCAAACAACCCAGAAGATAAAGGCCCAGATTTCCCAACACAAAAGCAGGATCAGATGAAAAATCCTCACTACACCTCTGGTGGAGCATTATCTGCAAAAAGGGCATTCTGAAAACGACATTAAGTGGCAGGTGATTGACAGCCTTCACACTAACGCCAGAGGAGGCAACCAACAAACTATCCTCAACCGTCTAGAATGCAAATGGATTTTTAACTGCAAATCTATTGAAAGCGGACTGAACTCCGTTGATGAATGGAATGCTTGCATCTAAAATGACTAAGACTAATTGTTGATCCTACCATGCTGTATACCGCATAAACACTAGACTGGCCTCCTACCGACCCGTGATCATTGGATTATGCCATCTGGCATAGATCATACCGAAGGTCCCGTCTCTCTCCACTCTCTCACGCTAAATATCGAATGGGAATCTGTAAATTGTGTGATTAACGTGTGTGTATACCTTGGGTGTTTTATCTATTCGACAGAACTTGGCCTTAAAAGCATGTTTGTTTTATACCAAATCTTTCTTTAGATAACATTCATTGCCGGTCTCTCCCGGTAAATTCATCCCCAATTCCAACTATGGGCACTCCCTATAGGATCACTGTGCTCCCCCCTAATTCATAGGATTGTCTAGAACCACACGAGTCTGCACCAGGGGGTTTAGTCTCTCCCACACCGCGTAAATAACACAGCACGCATGTGCAAGATCGCGCCGTACTTTACCAGCGTGTCTTGCACTAGAACACACATGTTCTTGATCGTAACAGCTACGTCACTCGGGACGTCTGTGACTCCTCCACCTCATCCCAGCTACGTAATCACCAAAGGCACCCCTTATAATCACGCTTTGCTCTACACTACCTGTCGCCCAGGATTGAATCGCTTTTGCGCACTGACCAGGATGTTGTTTTGCTCCTGTTTGGAAGTCTGAATTAGTAAGTTAATTGCTGCCCCCGTCATCGCACCCCTATGAATGTTGCCCGTCCCATATGTAGCTGATGGCACCATGTCTTTCAGATTACGGCTCCACTAACGAGGCACTACATATGCGAGTAGACTCCCCTTTTCCTCACACTGGATGCTATACTCACGCACCCGCCCTTTCTGCTAACTTGTTAATTCCCCATTAGGTGGGCGCATTTTCCACTGACGGCTCACCCTTGCGGCTACCTTTAATGAGGGTATTGTTCTTCTAGCAGCCCAAAGTGTTTCAGAACAAAGGTGCTGAACTTCTTTCCCTTTTCCATCCTTTAGACTGCCCTGCCGGTGCATTAATTCCGCTGCCAGTGAGAAGTCCCATACCTCTCAACTACACAGCAGTAAGCTTTAAAAGTAAGCACTGCATAATCACTATGCTACATGTCTAGACATACCAGATGCTCATGTTTTAACTCTGCCTCCCCTCACCCTCACAGCACTTGGTCCAAGATTACCCAGAGAGCAGACATGGTCCGCTTGCCCTCACACACTAATTCCAGCTCGAATTAGTTTCTACAAGAGTAAAAGTGAGTAGCGCGTATGTTCTGAAGCTTTTGTACATTGGACATATACTGGCGACTTTACTAACCCCCAATTCATGCCTCCCCCATGAGTACAGAACTCCATGGCAAGAGAAATAATCCTGTACCTGCCATAGACCGCATCGACGATCAGCCCAGGGACCTTGGCCTCTGTTTAAGAGTAAGTCCGTTCTCCACTACCCCCATGCACGACATTACATTTTCACAAGTATAGTTGTTAGCCCTATCATTTTTAACTGACAGGATGCGCGCAACTCCCCATAAGGCCCACAGGAAATAATAAGGCTCTGAGCTACCTTTTTGATTATCAATCGAGCTAAATCGACGGCCATTAACTTACCACCTCCCCATGTGCCCGCATCTTAAATTGAATTAAGCTATCACATTGGGAGCAAGCCCACATCATGATTAGCCGTAATATAGGGACATATCGTAATTGTATTCTGTTCCCCTCAGTTTCAGGTTGCTCACTTATTGTCCTGAAGAGGATCTTCAGTCCTTAAAAGATCGAAACGCCGTCGACCCCTACAACTGAAACTTTCTCAATTGTACTTACTTTTGTGTAGTTCCTTTTCTGTTGTCAATACGATGTAATGTTTTTAAGTTTACCTCACTTTGTCACATTACCCACTTTTCACTTTTATGTGAACACCTGATTACTTCGATTATTCATGCTTGTGTGAAATAAAAGGTCTATTTTACACCACATATGTTCCCCTACTTCCTCCGTGCTCCCTCAATGATTGTCTGGCTTCAATTTGACCCTCTGTCCCCCTCGCGGACCCCACTTGCTTGCACAGCAGCCTTGAGTGAAGGCGGATTGGAGTTCGCTAAGGTTCTTGTCCTCGATATGTTGAGTTGCTCCGCTACACAACTTTATGTAATTTGAGCAAGAAACAGGAGGTTGGTGATAGGGCGGTAATTGTTGAGGTCGTTCACATCAGCAGAGGGTTTCTTAAGAAGTGGGGTAACCGGACCTGTTTTGAGGGCAACAGTAAGGGACTTTGGTTAAGGAAGAGGGTAACCAGACTGGTCCAGTAGGGGAGCAGTGTGTAGGTGTAGAAGTCAATAGCAATGTCACTAGGGATGGGGTCTATGGAATGGTTTGAAGGTTTTGTTGCAAGAATGCTTTTGAGGAGGGCATCTTCGGTGAGGGCGTCAAAGTTCCACCATTAGACTATGGATTTGCGATCTTCAAGGGGGTAGGATGAGTGACATGATCCACGACCAATTTCACTTTTTCATCAAAGAATTGTGCAAATTGGTGGTGAACGTGGGAGATTGAGGGCTTAAGACAACCATTTTTAGGGCAAAGGGATCGGCTTAAAGACAAGCGGGACGAGGGGTGTGAATCAAGGTATGTCAAAGAGGTGGGGTCAGTTCATGTAACAAGCAAGGAGGATAAACCCAAGAAGCATGAAGGTGAGAGGAGGGAGAAAATGTGCAGAGTGTCAACACTAGGGTAGAGGTTACAAAACAAATGGTGAGGTCCCGGGTGGAGTGCAGGGGTTGTGTGTACACATCAGAAATATTGAACTGCAGACAAGCATGCATTATGTTAATTATGAATTCATTTGTTAAATAATTTATTAAAAATGCCTGCCACTCCTACTGTCCAATAAGGCATCGTGCGTCCCTCTCTGTGTTTCCTTAGAGTAACTTTTGCCATGAAATAACCATGCCTTCTATTTTTAGTTATGAAATGTATACATGTGCTACTATTGCTCTGCCCACTGATACCAAAATGTTATTGTATGGCACGAGCATCTCCAGCACCTCCGACAAGTACTAATGGCCCTGCGCCAAGCGGGCCTGACAGTGAAAGCCAGCAAATGCCAGCTCGGACAAGGCTCCGTGGTCTACCTGGGGCATCAGGTGGGCAGCGGCCAGGTCGCCCCTCTCCAGCCGAAGATCAATGCCATCAAGTCCTGGGAGCCCCCCACCACGCAGACAGAGGTTCGGGCCTTCCTGGGCCTTACGGGGTACTACCGGAGGTTCCTTAAAAATGATGGTAGTATCGCAGGGCCCCTCACAGAGTTGACCTCCAAAAAGCTTCCGCAGAAGGTGCAGTGGACCCCCCAGTGCCAGCAGGCGTTCGACGCCTTGAAAACCGCCATGTGCACCGCTCCCGTACTCAAGGCCCCCGACTACTCCAGAGAGTTCGTGGTCCAGACCGACGCATCCGAACATGGCATCGGGGCCGTGCTCTCGCAGTTTGACGACAAGGGCATTGATCAGCCCATAGCCCTCATCAGCCGAAGGCTGCTGCCGAGAGAGCAGCGTTGGAGCACTATAGAGCGAGAGGCCTTTGCCGTAGTCTGGGCCCTCAAGAAACTGCGGCCCTACTTGTTCGGAACCCATTTTCGAGTACAGACGGACCACCGGCCGTTGCAGTGGCTAATGCGGATGAGGGGGGAGAACCCCAAGCTACTACGATGGTCCATCTCTCTCCAAGGGACGGATTTCACTGTCGAACATCGGCCCGGGGCGGATCATGCCAACGCCGACGGCCTGTCCCGGTTCTTCCGCTTCGGCGAGGAGAACCCCCCAGTGGATGGGTAGTTCTCCACGCCTTTCAGCTGGGGGGGGGGACGCGTGTGAGACTGGCCTCACGGCGTTGCCCTCTCCATCGTCCCGCCAACCTGCAACCACCCTCAAGACACGACATCCCCGACTCCGGCCGCCCCAGCCACCCCCGAGACACGGGCCGGCCAGAGACCTGACAGACTCAACACCCTACCACGCATGCCCAACCGAGGGAGCGGGAACCCTCAAGCCAGACCCAGAGGCGCCAGCACAGTCACACCTCGGGTCGCCTTCCCCGGGAGGACTCAATCGGCCACCCGGTCCCTGGGGAGCAGGCGCCTCCCCTACCGAGCGTCTGGGGTCCCTCCCAGACCCACCTGAAAAGACCAAAGAAGTGAGCGGCAGGAAATCCCGCCGAACCCCCTCCGTCACCCCAGTCCCCCCTCTGCGAGCACTCCGGACTTCAAAGGACCAGCGGAGTATAACAAGGGGTGCCGGAGGAACAAGGACAGAGAAGACCTGGAACCATCTGAGCCTGCTGACGCTGTCGCGGCTCCTGAACGCTGAAGTCACCTGGGCCTGCTGAGTGACTCGCGGCCTCTTGCTATTGAACCATCTGAGCCCTGCGGACGAGGTCGCGGCTCCCGAACACTGATCCACCTAGGCCTGCTGAGTGACTCGCGGCCCCCCAGCTATTGAACCATCTGAGCCCTGCGGACGGAATCGCGGCTCCTAAACTCCGACCACCTGTGCCTGCTGAGAGACTCGCGGCGCTCCCCTTGAGAACGACTCGTTAAGAGATCGCCCAGAGACACGACACCCTCCAGCTCGAGGATTGTGAGCTTCCGCAGGGTATTTCGCAGAGACACTATCGTGAAAGACTGTCCCGCTACCCCCATTCCCCACGACTGATTTGTGGTACGTTGTGCCCCTGCTGTACTATTTTGCCTTTGGGTCATAAAGATCCCCTGAAACCATCGATAAAAGAACTTATCGTCCTACAAAGAATACGTGTGGTGTCCCTCTGTTCACAGTGCAGATCAGGGTGTGCGCGCCTGGTTCGGCTTACTTGGGAGAGGTGGGTCAAAGGGGTGGGCAAGACGGGTATCGAACCCCCTTCTGGCAGACGCCTTTCCAACAGTTATCAATGACGCTGCAATCATAGGTGAATAAACATCACAGCTTACTTACTGTGTAGTAATATTGCGATGGAATGAAAGAAGATTTAAGGACAACCACAGAACCTGAATGCAGTCGATTTTCACAGCTGAGATGCTCATGGTAAGTAAACAAAGCCAGGCCTGGAGAAACTGAATAATGGGATATGGGCTGCCTTATTGACTTCCACCAAGTCCCCTACAAACCTTGCACCCTTGGAACATTCACTGTGACACACCAAATGTACAAGGACTAAACAAATGAAAGCTCACAGCAATTTACTCAAGATCAGACAAGTTATAAACTAGAATCTTTCGAACATAATGCTAACACAGCTATACACAAACGTTCATTAATGTACTGTTGAGGATTTAAAAAAAATATATAATCAACTTACCCTGTGAATTATGCCAGCAGAATGAATGTACTACAAAACAAAAAACACATTTAAAGGTGAGACCACAGTACATTGCAGATGAGCTTTACCAGATGCAAAAAACAATTTTTTAAATTAAACATTTAACTGCCAAAAGGTATTACGACGCAATATTTTTTTTCTTGTACGTCAATTGTAGAAAAGCCTTATTGCGTAACACTCCGGGAAACAAAACTAATGTACTCAGGACATCTTGAGCCACAGCATATGATAAGCGTTGTTATTAAAAAAAAATTCTTCAGTTTTAGTAGCAGCTTTCAAAAATCTATTTCACTTTATGCAACAAATACTGTTTTTTTTTATACACTTCCAATCTTTGTTATGCTGGTTGATTTCCGGTGTTTGCCTTTCAGTGGCGTAGCTTGGTCAGTATGATGGGGGTGGGGGTGGTGTCAGTATAAGAATTTCATCAATCAGGCGGGCATATAATGTTAAAATACATTATACACAAGCAGGGTGCATGAGAAGGGCCTAAGGGACAGTGGAAAGAGGAATGCGGATTGATATGAGTACTAAAAGAGAAAACAATATTTTGTAACATAACCAACATTTTTGAGGACTTTCAAAGCAGAGAGGAGAGAGTATGTGACTTTTTTTCATTGTGTATGTAAATATTCCTGGTGAAATCCGACTGACCTCTCACCATACCCGACTGAAAGCACCTGTACCCAACTATTTATATGAAAACCCATTTCTGATAAAACCATGACCCCCACCCACGCCGAAGCCACGCCCCGGTGTCACTAAGAAAGTAAGGTGAACAAGCATTGGCAATGCAATAGGTCTCGGATTTACAAGAGTATGATCTATTGGCATTGTAAATGACAATAGCTTAACTTCTCACAAATGCGAGACCTATTGCAATGGAAATATTTTGTTTTTTACAAGCGCCCCATGCCACGCTTTCACGTTAATAGCGGCCGTGCCCCCTTCTTTAGACGAGACGCATCTAAGAAAAGGTCTGCAGCCGCTATTATAATGAAAGTGCGGTATGGGGGCTTTTACAAAAAAAGCATTTGTCTGTCAACTTGACAAACAAATTATTATTATTTTTTTTTTTAAAGTGCCCCATGCCGTGATTTCACTTTAACGGACATGGACCTTTCTATAGACACAGCTCTTCTAAAGAAGGGGGCACAGCCTCGATTAACGTGAAAGCGTGGCATGGGGCGCTTGTAAAGAACAAAAAAAGTTAATAAATTGTTTTTTAAAAAACATGCGGCCGCGTTCGGTGCTGCAAATAAAGAAAAGGCAAGGCCGCCACTGCAGTGTGCCATGCTATTAAAAAACAAAAAAGTTTAGGAGAGAACATGTCTGCCTGTAACAGGAGTCCGGTGAAAACAATTTAAGGAAATAGTGCTTGGAGGCTGTAATTGAAGCCTACAGAGTACCAACACACCTAAAAGGGTCAGTCCTTATGTGAGGTTACAAAATGAGACAAGGCGGTTCTAAGGAGGGACTACTAAGCCTATTGACCAATGAAAAGCCACAGTTTACAAAGGACAATGACACAAGCCAATGACAAATATGGGCAGAGTGGACAGAGCTTCAAGACCATACCTGAACACAGCATGCCTCACAGAGCAGCGCATGCGCTGCCCAGTCCTGACCTAAAAACCCAAAGGTCACGTGAATTGGGCTTCCCTACAAATCGTTTTCATGGCTAACATGCAAACAAAGCAAACTCTTGGAAACGGAATAAGTGAAGTACCCCAGCACATCCACGTCCTTGCAAGATGGATGCCCAGTTCCTGCCCATGTAAATGAGACAACCTATTGCCACGATAGAGCGGGAAGGTAAGAGGCGAAAAAGCAGCAAGAGAACCTTGATGTCCAGAAAAACACATGACAAAGTGAAGATGAAATCCAACTGTTTCAGAAAGCAGAACAGAGACCAGAAGCACATACTCGGTCCATAAATGCAGGTGACTGGTACAAAAGCTACACTACCCTAAGGGAACTTACAACTGACGCAAGCAATAGCATCTGATGTGCCAGTCTTGCAGAGATGTTGGAACACATCAACAGTTGCATAGAATCGTATAGCTGTAATCAAATAAGGCCTTCCTTGTTAAGTCTAAATGACAGTGAATCTACTGTTTTGATAAGTTATGATAGTAGCGACAGGAAGTTCTGTCCTCTAATCAACTGCTCTTCTACAACAGAAACAAAGACACTATTGTCCTATATCTTACCGCATTCAATATTGCATAAAGGGTGTATGGAAGTTGACGTGTCTTACTCGGGAACCCAGGTTTCTATTTTGCGTTCCCTGATCTTTTCCAAAAGATGTTTGAAGTGGAATGATCCCAGATTGTGATGTTGAATTTGTAGCATGCTATGTGCTTTAAAAATCAGCATGGATTCTTGGTGGCGAGGAGTGAGGAGTTTGATGCGGATGAGGCTGCAATAGTCTGTTTTGTATAGTCTGTAAACAGTAGGTTGCCAGGAATGTTTTAGTAGCTTTCTGAAAATTAGACTGGTCAACCATGCTTTACGTTTAAGTGGTAGGCGGGGGAGGGGCGGGGTGGAGCAACAAAAACATCTGTAGGTCAGAATCATTCGAAACGTGGTAATTTTCAGAAGCAGTCTAAATTGGCCCCACCCTTAAGTAGCAGTCTCACCTAAAACATCCAGGCCACACTACATGCAAGGGAACACAAGTCACCGTAGGAGTTTTTCCAGCTTGTAAGATAGATATATAGAGATATATAGAGATATATAGAGATATATAGAGATATATAGAGATATATAGAGATATATAGAGATATATAGAGATATATAGAGATATATAGAGATATATAGAGATATATAGAGATATATAGAGATATATAGAGATATATAGAGATATATAGAGATATATAGAGATATATAGAGATATATAGAGATATATAGAGATATATATCACAAAAGATTCTCCACTTTACCGGGGGCCACAGACTCTGCAGGGCGGGCTCTCGTATTACCAGGAATGGAGGATCCTGATTGCAAACAACAAAGAAAGGAAAGAGCCCACAGCTTCGTCCTTGTTTCAAGCTGGCTTCTTTATTATGCCAAGCGGACGTGGCAGCGCACAACTCTTAAATACCTAATACGCATTTCGGCGCCCAGCGCCTTGTTCACAGGTGAGTTGAGTTATTGAATTTACATCCCAGTGGTCACGTGGCCTGTCTTTCCGACCACAATTCCCAGAATGCAACATAATGCAAATCTCACAGCCTGGCTCGACCTCGTTTCTCGATTAGCATAAATGGCTTTTAAATAATGTCAAAGTCCAGTATTTAGCTTATTTTCTGCATTGCATTCCCGGAAAGTCCTTTATAAAGCACAGTGCACTTTGCCGCCACGTCATGGATTTTTGCCTGACAACGAAGCACGGAGACTGCTTGAAAGAGGTGACAGACGTCCTTCATTCCCTTTCTCACCAAAACACCCAAATAGTCTTGACAATCCAAGTTTAACTCAACTCACCTGTATGGGTTAAAAATGATGGTATGGAATGTTAAACAAAAGTAATAACAGCTAGTGGTTAAGAAACACTGGGCCTATCCAAAAAAAAGTAAGTTTTATTACTGAATAACTTCTCTTCCTCACTCTTATATTTGCATTCTGAAATATGGATACAAGTCACTCCGCTTTTTCTACCAACTCCATCTCCATGTCGCAGAATATACAGAACACGAGTTCTTCAAATCTAAAGGGACCAAAGTGTCTAGATGCCTGTAGAACCTTGGAGAAGGTTGGCAGTCCAAACCGTTAAGCTACGTCTTCAGAAGGTTTCAAAAGACCTGCAGTGGTAAATACTAATGGTGTGGGAGGCTCCCACGGCTACTGAATAGAATTACTGGCTACCCAAAGTTTCAGGCACCAACTATGTCACAGAGGCCAACTAAGAGCTTATGATATGTTATAACAAATCTGGCTACCGCAGTTGTGGGAGATAGACTAATGCACTACTGAAAATCAAGGCTACTATTCCCGATCTTCCACCATCCCATTTAAAACTACTGTCAACAGACTCACAACTATAGGGCCCTATGTCTCCCTTTCACAATGTAGCCAACAAATGATGAGAAGGCAATCCCACATATTCTCTGCCAAGCATGTTTTCCTTCTGCTTTTACATTGCTACCCTCATCAGCACTCAATGTCCATCACGTGGAACTAGATGCCAGCCCTCTCACTGGGGTTCTCCTGCTGCAGTGTTTGATTTTTATTCAGTGTTCCATGCCATCTTCAGGCGCAATATTGCTGGTGATTCATTTTATGATAGCATGCATGCATAAATAATGAAGATAGCTTTGTGCTTGTAGGGTCGTTTACAGCATGCAAGATCTGTATTTAGCACAGTCTGCTAGTAACAAAAAAAACATCAACTGTATTGGGGATGTGGAAAGGGCAGGGTGAGGTGGCACCAGAGGCATATACATGCAGGTCTGGCCTCAGCTGTAGCCAGGCGTGGTCAGAATAGGAGTGTTGTGGGGTGGGTCTGGTATTGCAGTCTGTAGTGCCGGTCTTGGCTTACGGGCATCTTGTAACGGAGAATCATGGAAGGTCAGCACTAGTTTGAGGCCTCAAGCAGGGGCAGGGTGGCAGAAAGAAGGTGCCCTCGGTGGGAATTGGCGCCACCTCACAAATGGAGGTTGGGGACGTGGGGGGGGGGGGGGGGGGGGTCGAGAGAGAGAGGATGTGCCCCTTCACGGCTGAAGATAGTCGTTGGAGACCAGATCTTTATGAGCTTGGACCAGAGAATCCCATAGATCTAAGATGGGTAATCGCCGAAGTCCTCTCTTGCGCTCTCCGCAAAGTGTAATGCTCTCGGCTTGTGCCCAATGTTGGAGGTCTCAATGTCAGGAGGACAAAGTGGAAGGGTTCGCAGCCTTCCAAAATGGCATGGCATGCCAGATGGAGGGCAAGGTCAAGGAACCGGACTGGAGTAATTCTCTTCCGTCTCCTCCCCCCTCCCCCAGAGGATCAATCTTGGAGATTGTTGGAGTGGTCTGTCCGCGAGGCTGTGGGGGAGGAGT
This sequence comes from Triturus cristatus, assembly GCF_964204655.1. Taxonomy (NCBI): domain Eukaryota; kingdom Metazoa; phylum Chordata; class Amphibia; order Caudata; family Salamandridae; genus Triturus; species Triturus cristatus. Next base: position 1,038,218,836 of record NC_140585.1, read on the forward strand.
TCCTAAAATTTCTAGGGGGTCAAATAGGCTCTGTGCAGGAGACATGTTTGTATAAACTTAAAACAAGCATTCCAGCAAATACGTGAATGGTACTGGAATGCAGCTTGCATTCCTTGGCATTGAAGACAATATGGAATTCATCTTTCCAGTCTGCCCAAAGTGTGTGTAGAGAGAGGTTCGCGTGTGCCCGAATCCCTTTGTACAGCCAGGTCACCAATCTCCACCTGTGACTCATTCTGTATAACGCTTGTAGAGCCGAATGAATCAGCGGCTCCTGTTGAGCTGCCTGCCATGCAGGCATATTTCTAGATGTATCCTACCGTACTTGAGGAATTCTCCAGCTGGGAGTTCAATCTGCTTGTTCCGGGCCTCAAAGTAAAGGCCATCCTCAAACAGGTCACCTACAGGGCACAGGCCTAGAGCCTCCCAGGACAACAGGCCACGTGAGGAGAGCTGCATTGGGTGAGTTAGGGCATACCTTTAATGGCCGGGGAGCATGGGGGCGTAGTCTTCGTATATAGCACGGCATTGCGCAGGCAGGTGTGTGCTATGCCTAGCAGTGGAGTACAGTTTTGAGAGTGCTCTAGTATTTGGGAAAGTAAATTATGGAGCATCGCAGCTTGTAATTGTTCTGGTGTGAGCTCCGTTTCCGCCACATGGTGCCCCACCAACCAGAGTGTTGGCCACTTTAGTTGTGTCCTGTAGTAATATGGTATAAAGTCTGCTGCATTTAGGGCACCTTGGTCGATGGGGAAGTATTATAGTATGGATGAGGCAATCCGCCATCCCTCGTGTCCCATATTCGGTCACTCAATATAATGTTGAGGTCAATAAAGACTTTCCCTGGGATAAGCACTGGACAGTTTACAAAATGATAGCGCAACAGTGGTGAAAGTACCATTTTTGAAAGAACCACCCTTCCCACAACCATTAGTGTGACAGTGGTCCAGAATGCAACTTGAGCATTTATCGTTCCAGTCACAGTGCCCATGTTACCCTCAACAAAATGTCCTGTGGGGTGTGGAGTTACCTCCTGTTGTAGTAGAAAGATAAAAATGTTCGCAGAGTTCACCCTGAGCCAAAAAAAGAGAATGAAACTGGGCCAGCAAGCTGGTAAGGGGCTCAAGATCAATGTGGACGGACCGGATATAGAGCAACATGTCGTCTGTGTAGAGAGAAACCACTCTGCAGTATTTAAGGAGGCAGTTTGAGGGTCAAACACCAATAGTAGATTAATTTTCTGTGTTCATCTCTACGCCAATAGAACCGACGGGAGGTGAGAAGTGAAAAACTATAAGCCATCGCGGGTTGGGTTTCTTTTCATTTCACAACTTGGTTTTCATGCTTTGAATTACTAATCAGCACTATTCATATAGTCATGCGACTATAGTTACAATAACATGCCCTTGAATAATCATTAGAATCTTTATAGTCCATGGCCCAGTCGTGTTCCGGCCATCACCTTGCTGAAGTAAAAGTTCGATGCTCTTATCAGCTTCTCCTACAGTAAAGTATTAGTCTGCCAGTCATTTCAGCTACTACCTTTAGCATTGCAAGATACATATCAAACTGCCCCACTCTTTTCACAAGTAGCTGTTTAACCCATTAACGCATCTAAATAAAATATCTTTAAGAGAATGTCATGATATTCCTTCACCATCTTTAAGAAAATAAATATGAAGTCCTCATATTCCTTTATTCACCTTCATTCAATGACTCTAATTCAGAAAGCGTCCCGGTGCTGATGAGAGAGAGAGGCTAGCATATATAGTGTGTTAGGCTAATGTGAATCACTGTATCCGGTCTAAAGCCATGGTTGCTTAGTAACAGTAGGGTGCATTCTTCTGTTCCATCGTTTATGGTATAATATAGATCCTGACGTTATTTCACGGAGACATGTTCTCCAAATCCTTCAGTTCACCCAAATGTGTTTTTTTGATGCCTCATTGTCCGATCTCAGTTACATTAGCTTGTACTGCAAAAGCACAGTGGCTTCCATGTAATCAATTTACTCATGTAAGATGTTGTTGTCTGGGAGGAAAGAACCCAAGATCTCTTATCTAGGTATATTGTGTGGTCATCCATCCAATTACCATGTACAGCCCTCACCTGTATTAAATATCTTCCACACTATCAAATAGCACCACATTTTCCAGAACTGTCTCGAATTGCAGACAAGGTGAATGCAGAGATGCAAGAGGAAAACTGAGCCACTGAGGAGCACAAAAGTCTTGGAAAAGTGCCCTATGCATGCACCAGCAGGCATACCATGGGGCATGTGAGAGGTTGGCCTGATATATGCTGTCCACTAGTTATAGTGGGCACCCTGTATCAGTCCAAACAAACCCTTAATGGTTGTAGGTTAAAGACAACCTTTATTGAAAGCTATCCTAGTGGTAGCTATGGAGAGCAGCCTTCAGGCTAAGTCTTGAAGGAATGTAAAGCAGCTTGTTTTACCAGTCTATAATCTCTTGAGTTCCTAAATGAAGGATATCCACACCAGGTATATATATAAAATATATGTATTTATTATTAAACACACCCTCCTAGTCTCTTTATGAGACTAGAGGTCAAAACACAGAAGTTACACTTCAATAATCAGAGTAAAATAGCACAAATACACGTCCGGCCCTAGGGGCGAGCCAAACCATATACTAAAATAGTGGTATAAGAACCACAACTTAACTAGACAAGGCCTAGAGCCTGTAGAATCGCTGGGACCCCAAGGAAACACTCAAGGTAGGGACACAGGGGACCCACGGGGGCTGTGTGCAGTGTGTGAACACAGCCGCGAGCTTCCGTTAGCTTCTATGGGGAAAGTCGCGGTTAGATTTTTAAAGATTAGGGACACTTAGAAATGAGTCAGGACCAAACCCTTTTGGACTTAGGAAGATCTTGGCTGGCACCCAAGAGAGCACCGGAGTACTCTAGTTGCCTCACCCAGGGAAGCTGGGTGCATAGGTGTCTTTTGGTGTCGGGACGCATCGTCTATTTCAATGCGAGCTGGCGAAGAAGTGCTGCTGCCGTGAAGATGTGAGGTGTCCGAAGAGATCCAAGCCTGGATCGAAGATGAGAAGAACCTGAAAGCAGAGGGGACAGAGTCTGGATCACTAGCCAGTGAACAGGAAGGCGATGGAAGGCAATGGACAGATGTCCACCGATGTCGGGTGATTTCAGGTGAAAGGTGAAGCTCGACTCTTCAGCCACGAGGACCAGGAGGCGTCGAGGACGACCAGGAGCTGGATTCGAGCTGTCCCACGAAGGATGTCGAGTGCTGCAGCGTCGGTGCCCGGATTGGACACAACAAGCCTTGGCAACAGCAACCCACACAAATGATAAAGATGCTTCAGTGCAGACCAGCAAGGTCTGTGGGACTTACCACTTGGTAGGGAGTCGGGGCACGTCTGGAGCAACCAGGGAAGCCCAAGGAAATTCAAAGTCAACGGACCAGGGATCGCGAAGGGACCTCGAGACAAAACACAAAATAGTGGCCCCACGAGTCACTCGGAATGACCAGGCCGACAATCTTCGGTGGATTCAGTGCTCGAGGTGGGGGCTACAAGTCAGTCCAAGCATGACTTCAGGAGACGTCGAGAAGTCAATGTACTTGCAAAAGTGCACGGTGACCAGGAGTTCCGGTTCCATGCTACTCATGAGGGCTGCGGGTCTCAGCTTTGCTGGGGACTCGGGTCTGCCTCTGAGATGTCTGGAAATCCTCTCCCTGGGCAGAAAATACTTCAGAGTCCGGCGGGAGCTTCGGAAATGCAGACCTGCAAATTGCTTCGTTGGTGCCTGCCAAGCAGGGGAGTGACTCCTTGACCCCAAGGGAGATTTCTTCAGTCGTCTGATCTTTAGCAGAGCGTCGAAGGTCCAGGATTCGGCTTCAGAGTTTCGTCCAGGGTAATCTAAATTTCTGGTTACAGAGGTTCCTTACTTCTACCCAAGGAAGGGGTTAGACTAGCTCTGGGGATCCACCTATGGGAGGGTGTGGAAAGAGGGGTGGCTACACCCATTTCCTTTGCCCAGTTACGCGCCAGAGCAGGGGCTAGTAGTGCCTGAACCGGTTTGAGCTAGACTATGCACAGGGACACCAAATTTGCCCCCACTGCAGGACTTCAAAGCACTCAGAGTGCTCCCACCCAGCCCCAATACACATAATCCTGTCTGGGAGGTGGTTACACCTCCCTGCAACAGGAAACCTATTGTCCAGGCATCCCCTGTCGGAGTTTCGTTCAGCAGTAGGAGGCCAGACTTGTCTGTGGCTGCAGCATCCATTTTGTGATGCCAGGGCTCTATTTAGTTTCTACCGGGTAGACTAGTGCTGCCATGTCTCTCCCTCTAGAAGGGTGGGATCATACTCACACCAGTTACTGCTGTGGGGGTATGATTCTAAGATGTTTGACACCAAACACGACATGTTTCCGTGCAGCCAGTCCAAAGTTAGCATTTACCGTTTGGTTATAATGCACTTAAGAGTATATGGTCAGGCTGCACTACAAACCGCATCAGAGAAGGGTCTCCAAACGCTGCAGAGGGGCTCTGCTCATGCAGGGGCACCCTCTCACATAAGAACCAAGCACTCTGCCTTCAGGATTGATAAGGCCTGCCATAGGGGAGAGAATGTGTGTAGGTGTGTGTGTATATATATATATATCACAGTAAGGGGTGCATGCACCACCTTACCCAGGCTGCAGTAGCAGACCTGTGGTGTCATTTTAGGTGGCTTTCCAGGGGTGGCATAATACATGCTTCAGCCCCTGGTAGGCCTCTGGGGTACCATTGCCCTGGGTACATAGTATACCATATACTAGGGACTTATAAGGGAACCTCAGATCCGATCTGTAATGTACCTAAAGTACATGGAATCAATTTAGAGAGGAAGCAGCTAGGCTGGGGCCCTGAATAACCAGGGTCCCAGCCAGACTAAAGTCGAAAAACAGTGAAACACCAGCAAAAAGTGGGGGTAAACATGTGAAGCAGATCCTACTCTCCTACAGGGCACTGCAAGGGAGGTACCTCACCACCCCAGAGGATGCCACCCACTACTGCAGAGGTCTTCCAGCCTCCTGGAACGAGAAGGCCCCATTCCAGGATGACAGCCATGACCATAGCAAAATGGTTTCAGTTGCAACTGTCAACACTGGTGTATTCTAAATGCAGAACAGAAAGTCGGGCCTCAGCAGATTAACTCAGTGCCTCCCCTGGGTGCCAACAGTGTGTCAAATCCCATATCATCAGAGTGTTGGAGGAATCCTAGGTCTTGCTTTCAGCCACTTTGACCTCCTAAACACCAATGCATTTACAGTGTGATATCCAGTGGATAACAGACCTTGTACCTCAGCTCCTCCTCGTGCCCGCCATTTACATGGATGTTTAGGGTAGGTAAAGCTCAGGTGCCACACAACCTTATCTGATAACAGAAGCAAGCCTGTGTGTCCCTATTATGTGACCTTTGGACTTGGCCCTTTTTGCAGAGTTACTCCCAAACTTTTTGCTGCTTCCTCCTATTTTTTTCCTGACCGGTTACTGGTTTTAGGACTCTGGGCACATTACCACTGCTAATCAGTGCTAAAGCGCATATTCTCTAACTAATTTGTTATTATGATCGGTTCTCCGATTGGCATATTTTGATTTACTGATCTGTCCCTAGTAAAACGCACTGGGTGTGCAAGGGCTGGTAAATTAAATACTACTAGAGGGCCTGCAGCACTGATTGTGCCACTCATATGAGTAGCCCTGAAAAGATGTCTCAGGCCTGCCACTGCAGTGCCTGTGCGCAGTATGCCAACTCATGTCGACTTGGCAAGTGCACTTGCCAGTCCCTAACCTTCCCTTTTCTTACTTATAGGACACCCCTATGGTATGCCCAACGTACCCCCCCTGGGTAGGGTACAGTGTATGTGAAAGGTAGGACATGTACTGATGTGTTTAACATGTCCTGATAGTGAAATACTGCCAATTTCGTTTTTCACTATTGAAAGGCTATCTTGCTGCATAGAACAGAATGGGGAATGCTTTCTTTTTTTTTTTTGTCCTCATCTCACCATATAGCACCTGCAATAAAGAGCAGTAAGCCATCCTTTGGACCTTAACTCCCCCGGGCCTCTGCATGTGCATTGGCTATAGGCCTACCCAGGACAACTTCTTTATGAAACTAGGTGTAATCATAGGACCTGGGGGCACTAGATCAATCTCAGGTCTCTCCCCCAAATTACGAGTGGTGACCAAATGGTGAGTTCCGTACCATCCAAGTGTCCAAGATCTAATCGGGCCGCACTAAATAAGGCACTCAACCATTTCTCGTAGAGTGGGGGTAATGGATCCTTCCACAGCTTACAAATCTCCCTTCTGGCAATAAGAATTAGATACATAATCAAGCCTTTTTGGGGAATGCTTTCTAACATTTTACAAGCATATCACCTCATAGGCATAAGTTAGAAAAATAAAGTGTAGGCTTTCTGAACTCAGAATGTAATAACACATCTTTTATGAAAGATGTTTTTTAAATTGTGTGTTTGAAAATGCCACTTTTAGAAAGTAGGCATGTTCTTGTTTAACCATTCTATGTGCCTCTGCATGTTTGTGTATGGACTGTATGGTTTTGGAGTGACAGGGGCTGGGGAGGTGCATTCTCTCAGCCAGCCACCTGGGGAGGGGAGGTTGGGGGGGGGAAGGTTGATGTGTTTCGTGACTTTCCTGAATGAATCCGGGCTGGGCTGAATAGACCTGGCCTGCATTCAGAGTAGGGGAGGACTCCAAACTTGCACATAAATAGGCCCGGTCTGCATTTACAGTGGAGGGAGGGAGATTTACCTTACACCTGAATAGGGCCTGTCTGCCTTACACAATGCTTTCTCCACCTCCTGCCGGGAAGCTGCACAAGAGAGGACAGAACTGGTTTGGACTGAGCTCCGAGACCCTTGCATAAAGAGAACTAAGACATTTTGGGGTATAAGTATTAGACCCAAAACCCCTGAACTTTAGACTTCTGGAATCAAGAGAAACCTTAGCCAAGGAGAAGAACTACTGCCATTGCTGTGCGTCTGGGATTGCCTGCAGTTTCTTCCAAAGAAAGGAGAAGGACTTTGCTGCGTGCTGTGTCCCCTGCTTGAGGAAAGTCTCCAAGGGCTTGAGTAGAGCTTGCCTCCTGTTTTGAAGTCTCAGGAGCACAAAGAATTCACCCCCAGCATCCCTGAACTTCTTTGCTGGGAGTTCTGACCTGCCAGGTGTGCCTGTGGCTGTGTGAGGCCTCTGAAGGTTGTTTCTGCTACTGGGAGCTAGAAAGCAATCAACAACAAGAAAATAGTTGCATAGCTATTCTTGCAACAGTTTTTCCGACGCAACGCCGTGGTGCGAGAAGAATCTCCCAGCACCACCGCGCCGCTGCTGAAACAGACGCCTGTCGCCGCTGCAAGAATCGATGCATCGAGGGATCTCGGCTGAAGAAATCGACGCGGCGGCGTCTAGCAGAGCTGCATCGTTCACCGACACACCCCGGATTCCATGCATCGCCCCTGTACGGCAAGTTTTCCCCAACGCATCACCCGCAGATCGGAGTCGCCTCAGAATCGACATCGCTTGCCTCTACAGACCGGACTAGACGCACCTCTTCCCTGTGTCCAGCGAAACGGTTGCATCGCATCCACGGTCTCAGGGATCGACGCCTCTTTGTTTATCGACGCTTCCCATTGCTGCAGCTGTTTGACTTGGTGAATTTTGTCGCAACGACAGGTACTTTGCAAGAACTCACGCATCCATAGTTTTCTATGGACTCAGTGGCTAAAACCTTTTGAAAGTAATCTTTCTTAATACTTGTATGTTGGATATTTATTGTTTTGGTCTTGTTAAATTTAGATAAAGATACTTTATTTTCTAAACTGGTGTGGTATCCATTTGTGGTGTTATCACTGTGTTAGTGTTGGTACAAATGCTTTACATATTGCCTTTGGGATAAGCCTATCTGCTCATGCCAAGCTACCAAGGGGGTGAGCAGGGGTTATCTAAAGTGTGTATCTCCCTTACACTGACTAAATCAAGGGTCCCTATTTAGATAAAAGAACCTACCTCTGCAAACTATAGACCCCTATTTCTAACAGTGACAAATATCCTTGACCTTAGTGATAGGTGAAGTCTCATTACATGGCACCTGTCTTCAGGTCTAGATCATTAATGCACCAGTAAGATTTGCAGGGGAGGTTATTTTTAACAGTGAGTGACATTTTAATTTTGTTTTCATTAGGAATTTCCCTACATTTCCTAAAGAGGACACTATATTTTGCAGCACTTCACCTCTGCTAAGAATGGCAATGAGGGTTTTTTCTACGCTAAAAAAAGCGCATGATCAGGCACATGTGATCACTTTACGCTAGGTGTGGCACTGTTCACACCCATCATCCCTTTGCAGTTTTACCTTTCTCCTCCCTTCCATCATGTACTATACTCACTTATTGTTTTTTGTTAGTTCTGTTCCCCTGCTAGTGACTTTTTTACTTTAAATGTCGCTCTCATTATTGGGTTTTATTAACCGTAGCCCCCCACCCACATCATGTAGGACAGATGAAAACTCCCACTAGTGCCGTAGGCGTGACCATGTGCAACATTTTGTTTCGGGGGAGGGAGGCACTGATTTTTTATGATCTGGCCCACCTTCCCCTCAGGTTGGCAGTTAAACTGCACTGTAATGATCCTCGTATTGTAATTTTACTCCATTTTCGCCTGAGCTACTTGCTGCCCTAGAATTCCAAGCTAGTGACTGCTATTGTGTCGACATTGAAAAAGAAACGCTGCTCTTCATGACGGTGCCTTTGCAAAGGGAAGGACTTGCTTCGCAAGTCTCCCTGTGCATCACCTAGGTAACAAGAGGATTGTCAGGATGCTGATCAGACAAGCTAATAGCTATTTTGCAAATTAGTTCTCCCGGACTTTCATTTTAGCACATATACGAGGACAGTACAAAGGCAAATAGGTTTGATCATCTTCCTATCACAGAGACGTGTTGAAGCTTATGAGCAAGGAAATGTTGAAACAGAACATTACTTGTGTTCAGAAGCAAGGACAGATGGTTATTAAGTCTGCGCAGAGATGTTATGTCTCGTGGTAAGCTCTTAGAAAACACAAAATAGCAGCGAGTAGGACGACAAAACCAGAGAAACATTTTTACCAGATCCGCAAAGCCAATGCAATTATATGGATGGAGGCGAACCTTTATTTAGTATTCACCCAGGGTTCATTTAAACCTAATGGGCAGTATTATGAAAAATGCCCCAAGGTCGAGGCGCAACAGATGTTTGTGCCGTGAGCCCAAAGGGCACTTTACTAATACAGTACCTGGACAGCCCCTACAATATGGATCATTCTACAAGATAGATCACACTTCCAAAAAACGTGCACACCCACAATCCCAAGTGGGTGTTCCCTCAATTGCATGGAGACATGGATACATAAAAATAGGTTAAGGGTTTTATCCCTGCGCCACTGTTCTACAATGGGTGCCGGTGCAAATAATCTATGGAGAGGCCCGCTAGTTGTGTGGATCATCCCCATGGGAGAGGGGGCACAGAAGTCCCAGGCCCCCCAACCATCTTTCACCAGCTGGGTGCAGTTACACAGATACCAGCTTTTGAGGGATTCCCTGCACCCTCTTAAAAGCCATACCACTGGGCCATTAGCACTGAAAGGCAGTCTGGCATCTTCAAACAGCTGGTCCACTTTCCAAAGCCATGTGCTCCCTAGTGCAGGCATACGTTCACACCAGCACTGGGGATAGCACATTTTAATATGGCTCACTGTCCCAGTTTGCACCAGGTGCATCCTTAAGAGCAGTGCTTAATTTGTTAAAAAATATAATAATATGTTTCAGGGCCCTCATCAGGAGGCCACAGCAGCTTGAACAACCCATTTACCCTACCAGCGGTGCCAATGACAGTATGAACACAACTACTAATCATCACACTTTTACAAGCGTGACTATTCAGAATACTCCAGGCCCCCAAAGCTACAAGAATGGCTTGAGGCGCAGATTTTTTTATGTAGATTGAAATAAACAGCTGTTGTGTTCCTCTCAAATTACACAGCGCCACCATGTGGCAGACTGTCATAAGTACCAGTGCTGACTATGAAGTTCTGGTGCCAAACACCGGAAACCATTGGCTCAAACTAAGCAATGCTTAAGAGGGTATTCCAGACGCAGACCTAGCGAGTGTACCGTTTTAGGTAACCGCCCCAGGTCGTATTTGTCCTTCCCTGTGGATCCTAAGGTCTGCATAATGTGCCTTAGACAATGTAGATGTCTGGCAAAGAGCAAGAATATAAATCAACTTTCCTGAAAGGATTTTTCTGTCTGATATGGTACCTGTGCACCCTTTTGAGCTGATAGATTATGATAAGAGGGCCATGACTCCTTCAAAAGCAAAACAGTTTAAAATAATGTAATTGTTAATGTCATCTGTGATAACAAATGACTTTATAAATGGCAACCGCTGACATCTCACAAGCCGGCGCGGTGCGTCCATTGGGGCGTTACCCCCCCGCCCGCAGCTCCCTCGCCGTCTCTGAACTTAATTTACTTAAGTTCAGAGACGCGGAGGGAGAACTAACAATCATGTCAGTCAGCATGACGTCGGACCGCCCACCCCCTTCAGAGTCTGACTGACATGCATTGTCAGACCAGCCAGGGACAGGCAGCAGCACAAGTGCGCATGAGTGGGGAAGGTGAGCGAATTCTTCGCCCGTGTCCAGTCATGCGCACTTGTGTTTCCACTGGCTTGCGCATGTCCCTCGGTCTCCTAATGGGCAGGCGGCGGGCGAAGAGGAACCGTGCCCTAAGCCAATCCTGGCGCTGCACCAGCGGCAGGATTGGCTGAGGGGTTGCCACTCCAGTGCTGTTCCTGTTTGAAGATGCGCCTTTGCCAACGCCGACCAGGAGCAGAGGCGGTCAGGTAAGTTTTCATTTTCTTAAATCTTATTCTCCCTCGGGCCCCCCGCACGACACCCCCCCCCACCCCCCATGAGAACTGCGAGCCGCGACTAATAGCGCAATGTAATTAAGGTTACCCCGGGGCTCTCGAGAAATATATTTGCGGCAATAGTTGCGATACGATTTAATCTGATTATTGTTGGGTCAAACTTGCGTAGGAAACCTAATTCTGACATGCGTTTTTACATATGGGGGCTCTACATACGCCCGAAAAGCTGAAAGGTTCTATTAGTTGTGATTTCTTTACGTGCCAAACTTGAAGTCAGCAGAACGAAGCTGATCCATGAAGATTTGGCTGCAATGGGAGAGGATGCAGGCGTCTGGTTATCCTTCTCCACTCGCCTGTTGGTTGGTCCGCCTGCCCCTTTAAGGCTGTGTCCAGGTTACCACCCCAGGCGCACATCCCTCGGCCCCGGTACAAAAGGGACCTCAGGTAACAGGCAGTGTGGGGCCGGCGGGGAGGTCGCCAAGGAGAGTGCTCTGCTAGAACCAGCAGGAGGGCAGAGGCGAAGACGGGGCAGAGAGGGAAGAACGAGGGTGTCAGAGCTGCACCCCTCTTGCAGCATCCGGCACCGATTATTGCTTGAGGATCAAACAGCAGGCAGAGGCGACCAGGGACCAGGTGAGGAGCTTTGTAGACCGGCCTTACCCCTCAACACCCCTTTCTGGGTAGCTGGCACCCTGTGCTCTGTGGCAGAATCTCCAGCAACACTTATAGAGCCATATATATATATGGGCGGGTTGAAGGTAAGGGGGTCTCGGCAGCCTTTGTGAGTGTCCGTCAGCGTATTTGTGCCCAGTGCGGCCAGCCTACTTGCGCGGCGTGGCTGTGTCTTGCGTTGTTAAGGTACGGAGGTCATTAATAGGTTTAGTGTTGTTCGCTGCACTAGGATTTTGTAGCTGCGTTCAGTTGTGTGCTTCCTACAGCGTTACCCTTTTTTAGCTGCAAAACAAAACACTTTCTCAGTGTCAATGTCTGGTTTGATATTTAAGTGGCAGCGCCTTGTTAAAAGACAGGGTAATGGAGGGTACGTGAGCTAGTATGTATGTGCAGCATTATACATAATAAAATAAGCATTGTTCTTTATGTGTGCTGTGCAGTAAGATTGTGTTATCTGCACTGGTGCTGTGCATGTGTTGATTTAGTTGCAGTGTAGCTACAGGAATATTGTATCTCTGTGTTGTATAATAGAAGATAACATCTACTATCATCCTCATTCTTGGTACAGCTTAAAGTAAATAAACGCACCTGCGGGGTAATATAAGCCCCCTTAGGCAATGTGCTGCATTAGGGTCAGCTCACTGTGGGTTCTTGGAAAGCTGCTGGCTATAGGAGTGTTAGGGCAACCTCATCTCGTCGCCATATTTTGTGGAGAGGCCCCCGCCAGGGGAGTGAATTGTGTTACACATTCCAATAACGATGCAAAGATTTCAAAGGCAAACTTGCATTTTGCCTATGGAGCCTTCCATGTATAACTCAATATTTTCCGGGCTTTTGTTGTAATTTGATTTGAAGTAGGGAAAGCTGGTCAGAATTTTAGACCGCGACATTCACATTTGAAGCAATTGAATTTGCCTTCTGTGTTTTTTTTATTTGTTAATTGACCGTTATGTCCACTGTTGATGGCGATGTTCACATGTGAATTAATTGAATTTGCCTTCTGTGGGTTTTCAGATTGCTTAGGTGCGACATTTCCACAGTTTCAGAGTACTGTACAATTTGGACACTACAGTAACTGTTTAACATATTAAATGCAGTAAAATGTGAGAAAGTTTTTAATGTGTTTAAATAGTTCAAGACCACACGTTCACAATTGCTTTATAAACCCCCTTCCTTTTTTCAAATTTGCTTTGAAATGCACCATTTGCCACGGTATTCCTCAAAATTTTCTCTGGGGGAGAAACCCCAAACACCCTTTCTGTAGGTCATCCTTGCGCGCTTCGCAAGCTTGCGATTTAAGACTCATACCCAACTTTTATGCCCTGCCACTTTCAAATGTCACCAGCCGTCACTGCTCACAAGTTATGTTATCTCCTCATTTGGGATATCATCTAATGTTGCGTGAGGATATCAGCAGTGAAATATGGGGCTGGTAAGTAAGCAAACAAAAAACAAAGCAAATCAGCAAACCCAACAGTTTTCATGTTTTGGATTGTACTCCAGACACTCCTCCTGAAGTTATTTTGTGAAATAATGTTTTATACTATCAATTATTAGCTGATGCTGGAAGAGAAACTTAACTTTCTTCAGCAAGAGGTTTTATATTGAGTTGAGGCATTTGTTAAAATATAGTTTAACTAGTTGAAAGCTGCCCATAACCTGACCCCAAGTACATGCTGAGTGGCAGTTGCTGCAGCAGTAACCAGCAGTCTCTGGGAGTGGCCTTTGGCTAGGTCCTGTGCATCACGCCCTGCCTGTATACCTGCTCTAGAAAGAGGGGTTCTCTGCCCAGTTTGTCTCAATTGGCATTGTGGTAGGGGCCCTGATCACAGGATCCACTGGGCAAGGCCTGCCACACTCCATGGCAGGCACTACAGACTCAAGAACCCCTAGCACAGCCTGCAGTTTCTGCCTCGCCGATTCTGTACATTTCCAATGCCCGCCCATGCTTACAAAAAAGTTATGGACATGGACTTTGGTCATTCTTTGTACTCACATTCACATGCCATCTACTCGACAGGACCTTTGTCTTTGCCCTGCATGTTCTGGTCACAGGGCATTGCCTATGATCACCCGGCGCCCACTCCATCTGTCCTTAGAAACTACGGGACACACCCTTCCACTATGCCATGCAGGTTTTGGGCCGAGGGTGTAGCCGACTCCATTCCCAGGCCCTCTACTCACTTTGGATAGCCTAACTCTGTGCCCAGTGTACACTGCTCACACCACCAATACCCATTTGACTCAGCATGTGCCCATGTCCTGTGCCCAGATTATGGTGCCTTTTGGCCTTGTAAACAGAGTATTACCATTAGCCTCATCCTGAACGCGGCCACCCGTTTCCTCTGGTCTTGACTTGCAGCCCCCCCCCCCAATACCACCACTGGGCCGGCATGATACTGCTTTCGCCCATGCACGCTTGTCACCACATTTGTCTGTATCTGTAAACTGCATGGGGTACCTAATAAATCACCAATATGTAGAGCCTATTCAGACTTAACACACTAGGGGGAAAATATGTTGATTGTGTCCAATGAGCTGTGGTCTGACCTTTCTCCTTGACCGTAGTACCTTCTAGGCACACGACTGAGCCTTCAACCTTTCAAAGGAATCTCTTGGGGAATTTCAACCTAATAACCTATAACTTTCCAAGACCAAATCTAGATGGCCTTCTCGCCTTATTTCTAGCAAGAAAGGAAAACATTTGTATGTAGATTCATAAACGTTAAGCTGAGTTTGGGAACCCAGTGGGCAAATGTAGCTGTTTTTCTGATAAAGACCTTCTCCTTCCCTCTGGAAATCGCTCCAGCACTCGTTGGGCTGAGGTGCGCCCAGCTGGCCCTGCCACAGGCTCACACGAATATTGTACACAGCACCCTGCACAAGACGGTTGACTGAGCTAAAACGATAGGCTCTTCTTAATCAGATTCCACCTTTTGAAATAAATATAAATTCGGAATGGCTTCAGGAAGCCACTGCAGAAACTATCCCGAAATTTTCTTTATCTTCCTTAAAACTCAGTGAACATATTTACACCAAAGTAATCCTGAAATATGAATTGGGTCACACACAGTCTTCCCCCTATCAGTTTTAGGCACATGCGTACGTTTTGCGGCACTTTTCATGCTGAAGAGTCAAATGAGCCCACAAGATTAATGACCAGACATACAGATCATGTAGACTACCAAACTAGACCGTCAGTGCATACTCTACTTCATATATGGATAGTTTTGATTTAAATTGACAACTTGCAAAACGCAAACCTGCCTGACTTGCATGAAGAAAACGTGTCATCCCGAGTCCCCTCTCCTTATCACATCCTATATACACCCAGCACGCCGCTGGTGACCTCCACAAAAGCGGCTGGAATGTTTTGAATCAAAGGAATTCTCAGTTAATCAAATATCAGGAAATGCTTCACATTTTCCATAACTTCAAGTATGAAATCTCAGGAAGTGGGTCATTCCAATCATAATCAGACTAGAAAATCTAAACCAGGGGCCAAAGTTATTTTGCAGTATGTTCAAAATATGTTTTTAAGAGTTCTGTCAGGGGGATTGCTGTCAGTTATACCGCAAGAAACACAGGGTGGCATTACAATGAAAAGTCTCCACAGAAAAGGTTTATATTGAAAAAGAAGCCATAGTAGGGTGGTGTAAAAGGGTGCTTTGCTGAAACGTGCACTTTGGAGTCTGTAAAAATCCCACAAGAAAATTCGACCAATCCGGCCATTTCTGAAAAACTTCACTGGATTCAATATCAGAGAGAAATTCAGGGCTGGCTCTTTGTCTTGTTATACAATTCGTCCTAATAAACTAGCTTTTAAGGTCGCCCACCTTCCTCTCCATGTTTATTTAATAGGCAGCTAATATCACTTATTCTGCTCCTTTCTGAAATAATGTCAACATTTTTTATAGCAGCCTCAGACGACTGCTTCTCCTGATATTCTAGCTCCTATTTTGCGAGAATCGCTCTTTACATTTGCTATCGCAGCTGGTAACACCTGGCTTGTTGTAATTTATAAAGTGCCTGTATTCCCTCTTCGAGACAGCGGTGCTTTATAAAACTTAAGAAAAACAAATGATACAAAAGCACTTGAGGGGGGAAAACAACAAAAATGCTGCTTACAATAAAAGGGCATTAAGTTGTTAAAGTGGGGCTGAATAAACGAAGGTGAGCGCAATAAAAACATAACTGACAAGGCGCCCACCCCTATGTCAAGCTGTACACTGTCATTTGATTTCTAGCTAAATATTCTACTCTGAGCCTTCCACATACGTGTGGATACATGCTATGTATGTTGGACCTCGCTCTGTACACACGTGTTTTTTAATCTTCGTGCACGTGTGTTCCAATTAACAGAGCTTTAAATGGGTAGGTTTTGTGCGGTACTGAGTACCTGCACTTTTCATCGAAAGGGAGAGCGCCTGCACTTCTCAGCATTGCTGCAATACACTTAATGGGAGAGTACCCAGAGTACGTGGCTTTTCCATATCGGAGGTTTTGTGTCCATTCTTCTCTGTCTTTCCGAGTCTCGGCTTTTCAACCTTTCAGAAGAGTTAGTCTCGTACGCAGAGGAGTTGCCGGAAGCCTCACAACCCAAAGATTTTTGGGCTCCACTGACTGTATATTTATTGAGCCACGCTGCTGAGTGATTGGTTTCTACTTCTCTACATGATTTCTTCCCTTATGTGTCTGGCCAGGACTTATTGGATTCGGACTTCACTTTTTCTGAACTGTCATTTATATGTGCACACATGGCTTATTGGACTCGAAACTTGTATGCTATCACACTGTTCAAGTGCTTGGGGGAGGGGGGGGGGTGTTTTTTTTTCGTAATCTTTATGTAACATGGTAAATTTGGCTGGCATCGAGAGGATTGTAGTACTGCACCCCTGTTTTGGGGCTTTGTGTATACATGTTGCAAGCCTGTTAACAAATAAAAAAACAAATTCAAAAAAGAAGTTAGTCTCACCGCGGGGACACACCAGTTGGTTTAACCAGGCACTCTAAGTGATTTTACTATTATTATAATTCTCAGGAGCAAACAGGCACTCTAAATAGCGAGTACCTGCACTTCTATATTTCCATTGAAAGCACTGTGCATTGTAAAACTCTTTGTTCGGCAGACTTTAGGCGCTGCGAGGGTAGAATATAGAAAGCACCTTATGGATTTCTGCATCCACAATAAATTTCCAAAAGCTTCCACCCTGTTAAGATGCATCATATTATGTATAATAAAATAAAATGGAGACATGCTTCAAAGGAGCATCAGGTGTAACCGCCTTGGTACAAAGCGTACAAAGCGTACAGCTGCACAGCGGACCTACTACCAGAGATTTGAGAGGAGCTGGCAACCTTTTCCCCGGTCGTCCTGCGATTAGCCGGCAAGAGCGCGAAATCCCGGGCTTGTGGCTGGAGCGCATCCTTTAAAGAAGACAATCGCTGAAAGAGGGTGCGACCTGGTCTTCAGTACCTTAATGCCCTCGGGTGATTGCTGCGCTCTATAAATCTCAAAATCAAATCAACTCACTCAAACCCCCAGTAAGCCTAAAAGGCAAACAAATGATGACTCGCAAAGCAGGCTGTCGTGGGCAAGGCAAAGCATGACTAGTACCAGCACAGTGGGAAGCCAAAAGCCTTACACGGGAGAAAGCTAGGAAAAGGTGCTGCAGTGATCTGCTGGGAATACGAGAAAGGTGACAGCAGGTCGGGCCGTCAATGTAAATTCAGGCATGTCTGCAGCACCAAGAGGGGCGCATGGGGATGGTGGGCCCCCAGAGAGTAAATGTCGAAAGGGCAAGGGATCAACCCAAAAAACCGACTTGCAGCCCCATTGGGGGCTGCAGGGTGGAATTGTGGTGCAGGAAGGATGCAGGGAGAGGGCAGAAGCGATGAATGCTTAGGGCACCCACACCCATAAACATGCACAGACTTTGGCAACTGCTCAAGGAATACCAAAAGAGGGCACTGCCCGACACTGTTGGACCACTTTATATTGGGCTAGCAGAGCTGCTTGGAGTTCCGCTAGCACACAACAAGATGGCAGGTCCGGTAACAAAGCTGACATTCCTTGAGATCAAGCTAGACTCGACGGAGAGGGTTTACAGGTTACCCAGGGAGAAAGTCCCTGACCTGAAGCTAGCTATAGTGTGTATGAGACGCAAAAGGGAGGCAACAGTGAGTGAGTTGCAGCAATCCCTGGGCAAGCTCAACCTTGCTGCAGAGTAATCCCGGCCGGCAGAGCATTTGTGAAGTGGATGGAAGGACTAGCAAGGGGACTGAATAAAAATGTTTTAAAAACACCACTGCGTCAGACAGTGGGAGTGAGGCTGGGTCTAGAACAATGGTTAACCTTTCTAGCAGACTTTAATGCCACATTGATTTTGGGGGGGGGGGGGGGGTGGTGTGACAGCAGCATAGTTGGAACTGTTCATGGGCATAGAAGGTGGTGAAGGGTCCAACGCTACCTTGGCCAGGACGTGGTGCGAGGCGCAATGGCCCAACAAACAGAAAAATAAAGGGGTCACAAGGAACATAACACTCCTCAAGCTATTCCCAATCGTGTTCCCATCCCAAGTGTGAAAGGAAAATCGGGCTAACAAGTAGGTTACTCTATGATCAGACAACCACACAGTGGTGCAACTGGTGAACAGTAGTTGAGCTGGAGGCACCAGGGTCTTGTGACTTCTGTGCCACCTAGTGAGTTGTAGCGGAGCGCGAATTCAGTTATTAGAACAAGGCATGCTGGGTTGTGTTGTTTACAAATATGGCTACCATAGCCAAGCAGAGTCAGGGGAGGGTTCTTGGGGGGAGGGGGGGGAGCAGGTTGCTGGGTTGGGGAGTACAATTCTAATCTATATCTTAGAATGTCAATAGGTCGTGATTTAGAAGAAGAGAAAAAATCCTTCAATACGAGACACTTTAGCCCAGATTATTTTACTAGAATCCCATCACACCAAATCTGAATGTGTAGATATTTTCAAGACTCAGAGATGGGTGCAGCAGATTATGTGCAGGGACCAGACCAGTCATACAATAGGAGTGATTATTCTGATTAAAAACAGTCAAGGGCCTCTATACTGTATTATAAGGTCGAAAACAAGGGTAGATGGGTCATCACAATTGTAAAAATATCAAAATCTACACGCTGGTGGGATATTATGGCCTGAATATAGATGATAGAGAATCCCTACAAAAGGTATGCTTAGAGCTGATACACATCCCACCCCATAATAATGTCAGGGGATTTTAACGTTGTGATGGACAACTTCTTGCATATGTCAAGCAATAATAGATCACAAATTTGCTCTAAGACACAAGTATATATAAAATCCCAGATGAAACAGCTGAGTTTGTGTGATATCTGGCGAGAGAGGAGCGGTGTAGATGGGGGATAAGTATCACAATAAAAAATCTAAACCCCGGTCTAGGATAGATTACTTCTTTGAAGATCCGTCAAGGAAGATATTCAAAATGTGCATCATCTGGCTGCCCATTTGCCTGACCACGCCAGGGTGATTTTAGAACTGGAAATAGATTCGCCAGAAGCACAAGAAGGTGGACGTTAAAAGATCAGGAATGTTGAGATTAACATCAATTCCACCTCTCTACATGCAGTATGGGACTCCTTTAAGGCTTTTATAAGGGGCATCCTGATTAGCCTTTCTGCCCAGAAGAATAGAGAACGCAGGAAAGTGGTTGTGGAATTAGAACAGGAGATTGCATTCTTTGAAAGAAAACTTTGGGATCAGCAGGGCCTGGAGGAGTCAAATGAGATCTTGTTAAGGAGATCAAGGAGCGGATGGCCAGTTTGGCTGACGTCGTAAAAGCTAGGGTCAGGGCTAAGTTAGTGCATTTTGAATATAGCTAAAATCGGGGAAATTCTTGATCTGAGGTTTTGAGATCATTAGGCGGAAGGAAGGGCTTGATTTTGTTAAGTAGTTTTAATTTGTAGTTGGCACTCCTTGTGGTGGTCAATGTGTGACCTCATGTTCAGGTTAGGGTTCAGTATGATTCCCAGCAATTTGGCGGAGCCGGCCAGGGTTCGGTCGGAGTTTAGGGAGTCCATAAGCTTTATCCATTCTTGGACCTGGTGGGTTTGTCCGTCGATTGAGAGGAGAAACATTTCCATCTTATCTTGGTTGAGGAGTTTTAAGTGGTTGTGTGATAGCTAGTTTTGGATTTTTGTTTGAGTATCGTTTAGATGGCGTATGTCTTCTGGGGAGATTACTTCCAGGTAGAGCTGGATGTCGTCTGCATAGAGGTGGAAGGTGATGTTGGCTTGTTTGATTATGGTAATGAGTGGCTCCATGTAGATATTGGAGAGTAGGTGAGAGGACTGAGCCCTGTGGAAAACCTCTGGTTATAGTAGAGGTATCTGAAGTTGCATTGTTTATTTTGATTTGTTTAAAGCGGTTGTGAAAAAAATGTGAACCATTTCAGCACCATGCCGTCCCCTCCAATCTGTTGTTTGAGGGTGTTCAGAAGAAGTTTGCGGTCCACTGTGTCAGAGGCCACAGATCGGTATAGAAGGATGAGCAGGCAGCAACGGCCGGCATCCATACATTTGAGATGTCATCTGCTATATTTAGTAAGGCTGTTTCTGTGCAACAGCCCTTTCTGAAGCCTGATTGGTGAGAATCCAGGAGATTCTAAGTGGCGATATGATGGTCGAGTTGGAGTAGGACATTTCTCGAGGATTTTGGCCAGAAAGGGCAGGTTTGAGATTGGCTTGAAGTTGTTGAGGTCCTCAGGGTCTTATCCTTTTTGTTTTTGTAGTGGAGAGACTTGACCAAGTTTTAGGCAGTCTGGCATAACCCGCCCCCCCGTGCTTAAGGAGCTGTTTATTATCATCATCCAGAGGGGGGTAATGACGTTAGATTTATTGCCACCTAATAATTCAAAATCTGCTCCAGCTCGTGTGTCAATCCGACCAACCATCTGCTTGAACTCACATACCCTCTCCCCACTAATGATCACATCTAACTTTTGTTAATTGAAACCACCACAAAGAAACTGGAGTAAATGTATGGAATTATTTAACTGAGGGCACAAGATTAATCCCAAAAACCATTGGATTAACCACTAACCTTGTAATTCGGAGTAGCATGCTGCATTATGTAAAGCGCTTAAACGTCTCATCAGGGGTAATGAGCACTATCTAAATAAAAGTGACAATACAACACATAACCCTCCTGGCCCACAATATTACTATAACACTCAGCAGTCGAATAGCCGATTGCAGTTCTTACAGTCTGTATAACAATAATGATATATATATCTCCATATCCAAGAAAGAAGTGACTCAAACAGATTGACTAAAAGAACAAAAATATATTTCCAATACAACATTTCAACTTCCGCCTTCCTCAGGTAGTACAAGATGGTTTGCTCACGGGCTGCACAGATGACAGCTGAATTTTCAAAAAGCATGAGTGAAGATTACATTTGGAATGTAGAATCAATGCAGTCCTTAGAGCTCTTGAGATATGCAGTAATCGGGTTGTATTGTCAGTAATGTTCAGTCCATCTGGATGCAGTGATTTTAAACGGTACATCCAGAAGTTTTCCCTGGAGTCCAGTAGTTCTTCCTTTGAGACGTGTTCCACTGGGAAAATCTTCAAATCCGATAGCGAATGATCCACAAGGGTAAAATGATTGGCTACAGGCTGGTCAATTTTCTTAATTATTGCAGATTTGTGGTTCCTGAATCGTGTACGGAGGTCATTCACTGTTTGGCCTACATATTGTTTTTTTACAGCTTTGCTGTTGGCACTGAATCACATAAATAATGCATGTTGAGCAACATGTAAGATGCTGCCTTATTGCATAGGTCCTTCTCGTAACATAACTTGTTACTGATGTTTGTAAAAGGTATTCACACGTGATGCACTTTTAGAGTCACAGCAATGAACCCGTGCATTTGTTACAGCTTGCTTGAGTTCAGCTCTCACAACAAGAGATCATAAATTTGGAGCTCTGCGGTAAGCAATGACTGGTGGTTTTGGAAAAACCTTTTGCAATTTTTCACAAGTAGACAGTAAGGAAAATGTTTTTTGTATTATATTTCTGTAGTTGGGAGCTGGTGGATGATAGTCAACTACAAACGGAGTTCTGTCACTTTTGTTTCTGCCGTTGGTATTCCAAATAAGTGCTTCTCTGGGCAACTGCAAAGACTTGTCAATTTGTTGCTGTATGATATGCAGAGGATAGCCTCGCCTTTTAAATAATGTAGTAAGCTCCTGTAGATGGACTTTACAGGTTACCTCATTGCTGCAGATGCGTCTTATTCTGAGATCTTGGCTGTAGATGATGCTCAGTTTAGTGTGGTGTGAGTGACATGAAGTCCAGTTTTGATACAAATGAGCATCTGTAGGCTTGTGGTACAGATCAATTGTAATTTTGTGTTCATGAATGGTGAGTAGCACATCCAGAAAAGGCAGATGATGCTTCTGTTTAGTATTGGTGCTAGTAAATTTGATGGAAGGATGGATATTGTTGATATAAGCTGTAAATGGTTCCAATGTTCTACTACCTGTACTCCATATTATAAATATGTCATCAATGTATCGTAGCCATACCAGTAGTTTGAAGCTAGAAGTAGCAAGTATACAGTTCTCTAGTTTGCCCATAAAGATATTTGCATAGGATGGAGCCGTCCGAGTGCCCATGGAAGTCCCTTGTATCTGCAGATAGGGTTTACCATTGAATGTACAATAGTTGGATTTAAGGATAACTCTTGCAAAGTTGGTAAGCACATTTGTTGATGGCTATTTCACAGTTCTTTTATTAAGAGCTTCAGACAATGCCATAAGCCCATCCTCATCTGGTATATTGGTGTATAATGATGTAACATCAAATGTAGCCAGAAGAGTATCATCAAATGTGTAGGTTTGGTTTAATTTTTCAATAATCTGAAGGAAGCGACTGGTATCTTTAACAAATGATGGAAGTTCCTGTACAATGGGCTGGAGGTGCAGGTCGACAAATAAAGATAGTCTCTCAGTGGCTGTGTCATTGCCAGAGATGATGGGACGGCCAGGATTGTTCATTTTGGGAAGCATATATAATCTCCCAGGTCTTGGTTTGGGATGAACAAGTATATCTGCGGTTTCATCAATGAGGTTTAAGCTCCTGTACCTTACAACCATGTTCTTAATTTCTTTGTTCAAGTCTTCTGTAGGATCAGTTTCTAAAGGTTTGTAAGTGTTGGTATCCATTAGTTGTCTCATTCCTTCCTCAATATAATCACTTACTTTCATGGCAGCCACTACACCACCTTTGTCTGCTGGTTTTATAATGACATCCATTCTCTGTTGAAGGAGGTGGAGAGCTTTTCTTTCTTCTCGGGTAATGTTATCAAAAATCCTTTTAGGTGTTAATTCCTTGAGGAGTTTGTTGATGGATAAAATGTATGTACCAAGAACAGGATTTTTACCACATTGAGGAGTCCATGATTTGGGATGGCGGAAATTCTTAAATGGATCTGGAAGGTAGCTTGGCAGATCAACATTAGAATTATTGTAAAAGTATTCTGCAAGTCTGCATCTTCTCTCGAAGGTTTTTAGGTTTCTCATAATGTTGGCAGTATTTTGTGGCCCTTGGTACACTACAGAAATCGAGACCTTTGCTCAAGAGGTTTAATTCACCCGGTGATAGGAGCCCTCCAGTCAAGTCAATAACTGGGTCGGATGTCTGGAAGGGTTGTAGCTGGCTGATGCTATGCAGCCTTTTTTGTCTTATAAATCTTCTGTTCTTATTATGCTGTTTACTCACAGGGCTTACACCGACAAGAAAATCTCCAAAAACAGAATGATTTAGGAAGTGGCGAGTTGGAAGAGGAAGTATATGAAATCTTAACATATCTCTTTTTAGTTTTGCAGATTTAATTTCAATAGCATTCCTGGCAGTCATCTTTTTTACTACTGCAATCCTCTGTATGTGTGCCACTTCAGAGTCACTTTTTGTGTTCTTCAAAAGTTCCAGTTCTTTTTGTAGCTTGGCTTTAAGCATCTGCATTTTTTGAATGGTTACTTTAATAGATACCAATAGTAGGGCCATTGATGAGTTATGCAGTA
Organism: Triturus cristatus; assembly: GCF_964204655.1. NCBI lineage: Eukaryota > Metazoa > Chordata > Amphibia > Caudata > Salamandridae > Triturus > Triturus cristatus. The sequence continues at coordinate 1,038,242,552 of NC_140585.1, forward strand.
AAATATTCCATGTAGCGGACCATTCACTAATAGTTAGTTTAAAAGGTTGCTTAGACTTAACCTCCAACCCCATAAGATAGAGGTTAAGTTTTTTTATACATTTGTAAATGAGTAAAAAAAAAAAATATATTATATATATATATATATATATATATATATATATATATATATATATATATATATATATATATATATATATATACACACATACACATATATACACACATATATATATATACACATATATACATACATATACATATACACATATAATATACTTTTTGCATTATGAGGGAATACATCGTCCAGGTAGGGCTCAAATTTTAAAATAAACTTAAAAGTCTGAAAATGTTGGTTACTCCTCCTTCCTTGCAGTCTAAAATCTAATTCTCTGTTTGTTATCCAGGGCCAGTAGTTTGCTTTCAACAAATTAATTGATCTAGCTAGCATCTATACTTTTGGGAACCTCCAGGATGCTTTTAAGTCCAGGGCATCCATCAGGTTTTTTTTTTTTGTTCTTACATATTTTAAGAAAAGTAACATTCAATTTATCAATTTCGATGACCTGAGCTAAAGTATTACTGTAAGAAGCCAGCTCTGAAGCATGCCAGAGGAGCAGCAAAATTACAGGCTGTTTAGGGTTTGCTTTATCTGCGATCCTCTTAAGACCTAAATCTATACAAATGGGAAGTGTATGGGTACTCGCAGGCAAATTAAGGAGATTTAATAAAACTCTTCTCCTCGACAGTCAACCCATTAACATTCCGTGTGCCCCAGATCTCAGGCTCAACTCTGTATGTTGCTCCTTGAGTCTTTAAAATTGAGAACCGGAGTTACTGCCCTAGAGGAGGTTGATCTATGCATTTCCAACACAGCAGAAGCACTATGCAGCACACTCCATTCCCGTTTGGTAATAAGAGGGCAAGGAAAATGTGCGCAAAATCTTCACCCCTAGATGATCGAAGCTATTGACCATTTTATTTTTACACGGTGTCCTCAAGTCTACCAATTTCCCTACATAATTTCTGCGTATTAAAAATCATGTAGTGCGTTTTGCTGTCCTTTACTTCCAAGCATAATTTTTTGCAGGCATTTGAAAACGTATTATCGAGTTTTTAAGTCCCACTGGATGAATAACTTATCTTCAGCAAACAGCAGGGGAGGTATTTTGCAACCGTTATGTTTAGGATAATTATTCACAGTGTCCCTAAGGTGTTCATTACATAATTTCTGTAAAGTGTAAATAAACTGGGCGCCAGCACACAGTCCCACCTAACTTGTCGATAAATGTCAATGCGGCCAGTCAGCTCTTCATTCCCTCACCAGTGGACTTGAGCGCAGTTCTTGTGTTATTGTATTTGCATCTCCAGTAAATTATGTGGGGAAGCCTTTGGCTTCTAAAACTTGCCACAATTTATTTCTAGCGACCAGAACAAAGGTGGCCCTCAAGTCAAAACATTCCACATACGGATGCTGTTTGTCAAAGTACATATTTTCGATACAGCAATGTGACACAAAAGACAGTCAATTGTGCTAGCTTTTGCTCTACAGCCTGCCTGTAGAGCGGACACAATGTGCTTGTCTGCCATCCAATCTTGAAGTCTGTCTAGTATTTGTAGGTAGAACACTTTTTAAATATTTCCAAAGAGTCCGATGGGCCTGTAGTTTGCAAGATCATTCCGTTTACCTTCTTGTTAATTAGTATGATCTCTGCAACCCACACAGTGGCAGGAATGTCTGCTCCAGCTAAAATCTATAAGATGGTGTTCTCCACAAGCATAGTCCATGCCTTAATGTTGAAGAGGCTGCCGCTGACCAATAGAAATGAGTTTGGCCTCTATGGCAGGTATGTCCATAGCCTCATCCTCTGTTCCCATCAGTAAACAAACACAGTCAAGTGGTTAATATATTCCATTAAAAACCCCTGCGATAAGAATGGAGTATATGGCATTATTACAATTTAGATGGTCCTCAAGAGTGTGTAGAATCAGTGACTCCAAGTTTCTGGGTGTGGAAGAGTTATGTGGGCCCTACTAGGTGGTTGTATACTTATAGCTGAAGTATCAGGCGATATAACTTAAAGATTAGAGATTTTACAATTTAGCTAGATTTTGACCCAAACAAGTAAGACACCGAAGGCCGTTCCCCAATTGAAGATACTGCCTCCACACTACATGTTTGGAAGCCTACCCGGTACACTGGGGTAGTCAAAGTTTCTTGGAGCACACACTTTTGATATAAGTCTATCATGACCAACCCCCCACTCGGGGATCATTAATCCTCGAGCTAAATTTAGCCAAATTCTATGACAGTACTCAAACTTGGATAGCCACGAGGTGTAGAAGGGATGTTCACAGCAGTGACATTGAAGTCCAGGTTGATAGTTCCTTTGTCAACAGGATGCTAACTATCCAGGTCGATAGATGAAGCCTTATGCCTTTCAATATGTAATAATCCCAGGACCTCTGGGATAGAAGGGGGGCAGTTAGATCTTCTAATATTTCACTATCTGATACCAGACTGTCTCTTAGTCAATCAATCTCGGTAAAGGTCGAAGTGGCATTTGAAACGTATGGGCTTTGTTCCGGATTTCTTCTGGTTCTCCTCATGGGGCCTACAGGATCGGCTGAAATTATTAAAAAGGGGAGGTTATTCTTAAACTGAATTTCGGTGTCACTGATCTCAGTGAAGCACAAATCTACGGACATCAAGTCTACTGCATGCTCTGCACCGATTGGTACTAATTTGATGTAATTATAACATAAGTCCTGTGGAAGTGAGAGTTGTTGGGAAAAGATTATGTCTGAGCACAACAGTGCCTGACTTCCCATACCCAGTGTATGGTCTTATAAGTGAATCAGTGTTCTCTTGAATATTGTCTGCAGTTTAGAGATCTTTGCCATATAAACCACCCTCTTGTTCTCAAATGATGAGTGCATGCGAGACATTCTACCCAGCCTCTGCATAAACATTCCTGAAGCAGGTGCCAGCCTGGTTTTATGGAATCTATTTCTGTCTTGACAGTCTATAGTCAGCAGGTTCTCGGGTGGGTTACTGGTAACTTGTCTTGCCCTAGAAAACTCGAATTTGTATCCCTCCATCCCTTGTTCCCAATCCATCGGTCATAGGCAGTGGGCCCACTGGGACAGGGTTCCGCTTCAAGAGAGTATGCCTCATAACAGTCTTAAGTAATCATTTTGTTTGTTTAGAGATTACTTTGACTATCACATATATATGTAATGCTCCTCTACACCAGAGCTTCGTCCTATTTTTTCAACGCCAGACCCAACACTTTCATTCCACCCATTTCTTATCTCCATAAATCTACCCTAGACACTAGATTGTCCCCCCCTGCCGAAACTGAAGCATCTGTTGGCTCTGTTCTTGGTACCAAGTTATTATCACTTTCTTCTTCACCAAATAACTGGATTTATTGTTGCATATAACATTTGGAATGAAACGGGGACGATTTAATTCAGTTCTACTCAGCGGGTCCGTTTTATTTCTACTAGTGATTTGGATCTGGCAGGGGCATATAACTAGGTATGGGTAGAGGTGTTTTGGTTTTCTTGGTGAAAAACTCTTTAATTATTTGTTTGGGGCTTTTCTTCTGCCTCTCCTGGCTTTGCACGGTTTCTACCTCTATTATCTTTCATGGTACACTTTTCAGCTGTGTGTCTGGCGTATCTATTTGCATTTGTAACACTCAGCAGGATTACCGCTTACCCATAATTATAAACTAAATCCAACATACACTAAAGCGCAGCAGCTCCTTATGCAGGAAATCAACGCCCACAATAGTATTCCTTTATATCTTAAGATGTTCTAGTTTGGTCACCGATGAAAGTGTTAAATTCGTAAGCAATCATGTCATAGTTTAAAAAACAACAAAGCGCAAGGGTCAGAGTTTGAGAGAGCACCGTTAATACCAGTGAGAGTCAGCCCTCCTGGGTTTGTTTAAAGAGTGCCCAGTCCCAGCCCTGCCTCTCTGTGACAATGGACAATCTTCAGGAAGACCCTAAAGACCCGACTCTTCGACTGAACGGATCTGCTCACAGGTGAGTAGCACGCCTTACAAACTCCCTGGTTGATTGATTGGAGAGGAAACCCCCACCCTTAGTCGGGGTTCACCCTGACGCGGCCAGTGCAGCGGTGCTCGAGGAAGCAATTTGTAGGTGGGCGGGGCACTCCTCCTCTGAGTTGGAAGTGTCTCCTGGGACTTCGAGTCCCCCACCCCCTCAGTGGCAGTAGTACTGCTGCTTAGAAGTCTTCTTTTACACTGCTGTGTTAAAAAAACACATTCTTATGAAAATCTTCTAGGTCAGTGAATTCATCGAACTGTAAACTCAAAAAGACAAACTTTTCTAAAACACTTCGCTCGAAATCAGCCTACATGACTTCATTTATGGAGCCCACGGTATTTCCTTACAGCTGTGCATCTTTAGTGACAATTATTTTCGAGCAGTTTTTGAAATCCGGAAACGGAAGCAGCAGTTGCAAGCATGGCATCTTTCCCGTCTTGAAATGGTTTCTTCTTTTCAAGAATGTGGGCTACTTTAAATGGTACCACTGTGGCCGCTTTTGAAAGGGCACGTAGTTTTAAACATTTTTTTAACGGATTACGGACTACTCAAAGCTGTTTTCAGCTCTTTAACTTTTGTACTCCTAATTTTGGTTTTGCTAGGGTACTCTGCGTCGTTCGATTTATGATGGGTTTTAAAATGCTAAGTAGATTACATTTATGACTCATAGATATGTTTGCTTAACAAATTCCCTTGTCTTTAAAACTTGTTAATTAATATTGCTGTTCCCGTTCTCCTCAAAATTATAGGTATATGCCTGTGCTTCCTTTAGGGGTGGTGTCGTAAAGTAGAATACATGTCTTTTTATCATTTCAATGAGCTCTTGAATGGCACCTCACAAAAAAACTGTAAAGAAACACACATTGTTACCCATCAATATTTTTTCCCTTGCTTCAATTTTAATTAAGCCCCTTAACACTCTATTCATTAGCCTACAACAATTTAATTATCTCTAGCCAGTTCTGAGAACAGCACAGAGCCCTACAGTGCAAATAACTCAATTGTCTCTGCCAATTATGTTTTCAAACTTATCACAGCTGGGGAATCAAAGCAAAGAGAAAAGGCTCAAAATGGAATAGGGGAACTTCTGATTTTGCTCCTGGGAAAACAGTTCCTAAGAAGTCGTAAAAACTGCCCTATTCATGATAAAGCATGATGCAAGTTTGTGGTGCCCCGAGACTTCACTTCTACAACCTTATCCTCCATACTTTTATTTCACAACAAACCAAATGCCAAGGCGCACCCAAATTGGGGCCACTGCGCCAATGGTGGTTGCGCCAGGGACAGCTCACTACCCTGCCGACGGGACGCTGCTGGACCCGCCCACAGGGGTACCAGTTCAAGTTTTGTAGCTCCATTGCATCTCCCTCATTTTCTTTCTGGAGGCCACAGCCCGGCCCGCCATTGGCTATCCAACACACCCAGCCCTCTGGTCTCACGAGACCCTCCAGAGGATGCTTGCAGCAGATCAGCTGCAGGGGGTGTGGAAGTACTCGCTGCCAACAGGTCTTTACGGCAAATCCCCGCACGGGTGCGTGGGCGCCAAGCTGGCACAGGCCCTTGGAGGGATAAGGAGGGTGTATGGGGGTGCCAGAGGTAGGTAACCTGGCGGGCAGACAGGCCTCCTGCACAAGTTACTCTGGGGAGGTATTCCTTAGGGAGGGGTCCTCACGGGTTGACCATTCATGATCTCACTCATAGGCTCAACAATGCATACGCAGGGACAATGTTAGATATGGTTAGGAATGACTATGTATTAGAGTCTATGTTAATGCCCATCAATCAAAATTGTAAATATTCAGGTCTCTGCTTTATGGTGTTTCTGCGTATAATTTTGTAAAATGATTTGAGTGCATTTGAATGATTATGTGGTTTGCAATTATAAACACGGCTGGGGGTTTACGACCCGTAACCCAAAAGTTTAAAGTGATGGCATGTGCTGTCTGTCGCAGGAGGGAATGCTGGCGGGCATGCTGGAGGGCAAGTGGGGGATTTGGGCCAATCCATGGGAATGGCTGGAGCTCAGCGATACATGGCCATATACTGTGTACTTGGCTTGCTGTGAAGTCCTGCAAGACTAAAGGGTCTGCTTCTCCAACCCAATCCCTGATTCCAGTGAGGCCTAACTGTTCCTTTTTGAGGTGTATTCAAGCCTAGATTAAGTGGCTTGGGCTTCTTCCATTGATGTGATCTGCAGGTCGCAAGTTGAAATCACAGGATGAAAATTTTGCCTTTTATCCTTCACAGATTGCTACATTTAAATAGGCTACCGGTGACACGTAATTTAGACCACGGTGAAATGTCATATACACTGGCATAGTCTCCTGTAATTTCTAGCTTTTGGCATAATGATGGTTAGGCACATTGCCCAAAATTACACCATGTCCCCTAATTTATAAACCGTTTAAGCAAAAATGGGAGTAAATTGAACAAAGAAAGCTAGCAGCCGTTGATTTTTTTTTTAGCGCAATATGCATCTTTGCATCCAAAAATGAACGTGAAGATGCATTTTGCACAAAAAAAATAAAAAATAAAAAAAATAAAAAATCGCCAAATGCAACTTCTGCATTTTGCATAATTCCTGCAAAGGAAATTGTGCGAATATCACACAGGCCTAATGTAATCTGGAGCGTTTGTAAATTGCAAGACTGCCACAGAAAGCACCATGAAGGAACAAGTTAAGTTTTTAAGACCCCTGCACCATTCCTCCCCTAAAGTCAGGAACCATACAGCAGAGAGAGTTGTCTGTTACATGAAAGTATTCACTGTGTGTGAACAGGCTGCTGCTTACTTTGGGTGGTTGTAGGTGGTGAGCACCAGCACTCTTTTTGAGACTACTACTATTTTTCGTGATCAGACTTTGGAGCAGACTGCGAAAGGGTGACTAAAGGGAAGGGAGAAAAGGAAAGAAATAACAAAAGGAGAAAACCGGGAAGAAAGAAATTATGTAAGAGGGAAAAAAGCATGAAGGTTCATGGGAAAAAAAAAGAGGTATGAGCTGGAATCAAGATTGGGCTGCTTTGGAATGTGATAACCTGCGAGCATATTTTAAAGAAAAATGTGGACTCTTGCACGGATCTATTTTAATTCAGAGCAAATTTGAAATAATTTAAAGACTAGGTACATTTAAAAGGACGATCTACAGGGGAAGAGTATTCAAGCGAGGGGGCTGAGATTTGTAACATACAAAATACCTCCAAGGTCTCTTTGAAAGCGTCAGAACAACCAATCAAACTGGACAGGACCCATGGGACTACTCCAGGACGCCAAAGGATAACCACCAGGTGTCCTGAATAGAGTCCATTTTTTTATAGAGGAAAAGAAGCCATTATGATTTAAGCGGACCCCCATTCTTCTTCAATGCAGATTGGATACAGTTATTGCAAGACCTGCCACCTATCATGCTTATCAAGGACAGATCATGTAGGCCTGTAAGTAATTGGCTCAGGGCCAAAGGTATCCTAAACAGGTGGGGCCATCCATTTCGGATTATTTTACAGTGGGAGGCCAAACAAGCCATCCAAGTCTTGTTAGATCAAGCGTGTGCACTCCTGAGATTAAACGAACAGAGTGCACCCCAAACCACAATGGATGAAAAGGACATGAAGAACACACCAGAGGCATGGAAGACTGCAAAGGGCAAGCGAAAGGAGACCGAAACAATCGAAACCGGTCTGTGAGGGGATCACAACGGTTGAAAAGTGTGTGATTGCATGCCAGAAACATCTCAACTCGTCCAAATCCAGGATGAACCTACGAGCTAAAGTTGGAGCTGCAATACCAGAGGTAATAATGAACTCAGATTGGGATAGCAAACAAATGTTTGGATGGGGAGGAAGGACCTGAGTGGGGGCCTAGGGACACCTTTCAACAGGGTGCTTGTTCCCAATGTCATTTTTAGGATCCCAGAAGACCAGGGAAGGTAGGATGAGGAACTGACAGACTGCCTCAAACACACCATACCATCGGTAGACAATCGCACATACACATATCACCAAATAGGTATCCAGTCATAGTTTAGTAACACAATTACTAGGTTATACCCTTTTCATTCGTTTTGAGGGCTTTAGCAGCAAGAGAAGTGATCGCATTAATACCTGAATATACTGCAAGCCAGAGCTGAATACCGCGACAGCCAAGTCACATACCCACGTATGAATCAATATACATGATTGCTAGAGCATCAAGTGATAATACTAATATACAATATTTGGGGCCTGAACAACCCCACAAAGCGCTTGAGCAATTTGGGGGAACTCAAGAGAGCGGGGCAGATATCTGCCTCTTACAACAGATGCATATATTAAGGGAAGGCCAACACAAACTACATTCTAGGCTTTTCCTCAAACAATATCACAGAACTGCATCCTCTAAGAAAGCCATGGCCGACATACTCCTCCGAGACAAACACAAGTTTGTGGAAAGAAAGATTAAAATTAACGAAGAGAGCAAATGGGTGAACTTTGTGGGAGAATGGGAAGGCCAACCACTCACATTACAAAGGGCAGAGGTCAGGGGAAATTCCTAGTCTCAACATAGTAGGACATGGTACAGATATCAGATGACTCCATCATAATAGGTGTAGGATTCAATTGTGGGATGCACCCTACGCAAGACAGATCCCCACTGCGCCTAGGGAGGACATCAGTCTTAGTGGCTAGCAAAACTATGCTAAGCAAACTGGGTTTGATCGACCCATGGTGACACAGGCACCTGCTTCAGATAAACTCTTCTCACTTCTCAGCAGCTCACCAGACCCAAACATACAAGAACCATATCTTGAATGACCAAATACTAACACCATTTATCCAAAATGCACACCACGTTCCACTATGACTTGTAATCGACAGGCCTGAGAAAGATGGCAGAAAGAGAGGAAGCACTTGGCAACTGAATGATACTCTTGTATGTCCCTGTTGTCCTAGAAGAAATCCGTGAAACTATAAGGAGTATCTCGCATTAAATAAGGCTGGGGAACTTAACCAGAGGATGATGTGGGACGCTCTTAAAGCAATAGTGAGAAGTGCACTTATCCAGGAGGCATAAAGGAAATCCAACTCTTACGTCTTCGCAGAGAGGTGGAAATCCTACAGCACAACCACAAAGTGATCCCATAAAAAATTGGGAGGCAGCTGGCTTCAGTCAGGAGTCGAATTCACACTGTGGAATATGATACGGGAAATTATATTCCAGCCAGAGTAGTGAGGACTTCAACAAGGGAGGAACAAAGTGGGAATCATGCTTGCTAAAAATCTCCGGCACAACTGGTGCAGAATTATATTGGGGACTTTAGGAATGAGAGAGGAGAGATTCAAGGAAAAGATGATGGCCAACTGAAAGCTTTTCATGCTGCTAAGAAAGAACTTTATACAGTCTTACGAACTGACACAGAGGCAATAAATACATACTAGAAAAGTATCATCCTACCCACACTGACTACACAGGAGGATGAATGACTGTACAAGCCTATAGCAGTGGCTGTAGCCCTTTAAGCAATTGAAAAGCTTCAAAGTGGGCAAGCACCCAGGCCCAGTTGGTTACTTGCTAGCATTTTATAAGCAATTGGCACTCCTGACAGCTAAGATACTAACGGAGGTCTACAATAGCATGGACCTCTCCCAGGGCATTATCCATTCTCTGGTTGAAGCAATAGTCTCCTTGTTAGCAGTGCCTGGTAAACATTCCACACACATTGGGTGCATCTGATAGGATGATCTCCCTCTTGAAAACGGACGCCAAAATATTCACCAAGATACTCGCAAACTACCTAGAGGAGGTGCTTCGGCTCCATGCTGACCAGACAAGCTTCATGCCTGTGAGATCAACTAGCAAAAGCACCAAAAGAGCCCTCCACTTAGGAGTCATAGTGCATAAAAAGCATAAAGAGGTGGGGTCATCACTAGACACAGAGGAAGCGTTCCACAGGGTAGATTGGGACTGCAACATATAGGCAGCACTATGACCGAGAACACAAATGACAAAGCGGCCTTGCCTGGGCACCTTGCTTCTGGAGAAACAAAGGGGCACAATGTCGGTTTCCCCTTTCTCTCTCATGCTTTTTGTCCCCTACCTGAAATTTGTATTGCAAAAAACTTAAAGAACAGACACATATCCACGGCTTGACTTCCACCAAGACACATTTCAGTTATCAGCTTTCGCAGATGACATTGTCACTTATCGCACTCCAAACAGTTACTACTGGAGAGGTGGGGCGCAGTGGCCAGAGCGGCTGACTCAAGAGTGCGAGGCTCATTGTTCGATCTCCGGCATACTGAAGTGGGGTGCGGGACGGGACAGGGGAATAATACATTTTAAAAACCTTACCCGAGTACACGGCGGTATCCTCGGTCTTCTTCTCACTCTCCTTGAGTCCCAGCATGCACTGGGGCACAGGCTCCCCACCCAATCCCAGCACTGCTCTCATGCTATGAGAGTAGCGCTATGATTGGTCTGAGCGACATTGGTTTGCAGCTCAGATAGTGACTAGGTGCCTGTGACGTTTCTCCAACCCGGTTGGAGAAACTTGAGTGCGCATGTCTGTTTGGCTGGCCATTACGAAGGAGCCGCCCCTAGACCTCGATGCCAAGTTTAGAGGACGATGACTAGGGGGAGGCATGCAGACACCCAAGAGAGGTAGCCATCATGGCCGGATTCCGACTAGTGCAACTGAAGAAAGTACACAAAGTATTTCACAAGAACAAGGCTGCACTGTATGGGAAAGTAAGACATGTGCACTGCTACACACACTGTAGGGATGCCTGCTGATTAGGGATCACTGGATCTGTTATGTTGCCAACTCGCAAGGGCAACTGGAGAGACTACAACCCTGGGCCTGGCGCTAGCAACAATAGGAATATGAGGAGAATAAACACTGCACCAATGCGTTCTCCTGCTGTACAGCATATCCCTTATGGTGGCTAGGAAAGGCCTAGTGCAGCTATGGGGCAGCAAGGGGACTTCCACCATAGATCAATGGGCTGCCGGCTGCCAACCTGGACTGTTGCATGCAGGTCAAGAAGTTGGTATACAAGACCAAAGGTTGCCCGAAGAAATTTGAGAAGGTGTAGGGCCCTTAGCATGATTACAGAGAAATGGACTAACCCTCCCCAAATCAACAGGGGAGATGGAAAGAGGCCCAGGGTGGTCCGGGTGTGAGACACCAGAGCCGTGCAGCTTGGGACTCTCCTGAACATTGTGAAGATGTATGGGGTGGCCTGGAACTGATTATTCAACAACGGATTGGAAATGGTGAGAAGTGATTCTTGAACGTGGGAAATGGATCATTGTGGTTTGTGTTGTAAACGCTTAATAAAAAGAGTTCTAAAAAAAAAAAAAAAGAAAAAAAAAAAAAAAAGAGGGAGCTATGCTGCTTGTACACACATGCAAGAATAACAGCACACACCTGTCATACCAGGCTGAAACAAACCAACCAACTATGCTGGGCAAAATATGCCACCTTATGCACTGGGCCAGCTGCAGTCCAGATGTACTGATCCACATTACTGGGGGAGGTGTAGGGTTCCAGACACTGATGTCTCGACAAAGAATAGATTTGCGCAGGGCTGCGGAAAAAATAAAAATCAGTGTATGAAACACAGGGTTGGTAAAAGAAAGGACTAAAATTTGGACCCCATGAAACGATGGATGTAATGGGTGAGGTCTCGACGGACAGGCAAGATGAGCTCTGGTAAGCAGGACTAGTTATAATGCGATTAGGATTGTGCCAAGTGTGTGTTTGACGTTGAGGAAAAATGGCTGCTCAAAGTAGTTTTTACTTCGAGTAGTTTCACAGAGTGTTTTAAATGTGCTCACAACTGTGTACACACAACTTCACAATGCTTAATAGTTTGTCATCAACAAATATTCAAAACAAAAAATTCAGAAATTAATGGAAAAAACTGAACATATGATTTGAGACATTACAAAATACATTCTTTTCCCTTTAATTAAAAACTGATGAACTGCTGTGTAAACTTGCAGGGACAGTCACACGAGTAAAAACAAGCATTTGCAATGCAATAGGTCTCACATTTGTGAGAGTTTGAGCTATTGGCATTGTAAATGACAATGCCTTTTATTTATGTGTTTTGAAAACCTGCAAGTTGTGTGTAAACATGCACTTTGTAGTTGTAGGGGCTGTGAGCAAACACAGAGTACACGCTTACCTTCTCAGGAGGAAGGCCCAGAGTGTTTTTACAGGAGTCCCATCTGATGGAGGCAGAGGCAGTGAAAACTCGGAAAAAGTGGGGAGGCCGACTGTATACTACTAATTATTCGGCCTTTGCTAGAGGGGTGGCCATTTGGATCCGCCATGGAGTCCCGTTTGTGGAAGTGGATAGACTTATAGATGATCAGGGATGATTTATACTTTTGAAGGGCACCTTAGATGGTCTGCCCGTAATCCTTGGTTGTATATATGCGCCAAATTTCAATCAAGACAAATTCCTCTCTGATCCGGGCAGGGCCTTGACTGGCTGGGATACCATTCCCTGGATCCTGGAAGGGGGGGGGTGGAGGGACTACAATGGGGTCCTAGACATCGACTTAGACAGATCCCATCCACCGCTACACAGAGCCAGTGGCCACAAAAGGCTGAATTTCTGAATACTTTGATGCAGGGCTGGGGTCTCAGATGCATGGCGCATGCTTCACCCTACACACAAGGAATATTCTTTTTACTCACCAGTACATCAACTTCATACTAAGCTGGATAGATTTCTTTGCTCTCCCACAATAGCTACACAAGTACATCAATCAAGATATCTAGCCAAAACTTTTTCAGACCACAATCCCCTAGAAGTCACTAACATGGGGCAGGGTTCCGGCCCCTGTGCCGACTTGGAAGTTATGGCCCCAATTCCTAGAGGATGCCCCCTTTCGGACCACATTATTAGATACCATTAATAATTACTTCACAGACAACTGGAATACAGCCTCCTCCAACCTCAGATTGGGACGCGTTCAAAGTGGTGGTTCGCAGCTCGGTAATTAGCGCTACTGTAGGGGGCGTGCCAAGAAGCAGACAAAAGACTTCTAGATACAGAATCACGGATGTTAGAGTTAGAACCAGCCGCAGTGACAGATGATGTCAAAAGGGCATCTCTCCAGGAGGCCCGTATTAAACATGCAGAGACTCTGGAAACACTTAGGCTCATAGATTACAGAGCATATACACAACTGAAACACACAGACGCCGACAAATCAGGAACATTACTAGCACAATTACTTAAAAACGACCTGGAAACGCCTGTGATCACATGTATCCGTTCACCACAGAAAAGACCGATTCATACTCAAATAGAAATGAATGAAGCATTTTGTAATCACCTCAGTACTCTATATGCGGCACCAACGCCTATCGACGATGGCCTGATAGATGCTTTCTTCGATGGCTTACAGTTTCCTGTGATCACGGAAACCATGCAGAAGAGCCTTATAGGCCCCATCACCCAACATGAAATAAAGGTAGCGATCAAAGGCCTTAACCGCAATAAAACCACGGCACTAGACGGCCTGCCCGTTGAATTTTATGCGACATACTCAGAGGTTTTAACACCTAAACTAGAAGAGTTATACAAGACAGCTTGGGAAACCAGCAGATTACCGCAATCCACGATGCAAACTATGGTGGTATCACTCCCCAAGACCTGAAGAGACAGCACTCAGATGTCCAACTATAGGCCGCTGTCGTTACTGGCTACCAAATTTAAAATTCTTAGTAAGGCCTTAGCCAATCGTCTGGTTCCCGCTCTTCCCACTCATACACCGTGACCCATGTGGGTTTCTTCCTGCACATAGCACTTCACTCAATATTAGGAGACTCCACCATGTAATGAGAGCAGTTTCCAGTGAGTATGACAATGCGGGATGTCTGGCGTTCGATTTACGTCAGGCGTTTGACTCCATAACGTTTATAGCCCTGTTGCGTTTTGGTCTCCCTCAAGATTTTTTAAAGGTGGATACGCCTACTTTATGCTGAACCCACTGCGAGGGGACGTACAGGACGGTATATATCCCCCGAATATGCGTTACACAGAGGTACTAGGCAGGGGTGCCCACTTTCCCCTCTCCTGTTTGTGCTTGCGTTAGAACCGCTGGCCATAGCTTTGAGGCAGTCGTCTGGGGTTTTGGGATTTCCCATACAGGATAATACCCACCTTGTCTCAATATATGCAGACTATATTCTCATATTTGTGCAACCTGGTGGGTGGGGCGAGTCCGCTCCCTGTCGTCTTCTACGCCTTCGAGACTATATCTGGGCTGGCGATTAGTGCAGGAAAGTCTCATGCCTTTTATTTCCAAGAGGGTCTTCGTCCAGACATAATCCAGTTCGGTACCTATCCGATTGCTGTGGCAATAGATACATTTAAGTACTTGGTTATTAATGTGTACAGGGCTCCTTAAGACCAACTAGAAGGTAATTTAATTAAGCCCATAGCTTCATTACGCCCTAGTATTTCCTTCTTGACCTCCTACCGCTGTCCGTGATGGGAAGGATAGCCATCTCCAAGATGGTGATGCTACCCTTCTTTATCAATTTGTTCCTGATGGTGCCCCAGACCACATTTCCCACTCTAGACACACACTTATTTGAACTCATATGGGGCGGAGGCAGACGCAGAGTAAGTCTCAAGAAACTGCAGTTGGCATCGAACTGAGGAGGGCTGGGCGTCCCTGATTTCCGGGCATATTCTGCCACCCAATTACAATGGCTGTCTTTCTGGATGGCAGGCAGGAATTTGCAATAAATAAACTATACTGCACAAGAACTAGAAAAGGGTACACTACATAGCATGCTGCTCCCAAAGGCGAAACCACCCTCGGACGGCCCACCGCTGTTAAAAGCGGCACAGCAATGCTGGAAAAAGGCTCTACAATACACGTCGACCACGATTCCTTACGCACCCAATATCCCACTACTAGGACTGCCAGTCATGGGTGGCAGAATTACAATGGCCAGGATACAGGATTGGATAGAGGAGGGAGTAGCGGAGATGGGTCCATTCTTAGGGGATGGTGTACTCTTAGATCATGATACCTTCGTGAGGAACTCTGGGGCTCCTGACCACCTTTACTTGCTACATGCAATGACCTCGCATTATATCAGGATGACATGGGCACCCCAGCGTAGCGAGCCTCCACAACATGACCTGGTGCACCTACTTTATTACATCGGGAGGGGTGACCACCTAGTGAAGTGGCTATATACCGGCATCTGAACGCAGGCTTCCATCTGCCTGACTGATCTCCGTGGGAAATGAGCAGAAACTACAGACACATTAATCACAGATAAGGCATGGGAAGGCATTTTGGAGCACCCTAAGCGGGTCTCCCGAAATGCCAAGCTCAAGTTAATACAATATATGGTTCTTCATACAGCGTATTTAACCCCGAAGAGGATACACTGTATGTTCCCGGAGGCCAAGAGCTACTGCCCGAGATGTAAGGAGGAGGAGGCTGGATATGTACATATGTTATGGGCTTGCCCACACCTTAGAGAATATTGGGGACACATTCGCAATATGCTGGGAGAAATCACACCTCACAATGACAGACATCTTGGAGGGCCTATTGGGTCTACGCAAGCGCACCAAAGCCCAGAAGGTTCACCTGCGTTTCCTAGATCTAGCACTCATATTAGCGATTAGAGCAATTACTATGAGGTGGAAATCTCCAAGGAGCCCCCCACTGCATTTATGGAAGGAGGAGGTAATCAGATTGGGCAGCGCGGAAAGCGCGGCACTTAAACGAGAAGAGGCGAGGGGTTTAAGAAAACGTCCCATCTCCATGGAATGGGACATCATGTTAGAGGACCTCACACAAGTGGATATCCCACTTACTTTTCTGGATACACTCCCCTAATTTAGTCAGCCATTTACCACATAGACGGCGGCAAACAGGGTAAACTGTGAGCGAAGGCCCGTGGTACACCAGAGCTATAGGTTGGAATCCAAGATCTTTCAAGGGTATGATGCGGAATAAATGGAGCCACACGGACAGTCCAGGAAAGGGGGGAGGGGAAGGAAGGGGGTAAGTAACTTAGTTAAGGGAATAAAAGTACAAATATATGTCAAGGTACATTGGAGACGTTAATGGTTCATAAATGTGATTATGCTACATTCATTGTATTGTAATTTTTATGCTGTGTAAATGATGGTTACGAGGATTGGAGTATGTATATTTACTTATGGAGAAAGATGTGTCAATGTTGCACCTAAATTGAAAATGCCAGGAATCTTTGTTAAACTGGAATGTACTTTGAATAATGGCAAAATAAAGTTTGTTAAAAAAAGGGCTAAAAAGGCCAGACATTTTACAGAGATCAAAACTTCCATTAGGTGCAACTGAAGAAGTCCAAGCCTGGCAGGAGCCATTTGAAATGAAACCCTTTTCTGTTGGCTGTCAACTCACACATTGGTGATAAGAAAAAGAAACCCTGGACCTTTTAAATACGCAGTTTATCTTGGCTAAGGGCAATAAACGAAAAAAACGTAATAAGAAATGTGAAATGTGAAACTGATCTGAATTACATTTTCGGATAACTTAAATATACAAATATATTTCACTAGCAAGTGCTGTATGAGACGAATTACAGAATTCATTTGTAATGAAACCAGTAGTAAAATATATTTAAGAAGCACGTTTCAGTCCCATTAATACTAATTATTTAATTATAAAAAAACACTGTAAATCAAATAGTGAATCGAATAAAACGCCATGAATGAAACTGTGGAATAGTTGGTGCACTAATACGCAAGGCTTTACAGTCATTGAGAGGCAGGATTTCCAGTCCAAGAGTGGGATTTGGTATTTGTGTCCTGCTGAACCTGCATGATTTCATTGCGAAGAAACACTCTCGAACTTTGTGTGGCATCCAGCAGCAAGTTGTTTTCCTGCCTATGGATTTATATATATCCGAGTAAATGAACTTAAAAAGAGTAACACTCTCACCAGCTTAGAGATGTGCTATACCACTGAAAGGATGGTGAATGGAAACAATAAATTGCCAAACCAAGAGCTATGGAAACGTAAATGCTGAAAGAAAAATTATTCCTATGCCAACTGGAAAAATGTAGTTGCTAAGAAACTGGGCCTAGGCCTAGTACACAACAAAACAAAAACAATTCAGGACGGAGCGATTTAAACGCCGGTGAGACGCGATACCGGGGACAGGACCAGTGGCAGTCACCCGTTGGGCACGCGATCAGCTGACGCGTGTGCCATTCTGAGATGGTTGCCGGTATGAGGGATCCATGCAACCATTTGGTTTGATGTGAAATCTCACAAGAAGCTTATATTGGAACCCCAAGAGCCCTGAAGAAGTTGCGCGATTTTATTGCAACGAAACATGTTGGCTTAGAAATTGATTATGGTTAGACTGAAACCATTTTTAATTGGGATGGCTTACAGCACTAAATAAAGTTACGCCAAGCTAGTAAGTCGTACCCGTTTAACGGTGAGAATTGTTGGTTTGATTCTCACATGGGGTCCAGTGGGCACTAATACTGACACCATGCACTAACAGTCTATTTATATTTTAGTTTTACTGTTTTTTCTTCCCTTTATTTCATTGGGTTGGAGATTTTCACGATAGAATACACACATTTTTTCTCTAGTATGGGAGAAAGTAACCTATGATAAGTGGGTGTGCGGGCGAGTACCAGCCAGCAACCCCCTTGGTGTTACAACCGTGAGGTGCTTTCTTTCCTGTCTCACACTTTTTAGTTATAGGTGGTGAGATTGATGGTATTTTTACGTTTTTGATTATAAATTGACACACCATGACATTTTGACTACCAATAAGGAGTACATATGTGAGAGGGTTGAAAAGCATGGGAAACCCCTCCAGTGTCAATAGTGAAGAGTAAGGTGTGTGTGTGGGGGGGGGGGCTTTTTCCCCCTGTAGCTCCTTGTGTTAATGCTTTGGATGTTGACAGGACGTTTTAGTCCTTGCAACGGAATTACAATTCCAGCAGAAGTAAACATTAGTGTTTGAAAACAGTGTGTGAGCGACTTCTGCCCCGGGCAGCAGCTGTGCAGGGCCAAAGACTGAGCAAAGCTTCTACCCAGGGAAATTCATGCTGGCTTTGAGGAGAACATGTCGTGTCGTATAGCAATGCTATAATATTGGTGTCCACCATGCATTGAAATGAACATTAAAATGCAAATTAAAATTCAAGTGAAAGGAAGTTGGCGATTATAATGAACACACGGTTTTTGCAAGGGAATGCGCAAAGTACATTGTCATGTTGAGGCCGCAGATTAATACCAAATATCCACGCGGAGGCCGACAGCTTTGAATTAGCAATTAGATGGTGTCTGATTTACTGTGGGAGATAGGGTGCGAGCGCTGTGATTGCACAGTCAAGAATTAGCAAATATTAACATTGTGCGATAACTCACAGCAATACGCAGCTGCAAGCAAACCCTCACGCTTTGATTTTAGTGTCTGTTAGCCGCGTGAGTAAAAGGCGAAAAATAAATAACCTTTGCTCGCCTTTGATAGGCATTAGAGGAATTTACAGAACTGGGGGCCAGCTATGTAAATAAACAAGGTGGGAAGCACAAGGCCAATTATCGTTGTTGAAAGATTAAAGTACACATTCGTACACAAATTTATCGCGTGTTGCTGTATTGATTTGACCTTGTTTAATAACTCGTACCCAGCACGTGGACAGGCAGAAGATAAGACCCCGGGACTTGAAAGGAGAAACGAAAGCGAACAAGGAATGCATGTGACAGGGGGAGCTGGAGGTGAGCCAGGGAGTGGTGTGTGGTCTGCTCATTTTCAAGCACTGCACTCGTGGCGCGCGTCCCTGCTCGCTCCCGCAAGGTGGATGCTCCCACAAGCATGTGTGTGCTTTAAAATTAGCAGAGCGACAGCTAAAGGCCCTCTTATGCAGAGCATGCGCGCTGTGTAGGCAAGACCTAACAAAGGCTGGCCCAGAAGTGGTGTAGGAAAATGTTAACCGTAACCTCCTCTCAAATTGTGAGCCTAAGCAAATTTTTATTTCACGGAGTCTGTTTTCTTCATCATCACATATGAGAGCACCTTCAAATATGGGAGTTCAGCATTTCTGCAGTACAAAAAAAAATGTTTGATTTAATACTTAACTTTTGCTCCAGGTATAATAAGAATCTAGTACACATATTGGGTACAACATAACCCCCAACTTGCCTCTTAGTTCATTAATAACATTGTCATCAGGGCAGGGGCAGGACTATTTCTCACGTCATGTTAAAAAAACTCACTTTTAATAAATATATCCCTAAATCATGATGTAGTAGCACAGACATTTACAGACAGCACATTTACCAATGAAATGGCCACAAACCATGCCATTGGCATGCAGTTGACCGCTAAACTATGTAGCATACAAACGCTAATGTGTGACTCTTGGGTTTCAGCAAATATTTCTCTATTTGCCCATCACCAAATATTTTGAATTGTTTTGAGCGACTACCGCAAAGGCTACTGCTTCTCCGCTGTGGTCAAACTCCTCCAACGGCCCGAATAAGGGCCGTCGGAGGCTTTGCTATATGTCCACCAGCATAATTTTGATCTGTGGGCATACAGCCATTTTTCAATGCCCGTTACCGCCAGAAAAAAACATGGTGGTAGGAGTCTTGAAAGGTGCAGAGTGCCCCCCTCGCCATGCAGAGGATGGCATTGTTTTTTAAAGAAAATCTCACTTTGGGATTTTCTTTTTGAAAATAAGAAAAAAAGTTGAAAGTTTGACGTGTGGCTCAGTCATATTGAAAGAGCTGTCTGTCAAACTTACAATGCAATCGGAGGAACCACCTCAACCGTGGTTCTGGGCAATGCTAGAAATGTCCAGTGAGCCAGCGGACATTTCCAAGTCTGGTGGGAGGCACCTCCATCAGGGCGACGGAGTAATTTACTCTATTGCCTGCAAGAGGATGGGTCGCCTGCCAAGATTTAAATGAGGCCATTTGTTTCCATCATATTTCAGAATTACAAAAAAATGTCCATTCATGACTGCTGATATATTTTGAAATATTTGTATAGTTCATTTAAAAGCAATTTGAATGTTGTGTGTCAGAAAAATATAACATCCTGTAGCCTTTCATTTCCGGCTCCCTGTACCCCAGCATTACTGTCACAGTTCACATTACAAAATCATCTAACATCGCAGTCAAAGAAAAAAATGTGGACACCAATCTCTGGGATTCAATAAACAGCAATTTTAAGAAGACATAAGTTGACATTTTATCTTGGTCTTTGAACACACCGCAAATGTGATAAAATGAAAACAAGATTTAAAGACATCTTTATTGCTCATTTACTGTCTGAATGAAAAGAACACCCATTCTTTGCCAGCTGGAGCTCTCAGAAGGGGCAGTTGGTCCTAAATAGATCTTGCCCTGATAATATCTGACTCGCCATGGTGAGGAGATTTTGAGGCTGGATATACACTTTTGCTTGGCTAGAAAATCCACACAATAGTGTTTAGCAAATGGTTTGTGGGGGTGGACCAAGTTGCCCCCTTTAATGTCGGTTAGGGAGATATTTCCCAAAAAGGCCGTAGCTGCACATTTGACTATCCATCTGCCAATTCCTGCATTATATATAGTCTGGCTCTTCTGCGTTTTGCAAAGACTACAAACAGCTGGTTTGCTTTCCGTAAAGACTTGGTTCTGTCAATCTATTTCCTGTGTTTGACATCTAGGGTGTGGAAGGTTCTCTCTACTACCAAGTCTTGCTGAGGGGAAAACACCCGCTACATGGTCTGGTTATGGTGGAAAGGAGAACCCAACTAATGGAGAAACTTTGGTTTAGTCCTAAGCACTACCCTGTCCTTGTGGACATCAATAAAATGTTCCTGTAGTGTGAGGGCTTGCAGCTAGTAATGTGTCGTAGAGGACTAGGTTTAGGTTCCACACTGGTGCTAGTTGGAAGCACAGACCCTCTTAAACCCTTCCATGAAGGCTCTTACCGAAGGTATGCAAAAGGAGGAGTGTTCCGTATTCTGCATGCAGGCTGCAATCGCTGCCAGATGGAGCAGTATAGAGATGTTGGACATGGCCCTTCTTTGGGTGATTTCCTCAAAGCTTTTTGTTTCAGTTATTGCCAACTCTTATCCTGACCTTAGGACTCTGGGCACTTTCCCACTGTACTGAAGCAGCAAAGTGCGTGTGTCCTTCCTGCGCATGTCAGAATAGGGTTCTCACTTGATTGGGTTAGGTGTCGTACCAGTGAGTGGCCTGTAAGAAGGTACACCAGATAACCAGAGTGGGTGTGACCCTAGCGAACAGGGAGATGCAGGTTTAATGTGCTGCTCACCTAAATAGCTTGTCAAAAATGTCTCAATCTGGTTGGCCGGTCTCCCTCCGTAACCAACCCTGAGGGGGCCGTTCACTACCACCAGACCGGGGTAGATGAGTGGCTGAGCAGGTACATCTTTATGTGCACTGTCCGACAAGGGATGAAACTTCATGTGGGTTCTTTCTACCTAGGGGGTTGGCTCGCTCTACCGGATATTTACGGGGTGTGGCCAATTCTCTTGTTAAGGCTCGAGACCTTGGGGCACTTCCCAACACTAAGTGCAGTGTGAAAGTGTGCACGGCCTTCCAACACACGTTAGAAACCTCAGGTGAGCACCACTTCCTAACATGTCAGTCAGGTCTTCCATGGCCAACCACCAGTGGCACACTTGCACCTATTATGGTTTAAGACCTGGATCCAACCTGCCAGTGCAGGCCGTTTTTCACATTGGCACCTATTGTGTCTTTAAAGGAGTGTCCAGCCTGCCAATGCAGGCTGACATGCGCTCAGCGCTGAGGGTGCTCCTAAAATACAGGTCCAGCCTGCCATTGCAGGCTGGGGTGTGCTTTGAACTGATAGCGCTTCTTAAATACGTGTCCAGTCTGTTATTACAGGCTGGTAGGCACACTGCACTTCTGGTGCTCTTAAATACGTGACCAGTCTGCCTTTGCAGGCTGGTGTGTGCTTTGCACATACAGTGCTCTTCAATACATGTCCAGCCTGCCATTGCAGGCTGATGCGCGCAACTGTGCGTTTATTCAGACTGGACTGTTTAAGTCACTAGCCATCCTGAGAGGACCTTTCACATTCACCCGAATATCCCGGATATATGTCCTAAGGGGTGAAGCGAGTGGTAGGTGAAAGACAGGACAGGTACACTTGTACGTGTGTCCCCTGCCCAGGTAGTGAGGAATACCCATGTGTGTTTTCGCTGCCTACAAGGTTTGCACTCCTATAGGCTAACATGGGGAAGTGGTTGATATTACTTCAGCCTGTCATAGTGGATTGCAGGGGAGTAGCCTCATGTTTCATACCATTGGATTCACAGCGACCACCCCTTGCCAATGGTCAAGGTGGCCTTGCGATTCACCTAGAAACACCACTACTAGAAACTGGGCATTTCTATACTCTGAAACTCTGTGTGCCTTGGTGCTCGGTTCCAGTCCGCACTAGAGGTTGGGGGAGCACATCTGGGCATTCCCCAGCGACTGCTATAAATCACTAGGCATTCAACTGGAACATCAGACCTCTGCCATTTGTAGGCCTGGTTGCAGAGATTGTAGGAGGAGGTTTTGACACTCTGCCTCCGGAGCCAGATCATGGCCCCACTAAAGATTAAGATCTGCATTCCACGGCCTCATGGCAGACAAGACGGAAATTTAGGGGAGACCTTTTGAACTACCCCAACTTCAAAGGCACACTACGGTAGAACTACTGGTGCCATGCTGCAGCAAGGGCACTTTTGGGGACGTGGGACCTGGGAACCTGGACCCGTGTGGTGCACATTGCGAGAAGACTGTTGTGCTCAAGGAGGATTACTGCCATAGGAAGGGACGCTGTGCCCTTCCTTAATAGTGGCTGGCCTGGGCAGACTGCCTGCTGCTGTGTGGCACCCTGAAGTTTGCTCTCCAAGGGCTTGTCGGGATTTCCTCCTGTTCTCTCAGAGGTCACAGGGACATTAAAGATCTCCTGAGAGGGACGCACGCCATCTACCTGTGACAACTGAAGCGTGGTGCCCTCAAGTGCCCACATCATATACTGGATTCCAGCTGGTAGCACGGCAATGAACTAAGAATTGTGCCTGGAGACCGATTGCTTGGTGCTCCTTGCGTGCACTGTCCAATTAACAGGTTGCAACCCTCGGAGGTGAAGTTGCAACTTTAGTAGTGCTTCATTCCACCTGATGAAGAATTGTGAACTTGCACCTTTGTGTGTGACCGCAACTGTCTGGTGCGACCAATATCGACATGCACTGTTCGTTGGGCTTCATTTCCAAGGGGATAGGGATTTTGCAACTCTTTGTTTTGTGTGACCAGGTGCGACACGTTATCGCGCACCCAAAGTTGTGCTAGGATTGCCTGGGTGAGACTGATCAACGTGCACCCAATGGGGTGTCTCATCCATCCAAGAGGTCCCCCCTGCTTCATTCTACCCTCTTCTCACCCGGCCTTCCTCGACCACACTAGGTTGCAGGTAGTATTGCCCGGCTCGGGCCTGGGTGGTGAGAATGACTGGCTGGGGGGAACGTCTCCAAGAACTATCTGAAGCGGGTCAAGAGACTATGTGCTCCCCCACCCCACCCCTGTTCTTTGCAGAACTGGGCGGGTGCCGGCAGACCCTTGGGGACCCTTTTGGCATGACTGTTTATTGCCACGGCCCGTGTCTGCTCTACATTCTGTGGGTGAACTTGAGTGGCTACCAAACCCCTTTTGCCAACTGTCTCCCCACCATCTGCTTCCTGGGACCCTTACTAAGAGTGAATACAACAGCATGCAGCCTAGTGCCTGGGGGAGGACGGGTGTATCTCCAGTCAGTGGGTGTGGGAAAGTTGGGGTGAGTTGGAGGGCAGTGGGAGGCTTGGGGCCACAGGGTAGGTGGAGTGTAACCTACTGGGTATCAGTTACACCACTAGGGTGCTGAGTGCCTATGTAAGTGAGTATTTCCGGATGGACTGGTCTGATATCCATTGCACGGCATAGAGGTGCGGAGTGTGTGCGCATGTGGGCATGACAGTGGGGAACCGCTTGTGATTCACAACACTGGACGGCAGTTTGCCCGATAGGTTAATTTCTCGCCAGAAAAGCATTATGTTTTCCCCACATGGCCTCGGCCCCCGGAGCTACTAAAAAGTGGTATTATTTTGTGTATGTAAATATTTGTGATTTCGTTGTGACCCGGGGTGCCCCCTCAAACTGAGGTACTAAAGTATAAGAATTGCTAGGGCGGGCCTGGGGTGGACAAAGTGTTGCACAGCGTAAGGGTGCTGGAGGAGTGTATATTGGTATTTTTCTCCATGTGTGCATACTGCCAATGTCATTTGAACACAGCTGGGTGAAGTACTGCAAGTAATAACTCCAAATGAGATTTATGCCCAGAAATGCATGATGTTCGTGTTGTGCTGATTATTAAGTGGGATGAATACAAATGTTTACATACATCACGTGTGAAGTCTCTTTTGTGACCCTAAAAGTATTAGGAGCGAGTGCTGAAAGTTCCAGTTCAAACATTTGAGTAGGCTAGGTCTGACTTTTGGAGATGGAGCAGATAGTAAATCATATCCCAGACTGCAGGTTTTCGGCGGTCTAGCTTTATTGGTGATATAGCAGTGGACACATCTCTTCTACCTCCCTGTATAGCAAGGAATGAGGTCGATCTACAGGACTCGCACATTATGTCCATGCACTCCTGCAGGAGACACAGGTAACTAAACCCTAGGACATCAGATGCTAGGTTGAGCTGTTAGAGAGTCTGGGTGCCTGATCTATCTTTGGTTTCTGGCAAGATGGTACAGCCTATTGGGGAGCGTCTTGCATGTGTTGACTGACATCGCGAGAAGAACGGAGTACCAGGGCTGCTTGGACCAGATGGGGGCTATGAGGATGATTATCTGGGACATTTGGCCGCATCTTCTGCACCAAAAAGGGAAGGAACAGGAGAGGTGGAAAAGTACAAGCAGCGATTCCTTGACCAGTTCATCAATAGCACACTGCCCATGGACTGTGGGTACTTGAATGCAAAGATTGGCCATTTTGCATTCTCTGGGGTGGTGAAGAGATCTATGTCTTCAGTGCCCCTTCGCAGAAAATACTCATGCAGAACCTGGGGGTGGAGTTTCAACTTATGGACTTGCTGATACACCTTGCTTAGCAGGCCCGCCAGGTTATTGTCCACCCCTAGAAGATATTCCGCCACCAGGTGGATGTCTTGGCAGGGCACCCAATGCAAGAAGGTCTGTGCTGGCAGGGAGAGTGAGTGCCCAGTCTTTAGCAGGTAGAACACGATATCCATGCTGACTAGCTGGGCATTGCCCTTGATGAGGCAGAAAAGCTTTGAGAGCTGGGTGGAAGGCCAGAAGCTGGAGGTAGTTGATGTGGTGGCCCTCATGATGTGAGGTCCACATACCCTACACTAATCTGATTTGAGACAAGCAGTCCAACCAGCTTAGTAAGCATCCATGGTAATGGTGACTTGAGGAACGGGTTCTTGAAAAGGTGTGCCCTGCAACAAGCTGTTGCTTCTCCACTACTGCAGTGTGTGACGCACCCTGGCCTTTACCAAGCCTAGATTTTACATTTGACCCTCTGCTTGTAAGCATTGTGCTGCAAGGCACTTCTGCACACAGTTCATATGTAGCCAAGCATGGGGAACAAAAGTGAAGTACGAAGACAACATGCAAGCATTATTGCTCTGTTACGTGATGCTTTGACAGAGAGGTATACACTGTTGGAAGACTGCCACTCTTTGTAAGCTTAGGTAGTATTTTGCCTCTAAACATGTTCAACACCATTCCAGGGAGGGCTTGATTGTAGAGGCTGCAGATGGGCTTTGGTTACCTTTATGGTGACCCGAGCCTATAGAGAAACTAGATTGTTGCTCGAGTGTGCCGCAAGCACTGTTGTAGACTTTCTCAGCCAGTCACTGAGGTAGAGAAAGACATGAATGCTGCACATTTAAAAAGGAGCAGTCACCCACAGCCAGGCACTTGGCAAAGACCCTTGGGACAGTGGTGACAATGAAGGGAAGTACTTTAAACTGGAATTGACAGACACTTTTCACGCAGCATGGGTAGTGTTGGAGGGTGAGATGAATGGGGATGTATAAGTTGGTGTCCTTAAGGTCTAATGCTGCGATATAGTCACCTTGTTGAAGAAGAGGGATCACATCCTGCAGCATGACCATGTTAAAATGTTCAGAGTGGATGTATTTGTTGTGGGGCTTTTGGTCAAGGATGGGCCTGAAGGAGTCATTCTTGAGAATGAGCAATTAAAAACAGTACACCCCTTTCCCCGCCATTGGGGGGGCACTGGCTCAATGGTGCTGTTTTGAAGGAGCGATTGTACTTCTTCCTCTTGGAAGAGTGAAATGTTCACTGCTGAGAATGTGCTTGCAGGGTGTGATGTTGGATGGGGGTGTAAGAATTCTAGGTAGTACCCGTACCAGACAACTACTAATACCCACTTGTCTGATGCCATTTCCTGTCAGTGAAGGAGGAAATCTTGGAGCCTGCCCCCAAGGGGTATTCTGTGGTATGGTGGAGAAGGGATTCACTGTTTGGAGATGGAGGTCCCCTAGCCATAACCTCCTTTGCCCTGGCCCGTGCTGTTGTATTTGTAGGCCACCCTGGAATAGCCACATGGTGGCTGCTGGTGGGTGTCTTGCTGCTACTTCTGGAATGAGGAAATAGGGTCTGAATAGGAGGTCTATCTGCCATGCAGTGATGCCTTCAAAAGGAGCCTGTAGTTTTAGATGTTGGAAGGGAGGTGTCCGTGACCACCTTTATCTCTACCAGCATCTAGTCAACTTGTGCGTTGAAGAGATGTTCATCATCAAAGGGCAGGTTGAGCAAATGCTGCTGGACTTTAGGTCTAAAACCTGAGACATGGCACTATGCGTGGCGTCTCACCAGAATGCTGGTATGGACTCCTTGGGCCGTGGTGTCAGCTGCATCGAGGGTGCAGCGGACTCCTTGGGCCGTGGTGTCAGCTGCATCGAGGGTGCAGCAAACGGCAGCATTGGAGATGGTTCACCTTCCTCCACCACCTGCTCCCCTCTTTGTCGATGCTTGTCTGGGAGGTGCTCAAGGAGCTACTGCATCTCATCTGAATGTGCCCTATCGTATTAGGGCAGAAAGCCAACTGAGTTGGCGATTGTCCAGCGGTTTGCCACTTACACAGTTTCCTCTTTTCATGCGGCATCCATTTTCTTGCTCTCCTTGTTAGGCGGGTGATCACCCATGGGCCGGACGATTGTGCTCTTACATGCAGCATGGACTACAAGAACATCCAGGGACACATGACCCTTTATCTATGGTGAGTCATTAGGCGATTTATATTTTTCTCCACCCGGAGAGTTACTGAACTTGCGTTTACAGGTTCCTTCAAGGTATCAGAGGCGGAGTTTAATATTTCCTTCAACCTGAGGAAGAACTGTACTGTGAGAAGTGTCTTGGATAGTGTCTCCATGAGGAAGTCATCATCCTGATGGAGGACAGGCATGTGCCCCTTATGAAAAGTGGTGTCAAGACCAGGTCTCCTGGATTCTTAACACAGGAGCAGAACGACACTTAATTCCCAATGCCTCTCTCAGAACGTCCCTGCAAGGTTTAGTGATCCTTCGCAGGTATGTACCAAGGAGGGGAAGGGGATTGGGAATAGAAAAGAGACTATCCAACTGGTATTCTGCCTGCTCTGCCTTTTGCTAAAAACAAATTACAGTTCTAAATATCATATTATAACCTTTATTATGCAGTTAACATAAGATAACTTATCTTACCAGGAATACGTAGGAACCAAGCCTCTCTTCTCATTCTTCTCTATGTAAGTTGAAAGCGTTGATACAGGAGATAAAATTAACTTGATTCTTTCTCTTTTGCAGGATGAGACTGGTCGCCTCCAATGCCGTACTCAACACAGAGAAAGACAAGGTAAGTGTAGAATTGAATTTCGAAAGACTTGCAATATTAGGCTCTCCCTTGTGTGTTGCTTTTACTTACTTGAATTAGTTCTCCTGAGGCTTGATATAACACACTGAGTCTTGTATTCAATTATGAGCCTTTTCTGAATTGAAAACTATTATCAGAGATTTACTATGAACTCTTAGTTGCGCACTTGGGATTCTTATTTGCAACCTAATAACTGGCCTTCTGTAACAAGACTGGAATGGTATTGTGTCTGCGGTTTAATGCGACGTGAGGAGCAATACACGCCCGCATCAATTTGCCGACAACTCTCCGACTGGAAATCACTTCTTGTTTGTCATGCACGGATAAAACTCAAACGAGTTTTGGGGAATGCGCAACAAACGCTACTCGCTCAGACGGTCAGGTTGAAACCAACCTCTTTGACAGGAACACTTTTCACCTGCGTCATGCGCCAAAATAACTAAGTCTGTTTTCAGGCATGAGCAACTATAAACACTATTCGCCCAGACTGTCGAGGCTGAGACGATAATCTCTGACTGGAACACTTATCACCTGCGACACGCGTCGAATAAACTGAACTACTTTCGAGCATACGCAACTTAAATACACTAACCTTGGAGTCTGGGTTGACACGAGGACCACTGAAGCTAAAGCACGGAGCCGTTGCAACTACCCTGACTGACACGACGGAGTTGAGCAGGTAAGCTGTCACTTGGGTTGAATCTCTGGTGAAGTGCGCCGTGGAATGTTGGTGCGAGCTTCAACACACCTGGGTGTTCTAAAGAAAACTAGACCACTAAACGGCGGACTCGCTGGCTGCCATGTTGGAAATACAGCGCTGCCAGGATAATCGCCAACTAAGGCCATAGTGGGGCCTGAAGTCTTCTCGTTGGGGGGCAGAGAATGGCTACAGTAGGGTCACGAGGAGGAAAAATCCTGTGAACCCTGACAAGTGGCCACCCTCAGCAGCACCTCATGATATGCTGTGGTGTCATCTGGGGTGGATGCCTTAACCAGGTAGTGATCCAGGTCAGGATGCCTTAGGGGACAAATATTGCAGTCGTTCCATGGGTCATGAGTGGGCACAGAGTCAGACAATGTGTTATAGATGATAGATTGTGGTGAGTTGCCTTTTTCGTAAGAAGAGTGGTGGAACCCTCTGCCGAATATGTACGAGGTGAAGTGTATGGTCAGCGTAGCTTGTAGTTATGGTTGAGGAACAGCATTGGGTGCAGCTGGGAGGAGGCTGGTGCACCTGTCCTTACGCCTCTTGTGCTTGGGAGCTGGAGAAGTCTCCATTGCAATTTCTTCCACGAAGGTAAGCTTCCTCTTCTGAGGTAATGTTGGGGGCAGATTTCTAAACATCTTGAATGACTGAAGTTGAATAAATGGGCACTTTTGACTCCTGTAGACACTAGAGGATGGGTTACTACAACCTCAGAGCCAGCTATGAAATATATCTAAGGCTCCAGGTAAATTTTCAGAGCGGATGGGTCTTCAGTGTAAAACATGGCTTTGACGCATAAGTCTGCCTCGTACCGGTGTTGACTTTTGTGCCGGCGCCAAACAGGTCCTTGGCTTCAAGGGAACCAAGGCTTGTAGAGTCACTTTGGGCTTGATGGCCAATGGGGGTTGGTGCCCTCTTTCGGGAGCGTTGGCAGCTTCAAAGCTTTGTTGGTGCGGAGCCAAGCCTGAAAGCAGTGATGGCCTGGAGGACTGAATTTTAGTGGAAAGGCTCGATGCCTGAACCCCTCTCCATCTGTGCTCTGGCTCAAATCAGGGTCATTTTGGAGGTCTGATCGGTGTCTCGATGCCTACCATATTCACAATCAAAATCTTTGTCCGGAAACTGGGTGGCAAGGAGTGCCTCATGTTCTTCCTCCTCAAACTTGTGAATTTGAGAAGACCGCCTCTGGTTTCAGCAATGAGTGGAGGAGCACAGCCCCAGAAGGGCCGGCTTCTTCACTTTCCTCTGTGTCGCGTCCCCTATGGATGTCACAGGTTTGGTCTGACCCGTCCTTCTGCATTCTCTGATGTGCCCACTTCCGCTCATGTCGGTAGCAAAGAGTCTTCTTTGACATGAAGGTAAGACATGCCTTGCACATGGTGTTGTCGTGGTTGAGGAGTGATAGCACACCTCGTGGTGATCAGTCCATGGGAATTTCGAGACTGTACCGTTACTGGAAGGGCGTCCTTTCTATTAGTCTCCACGCATTCTCCACAGCAAAGGCCTTGAGGTGATGGGTGCGGAGCTCTGGGTAGGGCGCAAGGCTCTGTCAATCAATGGGAGACCAGTGTCTGTGAAACAACATCTGGTAAACTAAACAAAATCAAAGTTCTTCCACTGAGTTAAGTTTCTTCTGATGATGCCAAAGTTGAAACGAGTTGGGCCCAAAGGAAAGTGAGATAATTTGCTGAATACGGAGACCCGTTGCTACACGTCAAAACCTAATGGCGGGAAAAAAAAAAATCAATCTAACATGGATTTGGTGCCCATGCGCATTGCCAACAAAAGGAGGAATCACTATGTACGTTATGTCTCTAAAGACTTCTTACAAGAAAAACTAGTTTCAAGCAACCAAGCCCAACACTAGACGCCAGGAGTATGCAGAGCATGTGTATCTACAGCAACACGAACATATATTTATACTGGTTTATGAATTGTGAAAATCAGTAGAAAGCCCAGAGCTATTTTAAGCAGAACGGCTATCAAATCAGTAAAGGGTCTGATATTCTAATTCATAAACAATCTCTGGAATACTGGGCATCTTAGAAATACATGTTAATCAGAGTCGTATTAAAATATTTTGGGGCAAATACGCTTTCAAAGAGGGCTTCCCAAGTTCAATATGCTCACGTTCTGCTGATCTGAAATACAGAACAATGCCTCAATCCAGTACTGACCTGCTTTAAGAAATCAGGAAGGCTATAAATATCGGGATGACAGCCAAGGGTTTGCCAAGAGGTTTGGATCGAGGCTAGCAATGGAATCTACTGTTACAGCAGGAGGAGCAAACATCCTACATTATTATAGGAGTAAGAGTTGCCGCTCTCCATTTCTAAAAAAAATAAAAAAAGTCACCTCCCATCCAAGCACAAACCCTTAACATTTCCAAATTGTACTTCAATTTTTCCTTGCAGCCAGGGTATGAGGGCAAGAATGTGTGCCCTGGGGTCACGCTACAATTTCTTTGGCAGCAACTCTTTAACAGGGGCGGTGGGTGAGATTTGAAAGTGGTGGGGCGCAAACGAATGAGCATACAGCACCGTAGCGAGCGAGCGCAGCGAGCAAGCCCGAACCCCAAAAGGGGGGTTTGGGGGGGGGGGGTTACCCCCCACCAGAAAATTTTGAAAAAAAGAAGAAAAATCGTGCATTTTCAAGCAAATTTGAGAAAGCCGGAAGGTTAATAAATCAATTGTGAAAGTGCAGTTATTACATTAATAGATGGCATAACATAGGTAGCTGCTTATTCAGTATTACCACAGAGCTTCATACATTCTGTCCTATTATGCTCAGGTGCTGAATTCAGACTATAAGACTCATGGAAATCTCAGCTCTAAGAGTAGAAGAAGTTGCACAGCAGTGTAATGGTTGCCAGGTTCGTTCCGCAGGAGCGTCAGGAACTTGAAGAAAAGTCCACAGTCTTCCCCTACGGCCTTCCGACTCTATTAGACTCTAGAGTAACGAATGGCACGCAAGGGGAAAACTGGGAACAAAACAAGGAAAGGCGGGGGAAGAAAAACAGCCTTACAATATACTGAATATAAAAGAGGCAGCGCAATGCGCTGTTACCGTGATTCTGGTTGAGCTGAACTGAAAGTTGCTATGCAAACAATATCGAAAGAGAAAACCAAATGCATGTGAAAGTGAACATGGATGAGGATCGGGACAGAAAAGAACTGGGCAGTGCCATATAAACTACAACACAATAATGCTTAATTGGCATCACTAAACATACACTTCGGTTAATCAAGAGATGCTATGTACATTGCTGCATTGTACATCAAACAAGAAAAGATGCCTATAGGACAATATTCTCATCATATGAAGTCAAAGGATTTACTTGCAAGTATATACCAGGGAAACTAATATTTGAACACCCATAGAAGAGCAATCATTATATCCAATATGCTCACGGCAACACACCACTGCTATCACCAGTTACAAAGCAACACAGAAGCTACATTTGGCTTGTGTCAAACCATCTGGAAACAAGAGCTGCTGTGTGAAATCACTGCCACACCTGGCTCTAGTAGTACAAGTACAACATGCATTAAAAAAGAAATCAACATTCAATTATTGACCCAAAGCATCAGACGTAGAGTGTGCCAATTTCACATTTTACCTTTTATTAGGAGATTGCTCCCAAAATCCTATCTCCGACCTCTGAGTAGCTCCCAGGTGAACAAAGTCAAACACCAAAGTTTTGGCCCATAATGGCATGTGGCGTATACTACTGCCAATCATTCAATGACGTGATATTGTTATTCATTCATGCCTCAGGTTGCACTCAAACCTTGGGGCGATGCAGTTCCCCCTGAGCCACATTCAACTGCAAATAAACGAAGGAGGGCAAGTAATTATCTACCCAGAAAGACCGCCATTTTATTTAAGTGTTTCCCAAGGTGTGCATTTGAATCAACAAAAAAGGTGATTAAACCATTGACTGTGTGCTGCATGGGACTGGAGTGATGTTTTCCACGCCTTCGATTTATCAACTCTCAAATCTTTTGTAGCCACAGCAGGAAGCACTTTTACTTTCAACCAATATCATTACAGCATCTCCAAACTGCCCTCAGGTTCGCAAGGCTATCTAGCCTCGAAAAAATGGCACGAGACATCGCTGTCAAGTGGGTTCTCGTCACTTGTGACACACTAAAGCAATGTCGGCATTTTAGCCACGGACATTTCGCATTCTGAGATGAGGTTAATGTGAGCTTTATAAACATGGCCTTAGAAACCCATAATGCAACGTGCAAGAGGGACTGTATAAAATGTCATGTGAAAAAGTGAGCAGGCTACAGAATATTCCTTATGCAAACAAATTAAAAGTATCTTCAACATTGGACTCAGTGCCTCATTCTCTGTTTGTTCTACTGTGTGTTATATTGGAGAGCGCTGTGAATTGAATCATTCTGTGCCCCTCTGTCTATGCAAAGTGCAGTCCTACTTCTATATTAGTAGAATGTCCCGGTTTTTGATTTTCAACCTCTAGTCACCCTATGGTTGGGAGAATCCATTTAAATGTATAGGAGACCCCTTCATAAGCTGTTTAGCATTACTTCTGACACAAATACGTCAAGTTTCGTTTGTGGTTTAAATACCGTAATGCATCCCAGTTCATAAATAGCGCATAAACATCCTATTAAACTGTTTCCTTAAAAAAAGTTTTTAATGTTGCTCTAAAAAGAAAGGAGCAAAGTTACTCATCAAGAGCCATCTACCATGGGCACACAGTGGGGGAAAAAACAATAACGCTATGCATAGAAAAAACGAGATAATACTATATTTCCATTTCCTGTGAATTGTCGCTGGCAGTTACCACAAACAAAGCAAAAGGCATGCTCGAGATTAGGAACGATTAATTAGCGAATGGGCCTCGCAGGGCACCGTTTAAAAAAAACTCGGCCTCTAAACCAGTTGAGTGCAATGGGGCAACATGCTGGATTTTCCGGCTCCGAGTAGGCCTGTCTTGTTTCTGTGGTAACCTATCTGTCGTCCGCCGTCAGATCTCAGGGTGGAAAGGTTTGACGGAAATTGAAAGTTAGTGCTGGCGAGGGACCAGTGGTCCCTGGCATTTGTGCCGTGATTTTGCGCCCCCGCGACAAGGGCCCGCACCAGCCATTTCCGAAAGGCCTCTGTTAATGAAAGAAGGGAAGAGCGGTGCTTTCCTACCTGTTATTGTTGGACGGGTTGGACCAACCCGTCCAACAATAACAGGTAGGATCACCCCAGCTGCCGCTGCTGCTTCCCTGTCACCCCTGCCGCTGACCCACCACTGCTTTGGCAGCAGCCATGACTGATGTATAGCTCCCCCATCCCTCCTCTGCCTTCATGTAGCAAGCAAAGGCAGATGATTTTGTGGGCCATACATAACATATAATTACAGCAGATAGATAACAGTAAATTCAAGGGACGTTTTTCACCTCCGGGCTCTGAGTGCAAACTGCTACCCATCTATAATTCGATAAATTCAATTCGCGATGAGGTATCACTCAAAGGCACTACGTGAATCACAAAAATAAGGTACACTGAAAACATTAATAAGAAGAGTGAAACTGTGGCAGCTGTCTTCGGAGCTCACGCACACTGAAAGCATGGAAATGTAGGCCAACTGAAACCTTGGAAGCAGAGTCTTCAATGTGCTCAAACTCAAACATTCGAAGCCACGCAAGCTTTGGTGTTGCCCCCTCCCCAAAGCCCCCGCCCCATCTCCACTACTCAGTCTCTCACCGTATGACATCTCCCCACCACTCTTATCTATCTACGACACAAAAGACTTTAAGTTCACTCTCTGCCAACACCCGTTTCCGCATCCCTCCGCCCTCACTACCCCCTTCATGCCACCCCACCTCCTCTCTCTACCACATAATACCGCTCTTATTTATGCATTTTTTCTTCCCCGCACTCACGGGCCGGGGCTTTTTCTTGGTGCCCATGCTCTCGTAGAAGGCTTTCGCTGCCTGCCAGTCCATCTCTCCCTCGGAGGCGACATGCTTGAGGCCCGGTGCGCTGTCCTTCTGGCCCGGCACCTCCAGGAAGCCGGAGGAGCCGCCGCCTGGGACGGTTGGAGTATGAAATGAAGCGGCCCACAAACTCAAATGGCGGAGAGTCTACATCTTGGGGGTGGAGGTTGGGGGGGGTTGCGAGGGAGGGGGTTCGCGGGGGAGGGGGGGGTAAATAAAATAATCTTACCTGGTCCGCGCCACCTCGGGTCCGTTGGCGCCTTCAACAGTGCCGCTCGGTGTCTGAGACTGTCTCAGCCAATCCAGAGACGCTGCATTAGCAGCGCCTGCCCTGGATTGGCTAAAGAGCACAGATAGGGCTCGCCCATACCGAGAGACGGGGGCTGCTGCATGAGGCAACCCTCGACCGCTCGGGTCCCCTCCCTCTCAGTACAACTAGTGGCTGGCTGGCTGACAGAGTGCGGCGAATGCGCATGCTCGTGCTGGTCATGAAACAAACTCAAGCATGCGCAAATTGCGAGCCGCTGTCAGTCAGTGGGTGAGGTGAAACTGTCACTCAACCTTAGTGCTCGCCCCCCGGCCCCACCCCCTTCATGTCCCGACTCCCGGCCGGTATTGATTTCATTTGAAGCTACCAATTCAAATTCATTGCACACAGCAGCACGCACCGCGTGTGTAGTGGGGCAAGCAGGGCTGGTGGGGCTACGCCCCTACGCCCCAATGGACGCACCGCGGCTGCTCTTTAATACAGAATGTTTGAACTTGCACCGGATGAGAACGCGGCTGTTGCATCCGGACAGCCACAGCTACTGCTGAGCGCAGCCTCACCAGGCACATGTTTTTCTTATGGGTTGCAAAGCGGAGCAGAATATTAGCCAGTCAGTGTAACTTCTGCCGTCAGGATGCTGGTCTGCATAGCAGTTTGAGAGTGGACAGCTTTTGTTTACATGGGGTACTGGGCGGAGGGAGCTCTGATGCAGAAAATATAACTTGAAAATACTCTATAGGTATGTAATTTGGGGTCCTGTACAAATCGTTGTGCGACACATCGCCTTATTTAGCAAATCTACAATTACATATCCTTTCATAGCCTTTTTTTTTTTTAACAGCAACAAAAAGAAACCCATTTTCAATCGGTAAAATCATGATTTTGGTACAGTGTATAGTTCCGATGCCTTCATCTGGTGATTACTTACTTTAAGTTTCAAGGAATGTTTTGCTAGCCTTCCCACAATGCAACCACCACCAGGCAGTCCGTCACCTAAATTAGCCAATTACTTGCTGCTTACCTGTGCAGCATCACTGTTCACCAGAAACACCCCGCTACTCCAGAGATGCATCAGCTCAAGAAAGCGCGTTTCCTCTGTAAGCCCTGGCGCAGTTCAAGGCTCTGCATCTATCCTGGGACACAATCTTAGGATTCTAGCGCTGCCACAGTGTTGGTGGAAGAGAGGCGGGTTTAGATTTCTTTGACTAAATGAGCAGTTTCAACAGGGAGCGTGGCCAAGCAAGATGGCCGATTAGACACTTCTTTTGGCGCTCCCGCTGGAGCCAGTAAAATCCTGCCATAATTCTGGTTCATCCTGCCAGTTTTTCCCCCCCGGCTGCTTTCTACCCGTGTCTGTGCCAATATTTGACAAGATGCTGGCCTTTTCAGACTCCTGAGCTGCTGTGTGAAGCGGCGTTGAGCACGGCCTCAATTGCATGTGATAAAACTGGATTCTTATCTTATTGTATCTTACCATCTTGAAGAATGCTCAGGTCGACTGAACCTTTTTACCTGCTGAATAGTGTAAAGGGAAGAACATCCAATTTCTCTATATCGCCAATTAAACTTCAATTTTATACTCCAAAGATCACGGACTCCGAATTCTAAATTTAGTGGTTTATTACAAAACCAAAAATAGTTGCACATACAAGCACCTCATCACGAGGTTAAGAAAATAAATGGGCACTACTACAAAGAATATCCTAAGCAGGAGTCTCATCAGACTCAGAATAAGGAGAATAATTAACTCCAAAAGCATCAGGCAACCAATAACTGCTCCAATCTCTATGTTAGACTTCATTAGCCTAAAAAGAAAAGCAATTAGTCTATCCCTACACTATCTCTAAGGTGGCATCCCTACTTAGCATTATTCCCAGGCAAGAGAGAAAAGGTGTCAGTAGTGAAGACTTCCTTAGAAGTAAACTCACTTTGCTTAAAGCAATAGCCAAAGCTATAGAGCTCGTTCTGAGATGCTCCTTCTAGCTTCCCCATCTAATCCTCTACTGCTCCACCCTCCGGGCACTGTCCCAAATACAAAAATCATAAAACAGTAGAACATTCCTTTGTCACACCTCTTCGGCCAGGTCTTCCTTCTGTATTTTTCCATCGAAACTCTTACTTCATCCAAAGGCTATTGGAGTGACCTTGGGTCGCAGGCACCTTCTCCGCAGGAAGTATTGTATATGCATTCCCGTGTACTCTGTCTGCTTCTCCTACCATCCTAACTACTAAAACAAAGGGTTAGCCTTCCTAACAAGCTATGTGTCCTTGCACCTGCAACAGAAACGTATAATCTAAAAACTTTCCACTTGCAGAATTTGCTAACTGCTTCTAAATGAGAGCCTTCCCAAGGGAGCACTTTTCGGTCTACAATATTCAGCTAACATAAGAAACAAATAGGCCATTCTCTTAAATGTAGATGCGATCAGGCCTTTACACATTTAAACACACAATTCTAAATTCACACTAAAAGCATTCATTTCATTATACTTCATACATGAATAAGCAAAACTACACGTGCAGACTTTAATATGGTGCACGTTTAAACCTAATGCATCAATTATACGTGAAATAATTAAATATGCATCATCTAAAATACTTATTCGATTAAACACTACATAGATCTTCATAAATGACGATTATATTTCTATTCGCACTATTATATGCTGCTTTAGTACTACATTTCTAATGACCACACGTTAATAAATTTCTTTAGATATGCGGGTGCGGACTACCTGTGATTATGATGCACCCCTACAATTTTTGAATAACATGGAGCTCTATCACCTGTGTCAATGCCATTTTGACTCCAGAGGCCGATCTCGCCCGGAGAGATGTGGGGAGCCCCGGGGAGACACTGAGTGTTCTGCTGGTGCGGTCCCCGGGGTCCCCCTGGGTCATGGTGACTATTTCTGGAAGCTGAGAGACAGCGGACTGCTGCCAAACCGCAGAGTCAGTGACGGTGGCTGGACCTATCTGCTGGGTGGGCTCTCCTGACCGTGCGGTCCATGTTGTGTCAGTGCCTGCTGCAGGCCTACCGGATGCGCACGACTGTTGGTGGACCTGCAGGGGGCCCGGTACCCCCGAAAAGAAAACAGTGAGGAGTTGACGGGGTCACGAAGTGCGACAGGCTTCAAGGTGAACATCTGTAGAATTCAGGCGCTTGACAAGAAGGCTGCCGATTGGGTCCTGCGCTGGGCATTTCGCGGCAGTGCCAGTGTGGCATCTGTGACATCCTCTGTATCTCTTCATTTGCCCTGATAGCAAAGCGCTGTACCTGGACCCGTGGCCTTATCCTGGATTGCACAGGGCGTGGCCGTGCTAAATGGCCACTTAGACTTGCCAAGCAGAGCTCCCGACCCGAACGACAAATTTCTTCCTGAATCCTGCAATCACCCCAAACAAAAGTGGCCAACTTAAAGACAGCGCCTTAGTGGGTATTCTACGGTACCTATAACGGTCCTAGAGGCCTGAGAAAGTGGCCGGAAGCCAGGATCGGAGAGGCCTGGAATGATGCGGGAAGCCAGTGCACCTGTGGCCCTGGAGTGAAGAGATGGCCGAGCGCTTCGGGTGATTCCTGACTATAAAGACAGTCAGCCGGGCATCGGTGCCAAGGCAACCAAGGAGGGCAGCGGACGGACTGGGAAACAAACCCACTCCTAGACCTTGGAGGTAGGTGGCATTGAGCCTGCGAGGCAGACTGCATAAGATCCCTCCAGGCAGAGGGATCGCCGAGCTGCGTCCGACCTACGAGCTGGGCCAGCAGATCGGAAAAGAAAATTAACCACCCACCAGAGGGCTGCCGCATTGACGAGTGGGGCTGCTTGTGTACCCCCCGTGCCCTGCATTACTTATGAGGTAAGCGGAATTGAGCCTGCGATCCTGACCGCAGACGATCCCTCGAGGCAGAGGGGTCGCTGAACTGCGTCCAACCTATGAGCTGGGCCGGGACCGCAGGTCTGAAGAGAAAAGGAACCACCTGCCGGAGACTGCTGTGTTGACGAGTAGAGCCGCGTTTCCCCCGTGCCCGGCATTACCTCTTGAGAACCCAGAGCAGCTGGGGGCCCCGGAGAGTGTGTACGTGGGAGAGGTAGGCCCTTTGGCCAGAAGTTGTGATGAAGCTGCAGCTGTGAATCCTCCCGGCGGGAGCCGTCCATTGAGCGATAATCAGCCTTTACACAGGTACTATATACACAACAGTGGTAGGCAGAGATTCCCTGGTGGCAACTGGATCCTTTGGGTAGTGTGACTGGTGTGACTGCCCCCCCCCCCGCCACCCCCGGAGCGTTTGTGGTGAGTGCACCCCCAGGATTGGTCTTGCCTGGTTCACGATAGGATAGGACTGAGCCACACACGGACGTAGATGACTTGTACCCGGGGTTGGGGGCGCCGGCCTCCGTCCACGAAGGAATCAACATGGGGGGGAGGGGGGGTCAATCCAACCAAGTAGTACAATACACTGTGCCGGGGTGGTCCCCAGGAAGGGGGGGGACCCTGCCCCAGGAGTTGGGAGAGCAGACGCAGGGTACTTCCCAAATTCTAGAAGCGATAAAAAGATCCTGAGTTGCACTCGAAACAAAAATGGACTCAATGGGCTTGGATATTAACCATCTACACCTAGACCTCAGAAAGTTGTTGGAAAGGGTCACGACTGCAGAGGAGGAAGTGGCTACAGTTTGTTCAAAGGTGCAGGAACTACAGACAACAGTGGCGGACCTGAAACAGTGCAGCACATTTGGAGGAGCACCAAGAAGACTCGGAAGGTCACTCCAGGCAGAACAAGCTAAGATTTCTGGGCTTCCCGGAGCACTCAGACAATCCCTCGACCAAACTGTTCCTGGAGGACTGGATACCTGCTGCGATGCCGGACATACATCTCTCAACTCTTTACGATAGAAAGGACGCATAGAACCCTGGGGCCTGAACCATGACCAGGAGCACCACCAAGAGCAATAATAGCTTGGTGTTCAATCACCGGGACAGACATATTATCCTACAATATGTCAGGTCACACTGTCCCGCACTTTACGAAGGTACAGCAAGTCAGATATACCCAGACTACACTAAAAGAGTGCAAGACCTCCACAAACTTTTTCTCGCCGTCAAGCGCAGGATGAGGGACTACAGCATTAAGTACAGCCTGATCTTTCCTGCTCGTCTGTGTGTCCAAATGAATGCAGGTCCCACTTCTTTGACATGCCGCAGGAAGCAGCAGACTATGGATTCTCTGGTTCTGGGCAGGGCGGGGGAACACATCAAGGAATGGCGTGGACAGCAGCACGGGGGCACTCGGCGTCCAGATAGCCAAAGAGAGATAACCCCTCTACAGCGAGGGACTCGGG
Source organism: Triturus cristatus (assembly GCF_964204655.1). Lineage (NCBI taxonomy): Eukaryota > Metazoa > Chordata > Amphibia > Caudata > Salamandridae > Triturus > Triturus cristatus. The sequence continues at coordinate 1,038,282,858 of NC_140585.1, forward strand.
TACAGATTTTGGAAAGGATCCTAGTGGCGGAAGACGGAACTCTGAGGACAAAAGGCTTCCAGTGGAGACTCAGAAGCCAGCTGTCCGAATCTGCTGAACATGAGATTTCAATGGGTTGAGATTCTCTGTGTACAGTCCTTTAATCACGGGATCCAGGATCACAGGTAAAGCAGAGGCACGCACGGGGTTCAGGGCAGTGCGATGTAATTTAAAAAAAGCTTAGGCCGGAACAGGGTTTAAGAATGTTTAGGGAAATCGCAGGAAAGAAATACTTCAGTCTAATATGCTGGGGGATGACATCTAATCCAGGTCAAAAGTCTTCGGGGTCAGACCTCCGTGAATCGCTGAGCTCTTGCTTGGGGCTCGCGACGAACGAGGTTCGAGGGTCTTGGTCAGAGTATACACCTCTTAGGAAGCATTGTGTTGAGTTATACTTAGATTCTAAGAAGGGACTCTGGCGGGGTTTTCGACAACCCTCTTGACAGATGATTGAGCAAGAAGGATATAGGTGCCTGTGGATGGGGAAGGGGGGGTGAGACTTGGGGGAGATTTCCTCCAGATTTCTGGAGAATAGTATTCTAATGTTGCTACAGCCGATGTAATTTTGTTATTTGTGCTGAATATGATTTCCCATACTTTTTTCCTATTACGTGTTTGAAGGGGGAGCTTCCATGCAGGGGCGCACAGTAGTTACTGATACGGTGGGAGTCAGAGTTGAAGAAGGAACCTTAGAGACACAGTATGCCTGGGGAGACCAGAGTAGCGTCTTATAAGTCCATAACAAGGAATGTGAGGGGTCTGAACAACCCAACAAAATGTAACAGAGTGGTCACCTATCTTACACTTTATGGGGTCGCAATAGCCTTCCTCCAAGAAAACTGTAGGGAGACTGTATTAAGTTCCTACAGAGGCGATGTCAAGATAAGATTTTCGCCACATCCTATTTAGGATGTGCACTGGGAGCCCTGATATGGATATCCCCCAGGATCCCATTTCAAGCGCTTAAGGTAGTTAGCAACAAAGAGGGCAGATATATAATCCTAGAGGGGACACTAGATGCACACGCCCTTTGCCTCATTATTATATACACCCCTATTATGGATGATGTGGACTTCCTGGGCTCAGTGCTCCAGGCTACACAGATAACCTATAATACAGAGATTGTTGTGGCTGGTGACTTTAATTGTGCATGGCATGGGGAGATAGATAGGTCCCACCCCTCAGTTGGGTGAAAAACCCAGCGCAACAGCAGCGCTATAACAGGCACAGCAGAGCAAAGGCTTGATTGATATATGGTGCTGTACATATACATGTACATACTCCCATTACACCCTGGCCACAGTCACTTAGTCATTTGAATTATTTTATATACAAATGACAGCTGCGCATCGGGTCAGTGACGTACAGTACCTGGCCAGGTACTTTTCAGACCACTCTGCTCTGATGTCTTACTACCTTGATAGGCGGCTCCCCAGGGTCCCTTTGTGGTGGCTAAACACTGAAACCCTGCTGGAGCCAGTGTTTCAGGACACCCTAAATACGTCACTAACCCAATATATATATATATATTTTTAAATATCTTTTTTTGGTATTTATACATGTGTCAAAAAAAAAAGAATCCGTACAATAAGTGAAGCACGGTAAGAGGGCAGTCATTACAGCATATCAAGAACATCGGTATAACGTTACCAGTGCTTCCTTCAAAATGATATACATTCTTAAATTCAATATTGTTTAGCAATACAGTACTACTCAACTACGTTATTTCCAGTGAATACCGGCACTTTTGTAATAATCAAACTGTTCAGTAGCTCCGTTATCCATGGGGAGTTAATGGGCATCCATTTTTTCTATTTTTTTTTTTTTTACATCTGGTTGCCCATAAACATGTCATTGCTGTCAATATTACCCTCCTCTGTAACAAATATTCCAGCAGTGCTAGCACAATAAATTATACCATTTCATAAAAGAAATCCCTTTAAACAAACAACAATTTCAAAATCGAAACCACCAGAGGTCTGCTCACACAAGCATGTGGCATTAGTTTAATCAGTCAAAAGTCGACGGGGGGGGTTCATGAAACCTAACTGAACATCCTTAGCTATCCCTCAGAGTCGGTGGCAGAGGTGATAGGAGCTTGTTCCAGTGTACGACGTTGTTCCCACATTCTCGCCATTTCTGCCCAGGGTTCTGCCAATGGTTTACATCGTTTTGTAACCCTATCGTCTCGTAGCAAGGCTTGTTCCTCTGCTGTGGCCCAACGGGTAACGTCTTCTTTCCAACTCACCACTAGCGGGGGATGCTTTGATTTCCAACCAAGAGCTATCCGTCTCCTAGCAAGGATGATAGCCAGATCTATAAACTTATGTCTTAGTTTTTGCGGCTTATGTCACGGAAACAAACCAAGTAGACCATTCTCTGGGGAACATGCCAGGGATCTGGAGAAGACATTATTAAGCATATCTACAATGTTAGACCAGTAACCTACCAGCTGCCCACAGGGTCACTAACCCAATATGTTATTGAGAATTGGGAATCTGCTGGTACCGCAGCCGCAGAATGGGATACGATGAAGGTAGTTATCCGAGGTATTTGTTTGATGACTGCCATGGGGTCTGTCATACACTAGAGCTGGACTTAGCCAAACAGGAAAAAGCCCTGGAAGAATTGGAAAGGGGTTTGTCCAAGGACGCATCAGACAAGCCTAGGATCAACAGAAGCATACTATGTGAATTATGGGAAAAATAGGACAAGAAAAAAGGTAGGAAGCGCTGGTATGTGGAAGGAGACAAAGCAAGAAGATTGTTAGCAAGGCTGATTAGATCAAAGTCGGCCCAACAGCCTATCCTTGCCATTAGGGACAGCAGAGGCCATATAGTCCATATGCAACATGTTATTAACTCAGTATTCGAGGTTAATCTCCGTGAGGTTTGTGCGGTACCACTGCAGCCAGGTGGGGGGTAGAGAGATAATGGAATATTTAGATCAGCTTCCGCTACCGGTCAACTCTTGGGAAGGCAGACAACTAATGAGGGCCCCTATTAGTAAGCATGAGCTTCAAGAAGCCTTACAGTCGATAGCCATGGCAAAGACACCGGGAGGGGATGGCCTACCATCTGAAATCTATAAAAACGTTTCAAATATTTTAATAGATAGACTAGCCTGGGTGTTCGCAGAAGCATATGAAAGACTAGAACTCCCACACTGTCTGAAGCCCTGATTTCCGTAATACCGAAACAGGGAAAGGACCCTCTTGAACCGGGATCTTATCGCCCCATATCAAAGCTGAATGTCAAATCTTAAGCTCCTCAGTCATGTGTTAGTGGCACGCCTTCTCCCCCACCTCCCGTAACTGATCAGTCCAGATGTATTCCTCATGGGAACACCCAATGTAATCTCCGACGATTGGTCCACGTCATGAATGCCACGATCATTCAAGAGGGGAACTTTACTCCAGCTTTTTTAGATATTGAACAAATCTTTGACTCCCTTAATTGAGACTATATATGGCAGTACTTCATTTGTAAAATATTAGGTCCAGGTGCTCAATTTTGTTTAGGAGGCCACACCCACTTCCCCCGGCTCCAACCACTTCCTCTACTGGCTGCACTCACTTACTGTATTAACTCCACTCACACCCTCAATACCCGATCTAAATTTCAGCAATAGAGCCTTCCTCAAGTAAGGTTTTGATAGGAGGTGATCCCCTCCAGCCATCCCTGAAATGTTTTGGGAAAAAATTAATGCAAACGTACATTTAAAGCACTATTTTGGAATATATTGATTTAAACTGATAATACAACTTCTGCGATGTTACACAGTGGTTAGGGTTGACTTTACTAATAATTTATTTTTTACCCAAACAAACCCTTTTAAGTAAAATTAGGATTGTCAAAGACTAGGGAAAAACATACCTTTCTAACCTGTACCATGCTGCCTGCATCTAGCGCTTTGATGGTAGTTCATAGCTCACTGTGCTAGATTAGGATTGTAATTTATGAACCGCACAGTAACAAAAGGATCTCTAGAACAAAAGTAGCATCCCACTGAGCACTGCACATGAAATACTGTTTTGTAATCTGCATGGTACACCTTCTTTGCAGCAGGCATAATATATATAACACCCGATAATGAACCTTACCTGTAGTGAATAAAAAGTGTTGGTAACAAACAAGTGCATCTCGTTCTCAGATCTGGTATTTATCACGTGCCTTGAAGAGACATTTACCTGATTTCTAGCCACTTTTTTGGCAAGCACCAATATGCAGTTAGAAGCACAGTTATGGTACCTTCAGATTCAGTGAAGTGGGAATGGTCTAAGGTATAATACCCACGGACTATCCTCAAGTCTACATCTCAATGGTGCACATCTTAATTTTCAATACTTGTGCATTCACTAAGGGTTTTACAATGCGATAATCAAAAGCATTCTGTCACTACCAGTGCTCTTAACAATCAAGTGGCGTTTTGGCTAGCACTGCTCAAAGGTGCTCCTCGTTAATACTGTCAACTCTTGCTTGGGCGAAATGCTTTTGCCAGGACATGGTCATTGGTAGTCATGCAGTTCTAATCATCGCTACCGAAACGAAAATGAGAACCGAAGCACACGTTCTACCTTGGTTCAGCTGGGAGTTACTACACTGCTTGGGCGCCAGATTTGCACTAATCACAAAGGTGTAACTCAGGGCGTGATCTGTATATAAACGCGGCCGTAACTCCTTAAGTCTCACGAGATGTTGCGGGCATGATCTGCAACTTGAAAAGAAGGATGTTAACGGCTCCCTGCACTGGAGTGCATTAGTGTCCGGTACCCACTGTCAGGGCCGGATTGGCCGTTGCGGGCACCAGGCGTTTCCCCGGTGGGCCGTTTTTGGGCCCCTGGGGGGCCGGTTTTGTTACCGGGGGTCAGCAATATCGGCCCCCTGTAACAAAATCGGCCGAAATCGGCCCTCGGAAACGGCTCGTTGGCACCACCCCTCCCTCCGGGGTGGTGGTGGGTGCATTCAGGCCAGTTTCCCAGGGCCGGTTTAGTTTCCCAGTCTGGCCCTGCCTACTGTTTAAGGCTCATACGAACCTAGGTACTTTAAGGCTCATACGGAGCATTTACCAGGGCTGTTGATTAATGACATAATAGTGTCCCTGTTCAGGAAGAGCTGCGCACTAGCTGCATTACTGGGATTAGTATTCCTGACATTAAGCAAACGTGTGGCGCAGAGTAGCGTACTGCCACAGAGTGCAAGCATGCCGGTTCCTTAGCCATCACACTTAGTGTCTCACATAACTTCGTAGTCCTACTAGGCAGAAGTAAAGTACATATATTTTCATGGTATACATTACAGTGCAAGTTGGTCTGCGGACGTTCTATCTGGGGATGGCCTGACGGACCATAACACCACATGAAGAGAACGCTGAGTTGTAGTACCTTCCCTATAAATTAAGTGCCAGTGCTTAGCACCAGAAACCACTGGCACAAATTACGCACTGATATATGGACAGTACTAGCCAAGGCAGGACTGCGAAACCCTTACATAAACTGGGTCAAGTTATTGTACACAAATCCGAGAGAGCGAGTCTTCACACGGGACGGTACGTTTCAGAAGAAACAGTCCTCCAACAGGGGACAAGGCAGGGGTGCCCCTTGTCCCAACTGCTTTTTGCCATGGCTATCGAACCCTTGGCATGTAAACATCCGGCAGGCTCTCCGGGATTGGGGAATACCGATGGATAACACCAAACACAATCTCATTATACACAGACGATGCCCTGTCTACCTCCAACAACATAACATATCGAAGCAATCCTTCTAAACGTGATGCAGGAATTCTGGGAGCTCTTGGGGCTCCGGGTAAATGTCTCAAAATCGGTTTTGTTCCCATTGGGCGTACTTACTAGTCATCCGGTGGTGCTTTAACTGGAAACGGTCCTACGGTGGAGGATAGACAGTATCAAATATTTAGGAATCAATATCGCCAGTCATAAAACAATTTTTTGATCTTAATATGGGGAGGGTTCATAGCAGGTTTGAAGCCTTCTATACAGTTCTGGAACACCCTACAATTATCTCTAACGGGGAAAATGGTGCTACTTAAAACTGTGGTACTCAGACGCTGTACAAGATAGCTTCTATGAGCTCGACAAGCTGACCACGTAGATTCTTTGGTAGAGTAAGAGGTGTAGAGTGAGCCTATCTGGTTTAAAACAGGAATGGGACAGGGGAGACATGGAAGTTCTGGATTTTGAACTATACTACTATGCAGCGCAATTACAACATGCAGTACAGTGGTTAGATGGGGAGCCAAACAGGGACTGGACATTGCTAGAGGGTTCCCATACGGACCATCAATTGGGGGAACTTTTGATGAAAGGTGCTAGGATCCGCCACATGGGCAAAATATGGGAGAGAGTAGTCAGATGAGTACTTAGAAGAGCGTCCTACGCACCGGACATGGATATAGCACCGGACATGGATATATGGTTGCTGGCCCCATTTGCGCAAATTGCTCACAATATGGTTGATAGGTGGCAAGAGGGTGGCTGTATAATGCTGTCCGACCTTTACCCTGAAGACAGATTTATTTCTATTCAGGAAGCCCAGGAAACTTTTGACCTAGGAACAAGCCAATTTGTGCAATTTAAAAGATAGCAGCAACGGCTAGACAACTATGGCCTTCATTCCTGGAGGCACCGGAACACTCACATTCTTGCTACATTGCTGGCAATGGCAGGTGGTCGTAAACTAATAACACTTATATCGTGCATTGCGCTCAGACAAGCGATTGCAGCCCCTTCCAATAGAAAATTCCTGGCAACATCATACCGAGGATCCAGTTACTCTATGGAATTGGCTTAATATACATGGGGGAGTTAAAGTGGCGGTGTACACCAGTTTTAAGCAAATACAATATAATATTATACACATTACTTATTTATCCCCCAAATGCCTACATGGTATATACCCCTCAAGAAACCCAAAATACCAGAGATGCCACACAGAGGCTGCAGATTTCTTGCACATGATTTGCCACTGCCTGTTGGTGTAGGGCTTTTGGTCTGAGGTTTTGGGTCAGTTTCAAGGGACCACAGGCTGGAAGATTACGCAGACATGTGTGTCTGTTGGGCCTTCTCCCAGAGAACCCAAAAATGAGGCTGAGTAGACGGTATGCTATTCTAGGCCGCCTTATAGCAAAAAGGTGAATTGCAATCCACTGGATAAGTCCTTGGGCTCCAACAAGGGAGGCTTGGGACGCGGATGTGGTGGAGTGGGCAGGACCAGAGGAAGTTACATTCGAGATGGACGAGAAGGGACCCCAAAGCACAAGAGACCCTAGCAGCATAGGTGGAAATGACTCCGAGCCTGCTCACATACACACGTTCCCAAAGGGAAGCTATGCTGGAGAGTACACGGGGAGAGTGTATAGTGACCAGGTTGGGAAAGAGACCCCCACCCCCCTCCCCAGCTGGGCAGGTGTTGATCCGTTGGAGACTGCCATGACCAGAATGACTGATGGTGGAATCCGCTATGAAAGACAAAGTACCTATCATGGAAGCTCTGGAGGGGAAAGTTGTGGGTTCAGGGGTTATCATTACTCCATGTTATACAAGTGAGAATACGTTTGATAGGCTTTCTTATAGGTCAGCTGCCCTTCGGGGTATTATTGGGATAATCCTGATGTATATACCTGAATGACCCGTGTATACGGTGCCATTCTTAAATTAAAAATTACGATTAAAAAAAATTAAAAAAAACTTTCTCCTGGATTGCCCCCACAGGTCAGTGTCTCCTGACTGAGTCCCAGTCCACCCACACCAGCGGCCGGTGAGGGCTCATAGCAGTGCATGGCAGACACAAGAACTATCTGGTGAGGATCATCAGTTTACTGGCTGGCCGTGTCCCCATCCCCCTGTTGGGTCCAGATGGTCTGGTGGCTTTCTTGGCGGGCCTGGGTATGAGGAAATCAGTTGCGGTCCTAACCACGGAGCAGGAGGAGCCTCCTTGTGCTAGGGAACCCCCACCACAAAAGGAAGTACACTGACTTGCGACTGCCTTGCCCACCCTGTGACAGCACCCCACGGCCTGAAGGCCAAAGGAGTGGAGCCTAGTCAGGCTGCTGAGGGATGCCTACCTTTGCATATTGCCAGTTCTACCCTAGGATTGTCATCTGGGGGCTGTAGTGCACGGACCTTTATTTCTCAATGAACAATCATCTACTGCAGACCACTTGGGGCTGCTGTGGGGCATGGTGGACTATCAAACTTTGTTTGAGGAATGATCCTGCCCGGTGAGGGTGCGGGGCAGCTATAAATGAACTTCTTCAGAGGGCTGCCTTTCTGTTCCCCTGCTCAGTGCGAGGTCTGGTCCCACAATGGTATAAGACAAGGGGATTAAACTTAATCAAATTAAATAGTAAAAAAAAAAAAAAAAAAAAAAAAAAAAAAACACAAAAGGGTCGAGGTATTAAACTACTGCACCGAACATCCAAGTTGGTTGAACAAATTATTAATCTATATGAGGTGCATCGAACCCGGAGTACAACCCCTCTCTACTCCAATTTGAAAATAATTTTTCAAAATTACATTTTCCAAAAGTGGTCCACCACACACAATACTGTAAGCAATATATTCAAATTAGTGAGAGTCCGGCTTGTATTCATCATTACACTACGTTAATCACAGCATCAGACGACAGTGTTTCAATTCAAACATTCTTTATTCTTTTTCTTCATCTTTAAAAGAAAGGCCTTTATATAATGATTGTAGTAGCCAACGCGTTAAATCCTTTCACGGACTACTTCAGGGCTCCAATTTGTATATTGAAATACTTTGTTGTGAGTCAATACATCAGTTCTGGCGTTTTATGGTATCAAGTCCTTTTATATAGTGACAGAAATTTCAATTTGTGTGCCCAAATCACTACAGAGTCCCTAGCATGTTCGTACAACAAACAAGAAGAAGTCCGTGAAAGGATGAAACGCGTTAGCTACTACAATCATAACATAATGGTGTTTCTTTTAAAGATGAAAAAAAAGAATAAAGAATGTTTGAATTGAAACACGGTCGTTTGATGCTGTGATTAACGTTTTGTATTACTTTCTTGGATATGCTCCTAGTGCAAACTATTGATGAATATAAGCCGGACTCATTAATTTGAAAATACTACTTACAGTATTGTGTGCGCTGGACCACTAGTGAAAAAATTAAATAGTCTGTTAAACTCACCCCATTCCCCCAGAAGGACATATCCGGGAGGGGGCACCGACTGGCCCAACAGAGAGCGGATGGGGTGGCAGGCACAGCCCTGTCTTTGGAGGACCTACTAGCGGCAATCAAATTCATGTGACAAGATGGTCCATAAGATTGACTCCGTTGCCACGGATGTCACCCTGTTGCTAACTGATCTGCGGAAAGTGGCAGACTATATGACGAGGAGCAACATGAGGAATCCTTGCAGCAGGAGGTCCACTCCTTCGGTGACAGTTCACAATCTGCAGAAATTAACGACCCACTTGTTTGATCAAATGGAAGACTCCGAAGGGCGATCCCGCAGGAATAACCTAAGATTTGTGGAGTTCCCAGAGAGGACGGCGGGCCAATACACCATACTTTTTCTTCCCCAGAGAGTCTCTAAGTTCTTTAGAATAGAAAGGGCGCACAGGGCCCTGGCCCCACCACCAAAGCTTGGGGCCCCAACCAGGGCGATAATCACCTGTTTATGCAACCGCGATGCCATCCTGCAGATCACTTGCAAACGAGGCCCCTTCATATTTGAAGGACATCCTATCTCTATATTTCCCAACAATACGCAGCATGTACAGGAACGGCAAAAAACGTTTCTATCAATAAAGAGAAGACTCTGTGGCCTCAATTTTAAATATAGCTTAAGGTTCCCGGTGAAACTGAGTTCAATATGAGGGTAAGGTCCTGTTTTTTTTTTTAAACTTCCGGAGACCCCAGTGACTGACCAGACGTAATGGCAAGCACTCTAATCAAGACCAAAGTCAACAGGGCTCGTGCCTGCCATGCACGCAACACTAGTCAGCAGGGCTCCGGAGGCACTGGAATAACCTGGAGGATGGCAAAAGAGCACAGATGTGATCCCAGACTCAAGGGAGCACTTTCAGGAGCAACAGGCATATCACAACTTGGCCAGTCGTAGCTCAGACAACATGTGAATCCCACCTTGCATCAGAATCGTGAGGGTGTATAGGCCCAAGACCCCTGAGCCATAGATCGCTTTAATCATGTTACTGGGGCCACAACTATGGCAATTCACCAGATGACTATGGTGCTGGAAGGGGCCTGCCTAAATGGTGTACTGTAAGTTATTTGGACCACATGGAACTGCAAGTCTGGGACAACTCTATTCACGAATGCTTCAGTCATCCTAATAATGACAGTGGGAGTGTCAGCAATTAAGAGACTAGCAGCCACAGGGAGGGAGCTTGAGTGTCTCGGCCTCACTCCTTCCCTGACATTCTAAACTCTAGCGAAGCACGAAGTTCTTCGGGGAGTGCGGTGGAGGGGAGAAGGGGTTCATTCGCCCAATTTTTCTTCTTGAACTGAATAGTTGCGGAAATGGGGTGGCATTCGCAGACTCCCACCTTATCATTGATGGGACGTAAAGGGTTGGTCACACTGCACGAGGGGAGGGGGGGGGGGACGTTAAAGGGGAGTTATGGTTTTCATTTTTTTTGTAGACTCTAGAAAGTATCCTCTGCTCTTGTGTATGTGGGTCCTGTTAGTTGGTCAAAAGATATCCAACTATGGATTGTGGCTCTACGAGACTACATTGCCTGGGAGGTTGAGTCTATATGGTATATATGACTAATGGCTGCACATGTAACGAAACTTATAACCTGGAATGTCAGAGTTGTTGCTCAGGTCGAGAAACGCAGACGTGGGTATGCTGAGTTGACACAGTACAAAGTTTCAACCACGTTCCTCCAGGAGACACAGGTGTGAGGTTACTGTACGCACTGTCTGAGAAAGCGTTGCAGGGGGCAAATATATACTACCCCATATTTGGGATATGCCTGGAAGGTGCTTATATGGGTGGCCCTGGGCATTCCATTCTGCCATGGTATGACCCAGAGGGCCGCTGCATCATCCTAAATGGGACCCTGGACGGTCGTGAAATGTGCATTATAAATGTATACACCCAAATAACGACTGCCCAGGTTTCTATGCCGGGGTCATGACTGCTGCATCGCCGTACCTCGATGCAGCCATTGTATTGGCGGGATATTGTAATTGTGTCCTCAATGGTGCACTAGATCGGGAACCTCCCAGGAACCACACAAAACCCTGACTGACTGGGGAGCTTTGGGAAGTGATGCACAGCTGGCACCACCATGATGTTTGCAGGGATATACACCGGACAAAGAGGCTGTTCTCCTCTTATATCCCTGCGACAGGAATTCAGTCATCTGGACTATTGTTTAGGCTCCACTGAAGTGGTATAAAGCGTCAGAGGTATCCTATTTGGCATGCTATTTTTCAGACCACTCCCCCTGTCCTACTGCGATTTGGGTGGGAGCTCAGGTGTCCGGCAATCTCTCTGTGGCGCCTCCGTCCGGAGACGTTGATGGATCCACCATTTTTAGTGACAGCCAACAAGACACTAATAAATTAGTATACCGTAAATGAGTGCTCGGCGAGTAGCAGGGCTCTAGACTGGGAAGCAATGAAGATTGTTCTATGGGGTTTGTCTCAAAATGACCTACGGGGTACGGCGTAAGCTGGAGTGTGATATTGGTAAGCATGAAAACACGAGGGCCAGGTTTGTACACAGAGGGCCATAAACAGTGTGTTTCATGTCCATCTACTCAGCACTTATGGTAAACAACCGAATCCTCAATTGGGGAAGCTCGAGGACCTCTCAGAAGGGATACCTCTCTTGACCTTGGAGGCTAGTGAGACACTGGATGGCCCGATCACTCGTGAGACAATTATTGTGGCAATCCGGTGCCTCAAAACCATGAAAACCCAGAGTAGCAATGGTCTATCACAAATATGCCAACACTATTGCCGACACCTTCTGGAAGTATATGAAAAGGCCCTGAAAAACTGTAGCCAGCTAGCCATTATGACCAAGACAGTAATTGTGATGGTGCTGAAACCAGGCAAAAACCTGATGATTGCCTCGGCCTTCAGTCCAATATCTACTCTAAATATAGACATGGAGATCCTTTGCAGCGTACTGGCAGCACATTTACTTTCTCGGCTGCCAGCCCTAATACAAACTGACCAATTGGGATTCATCCCGAAACATAACACCCTTCACAATCGAGGACGCTTGTCTCACATATCATGCAACACAACTGCAAGACGATTTTTTGCATCTTGATTCTACACATGGTAGCGCAATTGCAACATGCGGTTTATTGACTAGTACATATAACACAAAAGAAATCCTGGGGTCTAATGGTAAAGAGAAATAGGTGGTATGTAGGGTGAGGAGGGAAAACCTAATGTGCGTAGTGAAACTGGAGAAAGCTCCAAAACCATGGTCATACAATCACCGTGGGTAACTAACCCCATCACATGGGATTTTCATCCCAAAGAAAATCTCAAAATCTCAAGGGGCGACAGCGCCCTTGTGTGAGACGTGAGTACTTTGTGCTATGATTATTATGCACCAAGAAAGTGGAATAAATCCACAAATGAGCCTGAAGTGAGTGGGGATTGCAGTGCTGGTAGTAGTGAAAAGAGGGAGTGTATTAAAACTAGTGACGGGACGGCCAGAGGACTTCTGTTAAACAATGCCGTACCGATATTAGATTAAAAAGAAGAGGGGGCAACACTAATCTGGTGTGATCAATGAAGCAACGTGAGAGAATGTGGTCGACATGTTTCAGCCATAGCGCCTATCTAGGCTAGGCTTTCATCAGGACCTTGAAGCTACTGCAAGGAAAAAACAACGTGACAAAGGATATGATGGGCACCCTCAACTTGATTGTAGAGTGCAAGTCTCCTCAGAGATACATACAGCACCCGTACAAACTGGGTGGTAAGAGGACCTCCACCTGGCAACCGCTCAGGAAGGAACACCGCTCTGTCCGTCGGGGAACCAGGCTGAAATGAGCCTGCAGCCGAACCACGGTGTGAGTCAGGAGGAGCAGCAACGAGCGTTAGGGCAACTCGGAGCAGGTGGGAGGACGCACACTGGCGAGAAAGCAACAGGAGAGAACACAAGAGCAAGCTCAACATGGAGGTGATGGGAGCAGACCACAGGAGACCACGAGAACACACATGCATAATCATGGAGTGTTTAACCAAAAAGAAAACAAGCATTGGCATAGCCAATAGGTCTCGCTTTTGGGACCTTTAAGTATTTAGTTATGCAGCACAATATCCTTTGTGCAACAACATCAACTGTTGCATAGCTAAACACTTATAAGGTCCCAAAAGCGAGACCTATTGACTATGCCAATGCTTGTTTTCTTTGAATTCTGGTACTTGTAGTTTCATTTATTCCATTATAAAATTGGGCTACAAGTCCCAGAAGTCTATGGCATATGGATGTTCCTCCGGTACCACATATGTTTTGCCTTGTCCTTCTCCACTATGCAGTGATAAGTGTGATATTGGAGCATCTCTCTGTGCCTCTCATTATTTGGCTTCACACTGCAGCCGTCTGGATACCTATTCTTTACATACCTATTGATTGCCTATCTAGTGTTTAAAATGAGGCAGCCCACTTTAGTCATTGGCTAATTTCACTGTGACTGACCGGATTCTGCCTTTCACAAGGAGCATATCTCCCCACACACAATAGTTCCCTTCAATGCAAGGGACTACTGTGGATGTTTGTGATTTTTGAGACTAATAAATGTTAACTTTTAGTCCATTTTATATTGGCCAGAGTCAAGTAACTCCCACCAACAGTTTTACCAAAATAACATGATAAAACAATATTAGCATTGCCAGACCTATTGGCTTTACCAATGCTTGTTTCTTTTGTTCACTGCTGCACGCATTAAAAAAAATAAAAATAAAGAAAATAAAAATTGCTGGGATTGTGTGACTCACATATCCAGCTACGAACACAATCTCAATTCAGCTGCTTAAAACAAAAGCAGCATCAGCAGAGCCAACAGGGCTGGTGTTAATGTGGTATGCATGGAGACGTGTATGCACAGATGCAGTGCATGCATTAGCACGCTGAAGCCAGAAATGTTGGCTTTGCCAAAGTTTGTTGTGTTTACCTTCTGCTTTTGTTCACCCCCGTCCCACCGTTAACCACGAGAAACGCTGTTGGACATGAGAAACAGAAAAGCAGATTCTAAAGAATATTCCAATTCAATATTTTTAAATAGTTCTATGAGGAATAACCCACAAGATCAGGCTCTGCATAGACTGCACATATAAACACGCCACACGTCCCTGGCTGAAGGAGCAGCATGCAATAGTCAATGGCCTATATACCAGAGCACAGCATTCACCGAATTGTTATCCTGGCACATTGCATGTGTGTGCATGAAATCACACTTGCTGATGCGCATTTTCTCTCACTATACTGAGGGATGAGTTTTTCTTTGGAGATGGTTTCTGTTTCACTTGTTATCATTTGACGGAACAGGGGTCGAAGCAAGCTGACATTACTTCCTGTGCAGATGTGTCAGCACGTGGATGACGGTGGCTTGTAGGCTTAAGTGGTTCCAAAATGTGTTTTTGCCCAGAGCGCGTTTAGATCAGGGCCAGGGGTTGGAGCAGATCGGGATACTGGAGAGGGGAAGACTAGCTAGATGGCAGACGTTCTTCATAAATTGCAAAGCACGTGGCCTAGATGGAATGCTTAGAATGTTTATGGTCTCACCCATGGGAAATGCGGCCCAGACAAGCCTGCAGTGACTGCGGTCGCCAGCTGAGTTAGAAAATTAATTTTACTAATCACTCCCATCAATATCGCACATACCTAGGGGGAAAATGCTGACCTGAGATTTTAGATAAACAAAATGTAAGCACTTTGGAGATGCAAATAGTGGCAGAAAACCAAAGCACATTTTTGACACATGAGAAGCTCAACAAGCTCAAAGAGAAAGTGAAAGCAAAGACAAAAAGATAAGAGGCGAGAGAAAGGAACAGGCAAAAGAAAAAGACAGATGCGCGAGAGGAGTGAAAATGAAGCTGACGAGGAGGGAGTGGGAGAAGGGAGGGGGGAGGGGATAGGGGAGGGGAGGGGATTCACGCGCTGTAATGCTTAATGAGCCATTACTAAAAGTCAGATGGCCTGTGCACGCTCACATGCACGCAGGCTTTAGTGCATTTGGTAGCACTTTGAAAACCCGCTTACTAAAGGTCTCGCATGCGCTAGCGCTCAGGCGAGACCTAAAAAAGTAGTGCTTGAAAAGCAAGCAGCCTGAAGCATAGAACCCAGCCCTTCAAAAGAGATTGCCAAGAAGATGTGCTCCATGGGAGGGATAAACACAAGATTGACCAACTTGTGAATGAGTAAGAAGCTGGCATATGAGAGCGATAGGAATGTCAACCAATGGTGACTAGTGGGCGTGCTTCAAGCCCCTGTATATCCTTGGTAAGACCACAATGTGTCTTGCCACCTGCCTGGAAGGCTCGACCTAAAAAAGGAATAGCTTTGGCCATAAACTACTAGTGGGCCCCAGTTAATTATGACCAGGCACCTATGGTTACTTAGAATGAGAGGCATTCACCACGAGTGGGGTTGAATTCTGGCTGCTTCACCAGTGCTCTCTATTCAGATTGTCGGCTTGCAGCTAAGGGGCTTCACACACTTTACATTTTTTTTTTTAAACAAAGTGTGAAATCATTAAAGAACTTGCTGAACTCAATTTGCGTAATTAATCGCCGGCACTGTGGAGAGATGCGAGGGACTTCTCTAACATGCGTTACTGCAACCTGGAACGCAAGGCACTTAGTATAGCTGCAGAATGGAAAATAAAACCTGGAAAGGATGAACTACTCATAGATGTACCTGGGAAACTTGAGAGCTATGTTCATGACTCCCATCAATACTTATTAAGAGACAGAAGATAAACAAATCCACAATTTCTTTAGAGAGAGAAAATATTACCCCAAAATAAAAATAAAGTAAATCAAAAATGTTTAAGCCATTAGCAAATTTATGCATCATAGTTGTGGTTTGCTTTTTATTTTAGTGCTCAGAGGCAATATGAATCATGTGTCACAACTAAGTTAATCTAAAAGTAAACTAAGTGCACCATAGCTGTGACAGATGCTGCATACGATCATCAGACTAAAAAATAATTATTACTTGATTACAGTCAGGCGGGTAGAAAGTACATTAGTACTGGTTTTCTGTAAGTTTAGTAGCGGTAAAAGCTTTTGTTTTTCTTCGGTAACTTTATTTTGTTTGGTTTGAAATGTAAATCCAATACTACTACGTCCCTCCTTGTTATTAACAACCCTTGGGGCGGACTTTAGACCGAATGCCAGGGTTGTGAATTGGTAATGATCCTGGTTGATGTTGAACCTTAACAGGTTTTTGTGGCGCCTGTTCATCGGGATGTGCAGGTAGGCATCTTTGAGATCCACGGTGGACATGAAGTCTCCGCCTCGTATTTGAGGTAGCACTTCTTGTAGCGATGTCATTTTGAATTTTTGCGTCTTTATGAATTTGTTTAGGAATCGTAGATCCAGGATGGGTCTTAGTGTTTCGTCCACCTTTGGGACCAGGAACTAGTTTGAGTACACTCCCTTGTTCCTTTCTCTGCATGGCACTGGTTCTATGGCCTCCTTTTGGAGTAGTTGTAGCGTCTCTTCTCTGAGTTGAGCAGGCTCTTGACCAGAGCGTTGTCTTCTCTGGTTTCTTGTTTGGAGGTCTTTTTTTCCCAACTCTATGCAGTATCCGTACTGTATGACATTGAGTATCCAGTTGTCGGAGGTTATTTTTTGCCATTGTTGAAGGTAAAGTCCCAGTCTTCTGCCCACTGGTGTTGCATGCTCGTAGGCGTTTGGTTTGTGTACCCCCCTTACTGTGCTTACTTTGTGCTTCACCCCTCGGGGTATACGGAGGGTGAGCATTTTCTTCTGTGCGAAGTCACTTTGATGAGGGTTGGTCTCCCCCTCTTCTCTGGCCACGTCCGTTTCCCCTACCGCGAAAGGACTGGCCTCGAGGCTGGTACTGCCAGTTTTGCTTCTGCTGTCCCTGCTGGCCGTGACTTTCACCCTGCTGTCCTTGCTGAAATGTCTGGTGTGACGTTTCCGGCTGGTTTCCTCCCCTTCCGTAGGGTCTCCGAGCTGGGGGGCCTCTTCTCATCCCTCTGAATTGCAGGGCCCCCATGGACCTTGCCGTCTCATTTTCTTTCTTCAGTTGGGTGAGTTTTTCGTCCACCGGAGCACCGAACAGCGTCTCACCGTTGAAAGGGGTGTTCAGTATGTTGTTCTGGACCTCTTGCTTGAATCCTGAAATTCTGAGCCAGGCCTGCCTCCTTTCAGTGATTCCTATAGCCATCAGCCTGCTCGATGTCTCTGCCCCGTCCAATGCGGTCTTAATGCATGAGTTTGCAATATTCTTCCCTTCCTCCACCAGATGGGAAGCTCTCTGCTGGTATTGTTCGGGGAGATGTTTGATTAGGTTTCCCATCTCGTCCCAGTGATGGTACTGGTGCCTGTTCAGTAGGGCATTGGAGTTCGCCATGCGCCAGTGCATTGCCGCATTTCTCTCAACCTTTCTCCGGGTGAGGTCCATCCTTCTGCTCTCCTTGTCGGGAGGCGGCCCTGAGGTTGCCGGTACATTGGCCCTTTTCCTGGCCGTGGACGCAATGATGGAGTCAGCTGTGACTGATCCTTTGATATATGGCGGGTCCTGTGAGGAGTGCTTGTATTTCTTCTCTGTTCTGGGAGTGATGGATCTGCAAGTTCCTGGGTCCTTGAACGCCTCCTTCTCTTGGTTCATTACGCTTTGGAGCATGGGGAGGAACTGGCTCCTAGTGTGGATGGGGAGCAGTGTTTCGAGTAGAAAATCTGCTTTCGGCTTCTCCTCGTCCAATTTCATGCCAAAAGCTGCTGCAGCGCTCTTGACGACCATGTTGTATGCCACAATGTCGTCTTGCGGCAAAGGCCTCGAAGGATAGGTCTCCACGGGCTCTTCGGGATTTTCGGCGTCGATGTCCTGCCATTCCAGCTCATGTGTCGACGGCGCCGAGCCATAGATCGACTGCTGCTCCTCTTCCTCATCTTCTCCCTCATAGTAGGGGTCTTCTTCCTCTTCAGCATCTCTCGACTGCTCTTTGGCGTCGAGCTCTTCCTGTTCTTCGATCTCGACGACATCAGTCGACTGTTTCGTTGGGATTTTGAATTTTTTCATTTTCTCATCGAACTCCTTCCTCTGAAGGATGCTCTCCATCTCCGCCTCGAGCCTTCTCTTTTTCTTCTCCATTTCGGAGGCATGTTCGGCGTCGAGGGCATTTCTTTTCGACTGAGCTTGCGTCGACGCGGCCTTGTCCTTTGTCACCGAATGCCCCACCTCGTGGGCCTGCTTCGACGAACTCCGTTTCTCGGCGGCCTTCGGCACCTGGGAGTCCTTCTCGAAGGATCCGCTGGGCCTTTCGTCCATGGATCCACTCGCGGTCGTCGAAATTTCGGCGCTGGTGTTCCTTTCGAGGACTTTGACTCTGTTTTTCGAGGGTCTCTCAGATTTTCCGGGCCCTTTCGGGGGTTTCGTACTCGACGTGTCTCCTACCTTGTCAGGCGTTTTCTTATCGGTCTCTGCGACCGTGAAGACATCAGGTCCCTTGGCGATGTTGTCATAGTCGGTGGAGAGGCCCAGTTCGTACAGCGACGGGGCCTTACCCTTGCCTTCCAAGTTGAAGTTGGCTCTCCTCTGCCTTTCTCTCACCCGGAATGTCTTTGGCGTGAAGGCAGAACAGGCGTTGCAGTCCTTGCTCTCATGGTCGATCGGCAGGCAAAGGTTGCAGACCGGATGTTGGTCCTTCTGCGCGTATTTGTGGTGGCAGTTACAGCAGAATTTAAAGGGTGTCTTGTCCATTGCGCTCAGAGTCTGAGTGTGCATTTTCCGATGGGCGAAGATTGAGGATCTCCTCCTTCTTAGTCCCGGCTGTATGCTCTTCCTCTCTGTAGTCTTCTATAAATTCTCCTTCGATGAAACTCGTGTATTTTTCTTCTTACTTCGTTAAAACTCTGGAGCTTCTCGATGACGATCCAGACCAAACGGCGGAAAAAAGAATCTGAAGATGGCACACCAAGGTGGGACTTCCGCAGGAAGCACGACGACGTCACGAGAGGTACACCAAATGGGACGTCAACGCCCACCTGGGCTACAAAAAAAACAAAAAAACAAAAGAAAGACTACGAATCCGGACCCAACCACCAGATCGCGGAATAATGCACAGCATAGTGAATCCAGAAAGATTCACGCTGCAAAACCTTGGCTGAAGCGCACAGAGACCTTATACTGCGGCACACAGAGGAAAAACATTTAGAGGGAACATTGGTCTGGACACGCACTCTTACCAGCTGATCTTGGTAAAGGAGTTTGATCCAGCCACAGAACAGTGGACCGGATGCCAGCTTGGTGAAGGCAGCAAAGAAATAACTCCATTCGATGCTATTTAATGCCATCCTAGCATCCAATGAGAGCAGAACAGCTCCTTCAGCCTAAGGAGTTGGTTATATGAAGTTCTCCATAGAGACGCCATAGGTTTAATATGGTACCTAAGCGGCATAAAGCTGGATTGATCTGGGTAAACCACCACTGCTAACACTGCCTTCAGTCTGGTAGCCAGGGCCTTCGCCAGTACCTTGGCCTCTAGATTCAACAGTGATATGGGTGTGTCGGAATTGCAGGCTGTTGGCCTTTTACCCATTTTGGGGATGACCACGATGGTGGCTATTTTCTGGTCCTCCGGTAAGCTCCCCTCCTATCTGGCTGCCCGGAACATGTCCAGCATGGGCGCTCCCCTTCTCTGTCTGTTATGCCTTTATATAGTTCTACTGGCAATCTGTTGAGCCAAGCTGCCTTCCCTGATTGCAGGTCTCTAATCGCCCTTTCTATCTCTTCAACTGTTAGGTCTTATTCTAGTGCCTCTGTCATAGGCTGAAAGGGCAGGGAGTGGAAACTCCTTCAGAAGATCAGCACAGTCCTGACCTGGTAGTCATGGACGCATGAGTCTTCATAGTAAACCGCAAACTCTTCTGCTATGGCTGCCGCAGGTGAATGTAGGTCTCCCTCTGCATCTCCGATTTCTAAAACCCAGATCCTTTCCCGATTTCTCCTATCCAGGCACGCTATCAATTTGTTGGCTTTATCACCAATGTCATACAGCTTGCACTGTGTCGCCAGTGCAAAATAGCGAGCCTTATTCTCCACTAGTTCTCCCACCTCATGCTGCATAAGTCAGAGCTGGTGGCGGAGACGATGGCCGGCCCTCCTTCCAGCACCTGAGTTTCTAGCATAGTAATCTCTTGTTCCAGTGCCTCACACGTTATCCTTTGTTCCTTCTTTTTCCCCACGATTAAGGCCTGTGCACGGAAGCAGATTGCCACCTCAAAAACGTCCCAGACTAAATCCACTGTCCACTCATTTACTTGAAAATATTGATCTGTCCGTTCCAGATTGTCTTTAAGGGCTCTATTCTTTAAATGCCAAGGGTCAATCCTCTGGGGCAGCACCGTGTCTCCAGCAAGGACGCTCAGGAACACCTCCACTGGGGAATGGTCTGAGATGCAATTCGCTTTATGGGAAGCACTGCGGAATTGGCCAGCATGCAGATGAGTGAGTATATGGTCTAATCGGGAGTGACTAACGTGTACAGCAGAGAGGTAGGTAAATTGTTGTGTGTTGGGGTTTTTACGACATAGGCCTACCAGCCCCATCGCATCTACAAAGTCGCTTAGGGGGCTGAGCTTGCGGCCGCTGGGGGATTTAGATTCCCTGTCCATCTCTGGGTCCATTATCGTATCCATGTCTCCCCCAAAAATGAGGACACCAGGCAGCATTTCCAGCAGCAGATCACCAAGATGGTCTCTGCATGGAGCCACGGTGGCACGTATACCGAACAAATGTTAAGTGTGTGTGGCCCTCCCAAGTGACCGTTTGCGCCACAAATCTGCCAAATGGGTTGTGCCAAATACGGCGTGGCATGTAGGGCACTGAGGTTAAGAATGCCTGCCCCTCTTGAACTGGAGGCAAAGCCTGCATGCACCAGTAGAGTATTCCCAAAGCGATCCAGTGCCTTGTAATAGTTACCCTTCAGGTGGGTCTCCTGTAGGAGAAATATGTCCGGAGCATGCCTACGGAGATATTGTAGCACTATGAAGTGCTTGATTTTGCTACCTAGTCCATTGCCATTCTACGTTAGGTCCTACAGTGCTAGTTGTGAGTGGGTCACCATTGTGTGTCAATGTGTGTGTGTAGGGCCATCCCTGCGTTTGACCAAGTACCCGCATGTCCCTTGTGCCTGGTTCCACTGAGCTAATACAAGTTACAATATGCAACAACCCTTAAATACAGTAAAACTGTCATCCCCCGAGGAACTTCCCCCACCCTGCTAACCTGCACCTTAGGCTCAAAACTACCCACCACTCAACTTGCAGAGCGCCTGTCGCCCAAACGATATCATGTAAACTGTCTAGGTTTGTCCAGCACCGCTTCGACGAGCAAGGACAAACATGTATCTGAATCCCATGAGCGTATCGTAGTGTGTGCTATGTGGGTCACCCTTGCTAACTCCTCTCCTACCCCCAAATTATCAATTTACGGCTCCCGCCCAGCTGGACCTCCATATATCGGAAATATCCAAGTATTATGCACCATTAACAGTCTGTCGTCTTCATTCTGCCACCGCTCCAGTGGGGGTAAGGCCACAGCTGCAGGGCAATAGTATGATCACTCAAGTGTCCCCAATCTAATTCTGGATCAGTTAAATACAAAGTAAGAAAGGTCACTGGTGTACGTATGTGATGATTTTGTATTGCAAGTAATCATGTTTTCGTCAGTCTGGTAACATGGCTCCTTGCATATGCTCACACCTTCTCCCATCAAAGCTCCAGGCCCTCCGATGCACACTTAAAGTATCTTCAGTCTGTTACACGTCTTCTGAGATGACAGAAATTAACAGAAAATGTATGCAGCCCAAGCTCAACGAAAAACCCGCGATAGACAAGTGATGTGCTATGTAAGCATGCAGCATGTAGAAACAGGAACCAAAAGAAAGATTCCAGTCAAACAACGTCTCACCCAAAACATTCAGCGGCAGGTCTGAACAGCGTGTTGGAGAGAATTCCTTCCCCCACCTGCGCCCCTTATTCAAGGACACCGTTCATAGGCCTGGATAGCTCGAAATTACAAAGGGTTTGGACTAGAAGTTGCCCCTTTAAAATCCCCTAAGGCATTACTTATGAGGTCATGTCAGAAGTGTTGGCAGTACGACGCCCACTATCAAAATAGCCTTAGCTACTGCCCGAGATAGGACATGTTTCGACTCCATTTTCCCCTCACTTATTGAAGGTTGCTCGGCGGCCATTATTCCTGGACGGGCAGGCGTTTCCACAAATATGCCAAAAAACCACAACTGAAACATTATTCCAGTCACTGAAGTAACCAACACATTAAATCCACTCTATACAGTCCTGCCGGAAGCGGCATCCTTTAAGGTTTCAGGTCTGCCACTAAGAAGAGCATGTAAACCCTAGCACTTAAGAGCAGAGGAGTGTTTCAATGGATCACGCAGTGTACAGGAAAAACAGTGCTATTTACTTTGTCTTGCATGACCAATAATGACCCACAACATGCAATCGGAAGTTCCTTTATTTGATGACGTTAGCTTGGGTTTTGAAAGCTACTGTTTGACGATTCACTGGATGGTCATATATAAAAGAAAATTAGTATATAAGCCACGAGGAAGAACAATGTTTTTACAACTTCCAAACTGCAGGGTACCTGAATTGAATCCGAAATTAGGAGGCTTTTCAAACCGAGCAAAGAATTAAATAAAATAACAGAAAAACCTTCCCATATAACATTGAGTGGTCTTTTGAAGATCGAGCCTACTGCCAGGCTGATATTTCCAGGCCATTATGGCAGCTGAAAAAAGCAGGCATTTTGTTGAACACCAGAGGCAAGTAATTTTCCTGTGTATGACGAAACAGAAGAAACTGCCATATGATTTACATCCCATCTTGGAGACCAGGCCTGCTGTTAGGGCTGGACCGTTTCTACTGAAGGAGGACCAAGTGAGGTTTGCATATGGCCGGCCGCTAGCTTTGGTGGCATAGTGGACAGAAAATGGGATGCGGCCCAGGTGATTTATCTATGGCTGAAATTAGGTTCAGCATTTCACACCACTTTTTTTCTCTCTCTAGAATTTAAGTCACCCATCCAGTCTACATAATTACTGGGACAAAATGTAACAAACTCGCTGAGTTGGTGCTGGGAAAATCTTATATATAAAATAAAATAGTTCAGTAGTACTACAAGATGCAGGAACAGTTAAATAGGTTATATTATGCGAGTTGAACGTTGTGGCGTTATTGTCTATGGGACTGGACAGCCCCAACCTCAAGAAATACTGTGGAGACATTAATTCACAATTGGGCCCTTTTTAAAAATGTTGATATAAGCACTATTTTCATATATTTTGCTCACTTTTTAGAATCTGCTCATGTTTAAGTATGAAAAAATATTAAATAGGATACTGAAATCAGAGAAGAAACAGATTACTGAACCCAACGCGAGTTTGGCTGATGGGCCTCGCTATATTGGGAAGTACAGATTTTGGGTAGTTGGGGGTAACTTGAAAGACTGTATGCTTGCTCAAACGAGGGATTGGTTTGATAAATTAATACATCTGTGGGTATGAAATTAAGCAATTCATTTCTGGTTATTCATTAAAATATTTTGAAACTAAGCCATTTTGCAGTGTGACGACTTATTGGGGAAATGAATTAAAAGTAATGGTACCGATTTACTGACATGAATGCTCTGGAGTAACTATAGAATATTGCTTAAATACTGATTAGAGGGTTGTGCTTTATACAGGATTAACGCCAATATACCCCCATAATGCTGATCCGATATGGACTGTGGGTGGATGTGATTTCCTACACATCACATGGCATTGTGTGAGGGTGGGAGACATCTCTGAGAACAAGTGGTTGAGGCTATCACATATATGATACTGGAGCCTGTGTAATGTAAGCTTAGAATGTGTCTACTTGGGCTAGTAAAACTCCGCGAACTGGCGAATTGTAAACTAGCAGCAGTTGCACTGTTATTAGCTGGGAGGAGGGTGGCGATACATTGGGGGAAGAGATCTACTCCTAAAATAGACCAATGGTTGAAAGACCTGACCTACTGCCAAGAGCAACTTGAACTATATGCGGAGGAACTACCACGACCTTCGACACCCAGAGATATATTGAGCCCGTTCACACTATTTATTATCTAGACCCGCAGAAATATAGGCGTATGCAATGTAATGTGATACCTGAACTGTACCAGATTGTCAAGACCCTATAGCAATGATACGGTCTGGAAATGTAATATGGAATGCTCTGTACCTGTTATACGTGATAACGGACTAATCTTTCACTGCACTGTGGTACATGTTCCTAAAAAGCAAACATTTGGTTTGGCAGTCGACTATGTACCGTGATTCTAATCTTCGTAACTTTCTCAGTCTATCCCCTCCTCTTACATTATCTGGTACAAGATCCAAACCATAAAATCGTAGTAGATTTCGGTTGCTAGAATGTTTCTCGGCGTAGTGCCTTGCTACAGGATATGCCGTGTCTTTATTAGCTATTGCCCTTTGGTGTTCCAATACCCTGATCTTCAATGGGTGTATGGTCGACTGCCAAACCAAATTTCCTAAAGGCCTAAACAGTGGGGAGGAACTGGCATCACACCTGGGCACATGAGAAAAGTAATAAAGTGGAGATTCAACAGTAGGATTTGTACTATTTGCCATAACATGATCAATTGAAAGTAGAGTTGTCTCCAACCAACGAACTTGACAATTGCATTGTTATCAGATTATGAGTAGGTTTTTAGCAGTTGTGTCTTACGAGTTGAGTAAGTATTAAGGATGGTACATGAAAGCCGATACACGGCGGAATGAGGATATTGACAATTTGATAGAAACTGGGTATACTATACACTTATTTAGTGTAGGGGCAGTGCTGCAAGCCAATACATGGCTAAATCATGGCATACATTGAAAGCCACGCATTAGATTGCACGCGTGGGTGGCCCTAGTGTTTATTTTCTATATAGAATTGAGACCCAGAGCATTCAAGTTGTAAGGTACCGTCATGTAATATGAACATGTTCGAAGTAATGATCCACAACTGTAGCCTTGTCTGTTTATTTATGGCGGGTTTTTCAGAGCAAATTGTTAATCCGCTTGTAGCGATGTTACCTGGATGCCGCAGCCAATACATGGCGCAAATTGTGTTAAATAGCCATAGTGCGTGCAAATGTGTACATAACTTGTTTTCAGTTCTGTTTTATAACTTAGATTGGCATTAAGAATGATGGATTTGTGATTTGCCATGTATTTACTATCTGAACAAGTTACTATTGCATATTTAGCAATGGCGGACGTTTATTTGTTGAATGTGCAAGTCCGCTTTCTATGTTGATGTATCGCTATGACAGCCTATGCATGCACTTAAAATGGCGACCTCCCGGTGTGCGAGCAAACACCGAGGAAGGCAATTCGCCGAAACGCGTCTTTGTCATACCGGAATAAAACATCTTCTAAGCGTCTCCCGTGAGTGCCTATTTCCTTTGCGACAGGAGGAAGTTGGAGCATTGATTATTTGTGGAGTGCATCGCCACATTGAGGGCACCCACCCGCGAGTGAATTCCAGATTTAAAAGGGTGCAACCAGAGCTGATATATATATACACACACATACACACATATACATACACATACATATATATATTATTTTTTTTAAATATCGCTTTTCTTGCTAGCTGAAGAATTTACATGGCATCTCTAAAGTGAACATAAAAAAATAAGCATTCCAGACAGTTATGTACACGTGAAAAACAAATCATGAATTAAACTGGGCAGTCATCATAAGGCTCTATATTGGTCTATAAAATGCTACAAACAACATTTTTAAGTAATGTACATACAGGGGTCAATGGAGCTGCGAAGCTGAATACTAGCTTCTCGTCCACAGGCATTAGTTTGTAGTGAAGGTAGCTACATACATTGCTATGTTAGCATAAGCGCGTTAGCTTTTAGAAAGCAATCTTGCCACTTTTGCACGTGACACTGCAGATGCATATTATTTGAGAAACTGCTTGCTTGCCTTTGCTTCACATGAGAACTGTCTGTTGTTCACCTCCCTCGATGTGCACTGCGACCTTGGTCTGAACATTGTGTGCAAAACACTTTGAGCAGCCAGACAATGTATGTTTTTGAATCCAGGTTGATCGGCCCACTCTCTAATCATAATATGCACACAGCTGCAAATACCTGAATGTCAAGAGCCTTTAATATTACAGTTTGCATGCTTTTGAAACACATTCTGGAGAAGAACATTTCCAGGCGCAGAGCAAAGCTGATCCTGTGATGTGATCCTCAAAGCTGATCTTTACGGTATGGGGTTCCCCATTCAAGCCTAAGAGACCTTCTACTAGTCTAATAATATTAGTTTACTAGCGAAAGGAAGGTGGCTGTATGCCACTCATTCATTCTATGATTTCTCCTTTCATTTTCTATGGTATTGTAACAATGCTGATGGTTTCAATTATAATCATTTGTCTGCTTATGTTAGCCAAAGTACTGCATCTTAGGACACGTAGTTTATAAAATAAACCTTTTAAACTTTACCGTGTCTCTGATTACTTTGTTGTGGATTGATATATGTATAATAGCGAACAGGTATTTCCGATTCCCACCATTCCTGAGACTACTCTAAGTCGCTTGTTCTGGGTTGCCTATACATTGGGACCTCCGAGATAATACGGATAACGAATGGGACACTGATGCTGGTCGGATAGGGGTTCTGGGTACTGAGTTTTTGGTACACCACAATTCACTGAGGTCCTGGTTTCCTGCGCATAGTTCTGTGCATAAGCAGAATCCCTGCAACAAGCCACTGCAGTTGACCATACAGATCAGACATTCTTTCTAAGGGGTGAAGGAGATGGTTTTAAATTTGTGTTGGTGTTTGCTAAAGGCTGGCAGTGGCTCTCCTTTTTTAGGTCTCGCGCCTAGCGTTGCAGTGCGTAGCAATGCTCGCGCAGCGCGAGACCTTATGTAGGGGGTTTTGAAAGCTGACTACACGCTCGTGCGTGTCGTTTTACTTTTGCCGGCAGCCATTGGGTTTTGCGTGCTTTTTTTTTTTTAAAAGGCACGCAATTGGGCAAAGGCGGGCGCATGTCCTGCCTTTGCTCCGCCCATTCCTGTCCGTGTATAGCACGTGCAGCAGCGCGCATTCGCCTCGCTGCCGCGCTCCCTCGCCCCCGCCCCTCTGTGCTGCGCGCGAACCACTGGTTTCCTTTCACTTTAGCACCGCGCGGCCGTGTCACTTTCACGACCGCGCGGCCACTGCTTGTTTACCATTGCTTTCCGGTGTCGTCGTTCCTGGGAACTAGCGATTAACTACATGTCTATCCCAAAATGGCAGATTTTCAGTTATAGCCCTGTGATAAAAATGAAGTACTTAAGTAAACAAAATCACCTCATGCCAATATAATCAGTGTCTGATTATAGACGTGTCTATTTAGTGTTTATGCTATTACCTCCGTGGTAGCCCCCGGCTAGGCTGTCCGCGTGCACGTGACAAGCATCCGCCTAGGCGGTGTGGGCGCACTATTTGCCCCGCGATATAAATAGAGGAATTTGTTGATTAGAGCATCATAACTCGACCATATGACTAATGAAGAAACAAAACAAGCGGTCCTTTGTGGGATGTGTGTCATGGCTGTGATACAAATTAGCGACTCAATGGTTGGAACGTGGGCAGACAGGTGATATAATTACCTATTGTGTTAACACGTGGCTCAGCAGGTGGCACTAGAACTGTATTTGCGGGGAAAAAGGGGGTGTTACAGCTTGCGTGACGCCCTGTGACCTAGGACATGTTATGGTTCGTTAACGAACATATTTACCTGTTGTCTCTAATTTGGAGAAACTGGAGAGCAGACGGTGGGAGGAAGAAGGGTCTTTTCAAGTGGGATCAGTGCTAGGCATCTCAAGGGCTGACTCATGGAATGTATAAATACATTTGCTACAAGGAACAACAGGGATTTGCCATGCAATAGGTCTCTCATTTACATGAGTTTGAGCTAGTGGCATAGTAACTGACAATGCCTTTTATTTGTGTTTTGGTTTTTAAAACATAAAAGGCATTGTCATTTACAATGCTAATAGCTCAAGCTTGCGTACATGCGAGACCTATTGCATTGCAAATGCTTGTCTCATCAGACTGACTCAGAGCAAGAGAGAATGGAAGAAATGGTAGTAAGATAAAGATAAAGATCATAAACTGTGATAAAGGGAGAAAGCAGCAATGAAAAAGAACCTGCAAGGGTGAGATAATAAGAGAAGTGTAGGGTGGTGGAAGAAAGAGGCATTAGGTGGAATAAGACTATCATTTAAAACACTAATTATATGAAACACTTTTCACATGAAATGTGCACATTTTGCATATTTTCAAAAACACTTTAACAGATCCTACATTGTTCTTAGGAGCCCTGCACTGATGAATGGTAGGGTTGTCCAATTCCAAGGAAAACGCTACCCTTCGTCAGTGCATGCCTCCTAAGAATGTAGTGCCTGTTCAGCGTTTAATATATGCAAAATGTACAAACTTCATGTGAAAATAATTTCTTATAATTAGTGTTTTTAACCATGCATAGACTTGCTAAGGAGGAACTAATGTTGCACTTGAAACAAGTTACCTAGGTCATTTAGAAGAGTAGAAAATTAGTTAAATAGTTATGCCACATTGTTGTGCAAGACGCCATCATTTCTGATATGGATGTGGATTTCTGATGGTCTGTTCAATCTGCTCCTGCTCATTCCCCCTCCCAATCAGTGTCCCCCTGCATGTCATTTCTCCCCTTGTATCCGTGGAGCTTAAAGTTAATGATATCAATATACATGGTTAGAAAGCCTGTATTGTGAATTTCGTGTACCCAAAGTATCATTTTCAAGGACTTCCACACGAACACTTCCAGCAGAAGTGCAAATTCTATAAGCCATTGTTAGAGGAATGTTTCATTGTGTGTTTATCGGCTCTGGAGGTCAGCTGCTGATAGGGAAGGTGGAAGGTTACCTTAAGAAGTTGATTCGTTTTAGAGCTTTTATGAAATTGTGTAATTTGGGATTTGCAATTGCAGTCCTAACCATGGTCGTACAATGCTGAATTTGCAGAATCTATTAATAGAAAGTGTGATTTGTGAATAAAAACTCTTAGGCTTTAGCTGTTCAAGTTCATTTGGGTAGTTTCTTTTTGGTTTGTTCCTGTTGGGGCTCTGTTGGATTTTACAGCTGTCATTGGGGCTGCTGTTGCTGGAGACTTTATTTACTCTATGTCCATTTGACTTTGATTCTTTATGGGATGTGTCAGTACTCTGAGTTTGACAATTAGAATTCTTGCTTAGATTCTGCCCAAGTAAGAATGAATACATTTTATGATTTTGCATTATTTGAAATTCTGTATTTGAGCCTCAACCTTTATTTACATGCATTTTTCTCTGTACCACATTTTAACTTCTGTATTAAAATTAATATTTTTGCCCTATTTAGAGCCTAGAACTCAGCCTTTTATGCTTCCAATATTTTTTTCTATGTAACTCTGCCAAATTGTGTTATTTTGTTGAGAAGTGTAGTCTCTTAACAGGTAGATCAACTGGAGCCGAATTACTTTGATATATTTAGGACAAGCTTAGAAAACTGTCAAGCCAGTTATCAGGTCGAGATACATTTAGGACCTACTCGCCCAGTCAGACAGTGAAGGAGCAATAAAGATACCTTTAAATTACTTTTTATATTTGCTTGGTGTTCAAAGGTAAAGGTCAGAAGTAAGTTTACAATTAATTTACCTTCTCAGACTGCAGAGGTCCGGGATTTTGTAAAGTAAACTGTCTGACCTGCTGTACGAAGTGTGTAATGAAAGGCTGTTTTTTCCCAACACACATATAAATAGCTTAGAAGTCAAATGTACAAACATTTCAAAATATATTTTCTTGGTGGTGAAAGTCAATTTTTTAAACTTGTGTGTGATGAAAAATGTATTTCAATAGGATGAAAAACAAATCAAAACACTTTACTTGGTGATGTGCAAATGATAAATACGTTTTCTGAAACCCAATTTTCACAGATTGTTAATGCACTATATAGTTTTATCAGTAAAACTGCTAGAAAGTTGGAAGGTTTTTGGCCATTTCTTGTAGATTTACTGTCTGTAAATGACAGTGCACTACAACATCATGCATTAGTACAGAGTTCTTCAATCTGTGGGGCGCGACCCCCCTGGGTGGGCATGCCACCATCCCAGGGGAGGCACGCACTACACCCTAAAATCTAACATTTGTCGTCATCTTTTTCCTCTACTGTCCCACGTTGCAAGTCTTCACCCATTTTAAATGGGGATTTCTGATTCGCTGCTGCTCCGGGTTTCTCCAATCAGCACGTAGGAACTTCACCAGTAACGTTCCACCAATGAGGGGGACAGCAGCTGAGATTGCAGGAAGTGCAGCGAAATTTGCAGATATAAAGCTCCTGCATCCACTACTTTTTTTCTTCCTGGTTTCCTGTGGAGGCTTTCCTAAATTTACCGTGCCTCACTCTGAAGTTCTGCTGAAATCTTGAAATCTGCAACAGGTAAGAGCGCTTTTTCGAAGTCCAGGGGGTGGGATGTTGGGCAGAGGGTCAGTGGTAACGGAGGGTTGGAGGGTGTGGAAGAAGGGGAAATTGATGGGGCACACCGTACCCATGCTCCTGCACTTTCACGGGGTTAATGCCAGCAGAAATGCTTCAGCTGCAGTGGGAGGCTGAAACCGAAAGTGGACTGTCTGTTCATTTGCTTTTGGTTTTAGCAGAGGACTCCTTGCCTCCCACTGCAGCTAAAGCATTTCAGCTGTAGGAATTTAACCCCATCCTGGGAGGATTAGCTTTTCCCAGAACAGAGAAAGTTTTTTAGAATTATAAATCCCACTGGACAATAGCGCGTGTGTAATGCGCGTCCTTGGCCTGGTGGACCCCGTCGCCTGCTCCCTTGTTGTGTTAGGAGTTGCAGGGCGGGCTGTGCATCAGTGACTCGGTGGCTGCAGCGCCCTGTCCTCCTGCCGGTGCTGGTCCCTGAAGGCACTGGTAGTGCAGTGGTAGTTCTTGTGGCCCTAGCTCTTCGGGGGTGCTGTCTCCTGTGCGGGCTTCTGACCTGGCTGCCCGCTGCTTCACATTTTCCCTATGTCACTTTTCTGCTGACGGACTGGAGGGCGTGCTGCTGGGGGTGAGCCGTGCTGCCCGGGACCGGCGGACAGCGCAGAGTGTCAGTGGAGCAGGCCGGTGGTCAGGAGTTGCGAGGGTGTGCCCTCCTGCGCACTGCAGTATACTGACTAAGATCGTTGGACTTGTAGTGGGCTTAGTGGTTGTGTGGGTTTTGGCCTGCTACCGTCTTTGTGGAGTGAGGCTCATAGGTGTCTCGCGGCGTTCGCCTGCGCTCACTAAGTCACTGACCAGGGGAAAGCGAGATAAGCCTTTGAAAGATCTTCTACAGAAAACAGCCGGACATGCCACGCCACAAACTGCCACTGGCTCGGCGCTGGTGGATGAGGGGGTTGCACCGGCGACTAAGGCCTTTATGATCGAGCTCTTCTCCACCATCAAGGAGGACATTCAGGACCTCCGTTCACAGCTTTCTGTGGATCTGCGTGAAGTTCGGCGTGATGTTGATGGTATTGGGGACAGAGTGGCGAAGTTGGAGGAGCACGACCTAAGCAGGGAGGATGATCATCAGCTGCAGCAGGAGATGCTGCGCTTCCGGGAGCAGAACATTGAATTGCAAGCCCACGCGGAGGATTTGGAGAATCGCTCCAGGCGTAACAACCGGATCCGGGCGGTGCCATGGAAGGAGGAGGATCTCCGCGCCTATGACAATGCCCTGTTCCTGCAGATTACTGGGGATGATGAGGTGCGGGAGATACGCGTAGTGCTAAGGCCCCCCCCTCCAGACATACTACTCTGTGTACATAATTTCCAACTGAAGGAGCTTATCCTGCGCAGGGCTAGAGATCTCCAGCCAGTGCAATTCCGTGGCCACCAGCCTACGCTTTACCAAGACTTAGTGGCTTCCACACTGCTTAACGTAGAAACTTTAAACCCATTACCAATCACCTCCGGGAGCAGAAGATTCCTTATTCCTGGGGCCATCCGTTCTGCCTCATCTTCAAGCTACAAGGCAAATTGCTTCAAATCCGATCCCTTGCGGAGGCGTATGCCAAGTTGGGATTGGAGGGGCCCCCATCCGGGGCAGACGATACTTCACCGCTCGCCCCCAGAAGACGTCGCTCCTCAGATTGGCAGCTAGTTGGATGGAAGATGCAGAGCCACGCCCCTGACATGGCTGCTAGGAAGCTGAAAAGAGAAGCAGCCCTCTCTTCGGTTGCACAGGTTACAGACACCCCTGCGACACCTTGAAGTACTTGGCTTGGCATTCCTCTGAATAGTACTATTGTCGTCGGAGGGAGGGGGGCCCTCGACAGTATATGGTGTTGCCTTCCCCTTGCCATCAGTGTCAATCTTGGGGCGGACGGACCTGTGCCACGCTTCCCTGGATACTGATCAACACGACAAACTTCTGTCATGTTTTCTTTCTGTTATGTCTTTTTAAGGGTTTCTTTATGCTGTTGTCAGGGGAAATTTTTGGGTGTTCTTTTGGGGCTCCGCATCAGTTCACGAGCGCAATAGGCCAGTAGCCTGGTTTGGGCGAATGGCCTTCATCAGAGTTGATTCCGGTAGTATGGGGCCGGTACATGGATATTCCCTCCTTCACTGTTCTGATGAGCAGGGATCTGAACATGGTTAGCTTAAATGTCCGGGGGCTGAATAGTCCTGTCAAGCGGTTGGCTATACTCTCCCTTTTAGAAAATGCTGGGGGGGATATTTGCTTGCTGCAAGAAACCCACCTTTTGCCTAAAGACACCAAGCGTATGAGGGATAGGCGCTTCCCGCAACAGTTTTGGTTTTCGGGCCAGTCCAAACACAATGGGGTAGCGATCCTCTTTCGTGCACGTTCACAATACAAACTAGTTTCTACAGTAGCAGAACTGAAGGGTCGTTTCTTGGCAGTCAGGGTGCAATGGGGAGATATGCAGTTTGCAGTTAGGTTCTTATATGCCCCGAATGAGCGACAAGAACCCTTTTTGCGCTTAGCCCTGTCGGAATCTCTTGCTTCTCCTGATTCGGCGCTTTTGTTTGGGGGAGACCTAAATGTGGTGATGGATACGGAGTTGGATAGGTCGGGGCAGCGATCCAATCAGACCGGGGCGTTGTCCAGAGCTGGGAAACAATGGCTCTCTGATTGCGGAATGTGTGATGTGTGGCGAATGCAGCACCCGAATGAGCGCGACTATACATACTTTTCAGCAGCCCACAAAACATATGCGCGTCTTGACCACTTTCTAGCCTCTTCATCTCTTTTCCCTCACTTGCGCATGGCGGATATTACTCCTCGATCCCTCTCAGATCATGCCCTCATTTCAGTCCAACTTCCTACGCGCGGTCTACTCCTCAGGGCTGACTCCTTCTTGATTCCCTCCTTCACTCGGACGATGTCATTCAACGGATCCGAGACATTATAAAACATTACATCGCTGAGAATGATCAGGGTGACACGACCCTCGCGTCGGTTTGGGAGGCCTTGAAGCTAGTAGTGCAGGGGGAGTTTATCGTGGTTGCGGCATCTTTCACGCGACTTCGCAAAGGAAAGCGAGCTGAGCTAGAAAAGGAGGTTGGTGAATTAGAGGCCGTTCACAAGTGCACCGGGGCCCAGAGTGTGTGGAGAGAATTGGAAACGCGGCGCCGTATGCTGAAACATCTGGATCGAGCGAGCATGCGCTCCTGCGGCTCCAGCACAAATTCTACCTCAGCAGGGATAAATCTGGGAGGATGCTCGCTCATAGATTACGGGCGCAAGCACAGATAACCGCAATCCCCGTAATACGGGATCAGAATGCTGTCGAACATACCACGGATGCCCTGATTGCCGATACTTTGTCAGTTTTACCAATGCCTTTATTTGAAGGACGACATCCCTTTGCATGACCCAGGGGAATATTTGGCCTCCTGTAATATCACCCCCTTACTCAAAACGTCGGCTGACGAGTTGGACTCCCCTATTCGTCTCGAGGAGGTGATATCGGCCATAGCGCGGCTCAAAGTGGCTAAGTCACCGGGCCCGGATGGCTTTTCAGCCCTGTTCTATAAGCTATTTTGTGTGGAGCTGGATCCCCTTTTAACAAAGCTTTTTAATTCTTTCCTAGACACTGGGGAGGTGACGCCTTCCATGTCAGGCGGCCACCTCTGTAATTCTAAAACCCGGGAAAGCTCCAGAGGAGTGTGGATCGTACCGACCGATCTCGCTCCTTAATATTGAAGCAAAGATTTTTGCGGGTGTGTTAGCCTCCCGACTTAATCCCCTCATGGATAACATTGTAGACCCGGATCAGTCCGGCTTTATCCCGACAAGGCAGGGGGGGGGGGTGGATAATACTAAGAGAATGTTGCATCTCTTTGATCTTATTCACCGGCCCCATACTCTGGCCTTTCTGCTCTCGATAGACGCGGAGATGGCTTTTGATCGGGTCGATTGGGAGTATTTATTCGCGGTGCTACGTACATTCGGGTTCGGAGATAATTTCATCAGTTGGGTTTGTTGTCTCTACGCTTCCCCCAGGGCGGCGGTGCGGGTACACGGCTGTAAGTCGTCCTTGTTTTCTATCGCCCGGGGCGCACGGCAAGGTTGCCCCTTGTCCCTTCTCTTAATTGCGCTCTATATGGAGCCTTTTGCTCAACGCGTCCGTGTCAATCCTGACATTGCAGGCCTGAAGTTTGGAGCTGATGTACATAAAATTAGTCATTGCACACACGAAACTAAGCAGAAGCTTGCCAGAAATTTACATGCACATCCATTGTGTCATTAAAATGCCTTCATATTTGAAACAAAAAACTTCTCTGAATATAAAGTGCTCTCAGACAAAAAATCCCCCTCTGCCTTTGGAGGATACAACTGACCTTACTCAGGAGTCGAGACGCCAACACCAGTTTTTTGTACAGGTGTATTATGGCCTGAAGGCCACTCTAAAAATGGATGAGAATTAAACTGGGGAATGCAATTACTTGTTCCATAAAGAAAGGAGAAATACCCACTTCCAACGGATTTAGCTGTCTATAACTGTGCAACCGACTAAGGATGTCTTTAACTTTCATCTGATTACGCATTAGCCTTGAAAAAGTCCCTTTGGACGAAACACGTGTCGGCTGTTTTTGTACATACATGTGGGCATGACAAGAAGAAATAATAAAGAATAAACCGAAAGAAAATTGTGAAATATTTTGTGGACTTCAAATATACACTAACGTACAGTGGAAACCATCTGCACTCGGCGAATTGATTGTGTGTGCCTCGACTGATATGTAACTACATAAAATTAGTATGTACGCTGATTATGTCATCCTCTCACTCACCCAACCCCGAACGACACTGCGGTACTTGACTAAAGAGCTCTCTACCGTTGGCAATGTAGCCGGCTTTACAGTCAACCTCGCAAAACCGCAAATCCTCAACCTTTCTATTCCGGAGACTGAAATACAAGATCTCCAACAAGATTTTGAATTCCAGTGGGTGTTCATGGATATTACCTGCCTGGGCATTCGTCTGACCTCTTCCATTGCTAGGACGGCCACTCTTAATTACTACCTATTGCTGGAGCAGACGACCAAGGGACTGGCGGCTTGGTCGCATCTCAAGCTAGCCTGGTATGGCAGGTTGGCGGCAGTGAGGATTACTGTGTTACCGCGCATCCTCTACATCTTCCAAATGCTTTCTGTGAGCCTGCCTCCTGGTAGGCTTCGCAAACTGCAGGGACTTCTTAATAAGTTCTTATGGGACAATAAGAAATCGCGTCTTGCATTTGCACATGTGACTTCCCCAAAAGTGCAGGGAGGGCTCGGCTTCCCGATGGTGAGCGCCTATTACCAGGCAGCATGTCTCCGTTTCATCACGGAATGGACCAGACGGTACCGGGTCGAAACATATGGCGGGAACTGTGGCTTCCGCGCCGGCATAGAGCGTGGGGGCTGTACTCCTCTCCAGTTACCTCCTTGACTCTCAAAGTTTGGGACCGCTTAGCGGGCCCGAAAGGGTGGACTACTTTCCCTTCCTCTCTGTCCCCCATCGTAGATAACCCCGACTTTCAGCTAGGATGCGCATCCCACATTTTCCAACGGTAGCGGGAGGAGGGTTGCAAAAGGGTCGGTGCCCTGTTTGATCTCGGGGGCGTGATCCCCTTTTCCCAGCTGCGACAGGATTATGATTTGCCCGAGTCCGAGGTCTTCCATTATTCGCAGGTCGTACATTGGGTCACGCGGTTGGAGAATTTCGCTCTAATGTCTCGCCCCCTAACGTCCTTTGAAAAATGGCTGGGGTGTAAAAAAGGCGATAGTAAACACATCTCTGAACTTTATGCCATGATCACTACTCCAGCGAAGAGGCACCGCACAAAGGCGCGAGTCAGATGGGAGACCGACCTCGGGCGGCCCTTATCGCACAAAGAGTGGGAACACATTTTTTACAGAGCGCACCATACGGCCTCCAACACGGCAGGGGTGGAATCTGCTTATAAGGTGGTTACTCATTGGTATTATACTCCAGTGCGCGTTAAGAGTTGGGACAGCTCTAAGTCAGACCTCTGCTGGCGGGGGTGTGGTCATGCTGGTGCATTTACTTTGGCGCTGCCCCAAACTGGTGCGCTATTGGACAGCAATCATTGATGACATTGATGCAGCATTTCAAATTACTCTGCCACGTACTCCCGAGCACACCTTGTTAGGACTTCCACATCCTACGTTTTTTCCGCTGAAATCCCTGAAGGGTAAACAAATAGCCATGGCATTGTTGGCAGCGCGGCAGGTGCTCCTAGCACGTTGGGGATCGCTGACGATACCAGACTCTCGAGATTGGATTCAGAAGCTTTGGCAACTCTTAGCAATGGAGCGGATATCGCTGAGTGTAGATGGGAAAGGCAAGGACTTCACAAAACTGTGGGCTCCTTTTTTGCAGATTCTTACCAAAGATATGAGAGAAGTTACGTGCCCGAAGTATCTGCAAGTCTTAAGTCTCATCCCTCTGGAACCGCCTGGTGCATCCATGAATTGACTTCCTAGTTGTCTGGCCAATGGTCGAAGGCAAGATTGAACTGGCCTTACTAGATTCGAACTGATGCGGAGGGAGGGCGGGGGTGGGTTGAGGGAGGGGGGTTTGTTTCTTTGTTACTGTTTCTTATAAAAGTGGCAGTCTCGCTTGGCACCTAACTATCTATGGCCTGACATCGCGAGGTCGTCCTCAGGGATGTAGACCTAAACGCTGTATCATTCTAAATAGTTTTCGCTCTGCCGGCGCACTGATGTAGGCAGCTAAGCTGTGTATTTGCTTCTTTGCGACCATGCAATAATTATAAAAATGATTGTTTCTAAAATATTCCCGGACTGGAGTTCAACTATTACATAAGCCTCCCAAGCAATTGTGTGGAAGGTTGCACTTGGTCTGCAATAGAAGAGCCAAGTAGCCAAGATGGAAAGTTAGTAGTTTTTTAGAATTATACAGGCAGGCGGCAACATCCACAAGACTAAAAGGTCTTCAAGTTGCAAAAGAAAAATGCCAGCCATGTGTTGCATAAACAGCCTGCAAATTGCTGGTCTTGGCACTAAATGCGGTTTATAAATAAAGTAGTATGTATTCATTTGTAATGTGACTTTTCTGTCTTTGTTCCTTTTAATTATCAGTCATGGATCTTTCAGGCAGCCCCAGAACACAATTTAAAGTGCTTTCTAGTTATATTTGCTGTTCGAAGTATGCACAGATAAGTGCTGAAAATACAGCTTTAGGTGACTGCTTATTTTTGTACCGCCTGGGACATCAAAATAATGAGCTAGCAACCCTAATCATTAAACTGGAAGTTTGTTGCAGGATCAGCACGTTCTTTATTTCCTCCACCCTCGATCCCTGGTTAATGCCATAATAGCAATAGTTTAACTTGTATGTGAAACCTTACGCCACCGTCAATAACATGCTGACATACTTCAAGTGTCTGGGAATGCACCCTGCATTCGGACAACACACTCCTCATTTTCACCCTTAACTTTCACACTCACTCTGCACTCACAGCGATCACAATACCCTCCCACTGTTCCCCATGCACTCACCATTCACCCCCCACCCTGCATTCACAGTGATCACTCTGCACTCACAATGCACTTGAACTGTTCACCCTGTACCTCACCCTGTAGTCACACGAGCACACTACTAACCCTGCACTCATGTGACACTTCACTTACCTCTCCCCTCACTGCTCACTGCAATCCCACTCCAATAAGCCCATCACTAACCATACATTAATTTGTCCCACTCTGCACTTCCATCCGCACCCAAATTCATACAGTCGCCTCACTCACCCTGCAGTCACTCCTCTTACCCTACTCTCACTGTCGCACGGCTCACCGTGCACTCCTGCCAACCACACAGCGCAGAGGGTTAATGTGCCTGCTACAAAGAACGTGTACTATGCAGATCAAAGAACAGTGTGTAAACTAAGAGTAGCTATAATAAAAAAATGAAATGTTTGTCAGAAATGTGCTATAGAGAGATGAGGTGCATTGTTGGTGAGTGGTAGTGAGGGAATTCATGGAGAAGGCGGAAATGGGGGAGGGGGTGCCAAAAAAGACTGTTGCACCGTGTGCGACCAGTGCTTGGGCCAGCCCTGGCTGGGAGAGTTAACCAACCCCCCCCCCCCCCCCCCCCCCCCCCGAAGTTCGGGTCTAGTTGCGCTCCTGGTGTGCTGGCAGGGTCAAAGAGGTTGCTAAAAAAAAAAAGCCTCATTTTTTTGGCGTTTTCACAGTCATGCAAGTGTGTATAAAATAATGCAATAACAGCTTAATTGGATAATAAACTAACCGTGATAAATGCACTCTTGTTATGAAACCTCAGTTAGCAACTACCATCACTGCAAATGTCTGTGTGTGTGTTAAAGCTGAGCAACACAATTGAACCCTAGTTGGTGCAGAGGAATAGTGACCTTGGTATTTATAGTCAGAGCCACTGGAATTATGCAATTGTGCGGTTTTGGCATTTTGCTCATAGTTATGGATTTTCCGCATTTGCCACATAATCCATTATCTGCTGCACGATTTGCAGATTTAAAAAGGACTGGTCACCTTTCTGTTGCTTATTGCTACATGTGGGTGTTAATAAGGTACTCATGAGGTGCAATAAAAGCCAAGACAGTGTTAAAAAGTGTAAAAATGGCAAAATAATGCAGTAATGCCATCACAAAATATGCAGCATAATTCGCCTTTGCTTGCTGCAGAATTTAGTCAACCCTGCTGCATAATTTGGCCTTCTCCTGCCACATAAAATTCCAGTGGCCACGTTTATAGTGCTATGAGGCCCCAGCCTGTGGCAGGAAGCACTGTGAATATACAAGTCGTTCTTTAAAACCATATTTACATACTCTAAGCTAGGCTGCTGCAAAATGCAGTGATTGAGATAAAAACAAGTTCTTACAAAATATACTTTTTAGTAATAAGTTATCAAACCGAATCTAATGCAGACATTGTTGTGTCTCCTCTATTGAAGATCTCAGCTGATAACATTACATCTCAAAAAGAATAAATCTTTGCCACCATGAAGCTTTAAGCAGAGCATCTGGAATTATTCAGCAGAAGAGGACCACATTATGTGGCAGGTTTGACTAAATTATGCAGCAAGGAAAAGGTAAATTATGCGACGCAATGTGCCATATTGTGTGGTTGGCATTACTTCATTATTTTGTCATTTTAACTCAACGTAACACTGTTAGGGGAAATAATTCACCTTATTAGATCCAGTTTAACACCCAAATACAACATTAAGCAATTACAAGATCACCAGTCAATCTTTGCAAAGGGCCCTTCACTGCTCCGGAACACTTTGAAACGCTTTAAGTAACTTTTGTTCCATTTGAGCTAAAATCAAGTTATTTTGGGTTGAAATCTGCAGATTATGTAGCAAATGCAGTAACCTGATAATTATGTCAGACTCTGCACACACCTTTCCCCTCCTGAGGCGGAAGCCGGGAGGTCTCCTGCTTTTCTTTCAATTTTAAACTAATTTTCGTGATTTTACTCGTTTTTTCACCTGTGCTTGCTAATTGTATTTTCTAGCCTGCAGCAGTGTGTAGAGACCCCCCAGCGCTCAGCAGCGCTTAAAAACTCTTTTTTCCCCCCTCCCTGCAGCTCCGGTCCCACCCTCGGCTGAGTGTTGATGCCGAGGGCTGGACGCCGGTTTTGGCGGCCATCTTCGTTTGGGCTGGGTTGGGGAGGCCATAGACAAGGACTATAAAAGGCACCTGAGACTTGGAAAGCGGTAATATCAGACTCTGCACACACCTTTCCCCTCCTGAGGCGGAAGCCGGGAGGTCTCCTGCTTTTCTTTCAATTTTAAACTAATTTTCGTGATTTTACTCGTTTTTTCACCTGTGCTTGCTAATTGTATTTTCTAGCCTGCAGCAGTGTGTAGAGACCCCCCAGCGCTCAGCAGCGCTTAAAAACTCTTTTTTCCCCCCTCCCTGCAGCTCCGGTCCCACCCTCGGCTGAGTGTTGATGCCGAGGGCTGGACGCCGGTTTTGGCGGCCATCTTCGTTTGGGCTGGGTTGGGGAGGCCATAGACAAGGACTATAAAAGGCACCTGAGACTTGGAAAGCGGTAATATCAGACTCTGCACACACCTTTCCCCTCCTGAGGCGGAAGCCGGGAGGTCTCCTGCTTTTCTTTCAATTTTAAACTAATTTTCGTGATTTTACTCGTTTTTTCACCTGTGCTTGCTAATTGTATTTTCTAGCCTGCAGCAGTGTGTAGAGACCCCCCAGCGCTCAGCAGCGCTTAAAAACTCTTTTTTCCCCCCTCCCTGCAGCTCCGGTCCCACCCTCGGCTGAGTGTTGATGCCGAGGGCTGGACGCCGGTTTTGGCGGCCATCTTCGTTTGGGCTGGGTTGGGGAGGCCATAGACAAGGACTATAAAAACAGGCACTTACGGCTCCGCGCAGCGGACGCGACCAGCGGATGCGCCGGACCTGCGCCGGAGTCGTGCTAGAGTCCTGCCCGTCTGCGCCCGTCAGCGTCCCGGAAGCGTCTGGCGTGGCTGGTACCTCTGGCCCCTATGCTCTCCTACTCCGCTCAGGAGCTATACTCTTTGCGTAACTGGAATGCGTCGTGTTACACGGTTTTTCCTGGCCGATATAAGGGTAAACATACGTGCCCTGCCTGCCATTGGCACCCTGTTCGCTCCTTCCCTTCCCCTATCCCTGCTAAGGAGTGTAGCATAAAACACCTTTGTGTACTCCTCAATACGAGGTCGTTGCACCGACACACTCAAGAGATTTTTGATCTCCTCTCAACGACCAGTCCTACCTGTCTGATGCTTACTGAAACATGGCTGAATGATTCCTCCCACCCGGACATTGTGGCAGCCATCCCCACGGACTATACCATCCATCGACAGGACAGAGACAAGGGTAGGGGAGGAGGAGTTGCCTTGGTTGTTAAAAAATCTTTTCCGTGCACGGTCACGCATACTCACACCATCGCAGGGGCGGACTCTTTAGCCTTTACCATCTCCCTATCGCCGCAACAAGCGCTGAAGGGTCTGATTGTTTACAGACCTCCGGGCCCAGTGGGATCCTTTTTTGATGATCTCCAGCAGGCCATGTCGACCCTTGTCCTTAGATCGGAGCTGTGCCTACTGGCGGGAGATTTTAATTTCCATTTGGACGACCATAATGACCAGGACGCCATCAAATTGCTGGATATTGCATCCACTCTAGGCCTTTCCCCCTATCTTTTTGGTCCGACCCACAACAAAGGCCACACACTCGATCAGGTGTTTTCCACCACACCTATCATGGCTGTAACTCTTCTGCCAGTCGTCTGGTCTGATCATTATCTTGCCCACTTTGAAATACCTTCTACTGTGACCTCTCCGGCCAGTGTCATGAGGCAGCAGGGCAGCAGCTATAGGGCATTCCACCGGGTGACCCCAGACATGCTAACGCATGCCCTGGCAGATCACCCTGTTTCCTGTACTGGCGACCTGGAGAAAGATCTGGAGAGCCTACAATCCTGGCTTCTTGCCAGACTAAATGAGCTCGCTCCCTCACAGCCACCCAGATCTGCTGCCCGGCGGGTCTCTGCCCCCTGGTTTACGGAGGATTTAGCCCACGCTCGTAGGCAATGTAAAGCTGCTGAGCGGGCGTGGAGAGTCCAGTATGAGCCTGAAGCCAAACAACGCTATAAAATCATGATGAAGTCCTACCACGATCTTATCTTACAGGGCAAGAAATGTTACTTCGCTAAAAGGATTGAAGACGCAGCTAACTCCTGTAAGGAGATTTTTTCAATTGTACGTGAATTTACCAGCCCCCGGACAACCTCTACTCAGGGTGCCCCGGTGGAGACCTGGGCTAACACTATTGCCAATTTCTTCACCACCAAAATCAGGCTAATTCAGGATTCTTTCCCGTCGAGAGCGTTAGATGATTTATCTACGATGCAGACGGAGACAGTCTTCCTGTCTCCTCCTGGCCCAGCTTTGCTAGACTTTCTTCCCCTTCCGGTTGCCGCATCCTTAGCCTTGATGAGGAACCTTAAATCAGGCTCACCATTAGATCCGTGTCCAGCAAAATTCTTAGCGAAAATGGCAGATGTCATTAATCCCATAGCTAATCCTATCCTCAATTTATCCCTGAGTCAGGGTTTTCTGCCCCAGGCCTGGAAGCAAGCCATGGTCATCCCCCTGATCAAGAAGCCCAATCTTGATCCAGAGGCGCCTTCTAATTATAGGCCAATCTCGCTCCTTCCAGCACTGACCAAGATCCTGGAGAAACACGTGCACAGCGTGCTTTCTAACTTCCTGGAGTCTAATGAGTTACTTCATGAATCCCAATCGGGCTTTCGTTCCAACTTCAGCACCGAGACGGCGCTCCTGGAAGTCTCGGAGATCGTGAAGGAGGTGCTGGACACAGGAGGCAGGGTGATGTTAGTCATGTTAGACCTGTCGGCGGCGTTTGACACCGTCCCCCACGAGGATCTCCTCACTAGACTTCATAACATCGGTCTAGGGGGGACGGTGCTCAACTGGTTTCGTTCCTTTCTGGCCAACCGCCGGCAGACGGTCTGGGTCCCACCCGGGTCCGCCGAGATGCCGCCATTGGGAGTCGGAGTGCCTCAGGGCTCTGTACTGAGCCCCACTCTATTTAACATCCTTATGACCCCTCTGGCGACACTGGCGGAGTCCTACGGGGCCCGGATCGTCTCTTATGCTGACGACACCCAGCTTCTATTCACCTGTCGTAAGAGCGAAGAGTTCGATGGAGAAAGGATCTGCGAGTGCCTTGGGGCTGTCTTTAGCTGGTTTTCACACAACAGCCTCAAATGCAACTCGGACAAATCCGAAATACTATTCTTCGGATGCCCATCAGAACCAGATTGGCAGGGATGGTGGCCTGCTGACATGTTCCCTCCCACTCAGTCCTCTAAGTGGGCTAAGAACCTGGGGGTTAAAATTGACAACGAGCTCTCGCTCAAATCCCAGGTTTCCACTCTTACGGGAACATGCTTTGGGATACTCAGAATGTTGCGCAAGTTCTTTCCCCTTCTCTCGGAGGAACATCGGAGGATCACTGTTCAGGCACTCATAGGGTCCAGATTGGACTATGCAAATGTCCTATATCTGGGTCTGCCTGAATACCTCCTCCAGCGTTTGCAGGTTACTCAGAACGCTGCTGCTCGTGCAATTTTTGGCCTGCACCGCCGCACCAGTGCCTCCAATCTCCTCGTATCCCTTCACTGGCTTCCGGTGCGGAAGAGGATACTTTTCAAGGCCATGACTCCCGCCCATAAGGCCTTGCATGGCAATGGTGCCAAATATCTTCAGAGGAGGCTGGACTTCTATCGACCTGTACGATCCCTCAGGTCAGAA
Organism: Triturus cristatus; assembly: GCF_964204655.1. Lineage (NCBI taxonomy): Eukaryota > Metazoa > Chordata > Amphibia > Caudata > Salamandridae > Triturus > Triturus cristatus. The sequence continues at coordinate 1,038,327,070 of NC_140585.1, forward strand.
GCTTTGGCTTTGGCTCGGGTGCCACGCATCAAAAGGGCTCGGCTAGGCGGCCGGTCCTTTAGCTTTCTTGCTCCGCAGCTATGGAATTCCTTACCGGTGTCCTTGCGAAACACCGCTAACCTGCTTGCCTTCAGAAAAGACTTAAAAACCTGGCTGTTCACTGGATAATCTGCCCCCTCTTTAGGCCCCTGCTCTTTTTACTATTATGTTTTCCAGCTCTTTCTTTGGTCTGGAGCACAAAAGCGCCGGGACACTCCTTTGGAGTAGCCGTTGCGCTATAAAAGTCCCATTTAACATAACATAACATAACATGTGAAAAACGCTACTGCTGCAGAAACTCAATTCCAGAGGCCCTGGCTTTAAGTGACTCAATCAATTAATAGCTGGTAAGAAGGCTTGTTTCTTTAACTTTCTGCACTACCACCACACCCTTCGCTTTCAGGCAGAGGCCCCTCTAAGTCAGTATTAACCATTCACGGGCAGTTTTTTTGTGAAAGACGAGTCCATGGGGTGGCAGGTAGAAGCCCAGCAGGGTTGCATTTAGATGCAGAGCCCTAATCCTCTCAATCTTTGGGGCCTCAACAGCAATGGTCTAGGAGACAGAGGAAAGGAGAGAGATTCATAGGTCAAAGAGAAGGCCCAGAATAGGGAGCACTGTATGAGGACTTATTTTTAGGTCTCGCCTGACCCCAGCGCATGCGCTGGTCTGGCGAGACATTTTGTGAGGGCTCCAAAAAGAGCTTCCAGGCCAGCCCAGACCTACAGTGCATGTGCGCGGGCGTCGCGCTTTACCGCGATTACTTTCGCGGCCGCTTTGATGTTTGATCGCGATCACCTTCGCGGCCGCACGGCTGCTTTCATGTTCTCCGTGAGGCTTCAATAGATTGCAGCAGTTAAAACAAACATTGGCATAGCCAATAGGTCTCGCTTTTGGGACCTTATAAGTGTTTAGTTATGCAACTGTTGCATGGCTAAACACTTATAAGGTCCCAAAGGCGAGACCTATTGGCTATGCCAATGCTGGTTATGTTTACAAATGGCCAGAGACATCTTCAGAGAGATACCCCAAATAAGGGGACAAGAAAAAAAAAAAGTTTGAAGACCTCTGCATTAGTAATAGATCTATTAACATGGAGTGTTTAAACATGTACTGAGAAACACTACTACCCCTGTCCTGATGGCAATGCTATAAGTAAACTTAGAGGCAAGTCAGGGATCAGGTGTACGCTATATGTGGGATATATATATATATATATATATATATATATATATATATATATATATATATATATTTTTTAACATGGAGCAAATGTTTAGTGTACAGTAGAAATGCTGAACTCGCATATTTGAAGATGCACTCATATGTGAGAATGAAGAAAAAGACGCATCTGTAAAATAAAATATTTGCCAAGGATTACACCAATTCAGACCAGTTTACAGATTGAGTACATTACAGTTAGGTTGAGTAGATTATTGAAGTTACTCAACCTGCAGGTCTATGAACATTTTTATGATTTTGCGAGGGCTGGTAGGAGTATCCAAATATTGTGATTCCAATGATTTTGGCTACCACAAGGGCAGTAATAGAGAATGGTTGGTATTAGATCACCTCCTCTTTAAGGGGTCTCATGAAGATTTTTAGAGAATTTTTATTCATATGGACTTTTAAACGAAGGAGAAAGGAGTTTTGCCATTTATTCTGGTGCTGGATTCTCCTGCAGAGTGACAAGCTATATTGTGTTGCAGTCCTGAACTAACTAGAGTGCAAGTATGAATAAGGAGGAATTGAATGTGAGTTTGTGCGTTTTGTAATGATGCATTTCTTTTTTTGTGGTTAACGGTTTGGTTATTTGATGATGATTGTGGCTTTAATTGGTGGACTAATTACAATTTTGATGATTTAATATTTGAATTTGTGAACCCATTTGCTATAATTTTGTTTACAAGAGAGAATTGACTTTGTTAAAGGATTTCATAATAAATACAAGATCCAAATATTATTACTTTGTCTGTACTGTGGTGTGTAGAGCGAGGCGCTGCTTCTGCATCGATAGGGACCTGTATTAACAGATTGTTCATTTTCAGGTTTGAGAGATTATCTTGGGTTACTCTGCTTGTCCCGAGTGCACAGTGTGTGGCACATTAACTCGGAGGTAGAATTATGCTGGTCAGAAGTTTGCCTAGCGACAACTTTGTAGGCTGTGAGAAATTACAATCTGTTTTCTTGTACTATTTTCTTCAATTTGCTTGAAATCGAGTTACTACGGCCAAGAGTATTTGGACTTATGAAATACTGATTTATTTTCCTTTCCAGAGTTTACGAACGAGGTTCATCGATTTCTAAAGGGTTATTGCGAGTCTGTGGTGGTTTTCCTGTTGATCAAGGAATCGTTCTGTGTTTGGCTTTATCGCCAAGAAGCCACGCTGGAATTGGTGTGATGTCACCATTAGCAGTTCTGATTGGTTATTTGTCCATGTAGCCGCAATGTGATTGGCTGTTGTACGTTAAACTCATTTTTAGTGTTTTGATATTTTTAGTAGTTTTGAGCTTGAGTAAGTAAAAGCAGGACTAGAGTATTAACAAATCTTAAAAACTTGGGAGAGGATAAGCCTAAGGATGGTCAGAAAATTCAGAAAGAATGCACACCAGCAACTGTACTTGTGGAAGAGGTTGGGTATTATACACGTGTCTGGATTGCCGAATGGAATGAATATATAGTACACAATGAGAAATTGCAATTTCCTATGGAGGGCACCTTTAACTTTGAGAAATGAGACTTTTTTAGACAGACTATGAAGGATATGAAACCAATGCCTAGAACTACACAATTTGAAGCACTCAAATATTATTTAACGGCAATAGAAAAGGAGAGGGAGAAGACAGATCAAACGTTCAAGAAGTCCTTCAGGGGCTGGTTAGAAGATAGGCCAGACAGTGAGGAGAAAGCATGTGACAGAACAGGTAAAACCAAATAAAAAGAGCAGCAGGATTTCAAGACCTCTTCTGTACACTGACAGAATCGACTCAGACTAGTGTTGGAGTTGGTGGAGGGGGAGATACAGCAGCAGTGCAAGCTTCTACTGGAGTTGTACCAGGTGCCCCGGCAGAAGTTCCAACTACAATGGTAATGCCCAGTACAAGTGGGACAGAGCACACTGCCTCTACAGTGGTGCTAAAGCCCCATCTCAAAGAGATTTGTATTGGGATCCTTAAGATAGAATTCAACGAGATGCTTCATAGTAATGTGGATTTAAACAGACTATGTACATACAGTGCTAATGAGATATATGGCCAAAGAAGCAGCCAGGTGCATCAGTGAAGTGCAGTATAAATTAGAAGAACTGGCTGATGAATTAGATGTTGACATAAGTAAAATGAAGAATGTCAAAATTATAAACTGAATTTAACAGCGGATGAAATTAAGAAGATGGGACTTATTATAATGAGAGCTCATATTAAAGGTTTGGTTGAGAAAACAAAAGACTGGGGAGATTTAAAGAAATATTAAGAAAAATAGAAAATGGGAGAAGGAAACAAGAAAAAAAATGAACAGTGAAACGAAAGTGGGAAAAGGCATAGCAAATGATTCAGAGGCGGGAATGATTACAGAGCAGTTTCCTTTAAGAGATTTACATGTAGGGAATTTGGAGCATGCCCCTTGGACAAGAGCACATTTGTTTGCTTTTACACATAACTAAGTTGAGAGAAGACCTGAAAATATGGTACGATGAGGTCAATAAGTTGACAGTCCTTTCTCCGATGCTGTGAACAAATTTGAATTAATTTGCTATTGTTCCAGGTGATTTCTGATCAGAGTGTAAGGTGGTTGGTTGCAGGATGGCCAATGCAGGAACCACCTAGACCGGATCCTAACAATGCATCATCACCACATGTGGCTCAAAAATAGAAGGGTGTGCTTGAGCATTTGAAGAAATTCAATACCAGCAAAAGATGCATATAAATAGAGAAAAGATTTGAGGACAACACAGGAACCTAAAGAGTCAGTGCATTATGAGGAGTTGATGCACATTTTTTTTTTTAAAACAGAGTCGAAAATCCTGAGGAAGATGCTGTAGGTTTTGTTTCTTCTATAGTGAATGGACTGAAATCAGAGATTAGCACTCATATTCAGCAAAGTGAATTGTGTTGATCGACAAAAGGGATTGATGAGATTTTGAAATTGCTAAAAATAGTGATTATATTAAAAAGATTAACAAGCATTTGCAATGCAATTGGTCTCGCATTTGCGAGAATTAGAGCTATTGGCTTTGTAAATGACAAGATATTTTACCCATGTGTTTTGGTTTAGAGTAGAGTGGATGTATGTGGTGTGGTGTGGTGTCGAGGGGAATTATGTGGGTTGGATTGGAATTGTTAGTTGTGGAATTGTGTGGCATGGAAATGTGTGGAGTGGATGTGTGCAGTAGAATTATGTTGATAGTAATTATGTGTATTCAAAAGTACTGGAATTATGTGGAGTGGGATTGAGTGTTGGAAAGACTGGAAGGGCTGGGTCAGTGTTAGTAGACCAGCAAACCCTGCTTGACGTGCAGCTCACTGCCACTGTAAAAGGTGAAAAGTTTAGCGCCTTGTAGTAAAAGTAAAAAATTCCATGTTACCACGTAGGATATACTGGAAGGTCTGGGACAATGTCGGTGGCACGGGAAAACCTGCTTAAAGTGCAGCTCACTGCCACTGTAAAATATGAAAAATATGGTGGCTTTTAAAACTAGATATGCTATAAAATGTGCCTGCACAAAGACCGCACATAAGGAGGGCTGCATAATTTGTAATCAGTAGTTGCACATAATAGATCTATAAACACAGCAGTTTGCTGCCATTCATGAACCACAAACAGTCACAAGGCCAAGTGAAACTCATAACATGCATTGCTGAAGGCAAACGATTTGGCTTTAATGTACTAACACTTTGAAATAGCACTTGCGTCCAACTAGATTGTGTGTTATTTCCAAGCCATATGTGCATGTAGTCGCGCAGTTACACATGCAATAACACTCCCAGAAACCATCCTATGCATGCATAGACATTTAAAATTGCATATAATACATGTATTTAGACCATGTTTGCATATGATAATGAATTAGAATGTCACTTTTTCACAATACGCTATGCTATACACCCATTGCTTCATTGCAAGGGATACATTGAACAAGCACTGGCAGACTCTAGAATATTTCCTGCGCTTTCACACATTTTTTATTAGTACATTCTATACATTTTTATGTCACTCAAATGCTCTTGAGGAGGTACAAACACCACACTTATATATTTTGGCCTATATGCGCACTCACGCCTTCCTCAACATGTATATACACACCTATGTGCACATCTCACCCTCACACACTTTCAACTTTTGTTGTATTAAGTGGCAGCTTTGTTTTGCATTTATGCAGTTATTTAGTTTGTTTGTTTACTGTACCGGAACTAGACGCGCACATCTTATCACTAGCCTTTGCTCACATGCAGCGCTTTCACTTTGTGCTTCATGAGACGCGCCGAGAGCAGGGAGTCACGGACACACACACACTGTTGTGCTAGGTCTCGCGTTTCTAGTTGTGAGCAATCGGTAACACTAACAGGATTGCTTACGAGGGACATGCTTTCCGTTTTAATGTGTACTTACATGATCGGTTGGCTGCATCTGGGAACGCCATATGCTCTTGTACCAGCTTCCACGATGCATGTGCGAGAGGACTGAGGCAATCACCGGCTTCAGCAGTTAGTTGACCGTTTTATAGTCTGTTTACACCGGTGTTACTAACTGAAGTAAAACATGTCACATGTGCTTTACTGCGTCTTGCCCACAGTCGCACACTGCAAAACTACTCAGTCATTGCAATGAACATAGTAAAAACACTGCCACTCACACATATATATATATATATATATATATATATATATATAAATACCACTCATTCACCAGTACAGCGCTATGTGATCAAAGCCGCATGTCTGGCGGCCGAAACGCATTATTTGGACACTTGATGCTTGAATTAATCATCATTTAACTCTCAACTTTGCCTTTGGAGTCTGTTTCCTGGTGTTGCACCTTTCTTTGGATGGTAGTACCCCTGGGATCCTGCTGTGGAATATATATACACACACACACACATATATATATATATATATACACACACATACAAATACATACACAAGCACATACATAAATAACAGTCAGTAACACCCTAGAACATACACAAGTAGACTATGCAGGACATCAGAGTAGAACCAATACACATTTAAATCAACATTCTGACACTGCATAAGACAATCATTCATTCAAGGGTTACTATGCTTTTTGGCGGTACTCAATAAGGTAATGAGACTTTACTCCATAGATAAAATGTCTTTAGGAGAAAAACCAAGGGTTACATTTGTGCACATGGCAATTTGAAGTTGGATGCTGGCAGTATATGCCACAATAGAAAAAGTCCAAAACTGGGAAATAACGGGAGAATCAAATTATGCAATAAGAAAACATGTACTTCAGAGAAACAAGCTAATTTATTGAAGTACTGCTCCAAAATCATTTGTTCGGTCATTTGATCAATTCAAAAAAGCGGTGTTTAAGCCTTCATGATTTGAATCATGAATTATTTATAATGGCCTGAAAGCGGACAAAGCATTTTTACACTGATCAAATGAAACCAGAATGAATAAAATATCATAATACCACTTTGAAGTGTGGTCTGTTTAACTGTGCTGTGTGGGGGAGTTGCTTTCAAGAATTAGCAAATTTGTGTTTAGTAAAGGTTTTAAAAGGCTCGTTTCTCCATCTGCATAACAGGGTAATAGTGCACCCGGCGAGCAGAATATTAGGAGTCTCAGAGCACAGGCTGTCCTCGTCTTCTGTAACAAGAAAATATATTTATGTTTCGATAAAGTACAGCTTTAGCTAGAAATAGGTCTACACATTTAATAGACCGAGGGAAAACACACATGGGAGTGCAACATTGGCATGAATTGTTTAACCATTAGTTTACAGGAATTGTGCCTATCCCAGCAGTTTCTGAACAGTCGTTTTTGGCCCAACTGTCAATGGTGTAAATAAATCCATCTGGTGAAAGGGAGATGAAGCAGCACGGTAACATCACGCTCGTCCGCAGATGAGGTAAAACAAAAAACCATGATACTTGCATAATGTATTATGTATGAGGGGCTTTGTGCAATGTGTTGATGCAGGCATCACCCGCCATTAAGTCTCCTCCTGCTTAATTTCTTGTGTTAGTATCACCCACCATTAGCCTATGAGTGTGGCATGTGTGCCTGAAGGAGCTGCCCACTCCCATTAAAGAGGCATCGCAGCTGCCTTTAACCACCATGATGCTTTTGTTTTCAGTCCTCAAAGCGGTTCACTGATAGATCGATGACATAAATATCGATGTTAAAAATCTTAATTAAAAATATGGACTACAAATATTTCGCACCTAAAGAGGTAAGGACAAAAATATTGAATCAAAAGTATAGATGTAAAAAGTATAGATGTAAAAAATATCGATTTAAAACACATTTATTATATATTAAATATTAATTTTAACAATAAATTACATGTAATATACATTTAAAAGATATAACAATTAAACTTAACAAAATAAAAAGAAGATCAACTCAATGTATTCATATATTTACTTTCAATTAATAAGCTAATTTATTTTTAAAGTTTAAAATTATATAAATTTAGCATATATACAGATCAATAATTTAAAATATAAAAAACATTCTATTATAAATTAAAACATTAAACTATTAAAAAATATTTTAACTTACATTCCCCAATACACTCAACAGTAGGGAAATGTTGGATAGCGGAGGAATTAAATTTACTATTCCAAATCCAGTGAGTGCAACAGTAAGGAAAGTGTTGGATAGCGGAGGGGTAAAAATTACTAAACCCACTCCTATTAGTGCAACAGTAGGATAAGAGTTGGATATCGGAGGGGTAAAATTACTATTCTCACTTCAGTCAGTGCAACAATAGGGAAAGTGTTGGATAACAAAGCCGTAACATTTACTATTCCCACTCCAGTAAGAGCAACAGTAGGGAAAGTGCTGAATAGCGGAGGGGTAAAAATTACTATTCCCTACTATTACAGTGAATGCAACAGTAGGATAAGTGTTGGAAAGCGGAGGGGGTAAAAAAGAAATGATTTCCACAAGGGCGTGGCTTGGACGGCAGAGCAGATGGCTGTTTGAGTCAGTCGTGGAGTCTCGGAGCCAGATTTCCCGGGCAATTATGCTTGTCCAGGCTCGGCAGTGGACTGAGTCGGTGGCGGAGTACTCCCAGCACCTGATGTTGCGGTTTTGATTATCCAGGGATGAGCAATTTCACCATTCCGGACCGCGAATGAGTCTCCCGATGTGGCGACTCAAAATGCCGGATGGGGCTGCTCGCAGGATCGGAGCCGCAGTAAAGGAATGAGATCGTCAGAGACCTTGGCGTGGATCAGTTTCCCAGAATTACGTCTCCACGTGTGCCCCGGGGAGGTGTCTGACCTATTTGTGGCTGGAAATGCTCGGCGAGGTTACGTAAAATGGCGGAATGACGCACTTGCCGATCTGACCTTTCGGATCCTAAAAACGGGTAACTGATTTAAATGAAGGATTAAGGGGGCTTGGAGAGGGAGAAGGCTTTATCAGAGGCCATATTACATGCGCATCTGGCACGATCCCAGGCTAATGAGGTATGAGTGGGAGATCGTTTTTCCCTGCCATTAACGAGCACTCAGATTTGACGAGTGAGTTGGGTATGTGGGGTCAAATCAGTGTGGGAGACTGTATGGCCACAGCGAGAGAAAAGGCAGGTGACAGAAGCTCAAATGGGAGCCTAGACTGTATCAACTGTTGAATTATAGCCATGCTATGCTGCAAGTGATTGGTCAGAATGTGCTGCTTGGAGTGAATATTGCCATATACATCTGGGCTGCTGCTGGGAGGAGTTGCTCTGTAACAGTATCTACAGCAATAGGGTTCAAAGCCTGCTATGATCTTGCTGCATCCAGCAGAGTTTAGGTTTTTGATGTTCTTGGATATAAAAATGTTGAACTTCTTTGGGCCTGAATTTTTTTTTTTTTGGGCCAGCAAATATGAGAAAAGTGGAGATATATACTATCAATAAGCCCATGTTCCTGATTTCTAAGTATACCTCACTAATGGCCATTTATTGATGCATGTCTGGAACATTTGCCAAAACGGTTTTTGATGTTTTTTTACCCTATAACTAGGGCAGTAGGGGTGAGATCTTTTTCTTCTTGCTGACTGCATGACTCAGTGGGGTACACACACTATAGAATGGTCTTATTTCAACATTACGACAAGTTGATACAAGTGGGTACTGATTGGTTACACAGGACTGTATCAATACCACCCTGTTATTTACAGTTTCCCTGGGGCGAATACATCTCAAACTTAGGAGGAATTTTCCTCCAAATGACCTCTCGACATAATGGCTGAGAAAGAGTCCAGGATGCAGTTTAAGAAAAATAAAGGGGAACCTTCACCATCTGATTCTCCCATCAAAGCAAAAGCTGATATGAGCAGCACAATGGATACGATTCTTAAAAACCTCGCAGATGTAACACGTACTCGCTAAGTCCACGAAACAGAATACAGATACTATGCAGTTAGAGCTTACGGCAATTAGAGCAGACATGAGTGTGATCAACCTTAAAGTTGCAGCAGCTGAGCAGAGAATCAGTGATGTGGAAGATGTTGCTATTAAAAATACCAATGACGTGAAACTAATTAGTGACATTACGGCCAAGCTCAAGAAACAATCAGTTGAGCTTAAAGATCAAAATAGAAGAGGTAAAATAAGAATTTTAGGAGTTCCGGAAAGTTTGGAGGATTCAGCGGAATCTTGCTTAGCTTTTTTTGAGAACTGGATACCTCAATTCACTGATATAACATTTTCAAATTCCTTTGAGTTGGACCAAGCGCATACATTGCCTATTTTTAATTCCTCTTCACGTCAAATACCCCGCCCTTTTATCTGCAAGCCGCTGAGATTCCAACATGCCGAAGCTATTCAGGATTTTGCCCGCAAAAATCGCCAACTGATTTGGAATGGCCATAAAATAATTTTCACGCAGGATTTCTCCAAGCCCACTGTGGACACCAGAAAGGGGTTTCTTGCCCTGAGAGATAAACTCAGGTCGAAGGACATCCAATTTTCCTTTGTAGGCCCAAGTAAATTTAGAATTTTAGTCAACGACCGGCGTCACTACTTCACAGACCCTAAAGACTTGCTTAATTTCTTGGAAGGACCCTCTCCTCAGGACATGGACGCCACTCAGTCTTCTTCCAATAAAAGGAAATCATGATATGTGCATATCCTTTATTAAACGGATAATAATTATTCTTGTTTGTGATTGCTTGGCAGATGTAACATTGTATAAACACTACTTTGGTTGCTTTGAATGCCTAGCTTGACTTAGTTTGAGATTTGTGTGTTAGATCTTTACTCAGATGTTTTTCTCAAACTAGGAGCTTGATCATAGTTACTACATTTATTGCAAGATATTTTAGTTAAAAAGGGAAAAAAAGAGGAATTATTCCATTCTTGTTCTTTTAGTAATTGTCCTTATGGGCCAGATTGCTATTTAGGATGCTTGATGCCTTACTGGACTTGGTTTTATCTCTATACACAAATATTGGGAAATCTCAAAATATTTATGTTTCTCTATTATCAGCCTGACAGTTTGACACTCCTGTCGTCGCACCTCCTACATTCGAGGTTTGCAGGGATGGGTGGAGAGGGAGGAGGGTGAGGGGGTTTGGGGAGCCCCAGTTCATGAAGAATGTTAATAGTTGGGATGTGTATGGTTGTTTGGGCTTTCCCTATGGTTTTTCATTATTTTGTACTCTCTTCATCTTCTCTTTTCTTCTCATGGACATCTATTTTTTATCACTAGTCGTGCTAGTTCTCGACCCTATTAGACAAGAGGTCCTTTGTGAGATTTCATAAACAAATACAGTTGGAGGGTATAATGTTTTACTGCCACAAAAGATCACCTCTCGGTTGGAATTGGCTCTTCGGGAAGATATTTAATACTAAAGACTGACGTTCGTTATTTTCCTGTAATGTACGTGTTTAGTGCCATCTGTTCCCAACGGTATTTATGGTAGCTAAAACTAAGAGTTGCAATATTGCAGGAGATCTAAATGTGATCTCCTTAAATGTTACAGGGCTTAACCATCCAATTAAACGTCGTAAAATACTTGCTTTAGCTAAAACCAAAAGGTGACCTCATCTTATTGCAAGAAACAAAATCAAAAGAGGATGTTTCTTTTAACACAATTGGATCTCACAAAAAGGAATGGGGTGATCACATTAATAGCCAAAAAAGCTAATGTTTCAATAGAATCATAAACTCATGATATTGATGGTAGACTATTAGTCACTCATGTAAAGAAAGGAGAGGACTTAATACACGTGGTGAATATATATGGCCCCAACGTGGATTAACCAAATATTTGGGAGGAAGTATCAAAAACTATAGAGTTTTTTCCCCAAGACTATTTAATCATAGTGGGAGGAGACTTCAATATTCCCTTGGACCCGATAATTGATAAGACAATCCAAATACCATCCAACCAGATCGCATTCCATAGTTCATACCATATGCTCTAAATTTAATCTCAAAGACCCATGGCGATGCCAGGGATTATACTTTTTATTCTGCACCGCATAATTCATACACTAGAATTGACTACATCCTTCTCAGGTCCATTCACACATTTAATTGAACATTCAGATATATCCCCTAAGTTGGTGGCAGACCATTTATGCATTATTATTAAACTGGCGGCAGCCATAATGAGCCCTCTCTGAAAAGATGGCGTTTCAATGATGAGGTACTATCTGACTTGGAGGACAAGAAGAAAATTGAATAGGCTATTAAGGATGAGCTTAAACATAAGGACACTATAGATACTAAAATCACCATCCTATGGGATGCTCTGAAGGCTACCATTAGGGGAATACTTATTGAAATTAAGGTGAAAATAAACAAACGCCCTAATGCTGAACTAGTTAAATTAGAATTCTAAATTAAAACTGTGGAGTCCTCCTATGCCAGTTCATTGAAGGATAATTCTACCCTCACATCCTTAACGCAAAAGAAATATGAATACAATAAAATTGAGCGAGCGGGATTTTGGGTAAATACATTCAAAGTCCGCAATCTATGTGAATCTAACAAGGCAGGGAAATTACTCGCATCATACCTTACACACAAACAGAATCAGAATGTAATTTCATCCATCAAGGATGTTAACGACCATGTGCATACAAAACGGAAAGATATTTTAAACACCTTTAAATTATTCTACGAAGACCGTTATAAAAATAAAGGCCAGGATTTTAAGTCAGAAAACTGTATACAACATTTGAATAGACTTAGACTACCCCAATTGACTGAACAGGATAGATTTGAGCTAGGGAAATCAATAACCATAGATGTTGCAAATTCGATAAAAACCCTGAAGCTTAATAAGGCTCTGGGACCAGATGGTTTCACTGCCACATTGTATAAAACTTTTTTAGTCCAATTGCAACCGACCATGTTGAGAGTTTTTAATAACATAGCGAGAGAAGGGCGAACCACGAACTCTAGGACGGAGGCCAATATAGTTGTTATTCCTAAAGAAGGGAAAGATCCTCTGCTCCCAAAGAACTACAGACCAATATCTTTAATCAACGTGGATTGCAAAATCTATTCCAAAATCTTGGCTACAAGACTTAATATTGTGCTGCCACGTTTAATAAGTAATTCCCAAGTAGGTTTTCTCAAAAGTCTTATGTCTAACGACAACACCAGACTATTGTGTCATATTTTGGAAAACGCTGCGTTTAAAACAGAGCCGGGTATTGCCATTACTTTAGATGCAGAAAAGGCTTTCGATAGGGTCTCGTGGGCCTTTTTGAAACAGTGTATGTATACGTTCAATTTGAGAGAATCGTTTATAAAAATGGTAATGTCCCTTTACCCAACTCCATCAGCCCGTATAGCGATTAATGGATCTCTCTCGGACTCTTTTACTCTCCAACAAGACAGGGTTGCCCCTGGTCACCTGCTTTATTCTTGTTGGCTTTGGAACCGCTAATTCAGGATATTAAGTCTAATTCTGATATACAGGGGGGTAGGGTTTAAAGACATCCAGGTTAAATTAGCTGCTTATGCCGATATTCTAATCATGACTGAAAATCCGGGCCCTTCAATTGCTGCCTTGATGGCTACGATTGCAGAATATTCCGTACATTCTGGCTATAAACTCAATAGATAAATCAGAAGTTAAACCTCTGAATGTTCATTGTACCAGGGACATTTTAGGTAATTCGGGTTTAGTTTTGCAAACGGGATACATTAAATATTTAGGGATTGAATTTGGCTGCAATATTATTGATACCGTGCATCATAATGAGAAGGTTACTTTGGGGGGGAAAAAAAAACAACAACAAAAAAACTCTTGAATACTTGGTCACTGAAATTTATAACATGGTGGGGAAGGGTAGAAACCATAAAAATGATTACACCTTTGGTTCATTATCTTATAAATATGCTTCCTCTTTTGTTGACTGAGGACTTTCGCCAAAAATTAATTAGACATTCTCCTCACAAAGTTTCTCTGGTGCGGCAAAAAAGCTCGAATTGGCATCAAAAAATTGAGACTTGACAAATCTTTGGGTGGGGTAAATTTAGCGGATTATAAATTGTATCGGACAGCGTTTTTTGCTAAGCAGGGATCCTACTGGATTTCGCCTCCGGCTCATTATAACTCAGTCTGGTTGGACGTAGAGAAATCTAGCCTTGATAATCTCAACCCTCTAACATCTCTTACCTCTAACCAGCTTTACCCAAACAGATCTAAAGCCATTTTTAAAAATACTAAACTAGCACTTCCGAGCATAGATAAGAGATTGGATATAAGCATTAGAGGTTCTAAAATGGAGGCTCTTTGGCTTAATCGTAGGGTACTATAAAAGGGGAAGTGTTTAAACCTTGGCAACTGGATCAAACAGGGTTATTTTTTTCCCTAACCAGTTGGAATGCTCTTTGTATCCCGTAACGTTTGCAGATCTTCAATCCAGATACAAGTTAGATAATATTGCATTTTATTAAAAAAAATGAAAGTAAGAACTGCAATACCTAAAGCCAAATTTCATAATGAACCCCCATCTTTACCAATGTTTGTTGCACATATCTATAAATTAGGTCATCAAGTATCACATATTTACAAACTTCTCTGCCTGAAATCCTCTAAACTTAATGACAATATTGTTACTTATTGGGACTCGCATTCTACTGATCTGATACCTGACACTTCATGGACACAAGTGTGGAATTAGATAAACAACAAAATATCCCCAATTTTGTCTCAAATTAAATACTGGATTTTGTATAAAGCATTCTGGACCCCAGCTCGACTACATTCTCTAGGCATTAGGGATGATCCATTATGTTGGCATTGTAGAGAGGAAACTGGTGATTTGGCCCATCTTATCTTACACTGTAAAACGGTGTCGTCCATTTGGGACAAGGTCTTTGCTTTTCTCTCTAAATTATTCATATGTGGGCTAAAAAAAAAAAAAGTTCCACACTAATTACTGGTTTCTTATTGGCGGATTCATGTTCTGATGCGGATAACACTCTTTTGGACCTTTTGCTTACGTCAGCAGTGAAGATGGTACTAAATTGGAAGGATACCCACAAGACTTCATATAAAAGGATGGATATGTTGGGTTACTCACCTTGGGGGGGGGGGCAGACATAGCATTACAGAACTCTCCATGGAAACCTTCATTTAGATCAGTGTGGAACTCCTTGGACACTTATTTCAATATGCATAAACCTCCGTGAACATGTATATCTTGGTTATATTTTTAGTATTATCACACTTCGAATATTCAATACTATGTTTATCGGCATTTCTTTGTATTTCCAGTGAACTTATCAACATTGTATACTAATATTATCAGTCATTTATTACAGGTGTCTCTTGCTGTTCTTTCATGTGGATGTGTCCTATTTTTTCTTTTATTTTTTCTCTGGTCTTCTCTTTCCCCTTTCTCGTTTTTTCTTTTCCTTGGCTCTCCCTTTTCTCTTTCCTTATTACCTTGATTTACACAGTTTAGAATTTTGATTCTAGAAGAATGCAAATTTTATGCAATGTTATTTTTGTATTTTTAAGTACAAATGTCCAGCGGGTAGATCATTCTAAACTCTTATTTTTTGGTTACTGATGTATATTGTGGAAAATGTAATAAAGCATTTAAAATAAAAAAAATATTCACACTCCAGTGAATGCAACAGTAGGGAAAGTGTTGGATAGCGGAGGGGTACAAATTACTATACCACTCCAGTGAGAGCAACAGTAGGGAAAGTGTTGGATAGCAGAGGGGTAAAAATTACTATAGCCACTCCAATTATTTAAAAACAGTAGGATATATTTTGGATAGCTGAGGGGTAAAAATGACTATTGCCACTCCAGTCAGTGCAACAGTAGGGAACGTGTTGGATAGCGGAGGGGTAAAAATTACTGTATCAACTCCAATGAGTGCAACAGTAGGGAAAGTGCTGGATAGCAGAGAGGTAAAAAATTAAAATTCACACACACAGTTAAAACAAAAATAAAAACCTTTAATCATAAAAATAAATACTATTTAGAAAAGAAAAATCAAATATATTAAATATAAAAAAAACACATAATATTCATTCCATATAAAAAAAAACTACAAATATACAATAAAGCAATAAATAAATAAATATATTTATTTGAAAACATTTTAAACTAGAAAATATTTACAAAATCCAAAAATGTATTTATTGCATGTCCTACCCTATAACATACAAATAACAAAACACTTCAAAAATGTATTATTTTTTCCCATAATTAACATAATCAAAAAAAAAAATACAAAACTAACATTGACTACACACACTTTAACACTACAATATCCACAACACACCTAAATTAAATTCTAAAATGAAAAAACAATTAAAACTTATTTTTTAATTAACCAAAAATATTAACTAATACATTAAAATGCATTTAATACCCACCCTTTACCCCTTTAAAAGTAAAAAGGACAAAGAAACAAATTACCCAGAATAAATATCAAATTATTAACATTAACTATGTTAATTAATTCAATACAAATTACTTCCCACCCTTTATTCCTATAAACACCAAAACACAGACCTACAATTAAATACACAATTACCGTAATTAATTACCAATTAAAATTTATTAGCCAATTATTAATTAATTACTTTATACATTTAACACTAACAACTCAAACAAATATTAATAAATAAAAACTAATCAATAAATGTACTCTAAATTACTTCCCACCCTATTCCCCTAAAAACCCACAACCCGCTACGGAACTAAAAATGCAAAATTCAAATAAAAAGTAAAATAATATCTAAAAAAATGTAACATTTATTAAAAACTACAAACAATTCTTGTTAAAAAAAAACCATACAACACATACATAGAAAATACATACTAAAATTCATAACATTAAACAGTATTTTTAACTATACTTTTGTAAACAATATTAAACACTTCGATATTTTAAAAATTGATATTACTTACCTTCAGTCAATATTTCTGGACCACGATATTTACAACTCTATATTTGTGCAACTCGATATTTTTTATTCGATATACTGTCTCTGCACCCCCAAAGCTGGGGATGTTAGCTGGGCTTGGCAGCCATTGCCAGCTTCAGCATTCGTTTTCGGAATCAGGAGGGCAGACCACCAAGTGAACAGGGATGGATGGGAGACGAAGGGCAGCTCTTGTTGCTCCTGGCCATGCAGCGCGCGCCAAGTAGCATAATCTAGGCTACATGTTATATGGGGTGGCATTCAGGGTGTTTTCCCCTGTATCCTCCGTAGACCTACTGATATGATAAATGTGTTTGGACGTCAGTGGTCACCCGGGTTTTAATGTTTAAAGGAGGCTTTGTGGCCTTTGAAAAGTGAGGCTACAAATGTTCAGTTCCTATCCTATTTCAAACCTGTATGATGTATTCTTGTTCCGGGGGTGTACATAGCTCAGTGGTTTGAACTGAGAAAAGAACAATGTAGAACTCGCAGGTGATCCATTTTCGTCTTCAGGACCAACTCAGCATTTCATCATTCTGAGTTTGATTAAAATGCATTAGATTTTAATTAGGTCATAGTAAAGCTCACGCTTGCTTTCTTTGCACGGGAAATTTAATGTGTTATTCGGAGTGTAAAAGAAAATACATAATAGCTATACCATCACAGAACAATCGCCCGACTACCGCACTGTCCACATTCCACATAAGCACTAACTCCATTTCCTTGCGCATGTTAAACTACGCTGTTGTCGGATGAAACCCTACTGCACGACATAAGAGGTTTACATATATGCAAACAATCTTCCAACCTGTACCGAAACCTGTAATTTAACTGTCAAAAGAATAATTTTGTGAAGGTGTACGGCAGGTAAAGATACTGTGTGATTGAATGTTCTGCAGACGCACCCACCGACACTTATCCGACCACCCCTCCCCCCCCTTTCAAAACAGACGTTCAGCTCTTAAGGGCAACTGCTATTCTATGTCTTTGCATTTTGGAGTGGCGCAATTCGCCTGAAGAAAAGGGCTTGAATATTCCCCCTTTTTGAAATAACGACATGGATAGTCCTATCGCTGCAGTTGCTTTTATTAAACATAGAAGTGAGCAGTCCTACTCGATTATTTTAATTAATTGATTCATGTGGCCAAGTGGCGCAGTGGAGTAATTACCAAAAGAACTCAATTGTTATGTCGGTTGCACTCAGATTTCATAAAGCACAAGGAATAAGCAGCTGGTGTCAGGCAGCTTCCTGAGATGCTTTGGGAACACGAACAACAAACGGAAGGGAGGAGGCAGCTGAAGCCTGAGGAGATGGAGCGAGGGTGGGCATGAGCGAGTCCCTGAGCCTAAACAAGCAAATATTTTTAAAAAGTCCTCAGAAAGTAATAAAATGAAGAGTACGAGCACATGCAACTGGGACAGTCCTCATGGGAGGTTGCAAAAGTAGAAAAGGAGGGCCTAATGAGCATATTGACCAAAGAAAACCACCCAGAATGCCATGATCGTCACTAATGAGATGGCATACACCAGTTTGCAGCGATAATGCCTGAGAGGGGAGCAGAACTGGTTACTTGGAGCGGTTCTAGGAGGTAGTCCAAAGTGGCTTATCTATTTAAGTGGAAGTCAATTGCCATCCCGGTTTCTTTCCGATTGATACATGGACTTCCTGTTCTACAGTTCGTTCTTTAGAAGTACCAAACCTACCCCTCTCAGGAAAAGAAGTCCAAGTTGTAGGGATCCGCAATAAACAAATTGTTTATCACGTTTCAGTAGATGTGCCAATCAAATAGGACAAATGCGGACTAAACATCAGTTTATTCTATGCGATTCAAGCCCAGTGAACTTGCTTCAATAAATCTTCTTTACAAGATGAATTGTGTCCCTTACTGCACACTGGATGGTGTTCCAGTAGAAACAAGATGAGGTTTCACTTATTAAAATTAGTGCAGAAAACTCTAGGGTTGAGATGTACACTGTTTTGACCTACCTCCATGTGTAAGACTTACTGTCAGAGAGGAGGTATTGGATTTTCCAGGACTGATTAAAACGGCAGTAACTGTACAAATAAAGGTGAAACAAAAGGCAATATTCCCCAGAACTATATACAGTACAGGCTAACTAGACAGGCCGAGAAGAGAATGAAATCAGTTGAGGAAAATGATTGAGCAGGATTATCCTTCAAGAGGTTCTTGGCAGTCCATGTAATTCTCCTATAATGGGAATTAAAAAACATGAATGGGCAATGGAGAATTGTACAAGACCTCTGGAATATAAAATAAAATGGTTGGTTCCTTGCTGTCCTGTGGTACTGAATCCAGCAGTAATACGGTTTCAAATTTCAGCAGAGGCAGAATTGTACACAGTTATTGATTTGTTCCAAGCATGCTTTTCAATACCATTGCATAAGGATCTGCATTTCTTCTTTGCATTTCAATTTCTGAATAAAGTTCTGGATGTAGAATCCCACAGGGGTATAAACGGAGTCCTACAATTTTCTCTCAGATCCTTACAAAAGATTTAGAATGTTTAAATTGCCATGTAATTCAGCCCTGGTCCAGTGTATAGATATCTTTTTGGCTACATTGCCAAATCAGAGGGCCCATTTATGAGATTGCACGCAGGCTTCATTGAGATGCCATTATTTAATGGATTTTAATATAACTTGTTCTCTAAATGGTTCAAGGCATTTCCCACCAGGAGAGCCGTTGGCTTACCATAGCCAAATTGTTGTTGAGGAGGAAGTGGATACCATGTTTTGGCCTCTTGAAATGTATTGTGGCACTCATTTTAAGAACGAAGTGTTTCAAATAATCTGTATAGCTTTTGAGATCAAGCAAACATTTCACTGCCCTAAAACCACTACCTTCTGGTATAGCGGAGAGAATGAACGGTACAAACTGGCAAAAGTCTGTGCATCGAAAGGTCTGAAAAGGCCTAATGCACTTATCCTTGTGTTAATGAATATGTGAAGTACACCAAACAGGAAGACCGGTTTATCTCCCCCATGAGACCATCATGGGCATAGCAATGAGACTTGCACACGTACCTTCAGCTGTATTAATTTCAATTACTGAATAGATCATTCTGGATTATGCAAAAGTCAGGCTGATGTGATAAAATCTGTCTTTCACGAGATGGCTGCAGTCATCGAAGACTGCAGAGATACGCCCTGCCACAGCTTGTATGCAGGGGACTGGATTTTAATTTGGTCTTGTCCTACCTTTGTAAGACCGAACTTCAGCATACAGTACATCACACGGGTTCTCGGTCTTTTGGAGGACTAGTACCGATATTTCCCCCAAGCAGGCCATATCTTATGTTAGAGCCTTGTAAATGGGGATCTCGAGTCTCATGCAATGGTCCATCTCGGATTTCCACATCTCCAATGATGAGTAATGTCCTTCTAGGCCCTGGTGATATCCCGCTTATCCGCCACAAGGTCCAGTAGAGTTTTAGGGTCACAGGGTAGCACCCAACTCAGTACCCATTCTAGGCACTCCACAATTCCCTCCACAAATGGTGTCAGATTAACACACAACCAGATCATATGTAGGAAAACGACTCATTCGCTCAGACATCGCTAGGTCAGCGAGGCCACAACACCCATCTTCCACAACCAGTGTCATGTGTAATAAGTCCTGTGAAGGTATTTCCTTTGAATTAAGTGGAACCTTGAGCCTCCTTCCAACCATCATCAGTAATTTGCCATACGTTTCCTGTCCAAACCTCCGGGAGGTGATTGAACAAGTCCAGTGTGTTAATCACTAGATCTACTTTTGAGATTTTGTGTCTGGGCCGCTCCTTCATGAGAATTTTGGCTTTGAGAGTACAATGTTCTGGAAGGCCCTTGAGCCCTTCGGTGCATGGAGTGAGGGCATGACGCAGTTGTAGGTACTAAACCAATTGTGAGTGGTGGAGGTCCTATTCTGCCTGTAGTTCCTGGCAGGATTTCAGTGGGAAACCAGACAGGACATCTCCCAGCTTCGAGAATTCCATTACCTATGGGCGAGTCTCTTACAAACTTCTAGAGGACCCAGGGATCCACCATGGACGGTGTGGCATATAACGCTGTGTAGTAGATGGCGAAATGTTGAGCAATAGCAGCATGTCCCTTGTGTCTAATCCCTGCTTCATCTGTTAGGTATATGATGGGGGTGCGGTATACCCTGTTGGTGGAAATCCAATGCAGGGCCTTGCTAGCCTGGTCACCACCCACCCCAATGATATATGTGGCTTTGGGTGGTTAGTTATACCGACCATCTCTCATTCATGAGGAGCTCTCGGAGCAACATTTGTTGATGCGTCAGGCCCCTCAGGGTAGAAGGAGAGTTGGATGTTGCCTGGGACGCCTCCAGCTCTAAAAGTGCATTTTTAAGGCTTTCATTTCTTGCCTGTCTTAAGATCGCTGTCCTAAAATGTGTCTGAGGAGTTCCACTCCAATTGTGGGCTTAACCTCTGGGGACTCGCTGTGCCTTTATTTATGTGTAGGTAGTGTTCTATAGCTGTGTGAATGCAAGTCCTGGTGTCGGGGTCTTGTAGCCACCATGCATTCAGACGCCAGCCCAGGTGCAATGGCCTACCTGCATTCAAATTAAGGCCATGAGAATGTATGCAGACCTCTCAAATCAGCTGGGACTCCAAGGTGGGGAGTAAGAAGTAATCGAGCCCGGAGAAAACCTTGTTCAAGTAAAAAGTGTACCTGTGTTCTCCTGGGGAATAGTGCCCTCTATGCTTCCACAAATCCCCATTGCCTCGACTAATCGTGCTAGGCGGGACATACACCACTTAATACTCTCCATCTTGGAAGTCCTGTCTAGCTCTCAATCGAGCACGCCATTAAAGTCTCCACTAACGACCCATGGACTGGATGGATATTGCATCAAGAGGACCCTTAGTGGTGCATAAAGTAATGTGTTAGCAGTGGGGGGGCATAGACGCTAGCTATTGGAAAGGGATGGCCATGGAGAGAGCTGGAGATTGCTGTGTAACGGCCGCTATTAAGTCATTTTGTAAACAATCAGGGGAGGATACCCCGTATCAAGGTGGCCGTTCCACGTGACCCTCCTAGTAAAGCCTGCATGGAATGTTTGGTTATAGCCCATACGGGCAAGGACTAGGCATTTGGTACCCACCAACTGTGTTTCTTGTAGAAGGAATATGTCCGCCCATATCTTTTAACTGGTTTCAGTACTGCTCCCTATTTTATAGGGTCTAGGATGCCATTAATGTTTCATATAAGTAAGCGCATGAAGCCAAGTGCCATGGCATTACTCTGGGTCACCATTGGGAGGGTCAGGGTAAGATTGTCGGTCGAGCAGGGGCTAGTACCAGCCCAGAATCTGTCATGGCAGTACATTGTGGCGTCTAGCTTGTATACCACAAAATAAGGGAAACAAACAATAGTACAATCCCCCACAACCACTTACCTCAAGAACATGAAGTACCTGTTGTAGAATGAACTAGGAACGTTTGTCGACCAGGCAACCAAACCCAAAGCTCATTCTTCTGTACCATCCCGATCTCAGTCCCCAATAATGACTCAAAAGGAAGAAAGAAAGGGGTCCAATCGATCAGCTATACGCTAAGCTGTGCATTGCTATGAGGAAGAAAGCCAGGGGGGCCAAAGAGGGTCACCACCTCAGAAACCTGTCCCCCACCCTGAAAGAGGCCGCCTCTGGAGTGCCACATCTGGGTCCCAAGACCTCGAGCTATGGCAGCATAGCTGGTTCGCAAGGTCTGTAACCGAGTGAGTCTGCCTCTTGGTGTGCACGGACGATATGGCAGCCTCCCCCAGCCCTGGCTCAATTCGGAGGTGTTTTGTTAAGGGGACAATTTCGGGCGCCCTACTTCCCTCCCGGGCATGGATCTTTCCTCCAGCCATGACCAGGTCGCCTCAGCTGTGTCAAAAAAGAAAGTTTTGCCTTGGAAGATGACTGAGGCACGAGGATTTGGCTCCGATCCGGAAACTAACAGGATGGTTGTAATACAGCGAGAAATCAGACTCGCTGATTTAAGAAGAGGATTTTAAAATACTCCGCAGTGCAGGAATTCGGAAAACATAACCATAGAAAGAAGCTCTTTGCAACCAGCAAGCCCGCATTTACCACGAAGAGAAAGGATATAACACGTCACTCGAAATCACTAAGAGGGTGAAAGAAGAGGAATGTGGGTTCTCTGAACTACAAAAGGAATAAGGAGCGCAGATAGATATCCTATCACAAAGGAAAACAATTACTGAGGTGGGAGACAGAATTATGTGGTCTTGATAAAGATGGTATTATCATTCTGAAACCATCGAAACGCGTCGACGCTGTGGATAGCGCAATCAGAGAATAAATACAGACTACGTATATACAGATATTTAAATGTATAATGTACTGTATTTTTAAAGATTGAATCTGATGTGCACTCGTAAAGAGGAGTATTTGAATCTTACAATTTGTGTTTTGTCTCCACGTTATGCTGGTCATAATTGTGTTACATAGTTTTATGTGATTATAATTGAACTGCATTGTATTTTAGGAGTTTTTAATAATTTGATGTTTATGAAATGTTTAATGAATTTGTATGATCTACAAGGATGAATATGTTTTTATAAAATAAAGAAAAAAATGTATTTCCCAAAGAGAACTTCCTTTCTGACATAATACTTTATGCTCTCTTAATTGGTGGATCAAGGGAACATTTTCTTTTATCTGGGTTAAGTACCCCATCTCCCTTGGTTGTTAAGGGGTCCCTCTCAATCTTTTAAACAAACACAAACACGCTGGTAAGAGCAACATGTATTTGAGTTGTATGGCACTCAGCTGCTTTTTGACAGCCAAGAAGGAGTGCCTCTGCTATTGGACCTTAAGGGTGCAATCCAGGAAGATCAACACTGGCGCGGAATCATGGATCAGTGTCTCGTGGCGTTACGAGGTTTGTAGGATCGCGTCTCGGTCGACAAAATTGAAGATGCAGTCGATGAGGGGAGCCCCGGGTTGGAGGCCATATCTGACTGATTTTAATGTGACACTAGAGAATCGGTTAGTGAAAATGATAGATAAAATATGGTAAATTCTTAAAAGAGATTACAAAACAAAGTTTAAACCAATATGGCTGCTGCTTATTTAGGTTTATAAAGTAAGGACGAGTGTGATTTTATTATGGAATATAATGAGGTATTAAAATCTTAAGACCTTTTGAAGAGTAGTAGACTGTTTTAGAAGAGACCAAGGAAGAAGAACAATTGCGGTTTTCAGGTCTACATCCAAGGAGGATAGAGCGAGAAAGGAAAGGTAAAATGTGCATGGTAAGGTGTTTGTGAAAGTACATGTGGTAAAACCTACCACGTTCGTGGGGAGTTTTTAACAGAGGAGAACCAATCATTAAAGGAATGTATTACGTTTGAAGAAAGACTGCTTATTTCA
Source organism: Triturus cristatus (assembly GCF_964204655.1). Taxonomy (NCBI): domain Eukaryota; kingdom Metazoa; phylum Chordata; class Amphibia; order Caudata; family Salamandridae; genus Triturus; species Triturus cristatus. Next base: position 1,038,351,114 of record NC_140585.1, read on the forward strand.
GTTTGCCAAAGAATTGGGTGAGTTTTTGCTATGTAGCTTTTCTTTTTCCTAGAATCCATTATTTAGAATAATTGAAGGAGGAACACAATCTAAAAAGACTTAAGAGGAGTTTGACATATTGGGGGCCACTGTTCCTCCTATAGGAATAGCTGTGAATCATTTAAAGATTAGATGTTTGTTTATGGCTGTGGATAGACTTGCAGGGTTTTTTAAGCTGGTGAATGTAGAAATGTTGACAATTAGAGCAATGGTGATGAAAAATCGCCTTGCATTAGTTATCATTTTGGTGAAGGAGGGCCGAGGATGCAGAATAATTGGGGAAATGAAGTGTTAAACTTATGTTCCCGATTATAGTCGAGTGCTTGGCTCTTACATTAACATCACTAATTTGACACAGGATATTAAACCATTAAAGGAGTCAGGTGAATGGGAAGCTATAGGATCCCGGATAAAAGAAATAGAAAGGGGTTTCAGAAAAAAGGTGAGTGGCTAAGTAGTGTTTTTTTTTTTTTTGTTTAAAATATTTTTATTGCAGGAATCAGTAAATCGTTACATAATCGGCCAACATTATATATCACGCCCGATCAATGAGATGCAACCCTCCGTTCCCCCACCGTAAGTTACTTACACAGCCATTCAGCCCACAACCCTAGGGTCGGGCGGCGAAATTCAATGGGGGCTCAGGAGGATGTCGAAGCTGGCCCGGAGAACCCGCTGTCCGTCATCTGCTTTTCCAAACAAACCCATAAACCCAAAATAACACCCCACTCTTAAAACACCCCAAACCCAAGTAAACCCTCCCCCCCCCCCCGTGAGTGGCTAAGTAGTGTTGGTGATGAAGTTCTGCAAGCTAATCTATCACCAATAACAATAATGTTGATTAGTGTACTTTCTTTGTTGTTCTTAGTAAAACTAATAAAGTGTATGATGAAAGGATATGGTAATAAAGAAGAAGAAAAATAAAATTATATACGGTCTTGGAAAAGAAAGATCCAAGGATTATTCTGAGCTTGACGACTATTGTGATCAAATATACTAACAGCTAAAACAGATGGAGGTGAATGTTCAACTAACTAAGAAGATGAAGACTTCAAAGGCTTATGCCTGATTAATAAAGTTATTAATGGGGTTTTAGGGATTGTTAAAATAATCAGAGGAGGGATCTGTTAAACCGTTTTCGAAAATATGCGAAATATGTAAGTTTTGCGTGGAAAATATTTTAGAATTAATGTTTAATTATACATAGAGTTGTACTGATTAATGAGGTTGCACTTGAAACGAGTTACCTAGGTCATTTAAAAGAGTTGAAAATTATATAAAAAGGTATGCCACATTGTCTTTCAAGAAACCATAATTTCTACTATGGATGTAGTTTTCTGATGTTCTGTTAAACTTGCTACTGCTCATTCTCCCTCCCAATCAGAGTCCCACTGCAGTCATCTCTTCCCTCCTCTCCGTGGAGCATCAAGAGAATGACGTCAATATAATAGCAATATACAAGGTTGTTAGAAACCCTGTATTGTGAATGAAGCTTTCATCATTTACCCAAAGTATCATTTTCAAGGAGTTCCGCTGAAAGGGTTAGTGTGGATGTGCAAATTCTATGAGCCATTGTTGGAGGAAGGTTTCATTTTTTGTAGATCATCTCCAGACAGAAGATGCTGTGAGGGAAGATGATAGGTTTCTGTTAACCTAAGAAATGGGTTAGTGCTAGACCTTTTAATAGATTACGTAGTTCTTTCCGATTTGCCAGTGCGACCCTAACGAAGATCATGCTATGCTGAATTTGCTAAATCTATTAATAGAAAGTGTAAATTGTGTATAAAGCTCTTGGGCTTTAGCTGTGAAAGTTCCTTTGGGTGGTTTCTTTTTAAGTCGCTCCTTTTGGGGTTTGGTTGCATTTTACAGCGGTCATTAGGGATGCGATTGTTGGGGACTTTATTTTTTACTATGTCCATTTCACTTAGATTCTTTGCAGGATGCGTCAGTACTCTTTATGAGTTTGACATTTAAAATTCTTCCTTAGATTTTACCTCATTAAGGATCAATGATTTTTCATCAATTGTAATTCTGCATTTGATCTTTTATGGCATTTAAAGGTATTTTTATCTGTACCGCATTTTGACTATTCTGAATTAAAATGTATATTTTTACCCAATTTATGTCCTAGAACTCAGTCTTTCACGCTGCTAATATTTAGTCAGTTTAAATTGTGTTATTTTGATGAGGAGTGTAGTCTCTAACGGTTGAATCAACTGGAGACGCTAAATCAATTTTGGGGTATCCAAATAGTGGGGTTCAGATGGTTTTTGGGGTTCAGCTCCTACAGGACCCACACTTTTTATTTTACAAATTAAGATCAGGAAATAGAGGGAGATAGAAGCCTTCTGCCAAGGTCTCTGGCCTTAATCTGAATGGACTAAGGACAGAGGGTCTACTTCAGAGTTACTTAGAGGCCCATTTCACCTCAGCTTCCAACTACGTTTTCAAAGAGTGTCCGAGGAGGAAAATTATTCACCACTGGCCTCTCAAAGGACTCTGAATCTACAGTGAATCAGACCTCAAGTACTCCAGACTTCTAAAAGCTGCTTTCCCAGTGTGGATCTCCAAGCTTATTCTACTCATTTACCTCCCCTAGTTGGAAGCCAAATGGATCACAGAGAATCTAGGGGTTGGAAAACCTCAGAGGGCTGGTCACCGCACTTGGACAAAGCCGTTAGTCCCCAGTAGGATTATTTGTGACGTGCCTTTCTCTGCACAGTTTCCATTGTGCTATTTTCTTAATTAACCATCGATTGACCCGAGACCACCTTTCTCTTGTTTGTCTAGACAATTTTCAGCCATGATTTTGGTATTTCTAGACTCAAAAACGAATTAAAGTGTGAAAGCATACCTAGCATAAGTATAATCTTCGCTCCCCCCTCATTAGCACCAAGTGAATAGAGTCATTCTCAGAACTTCCTGTCTTGCCACTCTGTGCGGAGAAAGGTATCAATTTGTGTAGTAGTTTACTAGAAGCACTTATGTAGCAGGACGTTTTATTCTGGCATTTTTTTCGTTATTAGTATTTAATTCTGCTGCCCTTCTTGCAGACTACCATGCCTGAGGTTCTGCCCATTCTATTATACTCTGTCTTTCAGGATAATCCTCCCCAAAAGAAATACAGCCAGGCGTGTCTTAGGGTAGGGATTTATATACCACACATCCTTTCAAGGCACTCCCACCTTAACTACATTTTCTCAGGCTACCTATGCTTCAATGTTCTTATCACACTCAATGGAGACAGTGGACAAATGGCTGCTATCAGTGGATCACCATGAAACACAAACATACCATCTTGGTTTGCTCTGCTCTCTGGAACACAGTTGTTAGCTGGGGGTTGTGGGCAGTTGGATTAAGTTAATGTACAACTTTTGGGATACAGGGTGCATGGCACCAATGGAAGGGATACTTGTCAAGGTGTATGGCTGTGTTCTGGGTGGCCTCACTTAATTTTGACTATATTAACACCGCACTGGGGAAGAGTTGCACGAGTCGATCCTTTTGCTCAACAATCGAAGGAGCCAAATATTTGCCTTAGAGCAGAGGTTCTCAACCTGGGGTCTTGGACGCCTACTCAGGGGGATCCTCAACTGTTTAGAAAATTAAGTAGCATCTGTAAGATACATTATATATACACACATTAATAAAGAAAACCTCGAAAAAGCAAAAATGAATATCTTAAAACGCTCTGTAAATGTAACACAAATTGAAATTGGAAACTAAAAATTGAGTTGGTAACCTTAAATGATTTGTGACAGTACAAGTATAGCAAATGGTAGTATGGATGACTGGTTCCCTTGAAGCACTACTATGCGCCGACAAAAAGAGTATGCACTATAAGCAAAAAGAAACTGGTATGCTAGAGTCTAGCACATTGCTTCATCTTTTAGGTATAAAGCCACAGTTTTAAAAGCTCCAATATTCCTAATGAAATTTAGATTTTTGTTTGTGGATTAAACAAAAGATTCCATAATGTGTGTGTTTGTTTGATGCACACGTCCCACGCACACACAAAAGCAGATCGCTCTTAAAGCGTGAACAGACATTTCACTTCACATTTGAACCTCTCTTCCCTCCTTGAATTCTGCAAGAAATGGAAATCCTTGCTATTTGTGTACGTTTCACCCGAGGCTAGCCTCAGACACCGGCCAATGCACCAGGATTCTCTCAAGGTTAATAGTCTTTTATAAAAATACACCCAACATACTGGTTTCTGTAGTTCTATCTATTCTTTTAAGGTTTAATTCGTATAAAGTGCTCAGGCCTGTATCCTAGGCTTCCAATGGTGATTCAGTGGAGTTCCATGCAAGTAAAAAGGTTAGGAAATACTGCCTTACAGCACAATCCAGAGATCAAGAGTTATATGTAATTATTTTACCTACTAATAGAGGGCAACCATCCAATTTGCCTCTTTGAGCGCTCTAAGAATTGGCAAAGAGCAAGATGCATTTCCTGGAACCTGTAAAATGATTGTACACAGTTTTAAAATCTCAAATGCTAGGCAGTTCTTGTATTTTTTTTTATTTGTCATCGTTTACTTAGATGAGGCAAACATCTCATGCTGACAAAAGAGTAGTGTTTTCACAAAGTGCAAAGCCTAGTGGAGAATTCTTTTTAATTATTTAAAATAGCACAGCACACATGTGTGTAAACAAAGGAGCCCAAAATCGCGCCAGGGGCATTTTATTGTGCACTTAATTGAGGCCAGCTCACTAACCAGAAAAACTGCTTGTATTGCTTCCTTTAAATACAGTATCATTTGGCAATAATGGCTGGCAAGTCACACCCATATCTTACGTCACCGCCTTGCTTGGAGGCTTGGAGCAAAGAAGCGCAGTACTTTTATATCTGCCTCTATTCTGCCTCAACCCGTACAGTTACTCAGATTTGACCACCACTATTATGTAATAATTAGTACACGGTCTGTCTACAGCAGAGCATGCACCATTTTTTGTACTTCTTGGTACTGGTGGATGTCTTGTTGTAGACGACTATTCTATCCCAGTGGAGGGTGCTCTTATGTAGGATTAACCATGGGAACTTACAAGATACCTAAGTGCAAGTCCGTACCCTCTGTTGGAGCATTCTCAGTCCGTGACAGAGACCAAGTCTGAAATTGGTGTGAACCATTTCCTTTTTCTGTATATTATTAGGAAGTTTTGTCATAATATTCTCAGCGCCCAAAAGAGTTATCTATAGGTTGTGTGTTAGCCAAGTGGACTCTCTTTTAGACTGTCCACCAACCCATGTAAAGGTCTTGAGGTCTCTTCGGCATAGGTTTGTGCGCGCCGTGGATGTGTTGCTCAGACTCCAAGGTGCATTATATGATGTGAACATCAATTCATTGAATAATGTAGTTGTGTAACCAGGTTTTATTTTGCACCTTATTTGTGGAGAGAACAGCGGATGGTGCGTCATCTCTGTATACACAACATACACTTATTAACATTACAAACACTTGTACGTCAAGTTCTTTCCAATTCTCCGAAACCTTACTCACAGTCTTAAGTATAGTGGTGCAACTGACTGACCTTCAAGCCCCTTAGAATCTGATAGACCAGGAACTGAATTCGGTCTTCACTCAGCTTCTCGTGCTTCATGATCTTCCCCAGGTCTGTGCCCATGAATGGCATCACCAAGTAACTGGAGGCATTCCAAAGGAGAGACAGACAAGATCAGTAAACCAGCACGGTCCCGGCATCAGGGCAAGAGCAGCATATGCAACACAATCACACACCGACAAGTAACAGAACTATGCATACACCTTACGAAAATATAATTTACAGTTCTGGAGTTCGAATTAGTTCTGTGGTAACCAAGCCAATTAACAGACGCAAGTTGTAGCACAGGAATAAACGTGGTTAAGCAGACGAGGTAAAGGAGAAATCTTCCCTTGTGGAACAGAAGACCAACCACTTGTTTATTTGATCCCACACCGCCATTCTTGAAATCACTGTGCAGAGAACTGGAATGAAAAAAAAATTGCAGCGCTCTAAACGTTACCAATAAGGAAATGTTTTCAAAGACAACTAGCTCCCAATCATTGATCAGTAAACGCTTTCAACATAATCAGTTATGACTGTTGGTCAACCAACACTTTTCTTGAAATCAGCTACTGAGTTCTCACACCAACGAAAGACAGCCATATTGGGACAGTAGTTTAGAGGCAAAGGTAAAATGTGACTAAGATTTAAATTCTTGTATCTCTCAATCTTAAATCTGAAGTGTTGAATAAAGTGGAAACATCTAGCAAACTTTGCAGTCTAAGCAGAGAGTGAAGGAAATAGCAGAACCTGAATTTGCCTTTGCCCAAAAGTTATTAGATTCAAGAAGGATGTTTTTAATGGCCTAATTTTCAAGACATAGAATAAAAAAATATACGAGAGGCAGTATTGTTTTACATTTTTTGTTATGGTAGATCGGTTAAATTCCTTGGTTGTGTCGGACGGCTGTTGCATCAGGAAAATGGACTGCACCCTCAGTCTTTCATGCGAGCGCTTAGACGTTACCTCAGTCTAAATTGCTGCCTATCTCAGTGACCTGGATTCACAAAGGCCACTCGAAAACGTCCGCCATCTACTCCAGTAAATTACCCACTACTTGCTGAAGTAGATTTTAGATCTCAAAACGTTTTTTGGATTAAAAAAAGAATCCTACGAGTAGTGGAAATCTGCAGTAGTTGTACATTTACTTTTCAAAACTTGCTCATTTAGATTTTTCATTGGGAGGAAAATGTGCACAAATAGTCATATGAAATATACTTCTGCACATTGAAATGTTTCTACTGTGTGCAGAGGGAACATATTTATCCCTGTGAAGTACCCCCTTCCCTTCTAACACCGATATTAAATGTATTCTCTTTTGTTATAGCCAGCTTCCCTACATCCTCCAAGTCCCATTCGAAAGTCTTATCTTGTTAGTTTTTGCAGTCTTTAAAATCCCATTTGTTTTGCGAGTTGTTTAGGGTCTGAAGCTAAGGCCCATTGATTAAAGGAGATTTGTTATTTACAGGAAGTTAAGTACCTTCGTACTTTTGCAGAATTCTTCAGACGAGAAAGGGTGGCAGTTGGAAAACCATGCATGGAAAACGCAGGTACAGACAGTACAGTCAATGTGAATCTGCAGCAGCAGGAGGTATAACAAGCACTGGGAAGCCAATGTGTCGCACCTTCTTGACCTATTGGCTTAGTCAATACTGTACAGCATTGGGCAAAAAAAAAAAAGCATTAGCAAAGCCAATGGGTCTCGTGAATGCAAGAGCTGTTGGCTTTGGCAATGTGTTTTTAGCCATGCTGTACACCAGTGTGGCTGCTGTTCAGCATGTCTAAACCTTAGTGGTGTGGAGTAGATTGGAGTGGGGTAGATTGGGGTAGAGTGAAATAGGTAAGATTGGAGTGGGGTATACTGGGGTTGCGTGGAGTGGGGTAGGTTGGTTTGGGGTAGATTGGGGGTAGCATGTATTGTAATTGCATTTATATAGCGCTTACTACCCCTGACTAGGCATCCAAGCACTTTTTCAGCAAGTAGCACGCTACTCCGGAACCCATTAAGGATTAGTGTTGAATTAGTATAGCGAGATATGAAAGTAATTTGAGTGGTGGATAGGTTACTCAGTTATTTGGAAACAGAAGGATAGCGGAGGGAAAAAAGGTTTGCATTTATATAACACTTGTTACCCCTGATGGGGTGTTTAAGCACTTTTTGGGCAAGTAGCACGCTATCCCGGAACCCATAAAGGATTAGTGGAGGATTAGTATAGTGAAACTGAAAGTAGTTTGAGTGGTGGATATAAATCAGTTATTTGGATTGAGAAGGGTAGCAGAGGGATAGAAGAGGGAAAAAGGTTTGCATTTATATTGTGCTTGCTACCCCGGATGAGGTGTTGAAGCGTTTTCAGTGAGTAGCACGCTACTCTGGAACCCGTAAAGGATTAGTGTGAATTAGTATAGCGAAATAGGAAATTTGAGAAGTGGACATGTTAGTCTGTTATTTTGATTGAAAAGGATAGTGGGGGGATAGAAGAGTGAAGAATTTAGCTTTTTTTGGGGGGGGGGGAGGGGAGGTCATAGCAGTAGGAGGAGGTTTGGGATGAGTAAAAGGGATGTGGAGTGGAAGTGTCAGAGGGAAGAGTTTAGAAAGACTAGTTTTGGGGGATCGGTATAGTAAAAGGTGTCAGATGATGCAAGGAGGGGTGATTTAGTCTGCCAATAAGAGGTCTAAAATGGTTCGGCCGTATTGAAACTTGTTAGAGGTTGTCAATTTCAAATTTCACCTCACTAGGGGGAAATATGACCTAGTTCTACAGATGGTAATCAATGAAGATTATCTTTCATGTTTCTCAAATGGACTATTTACAATTTCTTCTGCCGTTATTCAAAAAACATCAATTGGGATAATAAATTTGATGATATTTTTATATACATTACAAAATATTTTTTCAAATGTAAACTAGCTTTTCAGAAATAAATGTCACCAACTCCATAAATACACTATAAACGTATATTGATCAGTGGAAACCATAGGTGGCACATCCTTCTCTGTTCAAGCAGCCAAACTATGGAACACTTTACCCCCCAACATAAGATCCCGGACAACCAGCTTATCTCCAGAAAAATACTCAAGAATTGGCTCTTCCCCACATAAGCACCAAACGCAAACAGAAATATACAGCATTTCCCTCTGTATATAAGCATTTATTTGTACCATAGATGTATACCTGTGTGTGTTGCTTTGTATAAGCATGTAGGGTAATTGGTTTTTTTTTTAAAACAATTAAGTAGAACACTTGAAAACCAGAGTTCATCTAATGCATCTTTAATCTACATATACTTACTTTCTTTAAGCATCTATATACTTTCCTTGTACTTGGATCTATATATTTATTACTTTTCTCCTAAAAAAGCATATGCAATGGACTACCCTATTTCTCACCCTGTAGCAGTCTTATTTTACCAAAGTGCTTAGTTGAGTTAGGATCAAGGCTACTTATTGCCTTGATCATTTATCAACATGCATTAAGATATACTCATATTTAATAAGCTGAATTTATATTATTTATATTTTTCACTAGAATTCCTGCACTATTAATCCAGTGTTTTTATATGCCTTGACTTATTTCTGCTATTGTGGCCACTCAAAATTTACATTTGTGTACTCATCATTTGAACATATATTATAATGCATAATGTTGTTAGCTTGTTCGTCCGTTACATGTATGCTCAGCATAACAATGTTTGTTATATGTTGATTGCATATCAACAGCCATGCTTCATAATGATGCAATTTGAGATTTTGATGGAAACGAAATAGCTTTAGATGAATCTACGAGGGAATTCTATGTAAGACCCACAGAAACCGATTACCAGGGTCCAGCATACCTGCCGGTTCTCTGACCCCTGAAGCATTCCCTAAGGGATCGCCATCCATACTGGGCTGTTTGGGACATCCTTCCGATCTCGAAGGTCTACTAGGACCAGGTTTATCGCCGGATCTTGGTTCTCCAAATCCTCCCCTTAAATCGAGGAGTCCCTCATTGGAAGAGGGCCATCCTCTGCAGGTGGTACAATTTGTACTCCGCTTCCTCCAAGGCCACCATGTGCCTTTTGACAAAAGCCTGTCTATCTTTAAAAGGCAGCAGAGGAAGGAGGCTTTGCAAACCTTATGTCCTTGTCTTTACCTTGTTCTCCTGGAGCCCCCAGAGGTTCAACAGGCCATGCATGCCGCAAACATTCCACAGCAGCAGGGGGGGGGGGGGGGGGGGGGGAGGGGCGGGGGAGGGGGACGAGGTTTGTTGGGCTTGAAGATGGACACAGCTTCTTCTAACTAAAGTTGCTTCTCAGTACAATACACTAACAAAACAAACTGAACGTCAATCTAGATTCATAAAATGCCCTCTTCCCACGAGGTGAACGAAGTGTGAAGATAGTGGCAGTTCTTAGTTTCGCAAACAGAAGGTGCATGATACAACTATACGATCTCTACCACCACCACCCCTTATCACCAAACTGCCTCCATCTTGAAGTTTGGTAATTAGTTTACAGTAGAGCTGGGTAGTTTGCAGTTGGGAAGGTAGGTTTAGAGTGAAGTGGGTGGAGTAGGTTGTAGGGGTATATTGGGGTAGAGCGAGTTAGGCTAGAGTGGGGTAGGCTGAAGTGGTGTATGGGGTAGATTGATTGCAAAGAGGGGGGTAGACTGGAGTGGAGTAGATTGGAGTGGATTAGAGTATAGATAGGTGGATTGGGGTATAGGGGTTGATCGTGGTATGTAGAAGTGGGGTAGATTGGAATTGGGTAGATTATGGAAGAGTGGAGTGGATTCGGATAGAGTGGGGTGAAGTGGGGCAGAGTGGAGTGGGGTACTTGCAGTGGTGTAGACTGGGTGGATTACAGTAGGGCAGATTGGAATGAGTCGGGTACGTTGGAATGGGGTAGATTGGGTGGATTAGAGTAAGGCACATTGGGATGGAGTAGGGTAGATTGGGGAAGAGTGGAGTGGGCAGATTGGAGTGGGTTCGTTTGGGATGGAGTGGGTTAGACTGGAGTGTGGTAGATTGGAGTGGTATGTATTGTAATGAAGTGGGGTAGATGGGCTTAGGAGTGGAGTAGGGGTTGAGTCAGGTAGATTGTAGGGGGTATATTGGGGTAGAGTGAGGTAGACTACAGTAGGTTAAATAGTGCTTAGAGACTAAAGAACACGTAACGTGTAACAACCGAAGTAAGAGGGCCAGTCCTCATGGGAGGTTACAAATGGAGACAAGGCGGTACTAAGGAGGGACTAACAAGCCTAATAACAAATCAGAAGCCAGCATTTAAGAAGGACAATGACAAGCCAATGACAAATATGGGCAGAGAGTGGGCAGGGCTTTAAGTACATACTCCAATACAGCATGACTCGCAGAGCAGCGCATGCGCTGCCCATGCTAGACCTAAAATGGTCTTTATGAAGTCTGGAGCGTGAATCACTATTGCACCAAAAAGATCACATGCTCCTCTGTTCTGGGAGACACAGCCTTAAATAATCTTCAATGCTTCACCTCCACAAAAAAGGTGTACTATGAATAATACAACGCGGCCTAGCGTACCAGAGCAGTGTTCGAGCCAGACAACTGTGGGTGCTATGACAAAGGGCATGATCTTAACACCCTGAGCTATCTTATCGGTAAACCGGTAGCAGAGAGACAGATATGCTCAGAGTGCCAGGCATGGCATACTTGGATAGTTTGACACTTGCTTCGTAGACAGTCAGCTTTCTACGAAGCAGACTGCAGCCACCCTCTGAGATCTACTGACACAGCCAGAAGTAGGGCGTTCACAACTTATTCAAAGCGATTTGCTTTTAACATGAACCATATGAGGCACGACCGTTATCGTGTCAACCACGCACATGGCTCAGATTATTATAGAGTAATATTAAAGTCTAAATCAATCACAATGGCTTTTTGTACAGTTGGTATTCTGAACTCGTATTTGAAAGTGCTTTGATGCATGACAATGATCTAAAAAGGAGAATTGGTGAAATAATATTAGCTTAAAATACAGTGTAAGCGGGGTAGCCATTTACCCAGGTTTTCGGGTTCACTTTATACAAATAGGTCAGTATCTATTTGTGTTTCTTTACATTAAGGCTTTGATTTTACCTTTTTTGTGCATTTTCTTGCAGTTTTGTTGTAGCGCGAAGTGTGTGAGAATCAGAAAGAGGGGGCCAAAAGCACCTCCAATTGATTACATCCAGAGACTGACAGGGCCCATCGCAATCCTTCAGTGATAACTTTCCACGGAAAGTTTGTGATGAGCCCTGACAAATGTATGTACATGTAGGCTAGAGATATTGGGAGGGGCAGAAAAGTTCTTAGTCAAGACAGGTGAAAGTGTTGGATTACCCCAGGGGTTTTGCAGCCTGGTGCAGCTTTCAGGCAGCATTTGGATAAGTGCTACAGGATCAAATTAATGAGGAGATTGGTAAAGCTTATGTGCAGCCTGCACGTCAGCGGTTTAAATAAGCCAAATCAGTCACCATTTCATGTTTAATAATCTTGTGCCATCAAGTACAGTGACCGCTCCCAAACAATGCTGTGCCCCCTAACATGCACCTTTAATGGCCTGCCTCCTCCCTCCCCCAAAGCCCAGCTTCACCACTCAAACTTCACCAGCCGCCACTGTAGAGTGCTGTAGAAAGGAGTAGAGTGCTGTAGAAAGGAGTAGAGTGCTGTAGAAAGGAGTAGTGTAAAAAGTGTAGAGACTTAGTGTGGAGTAGGCATAGTAATTTAGCGTATTGCCATTATAGACTACAAATTTCTGATTGCAAATATCCATTACATTTGCACAGACAGTTTTACTGACGATTTGTTTTGATCGTATTAAAAATTTGGGTCCATCACACTTCAGAATTGCAAAAAAATGTGCTTCATTTTTACTTCATTCTAATGTGATCTGAAATATCAGCACAGTTAATTTTTGTTGTGTGCTAGAAAAGATAACATCCTATAGCCTGTCCTCTTACAAGGGCACTCAGCAGGATGGATTGTCGCATAATTTCTCTTACTTTGAAGTCAGAGAAAGAAAAGTAAACATCAAGTTCCCTCGGAATACAAAGCTTGACATTTGACCTCTGTATTTGAATGCACAACAAATGAACAAGATTTAAAGGCCTGTTTACAGAGAGCGAGAACTCACGGGTGAGACGGAGTCAAGCTGGGAAACCTAAAACAACAAGCAAACAGAGCCAGCTAGGAAAAATGCACTCTGTAGAGTGACACACAAAATAAAAAATACATCCCAAAAGTGTGAGCAGTATAAGAATACAGGTATTTGGGTGATGCTCTGGGGGAGGGTCACAAGCAAGAAGTGGGGAGTGCCAACTGCAGAACTGACCAGCAGGAAGCAAGCAATTGAGAGCGGCTTTGAAGCCCATTGATGGTAAGTAATGGAAGGGCTACAAGCCCACTAACAGTAAACAAAATGTCTCGAACAGACAGAGCATGCACGGCCTACGCGAGACCTAAAAAGGGTGTATTGACATTGGCACAATTTTTAACGTTACCATCTGGAATGTATCGATACATTTTTTAAATAAATTAAACTACTGCGAGTGCGCTTTTTTTTAATGTGGAGTGGCTGGCAGACATTTGTTGACTGTTGCATTCCATTCCACTGCCAGTCATACTCTAAATCTCAACCTCCATCTTAAATTCGAGACCAACTAAATAGGGTGCAGGCCTAATAAGCATTATATGTACACCCACATGACCATGAGCCATCCACACGGTAGTTGCTCAATGTAGAACAGGATGTTAAAGTTAGTAACCGGTTTAAAGATTACCAGTTGTAACCTAGGTGAATCCACAGATAGGCATGCACGCTCAAATGTAAATCATAAATCCATGTAAGTGGAGGCCGATAAAGCTGGGTGGGAAGGAACTCCTGAATTGATGTTAGAAGAAATTAGCATTAACTACATTGAACATACACAAGGCCATGACATGTAATTATACTCAAGGTAGAAACGTACGCGACTCGTGACCAATGCAGAGCCAATATTTGTCCAGCTCTGCTGGCTGGGAAAACACAGTTATTTACTTGTAACCCTAGCTTAAACTTATTACAACCAGTTGAGTAACGCAGGAAATGAAGATAGACAAGCATCCGCCTCAGAGTGAAATGTTGACACCGAGCAATACATGCGTGGCAGCCTTGCCTTCAGGCAAGCACTTCAAGTTTGGCATACTGAAAATGAAATCACTTAACCAGCTTTGGCTCATTGAGATATTTTATCTTAATCACCACGAGAAAAGTGTAAGTTAGAAGTTTATAATTGTGCTGCTTAGAGTACTATTTTTGTTTGTTTGATCTGTTTATTAAAGATTTTGTGGTTGTGAACAAGAATGTACAACGATATATCCTTAGTAATAACATCATTGTGCTGCTTAGAATACTATTCAAGATTGAACATGGTATGGCCAGTGGGCACAGCCCTTAGGCACAGGGTAGCCTGAGTGTCCTTCATAAAGAGGAGCCCCCAACAGGATGAGGCCAGTCCCTTCTGCGACAAACCACACTGCCTTCTGGCCAGACCGAACTGGATTGAGGAGCAGGTGCCAGTTGTAAGCAGGAGCATACCCTCCATGCCGCCACCCTGCATCAGATTTCCCTAGCGCCTCTGGGCACTGCACTCCCTGGTTCTCTACTTGTTTAGTGGATTGGTAGGCCTTCTGAAACAAGAGGTTTACCAAAGTTACAGGGGAAAACAGATAACAGGCTATGACTGGCGAGGCAAAACAAAACATTTAAATGCAGAAAAACATTTACATATGTGCAGATGTACTCATTTACGGGGTGGCGGAAGAAAAGAAGTCAGGCTGACAGGGACTTTGTGGTTTCCACACGAAACAGACTCGACTCCTTTAAATGGAAAGCACACGTGGGGTGTAAATAGAGGCCTTCCTGCGACTTAAATGTCCTTTATTACTTTTTAATATTCATAGGAAAACATTGTTATTGTCTGGAGAAAGCTCAATGATGCTGTGCTCGATAATGAAACACGTGTCAGGTTTGTCTTCACCAAGGGAAACCTTGTTTGTAATAAATACATCTCTGCATTAAAACGCATTTGGCCAAATACTTGTGGCTCATAGTAACACCACCACACTAAAAAGAGCACTACAAGCTTATACCCATTTTCCACTTAACCAAGTTGGATTTGAGGTTGTTTTTTTTTTTAAGTCTGTGGAGGGTGGGACTCCTAGTTGGTATGAAAGTGGTTCCAAAGAAAATAAATCAACAGTTAAACCAATCAACCTTGAGGTGACACAAACGAGTCTAAGTAGAGCAAGGAGATGAAGGCAATTCTGGGAGGCAGAACATACACAGTGATGGTGTCTGACACGCGACCGGCTGTGATAGGCACGACAGCGCTATGCCCCCTGAACACGTGGGTGACCAGTTCGTACGGTGCCTTTTCTGCCATCCTGCCTGGACCTGATCAATTGACATAGGGGATGCGTAGTGTAGACGGAGCCCAAGAGGTGAATTTGTTCATCTTGTAGTTGGAGGACAATAAATAGAAAAGAAGTCCTATAAGTAAGGTGATGCAATAATCTATCATACATACAGCCAGTAATTGCCAGGCTTCTAGTAAGGGATTCATCCATTGGGAAGAGTGGAGCTGCCAAAGTATTCCAATAGCAGCTGAGGGAGGGAAATATCAGATTTCAGTCTTGTAAGAGTTCAGCATTATACAGAAGACTGCCACCCAGTATCTTACAGCGGTTACATAATAGGAGAAAAAGAAAACAGAATAATCTGTGAGTGCTGTCAGCATACTGATAATAAAATGGCGGAAAAGGATAAAATAAGAAAGGCGGCGAAGAGCGAGTCTTGCGGTATGCGGACTAGCAGGACAATTGGCAATAAGAGCGAGATGATGAAGCAAAACGATAGAGTGCTTAAGGAAGTAAGAGGAGAACCAGTCAAGCGCCCTGCTTTTAAGTTCTATAAAGCAATTATGATCAAGTTTGAGTTGCCAGAAGTCTTCAACATTGGATTGATCAAAAAAGGAAAGCTGGTTAGGGTGGACCGCGGCAAAAAGTTTGGAGTAGTGGAGGAGGATACTTTTGGTAAAACAAGATTGCAGTCGAGTTAATACTTTAAGAGAGGGGCGATACTGAATGAGCCCACAGAACTCTAATGGTTAAGCATTTTGGGGAAGAACACGAGATGCATGGCGGTCATTGGATGCAGACGAACGATTAGTGGCCTACTTTTTCCATCAGTACAAGCACAGATTTAAAGAGGACACCCAGTAAATGACAATATATCTCAAAATGCCCAAATGGGATCGCTAGAGTCTCAGGACCTGGATTAAGAGTGTTTATTTACACTGGATGATCCCCTTTGAAGCATCATGAGTGAATTCTACAGAGGAAAGAATTGTTGAAACGAACATTCGAAAGCAGGGCTAGGGGTTTCATAATTTGAACGGTGAGAGGTGTCTGGGCTGGCATTGCAAGGTATCTGAATCCTCTGTCTGACAGGTTGGGTGGAAAAGACTGTTCAGACAGCATAAAGAGTAGGAACGTATTGATGGGGCTGTAAGGAGAGCGCAGAGTCTGCCCTAGCTAGTTGACATCTAATATAAAAACTAGGAAACAAAGTGGTTTACCATGAGGTAAATCTGGGAAATGTTTGTGAGGGGAGGTGAAGTAATTGATAGTGCCGGACAGTGTATGGGGTGAGATCTGAGGGAGAAGAGGAAGTTGAGTAGGTAGACTGACCTGATCATGGACAAAGGTCAGCGCATCAAGGGTCATTTGAAAGAGTTGAGGTGCTCCTGGTTGCAGATTCTTACCACCTGCATAAATGGGTACAAAGTTTGAGGTCATGAATGGATAGCATCATCTAGGACTGTAGACAAAGGGTAAATGGGATGAAGGGGACATTGAGAGTTTTAATGGAGTGGGAAATGCCAGTTCCGATTAACAAGGAAAAGACAAATAGGACATTGATCAAAATATGAAGAGAATAATCTAAAACACAGCTTCCTGAAATAAACAAGCATTAGCAAAGTATGGCTTGCATGTGAAAATACTATGGTGGTTCCATCCATGTTCTCAAGCATCTATCTGTCCACTAATTAAATAATTCATGCATTTGGTCTTCTGCCTGCCTGTCCACACCCACCCACACACACACACCCCCCTACAAACCAATTATCAGCCAGACCTACTGGCTTTGCTTCTTGTTTGTTAGGGGTGTGAAAGTGCTTCCAGTAGTGTGCGACTTCTCATGGGAAGGGGTTGCAAGTGCTTCAAATAGTGTGCGACTGCTGGTCGGTTGGGGGTGCGAGTGCTGTCTATGGGGCAAAAATGCCACTCACTAAGAGGGTGCGGGTGCTATTGGTTATGGCACTTCAAGTCTGAAGTGTGTTGTCAGTGTAAGACTGCTAATGGGAGAGTGCTGAGGGTAGTGTCAGGCTGCTACCCTGTAGATGTGTGAGCGCTATTGTTCGCGCTTGACTTTTGTTGTGAGGGGTGTTGGTATTTTCGTTATTTAAGGCGGTTTAGTTTTCCATCAAAAGAGCTATAGCGGTTTCCCTCATGGTTTTTGTTGGGAAATGCTAAAGACGTACTGTACATTTCTTGAAAAAGGAGTACAGCAGCAACAATCCCTAAGAAGACTCCTCTTGTAAGCCTTGATGGTCTGCTTTCTAAAATGAGGCTGCTCAAAGATTTTGGAGAAGGAGGGGTTTTGAGAGCCTTGCAGAGTGGCACCTGGCAGGCTCCCTCAAACAGCCACCCCTCAATACAAATCACTGACCTGATCATGAGCACAGCCAGTTTTGTTTACTAGCATCCTCAAGCCCGAGTTTACATCAGAGTGTTCTCATCCTCCACTCCTCAGGCCCAGTATCACTCAGACATGCACCCTTTGCTCCAGGACTCTGCCTTCAGCCTCACATGAATAGCCCCACACCAGTGTTCAGCATCCGCTCACCCGGTTTTACACTAGCCCGCTATAGTCACTGCAGCTTCCATGCTTGCGTGCATGCTTAGTACACGAGGTGCAAAGTGTCCTTAATGCTCAGGGTACATGTACAGTACAGTGAGCTTGAGGGAAGCCACTGGTATGCCACAGTGCAAGATTACCAACTGCAAATGTGCTGAAGAGCACATATGCGTATGCTTGCACCAAATAATGCCGTACCCATTCACTAGATAAACAAGCATAGCACAATTAGCCCCCCCTCTACTCTGGGGAAAGTCCAGCAGTTGAAGAAACCATACAGAATGTGATTTGCTCTGGAGGAAAGCAGGAAAAAACACCACAACATCTCAGCTGTTAGCTTACTGCAACATGAGCTGCCGACCGGTCCATTCTATAGGCTGTCACATTATTATATCTGGGTATGGTGACTGTTTTAGGAGTAGAGAAGTCAAGTAGCAAGTCATCTCCAGCTATAAAAGCAGTCCTACTGGCACATGCACCATGAAGAGTTACTGCTTTTGATTCAATGCCAGCTGTTAGTTCTTATGGTGCCACAGCTAGGGTGCTGGTTATGTAATGTTATGTTAAATATTGCTTATAAAGCGCACTTACTGGTTTCATGGTGCTACTCTAAAGGGTGCAGAGTCCTGGGGTTTTTACTCATATGCCTGTCTAAACAGCCATGTCTTAAGGAGCCTCCTAAAGCTCATAAGATCTTTACAGGGTCTGATTTCGAGAGGCAGGGAGTTCCAGTATCTGGGGCCTAGTACGGCGAACCTCGTTCCACCGCAGCGCTTCAGTTTGAAGGAGGAAGTAGATAAAAGATGCATGTGAGAAGATCGCAGATTGCTTCGCAGGATTGTGCCTTTGAATGAGACTGAACAAATTTAGGGCTCCTGCCATTCAGGGATTTAAAGATGATACATCCCACCTTGAAGGTGCATCTCAGAGTTATAGGGAGCCGGTGCAACTTCCGCATAAGGGGCATGACATGTTGATGCCTGTTTTGCTGAAAAATCAGTCTTGCTGCCTGGTCCTGGATTAGGTAGGCTGGAATGCCAAAGTATAGAGAATTGGCGTAGTCTATGTGGGATACTACCATAGCTAAGACTACCTGTATTTTAGCTTCCTGTGTGAGGAATCTACTCATTTCTTATTTTTCTCAACTGGAAGAAGCACGTTGAGATCACAGAGCCAATTTGGGTCTTCATTGTGAGATCGTTGTTGTTACCCCCAAAGGTTTGGCAGAGAAGGAAGGGGGTGGGAGGCTGTTCTAATTCCTTTGGCCAAAAGAGAGGACTCCAAGGGTTCAGTGATCCTCCAGTTAGGATCACTTCAGTCTTGTTTGGATTAAGTTTTAAGTGATTGCTATTCATTCAGTCGGGGATGAGTAGCATAGTAGTCAAATTCGTGGATGGATTCAGGGGAGTTGCTGATGGAAAACAGGAGTTGAAAGTTGTTTGCTTAGTTAAAGGTGCGCACTTTCCTTTCTTTTAGGGCACGGATCACAGAGAGGAGGTAAAGGTTCAACAGGTGAGGGGAAGAGTGAGGAACCCTGCAGGACACCGCAAGTGGTACTTATCCTGGGGGCTGTAAAATGGCCTATGCAGACCGCCTGAGATCGGTTTCCTAGAAAGGAGCGGATCCATTCAAGATCTAAACCTTGGATTCCTGCGCTTCCGACATGATCGACCAATATGTTGTGGCCGACCGTGTCAAGCGCTGCGGTGAGATCCAGCAGCACAAGAGCCTGCGGAGAGCTCCTATCGGCTTCCTTCCAAAGAGTGTCCAGTACTGTCAGTATGACAGACTGTGGAATGTGCTGGACAAAACCCTGCTTGATGGGGGGGGTCCAGATATTCAGACTGTTCCAGAAGGGCAGATAGACATCTGGCCACATGGGCTTCAAGTACCTTGGCCAGATAAGGCAACAAGGAGATAGGGCGGTAATTTGTCAGAGTTTTAGGGGCGGCCCCTGGCTTCTTCAGGAGGGGAATGACAATGGCCTCCTTGAAGGTGTCAGGGACATAGTCTCCGGACAAGGACTCATTCAAGAGGGACATGGCTGGGCCAAGGAGAGAAGAGAAGGCTTCCCTTAGGATCCAGGGGGGGGGGGGGGGGGGGGGGGGTGAGGCAGCAATACCTGGGTGAGCCAGATTTTACTTTGGTCAACAGGTCCAGAAATACTTTGTGACTTATTACTGGGATCTGTTCAATAGTGCAAGAGTTCATTAGAGCAGTCTGGCATACAGGGGTGCTGGTGGGGTCGATTTTAGCAGGGCTGGGGCAGTGCCCAGCTTTAGCAGTTCATGGGGGGGAATGCACATACTAGTTGAGTGGTGGGGTACTGGGACAGCCAGACGTTACTGGGGTCCAATTCATTTACTTTGGTCTCTTGGGGACATCCCGACTGTTGGACACTTACAACGCACCAAGTAAACCCTATAAGCACTTGACCCTCGAAGTAGTGAGGAAGAGCATTACAAAGCTTGTGAAGGAGCTGGTGATGGTTAGAGAAACTCAGAACTCTGCAAAGCACACAGTAATACTCAATAAATCAATGTCCGGTCAGAACCGCTCATTTAAAAAAAGAAAAAGGTACAGTTTGCTAAGAACTAAATACTAAACACGAAAGTAGAAATGTATGCAATAAAAAGGAAACCTTTTTAGCCCTTCCTGAACTCCATTTCGAGTAAGTAGCACTCCGAGTTAAAATCGATTTTTTTTTAAGGGGGGGGGTTCTTTAATTTAATTTGTTGTTTTTGTTTATGTTCTACAGGTACTATCAAAAATGTTAAGTGCATTGCAGTATATAGTAATCCACTACGTGTGTGGAGAATGTAATGTCATGTGAACAACTAGACAACAGAAGGATTGTTACCATGTAATATATACATACGATATATATGTGACTAATATTTAAGATGTGCTACGAAGAAATGCCATCAATAAAAACAAGTTATAAAAAAAATTCTATCTTCTTTTAGTTCGCAGTATAAAACCCCTTCTTCTTGCATTTGACAGAGGATTCACAATGTAGAACCCCCTCCTAACATACTTTACATGGGGTCTAAATTAACAAGGTCTCTCAGATGTGACCAATGGCACTACTTCATGGGTGGGCTAAGAAAACTACTGCCTAATCAAAGCCTGTAAAAAATATAAATAACTATGCAGATCCAAAGCCCCTCTATACCATGTAATAGATTTGAGATCCCAGTTCCAGATAGCTTCAGCTGTTTTTTGGCAAGACCGGTTGTTTCCAATAGATATCATACAATATCTATGACAACAGGTCTGAGTCAGGTGGAAGGACTCCATCTGTCAAGTCAAAAATCGCTGTATTTTAGCTGCTTCTCGCCTAAAATCGCCTTGGTTTCAATGCTAGCCAAGGGCAAAATACATTCTCCAGTTTTTCTCTATATAACATCTCTTTGCTGCTTTGAAATGTTGCCATGTGTGCATACACTTAGAGTGGGTTTTGGGTAAGCCCCGTGTACTTGATTGGATGGCTCTCTTGAGCATTGTGGCCTTAGAGTGTTCTAACTGTACTCTTCCACGTCATACTTTAGGTCCTTATTTATTATTTGTTACCGAGCACTCCATGGAAGTGCGTGACCCTCCTTTCTCTCTCCCCTTTTAGTCTCTGTATTGATGAGCTTCCTATTGCTTTTGACCCCACTTCCTGACCTGCACCCCATCCTTCTGAGGGAGTTATTCTTTTTTGTGGCTTTAAAAACGGGCCAGGATACTAGCTCCCCCCACACACAAACACGTATTTTTTCATTTGCAATATTTAAATAGATCATTCTATACTCCTTAACAATGGCAACTTCAACATGGCCGCGTATCATGATGAATATGCATCATGATGCCCATGCATGCAACACAATGCATTGTCTACCATTTTTTAATGGGTTTTCTTTAATAGTAAACCCATTCCAAGACTGGCAGCTAGGATTGTGCCTTTTGTTCACATGCCATTGGCAACAAGCTTTGGCAAACCAAATTGGTTGGTCTTTCAAAGATGAGACATATTGGTTTTGCCAATACTGGTTTTGTAATTGTATGGGCCTCCGGCTCTACCCAGTGTTAAAATTGACACCCTTTTTAGTTCTTAAACATTATCTAAGCACTAGCCATGTGAGATTTTTTTTAATGGTAGACTCCCATAGTTAAAGTAATCCCTCCCCTTTCTCACCTGCTTGTTTAAATTACGCGAATTCCGGGTAAAGAGGGGTTAACTCCAGAGGCACTAATGTGACCTACATCATACAGGGCCTTTTTCGTGACTCCAACTGGGAAGGAGCACCGTCCTCACCACAGTGGAGTAAAGACGAGCTTTGATATCCACGGGCATCCGATAATATCAAATGCACAAGCACAGCTAAAATAATTGTTAAGAATATGTAACAAATTGGAAACGGCCTCCTTTTGCAACGGCATCCCTCAAACGTACATAGCAGGGGACGAATGCTACCAGGGTATTATTAACACTGAACATATTCGACAGGAAAGACGTTCACACTGCCAAGTTCAGCCTTATGTGCTAATGTTCCCATCAGAGTGATTTGGGAAATGGAGCTATTTATAGCAGCCAGCCTGCATCTCTAGATCCGAGCAGACACTGCGCTGTGGTCGGCCTTCTTCCTTCCACTAATCTGTGCGCATCTAATGGAACAGAACAGCGCAGCAAAAACGATTAATGATGAGCATCAGCAAACAAACTCAACAGCAATGAAAATGCAAGGATGTATTTATTTATTGATTGATTTCGTTCTACGCTTTTGTGTCATAACTTGGGCGCCATGCACCAGCCCAGTGTGTGGATCAATACATTCGGTCGAGTGTTCTCATGTAAACCTAAAATGGCACGAATACATTATTAGCAACTCAAAAATAATCGAAAAATAACTAATAGATTGTTTGCGCTATCGAGTAATGTCAAACACTAGCAGCTGATCAAAGTGATTCCAAGTTGTGCTTGTTTCGGCTGTAGATTGGGGGTGGGATGGGGGGGGGAGGGGGTAGCATATGCAAACCAGACTGAGAGCTACCCCAAAGGAGACAGTGCATTCTATGTGCTGGGCCAGTCCTGCCTACAGCAAGCAAGCCCGAGCAATGCTAGCCTAATTGAGCCTCATCAGTGGATCAGAGCTTCGCAGCCATCATGAATACTAATGAGGTAGGTTTTAGGCAGAGCTTTAAGTGGGTTGAAAATACTGGGGGGGGGGGGGGGGGGGGAGGTCTCTCAAAGGGACGTGGCCAATGTAATTAAAGGAAACGATTAAAAATACGCAAGCTAAAAATCTGTGTTTAGCATAGTGTGCCGTACTACTTGTGTTTTGCGGTTTCTGTCATTGCATCCAGATATATGATACAAGTAACATCATACCTACAAGAAGTCAGGACTATTGGCTTTGTCAATGGTTATTTGCGTAAGATAAATAAGCAGCAACTATGGCTTGTATAGAATATTGAAAAAGCTTCCACTTAAAGCCCTGGTGACACCACGACAATGTTGCTGCTTCAGAGTTTCAAAAAGAGAAGGGAAATCCAGAGCTCTGTAAATTTGTAATATATAGTTGTCCAACCCTAATTGCTTTTTAAATGTAATCTTGTGTTTTGCAACTTGTATATATGTAATTCTATCCACTAGAATCTGTTAGACATATTTACTTATTACTGTTCTTATGTAACTTTAGAGTTTTTTCGTTTCTTCTTCTTGAGTGAATCTTCAATTGGTATATATGCAACTCTAACCTCTAGTATCTGTAGTAGGTGTATGTACTGACTACGGTTCCTTTGCGATTTTAGAGTTGTTCTGTCTGTATCTTTCATGTAACTCATTTACTCCGAAGTCCTTATGTAATGTAACTGGTCCTTTTGTAAAGCGCTCTAACCACTAGTATATGTAGAAGACCTTTGTACTTAATACCAATCCTATTTGATTTAAGAGTTTACCTGTTTGTATCTCTTCCTTGAGTGACTTTACAACTTGTACGTTTGCAATTTTTCCCTCCTTTCGCTCCACTTGTACATTTGCAATTTTTTTTACTGTTTTATATCTCTTATGTAACTTATAATCCAAAGTCCTTATGTAACGCAACTGGTTCTTTTGTAAAGCGCTCTGGTAATGTTCACGCTATAAAAAAATCGCGTTGAATAAAATTACATAAAAATAAAGAGAAAATGACTCTTCAAAGGATATCCCTTCCCCTACAACCCTCACCTGGCATGACGTCATGCCGTAACTTCTCCACTAGTGAGAAGTGAGCAGCGCACATCGATTTGCCTGCTGTCACTGCAGTCCGGAAAAAAGGAGCGTCTGTGCTAGGCACAAAACAGAGCCCGATAGAGACCCGTTTCGAGGCCCCCTTTAAAAAACTGCCGGTGCTCAATACCAGTGAGACTCGGCCCACTTAAAGCCCTGGTTTTAGGACCTATAAGTGTGCATTTTTCGATAGGACCTCAGTGGCATATCATAACAAGGCCCAGGTCTCAAATCCGCGTGCACAGCACACGTACTGGTTTACGACATGCGCTTCGTGAATCGAGGCCTCGAGTGGGAAGATTAATGCTGCGATTGGGAAGGGAAGCGGAAGGCCCTCTTTGCGTACGACAAACCCGTTTCTGAGAAGCACGTTATCTTTACGACAACAATGGAGACGCTTAGGACACAGAGTGCTTCTAACTCACCCAACAGGCTAAAAATAAAGCATCTAGAAATCGTTTTCCAGGTTACCAGTGACACGTCTAAGGTTGCCATGGGAACGTTTGCCCACATGCTGAGACTATTTAAATCCCACTGTGCGTGAAGATTCTTCATGCAGATAAATGAAGTACAGCAGGCCCTGCATGTGCTATGTAACGTCTGTCCCTCAAAGTCTATCTGCTCAAGTGGTGCTGCGCTTCGAAGCGCTTTAACTCATTGCTTTCGTACTGCCATCTAATGGAATCTTGGGTCTTTAGGTATAAGGGGCACACAGGAGTGAAAACATGGAATGAAGGAGGCCTCGTGTTGAAAAAGAAAAAATAAACAAAATTTGTACTTGACGTCACGGCTGACGAATTCCATTTTGAATGGAAAAACGGCTGTTCACAAGAGCTCTACAGCGATCTTAACCGTACTCCCAAACTTAACCACACACAAACGAAATGTCTTGGACCGAACCCTTCACATTAAATTGTTTGTGTTTTAATGGCAATCAAATACATTTCTAGAGCGTTAATGCTATTGTTTTCCTTATGAAAATCAAAACATAACATTGTTATAACCACGGTTTATCATTACAACTTCTTTATCGAGGATTGCTTTATCGACCATTGTACTTCACTCCATATTGCCGTAAGGCAAATATGCAGGAAAACAGGGTCATGGGGCAGTAAAAAAGTTCCAAATACTAGTTTTTTAGGCCGAAGCCTACCAGACAGCACTGCTTGGGGACTTTGAGAGCTTCCCTGGTAATGCATTCCGCCCATTGCTTACCATTGCCTCAGTGGTTTATAAATCACATTTCCTTGTGTTCTATTTGCTAAGTTTCTTGGTTTTGGGCTGTCCGCCATGTCTTTGTCCCTCCTGAGGAGCATATCTAGTTAACCTCCTCCCCGACTCGTTCCTTGCTTTCCTACACAACTGCTCGCTTTCTGAGAACTCTTTTTTCCTCTTTTCCTTGAAGCACTCAACGTGCTGCATTTCTCAGAAGAGGTTTCTTGCCTCCCATCTTTCTAACTGATTGATTATACTTATCTTTGCCACTTTAGTCATCAATATCCCAAAATGTACGGCTCGGTCTTTTGAGTGAGGTTGGAGTTTAACTTTTCTTTCTCTGACTTCAAAGTGAGGGTTTATGTGACAATCTTGCTGGGCACTGGGGTGGGAAAGGCTGCAGGATGTTATTTTCTTCTAGCACACACAATTTAAAGGAAGGTAAATGAACTGTAAAAATATTTGAAAATATATCAGAACTAGGACAGCACAAATTAAGCACTTTTTTGTATTTCTGAAGCGTTGTGGAAACGATAATATTTTAATACGATCAAAACAAATCAATACACTAGGTGATGCAGATTTCCACACAGTATTGTTTGTGCACACTGTATAGTTTTATTAGTAAAAGTGCATGCCTGTGAAAATGTAATGGTAATTTAAATTGAAAATGTGTTGGTGTGCTACCAAACCCTGCATACTCCACTCTGACACTCCAGTCCACGCTACTTTAGATCACTTCAATCTACAACACTCTGCGCCCCTCACTCTAACACTGTGATACTCCACTGTGCAACACTCTACGAAACTCTTCTAAACCAGTAACTTTTAGCTATGCTGTACAACAAGGCTAAAACACATTGGCAAAGTCAATAGCTCTCATAGGCAAGACCCATTGACTTTGTCAATGCCTACTAAGCTAGGGAACGGACGAGCAAGGTGCCCACACGCTGACCTGTAAAACTAGTGGTCGGTCCAAACCAAAAGGATCCAGCATCTAATTCAAAAGGACTTCCAACTCACTCTAATCCACGGAGCACCAGTCCAGTGCTACAAGGACAGGCAAGGCATTAAAGCAAATAGACTGCAGTTGGATCTTTTGATTAGTGCTACATGTTGGCATGACCTCGCCTTCGAACAGAAGAACAGCTGTCACACACAAGTTAAAAGTAGGTTGAAAGTTTTTTAGGACTTCCACTTCCCTTTTTCTGGTCTGTCCTGTTTCAGCACAAGGATACCAGTTGGTTTTAGTACCTTACAAATATCTATTATTTTGGTGTTATCACATTAGCTATACTGTCAAAATGTTTCCTATGCCCTTTTAGTATCCCCATGGCACTGGAACACGCACGGGAAAAAACTGGGACTGATACCTTTAATTTGAAATGATTGTCATTAAATGACGAAAAAAGTGCACAGTTTAGGCACTAATAAAGATGTCAGACACGACAAAGGTCTCCTCCAAGGTTACTGCCCACTAAGACCACAATGCCTACACCTCATGGGGACTTCACAAAACATACAACATTGATTATTCACAGGGTTGCTCTAAAGGAAGCACCGTAAACCAATACAGCATGAGGGAAATCAAATTAGGGCAGGCAAGAGCAGAATGAGAACAGGTAGGAAAGAGGCAGTGGAGAAAGATAATAGGAAATCGAAGGAAGGGGCAGAATCGATGAAGGGAAGAAAGCACACGCAATTACCAGCTCCAATATAGAACGAGGTATATTCCATTCTCGCAGTATGAACCGCAGACCCAGAACAAGGGTCAAGCAGGGGTTTTATCTGCCTTCATACACTGTACCTGACAGTCTTTCTGCAGCCAGCACAGCTGTAGTCTTGGATGTCATCCCAAAAAGTCTCTTCAAACAGCTACACTTAGGTTAGCACACAAACATAAAGGAATTGCCATTCGTTGACCTCTTCAACCAAGCTGGTACCACAGGAAATATTAACCATTCAACCCGGGCAGCTTGCATGGCACCACCTGCAGACCTTCACTCATGGCTTCGTAGCCAAGCTCTGCTTTAAGGATGGTGCCTTTTCAGTTTTGGATCTTGTCCATCCTGGTCTCGAAGATCACTAGGAGGGAGCCACCGCCTCTGCCTGCTTTAGAGCAAGTGCCACTCATTTGATTAAGTTTCATGTCATACTATGCAGCAAGAGCAGCACCCCAACAATGTCCCAAGAAAGTCATACTGGACATCTTGGTTTGTTGCAGGTTGGACGCCACCTCCTTTGCAGAGGATTCTATCGCCTTCAATTGCTTCACTTTTTTCAGACCGGTTTCTACAACTACAGATGCTCTCTAACATTTTCAAATATTTGCACAATGGTATCTAGGGCTGCTATCTCTTCCTAGCACTCCACCATGTCACTAGCGGTCATGATGCTTCCTGTTCCTTCTTTCTGCGAGGAAGTGGCTGAAATAAGTAATTTTCCTTTCTCAAGTTTGTCCTGTGTCACTTTGTGCAGACTCACCACTATTACGATGCAGCCAGAGCCCACCTAGGATCTGATGGCCGAAGGTGCTTCTACCGGTAAGCCTTACTCTGATGACTCAGTCTTCAAGCACAAGGAGCCACGAGATGGTAGCAATCAACTCCAGCCTCATTAAACCAAACATCAGCAAATGACCCAGGTGCCTCTCATGGCCACAAGCTTGCGCTACGGCCCACACAGCCTCTCCACTTTCACAGGCCCGGCCAGCATCCTCATCACTGCCATTCTCCTTAGGGCACCAACTTGATTCTTTCCAGTTGTAGTGTAGAACCCTCCTGTGCAAGTGATGTAAAGGCACCGAGATGATCCATCAAAGACACCTCTAACAGCACCACATTTGTCAGTTGCCTCGCCAACACAAGCCCAGGAAGAAACAAGCTAATGAGGTACCATTGAGGCTTAAAAACAAGACTACAATTGGAGCTGGGAAAGAAGCAGGCACCCCACTCGCCTTCAGGTTCCTTCCCCTTTAGCTCACCCTTACAGATGGCTGAATGCCAATTGGTAGCACCTGCCCGAGAGGCCTCGCTAGGTCTGGATAGTAGCTGAATGGATATCTGTTCGAGCGTGCATTCTATCTGTGGAAGGGAAGCGCATGCTCGAGTCAACGTAGGGAATCCTCCAAACCTGCAACAGCTGAAAGTTTGACTTCAACTGGCTAATGATGAACCTAGAGAGAATATAGGACCAGATGAAGTCTGGTCAGAATTGGGCTCTTAATGAGGCTCTGGTCAGTCACACTTAATCCTGAATGGTTTGAGTGTTTGACAGTGCAGGTGTGTCACTGCTGTTGAGGACCTTGGCAAAGACTGGGAAGATGTGTTCAAGCCAAAGTAGGTAGCCCTGAACTGAACACTACCCTGCAAGGTACATAGGAGTTATTTAAAAGGCATTTTCAGACTGGGCTGTTGAAACATGGATCCCAGAGATCCACAAATATTATCTACTGGAATCTGATTTATATCTCATCTCTAAAAATATATATATATATATATACACACACACACGCATATATACATACATATATACATACAAACATACACACATACACACATACATACATACATACATACACACATACATACATATAACCATACCCACACGCACACATATATATTTATTTTGGGGCCACGGAGTCTCAATGTGGAGGCATCCATGGAGGATGGACAAGCCGGATGTGCGAGTGGAGGCCCATTGGTGGGCTTGAAACATCACAAACAGCGGCACACAACTGAGGCACACACTACAAGACCCACAAACCAACGCGGACTCATTTGAGTCGCCCATTGGAGGGCTCATATTTTTAAGTGGGTGGTGTGGCCTCTATGCCACAATGACTGTCGCGCCTCTGAAGTGTGCAATGAGCACGAAACGCGTCAGGCGTGAATCGACAGGCATGCTGTAAACTAGATCCGCCCGCCAATCCGGCTTTTACCTCATGAAGGTTGCTGCAGTGGATGTCAGAGTGCGTCTCCACAGGTGGGAACCTTGGAGCTTTGATTGATATATATTATATATGTATTTTTTAATTTTAAATATATTTTAAGAACTACTGGCAGTAACCAGTCGTTATAGTTAGGACCTAGTTTCCATAGGAAAAAAGTTTTTTGGTTTGCTCATAATATTGGCAGCGTTTGACAAATCTTCACAGAATTTTCCCCAAAACTGGTCCAGTATGTTTAGCAGCCAAGTACCACGCATCAGGAGCTAGACTAACGCATTTCAGTGCGATGATCTGCATTACCGCACTGGAATGCAATGTCACACCTTATAGCGCCTCCTCATCTGTGAAGCCGGGAGCCTGCTATAATGAAGTACTATGCAGGCCAAGTGGCAGCGCGCACATGATGAGCTGCTCCTAGCAGGCATGAGGGCTCTCTGGCTCAGCTGCTGCTGAACTGCAATGTGGTGTTTGTTACAATGTATATCACCCAGCACCGCGCACCAACGTCAGGAGGAGTGGTGGAGTCAGTGTGCCCTGAGCCAATCAATGGACACCGCTGAATTTTGAGTTGTGCACTAATGCGTAGGTGTTTCCACCTCCTGCGGTGCATGCAAAGCCTTGCAGTTCTCTTTGTGGACTGCACTTGCGCAATGGGAATGGCAGCTCGCAACGTAGGCTGCAGTGCTGATGTGTGAGCCCGCGACAGACTCGACCCCACCGGCCTCCTTGTGAACTTGCTGGTAGGTACAGTTAAGGCATTATATTTATAGTAGAGCTCACGGCTGCTCACACGCCCTCGGCGGCCGCAACTGGACCCAACCGCATCCGCGCAATGGCCAGCGTGTGTGCAGCTAATGATTAGGGCTGAGAAGAATTAGGAGTGCAGCGGGAGACAGAAACAAACTGGTCAGCAACGGTCCACGTATGAGATTGTGGCCACAATGGGCCCACCAATTGCCTCGCACCAGTTCTGTAGCCACAGCTGGTCCTAACAACCCCCAGCAACACATTCCAAGTGTGTGGAGGGCAGGCAGGATGTTAGGCCTCATGTCACATGTGGGCCCTTTGTAGTCCAATCCATTGCCAGTGGCGGCACACTTGGAAGAGCCAGTTTGCCTTCAGCTGCCACTACAGGTACCGTGACTTCACTGGAGCCTGGCAGCAGCACTAGACAACAGCCTGCAGTGTGGCATGACCCTCAAGGGCAGCACAAACTATGCAGCCCCGTGCCCCCCAGCACGTGATGTCCTCTACGGACTCAGCCTCAGCCTTCCCTGTCCCGGAGTCCAGCAGCAATGCTGGCAGTGTCAGAGCTTTGGGCAAAGACATGGTTAAAGAGCACTACATTATTTTGTATGTATTTTCGTTGGTGTTTCACCTTTACATTTCTAAAGCGCACACCGCAAATAAAAGATAAATGCAAGTTCAAGTAATTAGTGAGAAATCTGTGAATCCACACTTGGTTAATTCAGTCTTCCTGCAGATGTCTGTGTTTAAGGAGAGAGAAACAATTGAATCCTGGTTGGCACAGTTGGGCATAGTGACTTGGCTATTTATAGTGCTATGACATCCCTTGCTTCTACGACTGAGAAAGCACTTTAACTATACAAGCCATTTATTTTAATGCCCACCGTAGTAGATAATGGTCATTCAAAGTGTCAATGATTTGGCCATAGAATGTCACTCCTAAGTACACTGAAATCAATGAAATGCCACACACAAGCAAACTGAAAACTTGGCAGTTAGAGAGTCATGATTGGGCAGACAGAGTGCCCCAGAACCCATGGAGGGCTGGAGATCGTCTGAAGCAGTGTGATGCGAGGCGCTTAGAAGCAGAGCCCTCGCACATTCACACATAAGTACCCTTCCATTTCTGGCACTGTGCACCAGTTAAGATCTTCTTAGAGTTTCTTGTTGCTCAAATGGGTGTAATTACCAATATTTAGAAGTTTCCCTAGTCTTCATTGCTTGATTTTAATCCACAGAGGTACTCTCACACCCACTCAGACATGCACACAGGCAGTCACACACCCACTCAGACCCACTCACATTTCACAGACCTATGCAGACACCCATACAGGTACTCGCACACATACTTACAGACCCATGGATCCACTGACACCCACTTACAGGCCCACACAAGCACACACACCCACCCACTCAATGAGCCAGCCACACAAACTCTCACCCACAAAACCACTCACATGCCCACTCAGACCCATAGTGCCACTTACACACCCACTCAAGCACTCACAGACCCATTCAGAAATCCATTAAGGCAATGAAAGACCTACGAATACAACCACACTGGTACACAAACCTACTCATAGACCTATGCAGGCAGTTGCATAGCCATGTGGGGGCGGGGGGCCAGTCCGCCCCAGGCAGCAGCACGAGTTTTGGGGTTGGTGGCCGTCTCGGGGCAGCACCAGCCCCCCAGCAATGCATTTGCCATGAGGGGGCAGTAAAAGGAGAACATACTTGCCAGCACCTCCCCAACACTACGGCTGCCGCAGGGCGACAAACGCAGAGGCCGCCACTAGCGCCCATTGGGCTAACTACGCCACTGTATGCAGGTACTCACAGACCCATTCATCCACTTAGAAACCCACAGAGGCACTCTCACACCCACACAGGCAGTCACACACTCATAGATCCACTCACACACCCACTCACAGACCTATGGAGACACTCATACTCATGCAGGTACTCATACACCTACTTACAGACCCATGCACCCACTCACAGACCCACTTACAAGCCCACACAGGTACTCTCACACCGACTCAGAGCTATGAAGGCAATAACAGACCCACATACAGAGCCACACAGAAACACACACAAACAAAACCACTCACAGGCCAACACAGGCATTCACACACCCGCTCACAGACCCACTCAGTGTCACTCTCAGATACCCAGACATTCACACACCCGCTCACAAACCCACACCACTCTCACACCTCCAGTCACAGACCCACACCGCCACTCACAGACCCACACCGCCACTCACAGACCCACACCGCCACTCACAGACCCACACCGCCACTCACAGACCCACACCGCCACTCACAGACCCACACAGCCACTCACAGACCCACACAGCCACTCACAGACCCACACAGCCACTCACAGACCCACACAGCCACTCACAGACCCACACAGCCACTCACAGACCCACACATATCCACACAGCCATTCACATATCCACACAGCCACTCAACCACTCACACACCCAGTCAGACCCACACAACTACTCACACCCACTCACCCAGACCCACAAATCAGCACATCTATTCACAGACCCATATTGCCACTCACACACGCACTGTCAAAATAAAATGTTTATGTAGTTGTAAAAAATAGTATTACTAGATTAAAGTTATAGGTTAAATTGTAGTATAATTTATAGAAAATAAACTGAAAATAACTGGAAAAACCCAAAGGTTACAGGGATGTTAAGGTTATGCTCCGATTTTACATGCACAAAACCATAGAAATTCAGTTAAGTGAGCTAACTATATCTTACGCCTCCGCAATGCACTGCTTATTACCTCACATATTGCAATACTCATAAGATGGTCAGTGACATCACTGATGGCATCTCAGATGACATCTCAAATGACATCTCAAATGACATCTGAAGACATCAACCGAGTTCTTTTCATAAATGTTAAAGACAGTTAAACATATTGAGCTACTGCACAAGTTAAATTATTAATTATTCTCTAATGCTACTGATACTATATAGCTAATATATGTCATCTGAGTGGCCTCGTTATTGTCGGTATGAGTGTGCAAGTGGGTGTCTTATTGGGTGTATGGATGTGTGAGTTGTACGCAAATGGTTCAGATCTGTCAGTGGGTATGCGAGTGGCTTTATAGGTCTGTCAAGGTTTGTGCGTGGCTGTATAGGTCTGTCAGTGGGCATGTGATCGGTTGTTTTGGTGTGTGAGTGGCTATGATAATGCTTGTATGTGTGTGTGAATGGACATGTGAGTGGTTGCATGTGTGTGAGTGGTTGCATGTATGTGTGAAAGGGTGTAGGAATTGTACAAAAGCGGGTGAGTGGGTATGTAAGAAGCTGTATTGGTGTGTACCTGGATGTGTGACTATGTGTGTGAGTAGATGTATGAGTGGCTGTCTCAGTGGTTGTATGAATAGGTTTGTGAGTGGTTGTGTGAGTGCAAGTGGGTTTGAGTGGTTGTATGGGTGTGTGAGTGGGTGGCTGTGTGGGGGTAAGTGGCTGTTTGTGTTGTGAGTGGGTGCGAGAGTGGTTCTATGGGTGTATGAGTGGCTGTGTGAGTGGTTGTGCAGGTGTGCGAGTGGTTTTGTGGATGATGCCATCAGTGATGTAATTTGAGATGATATTAGTGATGTCACTGACCATGTCATGAGTGATGTAATATGTGAGGTCCTAAGCAGTGCATTGTGGGGGCTAAGTTATAGTTAGCTCAGGTAACTATAACTGCTGAATTTCTATGGTTTTGTGCATATAAAAAATGAACCCATGTCTAACGTCCCTGTAACCTTTGTTTTTTTCAGTACATTTCTAACGTTTTTTAAATTTTACTTAACTAGAATGTCCCTGTAACCTTTGGTTTTTTAAGTGAATATACATCGGATCTCAGGCACGCGTATGGGAGGGGTCGCAGGGCCTCTGCTACCTTAGTTGTACAACTTAAAAAATATTTACATTTCTCAACAACTACTGAATGGATTTACACCATTTAACATAAGGGGCACTTTCTGGCCCAATAGCTACCTTTCTGTCAAATTTGGTGCAATTCCGTTGAGCAGTTCGGGCAGTACCCGTGATTAGTTTCCTATGGAAATTTATATGGAGGAAAAGTGTTTAGGGAACCTCCCCTTGACCGATCACCACAAAACTCTCAAAAACAGCAGCTGAAGTGACTGGCAAATTGGTTTTGAACATTTTGTGAAGAAAAAAACGCTATTCCTATGCAAACGACATCCCAACTATAACCACCTACTGACGACCGCCAGCAGGTACGATAGATAGATACAAATACACACAGTGGTGGTTACAACTGTTCAGTTATAGTTAGGTCTGAGTTTCCATATGAAGTTCATTTGTTTTGGTTTTGTTGGGGGCAGCTCAGTTCACAGTTGGCACTTGCACTGTTTCTTATGATTGTTATACCATTTACCATGGCTTTCGCCATACAAAATGTTCTGCTTCAATATTGGGACAGTGTGACGACCACATTAGCTGCCTGCACATCCCATATTGTCCCCTCTCGATGGGAGGTACACATATTACATTTATTCAGTAGGAACAAGAAGAACAGGGCCACTACCCGTTTTTTTTTATCTGGGGCTTGTAGTAGCAGCAAAACGCTTGATCACCAGGCAATGGAAATCCCAGCTGGCACCTCACTTTATAGCCTGGTGCCGTTCCCTACTTAATTGGGCTAGGGTAGAGGGGGTGGCACTGCGCAGGGAAGATTTGCTGGGCATCCGTAAGTTCCCTTTAGCGACACACTGGGATGCTATGGTGTCGATCCTACAGGGCATGGTCACTACTACAGGGGAGCCTCTAGATGATAATCGAGATTGATTCCCAACACCCACATTTCACAGCGCACATATATGGAGCGGGCCCCAACTGCTCAGACAAGAACCCCAATTTAAGTTATTACTGAGCTCTGTCAAAACTGGCTCCCTTTCCAATGCACGTGGCCATAGGTCCAAGGCAACTACCTTATCCTTCCTTAGGGTGCAACAAAATTAGGACAATGCAAACAATGCCCACAGTTCTGATCTGCAATACACCATGTTTGGAAGGCCTAAAGACTATTCTACCATCAGACTTCTTAGCACTGCCTTACCCATGGTAGTGGCATTATCCCACGTAATTATTTGCTTTTAGTGACCAGATTGCTGGCTTGCTTGGTACTACGTAGGGCGACCCCATACTGCTTCGCCTTGATGTTGAAAAACATGGTACCAGTGCACTGTTCATGTTTTATGTTTTTGTAACAGAAAAATGCTAACAAAAAAAGATTTAAAAAAAAAAACAAAAAACATTCTGCTTCAATTACTGTATCAATATTACTTGTCATAACTGCCTTGGTCCTACGTTATGTGCTCAACAGGCATTATTTTTCATTTTTGATTCCTATCAGCTTGCCCGAATGGCATAAAATATTGTTTTTGTGGTAAACCTTTACTAGGCAGGGACAGTGATACTGACAAAGCTTTGTAAACTGTATTTTGAAAATGTTTTTTTAAATGTTAAACAGATTTAAACAAAAAATGAAGTGTGTGTTATTTCAGTCTGACAAACCTGCACAAAACAAAAATAAAGTTCACACACCTCTGCTCCTTCATGGTAAGTTTCAAGCAGATCCATCAGGAGGGGGTCAAGAAAAAGGGAGGGGTACCCAAAAGGGCAATTTCTCATGTTAATTCCCATAGGAAGCTGATACAGAAGAACAACCGAATAGAATTATATCAAAATTGGCGAATAATTAGAAATTTGCTCAGAATGTGTGCTTTTTAGGTCTCGCCTGAGCGCTAGCTCAGGCCAGACCTTTAGTAAGTAGGTTTTCAAAGTGCTACCAGAGAGGATTTTGGTGGCCAGAGCGTGAACATGAACGTGCACGTGCTGCTCCTTTCGCGCGCACCACACGCGTGTTTATTTTTTGCACGTGCGCGCGCTCACGACTCCCAGGCTTGTTGCTCGCGCTTTTTTTTTTATTTATAAATCACCGTTGTGATCTAAGGCCCATATATATAAATTCCAACTGAATACAATGCAAACAATGTTTCACCCTGGTTAACATTGGTAAAATGAGTGTCACCTGACACCAGTCAGGCCTAACAGCTGCTACTTCTGGGATAGTGATTTTGATTAAGAAGTGTGCATTTTTCCCAGTTCGCTGCTGTCAATCACGGGATGTATGGGCCTGCTTTGAACCCGGCTTTTGAGATGGACAAATTGTTATTGCCAAGCGGGGATTATAATCGAGCACTATACTCGGGGTCCCTTGATGCGCGATTGACAGGCCCGACGCGGGTCGCGGTGCAGGTGTGGCATGCAGCCAATGCGGCGATGGGGTGGAGGGATCGCTTGACTCGGGCAACGCCATTGAACGCATCCCGGCGTTTGGGTTATCTGTGGACTACGAAAGGCTTTGAGAAATGGGATATGATTGGTATCAGCAAGGTAGGGGATCTCTGGACGAAAGGGAAATTTAAGACGTTCGACATGCTGAAAACCGAATATCAGTTGAACGATAGGGAATACTTTTCGGTACGCTCAGGTTCATCACGCCTTGTGTTCCGTATTCCCGGACGTTGCGGCTATTCCGGAGTCCTCCCCGTTGGAAGATAGAGTATTGGACGGCTATGTGCCGGATAGCACCATTTCGCTGATTTATAAGAAGCTTATCAATGATCGAATGGGTTTGCTGACCTCATTGCGGGAGACATGGATTGCCGACGGTTTGGAACTTGACGACGAGGATTGGGTGTCAGCGGTGGCCTCCCCGAAAGAGGTGGCTATCCCGGCCCGCTTGCGTTTCGTCCAGCTTAAGATACTTCATAGAGTGTACGTCACGGGGCCTGGTTTGATGCGTATGGGGTATTCGGTGGATGGTCTGTGTAAGCGAGGCTGTGGACTACTGGGGACTTTCCTCCATATCCTGTGGGAGTGTCCGGAGGTGACTCGGTTTTGGTGTAGAGTGCATGCGGTGTTAGAAGAAGTCACGCATGTTGCCTTGTTGCCGGAGGCAAGGAGATGTTTGCTGAATGTCTGGGAGCCGACTGATTACAATGTGATGCAGACGCAGTGGGTGACTCTGGGCTATATGGTAGCGAAGCGTGACATTGCACAACTGTGGGGCTCCCAGAGGCCACCAACGGTCTCAGCGTGGAAGGAACACATGGACTGGTGTATGTTCAGAGAGAAAACGGTGTATGTGGCGAGAGGCAAGCCTGGGAAGTGGATTAAGGTGTGGGGTCCCTGGAACTCCTATGGTGGAGGTATTTGCGCCCCGCCCCAGACGCGAGAGATGGATGCTGCTCTGTCTCCCTAGCATTCCTCTATGCTCCTGCGACATGTGCATTTGGTTTCTTCTGCCTGCCCCTCCTCCCTCTTTCTCCCTGGGTTTGTTTACCCCTTCGATACGGGGAGCACATGTTACTACTATTGACCTCCTCTGCCTTGTGTGTGATGTTTTTCGTTTTCTTTAAAAATATGAAACCTTTCTTTGCTTGTCTATGGACTGCGGCTGCGGCTGGCTGAGTTGATTAGCACTCCAGTAGCTCTCTTATTGCTTCACCGATGTGGTTGTTAAGATGTGTCTATGCTATAGTGTGCATTAGCGGCCGGCCTGTTGGTTGTAGGCCCATACTTGTATGTCTCTGAAACTGTAATAAAGGTTTTTCAAAAAAAAAAAAAAGGTGTGCATTTTAATCTAATCACTTGTACATGGGTTCAAAGCCGCTGACAGCCCTCTTCAGTTTTAAAAGCTTTTAACCCCTTCTGTGCCCATGATGAGATAGTCTCGTCATGGAGCGCGGTTGCGCTGTGCCCATGACGAGACTATCTCGTCATGGACCCCGCCCGCTAATACAATGCCCGGCACAGGAGGGGGAAAGGGCGGGGCACTCAAGGGGTTAAAGAAAACGCCCGAAATGCTTTGACAAGCGACAGTATTTTTAGGTCTCGCCTGACCCAGCGCATGCGCTGGTCTGGCGAGACTTATTGAGAGGGCACCAAAAAGTGCTACCAGGCCAGCCTAGAGCTACAGTGCATGTGCGCGCGCCACGCTTTACAGCGATTACTTTCACGGCCGCTTTGCCTAGCCAATAGGTCTCGCTTTTGGGACCTTATAAGCATTTAGTTATGCAACTGTTGCATGGCTAAACACTTATAAGGTCCTAAAGGCGAGACCTATTGGCTATGCCAATGCTTGTTTCGTATGCAGGCCAAGTTCCCCCTCCCTTTGTCGAGCCATGCTTCATGGGTGTGGACTTCATCCCTGTTATTATGACTCGCAGCATCCCTGCTTCATGTCAGAGAGCAGCTCATCACTGTGTAACAATGCCCTCACCATGCCTGTCCCCGTCTTTCCTGACGATATCTCTCCTCTGATGCACTACATCACACCCGGTGCTGAGCCCAAACCTTGCTGCCACTTTCTCTGCAGTTGTGCCACTCTAAACTTTTCCTGGTCTTCTCCGCAAGCTATTTACCTTCAGTCTGGCTGCTCCTTCCACACCAGTGTATTGCTTCCTCCTGTGTTCTGCCCTCTCCCTTGTCCCGCTGTGTATACGCTGCTGCTATGAGTGCTCCAGGGTCCATATGCACCATCTCAAAACTGTTTATAAATGGTATGAACCACATTCATCAAGCACAATGGCTACATATGCTCTTTAAATCCTGACCTTAATGCAAAGAAGAAGACTCATCGAAATGGGGATAATGGGAGACTAATTTATATTGCAAATAGTGGTAAGACCAGCACTGTAATTGACTTGACAGGTCAGAGCAGAGCACCTTTCTTTATAGGTGTGAGATCAGTTACCAGGGTCAGTGCACAAGATTACAATATGGCTTAATTTTCCTTACTATTTCTTTTGTAATACTGCAGGCCTTCACCCAGATGAAAAAAATCTCCATATCAAACCTTAGGTGGCCATACAACTCAGATATGGAATATGCTACTTACCAGTATGCATCTGTTCTTGGCATGTAGAGCTGCAGAGTCACCCACTTAGGATAGTAGATCGCCATCTGGTGTTGGGCTCGGATGCTTGCAGGTTGTTGTTGTCTTCGGAAGAAGTCTTTGGTCACAAGATAGGCGACTCCTCCCTTGGACGACAGTGCGCATGGGCATAAACTCCATCGTTAGATTGTTTTTCGCCATGATGGGAAATGGAGTTCGTAGAAAAGAGAGATGTCCATGTGTGTTGTCTAAGTAAGACAATGCTGGAACAGATACAGGTCCCGGGGAGGTGGGTGGGAGTGTGCGACTCTGCAGCTCTACATGCCAAGAACAGATGCATACTGGTAAGTAGCATATTCCGTTCGAGGCATAGGAGCTGCAGATAACACACTTAGGATAGACTATACAGCAGTATCTCCCCTAGCGGTGGTCACCTGTATCAGTTGCAGCAGTTTGAAATAAAGTTTTAAGGACAGCCTGACCCACAGAAGCTTGCTGCTTTGCTTGCACATCAATACAATAGTATTTAGTGAAGGTGTGTGTTGTAGACCATGTGGCTGCCTTACAAATATCTTCTAGGGGAATGTTTCCTAAGAATGCCATGGAAGCCCCCATTTTGCGCGTGGAATGCGCTCTAGGGGGAACCGTTAGTGTGCGTTTAGCCTTGTGGTAGCATATTTGGATACATTTAACTATCCACCTAGCTATCCCAGATTTGGAAATGGGGTTGCCTTTATGTGGTGGAGAAACAGCAACGAACAATTGTTTTGTGGAATGATTTGGTTCTGTCAATGTAGTAAAGAAGGGCTCTTTTAACGTCCAAGGTATGACGAGCTCTTTCAGCTACCGAGTCGGGATTTGGGAAGAACACCGGTAGCTCTACTGATTGGTTAAGATGGAACGGAGATATGACTTTTGGAAGGAATTTCAGATTTGTTTTAAGAACCACTTTGTTACGGTGTAATTGTAAGAATGGTTCTTGTATGGTTAAAGCCTGGATTTCACTTACCCTTCTGAGGGATGTGATAGCAATAAGGAAAGCCACTTTCCATGTGAGGAACTGTAGTTCGCATTTATGCAGAGGTTCAAATGGGGGTCCCATGAGCCTTGTAAGAACAATGTTTAGATTCCACACTGGAGAGGGTGGTAATCTGGGAGGAATAATTCTTTAGTCCTTCCATGAAGGCTTTGATCGCAGGTACTCTGAAGAGTGACAAGTGTTGTCTATTTTGTAAGTAGGCTGCTAATGCTGCTAGGTGGAGACGTATGGATGCCAAATTACATCTATGCAAGTGCAGTAAGTAGCAAATGATGTCCTTCCTGGATGGATGCATCCAGTGGGTTTATATGATAGTTAGTGCAGTAAATGGCAAA
Source organism: Triturus cristatus (assembly GCF_964204655.1). Taxonomy (NCBI): domain Eukaryota; kingdom Metazoa; phylum Chordata; class Amphibia; order Caudata; family Salamandridae; genus Triturus; species Triturus cristatus. The sequence continues at coordinate 1,038,391,143 of NC_140585.1, forward strand.
TCTTTTCCATTTTGCAGCGTAGCAGGCTCTAGTGGTAGGTCGTCTGACCTCTCTTATAATATTCATGCCGTCTGGTGGTAGGTTGAGATAACCGAACTCTAGGACTTCAGGAGCCAGAGTGCCAGGTTCAGTTGACCTGGATCTGGGTTAATAAGGACGGGGAGAGATGCAGTTTTTGGTAGGGCACTAGCGAGAGTTCCAGTAGTGTTGGGAACCACGGTTGGCGTGCCCATGTGGGAGCTACTAAGATCAGTTTGAGAGACTCTTGCCTGAGCTTGCGTACCACTAATGGAATGAGTGGGAGAGGTGGAAAAGCGTACGCAAATCTGCCTGACCAGTTCATCCATATTGCATTGCCCTTTGACTCCGGGTGGGGAAACCTGGCGGCGAAGGTTGGGCATTTTGCGTCTTCGTGTGTGGCGAACAGATCTATGTCTGGTTGGCCCCATTGTTGGAATAAGGGTATTAGAACTTGGGGATGTAGTTCCCATTCGTGGATCGGCAATCTGATTGTGAACCCCTGGAAGGTGTTCTGCAAGTAGGTATATTTTCTGGGGAATGGCCCATCTCCAAATGTTCTGTGCGAGCTGGGACAGCTGGAGAGAATGTGTGCCTCCTTGTTTTTGTATGTAATACATGGCTGTCATGTTGTCTGTCCGAATGAGGACAGTTTTGTTTTGGAAATGTAGTTGGAATGATTTTAGTGCTAGGAACACTGCTAGCAGTTCCAGTTAATTGATAGAGCATTTTTTGTTGAGCGGTCCATTTGCCCCGAGTGGTGTGGCCGAGGAGGTGGGCTCCCCATCCTGTGAGCGATGCGTCCGTTGCCAACACTATCTGTGGAAGAGGCTCTAGGAACGGCCGCCCTTTGGAGAGGTTTGTTATGTTCCACCATTTGGAGAGGTTTGTTATGTTCCACCATTTGAGAGAGCGATGTGTGCGGCTGTCCACCAACACCAGATCCGTAAGTTGTCCGTGAGCCTGGTTCCACTGACGGGCTAGACATTCTTGCAAGGGGCGCATTTGACATCTGGCATAAGGCACAATGAAGATGAATGACGCCATCATGCCTATGAGTTGCATGAACACTCTTGCTGGAAGAGAGTGTTGGATTTGGAATTTTGCGATAAGAGCTTGCATATTGGCTATCCTGGCTGGATTGGGATATGCTAGGGCTGTGGAGGTGTTTATGGTGGCTCCTAGATACTGATGTATGTGAGCAGGTTGGAGGTGAGATTTATATAGTTTGTGAATCCCAAGTTGTGTAAAATTTGGCTAGTTTGGTGTGTGTGTAGGACACACTTGTTGAATGACTTGGCTTTTATTAGCCAGTCATCTAGATACGGGAAGACATGAATTTGTTGCCATCTGAGATGTGCTGCTACTACTGCTAGACATTTTGTGAATACTCTGGGTGCGGTTGTTATCCCGAATGGGAGGACTGTAAACTGGTAGTGTTGTCTGTCCATCACAAACCTTAAATACCTCCTGTGGGCAGGATGTATGGGAATGTGGAAGTAGGCGTCCTTGAGATCTAGTGTGGTAAGGAAATCGCCTTGTTGCAATAGTGAGAGCACTTGTTGAAGAGTGATCATATGGAAAAGATCTGAGTTGATATACAGATTTAGGGGTCTGAGTTAGAGTATTGGTCTTAGAGTCCAGTCCTAAGGGAACTGGTTCTATTGCGTGCTTTTGAAGCAATGAGAGAACCTCGTTTGAGGAGTGTAAGATGGTCTTGTGACATGGAACGCTGTTTGGGTGGTATGTGTGGGGGTGGGTAGTTGTGAGTTGCAGGCAGTAACCATACTGGATAATTTGTTTGACCCACCTGTCTGTTGTGATGGAGTTTCAGACAGGTAGGAACTGTGTTAGTCTTCCCCCGACCGGAGTGGAATGGTCTGGGGGGAATGGAGGAAAGTCACTATTTTGTGGTAGGGGAGGTGCGAGTGTTACCTCGACCTCGCCCCTTGTTGTTTACTCTGTATCCACCTCTAAAGAATCCTCTACTGGGGGATGTGTGTGGGGCGGTTTTGAATGTAGAGGAGGTGTCCGTTCCAATATTTTTGGAGGCTCCTCTATAGAAGGAGTGCCGAAAGGAGCCACGTGGGTGGGGAGATTGTAATGCTCCCATGGACTTAGCCGTGTCTGTGTCCTTTTTCATTTTTTCAAGGGCAGTGCTACTGCTGGCATAAAGAGCTGTTCCTGATTGAAAGGCTGACTAAGTATGGTAGTTTGTACCTCTGGCTTAAAGCCTGAGATGCGTAGCCATGCATGTCGTCAAAGGAGCACACGGTGTTAATTGCTCTAGAGGCGGTGTCTGCGGCGTCAAGTGCACATTTAATTGCTGCATTTGAAATGAGCTTTCCCTCCTGAATGAGGTAATTTGCCTGGGTTTTGTATTGATCTGGCAGATGTTGTAAGAGAGTCTCTAATTGATCGTAGTGGGCCCAGTCATAGCGTGCTAGTAGGGCTTGGGTGTTGGCAATACGCCTGTGATTAGCGGCTTGTGCTGCTACTCTTTTGCCAGAGGCTTCTAATAGTTTGGATTCTTTGTCTGGGGGTGGTGCATCTCCTGTGGTTTGGGAGTTGGCGCGTTTCCAAACATTGGAAACGACCAAAGAATCCAAAAGGTAGTTGGCCCTTGATGTAGTTAGGATCTTGAGGAGCAGGCCTATATTTCTTTTCGATCCGTGGGTTACGAACCCTGGCACGAACGGGGTCTTTAAAGACTTCGGGGGCATGTTTTATGACTCCTTTAATCATGGACAGAATTTGTACAGACATTTGGGACTGTTCGAAAGTGCCTAATAGGAAGTCTTCCTCTGGTGTGTCGGAGTGCATTGTGACGCCGTGGTATATTGCTGCTCTATTTAATAACTGTCCAAACCCCAGGTGATCATCAGGAGGCGATGGTTTTGAGGGATATGGCTGAGGGTCAGGCATGTCTGGTAAAGGGAATGCCCAGTCATCCAGTGGTGGTGTCTGGATCCGTGAACGGATCATTAGGATCACCCCCACCCCCTAGGTCATCATAATCATCCTGTGGTGGTGGTGTATGAGACGGAGAGGGTATATGTAATGGTGATGTAGGCAGATGGGGTGGGATAGGAGGCAGTATAGGAGAGGAAGGAGGGATAGGAGATGTTGAAGAGTCCTTCCTATTTTCAGGAACTGGGGCAGGTGGTGTGTCCAGTTTCTGTTTTTTACATGGCACCGCGGTGACATGACCAGTCTTGGGGTTGATATAGATCTTTTTCTGCCTTGGGTCTGGATGAAAAAGTACTTGTTCTTCAGGAACAGTCTTTGGTACCGATTTTTTCGGCTCCGATCGAGGTTTTGGTTGATCGGTAGCTTGTTTGGCTTTAGGAGGCGTATGAGAGTCCTTAGACGGTGGTTTCGGTACCGATGATGGTTTCGGTGCCGATGTGGTTTTCGGAGCCGAAGGTGTATCTGTGGGCTTGGGAACCTTCGGTGCCGGTGTGTCTATTGGCCTTGGTGTTTTCGGGGCCGAGGGCTTTGGAGCCAATTTCGGTGCCGAGTGGTCTTTTGTCTTCGGTGCCGGTTGGACCATGACCTGCGGTTTGCTCGGTCCCGAGCTACCGGAAGGCTTATGTTTCTTCGGAGCCGAGCCCGGAGGCGGGGCTTCTGAAGGATGTTTTCGGTCTCGACTGGGGCCAGCAGGCGAAGTCTTGACCAATGCCTTTGGTGGGTTTGGGGCAGGAGTACTCACACGATGCCCAGGAGTAATGGGGTCGTCTGCTTCAGAAATTATTTGCAGATCTTCAGAATCTTCTTCCGGGACATCGGGGCCTTCATCAAATATGTCCTCTGGTTCCAGAGCTGGTCTTTGTGCCATGATGTGGCGTCGAGCCCTTCGATCCCGAACGGTTTTTTTTGGATCGAAAGGATGCGCAGGCTGGACTCATCGTTTTCTGGTGATAGGCACAGGTTGCAGACTTTGTGGTGGTCACTGTGCTCCACACTGGGGGCATTTTTTGAACGGTGTCCTTTCCATGAGCAGTAGGCCTCACGGCGTGGATAGGCCCAGCAGCCTGCGTCGATGTCCGGAATCGAGCCGATGTAATCGATGTCGAGGATGAAGGTGGTTCGCTGTTTTATTGTGAAGTTTTTCGCTTCAAAAAGCTTGGAATTGATATTTCCAACCGGAGCGGAAAAGTTGCATCTGAACCCAATGGCGGAAAAAAACAATCTAACGATGGAGTTGATGCCCATGCGCACTGTCGTCCAAGGGAAGAGTCACCTATCTTGTGACCAAAGACTTCTTCCGAAGACAACAACAACCTGCAAGCATCCGAGCCCAACACCAGATGGCGATCTACTATCCTAAGTGTGTGATCTGCAGCTCATATGCCTCGAACATAGAAGTTCTTTAATATATTGCATAGTGCTAAACACATTTATTGTAGGGTCTCATTTTGATTGTTGTGATAAAAAGAACTCTTCTGTTGACTGGCTGGATGTCACAGCTATCTGAGTGAGATAGAGCTCGATAAGCAAGCAGTCTGTGCTTCCCCCGGCTCGAGCAGTTAGTTGGTTCACTTCTGTTAATTGATTACCTTAGTTGTCATGGATTGTAGTGGCGAAACAGTTGTATCTACATGCTAAACAAGCGTTGGCATAGCCAATAGGTCTCGCTTTTGGGACCTTATAAGTATTTAGTTAGGCAGCACAATATCCTTGGTGCAACAACTTCAACTGTTGCATGGCTAAACACTTATAAGGTCCAAAAGCGAGACCTATTGGCTATGCCAATGCTTGTTATAATTTGATGTAAATCAGTTTACTTGTTTTTGAGAAATTAGTTTTTAAAGAGGGGCCTGGGTTGTGCACGAAGGAGTTCCAAAGCGATATATATATAAAATGGTGGTTGAAGCCAAGGAGCGCTGTCATGTGATCAAGGTCCAGGAAGGACCAAAACACATCATGGCCGACTAGCAAAAATAAAACTACTGCACAGAAATGTGGTCCTTGCCTGCGTTATATCCTGGAGATTGGGGATTTAAAGAAGCAATTAATCAAGATATTTCGGCTGCATCAGCTTCTGGCAGCCCAGCACGGACCCCCACTCAGAAAGAGGCGACGTTACAGTGGATGGCACAATGAGTGTTGCGGCCCACTAGTAGTATTTAATGTACAGACCCTGGCCTGGGTACAAGTAGTACCATTTACTGGGGACTTGCAAGTAAATTGAATGTATTAGTCAGGTGTATGATAATTTTTCCATGTTTAGAGGAGAGAGCATAAGCACTTTAGCATAGGTTAGCATGGAAAAAAAGGCCCCAATGCCAATAAAAATGGGTTCTGCAACAGAAGGCAAAAATGTGGAAGTGACCCTGCGAAAAGGACCAGATCCAACCTGTAATATACAAGGTCATAAGCAGTGCATGATGGGGGCGCAAGTTATAGTTGCTTCACTAAAATATAAGTGGTGTATTTCAGTGGTTTTTTTTGTTCTTTTAACGTTCTCAGGCTTCATTCCAACTCCTAACTATAATGTCGATTTATTTGTGTCCCCCCCCAATTTAAAATGTATATATTTCTCAGAAATGTACATTAAGTACAGACAGCACACAGAGTACATTCATCAACCAGCAGAACAATGCTTGTTTCAAAGAGTGAACAAATAAAGGCAATACACCCTCATAAGAAAGGAAGTGGAGCCGGTTTATTTCAAGGCAGACAAAAATGGAGGAGTCTCATTTATAAAGCCACTACACCAGGCAAAGTGCATGAATCAAGGTGCCCACTGTGCCACACAGATTTGGCTTGCTGCTCTGTTTTTGCCATTATCCCGGTTGAGTGCACGTTACCAGTATAAAGTGCAATTCCAAAAAAGTCTCCTGGCGGCCTCCTGGGCAATAGGATGCAGGATGAATGATAAACACCATGACTCCCATGGGCCTCTTACCCTGGCACTTCATCTGTGTTGTGCATGCATACCAGCTACTGCATGGCTAAAAACTATATCAATTATCTTAGGGTTGGGCGACATATTACATACCAGTGATATGGAAAACTGTCTTCAGGGAATCACTCCTCCACAACAACAGTAAGTGAATCCTGTCATGCTTTAGTACGTCATGTTTGTAGCTTATCTAACCATAAATATCATGGAATTATTGTGACCTGCTCCTGAATTTTCCATAGCACCCCGACACCGGATCCTGTGACTTGTTAGCACATTTGTTTCCCCTCTGGTATCACTATTCTAGTTTCCAACCCTGCAAACACTTTCACACAAAAGGAACTGTGGGAAATGTCTGCCCCCTGAAAGGGATTTACCGGTGTGTCTTGTTCCTACACCTATTCTCCATTATGCCACAGCAGAGACTTGCATTCGGCAGACTTCTCATTAATTTGTTGTTTACGTGTGGCTTCATTCCTTGCGAGTGTGGCTCATGTACAGGTTTAAAGCCCGAGTATCCAAAGGAGGTGGAGTGACATTCACAGCCCAATTATGAAGCACTTGTCACCACCACCCGAGTACTGGGAATGACAAACAAGACTGTGGAGGTGGCTGCAAATGACCCACAGGGAGATCACTAGAAATCCACTTCAATTTAATGACCATTGGCTCAGACTGTAGCTTTGGCTTCAGTTGCTACTGGGAATGAAAGGGCAGCTCAGTCGGAATTAGTCACTGGTAAGTGTGCGCCTCATCAAGTAGCAGAAAAACACAAGACGGAGGGAAAAAAACTTGGCCATTTCTGATCTTGCAAAGTAGTTCAGTATTCTTAGACCCAGAATTAGTTGCAAGTCTGCAGTCTTCGTCCTTGACAGAATATAATTGTGTTATCCTTGGGAAGGTAGGATTTTTATTTATTTATTGTTTTAAACTGACTCTGAAGAGAACATGCCTTGATCCTCTGATGTAGGTGTCGGTGCTCTGGGTGTCCACACACATCGGTGATAGGAAACCAAAAAGGGGCAGAGAATATAGTTTTACAACTTAAACAAATTAGCATTTCAATCTCTTCTGTGAGCCCTGCTCTAGGAATTTTGAGTGATTACAAGTGATTCTGCTCTACCCACGTGTGCACTTTCCATGGGGAGATCATCTTCCAATGAAGCAACAGGTTTGGAGATTGATCTAATGAAACTTTACTTTCTCCACACCTGTTAGTAATGCAAACTGCATGTTGAGTTATGTTAAGAGTAGGTTCCATCGGTCTTGAAATTGATGTACTATCCATGAAAGTTAGCTTGGGGTTTTTTATTGAGTCTTCTTACAGATTTACTAATGGGGAAACTAGTGATGTATACAATTGGAGTGGTTTCACCTTGGATCTACACTGAATTATTGAGCATTTTCAGCACAGAGTGAGACCGGATTTGCCCAGATCAATCAAAAGGGGGAAAATAAATGTAGAAATACAAAAAAAGAAAGCCTTGGTTTGATAGAATAAGTTTGAACAATGGTTAAAGACAGGCTAAGTCTTGCTATGCAAAGAAACAGGGATCCAGAGACTCAGGCTATGCCTAGCTTGAATTGCAGTAATTCCTATATATAAGCATGTAAGCACCTTTAGGCTGCTTTGTATTTTAATACCCAAAGGCATAAGCCAACACAAATATTTGCAAATAATGTATATGATGCATATCTGAAATATTCATAATTAATGAAAATATTTACATGCAAATTGTTTCGAGTACTTTGTATTTTAAACGCTTGTGGAAACAGGATTTCCTATACCAGTTAATTAACACCTAATAAGAGCACTGAATATATGTTATCATTAAGTCCTGAAAGAGGGAAAAAGTTAACCTATCATGCAAAGCATGGGTTCAACAATTGAAAATGTATGAACTTAATTCCCATTGGTAGAATAATGACAAATGTGAGGTCGAATTAGATTGTCCAAAAAGAAGTAGTAAGCAACAAAAGCATGCTTGGTTAATTCATCAAATCGGTATGGCTTCGGTTGCCACCTATAAAAGTCAGTTGCTCCTGTGTCACTGTATAGTTTGATGTGACAATTGTCTTTGATATACAGATTACATACAGAGCCCTGCGATGTTTATGCAATTGACCAATAAAATATGTTTAAAAAAAAAAAAAATCGGTATGGCTTCAGTTGATGTTTATTAGGTCACAGCCTAGCTACCAGACAGCACAGCTGTCTGGTTTGTTAAAGACATCTTGGGAACTTTCAGAAAGTTGACTTGGGAATGCATTCCACCCGTTGGTTACCATTGGCTTTGTAACTCACATTTTCTGAATTTCTATTTGCTGGCTTTATTTGCTTTAGGCTTTCTAGATACAGATTGCCCCTCCCATTGACTATATTGTGTTTACTATATTCTTCCACAAACTCGCTTTCTGTAAACAGGCCTTTAAATATTTAATTTATCACATATGATGTGCAATTAAAGATATAGGTCAAATGTCAAGCTCTCTTTTCCAGGGAGCTTGGTATTTACTTTGCTTTCTGCGGATTTCAAAGTGAGGGAGTTCAAAGGAAAGTGGAATGAAAATAACTCTTCCTATGGAGCCCGCTTGTGCTCATCCCGTTTACTAGGCTGTAACATAACCCCTAAATAGCACATCATGAAACATGCGGATGCCAGATTTTTTTTTTTGTCTTGTTGATTCTGCCAGTGCATTGAGATGGTCACTACAGCTACAGCTGCAGAAAATGTTGGAAACGCCAAAATGAAACAACGATGATCAGGCAGAGTATACAAAATAACGGAGTGCTACATTTAGAAAAATCAAACAAATGTGCAGCCAGCCACTTTGAAGACACTCAAACTGAAACTATGCCTTTCTGTGGAGAAGGGTGTCCTTCACACAGTTGTGAAAATTGTTCATCTCAAATGCGGTGCCAGGAAAACACTCCATACCCCATAAACATTTTGCAGTGCAAGTGTATTTGCACCGTTTTTGTTTACACAGTAAGGAATAGAGGCAACAGGTTAACTCGGTGTGCAGATGAACTATTTGCCCTTCACATAACTTGCAGAATGATGCAAAGTGTAAGGTAAGTATGTATGAAAAACTACTTGGGCAACTGCATAGAATGGGAGCATCAAAGTATAAATACAAGAACCCAGATCACAAATGGAAATAGAATATTTTAATTGTATCAAAAAAAAGTAGAAAATGATCATAAATATATACATTAACATTTTTATATCAGACAAATTAAAAAGGACTTAATTGTTGCTATGTGACATATCAACCCTATCGCTCAGTCATACTTCATTCATCCTTTGCCATTGTTAAACTGTCCTTAAAATTCAGTATTGCATAACTATAATTATTAAAAAATCTATTGAATGTTCTTATTTACATCTCACGTAGAGGATATTTTCTTCTATATATTCATATACTTGTGGCTATACTTTTGCTGATAAGGTAACAATATTCTTATAAACTTGTTGGCAGTAAAAAATGTCGGGTTGTGTCGTCAACTGTGAGAATTGTTAATATGAGGTATTGTCTTCATCATGGCTTATTTGTTGCCGTCACACCAAAGTGCGAGGCAAGTGCCATGCCCAGTCAGTGTGTCAGACCAGGTCTCGTTTGTTTGCCTGTTGGGAGCATGACCTTGCTTCACCTCTGTGCATTTACCAGGGCTCTATGTAGTACATAGCTGCGTTAACAAGATGATGTGCCTTGGAGAGTAACCCTATTTCATTTGAAAGGGGCACGTGTAGTGTGTGCCCTCTTTGATGCACGACTTGACTTTGATTTTCAGCTCTTTTATTGTTTTCACCAGAAGCGCCCAAGGTAAACTGAAAGGAAGGGCAGTGCGTGGTTGTGAAAGTCCTAAAGTAAAGGTCGCTATTTTAGGTTTGCAGAGAAATTAGTACTGTATTGTTGAAGCACTTTTAATCTCGTAGGAGTTCAGAGGCTGCCCATTCCCACGAGAGGGAGTTTAAAACAATGCACTACATCTTACCAATTCATGTTAAGTGCCATCTCACAGAAAGGAGAGATTGACTGGTGTGAACACCCACGACAAATCGAACACACGTTTTGCTTTATAGAAACTGTGAATGGAGCCCTTTGTTTTTTCTTTTAAACAAACATCCCCGTGCGCTCTCTAATTTTAGATATGAGGAGGAAAATGTTCTTCGTTATATTAAATGTTTTACGAAGAACGTTTGCTCCTGTCTTTAGCCGAAAGGTGGAGTGCAAAACCCACTCGCGACCCAAAATGAAACCATGCCTTGAACTTTAAATTGCTGCAGCACTCACTTTCAATGGCTGCTTCGTGCTGTCCACACCAGTGTTGTCTAACATTGGTCCACAGCGGACTGGTCCTTGCCAGATATAAACCAATGCCACAGACTTTGGAAACGTTTGCCTCTGAAGACTAATGTTATTAGAATTCATCATTTGCATATTGTGAAATGCGGCCCTGAATTTCCCCATTTTGGCCCAATGTTGGGTAGCTCTGCTCTTTACCCGCTCGAAGTTCATACTGCACGTGCAGAAGGACGAATAGTTAACTATGGTTGTTAGCACAATTGGGAATTCTAGTGCAAAGACCATGACATTCACAAACAAGCACTGACAAAGTCCGTAGGTCGCGCCTTTGAGACTTTTGGCTCTGACATTGCATTTTTGTTCATATTGTACAGCATGGGGATTGCCAAACTTTGGTAATGATTCGTAGCCATGCTGTATGTAGTGTGGCTGCTGTGAAGCATGGCTAAACATAATGATTTTAAAATGTACTATGATGAATCCAGAGCTACGGAACTAAAAAAAAATTTTTTTTTCTTAAAAAGGTGCATTAGCCCTAAATCTGTCAGTGCTTTTTTCAATTAGTTTAAACAACACTTCAAAGCATCTGCACTGCTGTAGCGCATGGCTACAAAACATTGCCAAAATCAATAGCTCTAATATGCGAAAACTATTGGATTTGCCAATGCTGGTCTATTAAGACGTTTATAAGTAGTTATGTATCGACAAATTAATGGAATTCTTATTATTTAATACTTATTTTTCTAGAAAGACATATGCTTTATACTCTTCATAATCAAAATAGAAAATTGCTTAGACTGATGTGGTCTTAGCCAACTCCAAAAGAGTGCAATTTGTTTATTCCTGTGTAACTACATAGAGAGCCCTTTCTCTGGGGGAGGGGGGGGGGGGGATTTTATCCCCAAAGGTATTCAGTGGGAGAACATGGTGACACCTCATACCAAGAACGTAGCTCCCGCTCCTCATGCGCCTTGCAGTCATATTCTCTACAGAGATTTTAAAACAGTTTCAATAGTTTGCTAATTACAGTATAACTCGTTGTACATGAAAAATGGCTCTCCGATTTAAATGAGGTTCAAAATATGCTGAGAAACCTTGAGCCTGGTAAGTCTATGCTGGCAATCTGCCTTCCGTCGTTATCTTGAGTGACCACCCTTTGATTCAAGTCTAGCTGAATGGCGGGATGGGGGTACATCAAGTTAATCTATTACAAGGTAAAATCCCTTGATACCGTTGTATACATCTTTAATTTGTTCACCTTATAGTCCCATTAAATAATCGAGGGAAGGCAAGAAAGTCAAATAAGCTACAGTTTCCCTCGAGACCAACCCTGGCAATGAAAAGCCAGTGGCAGCAAAAGTGTTGCCTCCAGTGTCCTAGAGTAATTTTTAGGTCTCGCCTGACCCAGCGCGTGCGCTGGTCTGGCGAGACTTATTGAGAGGGCTCCAAAAAGTGCTACCAGGCCAGCCTAGAGCTACAGTGCATGTGCGCGGGCGCGCGCGCCGCGGTTTACCGCGATTACTTTCACTTTCGCGGCCCCACGGCCGCTTGGCATAGCCAATAGGTCTCGCTTTTGGGACCTTATAAGTATTTAGTTATGCAACTGTTGCATGGCTAAACACTTATAAGGTCCCAAAGGCGAGACCTATTGGCTATGCCAATGCTTGTTATTATTGCTTCGAAAATTAAATGAAGGAAGCAAGGTGGATCCTTAGTTGATATTATACTTTGTCAGTGGAAAAGAAGAAAGGTGTGAAGGATGAGCAGCGTATAGGGTGAAAACCAACGATGTGTAGAGAGGAGTATTGCCATGTAAAAGACTGCAATATTCACAAAAACTATGTACATTATGCAAATTGGTTGTGGTGTATGTCGAATTGCTATACCTAAATATATAAATGTGTACAAGTTGATTCTTACAGGCACAATGTTAAATAAAATGAGTTTAAAAAAAAAAAAAAACAATGTGGAGAGAACTGGCATGTGGTATTTTGGTTTTTCACAATCATTTTGCAAATGATTGCCCCATCCTGCTGCTTAGAGAGAAAGATATGAGAGTTCCAGTCCAAGAAAGACATCATGGAAGAGAACTAAAACCACCAAATATGTTATTTAGCAAGAATTTTCACAAGACACTTACCTCCTGACGAACTGCGAAGCACTATTCCTACTATCTCTCAGATGACACAGGAATCATTAATCTCGGATTCCACGTGACATTCACAGTATATGAATTTGCGTTTGCTTTTCATATCGGCCAATACATGCGGTAGGACCCTTTATTTTGTTTCCTTTCACATGTATGGCTCTTGTGACGCCTGTTAAGATGCTTTCAAATCCCCTGCATCCATTTCTTTGGATCCATGTCTCTTACCATGCTTTTACCCAAGCTCACCAGTGAATCACAAGAGGCAGGGGAAGAATGGTAGGGTCAGTAGATCCGCAAACTCCTTTCAGTATTATGCCTAGACTGTTTCTTGCGGGTTTTTCCTGAATTTGTAAACTGAAAAGCCAATATTTACCCACTTAATCAACTTGCTCAATCTCGACTGCTTCCTCCCATCAGACTTAGCAGTCATGGGGCCTTCATTGAGATTTTTCTGGGTAATTGCGTCTTACTCCCACTAAGAGTTACTTCTTATTTTGTTGTAGCAAAATAAACATACTTGTGGGAAAAATGCAACTTTGCGAATTAGACCCAAGGTGCTTCCACAGACTCCAGAAATCTTATACTGGACATTGGTCTTTAGTCTCCCATTACTTTTTTCCCTGACCTATTAAGACAAGTATATGCTTTACATCAACAAATGACTGTTTCTCATCTTATTTCACAATGTTCTTTTTTAGCTTCGCACGAACACTTTTCCACCTTTACAATCTGTCTTGGAGTCCGGCAGGTCTCGGTACACCACTTTCTTCCACACTGTACCTCAACTAAAGTGGAGGTTTATAAATCATTCCCTCTTAAGAAAATTTTTTTTTAAAAAGTTGTTCATATGGTGATGTGTGCCTGTTGAGAACTGTTGCACAAACAGACAAGTACGCAAATATTTTTTTTTTTTTTTTTTAAACATCTATTAAATAACCTCCACTAGGGAGACACGTTTTCCAGAATATCCAGTCTATAAGAGCTGCAATTTTACTATAGTAATTTGTGTAAAAATAGCATTTGTGCAGGAATACATCTTTACACAGTTACTTTTATAGGAGGGTCACAAATTAACTTACAAATCATTAAACTTCTCCAGTGTCATGTCGGGTGTGAAGACATCCAATATTCCAATAACCTGGAAAAAAAAGCAAAAAATAGTTACCATTTTTTCTTAGACCAAGTCAAATATTTTATTGACATCCTTGCAAGCAGGTGCTAATTTGAAACCTTATTTACGTGCGCTAAACGTGACCCAGTACACGCAATTGTGAATGGAAGAGTCCTCACACGCTACCTGTGGAGTGCCCATGCCTGGTCTAATGAACTGCATTACCGATGCAGAGACCTTAGCTTAAGGCTCTCCTGCTGACGAAGTAATTCTGCCAGACTCATGTGGCCAAGGGACCTGCAGGTGCAGCAGTATTGAGTCTATTAGGCGCTATGCAAATAATCACGGTCACCATTCACAACTTCTAGAAGGAGCCAACTAGCTTCAATACTTGTGGCACTATACGGCAAACAAGAGAAAGGCCGGAGAGTCCTCCCGCACTAACAGAAATGAGCATGAAATAAAATTACAAATAATCGTGCACTGGTCCAAGCAGGTTATAAAACAAGGAGAGGACTACGCACTGGCTGTTCAGTGACGGAAAGTATATCCAGCCTAAAAGGGGTAGCCTTGGCAGAGAACTCAAAGATTCATGCCTTTTCCCATACTAAATGATGTACTGAGTTAGCAAAACCACATAACTAGGTATTACAAGCAAAAACCAGAACATGTTCACTAGAGAAGCTGAACCATTACCAAGCATGATGAAATTTGTCGTGGAGCACTTATCAGGTGCCATCTCTTGCATCATTAGCTGGTGGCGGGCATGCCAGAGATCACGCAGCTCTGTTCTTTTTAACATCTACTACTTCATGGTTCTGCAATGTATAGTCGTTCAAGGATATATGAAGTCATTCTTTTTCTTTTTAAAGCCTTACTATATTGCTGGTCATGTTGGGCTCTCTGAAAGCAGCCGCACTCTGGGAATCTGCATGTTGTTGGAATCTAAATTGTTGGAGAGCTTCCAATAAACCAGAAATCCTGGGACTTTTTACCAGATCTACAAATCCTGCATCTCAGATTACGCATGAATGTGCAGGTACTTTAAGAACTGCAAGGCAATGTATTTAAGGATGATCTGAAAAGTCAATAATAAGCTGTTACTGGACTGTGGTCATAGGTGCTGAAAGCTATACTCGCCAAAGGACCAGTAGCAGAGTCACGCAAATTGATGGGAGCAGTGGATCAATCTAATGTGGGATGATTTAATAGTGTCCCCTATTATGCATAGTAGCTAGGCCATGTACGACTCACAAAGTAGCAAAGATGATCTTAAAAATGCATTCTAATTACGTGGGGTGCCCACATTTGTCGTGATACCCATTTAGATGACCCCTCAGCAGTAGACTCATAAGGGAAACAATTTCTTCATCTGAATTAGTCACGAGAAGTTAAGGAGCCCCACATTCTTTTAGAGCTCAGCCTCTTCTCTCAAGCAGTACCGAAAGACACTGCCATGCCCTGCACAATTGCTTACTCTGGCAGTGATCGTAACAATGCCTTTAAATATAAAATCATCCAAGAACATAGATGGCAAATGCATGCAAAGGATGGGCGGATACTGGTCAAATCAACCACATTAATCCAGCCATAGAGGAATTCAGAAAGTGAATGCCATAATTTTAAGGAGGAACTGGCGTTTTTTGATGGATCTTGGTAAGGGTCAAACAAGCATGTGCTTAGTATACAAACATCCAAGTATTTGAAACTTGCAACTTATGACGGATTGACAGTCTGACATATTCATGAGCAATGCTGGTTTTATCAGCGTTAAGCTTATACACAGACGTGTGCGAAATCATTTGGCTCCCCTTTTCAATCCCAGTTATTTACATCCCTCTGGATTGTGTATCTATTACATCATATAGTATTATCGACAAAAAGATAACAAAACTTTAGCTTACAACCATATGCGTGGCACAATCACATTTCAGTGTGGGAAATAACTGTTACATGATCTCAAACTACAAATTACCCATAGTAAAATGCATTTGCCATGTACCTTCTTGGCTGTATGACTATCCCACTCACCTCTGGGCTTCACTCATAGCTCCCACATCATTCTATCCGGAACATCGCTGCCCCACATTACACTTCACTCGCTGTATATTTAACAGCGTTTGTCTCAACTAACTTAGAATAGTTTGTCAGTGTTAAGGTTCAGTGTTGGTTACTTTGAGACTTCTATCTTATTTCACCACGAAGAGAATGATGTGTTGTTGGGCCCCTTGCTGCTGAAGTGGACTCTTAAGATTAAACTCTGACTTTATCACGTTGTGACTAATGCGGGCCACATCTGAAAGTCTGAATGTTGCCTCCCTATCAAATGGGTAATAATGAGTCCCAATAACCAGGCAAAAAGGTACGCTGGGAGACACCCTGGAACAATGCTAGACCTTAGAAAACTGTGGATATTATTTAGAGCGTCGTTTTATGCTTTGCATTTTTATATAAAATACTACTTTTATCATAAAAGCCAGTACTTGACAATCTGTTATTGCAGTTACAATGTGTATTTGGAGTCTTGTGCCTGTGCACGCCTTACACCAAAGCCCTCTGAACCTCCCCCACCCACAATTCCCTCCACCTCCCCCAAAGAGCCTTGGACTGCTTGATCTGCGCCACCACTGAGAGTCAAGTGCTGAATGGGTAATACCTGATCTAGTTGCTGAGGACCCATGGTAGCTTATTGCCTGAAACCAAAATAGGGCAGGCCCCAGGACATCAGGAGTAAAAGACCACAAACACCACGATTGAGCCCAGTAACCCCTGCTTGCCCTGTGGCCCTCCGACACTGGTTTTGACAAGGACATTTCCCACTACATGTCCCAAAAGCTGTCTTTACAGGTTAGTTGCCTGAATCTGTTTCCATGAGTCACGGTCTGGACTTTACTGTGGAGATGTATTGCAGAGAGAACCGGTGATCAAATGGAAGTCCACTGGACCAAAAGTGGCCACCAGCAACCAGCTCAATTTAGTGTTAGTGGGGACAGAAGCTTCAGCCTTTGCTATTTGTAGAACATTAACATCGGAGGTTCCAGAATTCGGACAACCACGCCCAGACAACAGAACAAGGTCTTTAACCAGAGGTTGAAGGCTGTGCGTCTCAGTTGAGCTTTGTCTCAATTTCCCGTGGATTGGGTTACTCATCTTGACAGATGCAGTCCAGTGTTTTGGGCAGGCAGGAAGATCTTTCTTCTCTTCAGAGGTCAAACGTCAAAGCGATTCCACTGTCTTGTCTGAAAATCAAAAGACATCTAGACAAAGGTTCCACTCCTGGCGCTTGAAGTCTCTCCCATCTTGCTGCACATAGATCCTCAGAGTCGAGTTGATACATTGAAAAAAGTAGTGACTGAAGGAGAACAGCATTCATCTTACTCTGATGGCCACAGAGGGACTGCCAACAACAAGCAGATTGGCTGGAATTTTGTACGTTTTAGGGAATTCCCATGATTGTGAAGAAACATCTTCCAGTTGTTATCTAGTTTTTGCTGGTTTAATGCCCAGCGATTCACAGTGAAACTTTTTCAGGCTGGCTCAGGTGAGATGTGTAATCTGGGAGATCCCACAGTCAGGCATTGTGGTCACAACACAGGAAACTGGAAAGGAGAATTTCACTCGGAAAGGGGAATCCTGCTGTGAAAAACGATCTGTGTTGGCAACTTCCACCACCCACTAGGTACACCTGATACATGGAAGCAGAGGGTCAATTGTATATGTGCAGGCTACAAAGACCGAAATGGAGATAGTCAGCCCACCACAAAGGAGACCGGCATCTAATGCAACACACACATGGGGTCCAATGGTCCCCAGAGCTCATGAATGAATCTAGGTACACACAGCAAAGCCTACACAGTGTAGTGGCATCTCCCATTACAGGTACTGGACTTGCATCCTATATGGGTCTTCACTGGGGGAGGGGTGGGCGACTGAACAGACCTTTTTCTCGTGAGAATCGGTGAGGATTTTCCCCATTGGTGTACACATGTAATGTCCCTGCCTATGAACACCTGGCCAGCACCGCCAGTCTCCGAGTATCAAGGGCAGTTTCCACTTTTGCACAAAAAAAAGATGCACTTTCAAGAATATCTTCCGGGGATCAGCTCCTATCTTTAGAAAAACAGTAAATGGGAGAACTTCCAGTGAGCTCCTAAGATTGTCAAGTTCACTCGGGGAAAATTAAAAAATAAGCTTGACATACAAGGGAAGAGCAACAGTTTCACTAAGCCAGGGAGGGAAACTTTACCCATATGTATGTATATACATCTATATTATTTCTATAGCGTAAAGATAGCCAAAGGGCAGCACAGTGCTGTACGTTGTCAATGGCAAGCTTAATGTCGGAAAGTAAGAGGACATGAAACAGTTGTGGAGCGTTAATGCACTGTGATGCAGCGTTCTTTAAAGAGGTGGGTCTTCAACTCTTCCCTGAATTGGAGCAATGCAGAGGCTGCAGGTGTGCCGAGAACAACCAGAGATGGTAAGCTTGTCTGCAGGATAAGCAGGTGTGCTGGTTGTGATGGCTTTGTAAGTGATGCAGCTGGTTTTGAAGATGGCGCGGGCTGCAAAGGTAGTCAATGGAGTTCTTGTGGGTGATGGGATTATGTTTCTTCAGGCCCTGGATGAAATGTGCTGATGCGAGTAGGGTGCCCCTAAAGGATGTCAGTGTAGCGTATAGGAGGCCAAGGGGTAGGCCATTACTGCCATCCAGAGGCGAGGGTACAAGAGCTTCGAAGAAATGGTTTGAATTCCTTTAGAGAGCTGGTGCCAGGCCGTATTTGCGTTTCTGGTGATGTGATCCTTGAGGTAAAGGTTGGTGTCAGGGTGTATCCAGGTGCTTTTGCATTTGGTGAGAGTTGGAGTTCGAAGCCGTCACAGGTCATGTCACTGAGCCACGTTTGTACTGAGTCTAGTTGTTTGTTTGCACATCACCCAACTGTCTACACCTGCTTGAAGCATAACCAATACAGAATATCTTATTTCTTAATAACAATGTTTGAGGCGTGGACTGTCTGAAGCCAGCATCGTTGGATGAGTAACCCAACATTTGGCAATAAAGATGGTATCCAAATTAAGCAGCAAAATAGCCCAAGAAGATTGGTAGCTGTACTTTGCTTTTGGAAACACTGCCTCATTTGTCTGCTGACAAGTTTAAGGAATATGGCCACATTCATGCCATCAGAAATATGGCAAGGGGTGCTAGTAACTTCTAAAAGATCAAATGCTTATTTATCGCTTCATGAACAACTGTCAGTAACGTAGTATTCCCCATGCATAAGCGCGACATTGGCGCAAGAAGGTGCTTTCGGCAGAGTTAATGTCACCTAGCTAGTGTATTCTTTTATTCCCCACTTTGACAATATTGTATCAAACTGCTAACTCAGGCAATGTAATGCACAACACTAGGACAACTTTTTTTCCCCATTTTAATTTTCCACATAGTTACCTTTTTGGCCATTCCGGTCCACGCATCTCCTGATCTTTCTCCGACAGATTGGAACAATGAATTTTCACCTGACACATACGACAGCAACACAGACCACCCAATTTAAGTTGAGGGTTGCCATTAGGATGGTGTTCGCGCTCGCTGGTGGACACCTGCACCGACTGCTCTACTCGCAGTGCTTTGATTTTACTGAAACTAAGTAGTGATCTTATACAGCAAGTCGTGTTCGAGCTCACAAAGCAGCGACTTGGCAGTAAAGATGGTCACTCTCTGCATTTCGCGCAGTAAGAAGTTTTGGAAACCGCTTGTGCTTGGACAGACGACACATACAAAATAATGTATCAAGATGTCGCCGTGCTGGAAAAGCTCCCTTTATAGCAAATCTTCGAGTGCCTTAAAGTCTCTCAGCCAATATTTACATTCCTAGGTCATTTCTAGTTTGCACACAAGCCACAACAGGAATGAACAATATTCTTACATCGGATTGGGTTTGTGTAATCCTCTGCCCAACTATTGCTCTACGTATTGTTGCATAGCGTATTTTTTTCGGCGCTTGTAGATTGTATTCATCGTAAACAGCACGTCTAAACAGATGTTTTTATTTATGTAAAAAGGTGCATTAAAGAGGCCTAGGACACATTAGGTGTCTTTGCTACTCATTCTTATTCATTTTCTCGTATCTCACATTGCTGTGAATTGTAAGTCAGGACCGGAGGCCAGGATTACGCTCAACTGTCCACTTCATTTAACTCTAGTAGCTTTAACGTTTGAATAAACTCACTCACACATGAACCACTGGGGAAAGGAACAGAAAACTTCGACCAACCAGAGAGCTTTACAACACATAAGAGCAGGTGTCTTCCTCTAAGCCCCCCATCTCTCCGCTGCTCCAGCAGTCCACAGAGGAGTGTCGCTTTTGTAAAATACGATTACTGCTCGTTGCTTGGGTGTGAAACTCTTATCGCACAATGAAATGCTTTTCTTTGAATAGTTTGTTTCCCTTAGGTGGGGCGCCCTTGGAAACAAGTCTCATTGCGCCTTCACAGTGCCTCAGGATGCTGTAGACGGGGCGTGGAGGGGCTGTCTGCCCGCTACTAGAGGGCGCTCAAGGACCGCGCTGCTGGTGCAGGCGGGCGTGTTGTGGCTCCGCACCTTGAAGGAATTAGCAAGAACCCGCGCCTGCCGCAGAACCTTTGCCCTTCACATCCGGCCTGGAAGCACTTATGCTCCGTGGGGGCCTGTAATATGTATTAGTACACAGTGGTGTCTACACCTGATGCGAGGAGGTCAGACCCCCCCCCCCCCTTCACATTTACACGGCTGGGATAAAAGGCCCAAGCCTACAAACTCTTACACAAAAGGGGTGCATTTGTCCCAGCCCATGACCCATCCGGTGTCCTTCAGACATAACAAATCAGCTGGGTTTGCACCAGTGTCACACCAGGAGCCTGCCTAGAGTTGCAATGCGTTCTTTCTAAGCACTACTCCCACAGCACAATGCAGGCCGTGGAGGGGGATTACATGGAGGACGAGTCAGTCGCCATTCTTCCCCTGGATGATGGATTCTGTGGGCCGGTCGATGCCTTTAAACTCCAAGTGGTGGCTTAGGCCACAGGGTCTCTTGCACCCGACATCCGTTCATCCAGGCCCCCTCAAGCTAGGCCTAGAACTAAGCTGCCCTTGGGGGCCCCCCTTCAACTAACTTGTAATGAAGGCACTATACCGGCGCAACGCCCAGCAAAACGCAAGCACAACTTGGGAGCCGATCTGAATGCCAGTTAGAGGCTGAAGAAGCTTTTCTGTTGCTCTCCTGCCCCAAAATTCCCCATCTGTAAAATTAGATCCTTCTATAAACCTACCTACTGTTTTATTTTCATTTCACACAGCGTCATTTCACACAATCCCTAGCACACCTCCTCCTCTCACTAGGTGTGAAAGCAATTCCAATTCTAAATAGGTCCCCAGGTGTTATTTCCCTTCTGCAAATGCAGCAAATTATTTAGCATGCAGCTTCTTTTTCTGAACTGTCATTATCAAAATAAAATCTGCCATTCCTTTCTAATAATGTCTTAACTTACGTCAGATTCACCAATTAAAAACTCCTCCCTTTCATTTTATTTTTTATGCATCTTTCTTACTGCTATGGTCTCAGTTCTGGACGGACTTATAGTGCGCGGACAGTGGTTACTCCGTAGGGCCCATTTTCCTTGACCTTTCTGCTGCCTGTAGAACAGTGAATCATGTCATTTTAATTCAACATCTTGTAGCAGTTGGCCTGCGCGGGGTAGGCTTCCGTTTTTTAGGTCTCGCCAAGCTATTGCGTAGCAATCACTATGCGAGACTCTAGTAAGGGGCTCCCAAAAGTGCTCCCAAAAGTGGATTGCATGGCGAGCACGCGCACAATCACGTGCATCGTGCCGCCATGCAATCCACTTTTGGGAAGCGCTTCAGCCCACTGGCGCGTGCACCTACTTCAAAGGGTCCGCTCCCCCACCTGGAATACGCTCCCCCGCCCCTTGCCGCTTCAAAGACCGCGTTCCCGCCCACGGGAAGACACACGCTACTTTTGTCTTCCTTGTTTTCTCATTTCTCATCGTGTTGTCCTTCTCCACCCACTTTTCATCTGGCAAAACTCACCCCCTCCTCTCTCTGATGTGGCTTTCAATTGTAGCCATTTTTTTCCTTCAACCGTATTTCAACGGTAGCGCTAAGAGGCCCTTTCGAGGCCAAAAAAGCGCTCTATAAATGACTCACTTTCTCTGTTTATGTTGTTCAAATTCTGTATGATTTTTCACCTCCTTCGTCCACGCCACGTCTCGACTCCATCCCTCCTTCATTCATTTACACTTCACACCTTCTACTCCCCGATTCTTGTCTTCGCTCCCTCACATCTTCTGTTGTCTCCTTCTCCCTTCATTTCTACACTTTCTTCTCCATTTATCAAGCTACTTTGTGTGTTTTTTTTTTGCAGTTTTATTTAGCGCAAAGGTATTGGAGTTTGACCCCTCCCCCCCCACTTCTTTCCTCTCTAATGCACTTTCGTCTCCTCTATGTCGTGTCGCCCTACTTCTCCACTACCGCCCTCGCGCCTTCTCCTGACTAGACACCCTTACTGTCATTTCCTATGTTTCTCTCCCCGTCCTTTCATCTCCTGTACCCAGCTGTTCTCCCCCTTTCCTTCTCGTGACTTCCACCAGGTCTGTTCCCTCTCCCCGCACTCCTCTTTCTTTTTAAACTTTTTCCTTCCTCACTTACCATCCCGCCTTCTCCTCCTCCACTACTCTCCCACCCCGCCTGCATTAGCCCGTCCCCTCGCTACCCATCGACGCTCCCTCTGTTCCCCTGCTGTCCTCTTTTCAGAGAGTTCCAATGTTTTCATCCTCCCTTTCATCACCACTATCCTCTGCCCTCCTCTTCATCTCTTCCCTCTTCACCTTCCCTCCATAAGCCTCACTGCCCTGCAATCTCCCTAGTCAGTATGCTTCCCTCCTTTACTCTTCTCTGCTCGCTCTCGTCCATTCCTCCTGTGTGCTGAATGGACCTGCCTCTCCTCCTCTGCTCAACTACTCTTACTCTTCGGTTAAAGTCAGCGCTATATAAAAATGCATTAAATAAATAAATATCTGTGTACCGGCTCTGCGGTTAGGGAGGCAACCGAGCCACAGGGAAAAGCAGACCAGTGGGCGAAATGTTTAGTGCGGGATACATGTGCAGGTGAATGTATTTGAAATCCATGCTCTCACTGAAATACTGAAGCGGACGTAGTCCACCGGACTCGCATTTTTACAAATTAAGCACTGACATTTTTTCAGCTATGAAGCAGTAGCTCAGTGGAACTCTCTGCAGGGACTCGGTCAGTCTCCTAATTCAGTTCTTTTCAGCAAGACGCTAGAATGACACCTCGTCTGAGGAGTGGTATCTATACTAGAGCTCCCAGGTAGTAAAGCTCATTAGGGGGTTGGAGCTGCCCCCTTCTTCCCACTGCTCGGCCATTTCTGATATTTCTTCGTGATAAGATTAGCACAGTAACTACTTTCATTCCGCTGGTCACTGAAAGCAGGAGACACCCTCAGTGCCCTCCTTGGAGAATCAGAAGATTGGAACAGGGCACAGAGACACGAAGCTAGGGGCCAGGGAGTGTCTCAGGCGGTCAGCCTGGGGGTGTATCTAGTGGGCTGTCGATCCAAGTGGTCGGCTACCACTGACTGGGCCTTCCAGAGTGTCCGGTGCGGTGGCAGCTCATGTATGAGTGTCCATGGTTTGAGAGGGCCCTGAGGCAAGCACTTCTCCTGTCCTAGCATTGGAAGCTGATTGGGGCACAACAATCTCCCTGCAATCTTTTTTTTGCAGTTTTTATATAGCACAAGCTCGACCCGAAGGTATTCAAGCGCTTTACATGAGCACCGATTATATTGTACAAGGACACATTCATTTTTTGTAGGCACAGTGAGATTTGCCCAAAATCACAGGATGTTGAGACAACGTCGAGACTTGATCATGGTTCCTCAGTTCCAAAGTGGACAGCACTGGCAGTTACCACTCATCCTCTCACCACATCCTCTCTTTGACAGGATGACAAATCTTAGAGTGCACAAAGGTCCACCCTGGAGGGCTTTGTGAGCGCCTTCCATGTGCCCTCACATTCTTCTGAGTATCTCCTTCAGAGCCCTCAAACATGATCTGCTGTGAGAGATCGCCGAAGCCTGGTCATCCTTCGATTCCAGATAGGACTGTACTTTGGCCTCCATAATGGTATGAGCTGCTGGTTCCCCTCCCAGGGCGGTGGCTGTTCTGCCCCATGATAACCAAGCCAGGAGGGTTGTGACACACAGGGACCCCTCACTGAATGGCCCACAACGCACCATGCACGTCTTGTGATGAGATCTGAACCTTGTTTTCTGCCCTAGTGCGTTAAATTGGTGCAACTACTAAGTGGTGTCATATCCCGCCTTATGGAAGCGCCGGTCTTGCCACAAGCTGCAGCTACTCTCCCGAACCAATCCTCCCTGAAACCTAGACTTCACCTTTTAAGTGACAAACTGTTTTTTCTGACGGCCATTAGGCAAAGGCCAGCTCACAGGAAGTACAGGAGGTGCATTATTGACAGTATATACACTTTCAAAGTAGTTTACACGCGAGTATGAATAGAACATACCGGTCCATCTATATAACAAAGATGGCGCCTCTTCCTGCGTATCACTGCTCCCACGCGGAGACCAGAAGTGTGGCCCAGCGGCTCGAGTCTACACGGAAGCAACACCAGCTCAGTCTCCCTCCCTTCCCCATGGCAGCGAACATTACAATCATTAACAACAGCATCTTTAGCATGACACCAAAGACAACCACTTGGTGGTCCCAGATTGAAATTATCCCAAAAAAGGACTTTTTGCTTTGGGAAAAAGGTCACTTGAACAGCAACAGGCCATTTAATCTGAGAGTTTAAACATTCTTGCACCAGACCTCCTCTCTCTTCCCAAGTGTAGATAACAGCTGAAAACAAGCATTGAAAATGCAATAGGTCTTGCCTTTGATCAAGTTAAAGCCATTTGCTTTGCTAATGGTATTGTATAGCATAGCAAATGGCTTTAACTTAAATAAAAGGCGGGACCTATTACATTTTTAATGCTTGTTTGGCTCTGTCAGGGAGCGGACAATATCGGACTCTTCCATCCTTTCGATCTTCAGTTCCACCGGGGTCCTCCCCGTACCTGTGTTTAGATCCATATGCGTCACTTGTCAGACATGGTCCTTCCATGTCGAGTCTGTTTTGTAGGCAGGTGACACTGCTTCAACAGGCCCGCTTCAGAAACGTCAATTTCGGATGTCTGATGCTACATCGCAAACGTTAACATCGCATGCCATGACATCGCATGTTTTTACATCGCAAGTATCCACAACGCAAACCATTACATCGCATTTCCATTGAAATGCATACAAAATACATTTACAACGCACACAAACACACAGCATGCTTTGACTTCGCGATTTTTACCCCTAGGCCCACTACCCTAAACCCGAAATTCTAAAACCTTTAATTACTACCTCACACAAGAACCCGCTGACCCAACCCTGAAGCCTAACACAGTACCCTACAGTACGACCCCCTAACACTTCCCTAAGCCCTAAAACCTAATACAGTACCCTACAGTAAGACCCCCCCGACACTACCCTCAAACCTAAGCCTACCCTACACTACGCCCTAAACTACACTCTAAGCACAACCCCCCTTACCACAGCAGCAACATCACATAGAATTAGAATACAATAAAACACTCTAGAACACTGAACATGCGTATATTCCCAGAACAGGCAACCATCTTCCTCTTTTGTTGCTGCTCGAACACAAGATAAGTACTATCTTTGGTCATGTCTTATTAATTGGCTTAATTGATATTTATATATATATATATTTAAAAGAAATGGTTACTTTATAAGGAAAATTGGTGAGAACTAAAGAATGTAAGTTAATGTTTGGTAGGTTGATTTGTTAAAAAGATGGCTGTTTAATGTGGAATGATAGCGTATGGTAGGGTTAAAAATAAGCGGTGGAAATTTTTGGGGCGGCATCTTAAATGCGTACTTGAGCGAAGGGTTTGTTTGAATGAGAAGGACGCGAGGTGTAGTGCTAGCACTAGGAGTTCACCTTTGAAAATAACGAAGCTCATACGTGCGAGGGCGGTTAGGCAGCGCGTTTGTAGGAGCGGACTGGCTGACGTGCATCAGCGCGTGATATGCGGCGCTCGAGCAGTTAGAATGGCACGCTCGAGTGCGTTTACAGATCAGGGAGATTAGTTTTGGACAAAGTATGGACTAAATGAGCCGCCGTACTCACGCAACGTACGGCGGACATTTTAGATAATTGGGAAACAGTAAATTGACGATTAAAGAAAAGATGACGGCCATATTTAGGGAAAATAGTGTGAAAGAAAGGTAATGTCAGTAACAGTCAGAAACTGATCGTTTCTACACGGAGAGGTGAACTTTTGGTCAGGGAGTTTGGGAAGTGAGCTTAGTTGATGGATCCGAGAAGGGGTCTAGACAAAGGTCTAAAGGGCTGTCAAGACAGGCTTTTGGATGTGTTGGGACCGCTTACAAAGGTTTTTGATATGTGCAAAGAGGCGCATAGCAATAATACTGGTGTGGATGTGATGGAGATGCACCAGTGGTTACAAAGAGCAATATGTTTGCTTGGGAACGCCAATGCAGCATTGTGCATAGAAAGAAGGAAGAGTATTCTCTTCAAGATTGACCCCCAGCTCGCAGAATTGGTAGGAAAGGAGTTGGGAGAGGAAAGCGAAGGTCTTCTTTTCGGAGAGGACTTCGTGAAAGACATGGCAAGATATGTAGGCACATTCAATAGCTTACAAAAAGTTTCAAAGGACATAAGAAAGGTTTTTGGAACGGCCGGGCGAACGCGGGGTCAGTTTCCCGGCCGAGGGCAAGGCTTTACCAAAGGCAACTTTGGGAGAGGGCCAAGACCCTATGGCACAAGTTATGGAGGTGGTTATGCTTTCACGCGATCAGACCAGGGAATTTTCTTCCCGCAAAGGCAAAGAGGAAGAGCAGGGGGATCGCGTGCAGAAATGAGGCCTAGAGGACTTTCAGGCAAGAACTCTAGCAGACCATTCTTTTACACAAATAAAATTGGGCGGCAGACTAGCCCAGTTTGTTTCACAAGGAAATTACTCAAGATCCATGGGTGTTATAAACTGACTGGTTACAGGATAGATTTTTATCAGTACTCCAGTTCAGGTGAGAGTACCAAGAATTTTAAGGTTCACAAGAGAGATGGAATTACTTGTGACAGAGGAGGTGTTAGCTTTGGAGGAAAAAGGTGCAATAGAGCCTGCGGGAGAGGTCCAAGGTTGTTTCATAAGCAATTTGTTTTTAGTGGAGAAAAAGAGAAAGGAATGAGACCGGTAATACATCTAAGGGATTTAAACAATTGGGTTGGTTACAATCACTTCAAGATGGAAGGGATTCATATGTTGAGACCTGTTGAGGAAAAGGAGATTGGATGACGAGGTTGGACTTGAAGGATGCATATCGGACGATTCCAATGTGTCAAGAGCAAAGGGACCTTTTGCAATTCAGGTGGAAAGGGAGGAGGTGGAGGTTCAAGAGTCTTCCATTCGGGCTAACATCAGCTCCTTGGTGCTTTACAAAAGTGATGAGACCTGTGGTAGCCTGGTTGAGATCAAGAGGGATTCGTCTGATTGTGTATCTGGACGATATCCTGATTATGCCAGAGGAGAGAGTTTTAGCAAAGGAACAAACAGAGTATGCAGTGAAAGTCATAGAGGATCTGGGTTTTGTAGTCAACAGGGAGAAGTCTTGTGTAGATCCGAAACAGGAAATGAAATTTTTAGGTTTTCAGATATTGACATTGGAATGTGTATTGAAATTACCGATGGAGAAGGTAAGGAGAATCAGGAAGGAGGTGAGGAGAGTCAGGAATGCGGAGTGGATTACTCGGAGGCAGTTGGCTCGTTTGCTAGGCCTACTATCATCATCGATTCAGGCGATTTTCCCAGCACCTCTACATTATCGAGCTTTACATAGATTGAAGGCATTTAATTTAAGGAAAGACGCAAGATATTCACAGAAAGTGAGAATGAATCCGGAAACTCAAGAGGAGTTGGATTGGTGGATGATGAGTTTAGAAGCATGGAATGGAAGGGCGATTTTTGGAGAGATGCCAGAGATAGAGTTGGATGCGGACCTGCATGGATGGGGTGCAAGGTGTGGAATGGTTGCAACAGGTGGACAATGGTCGAAGAAGGAGGGTAAGATGCACATACATTTTCTGGAACTCCTGGCAGGGTCTTTTGCGATAAAGAGTTTAGTGAAGGATCGAGTGAAGTGTTGTGTACTTTTGAAAATGGACAATTTATCAGCAGTTCGGTATGTGAACAAGATGGGAGGTGCTCGGTCAAGAGGTTTGGAGGAGCTAGCCAAGGAGTTTTGGGAGTTTTGCTTGGCAAGGGAGATAAAGGTACAAGCTCAGTATATGCCAGGGTTGAACAACGTAGAAGCGGATTGGTATTCAAGATACCCGAGGGATGTAAGCAATTGGAGGCTGAAGAGGGAAGTTTTTCTGAGTTTAGAGAGGATGTGGGGTCCGTTGAAGGTGGATCTTTTGCAGACAGACTGAATGCTCAGTTGAAAGATTTCTACAGCTGGAGACCGGATCCGGAGGCGAAAGGGGTAGATGCGTTTCTTCAGATATGGAAGGAGGGGGAGGAATTATGCTTTTTCTCGGTTTTCAATGATTCAGAGAGTCCTGAACAAGGTCAGGAGGGAACAAGCGGAGTTAGTGCTGATAACCCCATTTTGGAGAGCTCAGGTGTGGTTTCCAGACTTAATGAACCTTTTGGTGGAGGATCCGGTAGTCTTGCCGAATATAAGGGAAATTCTACAAGATGTTCAAGGGAACGTTCACGAAATGGCGGTGTCAGGGCAGTTAAGGTTAATAGCTTGGTTGATTTCAGGAGTATGGCAGATGCATGGATCATCAAAGAGCGGAGGATCGTGTGTCTAAATCCTGGTCAAGAGGTACTTCAAGGGCATATGGTTCAGCATGGAGAAAATGGAATGATTGGTGTATTAAGAGGGGATTGGATCCCATATCGGCTCCTGTGGTAGAGGTTGCAGATTATTTGTCAAAACAATTTGAAGAGGGTTTGGCGTATAGTACAGTAAATTTTAGTAGGTCAGCAATTTTGGCAGGTCATGCTTTGGTTGAAGGACTTCATGTTGGTCAACATGTTTTGATTAAAAGATTAGTTAAAAGTGTACGTATTGTACATCCACCAAAGGCTAAGTATTCATCCCTTTGGGATGTTTCAGTGGTAATAAAGGAATTGGAAAGTTGGGGAACGAATTCTTGTTTGGATCTGAAACTTTTATCATGGAAGTTAGCTATGCTTTTGTGTCTAGTTTCTTTTAGGAGGGTTTCGGCTGTAAGAGCTTTAGAGGTGAATTCAAGGTTTTTTCAACCAGAAGGGGTATGTTTTGAGATTAGGAAAAGGACAAAAACCATGTCTAAATGAAATGAAATGAAAAGTGGATTTATAAAGCGCAGTTGCTGCCAGAAGGCGTCCAAGCGCTACTTGAAGAATGGAGTGAGGGCTGGCCGGGAACACTTCAGGAAGCTAAATTTGGAAAGTAAAAAGAAAGGTTTTCAAGAGTTTACGGAATGAGGAGAGATTGGAGTTGGATCTGAGTTGAAGGGGCAGGAGGTTCCAAAGTTTGGCGGCATTGAATGAAAACAGCCTGCCACCAGACCGCATTCTTCTAACTCTTGGTACAGTTGCTAAGTAGGCCTGACTGGATCGGAGGTGTTTTGTGGGATGATAATGAGACATGAGGTTCCGGCAGATTGCCGGGCCAGTATCCCAGAAGGCCTGATGAGCGATGCACAGCGCTTTAAAAAAAACTCTTTGACGGACCGGGAGCCAGTGCAGTTTCCTCAGTCCGGGTTTTACTGATATTTTTCGGGGTAGTTGGAGTAGTGTGCGGGCAGCACAATTTTACACTGTCTGCAACTTGCGGAGGGTGTATTCGGGGGCGCCTAGGTATAGAGAATTATTGAAGTCAAGTCGAGACTGTATCAAGCCCTGTATAGTGACTTGCCTGGCCTCCATGGGTAGTAATGGGAGCACTTTCCTAAGCATCCTAAGCAGGCCGAAACAGGTTGCAGACAACTTCGTGGCTTGGGTGTTGAGTGTTAGAGCCTTATCCAGCCAAATGCCCAGGCTTTTTATATTGTCCTTAGGGACAGGCGGGGTGCCAAGGCAGGGTGGCCAAAAAGGGTCAAAGGAAGTGGGGACAGCAGGTCCCAGAAACATCAGCTCTGTTTTGCTCCCATTGAGTTTGAGGAAAGATCTTGTCATCCACACTTTCACAGCTTCCAGACAGTCCCTTAGTCCTTTTTGCATGGGGTCGAAGTTCTCCTGTGCAAGGGATACCACTAGCTGAGTATCGTCCGCGTAAGAAACTATTTTGATGCCAAATGGGCGGACGATCTCAGCCAGCGGACGCATGTAAATATTGAACAGTGCAGGGCTCAATGATGAGCCCTGCGGGACCCCACAGGTGAGAGGTTTACTGGTGGAGACAGTGTCTCCCTCAAAGACCCGAAAGGATCTGTTGTTTAAAAAGGATGTGAACCAACTTAGAGCCTTGCCCGAGATTCCTGTTTCGGAGAGACGACGGAGAAGCACGTCATGACTCACTGTGTCAAAAGCTGCGCTTAGATCAAGGAGGATCACTGCCACTGATCCTCCCTGATCCATCATCCTCCTGGCTTCTTCGGTTACCGCCAATAAGGCAGTCTCCGTCCCATGTTTTGGTCGGAAGCCAGTCTGGGTGATGTCTAGCAGCTGATTGGCCTCCAAGAAAGCCATAAGGTGGATGTTGATGTGTTTCTCCAAGATTTTACTTATCCATGGGAGCAGGGAGATGGGGCGATAATTACTGAAGTCGTCGGGGTCCAGATTGGGCTTTTTAAGCAAGGCACGAACCATGGCCTGCTTCCAAGGTGCTGGGACGACGCCTGCCGTAAGGGAGGCGTTGAGAAGGTCCTTGATGGTGGGAAGGACCGTCTGAATAACCGACATCATGGCCTTAGGAGGGGCAGGGTCGCAGGGAGATCCAGATTTCACCTGTCGAGCTAGTGACTCAACAGCGTCCTTCTCCAATATGGGGAAACATTCCAAATTAGCCATGGGTTGGGGGGGAGATTCCACATGGCAGGGCTGAGTTTGAGAAGTCTGATCTGCGTCAGCGGCAGAGAAGGAGGAATATATTTGAAGAACTTTTTGATGGAAGAACGTTGCTAAGTTGTTACAGTGTAATAGAGTGTTATCCAGTAATATGGGCGGCGTGGGAGGTTTAATAAGGCTTTTTACTACTTTAAAAATTTCCTTAGGTTTAGATTTGGCTTGCAGGATTTGAGCGGAAAAATAGGTAGCTTGTGCGAGTTTAACCTAATTTTTATACGCTCTAATAGCCTTTCTATACCGTATTTTCTCACATGAAAGAAAATCAAGTCGCCATCGCCTCTCAATTTTCCTACAGTCCCTCTTTTTTTCCCTGAGTTCCTCAGAGAACCAGGGGGCGGACTTTTGCAAGCGTTTGGTGGTAATTTTTTGGAGGGGGAGGATGGTCTCAAGAGAACGCGAGATCCATTCTTCATATTCCCGATTGGCTACATTGAGATCTCTATTGGGGCAAGGACGTGAACTCGCGAGGCACTTAGACCAGGGTATTGTAGGGAGTTTTCCCCAGTTCCTGAAGTTCTTTTCCTGGTGAGTAGCCCGGGGAGAGGTATAGGTAGACCACGAAAGGGGGACAAGCAGGTGATCTGTCCATGGCAGAGCAATAGGGGGTTCAGCCTTAAGGTCGGGACAGTTGCTGAACACAGGATCCAGCAAATGGCCCTTAGCATGAGTGGCAGAATCAACCAGCTGCTCCAGTTGAAGAGCCGCTAGATCATTCAACAGCTCAGTGGCAATGTGGTCATGAACAGTATCGAAGTGGAGGTTAAGGTCGCCCAACATTGTATAATTTGAAAATGTGGTGACATCTTCAGCTTAGAGCGAAGGCAAGGCCGTATGGAACTGACTCGAGGAGCCCGGAGGCCTGTAGACCAAGGTGCCCGAGAAGCAGGTATTGGGGGAAAAGTTGATACCGAAAGCCAGGCTTTCGCAATCGGGAATAACACTGGTCATACTTCTACAGGAATATTCTTCCTTATAAACGATTGCCAGGCCGCCTCCTCTACCAGTCAAGCGATCCTTGCGTAAAATCTGGAAGCCCAGAGGCAAGGCTGCAACGGTGTCTGGGTCGGAGTGTGGCGTAAGCCAGGTCTCTGTCAAAAAGCATACGTCGGGTTTGTGTTCCTCCAACAGCAGCTTGAATTCGAGCTGGTGCTTCGGTAAAGATCTACAGTTAAGGAGCAGCAGCTTAAAGACTTGTTTAGAAGGAGTAGACAGAGAACTGTAGAACACATGATTACATTGAGGACAGATCGCAGGGAGATCTAAGACGTGTAAAGCGTGCAGGCATTCTGTATTCCTAAGGTCGCGCAACTTTAGTAGATAGTCAGCGCTGTAGGACTTTATTTGGCACGACTGGGGGGCAGGGGTCATGGCCCCTGGTCCCGAGCGGTCGCGGACGGGTTGCCTTTAGCGCGCCTTCGGCGCGCTGTCGGCGCGCCCGCTGCGCTCGCCCGCTGCGCGCTCGCGGTGGCATGCAGACTTATAGTCTAGCTGAGCCAGTCAACTAGACCGCTAGAACGCTCTCCTGCACTCGCGCCCCACCCAAGATGTCCGCCAAAGTCACCGCGCTGGCTGAGGCAGCGAGGATCCCGATAGCGGTGCTCACCCAGGGAGAGAGAAGAGCACGGTCCAGCGCCGAAGATCTGAAGGCCAGAAATGCAGGTAAGAACACAGTGCACAAGTTAAACAGTAAAAAACAAGTATTTAAAATTCGAGTCAAGTCTCCCGGCTTCCGCCTCAGAAGAAAATGCACAAGATAAAACAATAAAGTGAGCGAAGTATTTTAAAAAATAGCAGCTAAGTCTCCCGGCTTCCGCCTCAGGAGAAACTTCAAATCAGTTTTTTACCCGCTTTTTGAAGGAAATAAAGTTGTATGGTTGGTTGTTTAAAGGAGTATGAGAAAAGGACTTTAGGTTTAAGATCAGAAAGTTGTACACAATTATTAATTTCTTATGTGAAACCATATAAGGCAGTTTCAACCCCAACCATGGCGAGGTGGATAAGGGGTGTAATGATTAAGGCTGGTGTGGATATTAGTGTTTTTGGAGCACACTCGGTAAGAGGAGCAATGGCGAGTAAAGCTTTCATGAGAGGGTTTAGTTTGAATGGAATTATGAAAGCAGCTGATTGGTCTAAAGATAATACTTTTAGAAGGTTTTACTTTAAACCTGTGGAAAATGTGTTGGAATCAGTTTTAGAAGAACTTTGAACATGCATAATATTGGCCTCCGGGCCTTGCCATAATTTGCAGATTTTCCACAGTTTTAATGTATAGAAAATCATGATTTTATTAAAGGCATGGAGGCTAATATTATCCCTCCACTATGCCCTCCCATTATTATTAATAAATGTGTTTGTATTGTAGGTTAAAAGAAGATGAGGAGAGTTGAAGATGTTTGGAGACGGAAGAGTATTGAAGACGGAAGGATGTTTTATAATGGGACTTGTTTTCGCAGCTACAAAGAGGAAGATGGCTGCCTGTTCTGGGAATATAAGCATATTCAGTGTTCTAGAGTGTTTTATTGTATTCTAATTCTATGTGATGTTGCTGCTGTGTTTGAGTAGTAATAAAGGTACAATGCATATTAGCCTCCGTGCCTTTAACCCCTTCAGCGCGGCGCGGATTACCGCGCCGAAGGTTCTGTGCGCAGGCGGGGCTGTGACGGAGCGGTTCCGTCATACGCACAGCGCAACCGACGCGCATGACGGAACCGCTCAGTCACTCGCATCGAAGGGGTTAATAAAATCATGATTTTCTATACATTTAAACTGTGGAAAATCTGCATTTAAAAGCGCATGCGTTTTAAAAGCGCATGCGATGTAATGGAACCGTCGCAATGTGTACGCTTCGTAACGTTGCTTGAGTTGTAACGCATGCGACATAAAGGCATGCGTAGTAATGCCAGCGTTGTAATGGGCGTTTGCCGTCAATTTCCTGCCTCGTGGCAATCCAGGCTTGGCCGAGTGAGTCTTCTGAAGCTCTGTGCCAGCAAGAGAGGCAGTACCGCTTCTTTGCAAGAACAGCTTGTGTAATCCCAACTTTTGGTGTGTAGATGTGAGGTGGGCCTATTCATCATGCCCTATTGTCAGAACTGAAAGTTTTCAATTTCAATATGGCTAGGAGCTGGACACAGGGGGAAATAAGTGAAGACAGCAGTTTCTGCCCGCTTTCATCAGATGAGGACGGTTAATACAGTGTTGCTTTTTGTACCGCAACATCTTCGCGCACCCTACGTGAGAGCAAGGATACTTTACAGACTATACTACATACTGCCCCCAGTCACAGTGCTTCCGGGAGAGCCCTTAAGCCTCATCTGTGCTGCCATTCTCAGTTTCCCATTTGTGCAAATCTGGGCAATGGTACTTTTGATTTCACAGATGTCCGATCTGTGCGATCAAAACCACCCCTGCTCACCACGGCTGACCAATCATCTGTGAATTATCTTTAACCCATGGAACAATAAGTGACAGACTGATGGGATGTGCAGTTCGCAGATCCATTACTGCAGCAAAGTAAAATATCACATTTCTGTATTACTTATGTTACCGGTGGTGCGAGGGCTAGGTCTGATCATGTCTTTTTGTAGGTCCCCAACTAGAGAAATCCTTCGTTATCCACTCTCCTACAGGCACCGAGCTACAATTGTGCAGCTCTGGCGACAAGCTTGGGGACACGACCCTTCGACCTTAGGTCAATGACACCCAGGAAAGGTGTGTCACACAGGGCTGCTATTATCTACTGTCACTGCAGAGTGACAACCACCTATACCAGATGTCAACCCCTACTACACAGAAAGAAACCAGCACCATCCTTCAAGCATCTAGGCAGCTGAAAGCAGGTGATTTAATTTCAGTTACGTGAATTACAAGTCTGCAGTCATGGTCAGAGGCTGTCGCTTTGGATCGATACTGATGTTTGTACTCACTGCTGATATTCAAAATAACCTTAGTCGAACATAGTATGGAACATTTTGAGTAAAATATTTTCAGTGGCAACACAAAGGGTGTTTACAAGCTATCTCAGGTTATTTACTCCACATTGCCAACGTCTTCAACTACATAGGTAGATATTTCAGGACTTTGCTCTACCAAAAATTGCGCTCAAATTTGGAAATGGAACCATTATGGAATACATGCCGTTCATATTCTATTTTATCTAAGAATCTCTCCATTTGGATACCAAAAAAAGGAAATCTTTGTGAAGCTCAGATTGCGCTCCAACTCCAAGAATTGGCACATGACCAAATTCAACAAAAAAAAGTTTGTTGGATTGTTGTAGGAAGAAATTGGGGTAAGGGCTTTCCATTCAATATCAAGTACATTTTCACAAGAGATTTAATAGATTAAAACTGTTAATTTGCATATGCTTTATTATCCTTTACATTTCTCCGCTATGTAAGGAGAATGGCCATACCTCACAAGGCATTGCTTTCAGCAGGTCACTAAATCGCCATCTGCTCGCTCATCTGAGAAAAATCAAACGCATGTAGTATGACAACTCATTACTCCCCTTTCAAGGGCATGGTTTTTTTTCAACCATTAAGGACCCAAAGACAATACATTAGTTTGTCATTAACCTGCAGAAATAGTGATTACGGAAACAGTGTGCATTTTGTCCTTCTGGACTCTTTTCTATGAAGATTAAAGATGGTGTTATCAATGCCTGCAGAAGAGATCACAACACGCTGAATTTACGAGCTTTGCCTCCACATTTATATACACTACAGTCGAGTTGCATTTATACTTGGTATTGTGAAGTTCAATATGAAAAATTGGTCTCCCACAAAGACTCAGTGTACTTATTTTGTTGGAGTATTAAGTCCGAAGGGGAGTACATGATTACTGCATTTATAACTGAGCTACTCCTGAGCCTAGTACAAAAACACAGAAGTGGAAGCTCTACATTTTTTTCATTTAGATTACTCAATTTACTACAAGGCTACATGTCAGCTCCCTTCAGCTAAGAAGTTGGGAATGAAGTCTTCTGTTTAAGAGCACTGTACACAGTTTTAGGCATTCTTCTTTATTTCAGTTTATGGGGTACAAGAAGGTCTCTAGGCACCATTTGCATAGTA
This sequence comes from Triturus cristatus, assembly GCF_964204655.1. Classification (NCBI taxonomy): domain Eukaryota; kingdom Metazoa; phylum Chordata; class Amphibia; order Caudata; family Salamandridae; genus Triturus; species Triturus cristatus. Next base: position 1,038,426,944 of record NC_140585.1, read on the forward strand.
GAATAGTCAGTCATAGCCACGAATTGTAGATGAGAGAATGGCTGCCGGCGATGATACTTCTATTTTCTTCTCCAGTTTCTATTCAGAGGTTGATGGCACCTGCCCTTTGCCACATACTATGAAAAATCTGATATGACTTTTTCCTTTTACCGAATCATCCCGTCCCTCCCTTCGCATTCCTCACCCACTCTAATGTCTCAGGCTTGTAGGGCATGCTTTTTTTTATTGAGGACTTCCCTAAATAAAGCAAGGTAATCAAAAATCGGCAGTGTACTTTGGCTTATGATGTCCACAGTCCCGCCCACGAAATCTGGCAAGTTTTCAGCTTCCTCTCCCTTTTAACAGAGCTTCGAATACTGAATTAATACTTTAAGCGTAATTATTTTACTCCATTATATAAACATTAAAAACCAATACCAAGCAAAGCTTTATGCAATCCTAAAAATAAAAAGGAGCGTTAATTGATGTAATATTAAGGGACACAATGATTGACAGAGCCCACCTCCACCAATCAAGAATGGATACTGAATTCCACAACCCCTTCAGAACAGATGAAAGAATAGACAACAGTCTGTAGTTGTGTTTGTATGGCTCAGTCATTTTTTCTGGTGTTCTCTAGGAAAGCTTTGGCAGCCTCCTCCTGGATGATGACTAAGATCTGCTGTGGCAGTAAACGTGACAATCTGGGGCCTTGACTGAGAAAACTGTTATGCGGTAAATTGCAGGTGGATTATTAAAGAAGATACTAGAAGCAACAGGTAATAAAATCTTTAATCTCGTCATTTGTGTTTTTAAAATATTTTCACCAAAGGGTTACTGCCCTGGTGACTCCTTGTACTTCGACCTTTGATATTTACTAGAATCCTCTGCTGTATGTCTTTTTTTTTTTTTTTTTTTTTGAAACCGTTTATTACAAGACTCAAAAATATACAAATATGGGCCTACAACCTTCCGGCCGGCCGCTAGCAATGAAAGGAGCATACGATATACATTTATAAAACACATGGTGCTGCGGCAGAGCATGCATAGGAGTTAACATCGTTGCGAGCCACACCATCCAGACCCCACTATACGGTTCCATTTTAAACTGAAAGAACAAAAAAAAAAAACAAACCCACAAGGCAATCCTTAATCGGAAATAGCAACACGTGCTCCCCTAAAGGGGAAATCCTAGCCATCCATAGAAGTCTCAAAAGGGGGGGGGGGGGAGATCAGAACTAGGGCTGGGTAAACCCACTGCCCAGGTGCCGGGGGGGATGAGTTGGCTAAGGGGACGGGGCCGGCGACGGATCAGGCAATAACGGTGGAGCACAGATTCCCCCGCGGTAGGCGTTCCAGGGGCCCCACATTTTCACCCATGTCCCAGGCTTACCTCTCGCCACATACACCACCTTTTCCCGAAACATGCACCAATCCATATGTTCCTTCCAAGCTGAGACAGTCGGGGGCCTCTGGGATCCCCACAATTGGGCAATATCACGCTTGGCAACCATATACCCCAGAGTCACCCACCACGTCTGCGGCACCGAATAGTCGGTAGGCTCCCACACATTCAACAGGCATCTCCTCGCTTCGGGCAACAGCGTCACATGCGTAACCACTCGCAGCACCTCATGCACACCACGCCAGAACCCCTCCACCTCCGGGCACTCCCACAGGATATGCAGAAAAGTCCCCAACGCACCACACCCACGCTTACAAAGACCGTCCTCAGCATAGCCCATACGCAGGAGCTTTGGCCCCGTCATGTAGACCCTGTGGAGTATCTTGAGCTGGACGAAACGAAGGCGAGCCGGTATGGCCACCTCTTTCGGGGAGGCCACCGCGGAGGTCCAGTCCTCGTCATCCAGCTCCAGCCCGTCGGCTACCCAAGCCCCACGAAGGGCAGTCAACAATTCTGAGCGGTCGTTGATCAGTTTTTTGTAGATCAGTGAGATCGTGCTGTCCGGGATGTGTCCATCCAGCACTCTATCCTCCAGGGGGGAAGACTCCGGGATGGAGGCAACGTCCGGAAAGACGGAGCCCAGCGCATGACGGACCTGCAAATACCGAAAGTACTCGCTGCCCTGCAACTGAAATTCCGTCTGCAGCATCTCGAACGTTTTAAACCCTCCCCTCGTCCAGAGATCCCCCACTTTGCTAATGCCTATTATGTCCCACTTCTCAAAGCCCTTCGAGGTCCACAAGGAGCCCAACCGCTCAGACGCGTATTGTGGTGACGCCCGGGTCAAACGATCCTTCCACCCCATAGCTGCATTGGCCGCATGCCACACTCGCACCATGACACGCGTGGGGCCCGTTAGGCGAGCGTCGGGCGCGCTAGAATAGAGCGCTCGATTATGGTCACCACCTGGAAGGAGCATCCTATCCATTTCAAATGCCGGGTTTAAGGCGGGCCCATATAGGCCCTGATTAATAGCGGCTAGCTGGGAGGCCCAATAGTACCGCTTGATATCCGGAAGGGCAATCCCCCCATCATACCATGGGAGCGTCAGCTTCGCCAGGGCAATACGTGGCCTCCCGTCCCAGAGCAGGCGGCGCTGCAAACTCTCCACTTCGCGGAAGTAGCGCGCTGGGACGAGGTCCATAGTGTTCTGCAACGCGTACAGGAAACGCGGCAGCGACATCATTTAAAACAATGCCGGCCGGCCGAGCGGCAAACGCCGCCAGCGCGCGACATCCTCTTTCAGACGCTGGAGGGGGGGGAAGCAAGTTCCGATCATACCGAGCCTCCGGGTCCAGCGTAATGAAGATACCCAGGTACCTAAATTCCTGCGGGGCGACCTGGATCGGACAGCCCCGCGGGAGGATAGGAGCCTCCCCGGAGAGAACGTACACACACGATTTAGCCCAGTTGATGACAAGACCGGAGTTACGACCGAATGAATGCAAAACATCAACCAGTACTATGAGTGATTTACGTGGGGAAGCTAGGTACAAAAGGATGTCATCAGCGTATAGGGATACGCGGTCCTCATACTCGGGGGTCCAGCGGAGACCACGGATGGAAGGCTCCCACCGCAGCCACTCCGCCAGGGGCTCCAAGGCAAGTGCAAAGAGGAGCGGCGATAAGGGGCAGCCCTGCCGCGTGCCCCGGCCCAGCTCGAACGGAGCCGATACTCTTCCGTTCACCACCATCTGCGCCAACGGGCCCGAATACAGCAATTTGACCCAACTGATGAACCCTGGGCCAAATCCAAACTTCGCAAGCATCGCCCAGATGTATGGCCACTCGAGCGTATCAAACGCCATGGTGGCGTCTAAGGACGCCAAAATGGCCGGCTCCCGTATAAACGGGACACGAGCACCCCGTGTAAGCGCCGCAGATTAAGGGCTGTGTTGCGATGAGGAATAAAGCCGGACTGGTCCTGATGAACCAAATCGCCCACCACGCCGACCAGCCGATTGGCCAGTACCTTGGCGAGAATCTTGGGCTCCGCATTCAGTAGTGAAATGGGCCGATAGGATGTAACCCGGTCCCGAGGTCTCCCCTCCTTGTGAATGACCACGATTGTAGCCAGACGCTGGTCCAGCGGGAGGGAACCCACCGAGTGTGCCGCCAGGAACATAGCCCGGAGGTGGGGTGCCAGCGTATCCGGCCGCAACTTGTACAACTCGATAGGGAGACCATTCGGACCCATGGCCTTGCCGGAAGCGACCGAGCGTATAGCGAGGGCGATTTCGTCGGAGGTGGGAGCGGCATCCAGCAAAACCCTGTCATCCCCGGAAAGGGACGGCAGCGCGATATCCCTGAGCAGGGCACGGGAATCCTCTTCCGAGCAGGGAGACACCGGGGAATACACCCCACGGAAATAATCCGCGAAACAGGAGACGATTTCTTCTGGCTCAGTTACACACACACCATCCATTTTCTCAATCAGCGGGACCACACGATTCGCTCTCTCTTTTTTGTCCAACCACGCTATCAGTTTACCAGCCTTATCACCCACATCATACAGTCGCCCCTGTTGCTCTCTACTGAGGCCCCTGGCCGCCTCCGTGACGAGGGCCCTATAGGCCGCTTGCCTGAGTTGGAGGACATGTAATGCGGCATCCGTCACCCCACCTTCTAAATTACCCTCCAACTCGGCTATTTCAGCCTCCATCCGGGTCACCTCCTCCCGCTCGCGCCTCCGGGCGTGGGAAATAAGGGATAGGGCTTCCCCTCGGAGTACTGCCTTGAAGGCCTCCCACAGCGGTACAGCCGAAGGCACGGACCCCACATTCTCATCAAAATATCGCTGAAGGGATTTAATCAATTCAGCGCGAATGGTGGGGTCGCGCAGGTACCAAGGATTGATTGGGACAACCCTACCCTCACCCCCCGGGAACACATCAAAGTGCAGTAAGAGCGGGGAGTGGTCCGAAATACCCCGTGGCAAATGGCGCACCTCTCCCACCCTCCCAACATAGGCCGCCGGGACAAGGACATAGTCTAGTCGTGAGAGACTACCATGGGCTCCCGAGTGGAAAGTGTACTGCAGCTGCGTGGGGTGTTTTAAACGCCAGCAGTCCACTAACCCAAATGTATCCAAGAGGCCGGGTAGCCACGCCTGTGCCCGGGGGAGGTCCCTAGGGGGGGTGACGATCCACAGTCCCAGATACCACCGCATTGAAATCCCCCCCCCCCACAACTAAAAGCCCCCCCCGGAAGGCCAAAGAGAAGGCGCCCCAGGTCTGTAAAGGTGGTCGATTGCAGCCCCGGTGGGATGTATACTGACACAAAGACAACCACTTTGCCCTCCAGTCTTCCCACCAAGACCGTGTAACGTCCCCTGTCATCGTGGAGCACCTCATCAATCTCCAACGGGAGCGAGTTCCTCACCATGATGCCCACACCCCTTGAGCCAGACGTAAAGCCCGAGTGAGCCACTAGGCGATAGCCACGCCGATTCATGGCGCAGAAGGAGTTGCCAATGAGGTGTGTCTCCTGCAGAAAGACTACATCGGGCGAGATTCTCTTCAAAAACTGCAGGACCACACCTCGTTTGATCCTGTCCCCCAGCCCATTCACATTCCAAGACAACAAAGTTAATTCCCTACCCCCATCATACACAGAAGCCATCATTCGTCCCCCGGAGAGCACTTTAGAACTAACACAAAAGTACGTTTGCCTTGTGATAAAAACGAACACCCCATCCCTACCCACCCACCCCAACAGAACTCCCCCCTCCCTGCACGCCTGCATGAGCCCGAACAGCCCCCCCCCAACGTGCAGTGTGCCTGTCGCCCCATATATAGTTAAACTAACTAGACCCCCTAGAGGAGGAGGGAGAACCCCCAATAGACCCAACACAACCTCCATAGGAGGGGAACTTACAAAAACTGACGCAGAATCGAAAGTGGCATCATTTTCGTCCAGAGTGAGGCCCAATATTAAACCCTCAGTCCCGATCCAGCGTGCTGTCTCCCCCCGCCGCCCCCCCGATCACGATCCCCGGGCAGAGTATCCAGCCAGTCCCCGGCCGCTTCGGGACGATCAAAGAAGTGCGTGCGACCATCCACCTCCACTCGCAGCTTGGCTGGGAAGAGCATGGCGTATTTGAGGTTTAGGTCCCGAAGACAGCGTTTGACGCCTAGGAAGCTCAGTCTCTGCTTCTGGACCGCTGGGGTGAAATCAGGGTAAAAATTGACCTCCATATTGTCAAACTTGACCGGTCCATGCAGTCTGGAGGTTTGCAGGATAGCGTCTCTGTCCCGAAAATTGAAAATCCGGGCAATGAGAGGTCTCGGAGGGGCTCCGACCTTCGGCCTTCCCCCGGGAACCCTGTGGGCCCTCTCCACAGCGAAGAATTTACTCATCCCTCGTGGCTGGAGATGGGTGGCAATCAGGTCCTCCACAAAGAGATCCGCCGCCGCCTCCTCGCGTCCCTCAGGCACCCCGATGATGCGGATGTTGTTCCTCCGTGCCCGACTCAGAGTCCTCCAGGCGTCGGTCCATAAGCGCACTCGCCTGACTAAGCCGGCGCACCTCTGTTTGTAAGGCCGCCACATCTGTCGTTAGGCCCGATGCGGTGTGGGCCAAAGAATCTACTCGGTCGTTGGTTTTGGAAAGATCGGCCCTCACCAGGCCAACATCCACGAGGACCGAGTCGATCTTCTGCGCCAGTGTATCAAACCGCTGGCCCACCGAGGCCTTCATCTCTGCAATGGCGCCCATGATATCTCGCAGAGTCAGATCTGCGGGCAGGTCTGGGGCATCAGGAGGGCTCTCAGGGGACTTACGCGGTCCATCTGGAGATCCCTTCTGGAGGGTATAGCGGTCCATACTATTGGCCTGATGGACGGCGCCACGCCGGGTCGTTTTGGTCTTTGCCCGGTCTCCATCTTGTTTCGTGGCCATGGCCTCCAGTCTCCCAGTCGCACCAGCCACGTCGTGTAGGGCAGGAAAGCAGGGCCACGAACTCCGGGGGGGGCCACCTCGGAGCAGCGGGGTGGATCACAGCCCGCAGGCAGGGCCTCCCAGCAAGGCCACACCAACACCAAGGGCTCCGCAACCCAACCTCGCAGAGATGGCAAGGAGGTGCGAAAGCGAAAGTGTGGGGTACGCGAGTCGCCAGGCCCCGCCTGCCGCGGTTGTTCACTTTGTCACTGGATCACCCCACAGCGCAAATCCGGGGTCCGGCGAGGGGAAGGCCGCAAACCTCAATCGGTGCTCACTCCGGCGTCCGAGGTCCGATTCGGAAGCGGGAAACGGGTGCCACCTCAGCTCAGGTTCACCAACATAGTCCCCTCATCCAGGGCAGGATAATTTCAGGATAATCGTAGGAGTTTGCTGAGGTCCTCGGGAGCCTCGCACCTACGCGGCCATCTTGGTTGCGCGCCTGTATGTCCTTTCTTGACAATGTCAATAAAAGCGTAATATATCAAATCGTCAACATTTTTCACTGAAGCAGCAATTTGTTTTCTGCTTCTTTCAAGAGATTCCCGGATCCCATCAAATTCAACCTAAACCTCTTCTCTGTGTTAATCAGTGTTTCTACTTCAATCTCCACAGCATGGGCAGTACTGGATATCTAAACTGTTTGATGCTCTGCTGTTTGCCCACATCTGCCAAGCAAACAGTGGCGGCTGCTCCTTCTCCCGCCTGGCCCCTAAAACCTGGAACACAACCCCCCTGCACCTCAGAGCCTCTACATCGCTCCTGCAGTACAGGAAGAACCTCAAGACCTGGATGCTCAGCCAACAGGAACAGGCAGCATGGTCCCACAGCGCCTCGAGACCCTCACAGGTGAAGTAGCCGCGCTATACAAATCTGGATTGATTTGATGCTGGGCAGGGCACTGAAGTATGAAAGCGGAGCTTTCTATTCTGCAGTCAGTGCCACATCATAGAACCAGAGACCCTCAGGACCAGCCTCCTTCAATCGTCCATTGCAGAAAGAACCACCCGTCGTCCTAAAACAATCCACCTAAGGGACTCTCCTTTCATGCCTGCCATTACACCAACAGAAACTCCACTCCAAGGTGGCTGCGTCTGTTCTCTCCGGAGACATTTGGCCAGAGCAAACTCCATTTAAAAAATGGCCACTGCCGTTCTGTCTCGCAAGCAAGTTCACAGTCTGTGGGCAATGATGCTCTGCTTTGTGGGGTGAAAGGATTTTTCAGTGTGTAATTAGGCCAGTGTGTGAGGGAAGATTTGGGCCTTCCTAGTTCCTTCTCCTCCATAACCGGCATTGACATGGGTCAATTTCCACTCAGCACCGGTACACTGCAAAGCTCTACAATCATGACCCTCCTTCCTTTTCTAGGCGCCCACTATATTTGGTGCACGGTAGTGGGACCCTGATGTAAGAGCCCCCACATGAGGTGCCACCATCGCAGCCTCTATTATCTTGCTCTGCCGAGGTCCGGGAGAAGAGCCAGATGTACTACAGACATCATACAAAGGATCAATCTTCCAGCTCTAGTTCAAGCACCGCAATCATTTCCTCCACACTCAACCTACCCCCAGGCCACCTTCCTAATGTTGGGCAACCAGAGTAACTGAAAAAGGGGTAAAGTCCCCTGGCGCGCCGAAAGAAGCCCACCATCAGGGGCGTGGGATAGCTTTAATCCACCTCCCTTTTCAGGATCCCAGGTACTCCCCAGATTTATTTTAAATACAATTTTCCAGTGTCATGAAGATTGAGTCTTTGTTTTCTAAGTCAGCTGGTCATTCATATGTGGCCTACAAGTCAACCCTTGGTGACTATGTACAAAACTGAAATGTCCCTTATAAAATAGTCATAGCAAGTAGACATTTTTAAGGATCAGTATAAACGCAGCCTACACAGTTCAATCAATTTTGAAAATCATCCTCAATTTGTTGGAACATATCCAAATTGGCACAGTCTTCCTTTCCACTGAAATAAGATGGAGAATAGAGTTCAATTTCTGATAGGCAATATTATTTATGTCTAAATGTTTCAGACTTAGCTGCTGACAGCATCACTGTTGCCAGGCAACTGTTTCAGTGACTGCATTTTGTTTTTGGGACGATAGTCTTCATACAATATACTTACAGTTTCTGGGTTCAAAGCTGTTTGGTGCACAACATAACCACTTTGAGAAAAATGAGAACAACCAGAGATCTGCTTGCTATCTAGGCGCAGAGTGATCCTAAACTAAATGTGCCTCTTAACCTTTTTTCCCCCAGCAACTCAGAAATAGAAAAAGGTCATTGTTCAAAACCACAGAGGTGTAGGCTATTTCACTGTGGCAAACAGTTCCCTGTGGTAGGGTCCATGTAGCTATTTATTGGTCACCTGGGGCAATTCCATCATGGTGTAGAAAGTCTCAGACAGTTTAAAATGGATATTCAGTCACATTTTGCCAGCTGTTGCTAAGAATCCGACTGTCACGTATTTTCAGACACCTTTACAGTGGAAAGGACGCAAGGGAGTCCAAGCTCCTCTCAAAGGATTCCTCTCACTAGCTGTTGAGGCCCAAATCAACAAATGATTTTACTTTAATGTTTATTTAGTGAAGGAATGGACATCTTCAAATCATTCTAGATCGAAAGTGAACAATTTTTCCCAGACAGTCTGTTCAACAAAGAAACCCATCACCCAGTGGCGGCTGGTCTTAATGGGCGAAAGGGGTGTTGCCCTACTAGCATCCAGGAGAAGAGAAAAAGTGAGAGAGAATGTGTACACCATGTGGAGCAACTTTAAATTAAGCACTCACTCACTGCTCAGTTCTAATTCCAAAACAAATTCTAGTTTTTTTTGTTTTTCTTTTTTTTAAAGGAAAGGGTGAAGTCAGAGACTAGTACTCCTGCGCATGTGCTGGCCGGGGCGAGGGCTATTTATTGCCCTCCAAGCACACACAGAGTGATGTCAGCATGATGGGAGTGGCCGGAGGAAGCAGCAATGATTAACTTTTAAATAGGGCGCTTATGCTGTAACCCAGGCATTTTCAGCAGAGCGCCATTTAACTAAATGTTTAGGGGCAGGGCTAGCCTACATCGACGAAGTGAAGTGGGGGGAAACAACTGAAGCACTCCCTTCATGTGTGCACTACTGTTTAAGGCTCCCGATTGGAAAATGGAAGCTGGGGGAGTGGGCTGTGGAAGAGTTAGTCTCTACGCAGCTCTTATTTTATTTTCGTGATAATAAGTACGCAGCAGGCTGTTTGCGCGCCTGTGCTGGTTTGCCTCCTGAACGACAAAGTATTTACTGCAGTAGTCCAACAGTGGAATGCTCGGGTGAGAGAACACTTCCGTTTTATTATAGATACAACTACGCGGTGCACCTGTGCTATCTTCATCAACTTCTCACAAGTGTCTCCTAGTTCACCTTACATCATCCTGGCTTGAGGGCCATGTGAGGTTAGCAACCCAGGTACTAAATTTGATACGGATGATCTGGTGATATCTGTTTTCATAGTGTCCTAGCCTGAGGCCGTTGCGCAGGAATCGCCAGCACCCCCCTTTGGGTTTGCCGGCGGCCTCCAGGCGGCAAACTCAATGACCGCCAGAACTTCCATTTGCGCACCAAACTTGATGACAAGTTGGGTGTGAATTGTACCCGATTGAGGAGTTTGTCCTCACAATTTGCAACAGCGAAAATCATTCCCATATTTCTCAAGCAAAACATTTAGTGCGCCTGGATGTAGTCAAAATTATATTACAAATCACATGCGAGTCCGGGAGGGGTAAACCTTAATACAGCGCAATTACTCACAGTCTCTTATGTGCATGTGAATAATTGTCACGGAAAAGCATTGGCTCTTATGCTGCTGGGAATTGCTGACCCTGCAGTGTGACCCGGCGAGACCTTGTGAAATTTTGGGGATTATTTACAAGCCCCATGCAAGGCAGGTACTTCACTTTTTCCCATATATAAAAATGACTCACCGACAGCGCAAGGGGCTTGTAAATAAGCCCCTTAGTGTCACCGAATGAGGTGATCAGTTTATTTAGATTACATGCAATATCTTGTTTTGAATAGCGCTTAACACCACAGTATTCTATTTAGAAGCGTGGTAAATGGGAGCTGTTGATTTAATTGATAAGCTATTAAGCGACTTCGCAAGGGCGGAATGTTTACCCTGGTCCTGATGGAGATCGAACTTGTTGGTATGAAGGATGTATCTAGTTACACACACTTACATACTGATTTCGTCTTCTGTTCCACTAAAGCACAGGTGATTTGTATTTTATTTGTGTGTATATGTAAGCCATATATGTAGTTTAAAAACATATATTGTCAACCATCCACTGAGATTAAGGATTGATCGGGGGTAGAGACTTGAGCAGTCGCCAAGATCTAAATATATTGTGGGAAATATAATATACACATTTAGATTTTCCCAAGCTAGACCTGCAGCCCATAGAATCTTTGGAACAATGGAATCACTCCGAATGTCGTATGCTAACAAAGGCTTCTGGCGGTAGAAAAGGAAGAAAGAGTGTGAGACGGGGTGTTACCTCAAAAGAAAATCTGTTAAACAGAAATGACAGAGGTGACAGAATAGCAGCTCAAGGAACAAGTTCACAAAGACATTTTTTCTTTTGTGCAAGCCACACTTCAAGCAAGAACAGATGCCGGACAGCAGTGTGGTGTCACTAGTCATGTAAACTTGCCTGATGTATTATACAGTGTTTGTTAATGCTACAGTGATATGCCTGCTTTGAAAGGGAATGCTTCAGAAATAAATAATATAAACATAGTACAATGGACACTACGATCTCTTGGTTTGCGTCTGTCAGCTTTTTCGAAAGTCTGTCAGCATTTCCTAAAGTCAAGCGCAAAGGGAACAATATATGTAAATAATGTCCTGAGAACATAACTGAATCACTACAACAAAGTAATTCCCAACTTTTACGCTCACCACTTTCAAATGTCACCAGCCGCCACTGCCATCAACATATTCTACGGGTGCTCTCAACAACTGGAATACGTAGGAGCACCTTTTTTTGCTGCGGAGGTAGATTCCTTCCTAAAGATTTTGGGGCCCAGCACTGCTTGTGTCAGTCACTTCTACTGCAGAGCTCCATGGTATATACTTCTGGGGCAAAGGCATATAGTGGCTCGTACTGGAGTTTCTCAAGGCCTTATCAGTATTGGAAGCACCAGGAACGACAAAATGTATTTTTTGCATGTATGCAATAGAATTCTCCTAACGTTTAGTCATGCCTGAATCTTTTTTTATTACTTCTAAGTTCCAACAAGTGGTTGGGCTGATTGGCGATCCTTCTGGATCACAAGGCCCATCCACATTCATCCCGTTTGAAGCTTCAGTGATTTTGCATTCTGGCTAAGACTTTGCAACAAATATGATATTGTGCTGCCTTCCCTTCCCCCCCCTCCCAACGTTAGTGTTCATAGAGGTTGCTCACTTTTTACAAATGTTGAGCTCTTTTGGTGTAAACTGAGGCATGTGTCAGACATTTTAAGATTAGCAGTAAACTATTGCCACCACTCGAGTCTCCCTTTTGTTCAAGGCTGCTCCATTAGGAGAAGAACGGCATCTTGTACTAAAATGTTACTTAATCGATACTTGTACTGCTTTCACACGGTCAATCCAGATACTTTCAAACACCAATATAAGGGAGTAGTCTAATCCAGGCTGTCAGTATTGCGATCTTGAGGACTTTTTTTTTTAAACTATACTTCTGCTTTGAAATAAAAATGAAAGGTACCAGATTCTGATTGGGCAAGAAAGAAAAAGGGTAAATATATGTATTCCTGTTAGATGCTCTTTTGACACTTAACAAGGCCTGTCGGAAAGTAAGATTCATTGGAATTTAGATCCCCGTTTGGTGACCCAAACACTAAAGTGAATAGTTTGTTAACTATTTTTGGGTAATAAATATAAAACGCCTGTGTTTCTTTGCTATGGCTCAATAAGCTTGTTACTGAAAGTGACATATGTTTTGCATTTCAATTAGAAGTAGCATAAAAAAAATGAATTAAAAAAAATCTGAAGACATTGCTACCGCAATTTACAGCTCACATGCAACTGGAAATGTAATTTTTGCCGACTTGTTCAGTAAATCGGCAGTTATCAGAGTATGCATTTCAAAAGCAAGAAGAGTTGAAAAGGCAGAAGAATTCTAAAAAAATAAAAATATAAAAAAAAATCAAAGGTTGTTTGTGGTCGAATCCTGCGCGAGCGCAGCCAAGGGCAGACTTAGACAGAAAAACAATATGTTACAAAAAACACACTGAGAGTTAATGTTTCAGCTAGTAGCTCAGTCACGCGCACAGTAATTAGCAGAAAATGACTGATTGTACATAAGCTGCTGTGTGCTCCATCCCGCCACAGAGAAGGTTTGATCATCCAATCAGTCTTTCTTCCTTTTTTTTTTAAAACAATTTTCATTAAGCAAAAAGGAAAAGACATGGTACAGTGCTTTAATAAGTCGGCATATGGGTCCACTGTGAAAACATGGCAAATACATCTTGTATAGTAGAACTTGAGTACAGTCCGCCACCCCACACACGTGAATAACACATCTTCCTTTATGGTGTCGATTCGTCCCAAAACCCCATTCAAACGGCGTAGATTTAAGGTTGTTTTGCGGCCTGGCATGAACCCAGACTGGTCCGGATGCACCAATCCGGTCGGATACGGGAGAAGCCAGTTGGCCAATACCTTGGCCAGAATTTTAGCCTCTGCCGTGAGGAGAGAAATCGGACGATAAGATTTGCAGTCTGTTGCGGGTTTACCTGGCATGTGTATTACCACAATGGAAGCCATCCTGACTTCAGAGGGCAATACCCCAGTGTCAAAACTCTCTATATACATGCTTAACAGGTGGGGGAGAGCTTGAATGCCATCGGCTTGAAAAGTTCGATCGGGAGCCCATTAGGTCCCATGGCTTAACCTGAGCGCAGGTCTTGGATGGCCTTCTGGATTTCCGTCACCGTGACGTCGCCCTCGAGGGAGTCCCCGTCTTGTGTAGACAGACAAGCTACCTTAATGGTCGACAAAAGTTCCAAAGCCATGGCGGACTGAGTTCTCGGCCGGTGTGTACACCAAGGAGAAATATGCTGCAAATGCGTTAAGTCAGGTCTTGGGGGTCGGTAAGGAGATTGCCATCTGCCCCTCGAAGCGAATGTATCCACCGGGATGCATGTTCTTTCCTTTCCAACCAAGCCAACATCCTGCCAGTACACTCACCATGTTCGTAAATTTTTTATGTCGAATAGCAGCATATCGGGCCGGGGCAGCTTCATTTAGAAGCCGACGGTAGTCTAGTCTCACCATGTCCAGCGAGTTTTGAGCCTCTGCGTCGGGTGTCGACGCCAGGGCCTTTCCTCTTGCGAGGATATCCTCCTCTAGTTCAACCACACGTTTGAGGAGTTCCCTCCTGTGCCCTACCATGAGTGACAGAGCCCTACCCTTTATGACCGCACCATATGCCCCCCAGATCACAGACAGCGACGAAACCAACCCTACATTCTCGTTAAAGTAGTAGTCAGAGTCCTTAAGTAAAGCCTCCTTGATATGAGGCACCTCAAGTGCCCACAAGTTTATTGTGAGGGTGGAGCGACTCCTAGGTTGCCCCATGGTTTGGGTTGTCAGAATTGGGGAGTGATCTGAAATTCCACGGGCTAAACATTCGGAGGCCATGAAAAATTGGACATCCTAAGCAAGCGTGAATATATGGTCAATGCGGGACTGGCTATTAGGGGCACCTGAATAATAAGTAAATTGTATGGTTGTAGGGTTGAGCCAGCGCCACACATCTACCAGACCCAGTGTGGACGTAAATGTGGACAATTGGGATCCCCCCTGGGGGTCACCCCTGGGAGGAAGGCGATCCCGAGAACCATCCATTGCGAGACTAAAGTCGCCGCCCAACACCAGCACTCCTGTTGGAAGTTCGAGCGGGAGCACCCCGATATCACGCAGTACCAGTCGCTGAAGGCCTGGTGGGGCATATACGGACACAAGATTGATTACCCGCCCCTCCCAAGTACCAGAGAGCACAAGATATCTGCCCTGGGCATCTTCCCAAGTCTTATTCACCATATATGGACATCTCCTGCGCAGAAGCACCCCTACACCTCTCGAACCCTGTGTGCGACCATGCAGTAACCCCATTTGTTCAGTGCACTGCATGAATTGCCAATCAGGTGTGTCTCCTGAAGCAGTACTATGTCTGGTGTCTGACGTTTAATGTACTTAAGGACTACCCCCCGCTTGATCCTGTCCCCCAAGCGGTTAACGTTCCACGTTAGTATTTTTAGCTCTAGATTAGTCCCCATGAGTGTATTAGAACTAGGTTAATGTAGTGTCGAAGAGCTGGTGATGGACGCATTAAGCAACTGCTGTAGCCCCCTGGGGAGGATGTACTGCGAAGTGCGGGAGTATGACAACACCTTATGCAGGGAGTGACCAGCCATGGAGCGGGTGTAAACCCAGGAGCGGAGATTGCAGCCTCTGACCACAAGGGCTGAAACCAGCCATGCGAGTGGTGAAATAGCGATGCAGTATTGACCCAGTGGACCCTATTGAGGCACAGCAAGAAACCAGACGTTGTAGCTCAGTGATGAGAGCAAAGTGTGGTGAATGCAAGCATAAGTAGACCATGTACTGGGGACCACCCGCCAGGGAAACAGTGTCATACGAAGGAAGAAAGTCAGTGCCCCAATCGATGAGTGCAGAAACCAGTGACATAAGTGGTGAGCAGCTGTGAAGTTGCGATATGGTATGGATCCAGTGGACTCAGTTACACAAGGACTAGCAAAAGACATATGCACAGATACCAAAAAGCAAACTAGAAAAACACCCCCCAGTCGTCCCATCCCCCAGTCGTCCCATCCCCCGTCCCCCCCACCACACCCTCCCCCCACCCTGCCTCCCTGCATGTCAGGTAAACAACCTCCTGCCTCCCCCAACTTCCAGAGCGCCTGTCGCCCACCCGTAACAGTTTGGGGAACGTGAAACCACCCCATTCCCATAAGCAACCATGAGTGAAGACTGTCACCCCGGCAATTCAACAGTATAATAAATGGTTTACACAGTCCCGATAAGCCTGCGGATACAACTGAAAGACTGAATCCACCCTACCCCCCCAGGCGAGGCAGCTAATAGAAGAACAAGGTACATGCCACATAACAAGGCAAAACACTTCAAAGGACATTGCAAATAGGGACCAAAAGATTGACACTGTGGGAGACTCTCAGGGGGTCCTCGACCACCACCGATGGGCGTGAATACTTGCAGTTCCATACAGTTCACCCTTCCGGACTCCGAATTGTCGAGTCGTCCCGTGTGGTGATCCATGCCGAGGTCATCGCCCACCAGGGCCCCCAGAGCCGCCAGCGGACCTGTGGGAGCGCTTGCCAATGGTTCTCCACTCTTCGAGCTAGTCCCAAGCGTCCTCTAGCCTAGTGAAGAACCATAGTTTATCCTCCGATTCAATTCGTAGCTTGGCCGGGAGCATCATGGCATACTTTATGTCATGGTCCCTCAAAGCGTGCTTCACCTCCAGGAAGCTGTGCCGTTGCTTCTGGACACGCAGAGTGAAATCAGGAAAGAAGGTGACCCTGCTATTGTCGATGACTATTGGTGGGGCCGCTCTCGGCGTCTGTTAAATCGCATCCCTGTCGCAGAAGTTAAACACCCTTGCCAGTAGAGCCCGGGGAGGCGCCCCGGGTCTAGGTCTGCCACCAGGGGCACAATGTGCACCCTCAATGGAGAAGCACTTGCTCTCCATGCCACTGGAATCAAGCTATCCTGGCTGAAGAGGGGTGAAACCCCGAAACCGGTCCTGGGATACTTGTTTCCAGTCCAGGGAGGACCTGGCATTGGCGGTTCAGGCTGGACTGTTCCCATTGGGCACAGGGTCAAGACTGATTTGCATATGGCTGGGTCCAAATTGGAATGGCATGGTGAGCAAAAAACGATGGATTTAGGCCCAGATCTCGGTACTGGGGTGAATGTATGACATTGTTCTGCATTCTGTCCATCAATAGTTCTTTTTGCAGAAGCACTTGGAGGCCACGTGGCTGAAGCCGTTTAAGAACCGATTCCTCCACGAATAGATCGGCCGCCTGCCCCTCCGCTCACTCCGGAACACCCAGGATGCAAACTTTATTTCTTCGCATGCATCCTTCATAGTCATCCAGCTGCAAGATTAGGGCTTCCTGTGAGTTTTGTAGTTCGGATATTTGGCGCTTGAGAAGGTCAGAGTCAGTTTTCAGCTCCTTAGTGGCATCTTCGACAGCGCCAACTCGGTCAGACATTTTCCTCATGTCCGCTCTGATGAGGGCCACCTCAGTGGCCACTGTAGCGATGCTGGATTCGAGGGAGGTACGAATGTTTGTGATGGCGGATAGGATGTCCTGCAGCGTTGGTTCTGTCTGCTACCCGTGGGGTTTTTGGGTGGATTGATCTCCCTCCTGGCTCTTCTGCCAAGACAACTGCCGTGGGTGTCAGCCCACACCGGCCTGTCTGGTTCCGCCGGCTAGGTGCTCCCACCCACTTGAGAGTCCAGGCATAGGCCTATTCACCGCTGATCACAGCACTTAACACAGTGGGGGGAGGGGGGGGGGGGGGGGGTCACCCACCCACCCTGAAGTGGTAATGCACTGAATGGGTGCCCCACCCCCTCCTAGAGTCCAAGAAAACGGACCTGCGCCTCCGGGGATCAGCAACACAAGGCCACTTCCGGTCCCAACCTCAGGCACAATTCAGGGAGCGTGATTGTTCTGGGGCTCAGCCAAAAAAAACTGCTGATGGGAACTCACCGCCCATCGTATGGTGACTCCACGCCCCGGAGAGACACTGCGATGTGGAGACAGCAGGCACGCAAGGCCCCGTGCCTCTCCTCCCCGCCAGCCACACCCACTGGAGAAGTAGGGATTTATGGCCCAATAATGGAATGCTTGCCTGCCGTGGGGGGCGCGATGTTTGGTCCGCTGGCGATCGGGGCTGTCTCAGCGCAGTCGCGTGGCAGAGCGAGGCCCAACCGTCAGGCCGCAACTCCAGGGCCTCCGCACCACGCCGCAACCTTGGCATGGAGTGCTGCGCACGCCCAGGATGGAGAAGGGTCCACGCCGTGCAGCAGGAGCCCCTGCGGCGGATCGGCACCTGACCCGCCCCTGCTGGAGCCTTGTCAGCGGCGACACTGGACACGGACTTCGGGGCCAAGGACACGGGGCAGTTAGCAGCCAAGGCAAGTGATGGTGGCCGGGGTACACTGGTATTTGAAGATTTTTCGTGAGTGGCGTGACGGAGCTCTGCTACCGTGTGGCCATCTCCCTCGGCAGTTGGCCACGCCCCCTCTTTCTTCCTTCCTTGAGAGAGCACAAAGCAGTTAATGTAGAGACAGGACAGTCTACATCACCTGTACGTACGTGAATGTGGTCAACGTGTATAATCAAGGGCGAGCAATCTTCAACAGGGAAAACTAGGGCGTGACAGCATTCTGCATTCCAGCTGCAACATGCCCATGTTTGTAGAGTCATTTCAACAGCCGAGAACATCCAGTCCTACATCCAACAAGCATTGGCAATGCCAATAGGTCTGGCTTAGAAATGACAGTCGTGTCACTGATGAGTTAAGGCACTCAACAAGGTATAATGCATTCACTCGGTCACTAATCTTTGCACCAATACATCCATTCAGTCATCCACAGACATCCCTGCATTTACCCTCTGACACCATCACAATAAAACACACACAAACTCAATATATGTAGAGAAATTAAAAAAGAACAAGGGGAAAAAATAACATGCTGCTATCTAAACACTGCCGGCACATGCTTGCCAGTCTTGCAGCGGTATTGTAAATAGTCCCGTTATTTTAAAATTCCAGCATGCCGCCACATTTAGAACCAATGTGTTGACCATCATAGAATGGTAAACAATGATGCACTATGGACAACAGCATTCCATAATGATTTCCTGGTTTAGAGGAAGTGGCCAATCAGGATGTAGTGCACTGCCTGAAGAGCATTGTAGCCTTTTAAGAAAAATTAAAATAAGAGGACGAGAAGCAAAGAAATGAAAGGGAAACTATGAAAGGAGAAAATTGAAAAATAAAAGGAATGCCCAACCAGCCCAGACACTGAAGCACAGTCATTTTCAGGTGGATGTTCACATATGATCAGAAAATGCAGTCATTCTAAAGGCAAGAGAGCTAAAGAATGATGAAAACTGAACCATTAGCCCATGAAGAATGCAGTCATGGATGGAAGCAGAGAGTAAATGGAACAGACAGCGGACATAATGGCTAGGTAGATAGGTAGGAAGGGGGTGGGTGTGGGCCCACTTTTTTTCTAAATGAAAAGATCCTGGCAGACCTCTAAAAAGTCGAGCAAGAATTATTACAGTGCAAATCTACAATGTCCATGGTTTGTCAACATAGGGGGTAGCCAACACCAAATCCCTTGCCTACTAAGGTAAGGGGTCACATTTCATGTAACAAAATACCTATCTTTAGACTTAGCACAACCCGCCCTTAAATGCCTATTGACTTTAATATGTGCATTTCACAAACAAATATTTGAGGGCTACTGCCTTTATCGTAACATTTCCTGATAATCAGGCTTGTAGCCGTCATCACTGGCTTGTCACCATAACCAAATCAAGGTTACTGAACTGAGCATAAGCTTTCCAAAAGGAATCCTCCGGCATGCAGTCATTAAAGTAAAACATGTACAGAATTACTGTTGTCAAAGCAAAATACTAGCTCTTAAAGACACTAACCAGGATTATTGTAATGCATATCTTCTTTCCCCACGGTCTGTTGGAGTTGATCACAAACACCAAAACTTGTCTACTGTGGTAGTCTTAGATTTCATGTAACAAAATACCTGTCTGAACACTTTAATATAGAATAATAATCCACACTTAAATGCCTATTGACTAATATATGCATTTTACAATAATACAACAGGCCTAGTTAATTTATCATAGCATTTCGCCATAAACCGTGCAGGCTTATAGCCATAATCATTGGCTTGCCAACATAAACCCAGTCCTGCTCTATCCAGTATAAGCGTTGCCATAAGTCAAACAGTGCAATACAAGCAGTCTTTAGTGGAAGCACACAAACTTGACCCAGCCAAACCCTTTACTCATGGGAACAAACCTGTGGCTGGAACCTAAGCTCCCCTCTCAGTAGTATTCTGAACGCTCTTTTTTGTTGATTACCTAAAGACTTTGCACTGTCAAGCCAGTCCTAGAAAATTCATATATATTAATACAAGTATAGCTTTGGGCATCCCATACTGCTCTCAAACCCAAAACTGCACCCTAAAGTCTAAATGTAATGAAGGAAAGAGGTTGATGGTATTCTAGAACTGCAATACATTCCTCATGACTGTCCTCCTGCCAACTGTGCTACAGCCAAAGAAAAACAAATTGCTACAATTATCCAGTTATCTGAGGCGCTTTAACTGGATTACAAAGTCATGCGTGTGCCCCCGAAAGTTCAGGCTCAGGCAGCATGATCAACAAAGTAATCGCAGCTGTGATAATGAGAAGCACTTTTGTCTGTGAAGCACACAGCGTTTGCCCAATCAAAACATTGAATACTGGTCACCAACATGTGGACAAGATCAAAGTCCCTCTGTAAAGCTCCTGAAAGATGTATTTTAGTTTGATCACCTAACATCTTGCAACAGCTGCTCTGTCTAGCCAGACCTAAAAACCTATTCAGCTCGCTTAAAGCTTGTGCCCCCCCCCCCCCCCTTATTTTCCACCTACTCACAAATCACTCTTAACAGTTTAAGAGCTAAGAAAGGTGTAAACACTGCACATTCAAATTGGTTTCACTCAGCATCTACCTCACCAATCCAATCCCGCCACCTCACCCAGTTTCAGAATTTGGAGTGCATTCCTACCATCACCCCCATTCCCTTTGGCTTGTGAGGAAGAGGCCTCAGGTAATTTCAAAACTCACTTGGAAAAGATAGGAGGCTTATGGTTTTCTATACTTTGGATATATAAACTAATAGTTTGATGACCTAGTTTCAGATTACTCTATTGCAGCCATTTTCGTTTCCACCGGCAAGTATCAATGTGGGATGGAATCACAGGTTTGCTGGGTTGTTTCGGAGATCTGGACTAGTATTCAAAAACCCCATTAAACACTGAAGGGACTAAATGCCAATTCTGAAAAATTGCCTGAAATTCACCCAACACTCTTTTCATGCTGCCCTTCGCACACTAAGGTTTGGATAGCCACAGGTCAGAAAGAATAGGTTTAAAGTTTATCTATACTTCAAACTTTGCGTGGCAAAGGCATACGATGTATTTACCTGCGTTGTACAGTCGTACAACCCATACAGACAAATAGTGTATACTCAAAGCCAGTGTTCAAAGAGAGGGCTACATGTGACTGTCCCTTCAGCACTGTGGATTTCCCAATGTGCACTAAGTGGGAATTTCACACCATATCAGCAGGGAACGGGTGAAATTTAGATTTCCTACTAAAG
Organism: Triturus cristatus; assembly: GCF_964204655.1. Lineage (NCBI taxonomy): Eukaryota > Metazoa > Chordata > Amphibia > Caudata > Salamandridae > Triturus > Triturus cristatus. The sequence continues at coordinate 1,038,447,827 of NC_140585.1, forward strand.
TTTCTGTTGGGATAGAAAGGTCCCTAGCATATGTACCGTTTTGTCTCAACCCTGAGTGCCCGAACTGCATACCAGTGATCCTGTTATTTTTTTTATTTTGCTCATGCCCCATACTAATCCTATAAGCACAGATCGACCTAGTCCTTGTCTCATGACAATGCTAGGTGTGGACTTCATCGTGAACTGGGAGGAGCACAGTAAGTCGTGGTTTCATTTGTGAAGCATAGTGTTGGCAGCATACCATAAGTGAATTACAATGACAAGCTTTTTACCTGCAAGATAGGAATGCACGCCTACTTCATCTGAAGTTATGATGTTTGCGATGAACCCTGGGATCTTAAACCAGACATCCCGTGCATGTGTGCTAGAAGCAGTGGTGTGCTATGCTCGGAATGTATTTTAGAGGCAGTAATGTGCCACGCAGGCTTGCGTGTTACATTTTGGAAATTTACAGCTTGGACCAGATAACAAGATGGGGGAAATGTTGCTTTTTTTCCCCCGGACAGCATACAAGCATTTCTGGTCTCTCTTCGATTAGAGGGGGAGCACTAGACAATGAGGTAAAGAAAGAGGACAAAGGCTTCTTATAGACATGCCATGGCCCTTCCAGATACATGGGTCTTGAAAGGTCTCCGATTGTCTCTGCCATATGGTGGACGGCAAGAGGTACATGGTGAGATCTGCAGTATTTGTTGATAGGGAAAGAAATCCTTTGAATAGGCACAGATTCTTGTATGTCTTCCTGATCTCAGTGAGGAGAGGTTGTAAATAACTTGGTGCAGCTTGCTCTCACCTCTTTGTACTTTTGTGGTGGATACTCCACCTGGAGACTGTCCTGCTGGGCAGAGCATCTTTGCGGATAGAGACCAGGCCTAGAGAGTGTCCTGTTCAAGACATATGAAAGGGGAACCTCATTCAAACTGGCTCCAAGAAGCAGACCTGGAATACACATCCACCGTCTGTGAAAGCAATATAAAGTTCAAGACCCATCCTTGTTATGGTCTCTTCTACCAAAGCGGCAGTACTCCACAGAAGCCTCCAGAACTATAAAGCAGCCACAGGTTATTGTCACACCGACAGCCCACCCCACAGAAATGATTAAACATTTCCTGGAGTCGGATATGAAGAAGGAATTTTTGACTGTCCTATGTGCCAAGATATCCTGCCTCTGAGCGAGGGTAGATGCGCCAACTCTAGAGGAGGAGAGGATCATGAAAGGTACGGTTCTAATGGACACTGACATAGGGTTCATCCAACAGAGACTCAAGCAAGAGCACTTAAGGAACGGCAATGCTGCCAGATTGGGCAGTGCGATCGTCCCGACATACCCTGATCGGCCTGACTGGATTTGGGACAGCTGCTGGGGTGGACTATATGCTCCTTAAATGGACGGTGCGACAGCGACACAGACAGGTGTGTTGCTGGGTCGACCAAAGAGGTACCGCGGGGGAGGGGGGGGGGGGGGGTTGTCTTGCTAAAAAACTAATCTTCAGGCGAGCGGCCGGTGTGCCCTGGAAGAATCACCAAGTACTCACCCGAGGGCTAGAGCAAGCAGAGATCTGCACCAGTCACCTTGAAAAGGACTACCGCCAGAGGCCTCTGCTCCTGCTGTAACCTGCAAAGATCCTGCTGCCGTGGAGGGTCAAACATGACCCAGCACTGCAGCCATGGACTGGTGAGAGACTGAGGGGCAAATCTGACCCATAGCTTTCCACTTGAACTTGGTGAGAGATTGATCAGGCCTATGCCTAGGGGACTGAGAGCTAACCTATATAGAGGGAAAGGGGTAGAGAATCAAGCAGCACCCACCATTTTGTCTGATTACCCCAGGGCCTGCTATGAGGGTTGGAGGGCCCAAAAGCATGGAAGGTGGTTGGTACCGTGAGAGCCAGCTGACTAATCAGCAGAGGCCTCTAAAAGCATCAAATCGCACACTCTGGAGTCTGGATTTCAATTTTTATGCATAATTGAATGTTTAGTGACCCATGTTTGTGTCGTAAAAGTACTTGTCTTTTCCTACAAAGAGAAGCCTGTGTCTACTTGCCTATGCTACGGCTGAGATTTAAGTGCAGAAAGGTTTAACTTGGCCCAGTTTGTAGAGCCATTGTAGGCCGGCCCTGAGACAGCAGACCTCAACCCCCACGATTGTGGTCCAGCCGCCCCTTCCTTGAAGCGGCCTCCTGAACGAAGTCTGACAGCCTCTAATTAAAGCAGCCCAAGATGACAGAGAAGAAACAATCTCAAAAGCATTTAAAAAAAAGTTCTGTCGCTACATTAGCAGTGTATATTTTTGGTACTCTTGCTGGTGTGACTAATTGTTCTGGCACTGTTGGCTCTTGTCAGGCAGAGTAACATATCAAGTTGCTTAATTAGAGTTTGATTGTGGATGTTCAACAACATTTCAATAAATAACGCGCACTACATTTTTAAAGAACAGTTTGGGAATGTGTAGCATCAAATTTATTTTCTTGCAGGAAGGTGTGTGTTCCCCCAAAACGCCAATCCGTTGTCTAGGTGCAACAGTCCCATAGATGGAGGCCCTGCAACTGTTACACATCAGCAGAGCAACGCCTCTACCCACAATCTACCTCACAGTCCTGGTGATTCCCAATGCCCATCTTGAAGACCTTGGACCTGCAGATTAATTCAGAAGCATGCAACAGTTTGCTACAAAGCTAGCAGTAAACGTCTGTGAGGTCAGTACGACCAACCCTAAGAAGAATCCCTCCACAGAAGGACAATCCACTGTACTGGGCGGCGGCCACCCATTCCTACCCCTCGCCCCCTTTGCCATCAGCATAGGTGCCCACCAACTGGACAAGTAGTACACACTGGAACAAAACCCCACAGCTTCCAATACAAGTGTGATAACCCTCTCAACCATCTTTACGGCCGGCTCTCTTTTCAGGAAGAAAGCCCCTCACATAAAAGCGTAGAACACTCAATAAAATCATTAACACGGCTTCTCCTGTGAGATACTTGGTGCTAGATTAGCCAGCAGCAAATGCCATCCATATTTCATTCACACCTCAATTATAGATGTGCTGCCTCTCAAAGAAACCAAAGGCAGAGAGAAAGAAAAAAAAATAGCCCACAACAACTAAAAGATGATAAAAACCAAGCTTCATAAAACTGGAGTATTCCTAAAACCATAGTATTTTACAGTAAAGGCAGTTTGTGTTCTGGTATTTAAATGTATTCACATGCATTTAATTGAGAGGGTTTTGTGTAGCTCGTGGTAGACTTAAGTGTGTCAGAAACCTTCACTTCTGCAGATCAGAACGAGGAGAGATGTACTGTACCCAAGCAGAGCATAAAGACGTACAAGTTACGCATTTAGTCACCTTGGATATGATGCATCCTTCGTACACAAGATAATAAAATGAACTCGCATTAATATAAAGGTAATCGTGACAATTGTCAGTTTATATGAGGAATCAAAAGAGGCTTCAATTTAGCGTCCAATGCCATGAGAAAGTACTTTGCAGCCCTGTCTGAGGATGGAAGGGGGTGTAGGATTAATTCTTGAGGCGTTATGTCAACTGCTGGCAGGGTTTCTGGAAAAGTTAGGTTTTCAGGATTTAAAAAATTAGCATGATGGCAGTGTCTCGATTTTAAAAGATACATCCTGCTTCTGTGGGAAGCCATTCTGAAATCAAAATCACTGATATGTGGTCACATTTTCTTGATCCCACCACTAGTCTGGCCGCAGCACACAAAACATCTCAGATAGGGGCAAGGTACATTTTGGGGGTTCCTATTGCAAGGGATTCCCATAGTCTAGCATTGAGAGTACCAGAGACTGAACGACTGGTTTGTAGCTATACTTTGGAATTACTTTTTTGATACCTCGTAGCAGTACAAGACGGAACTGAGCACACTAGGCCATTGAGTAAATGCATGCCTGTGTTGTCAAAATGAACATGCTTTTACTACATATTTATGTTTAATAAACCAAATTGTATTCATTTTGTACAACATAAAGTAAACATTACAGCAATAGTAGCCAAGTGCATCTGCAGGAGGACATACAAAGGCAATGTCAGAGTGCAAATCATTCCAGTCCATGATTCCGCCATCTGCCCCATATTTTCCTGCATTTGTGTGGGTAGTCCTGGGCTTTGTAGATTGGTGCTTCCATCTTTACGCACCAGTCCACTGCCCTCTGCCAAGTACTGATCCAGGAGGGTCCTACAGAGATCCACCTGAACAATTTGTCGTTTGGCAATCAGGGTGCCCAGCCCCACCAGGGATCTGTCCCTTCTGCTCCCCCCTAGGTCTTCCATCAGGCCAAGAAAAGCAATTCATGGTGTGGTGTCAATAGTGTGCTCCAACACTCATGAGAGGGTTCAAAACACTGACACCCCGTGGGGGTAAGCAGCGGAAAGGATTATCACACATGGAAAAAATCTGCTTTCTCCTGGTCACACCTCGTGCATGCAGGCAAGGGCCTCTTACGGGACATCCACGGCGACGTCAGGTGAGTGGTGCGCATGTACTTAAACTGAATTAGATGCAGCCTAGAGGAGATTGCCAATTCCCTGGGTGCCATAAGGGCCTGTTTCCATTCGCTGTCTCCCAGGGAGCCCACCCAAAACTCACACCTGGCCCACTCTGGGGCAAAAAAATCAGGAGAGTTAACTAGCGATTTGTAGATATACCTCTTTATCCTAGTGGGCCCATAAGTGGTTTAGCTTCTAGTAGGCTGAATTCACGCATGCCGTTGTGTGGGTCAGTGTAGCAAGTAGAGCGTGGGTGTAAGAATTGATCAATTGAGATTAGTGAAGGTAAAAGCCTGCCTTCAATTGTGGAAAAGTCCGCAGGCGGAAACCCTACCACATGTCAACAAGGGCAGAGATCCCAATGAGATTCCATCTACTGAAACCCTGCAGATCAGTCACTTATACCAGCCATTTTTCCCTCTGAAGGGGCATTTGCTGGGTAAGTTTCCTGTCCCACCCGGTCCTGCGTAGAGCAGCCCTCCATGTAAGTAGTACCATCAGTCAGAGGTCTGGCAGAGATTTCAGTATCGTAGCACATACAAAATGGCTGCTATGGACCCGCAATCTGCATGAAACATCTTTACCCTGAAATTTGGATCAGCTTATCCTCCCTGAAGCCAGTAGTTGGTGACAATTAGCAGTGAGGCCCAGTAGTAAAGACGTATGTCGGCGGTTGCCAAGTTTACGTCAAAGGTAGATTGCACGCATTTCCCTAAGGCTACTCATGGAACTCTATAGGCCCATAGGAAGGCTATTATCTGCTTTGGTACCGCCTTTAACCATTCTCTGTGAATCACATAGGGGAAGTTTTGGAAAACACATAGTAGCCTCAGTAGGATCATCATTTAAAACATTGCCACCTCCCAAGGATATGGAGGGCATTCGGTCCCATCGATCGAGATACGGCAACCAGGGGAGTGAGGTTAAGGGAGTAGGAGAGTTCGGGGAGCAGGGCGATCTGTATTCCCAGGTATAGAAAGCTCAGCGTGTGAGATCCCTTCTCTGATTTACCGACTCAAACAGCCAGAGGGACCAACAGTGACTTGGCCCAGTTAACCTGCAGGCCCGAAGCCTGCCCGTACAAGTCCAGAATCTCAATAGCTGTGGTCCTGACACCTCCAGGCAGACCACAAACAGCAAGACATCGTCTACGTATAAGGCGATGCAGTCCTTTACCCCGGCATCCCACTGGAATCCCCACACCTGTGCATTGCATCAAACCCAGGCCGCATGGGGCTGCATCAACAGCGCAAAAAGCAAAGGGCACAGCAGGCCCATCTGCAGCATGTCCCTCCGTATAAAGAAAAAGAATGTGACAGAACCCAACTGACCCACACATGCACCCTAGGAGTCATATGCCCCTTTGACGCAAGAAATGAAGCATGTCCAAAATAAAACTGTCAACGTGTCTCAGAGGAGAAGACAGTCTAGAATGTCGAAGTCTTTGAGGTCGACAAGGAAAAAGGCACCAGGGCCTGATAAGAGATGCCGGTATGCCACCACCGAATGCTGCCTATGGATACAGTGTCTTGTACTTTGTTGGGGCATAAAGCCACATTGATGAGGATGAATCAGTGTCGATATGACCCATAAAGTCTATTGACCAGGATCCTGGCATCTAGTTTAAGTTTGCCATCGATAACTGAAATCAGGCAATATGAGGCAGGTTTCTCGCTCTCTCTTCGCCCTGCGAATCCTGTTCAAGATGAGTTATCTGGGATTCAAGCCCTGTCACAGGTAGCAGACCCTGGCAGTCTCTAGCTCGGAGAAATGATAGTGCCACCCTCCGCATGCAAGCCTTTCCTGCCGTCTAGAGGGTCCATGGCAAGTTTATCGTTCCTTCGTGGACCCCAGCTCCAAGGAGTCTAGCTTATGTTAAATAATGTTGCACCATAATGTCTACCCACCTTTAAGTGTTAAGCCTCCAAACCAAGCAATCAGCAGTATGGGTCTTCCCCTGCATGGAGCTCCACAGGTGAGTGGTCTGAGATCCTCAGTGGGGCCACATATAAATGTGAATCGTATGGGCTAGGTCTGCGGCGGGCAGGAGCAGCATGGCAATGAATGGCCTGGTCTTGTCTGCTGTGAATTTATGTGTGCATTCCCTCTCCTGTGGGTGCCAGATTTGCAGTGCGTTGCACAGGCCTAGATCCCTAGGCTGCCAAACATAATGCAGTAACAGGAGTCATGGAGCAATTACACAAATGCAACATCACCATATTACAGTTTCCTCCTAGAATCATGTAGCCATGTGGGAGTTGCAGCATCACCACCCTCAAGGTATCTAGCATTGGCCCAATCAGTTATGGTGTTACAGGAGGCTGGGGCGACGAAGATGGGAATCTCTACAGGGACACAGAATTGCTCCCCCTTGTGGAGCTCCGTGAGGAGTTTGACCTACCTAGCGGACATTTCTTACTGGCTAGAGCACTCACGACAGCAATACGCAAACACTGGTGTTCGGGAACTACTGAACCCACGTCACAGCAGAGCTCCTATTTTATGGCTCTCTCTGCAGGCACCTATACAGAGCACTACATGCAGATCAGCAACGCCTGTTGAACAAATTACGCTCTCAGTTGGAGGCAGATTTGGGCACCCCGATTGCAGCAAAGGACAACGTATTAGCCAGGGTACCCCAAGGTTTACAGAAATGCGCCCTTCAAGCTCAGTTATGTCCTACACAAGTCGTATCCGACCTCAGAGCGCATAAGCAGATACTTTCAAATAGCTGATGCGGCCTGTCCTCGATGCGGAGAAGAGGGGTCACACACACTGCATAGGTTTTAGGCCTGCCCGGGACTACATGGGTATTGGGAAGGGGTCTTACATGCGGATTTCAGTTCGGTATTAAACTTGTATAATTTTCTTGCCTTGATTCTCTATGTGCAGTGAAGTGGCTATGGAGCCGACCTGTCCACGACCAATTTAATGATACGCTGCAGAATATACAAAACCAATCAAATCTTTTTACAAAAAAAAAAAAATTGTGGTACTACGTAAATACTAAGGATATTGTAGTAGAACAGCCCTGCAAACAACTCTCCCACTACTATATATCTGTATTGTATGTCAGTTTCTGTGTAAGGGATTACCATCGGTATGCGTTTATGTATAACAATTACACCCCCCCTCCCCTATCAACACCTTGGTACACCTTCTCATACCTGTTCCCGGCCAAGAGGGCACATTTAGTGCCCATTAAATAGGTCTCCTGCAGGAGGAGGACTTCAGGTATGTGGCACTTAGCCAAGCCTAGGACTGCTCCCTGTTTAATATTGTCGTTTAGGCCGTTGACATTTCAGGTCATGAAAATAACCTCGCCAAGGGGATATTGGGACGGTTTGGGGATACAGTGATGTGGCCAAGTCCCCGGCTCTCTGGGTTGGACTAGTGCACTGGAGCTGTGTTACAGACTGGCTGTGATATTCATCATTGAATGCTGAAAATGGCCAACAGGGCCAAGCACCCGCCTAAAAAGTACTCCCCAATATCCCTGTCCCCCACACTTCCTTCCCAGAAGCATATGTTGCCCCAATATTGAAAACAACAAACGTAACATACAAAAGCAGGCTGTATAAAACAGGCTGGTCCCCCAAAAGCAAGAAAAATATATGGGAATAGGCCTTTACAATGCAGGCTGAGCCACGTGTGCAGTTTCCCCACAAGCGTAACTGTACTTGTCTGAACCACGCATCTACCTTAACAATGCATATGCATGGTTAAGGCATATAGCGCTCTAGTGTTCAGATGGGTGGGAACAGGAAGCTCCGGATGCGGACTGGTAAGTGGGTCTGGGGCCTGGTTGGGGGGGTAGTTTTTAGAACAGGGCGGTTTAAGGGCTCAGGGTGGGGGTCTTTAGGGGTGGGTTCAGTTTTATGGATCAAGTCGGGGGTAGGGGTAGTTTTTGGAAGAGGGCAGGATAGTTTTAAGGGGTGGGGTTTGGGGGGAGTTTTATGGGGTGGTTAGTTTTAGGGCTCAGGGTGGGTGTACAGATAGTTTTTGGAAGGGGGCAATGTTATTAGGGCTCAGGATAGTTTATTTATTGGGAGCAGGGTTTTAGGCCTCAGGGCAGTGGTAAGGGTAGTTTTAAGGACAGCGCAGGGGCACATTTTAGGGCTCATAGTGGGGGGGGGGGGGGATTGGTAGGGGCAAGGTTTTAGGCTGCATGGGACGGCGAAGGGTTAGTTTTGACGGCAGTGTTGGGTGTTATGCCTCAAGGCAGGAGGCGAGGTAGAGGGTTAGGATTTTAGGGCTTAGAGAGGAGGTCTGGGTAGTGGTAATCTTGAACGTGCATATCCCTTAACCAATCATGTCTTTACCACGAAATTGCGTGGTAAAGGCATGCGCTGTAAATGAATGCGTGGTTTAGATGCATTCGAGGTTAGGATGGCGTTGTAGAAGCACACGTGGTTTAGCGATGCATGTCTCTGTCATAGAACCAAACTATACAGGAAGATGCATGTTGCGGTCAAGGCTGTATGTGTGCCACCCTCCAATACATTAGACAAGTAACTGTAAATCTTGGCTTGGCATCATTCTAGTCTGTCACAGAGTCTCCCTGGATTCTAGGGATGGCTTTGAGATGGGTTCAGTCATATTTGACTAATAGACAGCAGGCAGTGGCTCTCCCCCCTTTTCAATCAGACTTTGTGGACATTGGGCATGGGGTTCCTCAGGGATCCTCTATCAGCCCTATGTTATTTAATGCTTATATGAGGCCGCTGATAGGTTAATAAACTATGCTGATGACACCCAGCTCATCCTGTTCCTGGAAGGGGGACCGTGCATTGGATAACTTCCACGCCTGTATGCGGGAAATGGTTAATTGGTTGAGAGACAACTCCCTGCAATTCAACAATGATAAAACTGAAATCCTGCACTGTGGAGTAGGTAGAGTACCATCGGCTCTTCCAACTAATTTTTGGCCTATACCCACGGATGCCCCTTTGGTACCAGTGAGAACGGTGCAAAATTTGAGGGTCAGCTTTAATGACAAGCTGAATTTAGAGTCACATGTCAACAAGCTGGTGGGGAGCTGCTAGTCTTCGAAAATTGCGGAAGGTGTTGCCAGTGCTTCCGGCACAGGCCAGAGCCTCAGTGGTTAGGAGTGTCATCTTGAGCCGCATGGACTACTGGAACGCTCTGCTACTGGAGTCTGAGATATTTGCCCGATAGGCTCCAGGGAATCCAGGCGGCAGTAGCTAAACTCGCACTAATAAGACCACGTTGATCATCTTCATCACTGGCGTTGGCTGAGTTGCACTGGCTCCCGGTGGCTCAAAGGGTACAGTTTAAGTGTCTGTGCATTGTGTTTAAGGCCCTACATGGAATGGGGCCAAAACCATTACAAATTAGGTTTGGATGGTATGCCCCCACACGCAGCTTTCGCTCCTCCTCAGCCAATTATACCTAAAATAAAGAAAGTAACCATGGGAGAAAGAGCGTTTAGCGTATCAGCCGCGCGCCTCTGGAATAGCCTTCCCTATGAACTGCGACAGATCCAGGATCTGCTGCCGTTTCGCAAAAAATTCAAGACCTGGCTCTTTTCCAGAGTATAATCCTTTCAGTATGACCCTTCAGCTTTTTTTCTGTTGGTAACATCTGTGTATCACAGCACCAGGATGCCCGTAGGGTTACAGAGCGCTTTATAAGTGTTCATACAATACAATACAATTCTCTCGGGACGTGGGTCCTTCAAAATTAACTCACAACGGTCTTGTGTTGTAGTGGGTTGGCCCCAAGGTGCCACCTGCTGGGGGTGTTCTGAACACTGTCGGAGGCAGAGGATTCAGAGAGCCCCACTGTCTGATGGAGCCATGCCGCTAAGGCATTGTGAGCTCATTCATTTATAAAGCATGGGTAGTAGAACTGCTTCACCAGGCCCATCATTTTAGCTAGTGCTCCAGGAAGGTTTCCAGGGATGTCCCTTCAGCCCCTTCCAGGTAGTCCAGGAATCGTAGGTTGCTTCTGCAGGCCCAATTTACAATGTCTTTAACGCGGTGAAGAGGCATTGGACAGGTGACTGACTTTTGCCTTGAGGGCGGACAGAGTCCTCCAGTTCTGATATTCGTCCATAGACTCCAGTGACTCTCTCCACCACGTTTCGCAAATCTGATCTATGAAGGGCCATGTCTACCCCTCTTCACCTATCTTGCTCTCCAATGCGGTTCTTGAGGCTTGGATAACCTGCAGAATCTCTGATGCACCAGTTAGTTTAGCTTGCAGAACAGCAGGCCCTCATCCTTGGGGTTTTTAGCATTCTGGGGCAGGGGGTGCCGCAAACCTGTCTATATGGAATAACTTAAACCCCATGATGAGCTGCAACCCCTTGCGTCTTCCTGTGCAGCGCGTGAAGCGTTGGGAATCACACACTAGTAGGTTCACGATAAGTGGAGATGCAGTTAGTAACCTGAGGGTGTGGTTTGCTGCTCTGACCCACTTGCCTCGCATTCTGTAGAATCATTCAACCTTTCAGCTCCTTTGGTGATCATCTCCCTAGTATGCCATTGATCAGATAGGGCTCTGCAGATCCCTTCTCCACCTCCTCGTGATTGGGGAGAAGTCACTTCTAGGCTCTGTTAACTATGCTCAGTAGTAGCTTACGGATTGGGTCCCCTGTGTCACATGCTACTTCATGGGGTACATATCTGCTCACCTCCATCGGTCCACATTGCCGGTGGGCGCACTCCAACCTGTCCCCAGGCTGAGCCCAGGCTCCTGCGTGGTTCTGGCGGGGGGCCCGCAATCAGGGCCGCCTGTCCAGAGGTCAGAGAGGCCACAGGGGAACCACCCTGCCTCCACCCATCTCCGCCAGGCCCACTCCTCACCTCTATCTTCTCTACGCTCATGTCGCTACCCCCTCACAACTACTCCTGCTATTGGGGCCTCCTCCAGGGCCGAGTGGTACGCAACAGCCCACAAACGCAAGATGACTGACTGTCGGTATGGTGCAGTCTTGAGGCCCCAGGAACAAGGAAGAGCAGCCTTTCTTGCCCCCACCGACACCAGTCCTTTCCTTTGCGGGGGTCACCGGCACCAGGAGTCTGGGCGGGCAACAGGTCCTGCACCGCCTCACCAGCACTATACGTTCCCTAGAGGCCCATGTGGGGACATCCCAGCATGGGGGATAACACCCAGGCAAGCATATGTTGGGGAGGGCAATACTGCTGCTCTTCAAGGTTCCTCCAGCCCCGTTCCTCTGTGTAGCTGCATCACAGTCAGCCGCACTGTCGCGGGCTCACCCAGATCACGAATACGGCTGCGCGGTCCCCAGCTTCAGGACTGATCCCAGCCGGTGGGTCCAGGGAACAGCTAGTCCTAGACCCTCTGCTGGAACCTGAGCCGGCAGAAACCGGGATGATCGTCGATGCCAGCAACGGGGGACCGGGAGCTTACAGAGCTGCATTCGACCATGCCCCATAGTACATATTTATTAAACACAAGTGGCTCTTAATCCTGAAGGTATTCAAGCACTTTGAATATTCATGCTCATGTAAACCATGTTTTCCACAGTACTTTAAGCTGCCTCACACTGCACACCAATAATCAGAGAACTGATTTTTGATTTAATGGGGAAGTTAAGTTATTTCAGCAAAAAAAAATTAAATCCATCTATTTTATTATAGGATCACAAGCAAGAGAAATAAAAAAAAGTTTTAGCTCAACCCTTACGTATAAGCCCCATAAGATGATGAAAGGAGTTGCTAATTTGGATTGAAGGTTAAATAGAAAAGAACAGGACTGGGCTGTGTGTTATGTTAAAAATGTATAAAGCGCCTGGTTACTCAAATACGGAGTGTCCCTGAGCTAGGTTTTCTCCTAATAGCAATCAGTTCAATCTGTTCAGAGAGCCAGCCATGGCAGTTAGATAACCACTAACTGCCTGAACAATCAAGTCTTTAAAATTTCTACGAAACAGTTTCTAAAGGTTGCAGTCGAAGGTCCAAAGGGAGAAGGTTCCATAACTTTGTCTCGAGAAGACTGAAAGAGCGGCCACCCAAATGAACTCTAAGCGTTTTGGGTATCATAATTCCAGAGGATCTAAGGCAGCGATTTGGCAGGTAAAGTTTGATATGGGGGAAGCAGAAATCGAGGACCTTTCAAATTTACGATTCTGTGACAAAAGCATAAGGCTTTAGAAGCCACTCTGGCCTGAAGAGGAAGCCAATGAAGCTTAGCAAGGGCAGGGCCCAAAGAAGAATGCCTAGGAATATTCCGCTGCTAAAACAGTTGATGGACAGAATGCAGAACAATGTCATACATTCACCCCAGTACAGAGATCTGGGCCTAAATCCATCGTTTTTTTTGCTCACCATGCCATTCCAGTTTGAACCCAGCCATACGCAATTCAGTCTTGACCCTGTGCCTCATGGGAACAGTCCAGCCTGAACTGCCAAGCCAGGTCCTCCCTGGACTGGAACCAAGCATCCTAGGACCTGTTTCGGGGGTTTCACCCCTCTTCAGCCAGGATAGCTTGATTCCGCAGCATAAGAGTTGCAGTGTTTGCACCCGCTGCAACATTCTTATTCTGCCTTTAGAAGCTCCAAGATAACGAACATTACAGTAGTCAGGCGAGACACTTCAAGCACCTGGTTAACTGTTTTCTTAGTCAAATCTGGCAAAAGCTCTAAGATTTTATTAAGCATCTTCAAGATGATGAAACTGGAGCCAGCCAGAGTAGACATTTGGTAATCGAAGGACAGTGCCGAGTCAAACCACGCCCCAAGATTTTTTATTTTTGGTTTAGGAACAGGAACCGACCCCAATTCAGAAGGCCACCATATAGAGGACCAGATAGACGGTTGCTTTCCAACCACAAGGACCTCAGTCTTTCCAGGGTTTAGTCTGAGGTAGAGGTAGTCCATCCATTTTGCCAGGTCCACCAGGCACAATTTAAACTTGGACTAACTGTAGAACCATGCTACAAGCAAAAACATTCCACATTATTTCATTAGACTTACCATGCCATTAGTCTGCATAGCCATGGAACGCATAGTGACAAATTGCTTAAGACCAGTTTTCCATGGCTTCTATTATTAGAAAATAATCTGTGAAACAGATGTCTGCATTTGTGTAAAAAAAAAAAAAGTGAAGCCTCATTTGTCGGCCACCTGAAAATCAAAATTACATGAATGACAATATGAAGTGGAACAAGTAAGTCTTACTAACTAATTTGCACATATCGTACCCACGATCTACTTACTGCACCTTCAAGCTCACAACTGATTACTGCAAGTTGGTCTGGTTTACAATCACTGTGCTCTGCTCTTCTGAGAGACAGAGACCCACACAGCATACAATTAAATTTTAGAAGCAATAAACGTCTTCCATAACCCTTCATTTGTATTTTCCACAGTGATTTACATCCTCAGCGAGTTAGCGCCCTACAAATTCCTGCAGATGATTGAAAAATGAAAAACAGCACTCCATTCATGCGTGAACCGTGCTTTTTCATACAGCTTGTGACTGAGGCACATGTCCAGAGGGGCACAGTAATGCCCGCCGACACTAAAAGGTATTATGAAGAATACATCTTTCCCCGGGTGCAACTCTCTTCACAGACGCTTACCCAGGCCAAACAGCACAACAAGCAACAGGCACCACTTAGGAATAGAGGCCTAGAGAGTGGCATACAAATAGGTCAACATACAACCAAGCGCTGCATGTAGAACAATAGATAGTTAACCCCTTCCACGGACGTCAAATTCCACTAATTAATTTGCCCGCACTGGCGGGGAATTTGCCGCGCCTGGGCGGAGCGGCAGCGGTCGGACGGCTCCCGGCCGTCATGAGCACACGACTACCATGACTCATGACGGCCGGGAGCCGTCCTGAGCATGGATGTGGTTAATATAGTAGGGTGATATATGATGTATACCGTGATGCACTGTTTTAATGTCTCAACTTTGAGAGTAGGGGTTAATGTGTTATTTCCCTTGTTATATCAATGTTAAGTTGTAAATTGTTTCATCATCTACTCGCTACGACAACACAATCATTATCGCAATGTTGATTAAGAGTCTGATGCTTAATTGAAACCAGCTGTGTTGTAAATCTGCGCAGGAAACTGGAGTCAAAACTGAATTGTGATACTAATGCATAATCTGATCCGAACTACAATTATGAAAAATCAATAAACAAATTTAAACAAAAAAATGAGGAATACATCTTTCCCAAACTACACATTAAAGCATAACATGCAGTGCCATGACAGAGTAAAACACTATGCAACTTTTCTTGTATGGTCTAGATTCACATCTACCCTAGACAAAGCTGTGTCTAATGCTAGTCAGGTTGGTGCTTGAGAACTTGTCAATCTTCCTATAACCATTAACATATTTTAATCTTTTTAACGCTTACCTGCCTCATTGTTGATTTTATTTGCTGAATTGCACAATAACTTGTTGACTTTGCACTCTGGTCACGTTTAGGGCCGGGTCAGTACGCGGCCGGAAGGGGGAATTATCTACTCATTACCGCCATTTTAAATCACTGCTAGGGGTTAGCGCTCTAGTGCTCCAACAGACTCCGGCATAAATCTCACGCTGGCGCGAACGCGCAGCGCTACCACCCTAGACGAAGCTGTGTCTAATGCTCGTCAGGTTGGTGCTTGAGAACTTGCCGATCTTCCTATAACCGTTTTTTACATATTTTAATCTTTTTAAGGCTTACCTGCCTCATTGTTGATTTTATTTGCTGATTTGCACAATAACTTGTTGACTTTGCACTCTGGTCACGTTTAGGGCCGGGTCAGTACGCGGCCGGAAGGGGGAATTATCTACTCCAGTGTTTCCCAAACTGGGGTCCGTGGACCCCCAGGGGTCCGTGACACATTCCCAGGGGTCCGCAGGCAGCAATTTTAAAAGCACTGCAAAGTATCTTGTATAATTAGCAGTTTTCAAACAACAATAAAAGTGTCAAGATAACACCAGTGATTAATGTACCTGCTGGATAGAGATGAGTTTTGTCCAGTAGCAGCTTTGACTTATCTAATGTAACACAGAGGATTAATATGCCGACTGCAAAGAACTTGTACCATGCATTTTAAAAAACAGTATTTTATGTGCATAGGTCAGTGGATTACTGCTTTTTTCACAGAGATTATTTTGTTACTGTGAAGTTCATAAGTGACAATCGTAATCTAGTGACCTATAAAATGTTAAAGAGCTGCTTGCAAACTGCAAGGTACAAGTTAGTGACATGTTTTTTCCCCAGTCTTTCATTATCTGAAATGCTGGTTGCTGCTAAAAAGGTTTATTTGGGTGGAAATACATTTTTATTGTTACAGTCAATGCTAACCACTGTGTTAGGTTCTGAATCCTGAGTTTGTGCTTCTCCAGACCGAGCACTCTTTAAAAATGTCTACCAGTATTAATGGCTCTACCAGTATGAATGGCATGTGAATTCTACACCTTGTAGTCCCCTTTGCCTTGCGTGACATTTTCTATACACTGATTTTACACATATGATTCACTGTCTCTATATGTGTGAGATGTAAAGTGCTCCGATGTCCTACAATGGTATGAGAGATGCTAAAAAAATAATAATACATGTGACAGAGGGGCTATGGAGAAATGAAAGGCATTGTTGTAGGGTGATAGTGGGGGAATCATTGAAGAACCCCCAAAAAGATTGTTGTATTCTGGTGCATAGTAAGGACTTAATTTACTTTTCATTAAAAGCTAATACAATTCGATATGTAATGATAAATCTGTTGTAGACTGCACCATTGTTTCCTACATTTTTCTCCTGGGGGAGAGCATCCCAAAGCCCCCTTGGTAGTGGTCAGGCTCACTGCACTTGGTGTGCACTATATGGGGACTGGTCTGAAAACATTTGCCAGGGCTGCTTTGGGTTTCCAGTCTGGCCCTGGCAGGAGCAGGAGCCTCGTAATGCGAAATAAAACCAACCATTTAAAAGTTAGTCACGGAGATGCAGCACCAACCTTCCCATTCATTTTTTGCAAATTCTTTCAATATAGAATACAACAGAAGTGGCGAAGAGTGTCGTTAGCCTCCTTGGCACAACGACACGCTCCTCACTTCACAAACGCAGAGTTGCACCTATATGTACAAGAATATGATGCAGCCCTGCGTTTCCCCTATGCTCGCGCTACACTTAACCTTGTAGCGCCAACGCAGGCACCCTTGCACCATAGTGCAAGGGTGTCAGCGTGCGGGGGAAGATTGTTTATGTACAGTAAGGTACCCCTTCCTGCACAAACAATTTTGAAATGCCGTTTTGTCACGTCTATATGTGCTGCTTAATGCAGCACACATGGAAGTTACAAACTGTCATTTTTAAAAAAGATTGTTTATGTGCAGGAAGGGTCACCTTCCTGAACATAAACATTTCAAGGCGTTTTGCAAAAACGAGGAGAAATAAAGCATTTCTCCACGTTTTGCCAAGTTAAGACCAGGTTTTCCCTGTTCTTATTTTTGGCGCTGCCTCTCATTTACGCTGCCCTTGTTTATAGGGGGCAGTGTCAAAATCAATGGGTGATGCTGTGGAACGCCCACCGCAACACTCACTGCCCACCCCTTTCACGCTAAGCATTGGGTGAAAGATGGTCTTGTTTACAAGGCAGCGTTAAGCCACGTTAAGTGGCTTAACGCTGCCTTGTAAATAAGGCGAAGCCCCTATCGCCACCGGAACGTCGCATAAGTGACGTTCTCATGGAGATAGGGGCTTGTAAATATGCCCCTAAAATCCTTAGTAATTTGAGTATTTGTTTTGTGTGCACACGTGTTTATTTTTTTCGAATTACTGTTTTAATGTTTGAAATTTAAATCCTACAAATTGCTTGGGGGTCCCCGGCTTCCAGTGGTGACTCAATGGGGGTCCTCAGGAGTCAAAAGTTTGGGAACCACTGATCTACTCATTACCGCCATTTTAAATCACTGCTAGCGGTTAGCGCTCTAGTGCTCCGACACACTCCGGCATAAATCTCACGCTTGCGCGAATGCGCAGCGGACACGCCGCCAGCGCTCCGAAGGCGCGCTAAAGGCAAGCCCATCTGCGCCCGTCCGCGCCAAGTCCGGGCATAGGGCCACTTCCCTTGATTCTCTCCCATCTACCATTAGAAGATATTCCAGGGAGGAAATGCTGAGCTGGGATCCGAAGGGGGGGTAAGGCTAACTGCCCCCGGATTAATCCTGACAGCATTAGTGGTCTGCAGACAGAGCTATGTCAACAATGTGACTACATATGGATTGGGGAAAATGTAGGTACTATGGGTGGCAGACCTGTTCGTGGTAGAACTGCTTCATCTGAGTATAAACCTTTGAAGTGCCTGCTTCTTAACGCAAGGTCACTAACGGAGTATAGAATGTGCTTTATTCATGGAAAATTATAATACTAAATTAGCTCTCATTACGGAGTCCTGGACAAATGAAACATCGGGCCCCGACTTGGTTAATGCCATGCCCCCTGGTTTTAGATGTTATACACTTGACAGACCAACCAAAAAAGGAGGTGGTCTGGCGGTGTTATATCATGAAACCTTAAAGTCTACTTTTACTAAGGCCTCTAACTCGGCCTGTGAGGCAGCATGTATTAACATGCAAATATCAGATCACGATACTTTTAGTGCCATTCTTTTATATCGACCTCCTGGGCCCAAGGGCAAGTTTTTAGATTCTATTGGCACATTATCAGAGGAAGGGCTATGCAACAAATCTCACGGTGTTGGGAGACTTTAATTTTCATCTTGAAGACCTGTCCGACCCGGATAACATCAGCCTACAGCAGATTTGTAGCGGTGGGGATCTTAAACAATTAGTGACAGATCCCACCCACTCGGCAGGCCATACTCTTGATGGGATTTTCTCAAACAACCCCTCCCTTACTTATTCCAAAACAGTCCCTCTTACTTGGACGGATCAGGGGGCGGTTCTCTTTGATCTTGAAGTAACTAATCGCAATTTTTCTAGATCCTTCACGAAGGTGTCCACGATCACTAGGGACTGGAAAAACATTGATAAACAGGAACTGGGGAATCTGTTGGAATCATCACGGCCGGCTCCATCATTTAATGTTGAGTCAGACACAAATGCTTACACGGAATGGATAGATTCTGCCTGTCAGAAACTTGCGCCAGGCAAACAATGTATCCTTAAACGAATAGTGCCATCTGCCCCTTGGTACTCGGAAAATCTTAAAAAACAAAAACTGGAATGTAAAAAATTGGAACGCAAGTGGAGGGAAAGATATGATACTTATGATTAAGAGATCTATAAACTATGCCTCTCCAAATACAAAAAACTGGTTTTTGAAACAAAGAAATTATATTTTGGAGATCAAATCAAGAAGGCGGGACCTTCATCTAAGGTTTTGTTTAGCACAATTGTTAAACTTACCACTCCCGTTAGCCCTAAAACCGAGAGTAGTCCAGAACTTTGTGAAACTCTGGCTGCTTTTTCCTACAAAAGGTAGGAAAGATCTTTTCCTCTATATCTTCTGTAGCTGCAGAAGTTGTTTTAATTCAACCATCTGGCGGTAGCATATATACTCCAACATTAGATTGTTTTATTCCTCCAAACCGATCTGAGGTTTTTAAACTACTTCTTGATATTCGATCCGGCTCCCCTTTGGACCCATGTCCAGTATCTATCTTGCACCAGGTCCCGGAAGTGAGCGTGGAAGTTCTTACTCCACTGTTCGCAGCTATCTGTGACAGTGGCCGTTGGAAAATAGCCTCTACCCTCCCCCTCTTAAAAAAACCCAACCTAGACCCATCTGACCCTTGTAATTATAGGCCTATTTCTCGGCTTCCCTTTCCTGGGAAAATACTTGAGAAGGCCATGAATGGGCAACTCAGTTCCTTCCTTCATGCCAACTCTCTGCTTGATAAGACACAGATTGGCATTCGTGCTGAACACAGCACCGAGTCGGCATTGATTAAATCCACTGAGGAGGTCAGGAAAGCCTTAGATCAGGGAGGTGCCGCCATACTTGTCTTACTGGACCTTTCGGCCGCGTTTGACACGGTCCATCACGTGGTTCTGATGGACCGTTTATCTGCAGCCGGGGTTACAGGCAAGGCTTGGGATCTTCTTAGGTCTTTTCTGCCCAAAAGAACTCAAACAGTAGACCTAGGCAAACACAAATCAAGACCTTTCCCTCTCCCCTGCGGGGTCCCACAAGGGTCCTCACTCAGCCCTACCTTTTTTAACATGTATGTAGCGCCGCTGGCAGCTTTGATTAGATCATTTGGTTTTCAGCTGACCTCATATGCGGACGATACACAAATTGTGTTATCTATTAAAAGGGGGGCTGAAAATGAGATTGGATCCAGTTGTCATAATTGTATGCAGGAGATTTCTGCCTGGATGGCATCGAACTGTTTGAAGCTTAATGCTGACAAAACGGAGGTGATCGTTTTTGGGAACAGCATTAACCTCTGGACTCCAGATTGGTGGCCAGCAGAAATGGGCTCACCCCACTACCTGTGGTTCGAGCTAAGAACCTGGGAGTGATTATCGACTCCAAACTCTCCTTTGGTGACCAAGTTAGCAGGGTTGTCTCCTCCTGTTTTTTCATTTTAAGAACTCTTCGGAAAATTAAATTCCTCCTCCCTGAAGATAGCCTAAAGACAATCGTCACGGCATTTATTCTATCTCGATTGGACTATTGTAATAGTCTTTACATCAATATCCCAGACAGACATTTGGCCAGACTGCAGATTGTACAGAATGCGGCAGCCAGGCTGATCACAGGGACACCTAGATTTGTCTCTGTGAGAATGGGTATCAGGACACTCCATTGACTGCCCGTCAATGCACAGTGCTTTAAACTGAATTCGTTGTTTGTTTCCAAGGCACTCAGTGGAGTTGGTCCTGATTTTCTGAAACATGCCTTTCAGTGGTATGTTCCTGGAAGAGCTCTGCGCTCGGCTAAGGCTAATTTAGTTACCCTCCCCCGCTTTAAAAAAACTAACTGGGGAGGTAGGAGTTTGCCATTGCGCTGCTAAGGCTTGGAAAGGTTTGCCTCCTAAACTCAGGAAGATCACAGAGCTTCTTTCTTTTAGGAAAGAATTGAAAACATGGCTATTTATCTAAACTTTCCTTATCAGCATTATCACAGACTAATCTCAGGTGGATAGCTTACATCGCCAGGACATCTCTGGGTAACAGAGCGCTATAGAAGTCTTTAACATAACATATTACAAAACACTTTGGTAGAACACTGAAAAAATAACGTCACCTGGGATATGGATACTCTGAGGGACCAGAACACCTATACAAAGTTACTATCATAGTGCTGTGGGAGCCTAACCCCAATAATTTACTGAGCTCCAATAACCTAGATATCCTGATTTGTGCCTCTCTCAGTTCAGCTCCAGGTTCCTGTTCAACTAGATGCACCACTCCCCCAACACTAAACCTACTAATTAGCATAGTAGAAAATCAGAAACTGGGACCAATCAATAACCGAGTTCTAGATCAAAATAAGTTTAAATGGTTGATTAAAGAATTCTGAATATAAGCGATACAGAAAAATGCAATAAAATGCCATGAAGACTCAGAGGGAATTTGCTCTCCAAGAATAGAGATTTAATTAGCAAGGACAGTCAATGAGAATATTAGACTGTTTGCGTGGTGGGTCTGGTATAATACCCTGCACTAAAGATTGTGTGACCCATCAGTCATCCCTAGTGCCATGTGAACAGTGCAGGCAGCTGCATCGGAAAGAGGTGCAGGAATAAGAACAAATCCATTAACAAGAACCCAACAGTCCATGTTTGTGTGTGTAAGGGTTCATGTGGGTATGGGGTTGGTGTGATTTACACCAGTAATGGTTACATCAAGTAATTCTTTTGAGAGTTCCATAAGGTATCAGAAGATAGCTTTGTGTTCCAAGAAGACTAGTGTAAAATATATTAGAAAACTTTCAAAGAAATAACCAAGACCGCCCCACCCCAACAAGAGGCATTATGAGTCAATGTTAGGTTACATTACGAAAACATTGCACACATGTAAATCCAAGGGTTTCTTGGCGCTATGACAACCAGGAGGGAGAGGAGAAAGGGCTTAGGATAATCAAAAGCTTGCTTAAGCAGCCAGGCCTTCAAAAACTTCCTAACCTTAGGACATTAGGTTCCAACCTGATCAAGGAAAGAGGGAGAGAGTTCTATTAGATGTGGGCCATGACAGAGAAACTCTGCCCCCCACTTTGTCGCTTGCCCCGAGGGATCCTCAACTGGTTGGCAAGAGAGGATCTGAGAGGTCGAGGAGAAACATACCGCTATGAAGGCTGAAGCCTGGTCATGTTTGGATTTGTAAAAAAAATACAAGCCTTTTAAAAAAGAGCTCTCTGTTTGCCAAGGGATCAAGTGAAGCATCATTAGAGCAGGAGAGATAAGCGCATGTCTATGCAATTTACATATTAACCTCGCTTCTGTATTTGAATGTTTTGCAATTAGTGTAAAGAAGTCGCAAGTTGCAGGGAGACCCAAATACATGGAGGTTGCATAGTCCAAGCGGGACACAATTACCAATACAGCAGCCACTTTCAGAGCCTCGGGTTACAGAAGAGGAGCGACCTTCCTAATGGATTTCAATAGGCCAAAGCACTTTGCCTTGAACTGGGGGATCATGGACAGTTAATGATCTACCCTGAATCCCAGGCTCTTAGCAGAGCCGCTGCAACAGGAAATGCACCTAGCTCAGAGGGCCAATATGTGTTGGCCCAAAAATCTCTCCAGTGATTAAGAACCAGCTCAGTCTGGTCAGCATTTAAATTGAGGGGCTTATTAAAATACAGAATATATTAAAATAGTTAGTAAAATAAGTAGGCGATGAAAGTGCAGAAATGTATCTAAGCAAGAGGGAAAAACCAGCAACCTTCCCTTGAGCATGGCCACAATGAAAACACAGAAAGCCTACCAGAATTTCAAATCAACAACTAAAGAGTACAATCTAAACATGGTTATAACTATAGATCTAAACTTCAAAATGAGATTTTAAGACTCTGCAGTGCTATCTGTGACTAGAAGAAAATACATTACTTAAACAGGTATCGCCTGCTAAGGATGTAATAGGTTGTATTCTGGGTCATGGTTTTGTAAAAATGCAATTGCGGTGTGAAGATCCGTATTATTTTCCTTGAGACTCCCATATGTAAATTAAGGTTTATTATAATTTGCTCTGCTTCTCCGGTCGTTTCAATAAAAGGGCAAGTATAGAGAGAATAACCGCAAGGCTGAAAAAAAAGTAGGTCTTGGTTTATTTATATATACAAGATATGACAGTTAACTTGAGATCTGTACCAAACTTATGGTAGCAGTACCTTTTTGTTTACAAAACGAAGCATTGTCCCTAAATAAAAAAAGAAAGCTGCATACTTTCTTTTTGTGCTATGGTAATTTTATGTAATTTTGCAGTTTATTTTGAGATTATGATGTTCTGTTGGATTGCAAGGGATAAGGAATCTTGCTTAGCACTAATCACAACAAAGCAAAGCACTATGTTACATCCCACTGAGTACATGTAGAGGTTAACAGAGGGACAAGCAGACCATGACTTGGTCCCCAATACATCCCCTGCTGGTCATGTTTCCCAATTACTCCACTGGGTCACCTTTAAAATGCCTTCCAAAAAGACCCTCTTTAGGGGTTGAAGACCATAGTCTGATCTCTAAATGGATTGTCTTAGTATTTTTTTTTTATGTGCCCCAAATCTATTCCCTGTATCACACTGGAATGAGGAATAACATGTTCCACTTTCAAATAATAAATTTCGATCTTTTGGGCCAACCCTCTGTGCAGCTCTTTCGGATGCAGTCAACTGCTACCCAATTTTATTTACATTTTTTAATTGATCTTTGAGATTTCGTTCAGGGTACATACAGCAGTACGGCTCAGCAGAGCACTGATTCATACAATATTAACATAAGTACATCCATTGTGGGAAAGGAGTCCGAGCTTCAGTAAGCCATGGAATCTGATGCACTTTATATATGCGCTGTATTGTCAACCACTACTGTCTCAGCTCATTTCCACCAAGCACTCAATAGCATTTCCTTTGATAGAAACAACGTACAACAGGTACCAAAAAAAGACATACAAAATCTATAAAACTAAGCTGCAATTGTGGACAAGCAGTAGTAGTGTTAAAGACTTGGGCCCCCAGGTAGTGCTAGGGGGACGGGCAGAGCGGGCGACCTCTCCACAACACCGGTCATACACACCCATCATGATGGCTCTCCCCGCTACTCCGAGCAGGGGCGACTGCACAGTAGCAGCCCAGCCACGTGTCCATGTCCCTTCCTTGTTCCCATCTAAAAGTACTTCCCTGCATAATCATGGCTCCACATTTGTCTCCCCGGGATCATTAACCAGGGTGACATGCATTGAATCATCCCCCAGTGGCTCTTTGCTTACTAGGCTTCCAGCATGTCTCTTCGTAAGTCTAGGTCTCGGTCTGCATGTTCATCTGTATGTACTAATCGCAACCGTTGTTTCTCCGTCACTCCCCATTCTCGCGTGTCATCCAGCCATTTATGGATGTCTGGCAACCTGGGTTTAACTTTACTTACTGCCTCAACTCTTCGCCTTTGTTAACTTCTTTCTCCGGGTACTGTCACTATTCTTTCAAACCATTTTTCATCTTTCTGAAAAAGTCGTCCCTTCTTCCACTGTCCCCTCACACTATTCCACTCCTTACATTAGTTGCAAATTTCTAGAGCAAGTCATTTTAACCCAACTATGTTTCTAATTGGCAATCAACTTTCTCTGCCCACTTTAATATACGTTGAAAATCGCTTTTTTTTCGATTAGAAATTCTGAAACATTAACCCAACAGAACAAGCTATCTTCTTATGTCATACTTCTTGATCTGCTCAGATTGTTTAGCCCAGTTGATCACTATCCTGATTTCTTGCATTTCCACACTGAATATGTCCGATATTGCACTCCAGTTTCCTCCTAAGGAAAATGACTTATGCCTGGTCATGAGCCCAGCATGACTGACTTGACTGTGGAGCTCTTAAAGGGCTCGTTCATTTGTCCTCATTTTAACCCACTACACCAATTCTCTGTCTGGTCTTCTGCCTTTCTTTGGGCTTTGCCACTTCTATAAAGAGGACATCAAAATCTTTCTATCCTCCTGTGATTTGACACTTAACATGGTCTCTAGAAGTCTATCACCGATCAGGGGGTGTGGCCAAGCCGGCGGCAAAGATGGCCGCTAGCTAGAAAGGCTCGTAACATCAGCCTGGCCCAGCGACGATTTCTCCATGGAACCAGCCTCACAACCTGCATCGTAACCACTGCCGCGGACAGCGAAAGCGGCACTGGTGCAGTGGCCCAGATTGCGGCGCTCCTGCCCTCCATTCAGCCAGGAAACCAACGCGGAGCGTGAGGGCCGGGCCTGCCGGCACAGCGCTGGCGGGCGCCTGGGCGGGCCCGCACTGGGCGACTGCCCACGGTCGCTCATCAGAGCTGGAGCCACCACCGGCACGACATCAGGTGAGTCGGCGAATTGCCTGTGACCCCCTTCCCCCCCCCCGTTACCGGTGCTCGTTTTCCGCCCGGTCTGGTTGCCCCAACCGCGCCCATAGAAAATCGGATTCGGCGCTGTGGGGACAGGGCCTGCATGCGGGTGCCATCGGGGGCTGCGGCGGTGGTGCTCCCGCCCGCCACCTATAACGACGCCATCGCCGCGCGCCGGTGGTGGGCCCTGAGGGCCTTGCATTGAACACTTTCCCATCACGTTGCGCAGGAGACGTGCAACGGGGGGACCGCTGGACTCCCTACGCTGTCGGCTGGACGCCAGCGCCGCTCGGACCAGGAGGCGGGCCACACTTAAACGGGCTTGGATTCTGAGGCAACTTTCAGCCGTAAAGTCTATTTGTCGGCTTAACTGAACATCTGCTCTCCCCCCTTGTTGCGCGCATTGCTGGATCTGCGCGGTGGGTGCCCTTAGCCGGGAGTGATCACGCAAGTGACCGGGACGCCGCGTGGGCCTCCGTGATCCGCGCACCGCCTTGAGCGCGCTTACGCAGCAAGACCCACTGGACACTTGGCACAACCCCGGAGGCATGGGTCGTAGGAACCCAAAACAGAGCACTCTGCCAGTTTGGGAAAGCGTCTGAGAGTACTTCATCTCTTCCCCCTGGAATGGCGGAGAAGGCGCCCGCTGCAGAGGCGTCGGAGCCTCCTGATGCCTCGGTTGCGTCACTGTTGCTTGAGATGCGGGCTGGCTTCAAGGCACTGGACTCCCATGGTGTCGAAGCGGATCAAACCATCGCATCATTGGGCGCCAAAGTCCAGGCCCATGACCGCCGGCTGGACGTAGTTGAAGTTTGGGTGTCGGACTTGGAGGATGGGACTGCCCAATCCCTGAAAAGGTTAGAACGGACTGAACGCCTGCTAAAAGAGATCGCCATCAAGAACGAGGAATTGGAAGAGCGTGGGCGACGCAACAACGTCCGCATCATGGGAATCCCGGAGACAACATCGACTGGCCGCATGGATCTCTTTGTGGAGAAGCTACTCACGGACCTGTTTGGCAGGGAATCCTTCTCCCCTGGTTTTGTGGTAGAGAGTGCATCGGTCACACAGCGCTTAGGTTGGCCAGAGAGCTTGGAGTGATTGAGTAGCAGGGTTCCAAACTATCTTTTTTTAAAAAAATATCTTTATTACATTTTTCTATTTTCCTAATACAGAAAGCTAAACCGTGTTACATTTTCCACTTTTTACCCCTGTGTTTGTCCCCCTCTTTTCTTTATAGGGTTCCAAACTATCCTTCTATCCAGATTTCACTCCGATGGTCCAGGAGGCTCGAAGGAAATTTCAAGGGGTGAAGACCACACTGTGTAATCTTGGGCTCAAATATGGGATGCTATATCCTGTGAGACTGAAAGTGGACTTCGACGGTAGGTCCAGAATCTTTGACACTCCCACAGAGGCCCAAGAAATTCTGCCACACAAGACTCAGAATGTGCGTTCCATCAGGGGGGGGGGGGGGGGGGGGAGGGGGAGGGGGGCGCATGCCTCCCCGCCACACAGCGGATCTGATGCCAGTGCGGACCTTTTATCGAATTCCGGAACTGGGTGATGGTTAGCCTATGTTAGACTGCATTAATAATTGGTTCTGGGGGTTTTGTAAAGTTTTTCGTTGATATTTGATTCATCACTTGGCCTGACTGACTGCGCGCTGCCACCCCTCCACCCCTCCCCCCCCCCCGGGTATATCCCTGGTGTATTGGTTTATTGCATTCTGGGGACCACTTCTTGGTCCTCTATGGTTGGCCTGACGGTCTTTATGACCTTCGGGTGGGGATCTTCAATGTGGGTTGGCCACCTCTGGGATGGAAGGCGGCTGGGGTGGGGGTTGAGGGGCAGTTCTATATGTTTGTTACTATTCACACTTTTTATTCGCATTGCACTTCACATTGACATGGCGCACACTTCCTGGCAGATGACAATTTGGGCACTGGTTGGATGTCACGTTTAGGTACTGTTCAAGGGCCGTCTGCCATTTCCTTCATGTCCTGGAATGTCAGAGGGCTCAACAACACCAGAAAAAGAAGACAGGTGATACATTATCTTATTAGACACAAGGTCGATATAGCGTACTTGGAAGAGACCCACCTCCCAACCACAGACTCTGCCAGGTTTGGCGCCAGC
Source organism: Triturus cristatus (assembly GCF_964204655.1). NCBI lineage: Eukaryota > Metazoa > Chordata > Amphibia > Caudata > Salamandridae > Triturus > Triturus cristatus. The sequence goes on from NC_140585.1 coordinate 1,038,474,962, forward strand.
TGGGGGGCGCACAGATTTTTCTCCAACTACAGCAATTATGCTAGGGGCACGGCCATTCTGGTTCACAAAAGAATCCCTTTCACACTCTGACACGACCCGGGACCCTGAGGGCAGATAGGTCATAGTCATGGGGAATCTTTATGGCCGTAAAGTCACCTTAGTAAATGTCTACGCCCCCAATATAGACGACCCAGTATTTTTCCACAACTTGAACGCAAGGGTCATCACACACAACCCCCAGGTCCTGCTTCTGGGAAGGGACCTCAACTTGTTAATACACCATGTTTTGGACAGCACTTCTAAAGCTTCGGACGCTAACCCACATGCTCGGCGCGCCTTGATGGACCTTTGCGAGCACCATACATTAATTGACATTGAACGACGACGCAACCCCACCCTCACCAAATACACCCATCATTCTGGCCCACAAGGAACCTGGTCCAGGATAGATTATTGGCTGATCTCTCCCATGGTCGCGGACTGGTGCCACTCCCACACCACACTCCCTTGCACATATTCCGACCACTCGCCCATGCATTTACTCCTCCCACGTCCGGAAGGGTACGAAAGACAGTGGCGTTTTCCTGGTAGGGCCCTTCAAGACGATCTATTTAAGGCTGAAATTCGGGAGGCAATAGAAGATTATTTTGAACTCAACACTGGCTCGGTGGACACGGCGGCAGTGCGGTGGGAGGGATTTAAGGCAGTTATACGGGGGTTTGCATCTCCAAACAGGGGGGGGGGGGGGTACTTAAAGACCTTCGACAAACGTTGAGCCGCATAGAGCATGAAATAGCTGCATTTGACTCCCAATTGACGAAATCGCCCGATGCGGCGACTCAGGCTGCGCGACTAGCTTTACTGACGAAATATAGGGACACTGCGGATCGGGAGTTTCTGTACATGGGGGAAGTACCACACGGCTAGGAGATATGGGGAGGGTGAGCGGCCAGGCAGAGTACTGGCGCACATGCTCCGACCACCTTACAGTACAAATCATATTACCGAGCTACAATCGGCCGCCGGCACCTCTCTCTCTTCCACTGCCGACATTCGGGATGAGTTCTTGGAGTTTTACACTACACTTTACACGTCTAGAGCGGACCCCGACGGAACTGCCCAGACCGCATACCTGGATGAGATTGCGTTGGTGTTTTTGGAAAAACACATGTTAGATTTTATGGCACAGCCAATATCAGTCAATGTTATACTAGCTATCGACACCCTGAGGGGTGCCGCTGCCTCGGGATTAGTTGGTTTTACCGGGGTCTTTTATAAGGAGTTCAAGGACATTTTGGCCCCCCAGTTAATTGAAGTATAAGCGGAGGCTCTGGAAAAGTAGAACCTCCCTCCCACAACGCGCGAGGCTGTGATCATTCTGCTTCCAAAGCCAGGCAAGGATCCCCAAACAACGTGGCTCTTATCGACCACTGTCCTTATTGAATTTGGACTACAAGATCTTGGCGAAGGTGCTTGCTAACAAGTTATCACAACTGATGACTATATCATTTCCCTAGTGCAGTCTGGCTTTATCCCCAAACGCTCAACATCCTTGAATCTCCGGAAGCGGTTCACTGTCTTGCACAGAATTCAACCGGAGGTGCCGGCCGCGGCGGTGCTCCTTGACGCTGAAAAAGCGTTTGACTCTCTGGAGTGGCCATTTCTCGTGGAAGTGATGCAGCGAATGGGTCTTCCTTTCAGCTTCATTGCTATTGTCTCCCAACTATATAGCGGATTGTCGGCACGTCTTCGCTTGAATGGCACGTTGTCCGCACCATTCCATTTGCATCGAGGGACCAGACAGGGATGCCCCCCGTCTCCCCTACTGTTCATCCTGGCAATGGATCCGCTAGTCAGACACTTCCAAGAGCGCCACCTGCATGGAGGCCTACAGTTTAACACGGCCCATTACTGGTGTCCCTATATGCGGACGACACTATCCTGTATGTCCGGGAACCACACTTGAACCTAACTCCCCTGATACGGGAGATTATCCGATTTGGCCGGTTTTCGGGGCTGGGAATCAACTGGCACAAGTAAATCATTTTCCAGCTTACAGCGAGCACAGTCCCATGGGATTGCGAGATCCCGCTAGAATGGTGACAACTCGGTGAAATACCTAGGTGTCCATATTCATTTGGACACGGCTCAGATGATCCGTTTGAACTATGGCCAGACCTTCCTTGAGGCACAAGTGGACAGCTGGCTGAAATTACCATTATCGCTGGCTGGCAGGGTGGCTATCCTAAAAATGGTGGTTCTCCCCAAATTTTGATATCTTTTTAATAATATCCCTGTGCCCCTGCCGGACACCTTTTTTCGCAATCTATGTTCACTCTGGATCCGACTGGTTTGGGGTGGAAAAAGGCCACACGTCCGTTGGTCCATTCTGACCCTGCCATATGATAAAGGGGGCTTTAATGTCCCACATTTACAATTGTACTATTTGGTTGCGCAGTGCCGTTAAGCACACACTTGGTTCCACCCAGACGCTCGTATCCCTTTTTTGAAACAGGAGGCTGACCTAATTCTCCCTGATAAGCTGCCCCCCCACTAAGTTTGATCCTTGAAAACACAAGCAGCGCACGCCTAATTTCCAAACTGTTCAGGACCTGTGCTCAGATGGTCCCTGTAGAGGACTCCAAGCTTAGGCTTGAGTGGGAAACGGACACGGGAGGCCCAATCTCAGATAAACAATGGGCAAAGTGCTGTGAGGCCACCAGTGACATCTCACTCAACAGTCGGCATAAGTTATTACATTTTAAATTCCTTCGTCGCACCGATTTTACACCTGCCATGGCCCATAAGATTGATGCCTCCAAGCCACACACTTGTTTAAAATGTGCTTCCCCGCAAGCTGACTTTCTGAATTTGGCCTGGTCTTGTCCTCGACTACACACCTACTGGGCAGCAGTGCATGAGACCCTGGGGAAGATTATTGGTATCCCACTTGTCCCCCTCCTTGAAATTGCCCTCTTGGGGAATACAATCCAGATTCCCAAGAAAGTTAGGAAGTTGGTCTCCCTTGGGCTGCTGTTGGCAAAGAGGGAGGTGGCTATTCATTGGGGCAGAAAGACGTCCCCTAAACTGCAGGATTGGATGACTAGCCTGGCTTGCTGCAACACTCGGGCGGAAATATATGCCAGCCTACTGCCATAGTCATCCCGCCCCAGAGACATCTGGGGTCCACAGAGGGCACATCTGGACGCAGCCAAGCAGATTTCAAACTCACAGGCAGGCAGTGGCATTGTGCCCGAGGGGGTGGGCTGAAGATGAGGCCAGGAGACACACAGCTATTTGGTGTGGCGGTGTGGGACAGAGGGGTGGGGTAGTGCTCAGTGCGATTGCAAGACATGGACAGCGTTAAGTGCGCCAACTTGGATTGGGGGTTGCGGGAGGGGGTCACAGGGGAGGTTTGAGGGTTAGTGTCAACTGAGATGTTACAATTCTTATTGATTGATTTGATGTCCACTATTGCGCTACAACTGTCAGGAACATTATGGCTTGTATGCGATAACTTTTTATGCAATGCACTGTGAAATATTTCCTTTATTTGAAAATAGACTTTTTTTAAAAAAAATGTATAACACTTTATCACCCAGCAGATTTTGGAGTCCTTCGCTCACTTCAAATTAACCTATTCCAAGCAAGTTATTTTCTTCCTTGTCCCTACCCATTAGATCACCTCCTTCCCCTATCTATATCTTTTCCTCCTGCTTCTTGGTCACTAATAGGACAGTCCTTTACCCAACCAATAAATCTTGGTCTACTACCTTTTTATTTCAACTGACCCCCCTCCTCCCACTGTTGCTTCTTCTGTCAATTTTCGTTTTATATTCTGACAAAATAGTTATTTTCAGTGTTCAATTCTCATTGCACCAGGCTCAGACTGGTACAGAAAAAAGGCCCAGGCATGAAAATAAAAGTGCCCCCCAATTAGCAAATCAGATGAAAAAGTGGCGCACATTTGCAAATCAGGGTCATTTTGTACTTGTTAAGACACAACATAGGTGTTTCGATAGCTATGGGAGACTTTATGCATTTATGCTTGTTGTGGGGTAATATCAGAGAAATCAGAAAAAAGTGGCGCACAAGATGCCAAAAAAAATAAATAAATACAAAATAAAATGTCCCAAACACTGACCCACAAGATCAAACCTTTGGCCACTGCTAGATTGCCTAATTACTGGCCAGTCTGACCCTGCATGGCACCAACCTCTTATAACCACAGTTTTCTTTTCCTAAATTTGATACTACCCAAATCTTTTTTTTGGTCTCCCCACATGCATACTCCTAGATTTTCAAATCTTTAATTAGACTATTATAATGTTTCTACTGCTGCCACACCTCTCCCTTTTGCTTGCTTCCACTTGGCATGTGTATTTTATTTAGATTCTTCTATCACTTTCAAATGTACTCATGGTCTTGCTCATCCTGATTTTTCATCTTTTGCGTCTAAGTTCCCACTCGTAATCTTAGTTCTGCCTCTCACTTTCTTCTTATCCCGTCTATGAAGAGTCTTGTTTTCTCTCATTTTCACATCAGGTACCCAAACACTATAACTCTTCACGCTCTATTTTTGCTGACACCACCTTACACTTCTCCTGCTTTTTCCTAAAAGGACTGCTTTCTTTCATCCATCCCTTCCCAATAGCTCTTTAGATGCTGTTGCAGTTGTTATCACTTACACTGCATTGCAACACATTTGAGGAACACAAATAGTTGCTTTTCTTTTAACAATATTGTTTTTCATTTTATAGCACAGAAACAAGTATATATGCATATAATAATACATGTCTCCGCATTTGACGGGTATATGGTACCATGGATTCCTGAGGATCTAGAAAGTAATTATGCTTTCAGGTGGGGCGGGGGGGGCGCCATGTACAAAGTTTAGCAGAGTACAGTTCTAAATGGCTGTTTATCTTACAATTCTCCAGGTAGACATACCTACAACACTACTTCCAGGGAAAGCCTAATTGATTTCTACTACTTAAGGGCTGTATTTAATAGAGATCTCATTATGCAAATTTCAATCAAATCGGATAGCCGTTAGATGGATTCCTCTGGTTTGTTAATTGAGTTTCCATTTTTTTCTTTTATTATGCACTCTTAAAAATGCTAACTGATTATGAAAGCAAAAGGAACAAATGGACGGAATGCAGAACAATGCAAACATTCACCTCCATTCACAAGGATCCGGGTTTAATCCATTGTTCTTTTGCTCAACACGCCACACCAGTTTGGACCAAGCCATATGCAAATCAGTCTTGTCCCTGCACCTCATGGGAAAAGTCCAGCCCAAACTGCCAAACCAGGTCCTTCCTGGACCGTAAACAAGCCTCCTGGGACCGGTTTCAGGGCATCACCCCTCATCAGCGAGGCGAGCTTGAATCCAGTGGTGTAGTGAGCACAGGACCCACGTCTGGGCATACCCTTCCCACTTAGGGCAACAAAAGCAAAAGGACCTGGCCTGGCAGTTCGGGCTGGACTGTTCCCATGGGGAGCATGGTTAAGACTGATTTGCATATGGCTGGGTTTATACTGGAATGGCAAAAAAACCGATGGATTTAGGCCCAGCTCTCTGTACTGGGGTTAATGCTGGACATTGTACAACATTCTGTCCATCAAATCTTCTTTTTGCATCTCTAATTATAAGGCATTTAGAAATGGAAGAACCAATTGTCACTGGATACTAGGGCTTGATAATATGGTCAACCTGTTATATTCTCCCCAGGCAACTTCGTCCCGATCCCATGGGTGTTGTGCTTGTTTAAAGTTAAGTGAAGATAGCGCCAGTTTTTTTTTTATTTTATTAAAAGCTTTTTTCTTTTCCATTATGAGGTTCTGATCTAGTTGTTTATCCTTGCTAGCTTAACACGAAGGGTATCTGCACCTTTTGACTTGGATACGTAGATGTAACATTTCTGCAGTTACCATTGTACCAGAGGATTCATAATGTACAGCCATTTAACTGAAGGCACAGTATTGTTACCGGACCGTATTTACACCATAAACTGGTCTTTTCCAGGATTAGATAATATGGCCAATCGACCTGGTTTGGGTTTCTTTTGTTAGATAATTCATCCTCACACTTTACATCTCCAACACAACCAATTTAACCTATCGGAAGAGAGTGGAGCCATTCTCACTGCAGAAAGTGTAAGTGCATTTTATAGGGTTAAAATGAAGGAACGCTGTGGATTCTGATTAGGTCCCCTGCAGACTTTTTAAACAAAAGCCTCGCAGTCAGTTTTTATTCTCCAGGTTGCTAATGCAGTAAAAAAAGGGTCGATTCCAGTGGTATAATTTTAGTCCAGAGAATTATCCTCCCATTTCCCTTGTAGTCTGCTTTGGGGGGAGGATTTTTGTTTATTTTTAAGAAAGCTAGTACCCGAGGCAACAGGATTGTAGGTCTGCCCATAAAATGCTCTTAAATATACAGTCGTTTCTGCAAAGGATGACACACTATTCATCAGGCCTTTAGTCCTCATGCAATTATTAGCAAATAGGTCCATCTAATAAGGGATCATCCACCCGTTCTCAAACCAAAGGACGCCTTTAATGAGATCAAAATTGCAACATCCGTGCAGATCACGAGAAACTGGTTAATTAACAGGGGTTTTAACTAATGCAGTTCTTCGACACATAAGCCTGCGTTTGCTTCAGCCTGAATGAAAATCTGAATAAATTAAAATACCCACGTGGATTCGCTAAAGTTGTATCTTCCGTCATTTACTTTTTTTTTGATTAGTGGCCTAGATTATTCTTTGATAAAATGTGTTTTCTATGATCTGTGACACTCCTATCAGATAACATTGTATGCTGACAACGCTGTTCTCTGTGCAAGCTGGGAAAAATGGTAAGTCACTTGGTGAGATAGTTTTAAAATATGTGGTTTAGAAATATAATGTACTGCAAAAGTTACAAATTGTTCCATTCTTGTAGTGGGGTGAATGTCCAACTGCTAGAAGCTCACAGGGAAGCAGGAATACCTGCTGCATACAAAGAAGTCTCAGAAGGACACAGGACAAGTGTTAGATGCAAGGGAGAAAAATACCGAGGTATGAAGACTCTTGGGAAAATATTAGAAACTGACCGATAGAAGATAGCAACGAGGGAGGAGAAAGACCTGCTGATAAAAGGCAGAAGAAAGCGCACCCACTGGAGACCTACAGAAGCAAGAATATCTGCTGAATTTTAAAGGTGACTAAGGAGGGGATTGGAATGACCTGCTGGACACCAAGGAGGCTCGGAGTGAAGCAGGATAGAAGGAGACATATGAACAGGACGATATGGTAGCATGGGGGAGCCTGCTTGGAGCAAATGAGAACTTAAGGTTATAATGAAGGCTTACCAGGGAGTTGGACAACACCCTGCAGATGGAGACCAGTAGAGCAGCAGGAAGATCGGTTTTTAGAAGTTGTTTGCAAGTGCAACAATTGAAAGGCATACTGTAGATTAATTAATTTATCGTCTTTACAGAACGTTTCATCATAGTGGTCTTTTAAACTAATCTATAGTACCGTTTAGTTTACTCACATTTGATACAAAATCCAATTACCTCTTTGCCATTCATGTACATAAGAATTACAATATGCAGCAGTGGAACAAACTGCCCGCACAAATCTCCCACACAAAACGGTCAATCAAAAAAAAAAAAAAAGCAAGTGCTCCAACAGACAACACTTCTGCTGCAAAGAAGTTAAAGGAGATTGCGAACAGCAATACCAAACATAACTCCAAAATTGCCCAGAACACCCCAAATTGAACAAATCAGAACAGTATTGCAAGAATTATTTCAATTTATTGCAAGATGTGTGATTACAATTACAACATGAAATATAAATCACTTGGCCAGTCTATTGAGTACAACACAAAGAAAATGGCAACATAGATGGTGCAAGGGATCGGACAATACATATTACGCAGAATGTTTCTTTTGTGTTCTTTGTAAGATATGCTTGATCAAAAAACACAGCCAACACCTGTTTAGTCTTGCTAGACTTACTCAGGGCTTAAGGAATATCAAATAGATATATCATCATAAGACTAGAAACAGAACGACCAAAATACTGTGAGAATACTGATAAAAGTTGTGCGTAATCCGGGTGTGATTCGGACACTCGCAATATAATAATTAATTAATGATTCTTTGGCAAAATATGTTGGTTGTCTATGTGGAAACAAACAGTAAAAGACTACTTTGTCGGGTGACTTTACAGTGAACTAAGAACTATTAGGCACAGCTTTTAATGGTATTCACACAATAGTTGGGTTTTTCTGTTTCCAGCCTTTTGATGAAATATCCATTTGATATTTCTAAAGCCCCGAGGAAGTCGAGCAAGAGAAAACAGGTGTTGGCTGTGTTTTCTGACTGGGCATCTCTTACAAAGAAACAAAATAAAATTTGCAGTGTATTATGTACTGTCCGATCCTTGTACCATCTATGTTGCCATCTTATTTATGTTGCACTCAGTAGGCTGGCCAAGTGATTTATATTTCATGTTGAAATACACATACATAACATATACTGGTACAACAAGCCAGTATGCAACTGGACACACTGCACTATAAGTTACATTGTGATCAAAATAAAAGTTTAGATCAAAATCCCAAAAAAACATTACAGAGGAAGGGGAATGAACGTGCAACCAGTGTCTTCTAAACGGATTTCAATTTTCAGTGAGTGGTCAAAGCTGAGTTTATATAAATTGCAACAAAACAGCAGGTATGTGGGCCGTAAACTCATCACTGTGGATTTCTTTTTAATTTGTGTCTCAAATCCAATGTATAATACACAGAGTTGGAAGCCGAAACAAAAAATATTGCCCTTCATCTTTGTAGTACCTGCTGTATAACGACCAGTACTAAACTTAGCCAGCCACCTTAAAACATACAAAAGCAGAGCACCAATCAGAGGTCACTAGAATGGTAGAGGGGAGCGGGAAAGTTTTCACTGGCGCTGCAGTGGGTGAAGTTATACGCTGATTCCCAAAAATAGCGCTGCACCCAGTGGCGGCCAACAGAGACAGACCGGTGAAGCAGGTGCGGAGGAGGGGGCCGGCAGGAAGAGGGCAGGGGGAACAGCATAGCGGCAGGTTGGGGATTAATGATAAAAAAACGATTTTTAAAACAAGACTTACCTGGTACTGCCAGACGCCTCGCGCTCCTTTGTTCCTGGCCCCAGCAGTCCCTGGGACAGTATCTGATTCCCCATCCAATCCCTGTGCAGCTCTCAAGCATGAGAGCAGCATGGGGATTAGCCTGAACGCTTGCTCAGGCACAGGGAGTCAGTGCTGTTTTTCCAACCTGACTGCACAATAGGTAAGGGTTGGAGAAACCCAAGTGTGCATGTCAGTTTGGCTGGCCTGAGACGGCCAGACAAACTGACATGCGCACTTAATAGTGCACATTTACCACTCTTCCTCCCATTGCCCAACTCGGCCCCTCCCTGCACACACTGGCTCAGAGCCAGCAGCTAACATTGTTTTATTTTTCAGCTGCTGGCTCTGAGCCAGTGGGGCAATGCTCCTCTGCCATTGTGGAGGAGCCACGGCTGGCTGCACCTCACAAAGACTCCATCACTTGCGGGTCTTAGTGCTGGATAACAAATCCTACAGTTCCACTTTCTTTCTGAAGTTCTGGTGCTCTCGATTTGCCCATAATGAAATATTAAGTGTGTAGGAATTTAATAAAATATCTACTTGCCCATGGGACAGGTTGCTTCACAAATCTACTTGTCCTGTAAAAGAAAATCCACTTGTCCCTTTACTGCCATGTAGTGCAGTGACAAATTATGGCACCAATCTCATTACATAAATTCTTTCTGATTATGCAAGGGATCATACTATAGAAGGTTTGAATTCTAGCAATTTGGTTATTTTACCCCCTTTCCACAGATCTACAAACTGGGGCTGGAGGTAGCGTTCAGCAACAGTTCCAAGGTTGGAATGCCCTCTCAAGTCTCTGCAAACCTACTAATTCCCATGTTTTAGGTGTTTTTGCCAGCTCTTCTCTAATCTTTTCCCATACTGAAAAAGGTTGGAAATTTAGTCCCGACAATGGCAGAAGTAAAACTTCTTCCAGGGTTGGGAAAAAGTGGTTGGAGGGAAAGTGAATTTGTAAATGCTGAACAGACTTTCGCATGCGCAAATTTACACCTGAATGTTTGCTCGTGCTAAAAAGCTGTTCACACTTTTTTTCTAGGAGTACTATTTCCTGGCCTACTTTGGTAAATTCTTGTGAACTGATGGTAGCCCTAAATCTGCACTTAATGCAAGGACATATACCACTGTCGTAATTTTGTGACTTTCTTTAAGAATTGGGCCTCTAGTTAGGTCTGGAGTTAACCATGACCTTTATGTTTCTATTAAAAATTATCCATCCTTCGACTGGCTTCTGCCGTTTCACAAGGAGCATAGCGGCACACAAAGTAGTTTTGTTCAGTGCCAGGGACTACTGTGACAATGTGTGCGTTTTGAGACCGAACAATATTATTGCGTTTTTGCCAATGTTTTTATAATCGCGAGTGCCTAGCAGCTCCCAAAAAGTTTTTTAAAAACTATATCAAAACACGACACGCATTCACAAAACCAAAAGGCTGACCACCAATATCAGACCTGTTGACTTTGCTAATGCGGGTTTATTTTCACGTTTTCCCCATTATCTTGTTGAAACTATTTGCACAGATTTCCCATTATAAATATATTTGGGTAATACTGGCATGCATCAACACATTTTACTAAATTATACTTCAAAGCAATGTAACCTACAATTTCAACGTGTTTTTTTGCCCCCAGCTGCATTTTTTTGTGAACCTTTTATTTTGACAACAAAGGATCATCAATATTGCTTTCAAACTTCTGCAGATATTTGCATCTTATTAGAGAGCATTCTGGGAGCTCTGTTGTAGCCTCATATTATTAAACTTTGCAAACATGTGTACACAATTTTACACTAGAACCACTGTCAGTAGTGGAGTTCGAGCTTTCAACATTTCCTTAGAGCACTCAACCCAAGAAGAAAGGCTTTGTATTAATAAACCATACATACAAGTTCTAACAGCATTAACATATGGACACACACATTACTTTAACTGTAGATAATGCCCTTCCCTGATCCATAATGTGGTACTATAAACTGGGAGCCAAAGGGCTAATGCTGCAGCGGGTTGAGCATACTTGTCCCAAGGACAAAATAAACATGAAAACTTGTTGTCCTTGACCCTAAACATTAGGTTCTGGGAGTCGGGTTAAATGAATTCCACACCGCTGAAAATTGGGTCTTCACCAGACCCACATCTGAAACAATGGTATCACATTCAGAGAGGACATGGCCTAGTAGTACAGGCTACACCATCTCTCCTGGGTGGTGTCAGGCCTGATCCAATAATGATTAGTTTCCATATGTAATGTCACACGACAACTAAAAACACAGTGTAACAAACATGTCCCAAATAATGACCAGTTGTTTTTGGTGATTAAAGTAATCCATTGATCAAAAGAATTGTATCGGTTTGGGGGTCTTCATTACTTATTCAATCTTGGCAATAGGTTCGCTGTGCATTAGTTTTTAGGTCTGCCTTGACAGAAAGCCGTCTGCAAAATCCTATTGTTACTAATTCTTTAAATTGTAAGATAGAGGGGGCTTTGATCCACACAGAGGAATAGCTCTCTCCAACAACATACTATTGCCTTGGTCTATCAATTAAGCCTGCGGTTGAGAGTTTGCATTGCAATGCATGAGGGACTATTTTACACCTCTAAAGCACACTTATTTGTCACATTAAATTCAATAAAGAAAAGATTACGGTATACAGAAAGCTTTTTTTCCCCCCACAGAAACAGGCTTTAAGATTTTAGTTGGAAATCAAAATGCACAAAGGACCTATTGTACTTGCCAATGATTGTTTAGAAATGTGGGTGTGAGCAATGATTTTTCCACAGAGAAATTATCGGATTTTATATTTCAAAAATCAGTATCAAAGACTGTCAAGTGTACCAATGGGTTCGCTGGCGACTGTATAGTGGATGATACATTTTGCATTTGGTATAACGTCTTTTGTGAACTGAACACCACACTTTCTGGATCTATGACCTCACCCACCACAGAGCTCCCCCTTTAGCTGTGCCTTTGGTGATGCTCATTATTGTACGTGCTTAAAAATTACAATTATTCTTCTGAATCCTTGTTCCAAAAAAATAAATAAGTAACACTAATTATTACGTTTCAGCAGGGAGTTGGAACCGATCCCTCTTTTTGATCCTAGGGTGTTATTCTAATTCCCCAGTGCTTGGAGGTGGGCCACAAAAAGCCACCACTGCAATATCAAACCTCCCAAGCCCTCCCCACAGACTGTTTTCCCTCATGATGCCTCGCCGCCTAATTAGACACTAATCACCCTGCTGTACTGAGAAAGCACACACACACACGTGTTTCTCTCCAAGAGCCCCCCCCCCCCCCCAGTCACCGGGTGGAAGGAAAGGCACACTTCTTAGTTTTATGTGTGCTCTGTCTCCATGGTAATGATTTTGCAATGTGCTGTTCCGCGTCAGTTCAAGGCCTGCCTGCCTTGCTCTGGTACAGCTTTTGTGATTGGTACACTCAATTGCAAAGCACAATGCAGTGTCATAAAGGGATGCTTCTGTGTTTACACGTCTTTATTAATTTATGAAATGGTACCTAGCATGAACATAGTCCAAGGATAGGGTGCTAGTGCGCTTTACAAAGGGAAAACGTACAGAAAAAAAAGTATATAAAATGTCAACGAGTCACACACAGTGACAAGAAGAAAAAAAGTAATTGTGTGCCAGAATGATGGACAAGCAACGTTTGCAGAAAACATTTGATAAGGAATTGAATGCGGTAAGGCAACTCAGAATAGTTATAAATAGTGTCTGGTGCAGACAGTGAGGGTGCGTGCCTTCGAATTAAGGGACAGGAGGGGGTAAGGAACATGAGGGTAGGGTGGTCGAATCCTAGCATCAGTAGGCGACGGCAGATTGAGCAACAGCAGGAAAATGTCAGGGGGGGGGAAAAAAAAAAAAAAAAAAAAAAAAAAAAAAAAATCAGTCCTAGCAGCCTCTTTCCAAGAGGAAGGAATTCCCGATTCTCATACCTAGGACTGCTGTTGGTTTTTACCCAGCTCCAAGCAAATCTGAGCCCTCCTCTCACCTGCCCAGGCCCCGTAAGGGTTTGCTGTGTGCACCCCAAATCATTCTCCTCCATCTTGTGAGTTGCAGCCTATCTGTGCCCAAATTGCAGTGAGCAGAGTTCAGGAAGTGGTAAGGAAGCAGACTAGTGCCGTCTTTCCTAAAAAAAAGTTTTAAAAAACGATTTGCCCTACCTGTGATTGCATCATCATTTTTTTCTTTGCAAATTTCTTTACCTGTCTTTGCCTGTGGTTATTACAGTTTAAAATTGTAGTTTTAACCTGCCAGTGATTGCATAATGTTTTGTGTTTAAACTTGTGTTTTTTCCTGCCTGTGACTGCTTCCATTTAACCTGTTGAATTGTGAGATTTGCAGTCCAAACTATAATTTTTCCCTCATTCCCCGTGACTATCAGTTTTTCCCTCCAATTGTCTCCTTTGCTCTGTGCTAAGACCTGTATTTTAAGCAGTGCACCCCCAGCGACCATTTTGTGTTAACAAGTCAGTTAAACCAGCCCCCTCCTTACCCTCTGAGACAGCAGTAATCTGTTTAAACTGTGTTTAATAGGGACTGTGCACTTTTTTTTGTTGGCCAGGAGAGGAAGTAAAGCTTTATACAAATAGTGTTGTTAGAGGACAAGTTTGTTAGGGCCTTACCTGCGGAAGTCCAAAGTGTGAATTGAGCCTGTGTCTCCTAGGAGATTTCGGAATAGAGGAGCAGCTTCACACTCCCTGGCCATCAAACCTTGTCTGAGGTAGCTGGGACCTTATATAGTCTGATATTGTTTGGTACATGTGTACACTGATAGGTGGTTGTATCGGTGTTTTGTTTTGGATTTGGGTTAGTGTCCTCATTGGTTGGGTATTTGAGGGTTGATTGATTTCTGGGTCTGAGACTCAATCAATGTAGGGTTGGGAGTAGGGCTAGGGATAGGATTTCTTTTGGAAGTAGGGACTAGGACTTCTGGTGTTATTGGTTGCTGGACTAGGTGTGGGACTAAGAGTAGGGTTAGGCTTTCTATTGGAAGTAGGGACTAGGGCTTCCTGTGCCATTGGTTGCTTGGACTAGAGTTGGGACTACTGGTAGGGCTAGGGCCTCTATTGGACGTAGAGATCAGGGTTTTCACAACTGATTGGGTGCTTGAACTAGGGCTAAGATTGGCTGTAAGGTCCTGGTCTCCAATTGGTTCTAGATTTTAGGGCTAGTGTTGTGATTGGATATGGTTAGGTTTAGGGTTCCCATTGGCTGAAGGGGTCACCCGACTACTATGGCTATAAACGGCCAAGGCTTAGGGCATCTCAGCCCAGGCATCGAGGTTAAGGGTGGAGAGGACAAGGGCGAGTGCCTGTTTGACACTGGTCGGGACCTGGGCCAGAAATGCTGCCCATTTTACCACATTAATACCCTATGTATGTGTCCCTCTGTATTTAAGCATTTATTTTCACTATAGATATGTACCTGTGTATTGCTTTGTATAAACATGTAGAATAATCATGTTATAAAAACAAAAAAAAATCATCTTTGGGTTACATGTACTTGCTTCCATTGTGCATCTATGTATCTCCATGTACTTGGATCTGTGTGTCTGCATAGCCAATGCACTACCCTATATTTCATCCTGTACCTCTATCAGTATCTTTAATCTGCATATACTTACCTCCTTTATGCATCTATATACTTTCAATGTACTTATGGATCTATATATTTATCACTTTCTCCTAATTTAGCATTTCCAATGCACCACCCTGTTTCTCAGACTATACTTCTCTCAATATATCTTCGAGCCCAACTTTCCGACTCATCTCAAACTTCTTTCTACTACTCTTTCCAATGCACTACCCTATCTCTCACCCTATACATCTATCATTATATCCTCTACACCCACTCTCTCATTTATCCCAAACCCCATACCACTACTATGTTCCCCAAAATAACCCTTTCTTGACTCTCCTACTCAACCCCTCCTTGCATCATCGGACACCTCTTTTATTATACCGATCCCCAAAAACAAACCTTTCTAAACTCTTCCCTCTGACTCTTCCCCGCCAAAAACCCTTTTTACTCATCCAAAAGCCTCCTCCTACTGCTATGACCTAAAAAAAGAAATCCATCACTCTATCTCTCCACTATCTTTTTCCAATCAAATTAACAGACTAACATGTTCACTTCTCTAATTCCATATTCCACTATACTAATTCACCACTAATCCTTTATGGGTTCCAGAGTAGCGTGCTACTCGCCAACAAAGCGTTTCAACACCTCAGCAAACCCTTCTCAATCCAAATAACTGACTAACATATCCACCACTCAAATTACTTCATATTTCACTATACTAATTTTCAACATTAATCCTTTATGGGTTCCGGAGTAGCCGTTCTACTCACCAGAAAAGCGCTTCAACACCCCATCAGGGGTAACAGGCGCTATATGAATGAAAACCTTTCTATCCCTCCGCTATTCTTCTCGCTCCAAATAACTAATATCCATCACTCAAATTACTTTCATATTTCATCATACTAATTCACCACTAATCCTTTATGAGTTTCCGGAGTAGCATGCTACTCACCAAAAAAAGCGCTTCAACACCCCATCAAGGGTAAGAAGCGCTATATAAATACAAACCTTTTTTCCCCTTCTATCCTTCTGCTATCCTTCCGAATCCAAATAACTGACTAAAATATCCACCATTTAAAACGTACTTGCATGTTTCACTACACTAATCCTCAATGGGTCCCGGAATAGCGTGCTACTCGCCGAAAAGCGCTTCGACGCCTTGTCAGGGGTAGTAAGCGCTATACAAATGCAATTACAATACTACTGCCAAAAAAAAGAGATCAGGAGGTAGTTTTTTCACATATGAAAGCTGATGGTTCGAGTGGTAGTAAGTTAGAGCTGTGCTTTTGACGCAGACCACCAAAGAATTTCAGCTTTACTGATATCAGTGGGGCGTCGTGTTCATGACTTTAGGGGTGATACATGCTAACTTGACCTGAGATCCATCCTCAATGGGGAGCTATTGGAGCACTGAAGTAATATGGTGGAATGTCTCACCTCCAGAGACTAATTGGGCAGCTGCACTTCAGCACTGCTCTGAGAGGCAAGGGAGGCTCGAAGAAATGAGCTGCAGTAGTCCAGTCTGGATGAGGTCTTGAACAAGGGACTTCAAGTCCTCATTAGAGACCCAATGTCTGCCATCCCAGAGTGATCAGAGTTGGAAGCAAGAGATCCTGGCCATGGTAGGGATCTAGGAATGGAGCTTGTGCCTGTTTTTGAGGATGACTCCCACCAATTTGGCATCGTCGACGATGGTGGGGTGCCAGTTTAGGAATCGAACTGGGACAATCCAAGATTGCACCGGTACATTAGACGGCTTAGGTGAAATTAAAAGAATTTGTTTTTTGCGGGTTGAGATTTAGGTAGTAGGTGGACATCCAGCTTTAAACTGTCTCCAATGTTTTAGAGAGGAAGGAAATATTTGGAAGAGGAGGATATATTGAGGTTCAGCGCATTGGTGATAAAGGACAGCGAAATTGTAAGGATGATTCTTAAAGGTATTTAAGGGTCATTCATGTTTTATAATGCAAGACCTTCATTTTCATGTTTGGAGATATATATATATATATATTTTTTTTTTTTAAATGCACGACAGAGGATAAGAGACTTCCCCCGACCACAAATACCGATGAGGACAGTTGCTTCCATGTGGATTACAACCTCGGGGATTTTATCGTATTTTAACATATAGGCATTTGCATAGCCCTTTCCTACATATGAAAACGCCTAGATTGCTTTTGAGTTGCTGAATACGACTGACACCAATTATGTAAATGGCTAGTCACCACTGCAAAAGGGGAGCAAGGTCACTCCCAAAAGCAACTAAGTGAAAAACGTAGAGATTGGTATGAATGCAGACATGAGTTTGGAACATCAAGCAGCAAGAGCAAAGGTTGTTTGAGCATAGAGTCAATCAATCCTTAGTGTCACTTAAATGTAAGGCAGTAGTAGAAGGCGACTCTTCGAACTGATAAATTGCCTGTTAGCATTCCCTTTACGAGGGACTCACAGATAAGATATTAACCAGTCTACAAGAGCAAAATGATGTGGTCAGGCTAGTGCGCCCCTGAAGGGAAGAAAACAACTGCATCGCACTAACAAGAAAGTACATCAGTGGCATAGACACTTTAAAAATGGCTGTATGTCATGCATGTGCCTTCATAAAATAGTCTTTTCATGAGTGCAGGATAAAGTAAAGCCATACTTTAGGGTTGTGCATCCACGTACTGAATTTCTAATGGTAGCATGTCTGCAGCACCCCCCCCCCCCCCCGAGGGTTTGAAAAACCTGGCCACTAGAGTCTTTGGGTATGGCCAGACTTAGGGGACTGCATATGCCTCATCTATTGTGCGAGTCTTTGGCGGAACTATCAAAGACAGACAACTTTCCTTGGGATGAAATGGTGTTACATCACATGAAAATGAGCACAGTTTCCTAATCCAGTATCCACAGCTCACCCTAGGCCGCACTCAAATTAAATCATAAATTGATGCAGAGTGTGTAACTCCAGCACCCAGCTACCACGTAAGTTTACAGCAGGCAAGATACATTTTGCCAAACAGTCATCAGCACTTTATTTATATCAGGGCTCCATTGGGGGCAGGGTGGATCTTGGGTGGACCCCGCGCTGCCAAGGATATTTGCCTCAGTGTCTTTAATTCTGTAGGCCTGTACAGTACCCTCCAGCATGGCCTTCCTGCAGGCTACAGTGGGCTTTCTGTAGCCCTGGTGGTCTGAGAGAACAGGGAGTTGAGATGGTGTTTGTAGGCAGATCAAATGAGTCCATGAGCGTGGTGGTGTTCTAGGATGAAGAATAGTTTCTGGTGACCTGACCCTTTACCTAATACCTGGGCAGAAATAGGACACTGACCTGTGGGTTTCCCATCGGTCGCACATTGAGTGTTTTGTTAAATTAATTGTTTTTTTAAGCGCTGATTTCCCAGCGGTGTCTTGGCACTGGCAGCAGGAGCATCACTGAAAAGAGCTCTATTTAAAATTAGTAGTTAAAAATCCAGGTTTTCACTTGCTTTCTGAAGTCAAGCAGTGTGGGAGCAGCTTTGATATGGAGTGGGAGCGAGTTCCAACTTTTAGAAGCTCGAAGGGTGAAGCCGTTTCCACTCCACTTTGATTTCTTTAATCTAGGAACTACAACATTTTGTGTCCTGAGAGCATAAAATTCTATTTGGCAGATACAATTTAAAAGATGGATTTAAGAAAAAGGAGATGATATCATGTAGTGCCTTGAAGATAAGACAGAGTGGTTTAAATTATGTGATTTCTGACCGTTAGCCAGTGGAGATCCTGAACGGCCTGGGAGACAGATTGAAACTTGGGCATTCCAAGGAGAAGCCTAGCAGTCGCATTCTGCAGAATTTGCAGTTTATTCAAGTACTGTTCCTGTGAACCCAGATAAAGACCATTACAGTAGTCAATTTTTGACAACACTAATGTAGTGATGACTTTTTTATTTGCGCTAATGAGAATGAAAGGTAATATTTTCTTAAGTTTTAAGGTGTTAAAGGATGATGAAAACACTGAGTTTATTTGACTAGTGTTATTTAGTGTGATATCAATTACAACTCCCAGACTATTTGCCTTAGTGACCGGGAGCTCACCATCTCCTGCAGCTAGATGGAAGGTGACCAAAGCTGGGGGTTGTTTCCAAACACAATGACCTTGGTCTTGACAGGGTTTAATTTTAGACAGTGACAGCTCTTCCAATGGTTGATTACACACATGCAGTCATGAAAATCTGTCTCAATCTTATGGATATTGTTAAGTGTCGATACCACAATTTGTTTGTCATCTACTTAGGATGTAAGGGAGAAACCGAAGTACATAATCAACAAGGCTAGTTCTGTTACATAGAGATTAAAAAGCATAGGGCAGTGTGAGGACCCCTGTGGGACCCTGCAAGGAAGAGTAAAAGGTTTGGCTAAAAATGAATCTAGGGGGGCGTGGCCAAGCCGAGCATGGTGTAGGACGCGAGCTGTCGGGGCTCCGGGCTGCCGCCGGCTTAAATAAGCTTCTAAAGCACCTTTGACTGCCGGTACAAGGCTTCCCCTGGTGCGAGAGGCCATCGGAGCTGGTGGGGGCTGCCGCTGCCTGGTGTGCCGGGCTCGGGGAGCACGACTGGCGACATCGGAGGCCGGACACTGAGGGCTCCCGGGCACAGAAGAGACGGCCGCCATCTTGCGCGACCTGCGCCGATGAACGCTGCTGGGTCCCGCGGACCACCCGATAGCTGGAGCCTGCTGAGGGGCCGTCTGAGAGGCCGCCTGGCCGGCCTGAGGTGATCGGAGGCGGCGGAGGGCGGGGGCCGAGAACCCCCTGGTGCCGGTCGAGGACAGCGGAGCTGGGCTGTCTGCCCCGGCGGGCGAGGCCGCCATTTTGGGACCCTGCACCGCTGAAGCTGCGGACGCTGCCTGCGAGCACCGGACCCTGCTGCGCTGGACTGCGCCCGAGGTGAGGAGGTCGGCGGGAGGCATCGGCCCGCGGGGCGGTTCACCCTGGTTGGGTAAAGCCTGTAGCCGCGGAGGGTGCCCTGACAGCGGTGGTCCCGGACGCTGGGGGGCTCCTGAGAGCGCTGTCCGTGTGGTGGCGACGGCTGCGGTGGGGGCGCTTGAAGGCCTAGAGCGGAGGAGGTTGCTGCGGCCCTGGATCTGAGCTTTGGACTGGAGGCGGCTGGGCTGGCTGGTCCTCGCGGGCGGCGGCTGTGGGCCTGGAGGCTGGACTGAACCCTGGATATTAGCTCGCCCCTCCTGCTGGACTCGACGGAGGAGCGGGGCTGAGAGGTGCGGTGGCAGCGGGACCCGGGACGGTGGGACTGCTTGGCTACCGGCCCCCCCCAGGTGGTTGCTGCGCTGCGAGGACAGCGCGCTTTCCTGGAGCGCCGGACGCTGTGCTGCTTGCTCCCTGTGTGAGTGGGGAGGGCCCTGAGTTGGACTCTGGTGGGCCCGGCGACCTGGTGGCCTCCGTGCCATGAAGACGACGCGTATCGGCGTGGGCCGCGAGGCCTTGGTTACCTACTGCGCCTGAGGCGCGTCCGCGGCGGCGCTGCGACAGGGCTTGCGACCTGGGGAGTGGAGCAGCCCTACGCTGGACGTGACTCGACCTGGCCTGTACACCCTTCGGCGCGGGCTGGCCCCCCAGGGGCGCTGAGTGGACGAGCCGTCCTGCGGCTGGGGTCTCCCTGTAGAGGCGGCGTATAACGGCAAGATGACGCGCACCAAGTCAGGAAAGGACCCATCGGCGCCCGCGAAAGATGCCACAGTAAAGGACCTTTGGAGTAAGCCTGGAGGGGCGCCGACGGGCTCGCAGGCGGTTGGAGCCGGTGGATCGGCAGAGCCAGTGACACAGTCCTTCATGGCGGTCTTCATGCAGGACCTCAAGTCCGAAATCGGCTCGCTGCGCACGGAGGTCCAGGCTTGCGTCAAGGAGCTCCGGAGAGATGTGGGGGAGTTGGGGGACAGGGTCGACGACATGGAGAAAACCCTGGACGCCCGCTCGGAGGATCAGGAGCGCCTGTGGCAGAGGATAGCGGCCCTGGAGGAACAGAATGTGGAGCTGCAGATCAGGCAGGAGGACTTGGAAAATAGGGGGCGCCGCAATAACATCCGCATTAGGGGCGTCCCGATTGGCGCGGAGGGGACGGATATCATGACCTTCGTGGCGGACCTCCTGCATGAACTCCGGGGGGACGACGACGCTTCCCCGCCGGCTTTGGACAGGGCCCATAGAGTGTCGGGCCCACCCGGAAGGCCAGGTTTGATTCCCGATATCCTGACGAGGGTCCACTTCTTTGTCGAAAAAGAGGCCATCATCAAGGCGACAAGAGACAGGACGGACATCAAATTCAACGGGGCCCCGATACAGCTGTTCCAAGACCTGGCTCCCACGACCCTCCGGCGCAGGCGGGCCTTCCGACCGGTTACGGACAAGTTGCGAGACCTCAACATTCGATATCAATGGGGACACCCCTTCGCCCTTATCTTCAACTGGGAGTCCAGACGACGGGTGCTGCGGTCCTACAGGGAAGCCGCGCAGCTACTCCAGATCCCGGACTCCCCTCCGGCCAGCCCGGTGCGCGGTGCCGCGGGGCCTCGAGCCTCGCTTAAGCCTAGCTGGTCCAGGGTGCGCCGGGCGGGGCGCTCACCTTCCCCTGCCGCTAGTCGCTCCTCGAGGGACAAGCAAGACATCATACGCCACATTCGGTCGCTGGAGGCCGGCACCTCACCGGCGGGGTCACAGGAGCCTGCTCCCTAGTAGCCTTCCGGGCATGCAATTTGGGCTCCTTCTCCCTTGGGTAGCTGAGATGGCCCGCTTTGCGGTTCCCGGCTGTTGGTGCGGGAGGAGACGGCGGCCCTCTCGCTGTTGTCGCTGCTGCAACTCCTGATGCCGGGCGGCGGCCCGGGGCTCCTTCGAACTTGGAGAATGGCGGTAGTGCCGACGGACCCCCACCACTATTCCTGGGAGAGTGACTTCTCTGGGATAACCTGTGCCGAAGTGCCTGGCCACTCCCTAGACTGGAATAGTCCTTGTTGGCCATGTTGGCCGTTTTGTGCCTCTAACTCTTTCGTTTATCTTTGTTCTTTGACTTTCTTCCTCATTTTTTCCTTACCCTCTGGCGGGGGGGCTCTGTGGGGGGGCTGGGGGTGGCCGGGGGGGATATCTGCACGTGCTGACCCATGTCTGTGACTACTGTACCCTCCTGGAAGGTCGTCTCTTTGAATGTGCAGGGGCTTAACTCGCCTAGCAAACGCCATCAGATCTGGAGGTACCTGCTCCAACAGGGGGCAGACGTGGTATTCCTGCAGGAGACGCACCTTCTGCGGGTTGATGTGGGTCGTATGGCCCATCCGCGCTTCCCTCACAGATTTTGGGCTTCCGCGGCCACCAAGACAGCGGGGGTTGCTATTTTCTGCCGGGCGGGATTCTGTCACGGGGACACACAGGTGCGTAGAGACACTGCGGGCCGGGTACTGAGGGTGGAGCTCACGAGGGGGCACCGTAGGCTCACGCTTTGCAATCTTTACGCCCCTAATCAGGGGCAAGATACCTTTTTGCGCGGGGTCATCCGGGAGTATCTCGACCCGGTGGATTCGGACCTCATAGTGGGGGGGGACTTTAACCTGGTTTGGGACCCGGAGTTGGACCGCTGTGGGGGAGGTTCCCGAGGCGTGGGGGCCCTGTCGGCTACTGTGAAAAAATCCCTTACTGCTCTGACCTTGGTGGATGTGTGGCGTTACCACTCCCCGGGGCTGAAAGACTTCACTTTTTACTCGCACGTCCACCGCTCCTACTCCCGCATCGACATGCTCTTTGTCTCCCACTCTTTGCTCTCTGACACTATATCGGTTTCGCACTCGAGCATCTCGGTCTCCGACCATGCCCATGTGGAGCTGCTACTCCACGAGCGCTCCACTCGCGCCCCCGGTCCGCGCCGCTGGCGGTTCCCAGATCACGCCCTACGGGACCCGAGAGACAGGGAGGAAATAAAGACGGCCATCTTGGACTACTTCGAGCACAACGAGTTGCCGGAGACCCCCCTCCCCCTCCTATGGGACGCTTTTAAGGCCACGATACGGGGTACCCTCACGGCTATCTCTGCCGCGCGGACACGGGAGGCCCAACTGTATGAAACCAGACTCACCCGCGAACTCCAGACGCTGGAGAAGATGGACCAGACCCGCCCTTTGGCGGTCCATAAGTGGCGCCTGGCGGTCCTTAGAGGTCAGTTACGGGCACACCGGACAAACAAGGCGGAACGGGCACTTCTTGCGCTCCGGCAGCGCTTTTACATCGGTGGGGATAAGGTGGGAAAGGTGCTGGCAAGGCGGCTGCGCGCTAGGACGGCAAAGGCCCACATTGCGAAGTTACAGGGAGGGGGAGGTACATGGGTGACCACCGAGGCAGCTAAACTTCGGGCGTTCCATGGATATTATTCCTCCCTGTACGAGAGAGAGCCGCCAGATCCTGCGCTGATCACAGAGACACTGGGTAGTTGTGAATGGGAACCGCTGAGTAAACACCACTCTGAGCTCCTAGAGGAGCCCATCACGCTGGAAGAAATAGCGGGTGCCCTGGGAGATCTTCCGCTTGGCAAGACGCCTGGACCAGACGGGCTACCGGTGGCATTCTTCCGTGCCTTTCTGCCGCAGCTGCAACCCTACCTACACCGTCTCTTTAACTCCTTCGCGGATTCGGGGGGGCCGTCCCCGGACATGGCGATGGCCGAGATTGCCCTCATCCCAAAGCCAGGGAAAGACCACACCCTCTGCTCCTCATACCGGCCCATAGCCCTGTTGAACTCGGATCTTAAACTTTATACTAAAATCCTTGCCAAACGGCTTAGTGCTCATCTCCCACACCTCGTGGACCCGGATCAGGTGGGGTTCATCCACCAACGCCAGGGGGCAGATAATGTTCGCCGCATTGCCCACATAGTGGGAAAGGCCAGGCATTGGAATATCCCGGCTTGCTTATTGTCCCTAGACGCTGAAAAAGCGTTCGACCGGGTGGATTGGGAGTTCCTTCGAGCGGTTCTGCGGAAAGTGGGGATTGGACCCAAAATGGAGGCACGCATCATGGCCCCATACGCTGCCCCGGCAGCCCGGGTGCGCGTGAATGGCCAACTCACACAGCCTTTCCCCATCTGCAGGGGCACGCGGCAGGGTTGCCCCCTATCGCCTCTGCTTTTCGCCCTGGTGGTAGAACCCTTAGCTATTCTCATTCGCCAGTCGCCGGACATCAAGGGTATCTCCCTTCGGGGACGTGACCATAAAGTTGCGCTCTTCGCTGACGACCTCCTCCTCACGCTGTCTTCGCCCTCAGCCTCGCTCCCAGCTGCGCACTCGTTGCTACATACCTATGAGCGGGCCTCCGGGCTTAAAATTAACCACGCCAAGTCTTGGGTGCTCAATCTCACGATCCCGGAGACGGAGGCAGCGACGTTGCGGACGAGCACCCCATATCAATGGGCGAGCGACTCCGTGAGATACCTTGGTCTCAACCTGACGCCGGACCTAGCCACCTGGACGCAGGCCAATTGGCAGGAGTGCAGACGCTCTGTCCTAGACGACTTGCGCGCCTGGAAGGCACTGCCGCTTTCCTGGCTTGGTCGCCTCAACGCGATTAAGATGTCCGCGCTGCCAAAGATTCTCTATTTGTTTCAGACCCTGCCGACCCCCATCCCGGAACACTACATCCAGGGGCTACAAAGGGATTTGATCTCCTTTATTTGGGGAGGTAAGAAACCGCGATTCTCTAACAAAATATTAAAGCTTCCTCGGGATAGAGGCGGCCTCGCTTGTCCCAATCTACTCGAGTACTACTGGGCGTCACACCTCCGTTATGTCCTGGAGTGGGGGGCGTGGGAAAGCGAGAAAATCTGGTTCCACATGGACAGGGCAGTTACCTGTCGCCCGATTTGGGATCACGCTTGGCTGCCCCGGGCGGCGCGTCACCGTAGTGCGTATATGGCGATCCCCACTAGGACGGTCTTAGAGATTTGGGATAAAGTGGCGGTCCGCAGGGGCCTCACCACCTTCCCCTCACCGCACACCCCTCTAGCTCGCAATCCCCAGTTCCCGCCGGCCTGCTGCGCGCCATACTTCGAGAACTGGACGGAGAGTGGCTGCCGGACGATCCGAGACCTCTTCGAGGGAGGGACCTTCAAATCCTTCCAGCAATGTCAAAGGGACTTCGGGCTGGCAGACGGGGACAAGTTCCAATACGCTCAGCTTCGGCATTGGGTGCAGGGCTCTTCGCTGATGCAGGCGGCCACGAGACCTCTCACCCAGTTTGAACACTTGGCGCGTACGTTTGGCTCATACAAGGGCCTAGTCTCTCGAGTCTATAAAGTGCTTCAACGTTCTCAGCGGCCAGGCCTACATCCGTACCAAGAGCGCTGGCAGAATCTTTCGGGCTCCGAGATTAATCCCGCCCAATGGACGAGGCTCTGGAGCGATATCCCCAAAACCTTCCGCAGCATTCCCCAACAGGAATCAGCCTACAAGGTGATGACCCAGTGGTACTACACCCCTGTCCGATTGCAGAAGATGTTCCCCAAGGTGTCCCCGCTGTGCTGGCGCTGTGCTCAAGCACCAGGAGACTTTATCCACATTTGGTGGACGTGCCCGAGTCTGACTACCTATTGGAAGGAAGTCCTCAGCCACATCAAGAAGGTGCTTGGTTACCCCCTGCCAGAGGACCCCCTCACGATTATTTTGGGCCTTCGGCCGACGTCGCGAAGGGCAATGACAGGCCGCGATTGGCATCTGAGCCTTCATATGTTAGGCGCTGCAAAGCAAACGGTGGCGGTGTACTGGAAGAAGGCGGAGCCACCGTCCGTCAACGTGTGGTTCACTCGTCTTTGGCAGGTACTGGCGATGGAACTGCTTACAGCCCGCCTTCAGTTTAGAGACACCAGGTTTAAGACCCTCTGGTCTCCCTTGGTGGCCCATTTGGGCAGGATAGAACACGCGCGAATGAAACCGCCGAGACTGCGGGCCTTGAAACTGTTCGATGACGAGATATCTCAGACGCGCTCTGAGGTTCTCACACGGCCGGGGGCTTTGACACCCTCGACGTTGGGGGGTTCCTAGATGCGGGTGGGCTTGCCGGGGCCGGACCCTACCATGGTACGGGCATGCTTCCCCACGTGCTGCGTCCCTTAGACCTGGGCCTCCCCCTCCACACCGCTGCGAGGACTGCCGTTTTGCCTCCCCCTCCCCCGCCGCCCTCCCCCCGCCACTTCCCCCCCCCCGCTTTCTGTCTACTTAAGTTTGTCCTGCCTTCAGGACGTGTAGAGGTTAAGTGCGTTAATAGGGCCTTGATAACCCAACGCGGCGGCGCGACGCGCCTCTATCCAACCCCTTCCGACCCTGCGCGCTTACATCGGGGCGCTACACCGCCACACACGAGCTACCTCACACATTGTGTACCCGCGCAGCGCGCTGCAGCCCCGGCTTAGCGACAGGGTTGCCCTCAGCTGCGAGATTCGTGTCGGAGATTACCGGGCACCACCAGGTACACCTGCCTTATCCGCCCCCGCATCGGGCATACACGCGGCTTTGGATGGGATGTGGGGTGGTGGGCCTCCGGAGTATGACACGCTGAAGGCAGTGAATTGGAAGGGGGAAAATGTGCGATATGTTAGGCTGTAAGGCCTTTGTAAAATGGAATTTGATTTTGTTCGCTGCCGGCCAGGATGGTTGTAGGCACACAGCTGTGTACTTTGAGCTCACCTCTTCTTCTAAATAAAAACAAAGTTGGATATAAAAATGAATCTAGCGTCACGGTTTGCTCTCTACCTTTAAGAAATGATTCAAATAATGCCAGTGCCTTGTTCCTTACGCCAACATTCTGCAACCGGTCAATTAGGACAGAGTGGTCTACCGTATCAAACACCGCTGTTCCTCTACTATCCAGTACAGCCCTAATCTCCTTTATGGATTTTATAAGTGCCGTCTCTGTACTATGGCCTCGTCTGAAACCAAACTGTGTTGGGTCCAGAAGTTGATTGTTTTAGATAAAGGCCATTAGTTGTTCATGTGTTTTTCTATTATTGTTGCTGGGAACAGTCCCTCTACTAGAGACAAACTGAATTTACCATGACCCCAGTGGGGTTTCTCCATGTGTTGTGGCTCAAAGGCCCAGAAACACTTTAAAGGACAGTGCTTTTATGAACAGTTTCTGAGAATAGAGGTGGTCAGCACTGAAACTTTATGTGGAAGAGATATTTTTTATAGTGAAAATTAAAATCTTAGGGTCTCAAGCGCACAAATCAATCCTGCTGCTTCACTCTACCTTTAACATATTGATCCCCGTCATTGCATTAGCGCCCTTTGCAACCTGAAACAATTGGCTCTAGACTCAAGGATGCCCAATTTTAAAAACTTGTTTCTGAGTGGATCATTATACTCGGTCAATCACGGAGCAGCTTTCTTGTTCCTGAAAACATATTTTGTTGAAACAGGGTTGGAGACTCCCCATATAGACCTACATTATTTGGACCAGCCATTGCAAATAGCAATGAATTGAGCTAACTAACAAGCCCTGGCAAAATCCTGTGTGCCAGCCTGAGTTAAGGGGGGGCAGCAAAGGCCACAACTCCTGATACCTCCCTCCTTAGATAATTAAAGCCCGAGTTCAGCTACTGTCGCACCATTGAGTTGTCTCACATTTGTCTGAGCTTACAAGCACAAAAAAAGCCAGAGGCGCAGTTTTAATTAAAGCAACTGATATTGCATCAACCCCCCCCCCCCCCCAGTCTACTCTCAATCTATCTCAGCAGACTCCCCTAAAATAACATGCTTGAAACCCCAGCTTCACGGCTCCCATCTGGGGCAGTACTCACATTCTCGTGCTGCATGTGCTTGAGAAGCTTCAGCTCACGGTAGGCGCGCTTCGCAAACAGTTCAGACTGGAAGGGCCGGTACAGCTTCTTGATGGCCACCTTGGTAACGGTTTTCTTATCAATTGCCGAGCTGAAGACACAAGAAACATTGACCCAAACAGTTACTGACATTTATACAAGGATTTATGTGACTATGTGCAGCACTAGGCAGAGGGTACACAAGCCTGCAGGCAAATTGGGTGCATTTCGTGACATGGCAGTGACCCTGGCCTATTGCAAGATCAGTCAATCTCTGCAGTAGGCCGTCTATCTCTGAGGAGAGTCGCACAACGTGCTCCATTCAAAAAAGGAACTAGTTGGAATACAAATAACACCTATAATTTGAAGGCGAGTTTGGCATACACTCTCTGGTCCATCTTCCAACCACTTTGGAACTCCTTCAGACTCTGCAGCAGGCAACTGCAACTTTTAGCACCAACCTGTCTCTTACTCTGCAGTCAGTCTCTCACTCTACATGGATGTCTCAATCCTGGTCAGCCTCAGCTCTTTTCTTCTAAAATACTATCAATCTACCTTTCTAAAACAGACAGCTCTCACACAGCTTGGCTTCCATGCTCCAAGTATTAGCCACCATCTAATTCTTTTTGTTTTATCTGTTTATTAAAAAATGTTTTTGCTTCGCTGAAACATTGGAACGGTAAATACACTATCAATTGAATCAGTAGGTATTCACCTAAACAGATTAGACAACATCTAATGAATAGGCCATGAATAGAATAGTGGTTGTTTTCTTCTGGTAGCAGCAACAAATACAGAGGATAATTTGTGCAGGTGTCTGCTCTTATTTTAGGGGCCGGAACTTTTTTATACATCAGACTTTTACCCAGAGCAAGCGAGACAAAAGGCAGTTAAAGGAGGAGAAAGATGGCAAACGATGACTAAGTGAGAAGTCAGGGATGAAACAATCTACACGAGTGGGATGGAGAGACCGAAAGAAAGAGGCACGGGGTGGAATCAAGACTAGGCAGCCCTTGAACCCAACCGGTAGTGCGGGACTCGGGCTTCTAAAATACCCGGGAGCTCCCACTCTTGTTTTCAAATTCAGCAATGCACGTTACGCGCTAGTTCCACAGAAGTGTAAGTATAATCGGAATGCAAACATCACACGGTGAAGCCAGTGACAGGCGCAAGGAAACATGCCCGCTGGTGCTGGGCGAGACTGCAGAGGCGCCGGAGGTTGTGAAATGCCCCCGGCTCTCCGTCACAATCCACGCGCCTCAGCCCCTCGGTGTCACGGGAGTCGTGGCTAAGCCGGAGTGAAACTTCGGGCGCCTCTTACTCGTGCACAGACAACGAAACGACCGAAAGGCGAGGAATGAGGAAGAGGAGGGCTAACCGGGGACACGAGGAGCCGCACAGTGCGTGCTGGGGCTTGAAAACGCTGGTAGGGTAAACCAGGAAGCGAGGGGTGGGGGCAGCGGCGCTAGCGCAGGCTAAAAAGCCCCAGGGCTGTCTCCCCGCACAAGGGCAGAGCAGCGGCGCGAGGGGGGGGGGGGGGAATATCTGTGAGACACACCTGGAGCGGACAGGGGAAGCACGTGCCTATATGGAGATACATGGAGGGCGAACAGCAGCTGTATGGGAGATAATACATGCACAGGGGAGCGCGTGTGACAGGAGAGAGATGTCAAAATAAAGAATGGGTTCAAAGAAAGGTCTGGCTATGAGAGGCAGGTCGAGTCCGTCAAGCGACTGCAGTAAGGGTCATCTGTCAATGGATATGCCGCGATGGGGCCGACTAATTGTATCCATATAGACCACCTTACTACCCCCTGACGAGGCGCTGGGGAAAAGGCGAGGGAAGGAGACGCGTGCCAGGGGTGACGCGGGGATGTTATGAGAGGTATATGGAGTTAGAGGGGTAAGGAAATGTGACATGAGAAATTAGAGGGAGAGGTATGGAGAAGCGGTACAGAGGCACGGGATAGTATGGGGTAGGAGGCGAGTTGTGCAGGAGGTGGGACGCGGTAAGGTGAGAGGACAGGTTGGGCATTTCCCTGCTGCCTGGGCACACTGCGGACCCTGCCAGCCCTCCCTGCACCCCGAGCCCTGGCTCTCACCAGACGGTGCCGTAGGCGCCGGAGCCCACCGTCAGCAGGTCCCGGTAGCGCTCCCGCACCTCCCACATGGTCTTGTTGATTTCCTGCCGGTAGAAGCCTATCTTGGGAGTCGACATGGTGGCCGAGGCGGGTGCCGAGGGAGTAAACGGAGGGCTGTCACCGAGAGGCTAGCGCTACTTCTGCAGGGAGGGAACTCTCAGCCCCGTGGCAGCTAGGCGTGGAGAGGCGCAGGAGCATGCCGCGGGGTGGGTCCCCTGTCGCACAGCTGTCCTTCCTTCACCTGCCCCGGCACCAGGTAGTCCTGCTGAGAAACAGAAACGGCTCTTTTCCTGAAAGAAAAGTGATCCTCGATTCACAGGGTCACGTGACCAACCAATGCTGTAATCCCTCCTCCTTTTTTTTCTCTTCTGAATTTTTTTTTCAACCACTCGGGGCAGGAGCTGCAGCGGCGGGCCTCCAGGAAACGGTCTGAACAGAGATGTGTGCTTCCTTCCCCTGGCTACCTGGAGTGGTTCTTCTTGGTAACACGCCCTCTCCTTGTTTTAAACATTTCACAGTATCGGGAAGCTAACAGTTTAGGCCCAGTTCCCCAACCTCTTTTTTCATTAAGCGCTACTTCGAATCATTGAATATCCCCCTAGCTACCAATATTGGTGTTATGTATAGCTCTGATGGATAGCTTCTGTAGTTTATATCAGTTTCAGAAAGTCATAACTCCATGCCATGATATAACAGCAGTTGATCACAAAACTGGTTATCGACTGTTGTGATGCAATGCTTAATTTGTAAAAAAAAAAAAAAAAAGAAGTCTCGGTGCTCTACATTTTTTTCTTAGGAGGCTGCTGCCACTTCTTTCAGTTGTCCGCCCAGCTACATTCCTGGCACCATCGAATTGCATCATTTGTCATGTACGTCCCCATATGGGCGAAGCGAAAACAGCCACAATCAAAAGAATACTACTGCTTTAGAATCATGACATGGATTATACCAGTCCACTTGTTTGACAACAACATAAATTAAAACAAAAGGTCTTTGAACCTGGGAAAGGTATACTATCTACCAAAAACGACAATGCCTGAGCAGAAACCAAATGCCTGAACTATGAACTGAGGTCTGGTGCTCTATCGACTTCATTATAGAGTGCTTGCATTAATGCCAGAGACCCAGTTGGCATGGAGAAACATGCCATAAACATCAAAACTAATAACGGTGTTTAAAACTA
Organism: Triturus cristatus; assembly: GCF_964204655.1. Lineage (NCBI taxonomy): Eukaryota > Metazoa > Chordata > Amphibia > Caudata > Salamandridae > Triturus > Triturus cristatus. Next base: position 1,038,505,871 of record NC_140585.1, read on the forward strand.
ACACAGACACAACAGTGGTGTAACGAAAGCTCAGGGAGCCCCCCTCTAAGGGCCCCCACTCCGGATTTAATCCGGAGCTCGAAGGCCTTAGTACTGGGCTGAGGGGGCCCATCGGGGGATGCGGGGGCCCGTGTTACGCCCCTGAGACACAACTGGCAAAGCCGTTTTCACAATCTGAAAGGCTCCATCAGCCGAGCACGTCAAATCACATGGGGAACAAACATTGTACACTGGGACCTTGTAACCCTTCACCTTCGTTTCACAGAGCTTAAACTGTACCGGAATCGCAACAATAATGGGCCTAACGGAGTGATTTACCTGGTTCTGACTTCAGTGTTACTTGTGATTGACACATCTTTGGCTGGGGATGGTGAGATGAGACTCTTGCTTCTGTGGTGCATACCTGCAGAACGCTTGTAGGACTACACGAGCACGGGACATATCTATAGGGGAACTACATTTGTCAATTGGGGTTGGACTAACCATTAACCTAATCTGTGCGGAGTGGCTACTGCATTAAATGCTTTAGGCGAGCTCCTCTGCTTTTTTAAGGTCACTTCACTGTAGAGCTTAACTTTCCTGGTGATTAGTATCTCAGTGATAAAAATTGCTTTTTGAAGTTGCATATTTCAGCACATCTCCTTCGTTGATTCCTATTAGTTATGTGAATATACACTGGCACTCTGTACGGCACCTCTACAGAGCTCATCCTGGTATATCTACACCTACCCATACCCAGGTGTTACTGAGTACATCTCACAAATGCCTACATGTACAGCAAACAACAACATCTTGAAGTGTGTGTTACACTATGCAACATTTACAAACTTGTATTGCTGTTTTCTTGATGGAAATCAACTGGAATACAAATACCAGAATGCACATGTAAATTCTGAACTGAATGCGTCACGCACACATGTATATGGGATTCTTAAGAGCGCTATATCACTGGCAGCCAAGTGGCCATCCAGAGTCATTTGACCATGTGAGCTACTCCTGGCTTTTTGATTACCACTGGAAAATAATCTACTAACCTCCTGGCATTGGCTCTCTGGATTGCTTGTAATGTCTGTATGTCAAACGGGCTCTGTTTTCACACACCTCACTGCCGCTCAAACAGTGCTGGAATCACTGTACTGTGGGAGATTCAGATTTGTGAGGCACACTGGTGACTTACAGCCAACCATGGTCTCCTCTGCTCTTGCTCCATGGACACCTCAGGGATGGTGGGTCACAGCAGGTCATCCAGGCGCTGGTGAGGTCATTAATCAGTCCAGGTCTGGCATCCGGATGCCCAATGTTCATTCCCCTTGCCCAGCTGACTTGCATGCTGCACAGTAGCTGTCCCAGTAATGCTACCAGAATCCTACAGCTCAGCAATTGGAGTGCGGCAGCAGCTTAACGCTTAATTGATGGGGCAGGGGCCCGATTAATTGATGGGGCCCAACTGCAGAATCTGCGACGAGAGCCACTAGTTCTTCCATACGTTACAGATTGTCTAGTCGGCCTAGAGATGAATGGGGGGCCGTAGAAGGTGTGCGGGCACAGGCAGGCACAGTCCTAAGCACATTGCTAATAGGAGGAGTTGGGGTGCTGTGAACCATGAGCACCACATGTTGCTGGCAGTTGAAGGCAGCAAAGTTTGCGCTTTTATTTTTTCCTCACGTGCCCTTCCGCTAAGTTTACGTGTGCTTTCACAGCCCACCTTGCCTACATTTAGCAATGATCCAGCCCTGATCTGAAATCTTCCAGTAGGAGGGCGACGATAGGCTGCATCAAGCAAGGGCATGGATGAATGGATGTGCGAACACTGCACTGTTTATTCAGTGATTGACGAGGGCCGAGACAAGAAGGCACGATGGCATCACTTACACAATAACAATACACACTCATAATGCCTGAACACGGTGAGCGAGTCTGTGAAAACGGTGGGTCAGTCTGTGAAGACATATCAGGGATTCTCCCAGGCAGTTATATTTGCACGTATGTTTATTTTATACATTTATCAGAACCGACAGCATGCTTGTCCGCTTTGATTGAAAGCTGAAAGCACAGCTACAGGAGGGGGAAGAAACGCAGGTAAGGTAGCAGGTTTGGTTAAGGAAAGCATTTAAGTGTTTTATTTTTCACATTTGTGTCTGGAAAGAGACTGCATGTTATGTATAGCTCTCCCATTATTCTCTGGCCGTGTACAGGTTGAAGTCATGGGGCAGATGATTTTCGGGGCCATATATAACATACATAGGTGTGTGAAAGTGAATTACAAGGATGTTTTTCACTGGGGGGAGGGGGGGGGGGGGTTTGACATCATAGACCGTGGCGGCCAGCACAGGTAACAGGTAAGCGCGGTGCAAGGCGGGGAGTCGACAGACGACGGAATAGGTATTATTTATTTATTTAATTATACCTATTCCATCGTCTGTCGCCTTCCCCTCTCTTCAGAAAGCAATGAGAGGGACTCCTTATCAACCAAAGGAATAGGGTTCTATTTGCAAGTCAAAAAAAGCTAATTATCCTTTGGTCTACCTTATAATAAACACCATTCACAATCATCCAACAAACAGCTCAAAGCAAAACTTAACTCGCAGTGGGGAGTATAATTGTCAACTCAAAAATAGTGTACCAATAATAATAATCATTCAAACATTTTTGTCGTGGTTAAAAAGAAGAATCACAAAAAATCAATCCTATATATATAGAAAACACCAATGTTTACCAGCATGCAGCAAGGAACTTGCCGCAAAATAGAATATCAGAAAATAAAACAAATAACACGAGAAAAATGAGTGTAACAAGACAATATACTTTGTCATTGTTAGACTTGGCATCCTTTGGCGTGTTTCCCCTGAGGTTCTGCTTTCAGACCTCCCGGTTCTGACTCTGTTTTTGCTGGCTTAGCGTTTCTGCGCACTTTTCGCACTGCTGATCAGTGGTAAAGTGCAGGTGCTCCTATAGTAAAATGTGTATGGATTGGCGTTTCCATGATTGGCCTGCTTGACTCGTGTGTCAGTCCTAGTAGAGTGCACTGCGTGTGCCAGGGCCTACGACTCAAGCGCCGTCGGTGGGCTGCAGCACTAGATTGTGCCACCCACCTGAATGGCCTGTAAAAAGGTAACTTGGGCATGCCATCGGAGAGCCTGTGTGCGGTCCGGGACCGCCATGTCAACCTGGTCAGTGCACACACTGCCAGTTCCTAACCTTCCCTTTTCTTACACGTCAGGCACCCCTCAGGTAGGCCCAAGGTACCCCTGTGGGCAGAGTGCAGTGTATGTGAAAGGTGGGACATGCACAGGTGTGTGTGGCATGTCCCAATAGTGAATTACAGCCAATTTTGGCTGCACCGTGACGAGCACCGCCTTATCTCTCACCGCGACCCTGGTCTCATCAACAACGCCTTCTGATGCCCCCGCACCGTGACCTGGGGGCACCGCACGCCGTACCGCTGCACTTCGCACCGCAGCACCCGACGCCTGCTGATGCCAGCGCTCCTGACTCCATCAGAGAGCTCGACCTGCACCCCGAGTGACTTCAAGGGCCCCAGCGCCCTGCACTTCTCACAGGTACTGTTTGCGGGTCTTCCCGACACCGTAGCTGGCCCGCGTCCCGGTGACCAGCCAGACCTGTTGGATTTGTTGTTCACGACGCCGTGATAGCCCCGGACGGAGCATTCCACATCGAGGAACTTTGTGTGAAACTTATTTTGATAACTGCAGATTTTAAATATAGTATTGTGGATTTTTGTCATATTCGGTCCTGTCTTAATGTATATAAAAATATTGGCTATTTTTCTAAACTGGTGTGGTGTCTTTTCGTAGTGCTTACACTGTATTACTGTTGGTTATGTGCACACGCTTTGCACACTGCCTCTAGGATAAGACTAGCTGCTTGTGCCAAGCTACCAAGGGGGTGAGCATGGGTTATTTTAGGTGTGTAACTCCCTTATCCTAGAGTGGTGGTTCCTGCCTGGCTTTAGCGCAAGCCTCAGCCAACCAGAAATCCCATTTCTAACAGTCATCAAAATGTCACATCCCTGTGTATCAGACGTTAGGACTGGAACCCAATACATTGACAGTCGTAAAATATCTATTGTAACAGCCGCCAACACGGATTGTGTATCAAGGAGTCAACGCGTTATGATGGTGTTGTCCTGGTTAGACCATCTTTATCAAGACCGTGATTAAACACTCAAATCATATACATGAAGTCAATTATTGAAGTACACCTTCCAGTTTGTGCACTGTTGCTTGTGAGAGCACAGACACAGATGCTTCTTCTGGGATGTACTAGTTTATAGTCCCTTCTTAGTCTCTCCTGAAATCATTAGGGATAACAATTCTTTTCGATATTAGTCTACAGTCAGTGCAGGTGTAATCACTCTTTCTTTACTGGTGTGTTGGACAGAAGGCCCACAATACTCACAATAATGGCTCTTGTTACAACCGATCTACTTGTGCCTGTCGCAATTAAGATGACTTATGTTCTATGGTATATACTTCAACGTAATTAAATGTTGTCAGTTGGCGGCCTTCATCAATTGGGTCGTAGTGTTGGGGATCCGGCCAGCTCCACATCCGGTCTTCCGTTTACAAAAAATAGAAGCCTCTCGCCTATCCCACCCGCCCCACTCTCTTACCTGTGCCGGCCGCTGCTGATCATAGACAATTCAAGCTTGACACTCGTTGTCTATTTTACATCACTCAGAACCCCCTGGTGAACAGCATCCCAATAATTTACTGTTACTCATCTATAATTCTATATGTGATCACTTCAAACAAGATTACATTATTGGCCACTGTATGTAAGCTTAGCAGCAGTAGTAACCTTAGTGCATCAGGCAGGGTTGCCAGAGTAAGGTAAAAAAGTATTTCTTAATTTGGAATGGTTTTATATGGGTAACACATAACAGCCATAGCTGCACTACACTTGGCACCAAGGAAGTAAATGTCTCCAATTCCACATGATTTATCATTCAGTATCAGCTTTAAATATATTTTCGAAATACACACATTTTCACCTTCTCAATTTTAGTATACATATATTAATTCAGCCAAGTACAATCTTCTGATTTAGTAGGCTGGACTTCACCCAGGAGAGCTACTTATATGTAGCTGGAGATTACCAGTAGCTTATTAGCTACTCCTTGGAGAAGCCTGGTTTAGGCGCTGTTACTTCAGAGACCGTCTCATCTCAAATGGTGTTACTGGTGGGATAGTTTAGGTCTTAGTTTCTCTTCACCTTACAAACCATCAAGACGGTATTTTCATAATAGCAGCTGCAAATAGCATAATGTAATGCCAGGATGCATTTGTGAGGTGTTCGGTCTTGGACCTGGTACTGTGTCTACTGAATAATATTTATAGTGAAGGGGAGTCAAAATTAGGTCCAGGTGGGTTGAATAATACTACACTTTCAGCACATCTGCAAATATAAATGTGCACATACCAAAGGCACATATTGTAAAAATAATTGTGGAAACTTATTAGCATATGCAAAAACTAACTTTATGTATACAATGCATGTGTTAATTTCTAATCTCATATATCAACTTATCTTTGAACGCAAAGCAGAAATGTTTTAGGTAACCAGCGACTCAAGGTTTAAAGAACAATGCATGGATTTTATAGGTTTAAATCTTTTTCTTCAGTGTTATCCGTGAGGAAATATTAAACATTAGAAATGACATCATGGACATGTACTCCTCCTATCTGCCAAACATTGTGAGTGTTAAGCATTCCTCATTACCGCAGAAGAAATTAACGAGTGCTGTCAATCTCCATGGCAACACTGAAGGGGAATGATATGGGGAGGAGATAGAGGGGAAGGATTATAAGAAACACGACAAACTCCACTGTATTCTATCCACAAAATGACATAGAATAGTAAGGAGCAAGTTATTTACCTTTGGTAAAACTCTTTCTAGTGGATATTTTAACTGCAGATTCCTCACCTTTAGAATATTCACAGGAATAAGCCTGGATCTGGACATTGTCAAGCAATAACTGCTTCATCCCACTGGGTGGCAGTATGTGGCTCTGCAGTGACCTCAAACAAGCCCAAAGCTGAGCTGCATATAAGCACCACTCTGGCACACTAATGTCCATTTCTGAATTGTACTCCTTCCATGTCTGAAGAAGCAGATCTACTTATGCAAACTACGTACAAGTGTGTTGAAAACTAACTTAGGACCACCTTTTTTAAAATGTGCAGATGTCCACTCCACCGAACAGGGAGGTGAGAGGGCGGTGAGGAATCTGCAGTTAGATTGAGTACTCTTCAGAAAGAGCGTTACAGAAGGTAACTTGTTCTTCTGATGATACATTTACCCATAGATTCCTCACATTTAAAAAAGCAATGCTTCCCAAAAGGTGGGGAGCCTGAGGAGTGAACTCAAACCAAAAACTCCTGCTGAACAGAGCGGGCAACATTACTCTCTATGCGGACCTGTCAAGGCAGTTGTGTTTGGTGAATATGTGTACTGACGCCCATGTCTCAGCTAATGCAGTCATAGCAGCCTTTACTCCCATGGAGTGGGCCCTCACATCTTCGGGTGAGGGGAATCCTTCTTTGCTAAAGCATAACAGATCTTTATATATATGATTATCTACCTCTGCAAATGTCTTTCTATACTGCTTTTGCTTTCTTGGCACTCGCAAATCCCATGAAGAGATGACCATCAACACAATAGTCCTTTGTGAATTCAACATAGAAACTGAAGTCTCATTCAGGGCCAAAGTGATGAAGTCTTTCCTCTTTCGTGGGATGTTGTGGATAGAAAAATGCTGGTCCTTATTGCTGATGGATTGCAGTAGGTGGAAGATCAATACTAATTTACGCAGAAAAGCAGTCTTAGTCCTTAGTACCAACTGATAGGGGAAGAATGTGGTGTATGGAGGTTGCACTGACCGCATCTACAGTTCATTCACGCATTAGTGATCATTTTGAGAAAGACCATCTTGATGGAAAGAGCTGCAAGGAACAGTTGAGTGCACATGTAGAAATGCTAGAACAAAGTTACAGTCCCATTGTGGCATGACAGAAAGTTTCAGAGGAGCATAGGTGCTAATCCTTTCAGGAACCACAACACAGCTGGAGGTTTGAAAAAGGGAAGCAGATCTGGTAAACACAAAAATGCCAAAAGGGTGACAAGTAACCTGTAAGTGTTCTCACTGCAAGGCCTTTTTGGGCTAGTAATAAACAAACAGTAACACCACAGAAAGTTTAGCTTGAAGAGGAGCAAGACAGCGGTCTGTACACAGGCCAGCAATTTCACCCAGCTTCCTAAATAAACAGATTTGGTCAACAGTTGTCCGACTATGAAGATGACATCCTCCTGTTGAGTAGTAGTGACAACTGAGCACCTTTGCTTTGCCAGCCAAGGTTCTCAGTTGTTGCTGCTCAGTCTCCACTCACGGAAGAGCAGATTGGGGAGACCTGGGTGTAGGTCCCTCCCTTGTTGCTGAGACAGGAGATCCTCACAAATCGGCAGCCGGATTGTAGAGCAATCTGGGGCCATTGAATTGACTGAAGCCCAGTTTGCCAGATTTTTCTCAGGACTCGGGGTCATGTCGAGAACTTGTGCTGGAGACCTTTGCCTCATTGTAGATGGAATGTGTCTGCTAACAAGATTCCAGGTGGAAACTCTAAAAACAGTAGTCTCTACACTGCATTTTTGCTTTTATGTGTGCTCCTTCCCCTTTGCCATGCTCAGACTGGCCCTTATGTGTGAGATCTGCCACCTCTCTGCTTACAGTGCCTATTTCCTTTCATAACTCCTGATTTTTCATGCGTGATGCGTGCACTTTGATTTGTAAATTTATAATGGGTTCTAAAATAGTAGTGAGAACTGTGTTGGAATCCATAGCCCAGGCCATCTAAATACGTGGGTTTACTATTCTGTCACAAATTGTCACGCCATTTAATATTCTAAGTCGTAATCACTAACCTGGCTGTAATGAAAGGTCTCAGATCTCCCCGGGACCAAGGTATGTACCGTCACTTTCCCAGGGAGAGAATATCAGTTCCAAACTTATGGAATATAACATAAATACAGCACTTCCTAAGGTGGGCAAACTTTCAACACTCCCCCAAAGGCAAGGCAAGAAAACAATATCACATGAGTCTCCTCTAGACCAAGGTAACACACACAACACTTCTCTAGAGCGAGATATACTTTGCACATCACTTGCCAGGAGTAGAACAACTTCCTATAACAGAATTACCTGCTAGAAGGGAATTCACCCATCATTCTACAACAGAATACTTGGCCAAGAAGAGTCCACACCTCCTGCTACAAGGAAAAGACTAATTCAAACATATGGAATATATACATTTATTAACACAATACTTCAATCACGGGCAGGCCGAATATATATTGATCATGGCAGACTCTCACATATCAAATAACCGATTGAAATACACAATCAAAGCAAATATATATGTAGAAATATATATGTATGGATATAAGAATCAGAAAATAAGATGGAAAGGAAAGAATCAGTAAAGAATCAAGAGACTGTAGCAGAGACACCTCACCTACTGCTTCATCATTTCACCCCACTTCGCTCAAGGGGAGTCCATTGCTTGAACCGGGTGAAAGCTCAGAGGTGACACCAGCCCCCACTCTTCCGTGACAACACGTCTGCTCCACGGCGTGAACTTCCACCAGGCCAGTGTAGGCTCCTCTTTTTAATACAAATTCAAACACAACGAAGCTTCTAGCAAGCCACGCCCCCTCGTTCTCATGAGAGCCCGTACCAGCCTGCTCCAAGGCCACTGCATCGGTTGATCAGGCCTTTGCTATGGCTCCGAGACAGACCATGTACATTCCTCTGATAAGAACCAGTTCTCTCTAGTCATTAAAGTGAGAAAAACAGGCGAAGAGCAAAACATGCCCTCCCCACCTCTGCAGCTTTGTGCAGGCACAGAAAATAGCTTCAGTCATGAAAATGGACTTAGTTAAGCCATGCACACAAAGGCCCAAAGCAAGATGGAATCAGAAAAGCAAGTATGACATGAAACCATGTCAAAGGCAATAGTCAGCACTGCCATAAAGCAAGGTAAAGTCAGAAATCAGAATGGCATGAAGCCATGTCAAAGGCAATAGTTCAACACATAATTCACATAACCCAAATAACACTATAGACTTTATCCCTCAGTATACAACATTGGGCACATGTGTGCACCACCAAGCACAACACTGCACCTCAACATGCCATACCTTCTATTCTTGGCAAAACTATTCTACTAAAAGACAGCAAGATTACAGGACAGAAGAGAAGCAGGCATATGCAAACCCATCCTACAATAAGGCTAGGGTAACATAACACACTTAAGTCAGTACAAAATGGTGGTGGTTGAGGGTCATCATAGGGTGTCAGACCACAAAAGTGGCTTGTTCACTACACTGGCTTGACCTGCTGACGGGGACGATGACATGAAGACAGTCCTACAACTCTTCTTGGTGATCGAACGGAGACCAGATAGAATCAGATCCCCAAACCGCACACCAAGGGAATGGGGGAGTGGATAAAATAATAAACAACAGAATGGTAATCCTCTGCCATGGGAAAGGAACCTCCCTTGCTGTTTCATCACTTAATACTCTTGGCACTTTAACTTTGAGGCTCCTGTGGTCTGGAGGCCATTCTGTGGTTCCCGATGCCACTGCCAGTTAGCCCTTTAGCCTGCTTACCCTGCATCACGCCTCGGCCCCTACTTAATGGCCCGGGAGCAGATGCGCAGCGCTCGGTAGGCTATCTACATTCTAAACTGCTTAGTACTTTTCCTGCACTGCTTTTTATTTTTTTTGATAAACAATTTTATTATTTTTTAAACAGAAACTACCAGCAGCAGTCATATACAATACATCACAACATTCATCTGATATTACCATTTACATGCTGTGGTAAATATTTCGTTACCGGTACTATTTTTTTTTTGCGGTAAAGTCAATTAAGAATAACTCAGTAAATATAAGAGGCAGAATCCGTGGTATTAGAGGTTTTAAAAGGCTTTATTCCTATACAAAGGAAGACAATTCGAATTGTGGGCCTTCTGTTCCATCACCACGAAAGTTCAGGAAGGAAGGGGGCATATATAATTGTCAGGTAATCATTTTTATAGAAAAGGCATTACAGTGAAACAGATGCAGTAGGCGTAACAACTGATAAGACAAAATAAAATATGCATGCGTAACTAGAATAGGCGTAACTAGAAAACGTCATTATACATGATGTCACAAGTGGGTGGATCCATAAAAGAATCCTGCAATGTCAGCAGAAATGTTTGGCAAAGATGCGCACGCAGCCGCATGACGTGTGATTGACGTGCAACTAGAGGGTGAAGGGGACTTGACATTTAGCTCTACTTGTGGAGACAGAAGTCTGGGGTTATGTCAACCTAATCCCAAATCATATCTAATATCCTATGTTTAAAGAACTGTGTTATCCAAAAGGAGAGGTCTCTTAGGATAGAATCTTATTCTATACTGACTATACTGACTGTTAGTGCGTGTACAAGCGTCTAAGTGTCTACACTAGATGCGAGGGGGTAGGAATATTCCATGGTAACGGGGCTATGAATTACTTGCATGAGGACAGCGAGGCCTGGCCCCTTTGCACGGTAGCTGGAGGAATGTTTACCTAAACTACTAGACAGGAATGCATCGGATGAGGAGCAAAAGAGATAATCTCGAAGGTGAAATACAGTTTTTGGCAGGCGACAGGCTGGATCAGGCACCGTTAGCCGCGCAAGGAGTAAGACAAAGTTCATGGTCACAGATGCAGGCTCGGACTGGAGCTTTCAAAGGCAGAAGGCAGGAAAAGGCTTGATGACAGAATTCGGGCCTACTCGCCTGAATCTGTGAAATGTGGAAAGTGAACCACATAAAGTCGGTGGCCTTTCATACTTAGGAATGGAATATCTGACCCATTCATGGCGGATCTGAAAGAGGACATGTTGACGGTGGACGCACATATGTTTGCGTCTTCAGAACTGGAGCGGGAGGGAACATACATGTACTTATAGCATGCACATGAATCCGTTGGGGTCTACGATAGGGGACATAACTGATCACAAAATTCATATTTCCTCATTCCCTCCTTGTCCCCTTCGGACCCTCAGGAGATATCGATCTTCATCAATCCATCGATCTGTTCATATAGCATCATTTGTTCTTCTTTCTTCTTCCGGGATCTCGAACGAAAACTTGGATGTGGGATACACGAGGTGGCACACAGACCACAAATCGCTGGCCCACATTGTAGACATAAGCAGCAACTGAATAGTATGAGAAAGCCAATACCTAGGAAGGATAGGATTCTCCATCCCCAGGCTGACAACACGCTCCAGAACCAACCGGACCAAGTCCAGGTGCCTGGACTCTGGTGTATCTGGCTTACAATTTTATGAAGGCGAGTTATGGCTTTATATACTGACGGCGAATTTTCTGGGATGAAAATGCAGCAACTTGATCCGATGACCCTACAAGCTCCGCCCCTATCGGCCAGGATGACGTCAAGGACAAGACGGTTTTGAAGCACAACAATCCGCATAGCAGACTGCTCTTCTGTTAAATTGCCTAAGGCGGAAATAGTTTCGTTCACTACTGCTTCAAGGGTTCTGGTTAATCTACGTATCAGCTTACTATTAGTGACTGTACCTATATAGGGAAAGAAACCTTTATTGAAATCTGTGTATTTCTCCCATGCTGTTTCAGTGTAATCGACAATTGGGAGATCTCTCTGCTGTCTATTGTGTACTAAATGGGTATTTCTGTGATAATCAGGAGGAGCTAGGAAAACAGGTGGCAAAAGGAATGCTATGTAACAGGTACCATCCCAATCTAAAGGTAGACATATATATGCGGTCTGGCCACATATGAAGTAGGAATGATGGGAAGCTCTAAATGTAGACTTGCCTTGATCACTGAATTTTATTACAGTGGTGCATTTACTATGGCCCATGTGTATGGAACCATTCTTTCTGATACATAATTCCCCTTTTACTGGGAATACTGACATGGCGGGCAAGATTGGTGTAGCTTCAGATTCAACGTTCAGGATCATGAGGTTAAGTGTAAAGTTACCTAATCCATATACTTCATTTTCTAGATCTGTTCCTGTTCTTTTGGGAAGTCCCTCCTTGTTAGGGTAGCAGACTTTAAATAAAACTAGGTTCAGGTTTCCCCATACCCAGTTGTCTTGATAAACTGCGGAATTTGAATCTAGGGTATTAATCAAACTAAACCATGCTCCACAGGAGCCATTGTGTGTGAACGGATAGGGAAAGAGGGGCAAAACTCCCTTATAGTTCTGATAGGGGGGGAGTCGGCCACATATCCAACAATTTGTGGCATTGCTGGTTTGATGGGAATGATGTAGCATACTAATGAATGTGTTGTTGCGCAGCGCAAATCTATAGGACAACTCATGCGGAGGAAATTCACTAAAAGAATGTTCTGCAGTTATGTTGTAAGCATGTTTAAGAATAGGGTAATACATATGCAATAGTATGCTGAAAATAATGATCAGAAGACTTAGAAAAAACAAAATTAATAATGTTACTGTACTGTGACTACGAAGTGATTTACAATACGCATGCTTTTTCAGCTGCTTTCGCTGATTTCTTTCTCTATTCCGGTCTAGAGGATACATGTCAGAGACAAATTCAACCGATTCACCTTGGAGAGGACTTAAACAATCAAATTGTCTGACTTACTAGACCTCAATTTTAGTTTATAAATTTCTGAGTTCGATTGCTCAACCAAGGGGAGCTTTGAGTCTGTTTGTGAGGGAATACAGGGTTGAGTATCTACACTGGGTGGTAGTCCATAAAATTTCTTGATATGACTCGAGTGCAACCACCCTTTCCTTCCTTCGATTTTCACGGCTGTCCTTGTGGTGAGTAGAACTAACTTCGGTGACTTCCACCTAGGATCCAGTTGGGTCTTCCGGTCAAAGTTCCTGACCAGCACCAGGTCACCAGGAACCACGTCATGGGGCTTCACCTCAGTATTGTCGGGAAAAGCTGCGGATACCTGTGAACGACAAGATTGTAGTGCAGACATCAAGGAAGCCAGGTAATCTGTCAGCATATTACAGTCAACGTCAGTGATTTTGCGAGGTACAGGCGTCCCCCACATATTTGGTGGTCTACCGAAGATCACCTCATACGGGGATAGCCCTGTTCGAGAATGTGCTACCATTCTCATGTAAAAAGCGCAACTGGTAAGGCTACTATCCAATCGACTCCTTTTTCTCTACATATTTTGGACAATCTAATTTTCAAAGTTTGATTATGGCGTTCTACGAGACCTGCTGCCTCGGGATGTTGGACACAGTGAAATTTCCACTGATAGCCTAATAGAAGGGAAACGTATTTCATTAGTTCGGATGAGAACGGCTGGCCGTTATCTGAGTAGACAACACGTGGTAAACCGTACCGTGGGAAGAATTCTCGAACTAACTGTTTGGCAGTAGTCGGGGCAGTGTAATCTGAGACCGGGTATGCTTCTGTCCAACGGGAAAGAGCACAGACAACTACGAGAACATATTTGAATCCTCGACATCGTTCCATCTGGATATAATCCATCTGGAGGACTTCAAAAGCATGATCGGGAGTTTGAAATCCACCCTGTTCTACGGGGATGCTTTTACCTGGATTAAACTGACAACATATCATACAGGTACGAACTTTTTGTTTAGCTGCGGCTCGCAAATGTTTGTTGAACCAAATGTGTTGAATGCTGTCTAACATAGCTTTTTCTCCTAGGTGCGCTGGACTATGTATAGTGTTAATGATGACTTGGACCATTGAGTCGGGAAGAAACCATATAGATTTTTCCTTCGTCATCCATCCCTGATCTGTTTGGATCCCTCCTAATTCAGTCCATTTCTTTATTTCTTCTGGTGTAGCATGTGTCTGTATGTCAATTACATCAAGGGCGGGATCCTTAACTGTCATGCAATGTGTTGACGTCGGAACTATTGTCTTTGTCATGTCAGTTGTGTGAGTCTGATTCTGAACAGTCTGTTTAGCTGTTCTGTCAGCTAGGTCATTACCCTGAGAAATAATATCGGTAACTTTTGTATGGGCTTTGCATTTCATAATCGATATTGCAGTAGGTAGATGAATCGCATCTAATAGGGCTTGGATGAGGGGTCCGTGTTGGATGTGGGCACCGTGAGAAGTTAAATAACCTCTCTCTCGCCACAGTACGCCGAAGTCATGGACGACTCCGAATGCATAACGTGAATCTGTGTATATGTTGACTTTCTTATTTTTGGCTTGGATACAGGCTTGTGTCAGAGCGATGAGCTCTGCTGCTTGAGCTGACAAAGTGTTAATACGATTTGTTTCAATGACTTCAGTGTCTGTTGTGACTGCGTAAGCGGCCACTAGCTCTCCTGTACTTGCTCTCATACATGACCCATCTACATACAATGTCAAGTCTGGATCTGACAAAGGGATATCTGTCAAGTCTTGTCTGGGTTTCGTCGTGATAGTGATAACTTCGACACAATCATGTGCCAATGGATCTGTTCCGCCCACTGGTAACAGTGTGGCAGGATTTAACGTATTGCAACGTCTGATTTCTATATGTGGCTGAAACAATGTTAATTCGTAACCGGTGAGTCTCGCTATAGTCAAGTGTTGTGTCTGTGTGCGGTTCAAAAGAACCTCTACTGCGTGTGGTACTTGTACTGTCAATTGATGTCCTAACACTATGGCATCGCTTTGTCTGATTGCTAAAGCTGTTGCTGCCACCGATTTCAGGCACGCAGGAAGAGCCTGAGCTACTGGATCTAATGTACTAGAGAAATAAGCACATGGTTTATGTGATCCTGCTTGTTCCTGAGTGAGTACTGACAAAGCAGTACCTTCGCGTTCTGTAACGAAGAGTGTAAACTGTTTACTGTAACATGGTGTTGCTAGGACTGGTGCTTGGCATAAAGCTTTCTTTAAGCTTTCAAAGGCGTGTGTATGTTCTTGAGTCCAAGGGAGGACAGTCGATGTGGCTGCCTCCTGCGTTGTCAACTGGATGAGTGGTTTTGCTAGAAATGCATATTGAGGGATCCACTGCCTACAGTATGAGGTGAGGCCTATAAAAGCCCGCACCTCCTTTTGTGTCTTGGGTGGTGGCATGTTAGCGATTAACTGGATGCGGTCGGATGTAAGCTGCCTTCCCTCCTTGGACAGCGAGTGCCCAAGGTAAACAACTCGCTGGACACAGAATTGCAGCTTAGAAGGGGACACCTTGTGCCCCTTGTCGGCCAAAAATTTTAAAACCGTCAGTGACGCTTTTTCACATTCAGGTTCGCTTCGAGCGGTGATCAGCAGATCATCGACATATCGAAGCAAGGCAGTATTAACTGGCATGTGGATACTGTCAAGTTCTCGTTTCAGTGCTTGACTATAGATGCTGGGGCTTTCTGTAAATCCTTGAGGTGCGCGTGTGAATTTAAAACTTCGTCCATTTAAACTGAATCCGAACAAATATTGACTTTCCGGATCTATTGGGACACTAAAGAAAGCATTCTTGAGATCAATTACAGTGAAAAACGTTGCTTCTGAGTCAATAGCTGTGAGTAATGAAGAGATATCTGGGACCACAGGGTATTGTGGCACAATACATTTATTTAATTCGCGCAGATCAATAACTAATCGATATACTGGTGGAGCTTTTGGATCCTTTCTTTTAAGAATCGGAATTATCGGAGAATTACATACATTGGAGTCAGTTTCGACAACCACGCCTTGTGTAATGAGCTCGTCAATGATTTGCAGTAAAGCCACAACAGCATCGGGTGGTAACTTGTATTGTCGTATTCGTGGTAGTATTACTCCTGTTTTTAGTGTGACACGATATGGTGTAATATTCATGCAACCGACATCAGTGGGGCCTTGTGCCCATAAATGTGTAGGTAAATTCTGCAGTCGGTGATCCATGTCTCTGGATACGTAGTGACCTTTAAAGTCACGTAGAAATAGTCGTACTCCTTCCGGGGAACAACATATTATAGCTCCTAGAGCTTTCAATGTCTTTATGCCTAACAAGTTTTCTGGGCATGATTTAGTAAGCAATAAATCTGTAGTACGTGTCAATGGACCGACTGTAAGTGGAAGAGGTTGTGTTACGTCATTAAATATAGGTTTTCCTGAGAATCCAAGGGAAATATTCTGTGAGCCTGAGAGGGGTGCCCCTGGAACTTCACTGCGTCTTATAGTCGTTCTGCTTGCCCCTGTATCAAGTAAAAACTTTCTGTCTTCCCCTAATAGTTCACTATGTACATAAGGTCCCTCTTGGTCTACAGGAACCTCAATAAGGGGTAAGCCAACTTCCCTCTCTAGGCTATCTCATGAGTATCGCTGATAATCGGGATAATCTGCTTGTGCATACTGATACATCTGTTGTGTTGTTGCTTGTGTGGCAGCAATAGGTGCGCTTGTGGTGGTGCTACGATCTGTTGTGGAGCTGCCTGTTGCGGAGCTAGTTGTTGCGGAGCTAACCTAGGTTGTGCATGCTGAGGGATTTGTTGTTGGTTCTGATCCTGTCTAGGTGGACGTGGTCTCTCATGTGTTCTACCTGTAGCAATATTATGTTTCAGGACTGGACAATCGTGTATATAATGACCTGGTTGTTTACAATAGTTGCATGTCCCTTTCGTAGGACCTGCGGAATCACCCTTTTGATGACTATCGGCTGGAACTGACTGTGCAACAAGCATTTTCATTTTTGTATCTTTCATACGTCTTTGTTCGTGTTCTTGTTCTTCTCTAATTCTATTGTGATGATATTGTAACATCTGGAGCATCTGTGATGGGGTATTACCTTGCCAGGTACTTTCGAATTTCAATACTCTATTCTTAACTTGTAGCAGAGAATTTTCAACTAATTTTGTCACAAACAGATGTGGGTATGACTCACTACTGGCTTTTATGCCACTATTTATACCAAAACATTTTTCAAATCGGGAATAGAAATCACTAGTGTCTTCGTCTGGCTTTTGTTTACAGGCTGAGATTGCACCCCAGTCTTCCTTTTTCGTAGTTAATAAACGTGGCAATACCTGTATTAGTAATCCTGCTAGTGCTGTAGTCTTTTCCCCAAGCCCTGCTCCTGCAGCTCGGGCCTTTTCTTCGTTTTCTAATGCTGTCCAATCTATCTTTTGGTCTCCCACCTCCCATTCTTTTTCTTTGAGTTTTTCATAAACACCGGCGGGTAATAGGACTTTTAATATTTTCATAATGTCGGGGTAGGTATACTCTCCCATGAGTAACATGTCTTTTATCTCACGGTGGAAACCTGCTGGGTCTTTGTCATGGCTGGGTACTACTTTCTTCATTTCTAATAATTCTAGTTTAGTTATAGGCGTGTACACAAACACGCGTGTAAAATTATCACCGGCACCTCTAATTGGGTGCACTTCGCGTAACGGGTTCTGTCTATCTATGTGATACATTTTTCTTCCCATGATGGGAACTGGAACGTGTTCTGGGCATACGAAATTTAAATATTGGTTTCGGGATTCTAGAATTTCCTTAATCAAATCAGTACCTGACCCTCTCCATATATTCGTGAGTAGTTCTGTCAATATGTCAGGTAAGGGTCCTGGATCGGAGTGTTGGCTTTTATATAATATAAGGAGGTGTTGAATCATGTATATACTAGCTAAACGCTGTTCATATGGGTCTAGGTTCCGAAACGTGTGTGTAAGTACATCATCATTGTATTCGCCGGGACTGTCAGCCCATTGTACTGCTGACCTGGCTAATTCTTGTTCGTCCATGGAATCAAGCATGTGGTACCCCCTTCGATCTCGGAGTAATTTATCAGCGGCTTGGAATAAGTGTTCAGGGGATTTTGTATTTCGCATAGGGTTTGGAAAATGTCTATTACATTCTGAACGTATTGGACGTATCGGATCGTTAAAACCTCTGGTATTATTATGGGGTCTTCCTCTACCTACATAAGCTATCCTTTCTACTTGCTCTGACTCTTGCTCCTCCTCCTCTCTGTTTAGGTCAGCGGTGTCTACCTCTAATCTTTCTTCGTGTATTCGTTCTACTTCTTTGCGGATCTTTCGGTACATAGCTACTATACATAACTGTTAATCATGTCTCCCTTCTGATATATTCTGACCCCAAGTGACAAGTTTTTGCATTTCTTCCGGATTTACCCCAGGCCGGTCTTGATTTCTGATTACACAGTTTATGAGGAAACGTAACAGTTGTCCCTGTACCTCCGCTTTCTGGTACTCCATGGCTCTGCTAATACTTTTAGGACCTCGCCCCGACTGGACAAAGTGATATATATTTTCTAAATGTGTATTCATCCCTGGTAGCTTCGTTAAATATATTGCAGCTCGTCGAATACGTAATGATGACAGCAGCATTTCGTCCCGTTTACCGGGCACAGGATCATATCTACAATCTACTAGAAGTTCCTTAAGCATGTCGGGAGTTGCTAGTTTGGGCGTACGTTGGTGTGCTAATTCTCTAAGGGAAAATTTATTTCCTCTGGGTGGAGTAGAAAAAATGTCTGTCGTACCTCCTGTAGCACCGTCTGGGGTGCTGGACGTGAAAGGATTTGTTGAAGGTGAGACAGAGATTGTAGATGCGGGAAAAACTGTAGAGACGGACGGGCCTATTGGAACTTGTGTAGGAGTTTGTAGTTGCGGGGGTACAGACGTATGCTCTTGGTGTAGAACACCATCAGCAAGCGGTGTGGGTGGTATGGCATTAGCATACTCGGGAGCTGCGTCATCTAGATAGGAGGAAAGAAAAACGTCCTTTGCTGTTTTGGGATGTGATTTGGGATGTGCTTTTATCGGAAACAATGGAGGTGGCAAATCTTTTGGTATTTCCGGAGTAGCCTTAGGTAACCCTTCGGCCAGAAGTGGATACATACCATTCATAAGGGCGTTTCTTTGTCTATCTATTTGTTCTGATTTTACTCGGGTACCTTCCTCAATTAACAGATTCTCTCGGACTTTATTCGAATTCTCCTTACCCTTATTTTCCTGTCTGAGTGCTTTTTCTGTACGTCTATACGATTCTTTACGCCATAATTCAATGGCATCTTTCTGTGACTGTCTGGCTTTCTTTTTCCATAATTCTTCTTCTACTCTCATGATGCAATCTGCATCCCAGGTCCCCGTTGCGGGCCATCTCTGACTCTCTGGTAATTCTTTGGTGTAGTCCACCCATAAATCAAGAAATAATACGGCATCTAGGCCATGCTTATGATACATAAAGTATCCTGGAGTGTCCCTAGGTGGGATGGGAACGGCTTCTTCGAGTACACCTTTTCTAGTTTTGATCTGTCTTAGTTTCGACAAGAGCGGCATTTTTAGATCTTGTTTCTAGAACACACTTTATACAAGAAAACACAATAATGAACAGTCATTCACACCACAATATATAGAACGTATTTAAAACATTTAACGCTTAACAGTTTTACGAACAATGATAACTAATAGAAAACTAGTTACTGACATTATACTGACACTAGATAATACTTATTTATATGCGAAACATACTATATATACTGCTAAACAGTACAGATACACTGCTAAAACAGTGCAGACCGGATTTGTGTACCCAAACCCGTCTTGACCGGCACAGACTATGTGCACGTAAAATGCCTCCCCGGTAATGGTACTCACCGGGTAGCTCGGAACGGAAGGCCTCGGAACGGAACTGAAACTGGACCGGACTGGACTCGACTCGACTGGACTCGGAACTTCGGAACCTGGCGGGACTCTGTATACCTCGGATCTTGCTCTCTCAGCTAGGCTCTGGTCGGGATACTTCGCACTTCTCACCGCCTCGTCTGGGTGTTGATCGCAGCCTCAGTCGTCCCCGCTTGGCCGGAGGGAGATACAGGAAATCCTGCGGGTACGCGTTTTTGTCCGTTCAGCTGTGGCAGGAGACCGGGCCTGCAACGCACCGCCGGCGCGTGAGATGAGAAAGTGTCCCTGTTCGGGCGCCAATTTATGTGGTAAATATTTCGTTACCGGTACTATTTTTTTTTTGCGGTAAAGTCAATTAAGAATAACTCAGTAAATATAAGAGGCAGAATCCGTGGTATTAGAGGTTTTAAAAGGCTTTATTCCTATACAAAGGAAGACAATTTGAATTGTGGGCCTTCTGTTCCATCACCACGAAAGTTCAGGAAGGAAGGGGGCATATATAATTGTCAGGTAATCATTTTTATAGAAAAGGCATTACAGTGAAACAGATGCAGTAGGCGTAACAACTGATAAGACAAAATAAAATATGCATGCGTAACTAGAATAGGCGTAACTAGAAAACGTCATTATACATGATGTCACAAGTGGGTGGATCCATAAAAGAATCCTGCAATGTCAGCAGAAATGTTTGGCAAAGATGCGCACGCAGCCGCATGACGTGTGATTGACGTGCAACTAGAGGGTGAAGGGGACTTGACATTTAGCTCTACTTGTGGAGACAGAAGTCTGGGGTTATGTCAACCTAATCCCAAATCATATCTAATATCCTATGTTTAAAGAACTGTGTTATCCAAAAGGAGAGGTCTCTTAGGATAGAATCTTATTCTATACTGACTATACTGACTGTTAGTGCGTGTACAAGCGTCTAAGTGTCTACACTAGATGCGAGGGGGTAGGAATATTCCATGGTAACGGGGCTATGAATTACTTGCATGAGGACAGCGAGGCCTGGCCCCTTTGCACGGTAGCTGGAGGAATGTTTACCTAAACTACTAGACAGGAATGCATCGGATGAGGAGCAAAAGAGATAATCTCGAAGGTGAAATACAGTTTTTGGCAGGCGACAGGCTGGATCAGGCACCGTTAGCCGCGCAAGGAGTAAGACAAAGTTCATGGTCACAGATGCAGGCTCAGACTGGAGCTTTCAAAGGCAGAAGGCAGGAAAAGGCTTGATGACAGAATTCGGGCCTACTCGCCTGAATCTGTGAAATGTGGAAAGTGAACCACATAAAGTCGGTGGCCTTTCATACTTAGGAATGGAATATCTGACCCATTCATGGCGGATCTGAAAGAGGACATGTTGACGGTGGACGCACATATGTTTGCGTCTTCAGAACTGGAGCGGGAGGGAACATACATGTACTTATAGCATGCACATGAATCCGTTGGGGTCTACGATAGGGGACATAACTGATCACAAAATTCATATTTCCTCAATGCACAAGGAGACGAGTTAGCACTACACAGTCTTGCAGGTCTTACCATAATTTACATATTAATAGGGAGACATGTTTAAACTATCTGCCCCAGCCATTTGCCCCAGACCTTATGGTATTTAGCTGGGCACCCTCTGGCCTCAAATAATGGTTTCTCTTGTGCTGCGCACCAGTCTGCGCCTCTGTACCATTTCGATATGATAGGGGATTTGGGGTCTATCCAGCTAGCCGCAATGTCACGCTTGGCTACCATTATGGCAGTGGTAAGGAATTGTTTGTCAGGCCGGGAGCCGTCCAGGACATCTGTGATTCCCAGGAGTATATTTAAGGGGTTGTGCAGGACCTCCCAACCCACGATCTCCATTAGTTCTTTTTCTATGGAATCCCAGTAGCTCGTGATGATCGGTCAGGCCCACACCATGTGGAAGAAGTCCGCCGGGTCATGAGTGCATTGTGTATAAGATGCATTTGGCTTTATGGCTGCACACAAGAGGCGTTTGGGTGTTAAGTAGGTAGCATGCAAGTAGTATAGTTAGACCAGATGGAGCTTGGCGAGGTGGTGACTGTCTTGGGTGCCATTAGAGCGTCTCTCCAGTCCTCTTCCTTTAGAGGTCCCACCCACTGTTCCCATAGGCCCCGGCGCTGATCTAGTGTGTTTGGAGTGTTGTTGGTGAAAGAGCGGTAAATACGAGAGGCACCCCTTTTCCCCAGGTTGCCTGTCATAAATTGTGCCTCAGGGGGACTGTATTCTGGAAGGGATGTGCCTTGAGGTACGTGTGTGTAGAGGGCATGGCGTAGCTGCAGATATCTATAAAACTGCGAGGAGAGCAGAGAATGGCGGGTTTGTAGATCTTGGAAGGTACGCATATGGTCACCCGTCCACACATCACCTAACTGCGAGAAGCCGATAAGATCCCATGGCTGGAATACATCTAGGCCACTGACCTCCCGAAGCCGGGTCCCCTGCCAGAGTGGAGTGTATTGGGTTAATTTGTTCATCCATTGGGTGTGGCCTAAGGAGGCACGCCAGGCCAGAAGAACCGCCTGTGTCACCGTTGGCATCGTCTTGGAGATGGTGGCACCGTACATCATCGCTTGGATCTTGGATAGGCCCAGATCACCCAGTTCCAGCCTGAATGCTGGGTCGGACCAGCCACCGCTAAACCAGTCATGTAGTGTGAGTCGGCGGGTTGCCAAGTAGTAGAGATAGAGGTTGGTCATGCCCATGCCACCATCGAAGGATGGGATCCGGCACTGCGGTAGGGCCAAGCAAGGTCTCCGTCCGCCCCAATGGAATTTAATAGTCAGGCCGTCAAGCTCCTTAAACCAGGTTTCTGGGATTGAAAGGGGGTGTTTTGGATCATATAGAAGAACCGGGGAAGTATCATCATTTTAAAGAGGGCGACTACTCCCAGGGGATTTAGCGGTAGTGTTTGCCATTTATGGAGATCAGCACATGCTTTTTTTATCAGCAGGGTGACGTCGAGCGACCAGGCGATGTCAGGGATCAGGGCAACCCAGATCCCTAGGTATTTGAAGGACTGTTTTCTGATTGGGATCGTAGACTGCCAGTCAAAACAGACTCTTGACAGGTGAAGAGGGACTAAGACGGATTTTCTGGAGTTCAACTTCAGTCCAGAGACTTGCCCAAAAAGGTGCAGAGCTCGAAGGCAGCGAGGACCAGTTTGGACTGGCTCAGCCAAGAAAATTAAGACATCATCCGCATATAGTGCGATTTTGTCTTCCACAGCATTAGGCCATCTCCAGCCTTAATTATAATCGTCAGATCGCACCAGGCATGCCAAGGGCTCCATCACTAGGGTGAATAAGAGCGTGGAGAGGGGCCAGCCCTGCCTAGTCCCCCGTTTGATGGGGAATAGCTCAGAGAGTGTCCTGTTGACTAGGACTCGCGCTTGTGGCCGGGAGTTTAGGACTTTGACCAAGTTCCGGAAGTGTTGGCCCATACCCATCTCGGTTAGGACATCGTCTAGATATCTCCAATTTACGGAGTCAAATGCCTTCTCGAAGTCAAGAAGAAGGAGCGCTTAGTAAGGAGTTAATGAGCGACTATGCGCTAAGGCGACATGGAGACATCTGAGGCAGTGTCTGGTGCCATGAGAAGGCATGAATCCACACTGATCGGGGTGGACCAACTTGGAGAAATATTGTTTCAGTTGGTGGGTGAGAATCGAGGCAAAGACTTTGACCTCCATGTTTTTTGAGGGAGATGGGGTGATATTCAGCACAGTGTGGTGAAGAAGGTTGCGTTTTAGGAATTACCACAATAGTGGCGGCGTCTGTTTCAGGCAGAAATGAGCCGTTTTTGGTTGCTTCTGCATAGACGTTCAGTAAGTGTGGGACAAGTATTTCCCGGTAGGCGGCGTAGTATTCCTGAGGGAGGCCATCGGGACCCGGGGTTTTGCCCTGAGCGGAACGCGATATGGTGTCGCTGATCTCCTCCTGGGTAACAGGAAGGTCTAGATCTAGTGTCTCAGTTTGGCTTAGGCATGGTAGTTGGATATGTGTTTGGGTGATCAGACTCGAAAGAGAGAGCTCAGATTCCTGCCTCGAATAAAGTTTGGAGTAGTAAGTGGCAAACGTCTGGGTTATCGCTGTGGGGGTGCAGTGAGTGGTACCCTCTGAGGCTACGACCTCTGGGATGATACGATTGGCCATAGGGTATGTGGCCAAGCGGTGCAGCAGTTTCCTGTTTTTATCTCCCCAACCATACACCCTAGCCACAGAGGATCTCCATAATAGCTTGGCGGCCTCTATGGAGAGTTGCTTGATTTCGTCTTGTAAATGTATCAGTTGCCTCTCATGTACCTCGTCCTGCTAGGGAGGTGTCTGGGATTCAAGGAGAGTCGCCTGGGCCAACAAGCGAGTAACCTGAGCTTCTTGAGATTGACGCTTGAGTTTGAGCTGGCCCTTGGCGATCCTGCACTGCTTTTAATACCTCTTCAATGCTGCTAAATGTTTATGAATTTGATGTGTTTTAATTAATTTTTAACCTACTTAATACTCTTGGCACTATAACTTTGAGGCTCCTTTCCTCTGGAGGCCATTCTGTGGTGCCCGACGCCACTGCCGGTTAGCGCTCTAGTCTGCTTATGCTGCGTCACGCCTCAGCCCCTACTTAATGGCCCGAGAGCAGACGCGCAGCGGGCATGCCGATGGCACGCCAACGGTTCACCAAAGGCAAGCCCGTATGCGCCCATCTGTGCCCGTCCACACCCAACCGCGACCAGCGGCCACGACCCCTGGACCACATAAAATAGCGATTTTAGTTTATTCACCAAGCAACTGAACGAGTTGCACCAGGCTTTTCCCCCCCCAAATGCAATATTTTAAAAGCAGATGAACCCCACACTGACTACCAGCATTGTCTGTTTTCTCCCTCTGGGTCCATTCATAGCAGGGATTTTAACACTAGAGTTTGTTACACTCTCAGTGAAGCAGGACAATCCAACCCAGTAGGGCTACCTAACAGGGCGACACCTGTGGGCTTAGTTGGTTTAGCCTTGCAGTGGATTGGATCTTTTCTAGCTGACCGAACCTTCCAGGTTTTCTCACTGTCAGCTAATTCCAACTCTTATCCATCCCCTTATGGAGTTCCTCAAGGTTCAGTGCTGAGCCCACCGCTGTTTTATGTGTATGTCCGTCCTCTGGCGGATGTTGTGGAAGAGGCTGGTCTCTCCCTCTTTTCCTATGCTGATGACACTCAGATAATTTTTCCCTTTCCTCTGTTAAGGGGTCGGACCCCTCTGCTCTTCAGTCAGGTCTGAGTAAAGTTGTGTCTTGGATGCAAAACAATCTGCTCAAACTGAACGGTGAAAAGACTGAAGTTATGATTTTAGGGAAAAACCATGATCTGTGGGTTCCTCAGCATTGGCCCTCCGAAATGGGTGCGCTGCCTTTGCCGGTACACCATGTTCGCAATTTGGGTTTCATCATTGATAAGCATCTTTCTATGAAACAACAAGTCACTAAGATACCCGCCATCTGCTCTACTATTTTAAAATGGGTGAATTTTCTTTTTATGGATGATTCCCCTCTCAGCCCAGAAAATGGTAGTCCATGCCCAAGTTACTTCTAGGCTGGACTACAGCAATGTTCTCTATCTGGGCTCCAATAAAGCTATAATACAAAGACTTCAAGTGGTGCAGAATGCGGCTGCTAGACTACTGTGTCAGGTGCCTAAATCTTCATCAGTCACCGACTTCTTCCGTGGCCTTCATTGGCTGACGGTGGAGAACTGAATAAAATTCAAAGCCCTATGTTACATGTTTAAAATCATAATTGGAGTGGCCCCCAAATATTTGCAAAAGTTAGTTCAACGCTACCAACCCTCTCGTCTTCTGTGCTCTGCCCAACAGATAGGTTCTCCGTCCCGAAATTCAAACTCTCTTACCGGCGCGGCCCATTCCTTTTCTTATTTAGGACTAACCCTGTGGAACTCTTTACATATCTCTCTACGTGAGGAAACCGTCTATGGTGTATTCCGCAGAAGTTTGAAGACTTGGTTCTTCAATTCTTAGATCCTCCTTGCTAGATCTCAGCTTTCCTACCGGGCTGGTGCCAGGAAACCCCTCGGGGTAGCTGTGCGCCCTACAAATTCAAATTCAATCAGGGTTCTGTCCTAGGGACAGCATCTGCTAGGAGTCACCATTATACATGTGAGACCTGTAATGAACAGAGAGAGAGAGGAAAAATTAACTAAGTGTTTCCCTACGCCACTCGCAAATACCAATCACTCATGTGTAAGGGTTCACTCACATGCACTGCAGAGACTTGGTAACACAAATGCAGAGTCAAGAAGGAGTTAAAACATAATTCCATTAATATAGCATTACATAACAATAATCCTATCTCATAGCGTTTGTAAATGTGTTGCTATATTTCTAGCCTTTAGTTTCTTCCGCCTCGATATTCCAGCGGCAACAGGAAAAGTCACAAAGGAGCTAATCATAAAAAATAAAGATGTCTGGCACCAAAACAAAGTCACAGGAGAGCACACAAACAGCCACAATACTTAGCTGTATGTTGGAGGCGGTCCGCGTCTCATTACCACTGTCTCAGTGGCAAGTGTCATCCGCACCGAGCGGCAGCACAAATACCCATGAGGGCCTCTGAAATCCCCGGCCATGCTCTGGCGAGGACACTACAATCCTCAACAGGACCAATATACAGGACTTCAAGAGCGGAAACACTCTGGCTCCATAAGAGAGGAACAGATGGCTTCCACCAGAGATGCTTACTGGGGACACCCTAAAATACTCATATATCCAAGATAGCCACTGCAATATGAATATATGAGAGCCAGCACCTACCTGCATTATTTCCTGGTGCAGATAATGCGGCATAGGTCTTGTTGTCTGCCACCGTAACATCTATGCAGAGGTGAGTGACACTTCAAGCATACTGTATTCTGTGAGGTATATGGGGATATTGCTGCGCTCAGGGTGACTTATACAGGACATAATAGTCATGTGGCTAGAGCGTCATGACAGTAGACCCCAGTACCGTACCGCATCCTGCTTGTTGCAGTATTGCAGGGCAGTTGCATTGTTTGTAAGAACCTGAGTCAGCCTCCCTTTGAAGGTTGATAGTAGGGCCATGACAGCCAGCCAGCTGCCCCAAAGCTCCAGTAGATTGATGTATAGCTTGAGCTGTGCTGGAGACCACAAGTCTCCGGTTTCCATTTCTCCTGGGAGACCTCTCCAACCCAGAGACATTGTAGTCATCAGTACTGTGACCACTGCATGGGTTCAGGGAGAGCGACCTGCCACAATTCAAATTATTGTCCACTTGCTACCATTGAAGGTTCCAGGCTGACTCCTCAGAGATGCTGCAGATAGAACCAGGCAGACTGCCATAGTGCAGAGTTCAGTGATATCGGAGGTTCCACTGTAGCGGCATTAACTGAAAACATTCAGTATGGGCAAGACACAGCAAAGTATGTATTGCATGCTAGCCTTGAAACCAAGGACAGTGTGGGTCACGTCATGGGAGCAAGCATAGTGCACTGACGGATGCTTCCAACAGGATTTTCAGGGGATGTGCATGCATCACTGATTGACATGGCATGACTAAGGCAAGGCCAGGAGGCCAAGAAGCTTAAGGACCATACTCATTGAGACACAGGATTGAGTCAACACATAGGGATCATATCATGAATGTCCAAGACTCGTCGCAGCAGTAGAAAGGCCATGAACATCACTTTGTCAAGGATAGTGTCCATAAAGGGAATCCTGTGCATAGGCATGAAATGTTACTTGGGTTCGCTGATGAAACACCCCAGAGATGTCAAAAGGGAGACCATTGTTTGGAGGTGGACTGCACATGACTGTGGTGAGCCCACCTTGAGCACCCAGTCATCAAAGTACAGGAATACATTTATCCGTGTCCTCTGAAGATGAGCTCCACGATACTTTTGTGAATTTCCATGAGGCCGAGGTGAGGCTGAAAGATAGAATGGCAAATTGGAAGTGTTCAACCTGTGAATCGCAGGTAGTACTTGTGGGACTTCAGGATGGGTATATTAGAACATGTGACCAGCTACTACAAAGACCCCTTTACAGTCCACAGGGTCCAGATCAAAATAACTTAAGCCAGAGTGAACAGGATTCATGGAAGTGACCAGAGTTCACACTTGGATGTCACCCACAGTGATCTGTGCATCAAATGTTAATACTGGGCCCTCAGGCCTACTCTTTATGATTCTCTTAACAGCTCCATCTCACTCTTCCTGAGATCCTGAGATGTGTCCAGGCCCTTTGCTTGTGATCCGTCACTGAATCAGAGTCCTTTGAAATGCACAGGAAGAGCCTGCCCCCTCACCCAGTGCTTGTCCCATCCAGCTTACAGGAATGAATCAATATACAATTCTGTCCCGGGGAGATTCCACTACTCCTCTTGTTTTCAGCAG
Organism: Triturus cristatus; assembly: GCF_964204655.1. Taxonomy (NCBI): domain Eukaryota; kingdom Metazoa; phylum Chordata; class Amphibia; order Caudata; family Salamandridae; genus Triturus; species Triturus cristatus. Next base: position 1,038,533,989 of record NC_140585.1, read on the forward strand.
GCAGACTTGGGCTTCCAAACAGGGAACCCAAGGTCCTCCTTGCAATGCACCATTGCAGGCACTTCTGCACTCAGCATACATTCAATGCACACTCCATTGTCTAATACTGTTGTGCCCATGTACCATGCTACCACCAGCAAAACCACAAGCAGCACTTGCGCTCTCTGCATACACTTTTCAATACTACAGTTTCTCTATACTACACCAGTGTATCACTTTAAACACCCTTTGCCAGTACACACATTTACCATATGTACAGTGTCCCACACTGCGCCCTCTGTATAGTGTATAACTTGCACACTCATATGCACTCAGAAAATTTTCACTACGCACACACTTCTACATTAATCTGATGTAGGCCAAGGGTGAGTGTTAGAAGGTGGTTCTGACACTATGGGCCGCCCGGATTTTTCGCTTTTTGAGCACCTAATTGTTGAGCTTTTACTGTGGGGGAGCCTCATAAGTTGGGACTCACCCAAAGTGAACCCAGGATGTAAGAGACTGCATGGGGATTTTACTGGTGTTCCCCTGGCTTGACCAGGCCACTGCGCAGCAGCTAGAGTAAGGGACACCGGGCTGGTTACATGCAGACACATGTACATGCGTGTGCACACGTGTACGTGCTGCGCAGGGGAGATTCATAGCGTGCGCAGTCCAGGAGCAGCTACAAAGTGAATGGTGTGGCAGGACGTATGTAGTATAGGGTGGTGACATGGAATAGGCTTTATACACTGAAAAGAAACATGCCAGGGAAAGTCAGTGTGTTTTACTGTGTTTTCACTTCATTATTCCCCTATGGGTATGTGTGGCCCATGGCTATATTAACTTCCGTTAGGCCTACAGATTCCAGACACGCACTTAAGTCCAATGTAGCGAATGTGAAAATAAGTATTCTGCAGAGTCCAAAGTCATATTTGTACTGCTTTTGGGTCATCCAGAACTGTCATATTTCTCTGAGCCAGCCATGACCACACCCAGGCTGAGGGCTGACCTCAGCTGGATGGATTGATAACCTTTCTTCCACAAGCGAGGGCCTCCTCTCCATGAAGAGATGATGGGTGGGGCTACAGACTCATCCATCACTAGGTGCCAGGCACCAGGCTGCAGCAAGGAGGGAAGGAGTTGGGTTTCAGAGGCCATGTGGCCAGAGACACTGGACTGCGCCATTTTTAACTAACCCAGAGGCTGGACAAGAAGGAGGGAGCAGGGGCAGGAAAGTGATGTGTCGCTGTTTGATAGGACCAACAGGGACTTCCTGCCAGCCCCCTACTCAACTTTTAAAAAGTGCTTGCACAGGAAGAGAAGCTCTCTCTGGGGTGTGGTCTGCTGAGGCTGAAGGTGCTAGAGCCTGGCACAATGGGCAGTTGGAAGGAGAGACCCACTGACTGCCACCAGGACCCTAACAGCACCAGAAGAAGAGCCCAGGACCGGTGCGCAGGAGCAGTGGCCTCTGCGCAGGGAGAAGAGAGGCCACGGAGGAGAGCCAGGCGAAAGGCTGGTGCAAGGAGCCAGTGAAGACCGCACCATGCTGAATCAGAGACCCCGAGGGCGGAGGAGAGTGTTCCCAGTGGCTGGGGCAGGTAAAGAGGAGCATAAAGCACCCCATAATGCCTTGTCAGGCATTTGGAAATCTGCCGTTTTGGTGCTTTGTGGCCCCCAGAGGAGGGGGGTCACCCTCACTTGTGAAAAGGTGCTGGGGGAGCTGCTGGAGAAGCGCAGTCTTTCCCCCCCAGCACGAAGAAATCTGCCATTTTGGTGCCTGGTGGCCCCCAGAGGAGGGGGCCACCCTCATGTGTGAAAAGGGGCGCAGGGGGGCTGCAGGAGCACCACAGCCTCCCCCAGCATAAAGAAGAACAGTCCACCCATAAGTTTCACGGGGCATCTGAAAGAATACCCCCTCAAGGGCTTAGCCAGCCTTTAACACCTTCTAGGCTGGAACTTATGTTCTACAGCTGAGGGTGTACTATGAAGTGCATCATGGAGTGAAGGGCTGAGTTGGGGATGTCTGGAGAAGGGCATCCCCTGGAGGTGAAGTGGTGTCATTGCACCGAAATGCATTTACTATTGGTTATTTCTTTTTAGGTGGACTGAAAGTCACATGTGTAAAGTGAAGTACCTGTGTAAAGTGATGTTAAGCTAAATGGAGTTATGTTGCTGGACCTTCCTGCTAGGGGGTCTGGCTGTATACGTAATCCCATGCTTTTGCCTGTGATTCCTTTTAAAGTGAACAGGCGCACTGCAGGAGAAGTGTAGTTGCCAGGAGTACTACTTTTGAAGGGACTGTAAGTCACATGTGTAAGGAGATGTCATAAGCCAAGTGGGGCTATGTTGCCAGACAGTCCTGCTAGGGTGTCTGGCTGTATATGCGCAATCCTGTGATTTCATCTGTGATGCCTTTAGGGGCTGTAATTGCAATGCATTCAAATGATAAACCAAGGTGATGAGTACTGTCATTCTAAAGTGTGCGTAAACATGGATTCTTGCTGCTGCGCTTAGGTGAAGACCCCAGACTGCTAGCCCTTAAGAAATAGAGGTGCATACTTTATGGTCAGTAGGAGATGCTCAGTCAGGGTCATGTGTCACCAAGGCAGGTTTACCCCTTTTTAATGCTTGTTGAGGTAATGGGGTGGGTCGCCACTGGGATGGTGCCAGTGCGCAGGGCCCTCGCTCCAGGTTATGTTCCACTATCTGCATTGGGGGCAAGTTGATGTGCATACATGGGAGTGGTGATACTAGACCCCACCCCTCTTTTGCGGGAGGGGTGGAGATGTTATGCAATGTCACAAAGTAATTCCAACAGCTTATGTATATTTGTAAATTGGTGCATAGTATTGAGTAGTGTGTGTGTTTAATAAACGTACTCTTACTTTTATAAAGCAAAGTACAGACTGGACAATCAATTATTGAGTGTTATTTTTGTGCACCTGCGAATGGCGATTACTAGCCCACACCACCTCCCTTGAGTAAGCCTCAGACTGCTTTGCAACGCTACCCTCTGAGAGTCAGGCGCTACAATTGGGTGTTTGGTTCCCAGTGAAGGACAAATGTAGTCATGTTATTTGTGCAGGCCTCACAGATGCTGGCTTGTTTTCCAACAGTGAGTTAAACACACAGTAGCTGAACTTTTAAAAAGGTGAGTGTGCCTATAGGCCTCACTCCAATGACACAGGGTAAAAAGGATCTTGTCACTACTACTGATCATTGCGCGGTATGCTGCCACCACTGCACTTGTACTGTTTCACTCCTGGTGAAGGCAGTAGCCTTCCATCACTATATGGGTAGAGATTTGTGTGCCCCTCCCGGTCCAACAAGACTTCAATCTGTCAGACAGGTCTATGTCATGGCGCATACGCATGATCTGTGTTCACCTATGAGAAAAAAAATCATCATCTTTACCATGCAGAGGACTTTTCTGTCCCAACAGACACTCCTCCTAGATCAAAACACCCCAAACCAACTCTAACCTGGGAAAGTTGGGTGGTCATGATCTGTTTGCACCACAAACTTAGTACCTAACAGATAATGGCAGAACGTATTCAAGGCCCACACTATGGCAAAGCATTCCTTCTCAATAGCTGTCCAGTTCTGCTATCTGGGTAGTAATCTACTAATAAAGGCTAAGAGACGCTCTCTACCCTTATCATCCAGTTGAGCTAACACCATTCCAACTCCCTTGTCAGAGACATCTGTCTGTACAATGAAATGCTGACGGTAGTCAGGTGCCTTTTAGCAACAGTGCATTGTGCTTTCTTCACTTCCTCAAATGCCTTTTCACACGCTGCAGTATATATTACCTTCCTGGGGCTGCTTCCTAGAGGTCAAAGCCGTCAATGGGGCAACTATACTTTCCCACTTTACCTCAGAAGTTCCTGTAATACCAAGTGAGTACTGAAAAGGCCCTCACTTCAGTCTGGGTAGTAGGTACCTCGCACTCCATCACTGACTACATTTTGGCATCCAACGGGTGAATCTTACACCTCATACCCAAGGTAAACTACAGAGAACTGCCCCACCTGACACTTGGTTGCCTTGATAGTCAGTTTTGCCTACAGTATCCTAGCCAACACCTGTTCCAATAGGGCTGGACTGGGAACGCAAACCAGCCCTGGCATCCTGCTACAGCCAGTCCAGCCCTGTGTTCCAGGTGCCTTAAGTGATCTTCTCATGAAATACTGAACATCGCAATGTCATCTAAATATGCCACATACCACTTTTCTAACCCTGCGAGAACATGGGTCACCAGGCACTGAAAAGTGGCAGGAGCATTTTTCAACCCAAAGGAAATCACCTTGAATGGATACAGCCTCTCTGGAGTAGAAAATGCTGTCTTTTCCCTTGCACTTGGTGCTAATACAATCTGCCAATAACCACTAGTCAGCTCAATGGTGCTCAAGTATTTGGCAGCACCTAACTGATCCACAAGCTCATCCGCTCTGGGGATTGGATGGGCATCGGTTTTGGTTACCTGATTGAGGGCTCGGTAGTCCACACAGAACCGCAAGTCAGTAGACTCTTGCTTGGGTACTAGAACCACAGGACTAGACCAAGGATTACAAGATCTCTTAATGACCCCCCAGCTCCAACATTTTGGCAACTTCTGCCTTAATGTATCACTGAACCCGGTCAGGAATTTTGTTCATCCTGCCTTTACTAGCAGCCTCTCAATTGTGTCTATGTCATGCACGCAGACCTCTGTCAACCCTGGAGTCAGTGAAAAGAGGTTTGCAAACTTTTCCAACACCTCTCTACACTCTCTCTGCTGTTTAAGCGTTCACCCAGAGGCTAACTGCACCTCTCCCACAGTACCAACCCTCATGTCATAATGCAGCAAGTCAGAAAGAGGCTCACTGTCTTCCTTCACTTCCTCTGCCATAACCATGACATTCACTGCGTAGTCTGTGAAGGTAAGGCTTCATCCTCTTTGGTTCCCTTGTGGCACCTTCATCCACCAAGTAGTTTACCTCAGACACTTTCAGAACTATCTTGTATGGCCGACACCATTTGTCCTCCAAAGCCCTCGGGCACAAAGGCTTCAGCACCCACACTTCCCATCCTTCTTGATATCCAGTCAGCATAGCTTTCTGGTTGTACCATTCCTTCATCGACGCCCGGCTCGCCTGAAGGTTTCTTTTTGCCTGACTCATGTATCTCGTCATCAGTTTCCTGAGGCCAATCACAGTCTACCACATCCTTCTGTGGGGTTTCCAAGGTCCCTTCCCGTAATTCTCTAACCAAGGCAAGTGGACCCCTCAGCGGGTGTCCGTAGGAGTTCAAAAGGACTGAACCCTGCTCCCTTCTGTGTAATCTCTAGAAAAGCAAATAAGAGGCATGGCAAGAGAAGATCCCACTTCCTCCTGTGGTTCTCAGAATTTCTTTCATGTTCTTCAGTATTTTGCTAAACCGCTCAATCAAATCATTGGTTTGTGGGTAGTATGCCGTGGAGAAATGATATGTCACACCAGCTTGCTTCCGCATCTCTCTCATGTAAGAAGAGATGAAGTTGATTCGCCGGTTAGACATTATCGTCTTTAAAAATCGAACCCTAGAAAAAATCCCTTGGAGAGCTCCTGCTACCACTTTTGCAGCCTACTCCTCAGATGTACAGCTTCAGTATACCTATACCTGATGACATGAGCCACCACTACCAAGATATACTTGTTGCCTGACTGTGTGTTGGGGGGGTTAAATTGACCAACTATATCTATTGCCACCCTCTCAAATGGAACACCTATCACTGGGAGAGGCACTAACAGTGCCTTTGACTTCCATCCTGTGTTACCACTCAGTTGGCAACCAGGACAGGTTCTGCAGAACCACTCTGTGTCTCTGCGCATACCTGGCCAGAAGAACAAAGGGTCCAACCTATCCTGGATTTTATAATCCCCAATTGTCCTGCCAAGGGTACTTGAGGCAGTGACAACAGGAAGTTCCTATGCACTAATGGAATCAATAGCCTCTTGCTAGTACCCGGCTCAGGATTTACCGGTTCATTATAAAGTAGACCATCCCCCCATCCAATATAGTGTTTTCTGACCACCCCTTTTCTGACCAGTTCTTGGGATTCCTTCCAAAGTCCCTCAAGCGTCGGGCACTCCTTATGTTCTTTGTACAAATCATCCAGGGTAGGCCCTTCAGCAGCTAACAACCCTTGCTACTCTGGAAGTGACCCAGATTCCAGTAAAAGGTCTGCTTCAGGAGCCTCATCCTCCTCTTCCTGGGGAGCAGAAGCAATGGTTTCCATGGCCTTTGACTTTCCAGAGTCTGCCCTTTCCTGCAAACTACCTTGTCCTGGTCCCTGCAAATCAGAGATGATCCCAGCTCACTCTGAGACCGTGACACAGCCTGTGCTTTGGTCAACACAGCTGACGTTGTCCAAGCCATAAAGGCTTCTGGTCCTGTCACCAAGCCAAAGGCAATCAAATCATTGCCCACGACACATCCTACTCCTTGCATTTCCCTTACCCTGACATTAATCATGACCACATTACCCCTGAGCTCACTCTCAGCCTTGGCAAGTAGGTACTCCTTACCCTCTACACTGGCTACCAATTCTGTATTGTTTGGTCCAGGGAGTATCTCCTTAGGCTTAAGGTACCTCCTCTCAACCATTGTGCTGATGGCTCCAGTATCCCTCAGGGCAGGAACTTTCCTCCCATTGATGCTAACTTCCTGCACAAATCCCAGTGTGTTAGGATGGATGTACTTCAGAGCATCTAGGTCCCTCTCCCAAATGTACATAGCTACTAGGTTGAGTATAATCAGTCCCTCACTTGTATCTTTACCCACTTATAAAATGCGTGCTGTCACAGGCATGGCTGTGTCGAGCTCATCCTCTTGACAATCTCTCTTGCAGTTGCCCACCTTGTGGCACTTATAACAAGTCACCACCTTGGACTTAAAAGGGCTGCCTTACCTTCCCTTCTCATGTGGCTCCTTCCTGGACACACCATTATCATTCCAATGTTTTCTGGGCCCTCTCGAGTCCCATGGGAACTACTCTGGTCCTTAACCTCTGGTTTGGGACCAGTCTGTGGAGAGTTCTTCGTCCCCTTTGGCTTAGAACTATGCTGCTCCAGCCCTTTGTGAACACTGTTAGCTAACCACTTATCAGCTAACACTGCAAGTTTTGTTGGATCCGTCTCTGCCAGATCAGACAGGTATTGCTCAAGTGAGGTAGAGCACTCCTTTTTGAGTTGCTCGGTCACCATCAGCTGGTTATGGGACTGAAAATCCTTTGTTTCTATCCCTCTTACCCACTCATTCCAATCACACAATAAACCATGAATGTAAATTTGCCTGTGTGAAGGGGAGTTTCAATTGTAATAAGGATACGGAGGCGAGGATTATGCTTTCTTCCTTCCCTTTAATATGCACTATTTCAAAACTGCAGCCATTTCAAACATCTCAAAACAACTTTTTCCATAAACATCAGGGAAAACAAACAGTCCATAAGTCTTGATCCATTGTCCCAACATAGTCCTCTGTCACTGCTTGTACTCCCTCTTTCTTCACGTGAATCATGCCATACGTTCCATTTCACCCAGCCTGTTTCGATCCGTCATTCCCTGCAAAGACATGCTTCATCAGTGACCATTCCAAACCATCCTTGGTCAAAAGCAGCTAACACTATATAACCATTACTGCATACAGCGACAGGGAGAACTTAATCTTAACAACTGTAGGTTATACGGTTGTTGAAAACATATTTTATTTGCCGATTGCATATATATCACAGCACCCTGTGTATAAGAGTCGTCAATGAAATCACATTGCATCATGTCACTAATGCAATCTATTTTTATGCCTGCCATCCAGCAATGCCACAAAATTATATCCCAAATTATAACAAACCCCCCCAACGCCCCCCACCCTTTCCCCTGCGTCGCACCATGTCCATACGATCCCCACCACAGCCTTAATGTCCTGCTGCCAAGTCGTATCACAATAAGATATATCCCCCCGTCTTCCCCCCCAGCCCGGCACCCCCCCAACCTGACTAGTCTCACGAATTATCCCCATAAACGATCCTTTACCTCCACTGGTTGCTCCAGCCACATCCCCCGATAGTCCGCCCATCTTTTCCATATTTTATAATGCTTGCGTGGGCATCCCCTGGCCACAAATATGGTCTGTTCCAGACCCATACAGAAATCTAGGCTGTTTTTCCATGCGGTCACTGATGGAGCCCGAGGTGCTTTCCATGCTCTGGCGATGTCCCGCTTTGCTAGTGTAAGGCCAAGCCGCAGGAGATGTCGCTTATAGACATTACCCCCAAAGCCCTCCATAACATGCAGCAGCGCTACTCGTGGCGTTCGTGGGATTTTCAACCCCAGTACCTCCGACAGGCAGGTAATCGACCCCCCTCCAAAACCGGTCTAGGGAAGGGCAGTGCCAAGTAGTGTGAAGAAATGTTCCTTCCTCTCGGCCACATCTGAGGCAATCCGGGGCGGCAATCATGCCCGCTCGGAACAGTCTGGCCCGGGTGAAGTAGACCCTATGCAGATATTTCAATTGTATGAGGCGCATTGCTATAGCCGCTTCTCTAGGAGCCGCCAGGGTTTCCCGCCAGTCCTCCTCATCTAGTGCACCCACGTCAGTCTCCCAATCTCCCCGCAGCTTCTGTAGCTTTGTAGAACAATGGATAACTAGGGCCTGATAAATCCTTGAGATCTTCTTGGTCTCCAAGTCCCCCATGAAGAGTCTCGCTTCCAACGGACTGAACTCGGGGAGGGATGTCAGTCCCTCCAGGCTAGGGGACAGTGCATGGCGAAACTGGAAATATCTATAGAACTGTGATTGGGGCATAGAAAATTCTCTTTGTAAGTCCTGGAATGACTAAAGTCTCGTGCCACTCATAACGTCTCCCAGTGTCGAGATGCCAATATCATCCCATCCGCGGAAGCCCCGTAGAGCCACCAGGTCTGGGAAGCGCCCATTATTCCAGAGGGGGGTCTCCTCGGTCAAAACATTCCACCAACCCATCCGACGCAATGCTTGCCGCCATATCAGGAAAACCACTCGCGTGGCCGACGGCATGCTGCTGCGCATAGGCGCCGAGTACAGGATAGTGTGTAGTGTATTAGACCCCATAAGCAGCCGCTCCAATGCGTTCGCCGGGTCCCTCCTATCACCATACCACCACTCGTTGAGGACAAGGAGATGCGAGGCCTGGTAGTAAGACAGGACATCCGAGGACGCAATTCCCCCGCAATAAGAGGATAGAAAACATGTTCTAAGGGCCACAGGTACTTTACCCCCTCCCACAGAAACTGCCCCAATACAGAATTCACCTGCCGGAACCATCGAGGCGGGATCGGATATGGATAGTTTTGCAGCTGGTATAGTAGCCTAGGCAGCGCCACCATCTTAAATATTGCCGACCTGCCATAAAGCGTCATTGGCATTCGAGACCAGGTCTTGAGGTCCGAACGGATCCTCTCCCACACCAGCGTTATGTTATGTTGCGCCGGTACCTCCGAAAGGAACACCCCCAAATATTTCAGCCCACCTGCAGCCAGCTGAATATCCCTCGCCCACGCACCGGGCCTCGAGTGGTCCCCCAGAATCCACAGTGTAGATTTGCGAGGATTCATATAGAGTCCCGACGTCTCCCCAAAGATCTGCATGATCCGTAGGAGTCGCGGCCCCGACACATCGAGCTCCGTAAGGAAAAACAGGACGTCATCCGCATATAATGCGATTCTGTCCGATACCTCCGGAGACCATTCAAAGCCTTGGACCTGCGCATCCATGCGTACCAACGCCCCAGCGGTTCCATCGCTAGCGCGAACAGGTATGGGGACAGGGAGCATCCCTGCCGTGTACCCCGCTGTATCGGAAAGATAGTAGATGGCGCCCCCGCCACCCGCACCGTCGCTGTCAAATCTGTATAGAGGAGCTGAAGGTAGGATAAGAAGCACGGGCCCAGGTTGAGGCGGCGCAGTAAGGCAAACAGGTATACCCAACTCAAAGAGTCAAAGGCCCTATCCATGTCTGCTAACAGAAGCGCCGCCTGTTCCCCAGTTTGTCAAACAGCCGCCACCGCCACGTGTGCCCGCCTTATATTGTGTCTGGTGGCCCTCTTGGGCATGAACCCAGCCTGATCAGGGTGTATAAGAGCCGATATGTGTGGCAGAAGGCGATTAGCCAATGCCTTGGCCAGGATCTTAGCCTTCACATTAAGGAGGGAGATAGGGCGATACGAAGCCCGTTGATCTGGGGGCCGGCCGGGTTTACGAAACACCACCACTTCTGCGTGTCTCCAGTCTGGGGGGAGTATGCCCTTTTCCCTGGCCTCCTCCACCATGGCCCGAAAGTATGTGGCCAATTGCGTGTTATAGCGTCTGAAGAATTCGCTCGGGAACCCATTGGGCACAGGCACCTTCCCAGAGTTAAGCTCTCCCAAGGCTGTGCCGAGCTCTTCCTCCGTTAATGGAAGCTCCAAGCGATCCCGCACTTCATCAGATACCACTTTAGGGGGCAGATCTGCTAAGAATTTATCGACGGTGGCCGCTGGCAGGCATTCCCGGGGGGCATAAAGATCTGCATAATAGGCAGCAAAACTTTCGGCTATAAGGAGCTGGTCGGTGATCGGTGCCCCTTTATCATCCAATAAACCTGGGAGGGCCTGGGCATGAAAGGCGCCCTGGCAGAGCCGATAAATCATTTTCCCGGACTTGTCCCCCCACTGGTATATTCTGCTACGTATCGCCAGCCAAGCCTGACGAGCTTCGTCCATAAGAAGGGCTGCGCAGGACTGTTGGGCCTGGAGTAATTACCTCACCAGTAGCCCTCCCCCTTCTTCCCTGGCCTGCCGTTCGAGTGCCTCAACGGAGGCCTCCGCCGGCGTCAGCTCCTCCCTGCGCTTGCTGCGGGCTGCCGAACACCAAGATATATCCACACCTCGTAGAGTGGGCTTCAAGGCCTCCCACAAGGACCCAACACTAGACACCGATCCCTCGTTTGAAGTGAGGTAGTGAGCAATGGCTTCCCTCATATGCGTACTATAGTCTGCATTCTGCAGGTGCCACGGCGAGAGGCGCCACCGAAAGGGCTGTCGCCCTGTGCCCATAGCCAACTCAAGGGACACTGGGGAATGGTCAGATAGGCCGTGGGGTAGGATCTCTACCAGCACCACTCTACTAGCCCTCGCCCTGGGAATAAATAGGTAGTCCAGCCTTGAGAAGGTGTTGTGAACCGTCGAGAGGTATGTGTACTCCCGCCTATCGCCGTGGGTCCAACGCCAGACATCAATCCAGTCAAGACTAGCCACCAGGGAGCTTAGTTTTGTGGGGCCACCCCTCCTCGAACCACCCTCCCCCCCCCTCCAGTCCCTGGCCAGGTCCATAACATCGTTCCAGTCCCCTCCCACTACAGAGAGCATATCTGGCATATCCGCCCAAAGGGCCAGTACCCTCTCCACAGGAGACCACTGGGGGGGGGGGGCATACACACAACCCAAAATCAAGGGGACCTCCCCAACCGTACCCCGAATAAATAGATAGCGGCCCTGCGGGTCAATCCACTGCTGCGCATGTATATATGGGACCCTACAATGGACCAGTATCGCCACCCCTCTGGATCCCCTCGCAAATCCTGCATGAAAGATCTGTTGGTACCCATATCGCTGTAGGCATGGGGTCTTCGTACCCAGGAGTTGCGTTTCCTGCAGCATGAGGGTATGCGCCCGAGCCCTTTTGGCCTGATACAATATTGCTCCCTGCTTAATTTTGTCAAGGGCCTCTCTCACATTCCAGCTTATAATACGGAGGGGGCCTGGGACCCCGTGTCCCTTAACGACATGCTAGCCATAGGGAAGGGACCCCATCCACCTCACAAGTAGGGGGCTGCGGCTGGGTGTATGACTAGTGTCATGAACCCACAATGGAAGTGCGACGCGGAACATATAACAACTCCCCCCAACAAACCCCCCACCCCATACCTCAATAACTCTGAAGCATCTGTCGTGGTGGGGCTAGTACCCAGATCCCAACGGGGGAAGTGGCACTGCCCCATCCAATGGATCCCCAACTCACAGCCCATGTTCCTTGGGCAAAGTCTCGACCAGTACAAGCCCGGCAGAGAACCAGCCCACACCTTAACTCCCCCGACAATTACATCACAAAGACTATGATAAGCACATTGAGGGCCAAGGAGACCACCCCCGCACCTTCCCAATCCCAAGCGTCAATGTACCAACAATCAGTGTCCATGCTCCGGACCTCCCCCCGAGGAGACCCCACCAGATACAGAGCGCCTCCTGGATCGTGATCGCCTGTCACCCCTCCGTTGCCGTCCCTTCGGATCCTTCTGGGCCAACTCTCCAGAGGAGGAGTCCGACTCCCTACCGGGCGGCGTAGGCACCCGCACCGTTTAGTCGGTCCACTTAAACACCTCCTCCGGGGTGTCAAAGAAGTGAGTACGGGATTGGTACACCACCCACAGGCGAGCTGGAAACAGCAGGGCATACTGGAGCTTAAGGTCTCTCATCCGGGCCTTCGCTGCCATGAATGATTGGCGCTGTTGCTGTACTAGTCGGGAAATATTGATATGCGCACATTTTCATAGAGCAGCGGTTTCTTAGCCCAGGCCTGTTTCAAAACGGCATCACGATCCAAATAGTTCAGGAATTTTGCTGTTACTGGCCGCGAGCATGCCCCCGGCGGCGGCTTCTGCATCAGTGTCCGGTGGGCCCGTTCCACCACGAAGCAGCGTGACATAGCATCCGGCGGGAGCCAACTTTCCAACCACTGCGTGAGGAAACGTTCCTTATTGCCTGCCTCGCAACCCTCTGGAAAACCCACGAATCTCAAGTTGTTCCGCCGGGCCCGTCCTTCTGCATCTTCCACCCAAAGCGCTAATCCCCGCTGGATCTTTTCCATGTTCGCCATTTTGTGCTTCAGCGTGGTAACGTCGTCTTCCACCCCAGAAATCCGGGTCTCCGCTTCTGTGATGCAAGACACAGCGTTGCACAGATCTTGGCACAGCAACGTGACATCCGACCCAACCGCCCCGATCTTGGCAGCGAGCATGTCTCTGGATTGGGTTATGGCTGCCATGTGGACCGCATTGTCAGGGATAGTCTCCGGCGGCCCCCCGGTTGCGCCAGCCGCCACCGCCGGGCCAGTGAATTTATCGATAGGGCCATGTCGAGCGGAGCCACCGCCCTTGTCTCTTGTCATGGCCGCCTCCGGGGACCCCCACAGGGCCAAAAGCGGCAGGGCCGATCACAGTAGCGGCGGAACAGGGCCCAATGAATCCCCTCTAGGGGTCTGATCCCTCTGGACCTCATGCAGGACCGGCTCCGCAGAAACAATCCGATCCTGCCTATTGCCGAGCGGCCTCACTGATCGCCGCGAGCGCCGACCGACCGGGAGCCTTGGTTCGGACACCCCTCAACGCAGCGGTCCACTGGGCCAAGAGCCAAGATCCCCAACTGCACCTCACGCGGCCCGACCGTGCCACCGATCTCTGCCACTAGGGTGCTCCGCCGATTCTCAGGTGCTGCCTCTCGCGTGTTGGGGGCCCCCGCAGCGATCCCACTCTGCTCCTCCGTCAAGGGTCTGCTGCTCCGTCAAGGGGCTGCTCCGTCAAGGGGCTGCCCCCCCCCCCCCCCTCCGCGGCGAGCATTGCACCCCCCTCTCTCCTCACCTCAGCGGCCCGGCCGCCGTGTCGTCGATCGCTGCCCCGCCTAGGCCGCCACTCAAATCCAGGAGGGGGCCATCGCCCCCGATCCGCAGCATGTAACAGCACGCGCGTGGATGGCCTCCTCCACGCAGATGGGGGTCAGGACCCCGCCAGCCACCGCCGCAGAGACCCACAACTCCAGGGGGGCCAATGTCGTCCTCAATGGGGGCCGTCACTCTGCATCTCCCCGCGCCAGGCCGATGAAGAGGGAGCATGCCAGGACTGGAGGCAAGGATTATGCTAGTTCAAAGCTTACTTACTTGGTCTAAGGACCAATCTGTTGCACGCTTTAGATCCTCTAGGCATGCCACCAGACAGAAAGCTTTCAAAGCAATTGCTCCCTTTGGTATCTATGCCAGTTTCTTGCATCACCCAATGGACCCATCGGGCTATTTTAGGAGACAACACTGCTTTGTATGGTTTTCTTAATGCAATGAGAAGCTGCTTTTCGCCTGGAGGGTGGACCTCTTCAGTCATTTCCTCATATGCTTTGAGGTTTAGAAGAGTCTCTTAAAGCTGGGTAAGATATTGTACAAGTATTTGACTTGGTAAGTCTACTTAACATAAAAACTACCCCATCAGGGAAAAAATACCCTGGCTGTTAATTCTAAGGCACCCACATCCGAAACACCGCCTGCATGAGACAAGCTAGAGAAGCATTGCTAATTTAGATGAAAGTTCTTTCCAGGATCAAAACCTATTCAGTTGTCATGATGGTAAAAGGTTCAGAACCAAGTTCACATACCAAAGCACTGAATAACATGGTTCTGGAGGAAAGAAAAGGCAAATGTCTCTATCAATCAATCAATCAATCAATCAATACATTTATAGAGCACGCTACTCACCCGTGAGGGTCTCAAGGCGCTGAAGGGAGGGGATGTGTCGCTACTGCTCGAATAGCCAGGTCTTGAGGTGTTTTCTGAAGGTGAGATGGTCCTGGGTCAGTCGTAGGTGCGCGGGGAGGGATTTCCATGTTTTGGCTGCCAGGTAGGAGAACGATCTTCCTCCGGTGGTGGTTCTGCGAATTCGTGGGACGGTGGCGAGGGCGAGGCTGGCGGAGCGGAGCTGGCGGGTGGGGATGTAGAACGAGAGGTGGTTGTTGAGGTATTCGGGCCATTGTCGTGTAGCGCTTTGTGTGCGTGGGTGAGGAGCCTGAATGTGATCCTCTTGCAGACGGGGAGCCAGTGAAGGTTTCTCAGGTGGGCGGATATGTGGCTGTGGCGAGGGATGTCGAGGATGAGTCGTGCGGAGGCGTTCTGTATGCGGTGAAGTCGTGTCTGAAATTTGGCTGTGGTTCCTGCGTATAGGGCGTTTCCGTAGTCCAGTCGGCTGGTGACGAGGGCCTGGGTGTCGGTTTTTCTGGTTTCGGTGGGGATCCATCGGAAGATGTTTCAGAGCATGCGCAGGGTGTTGAAGCAAGATGACGAGACGGTGTTGACTTGCTTGGTCATCGTGAGGGAGGAGTCCAGGATGAATCCCAGGTTGCGTGCGTGGTCCGTGGGTGTCGGCGCAGAGCCCAGTGCTGTGGGCCACCAGGAGTCGTCCCAGGTGGATGGGGATTGTCCGAGGATGAGGACCTCCGTTTTGTCTGAGTTCAGCTTCAGGCGACTGAGCTTCATCCATTCTGCGACGTCTTTCATTCCTTCCTGGAGGTTGGTTTTGGCGGTGTCTGGGTCTTTGGTGAGGGAGAGTATCAGTTGGTTGTCATCGGCGTAGGAGATGATGTTGATGTTGTGTTTGCGTGCGATGGCGGCGAGGGGGCTCATGTAGATATTGAAGAGGGTAGGGCTGAGCAAGGAGCCTTGGGGTACTCCGCAGATGATCTCGGTGGCCGCTGAGCGGATGGGAGGGAGGCGGACTCTCTGGGTTCTGTCGGAGAGGAACGAGGTGATCCAGTCCAGGGCCTTTCCTTGGATCCCAGTGTTGAGGAGGCGGGTTGTTAGGGTGCGGTGGCATACGGTGTCAAAGGCTGCCGAGAGGTCTAGGAGGATGAGAGCGGTTGTTTCTCCGTTGTCCATCAGGGTCCTGATGTCGTCGGTGGCTGCGATGAAGGCGGTCTCGGTGCTGTGGTTGGCTCGAAATCCGGACTGGGACGGGTCGAGCGAGTTGTTTGCCTCGAGGAAAGCAGTCAGCTGTTTATTGACGGTCTTCTCGATGACTTGGGAAGGGAAGGAGAGAGATAGGGCGGAAGTTCTTGAGGTCTTTGGGGTCCGCTGTGGGTTTCTTCAGAAGGGCGTTGATTTCTGCGTGCTTCCAGCTCTCAGGGAAGGTGGCTGACGTGCGGGAGTTGTTTATGACGTTCCGGAGGTGGGGTGCGATGATGATGATGTCGGCTTTGTTGAAGATATGATGGGGGCAAGGGTCAGAGGGGGAGCCAGAGTGGATGGTGTTCATGACGTGGGTGGTGTCTTCAGTGCTGATGGGGATCCAGGCGCTGAGGGTGGTGGTGGGGGTCGTTACTTCAGTGGCTGGAGGCGGAGTCTGGGGTCCGAAGCTGTCGTGTACATCTGCGATCTTGCGGTGGAAGAACGTGGCGAGGGAGTTGCAGAGGTCTTGCGATGGTGTGATGTCGTTGCTGGCGCTGGGGTTGGAGAGCTCTTTGACGATGCTGAAGAGTTCCTTGCTGTTGTGGGTGTTGTTGTCTAGCCGCTCTTTGAACGATGCCCTTTTGGTGGTGCGGATCAGCTGGTGGTGTTCGCGAGTGGCGTTCTTGAGGGCTGTCAGGTTTTCTGTTGTCTGTTCGTGGCGCCAGGTTTTTTCGAGGGTTCGGCAGGATTTCTTTGAGGGCGTCTGTGAACCATGAGGTTTTCCTGTTGCCGGTCTTGCCTGGGGAGTTCTTCAGTGGAGCGAGGTCGTTGGCGCAGTTGGTGATCCACTGTGTGAGGTTGTGGGCTGCGTCGTTGGTGTCAGCGGTGTCGGCTGGCGGGTTCTGGCTTAGTGATGAGAGGAGCTGGTCTGTGGTGATTTTGCTCCAGCATCTATGGGGGATTTGTTGCGTGCGGTGGTGTGATGTATTCTTTTTGAAGGTGAAGTGGATGCATCTGTGGTCGGTCCAGTGTAGTCCGGTGGAGTGGCTGAAGGAGACGTGGTTGCTGGCGGAGAAGATGGGGTCGAGCATGTGGCCAGCGAGGTGGGTGGGGGTGTTCACCAGTTGTTTGAGTCCGAGGTTGGCGAGGTTGTCGAGCAGGGTGGTGGTGTTTTTGTCGTTGATTTTCTCCAGGTGGAAGTTCAGGTCCCCTAGGAGGATGTATTCTGGTGAGGCCATGGCGTGTGGGCTGAGGAAGTCGGCGATGGTTTTGCTGAATTGTGTGCGCGAGCCCGGGGGTCTGTAGATGAGCGTTCCTCTGAGGGTGGTCCTGGGGTCGGTGTGAATCTGGAAGTGTAGTTGTTCGGCGGTGGAGAGTGTGTCTTCGGCGTTGGTCGTGATGTTGATGTTGATGGTGTCCCTGTAGATGAAGGCGATTCCTCCTCCGGTTTGGTTGATGCGGTCCTTCCGGGTGATCTTGTAGCCATCCGGGAGGGCTATGGCGATGTCGGGGGCCGAGGAAGCGTTCATCCATGTCTCTGTGAGGAAGGCGATGTCTGGTGCTGTTGTGTCGAGGAGGTCCCAGAGTTCGACGGCGTGCTTGTGGACGGAGCGTGTGTTGAGGAGGATACACTTGAGGTGGTTGTTGTTGATGTTAGGTCCGGTGGGTGGTCAGCAGGTTCGAAGGCAAGTGAATTTGCAGGCTTGACAGGTGAAGGGTCCCTGGGTTCGCTTCGGGGTCGCTCTGTAGCAGGTGGGTTGTCGTCCGGTGTTGAGTGCGTTGAGAGCGGAGGAGTCGTATCTCAGTCGAGTTCCCTGGCTCCGGCGGGGGCCAGGGGTTCTGGCGCTGGGTGCGGTCCAGGCGCCTTCGGCGCGCCAACGGCGTGCCCGCTGCGCGCGTCCGCTGCGCGGCCTCCATATGAAGGACTGTGGGAGGGAGGAGCAGCTGGGAGGCGGGAGCGGAGCGGCGAATGGGAACAGCGGGGGGCGGGGCCGCAGGGACGCAGCGGCGGGAGAGGACGAGCAGAGGGACACGGGGAAAGGACACGGAGGCAATACGGAAGGAAGGGGGCACAGAAGGCAAAAGGGAGTACAAAATACACCAAAACAGAATGCAACAAGGCAACAAGGGAGCACAGAAGGCAAAGGGGAGTACAAAATCAGCAAAACAGAATGCAGAGAGGCAACAAGTGAACGAGGGACAAGAACAGGGGCAGAGGGGACTCACGTAACAGCAAACAGCGGCAGGAGCAAGGCGACAGCACAGGCGGGTGCGGCGACACAGGAGGACTGTGTGGCGGCTGGGGGGGCGACCTGCCTGAAGACAGGGTCAAAGGTCACTCCCTTCACCGCTGCGCGGCCTCCATATGAAGGGCTGTGGGAGGGAGGAGCAGCTGGGAGGCGGGAGCGGGGCGGCAAATGGGAACAGCGGGGGGCGGGGCCGCAGGGACGCAGCGGCGGGAGAGGAGGAGCAGAGGGACACGGGAAAAGGACACGGAGGGAATACGGGGGAAGGGGGCACAGAAGGCAAAAGGGAGTACAAAATACACCAAAACAGAATGCAACAAGGCAACAAGGGGGCACAGAAGGCAAAGGGGAGTACAAAATCAGCAAAACAATGCAGAGAGGCAACAAGTGAACGAGGGACAAGAACAGGGGCAGAGGGGACTCACGTAACAGCAAACAGCGGCAGGAGCAAGGCGACAGCACAGGCGGGGGCGGCGACACAGGAGGACCGTGTGGCGGCTGGGGGGGCGACCTGCCTGAAGACAGGGTCAAAGGTCGCTCCTTTCACCGCTGCGCGGACTCCATATGCAGGGCTGTGGGAGGGAGGAGCAGCTGGGAGGCGGGAGCGGGGCAGCGAATGGGAACAGCGGGGGGCGGGCCGCAGGGACACAGCGGTGGGAGAGGAGGAGCAGAGGGACACGGGGAAAGGACACGGAGGCAATACGGAGGGAAGGGGGCAAAGAAGGCAAAAGGGAGTACAAAATACACCAAAACAGAATGCAACAAGGCAACAAGATGGCACAGAAGGCAAAGGGGAGTACAAAATCAGCAAAACAGAATGCAGAGAGGCAACAAGTGAACGAGGGACAAGAACAGGGGCAGAGGGGACTCACGTAACAGCAAACAGCGGCAGGAGCAAGGCGACAGCACAGGCGGGGTGGCGACACAGGAGGACCGTGTGGCGGCTGGGGGGGCGACCTGCCTGAAGACAGGGTCAAAGCAACCGGCAAGCAAAAGGATGTTCTCCCACTGGGTCCACGTCAATGGGAACATGTCCAGCTGAAATAGGGGACCTGTACCTGGAACAAGTCCGCTTTTTCAGTAGGACATGCTCCTATTCACAGGGTCCCGGTGGGAGAACATCCTGTTAATCGAAAGGTATGCTAACCAGTCTTCCTCTAGGCTGGACAGAAAATTCAGCTCCTGTACTATATCTGAGCCCACTGGATCTAAACCCTGTCGCAGACATCAACGTTCCCATCTCGTCCAAGAAGGGTGTATCGTTTGGTAGTACTATCCACCCAGGCACTGGATAGGAGGAATTCAGAATGTAGCAAAAGGCCATGGAGCGTCCAGCGTTACCTGTAATCTGCCACGCTATCAGCTGCAAGGATCCCTCCATTACCAGCCGATGCAGTATTAGATCCAGATTCAACAGAATGTGGGAAAACAGGGTTAGTCGGATTGGAGAATCCCAAGAAAGTTGTAGAAAAACAGGAAACCACACTTACGACCTCCATATGGTCGTTATCATGACCACCTCCTCCCCTTGCCCCTTGGGTGATCATTGAGAAGGGGGGAAAAACATAAAGCTGCTCCTGACTCCAATCTTGGAGAATTGCATCAATAGCTGTAGTCTGCAGGTTCAGTCTCCAACTGAAAATCCATGGCAGCTGGTGATTAAGGCACAACGTGAACAGATTGGCGAAGAAAGGGGCCCAGGTGTCCCCCAGCCTTCAGAAGACCCGAGGATTCAGCTTCAATAGACTCGAGTCCTGGAGGTGCTTGGAGTGCCAATCCGCTACCTGGTTTGCATGACCTGGGAGCTACTCCGCAGTGATGGAGACCTGATTTACCAGACAAAAGTTCCAGAAATCCTTCACCCTGTCGGCCAGGGCGCAGGACTTGGTGCCTTCCAAATAATTGATACAACTCACTGCGGAGACATTTTTAACAGAACATAAGACTGTATTCGATCCTTGGTCCAGCACTGGACTGTGAACGATCCTGCGAGGAGCTCTAAACTATTTATATGTACGCTGTTCTTCTGGTGACTAACAGCTGGACCTGCTGAGTTCAATTTGATCAACAAGTCTAGTGTGAAACTGAAGATAGCCTTCCCTTTCCATGCTTCCATATGGGTAAGCCCCATCCTATTTCCTCTCCGACCTAGTTTGTCAGCAGAACTCACTGGGCGTTTGTCAGACTCTTCATCAGATGATGCACTTTTAGTCGCTGTAGGGCCCGATCAGGAGCGACCCGGGAAGATTGTCTGGATCAAGGCAGAGAGGGAGAATCACCAGGCGGGCAACTAGTCTGAGTGACATGTAAGGCTTGGCTAGCCTTTGGCGGAGTTCGTTCCTGATCTTTGCCATCTTTCAAGAAAGAAGTCTCAGGGATGCCATAGAAGAGTCTACGACGAAGCCTAAGAAAATCGCTCTTTGGGCAGGGGAGAAAGGCGACTTCTTTTCATTGATTACAAATCCTAGGCTTTGCAAGAGGTTAATCGCTGTCTGGAGATGGGAGACAAGCTTCCTGGGGCATGGAGCCATGAGCAGCATGTCATCCAGGTAGACAATTAGTAGAATTCCTTGCGCTTTGAGGAATTCCAACGCTGGTTTGAGGACTTTCGTGAAGCACGACAGTGCTGACGACAGGCCAAAGGGCATCATGGTGAACTCAAAAGTCTGAGACTGCCACAGAAACTGCAGAAATCTGCAGTAGGGAGGAAACACTAGGGCAGATGGGCATGGGTCCTTCAGGTCCAGGCGCACCATTCAGTCTGAAGTTAGCAGCACATCCCTGAGGAGATTAATTCCTTCCATTTTTAAGTGGCGGTAAACCAGCCACACGTTAAAGTCCCTGAGATTGATAACCGGTCTGCGGCCTCCATCGGTATTGTCGACCAGATAAATGTTGCTTAGAAAAACATTGGGGTGCAACTCCAACTGACAGATGGCTCCTTTGTGCAAGAGAGCCAAGTCCACCTTGTCTATAAGCACTGCATAGCAGGAAGAGAAGCATATAGGCCTCGGGTGGGTAACCTTGTAAGGGCGCACATTAAAATATGTGGGAGCCATGCACTGCTTGTAATACCCATGCATCTGAGTTGATAGAAGCCCAGGCTGGCAGGAAGCCTGCCAGGCACCCCCCTATTCTTATCTGGGCAGAAGGAAGGACACAACCTTTGCGCTGGTGCCCCTGGCCTGTCCTCTGTATCCGCCATGACCATGGAAGCGTTGCCCTCTTGTTGGGTAGAAGATGGTAAAGCACACGTTATTCTGGTCTTGGCAGTCCCTGAAGTCTTGCACCCTGGGGGTTTGGTAGGAAGGACGGACGGTCAAGCAGCCCCTGCCAAGACTGGCCCGCTGAAAAACCCATAGGGTAAATATGCGCTTTATGTTGAACTGCACTTTATTCAGTGATGTTAATGTTGCCACGAACTTGCCAACTTCTTTAACAAAAGGCTCCCCAAATAACCCCCACTGAGCCAATGCACCTGCCTCCGAGGAGGCAAGGTACTCCAGCTTGGGATCAACTTTGATAAGCAAGGAGCGGCGGCGCTCCGTAGATAACGCACAGTTTGCGTTTCCCATGAAAATTATTGCATGCTGTGCCCAATTTGAGAGGACCTCTGGGGAAATGAGGGAACCTGACACTTTAGCCTCTTACACCATATTTACGATTTTGGTCATAGGACGAATGGCGTCCAATAGCTTGTCTTGGCACGAGTGTCAAGATCTGTCTATGCCCTTCTTAAGGTCTTTCATATACTTCGCTAAGAAGGTGGCCATTTTAGAGTCTATGTCAGGGGTGAGGCCCACCTTTCCCTCCAGGGTAAATGTAAATGTCAAGGTACTTATAGAGCGCACTGTCACCAGACGGCCACCTTGCGGTGTCGCCTTTGCGGTTTCCTGGCGCTGATACTCATACCGCTGTGGAACCCCTCCTGGCTTTCCCTGTGAAGTGTCCACTACTGGGCACCCCCAGGGTGAAGCCAGGCATCCTTAGCGCTGTTGGGGCCGGTGTGGAGGCTAAGCAAGCTATTGCCCAGAGTTGCAGCGTGGGGCCCGTGATTAGAATAGGCACCGAGGCGAGAATAGACAGGTCCGAGGAAATTGAGCCCGAGCCCCGCCGAGGCGGGAATCGAACCCTGGTCCCTGGCCAGAACTCTGCTTCAGGGTCTGCCGCTCTAACCATTGAGCCACACTCCTCCACAGGGTAGGAGGTGGACACTCCGTTTGAAGGCAATTTTGGGCATTCTTCTAAAAAGGTTTGCGGAGACGCAGAGTAACACACTTCACCACTTTGTCTCCCGGGGCCCACACCGCTTATCTTGGATATCATCAGGATCTAGCATATCGGAATCGCACCCCTGTGTGGTAGTGCAATCTGAAGATGGGCGACAAGGCCTCAAGGAGCGTGTGTCATCATTCGAGTCCCCCGGGGAGTCTCCGTCCTGCTGGTCCGGAGTATCAAGGCAAGGGGGTTTAGGGGAAGTCAGTGCGGATTCAATGGGGCCTTCCTGAGGGGCTGATTTGGCCCAAAAAGTTTGCTTTAATTGAGCAAACATCCCTGTCTACCACTTCTGCGCATTTCTTCTTTGGGGGTGGGGACCCCTTCCTGAGGCCTTGACTCTGGTCAGGGCCTCACTCTCTCCCCAGCAGCTCTGCGCCTAATCCACCCCCGTTGAGCCTCCTCTCCTCCTCCTGGGAGGTATTCGAGCCCCAGCTTGCCAGTCTCTTCCGTTGCGCCTCTGCCGGTTACTGCTGCCTGATTGTAATCTTGTCATCACTGTGTGTCTATTTCACTACTGTTTCGCGCTCATTTTTGGTATTCCCTTGTGTTTTTTTAAACTTTACTTTTAGTGTCAGTATCTGTCTGTGGGCCGATTTCCCTCGTTCTCCCCGCGTCCATTTCCCCGCCGCTGCTGCCCCTGCGGCCCCGCCCCCCTCCACAGCCGATCCCGCCTCCCAGCTGATCTTTCCTCCCCCCTCTCTTACTTAATGGCAGCAAAGGCACGCCTAAGGCAAGCCCGTCTGCACCCGTCCGCGGCCAGCACCACTGGATCGCCGAGACCCCGCCGATATGACTCCGCCGCCCTCCACGTACTCAACCCCAGAAGACACACCGGCTGCCAAAGATCTGCACCCAACACTACCCACGGACGGTTCTCCTGCAGACACTGCCGACGATCCTTCACTATTGACAGTGCCTCCACGACCACCGAAGGTCCACTGAACGCCCGCATCACTGAAGCCCTGACATGCTTCTCTCCTCAACGTGCGTTCCCTACACAGACACGCCGTAGAGATCTGGGACCTGATCGACAGCCTCTCGCCCGACGTCACCTTCCTCACGGAAACCTGGACCAATGCTACCTCTGGCCCGACATCGCCACCGCCATCCCAGACTGATACAAGATCCAGAGAAAGGACCACCCCCACCGCCCAGGAGGACTCCCCGCCATCGCACACAAGAACCCCCTCAGACTCTCCACCTCCAGCACGAACGACCCCCTCTCCAACACAGAACAACTCCATTTCCAGATCCAGACCAACCCCAGGACCACGCTACGTGGCACCCTTGCCTACAAACCCCGGGACCTCGCACCCAGTCCGCAACTACCATCACTACCTCGTCGCACCCCACGCCATCACCTCTACGGACTAATCCTACTCGGGACCTGAACTTCCACCTCGACAACTGCAGCGACCCCGACTCCACCACCCTCCTGGACAACCTCTCCAACCTCGGATTGAAACAGCTCGTCAACACCCCCATGCACAGAGCAGGACACACCCTCGACCCCATCTACGCAGGAGGGACAAACATCCACTTCAGCCACACTACGTAGCCCCCCTGGACAGACCACCACTAAGTACACTTCACCTTCAACACCACCACCGCACCCCAGCCTGCCCCACGCCCACCACGAAGGAACTGTTGCAAGATCACAGAGGATCACCGTAACACCACACTCCTTCTTGACCCCCCCCTGCGCCTCGACCGACTCCGCAGCCAAAGAACTTCACCGCTGGATCTCCAGATGCGTCGACAAGCTTGCACCCCTCCGCCACCGAGCCAAACAACGCCCTCTGAAGGCCACCTGGTTCACCACCGAACTCCAAGAAGCCAGGCGCTCCTGCAGACGTGTCAAGAAAACCTGGCGAAACAGAAAAAACACGGAAGACCTGAACAGGCACAGGAGCGCCCTGAAGGAATACCACCAGCGCATAAGAGACACCAAGAGGTCCTTCATCAAGAACAAAATCCACACCAACGCAACCAACGCCAAAGAACTTTTCAACGTCATACAGCAATTCACCAAACCCCTCAGCATAGCCACGGACGTCACACCTTCCCAGGAACTCTGCAACAAGCTCAGCTCCTACTTCCATCTAAAAATCAAGGCCCTCTACGACAACTTCAGCGAACAGACGCCGGTCACCACCCCCCTCGCCACGACCGACAACGAGCCAACCCTCACGGCCTGGAACCCCGCCACCATCTAACACATCACCACGACCATGAAGAACACCCACTCTGGAGCGCCTGCAGACCCCTGCCCACCACACATCTACCACAAAGCCGCCATCGCACCCAAACTAGCACGGACCATCAGCGCCTCCTTCAAATCCGACATTTTCCCTGTCGACTGGAAGCAGGCTGAGGTCAAACCCCTCCTCAAGAAGCCAACGGCCGACCCGACGGACCTGAAAAGCTACTGGCCCATCTCTCTCCTCCCCTTCGCTGCCAGAGTCACAGAGAGACTCGTAAACGCTCCACTGACCGCCTTCATCGAAGAGAACTCCATCCTAGACTCTTCCAAGTCTGGATTCCGCAGCAACCACAGCACCTAGGCCGCCCTCCTTGCCACCACTAATGACATCCGCATGCTACTCAACCAGGGACACACGGCAGCCCTCATCCTACCAGACCTGTCCACTGCTTTTAACACCGTCTCACATCGCACTCTCGCAGCCAGACTGCACAACGCAGGCATATGAAGAACCGCCCTCAACTGGATCCAATCCTTTCTCTCTGGCAGAACCCAGAGGGTCAGACTCCCTCCCTTCCTCTACGAACCCACGGAGACCAACTGTGGAGTACCCCAAGGATCATCACTCAGCCCCACGCTCTTCAACATCTACATGGTACCCCTTGCCGCCATCATCAGACAGCATAGGCTCAGCATAGTGTCTTACGCCAACGACACCCAGCTCATCCTCTCCCTCACGAAGAACCCCGAAGACACCAGACTCTGCTTCCAGGAAGGCATGAAGGATGTCGCAGCCTGGATGAAAGATAGCTGCCTGAAGCTCAACTCGGAGAAGACTGAGGTGTCCTCATCCTCAGATCCTCTACCTGCGCCTGGGACAATACCTGGTGGCCCTCGGGACTCCACTCACCCCTACGGACCATGCACGGAACCTCGGCATCATCCTTGACTCATCCCTTTCCATGACCCGCCAGATCAACTCCGTCACCTCCACCAGTTTCAATTGCCTTCGCATCCTACGTAAGACCTTCAAATGGATACCCCCTGAATACAGAATGACCGTCACCCACACACTCATTACCAGCAGACGGGACTATAGCAACGCCCTCTATGCCGGAATCAACAGAACTCTTCTACACAAGCTCCAAACCATCCAGAACGCCGCAGCCAGACTCGTCCTTGGGACCCCATGGCACAAACACATGACCCAACACCTACGAGACCTCCACTGGCTCCCCGTCAAGAAGAGAGTAACCTTCAAACTTCTCACCCACGCCTACAAATCCTTCCACAACATTGGATCCAAATACCTCAACGAGAGAGTCTCCTTCCACGTACCCAAAACTAACCTCCGCTCTGCCGACCTCACCCTGGCAGAGACCCCCGCATCCGCAGAAACAGAGCTGGTGGAAGAGCTTTCTCCTACATCGCAGCCAAGACCTGGAACGAGCTCCCAGTTAACATCAGACGCTCCCCGACCCTGCACACCTTCAGGAAGAACCTCAAGACCTTGCTCCTCGACTGAACCGGAGTTGCACCCCCCTTCCCCCCCAGCACCTAGAGACCCTCACTGGTAAGTAGCGCGCTTTATAAACCCCTGATTCATTGATTGATTGATTCCTTGGAGCATTTTGGGGAGGTTTTCTGGGGCAGGTGAATTGTATTTAGCAATTTTTGCTCACTCCTCAGCATTCTTATCCGAGAGGCGCTGCTCCACAGGCCCCATAAGCTCGTTCACTGTCCTATAGATTGTGGTGTAAACAGCCTCATAAAAATCTTCTTCCCATTGGAGGAAGGACAGCGAATCCTCCTCTTCATAGGTGGCCTGGGATGATTGCATGTCCATCCTGAACTGTAATCTTTCAAGAGCGCTTTGCTCAGTGCTATTAGGGTGGAGGGACAGCTATATATGGCCTTGGGCCAAGGCAACTAGGGCCGAGGTAACGGTAACCCCTCTTAGATAACACGCATGCGTGTCAGACTAGGAGCTGGTTGGAAGCCCAGGGGGGCAATGTGGATGGGCCAGAGGCACACAGTTGGGAGGGCACAAGCCCTAGGGACACATGTGTTCTTAATTATCTGAGGGCTTCACTGCTCGGGAATGTGTCCCAATACTGACCTTCAGGGCCTGAAGCACAATACAACCCCGTAAGACATCAGCGTGAGTAGTGTGAAAATAGATACCCATGTAGTGGCTGAATTGCACAGTGGGAAACTGGAATCAATCCTGGCTTCCTTGCTTGACCAAATTGTGTGATCCTACACAAATGCTTTATTTCACTAATATACATTTTAATCATTATCACACATCAGAGCACTTTCAAATACGTAGATTTAGGATGTGTACTGTACAGACACCTCTCGTATGTTATGTAATAAACAATTTTGCTACATGTTGAATAAGAATCTAACCTACATATAGGATACACATGAACCCTGACATGCCTCTTCGTCAGGGCCAACGGAATTATGCGATTTACTGTGTGTTCCGCATAATTATGGATTTGCCGTATTTGCTACATAATCCATATGCAGATTTTTACTGAATAAAAACGCAGCAACACTTGCCCCTCACAAAGGCTGACTGGTCATCTTTCTGTTACTTATTGCTGTATTTGGGTGTCAGACTGGTATTAATGCGATTAAACCTTTGCCCAGATATTAATAAGATGTAAAATGCCAAAATAATGAGGTAATACTATCACAAAATGTGCTGTATTATGCCACATAATTCGCCTACTCTTGCATAAGTTAGTAAACCCTGCCACCTCATTTGGTCCTTGCCGGCCAAATAATCCCAGTGTCCCTGCTCTTAGTTCACCAATACCATTACCATGAAGGCGAGGGCTGGATAGATTCCCAGTTCTAATTTTAAAAGTCTCACTATTAATAAATACTTCTCAATTGAGTGATGTAATCCACTGTACTAAGGTGAAATGCTTCTGTGTGTTAAAGAAATATGCTTTTTAGGTCTCGCCTGGCGAACGCAGCGTGAAGCGCTGCTCTCGCCAGCGAGATCTATTGTTGCTGACTTGCCTCGGAAGTGGGACAGGAGATGGGCACGCGCAGGCTTTGGCGGATTTGAGTTGGTGTACGCGCACGTACAGCCACGCGGTGTGCACATCTCCTGTCCCCCGGACATCCCATGTGCACCCGCAGCGTCTCTTCTCGCGCTCCCCATTTCACTTTCGCAAGCGAGTTTCTGCTGCTCTGTCCCCGCGTGACCGCAGCGCGCGCATGGCGCACTTTAACTTTCTCTCCCTCTTAGTATCAGTGATGCGCTGGCGGCCACGCTCTCCGACACACATCAGTGTGATGGCTGTAATTTATCCAGCCCAAAACCCTCATCTGTCCAGGATCGCCGCATGCGGCAGCCTCGCCAATCTACCCCACCGTGCGCGAGTCCGCCGATTGTCTGCCATAACCCCTGCTGAAGCGCTGCCCGGCCACCGCGCCGCCCAGTCCCGCAGCCAAAAGTAGAGATGCGCCCCTGCCCCAATGCGATTCCCCCTCCCCACCCCCCCACGTCCTCCGCCTCCCCTCCCCCCTCCATACACCGCGCAACCACTATGTGCTCCTGCTCCAAACCCCCACACCCCTGTGCCCTCCGCTTCCCCCACCACCGCTCCCATCCGTGTCCCTCACTCCTGGAGCAGGGCTGCTGCTGTCCAAGCACACATGCGGGCGGGATTCCTCCTAGGAGATAGAAAGCGGCTGACAAACCTCGGTGTTTCCTGCAGTACTGACCAAAGCTCCTTTCCTCGGCTGCCTGCGATGAGCGACAGCAGCGCACAGACCGACGGACAGGAACAACCAGGGACTGAAAAGCGGCACCCAGTAACTGTCCTCAGACTCAGACAGCATAACGGAAAGCAAACGGACCTCAGCCACCACCCCGCCTCTGCTCTAACGTTCCTGCTGTGCGTAAAGGGGCGTCGTTTATGAGCGTAACCGAGCGCCGCCTGCAGCAGCACCACCGCGACTCCATGTTTAACTTTCCCCACCTCCCAGAGACCCAGGCGCGGGGCTGCCCCTTATTCACACCTAACACACCGCAGCCCCACCATGCCTGGCATGATGGACAAGGGGATTGAGTTCCTGGGGAGGACCCGACCCAACGGCGCCAAAAGCCCCTCCAACGGGCTCATGAGCGACGAGAGCGGCAGCGACGACGAGCACGGTGGGAGCCTCGAACGCTGTGAAAGAGAGGTCATGGAGGGCTGTGTGGGGGAGAAAAAGAATGCCCATCAGGCTCATCCCCTTGCTTTTGTCTTTCTAGATGTCGGGATGAGAGTGGGAGCTGATTACCAAGCTCGGAATCCGGATTACGATCCCGGTAATTTATGTTCTTACCAGACTCTTGCGCCTGTGGTAGCCTCGGTAGCAGTGTCTGCACTGGCAGATTTTGGGAATGCTTAAACTGTTATAAAGTCAATCTTTATGATTTTATTCACTATCCACATGTATTGTGAACATGTGTATGTTTTTATAAGATTTTTCTGGAGAAAAATATATTCAATAAAAGAAGAAGCGAATTCAGCCCACTCTTTAGGAACGGTGAGCTGCCCAGGGTCATGTTGTGTTCAACTAGCATCCTTGGTCGAGCGCATTGTATTTCTAAGCCCCAGCCTTCTTGGGTTTTTCTCCCTTCTTTGCCTGGTAGGCAGAGAATGTTGTGTTAAGACGCCTCTGCTCCGTACTGCGGTAGCCTCGAACGTACACAATTGAATTCACAGCGAATGCGTTTCGTGTGTTCATGTGGGAATGCAGTTTACGAGGGAACACATAGGACTTTATTTCGATGGCACTCCTACATTTTCCAGCTCTCGCTACCTTTGTAAGTGTGTCATTGTAAACATCAGCTGGAGGTATCCTCGCACAGTGAACAGGGCAAGTAGGCTAGTCCACTGTGCTATGGCAGACTTCACAAGAGGCCAGCAACCAATGGGAGTCGGAGCGCTGACCACGCGACAACCCCAAAGCTTTCATTTCAAAAGAACAGCGCTGACTATTGTTTGCAGTCCATGTGCCTTGAATCTGCGACCAGGTTGAGAAGAGCCGCATCGATTGTTATTTCGACCAGAACGAGCGCTAGAAAAGCCAATAAGTCATCTTTTTTAAAAATATGATTTTGTATGAGTGGTTGTGTCTATAGGTGCCTGGGTGAAGGCGAGAGCGTATCAGGGGGCAATCCTATGCAAGTATAAGGAAGTGCACGGGCAAATGGGTTATTGACCCGGTTCAAAGCAGAATGAATGGGCGAGTCGTAGGGTGCGTGTGTGAATTAATGCACGAAAAAGGGAATGTATGGATGAATGATGTATGCACAAATGGATGAATGAGAGTGCATGAATGACTGAAAAACAAGTGACAGTGTGGCTGGATGAATGCTTAAGACTGAGGGAGGCCAGGATGTTGTAGGGTGGTGTCATCTACTCGTGAGAGGTGCCTGCGCTCTGCCAGTACTCATTAACTAATACTTTAGCCTTGTGCCCAGTAATTCATTTTTTAATTCATTCGTACGTACGTGACCTGCGCATGCATCTACTCGTTCACCAATTGACTCGTTCTCACAGTCTCCTATTCTGCCTGTGTTACCCTCGGATAGGTTGTCTATTGTGACCACATGGGCTAGTGTTTCCGAATCCACATGGGCCAGGGTTTTGGAATTTGACATGTTTCATTTATTTCCCACCTTTCTTGCAGTTGAGCAATACAGACAGAATTTTTGATCCTATCTCAAAGTCGACTACATAAAGCTGCTTTACCTCTTCTACTTCTTTCTCTCTTCTCCATTTCGCCACCCTCGCTTTAGGAAGCTCTTTCTTTCCAGAAACCACAAGGAAGCTGGCGCTGTTGCAACTGCATCAGTTCTCTCACCGCATGCTCGCATTTAGTATACTTCTCTGGCTGCGAGAAACGTTTCTGGTAGATCTCCCTGTGCATGCTCCGGAAGTGTGTGCAACGGCATTCCGGAACAGGAGGGAGCCTCGGGTCCTTCCCGCTGAAGCGGCTGAGCCAAGATGTGCTCCAGAGGATGAATGAGGAGGCAACGTGAGAGAGTATGAGAGGTGAGAAGGGGCAGAGGGTGCGCGGGGAGCATTTCAAATCCTTTTATCTTTCGTATGTAAAGACATACAGCATTTATAAAGTCCTCTCTCAGTCTCAAGTATGCTTAGCTGTATTGTCTATGGCTTCATTAACTATTAGTCTTATTTTATATAATGTTATATGACGACCTAGCCTACTTCAACTTACATTGCTTCCAGCTGTGATGTTTATTAAAACCTAGTCCATTTTCCCTTTCTGTTCTTTTTCTATCATATGTGCTGGCCTGTTCTTCTTTCTGCTTCTGATATATTTGTAGCTTTATTGTCAATTACGTCATAGTCCTCACTCAGCTTCTATTTTACATGATTGCATATGACAATATAGTGCAATTTCAACTTCTAGCATTTGTACCCCTTTTGTACTATGATGTCACGGGTGTGTATCAACGTCTTTTAAATTATTGCGAATGAACATCTGGTCCGCTCTAAAGTTCTAGTTTTCTTTTCGTTGTTGTGTATACCGTCATTGCCCTCATTCAACTTATGTTTTATTTGTATTGTAGTTTTAATTAAGCTAGTATTTGTATTATCTTCTTAAAATGACAACTGACTTAAATACAATTTATTTTATCCACTACGTATAAATTACTAGGTAGTGATGAAGCCTGTCCGCTATCTGTTGTCCCTTATTAAAATCTAATTAAAAACAGTAAAAGTTTCTTGGCTACATATTTCTTCCAGTTCTGGCCTCACCAAGTGCGTCACAAAAATTGTTGCATCGCTGTGAACAGTAACATGCGGTAGATTAAAAATCAAAGTTTCCTGAAAGTAAAAACAGATTATGTCGTTAATCTGCGGACGATGCCGTCAGGGAGCTCGTTAATGCACTCACTTATGTCAGCATCTGATGCGAATAAAACACACCCTGGGTTTTAAAGACAATAAACTCGCCGCGTGGAGCCCCTCGGAGAGCCTGCGGCTCGTAGAAGTTGCCTTCGCGGCAGGTTTGGGCGGTGATCGGAGCCCTCCACCCGGACAATAAGTGGACAAACCTCGTCTAGGTGTCAATGTTTTTATTCAGCTCAGGGCTTTTTCCTCGGTACATCTCAGATGTTTCCTTGGAGCCAGACTGTAATAACAAACTGCAGTGTTTGGAAGGATGTTGTTGCTCGTTTTTGTTACCCCCTTTCTGACTCTGCCCCGTACCATGTCTTAAGAAAACAAGCATTTGCAATGCAATAGGTCCCGCATTACTGAATGTTTGAGCTATTTGTGTTGCATTATTATTAGCAATGCCAATAGCTCAGACTTTAATAGTGCGAGACCTATTGCATTGCAAATGCTTGTTTAAATTGAGATGAGATGTCCCGGTTTCCTTCTTGCTTAGTGAGAATGCCCCATGGTGATGAGACATGATTCTTTCTTTTGTTATGATCCTTGCAGGGCAACCTGCATTTCAATCAGGGGCAGGGCCCACTTCTCACTCAATGACACTTCAAGCACCCATCTAATCACTGTTCTCATGCAGATGCAGCCATTAGATTTCTGAAGCCCTTTCAACCCATGGCTGCAAGGGTCGCAGGAGGGGCCCCCTCTGTGCCTCCCCTGGGCCTCACAGCTCTGCATCTCTGCAGCTCCCTAGTCCTGTAACATTGGAGTCTTTATAAAGATGGTGCTCTTGTGGGGTGTCTGTGGTTGTGAGCAAGAGCGGGGCCCTGGGGCAGCTGCCTTTACTGCCCATGCCTGGCGCCGGCCCTGGGGACAGAACCTTCCCTCTAAAGATAGCAGGGCTCTCCTTACACCCCTAACTTCAATGTAAGTTGATTACACCGGCAGTGGTTATCAGAGATTTTCCATGGATCTGGCTATCCTGAATCTACGTAGTGTACCCGTGCCATAGAGCGTAATGCTGTTTATTGTAGATGCCCAGGGCCTAAGTTACTTCTGCCCTCCACTTGGATAAACAAGTTTCTCCTTTTAAACAACACTTGTCTCTTTAAGGGTACCAGCACTGTGCACTAACGTCTTACAGTTGGGGGTTTGGTACTCTGTGTGAGAAGTTGGCCTGATGTATGATGTCACTAGTTCTAGTGTACACCTTATATCAGTCCAAACAACCCTTATGGTGATTGGTTGTAAAGTCAACCTTATAGACCAGCTATCCTAGTGGTAGCATGGACAAGAGCAGTCTTAGGCTAAACTCTGAATGGCATGTGAAGCCAGCTGTGATACCATATATAATCCCTTGAATACCAAATGAAAGGACACCACAACAGATATATATATAAAATAAAGTGTATTTATTCTAGTCAAACCCTCAGCACTCTTTATGAGATTAGAGGTAAGTACAACACAGTCTTATTTAAGCATACATTAAGTCACACAGGTAAGTAATACAGTTAGGCCCTAGGGGCCACGCAAACCATATACTAAGTAAGTGGTATAAGGACCACTGTCACGGAAATAGGATAGGCCTAGGCCTAGGGAATCGCTGGGGCTACACTACACTAGCAACAGTTAGGAAGTGGGAGGCCCACGGGATTCAGGTGCAGAGTGGAAACACTCACGCGTAATGCGTAAAAGTCGATAGAAATAGTAGTTGTTAGAAATTAACAGTTTAAGGACACTTCTGAAGCAGCTAGAGAGTCGAGACTCGGAAACTAGACCCTAGGATAGTCACTACCCTTGTGAGCACCGAAGTACCCAAGTTACCTAGCCCACGGACTGCGGGTGCATAGGTGTGAACTTGCGTCGGGTTTCGTCGTGGACTTCTATGGATGCCTGAAGGAAAGTTGCTGACAGGCAGTCAGTGAAGAGTGTCCGGTGGATCCCAAGGCTGGGATCAAGAAGAGAGGAGACCTGCAAGCAGAAGGGACAGAGTCAAGGTCACTAGCCAGTGACCACGTGGAACCAGGAAGGAACCAGGTGATGTCGTGAAGATTGCAGGTGAAGGCGAAGCTTGTCGCTGCAGCCACGAGGACCAGGGAACGTCGAGGACGACCAGGAGGCGAGCTGTCCCACGAAGGCTCTTGCTGTCGGCGGCGTCGAAGTTGGACTAGGACTCACCAAGCCTTGGCAAGCGGAACCCACGAAGAACGGAGGACTTGCTTCTGGTGCAGACTAGGAAGGTCTGGGGTGCTTCTCTTTTGCAAGGAAGCGGGAGCCAGTCTGGAGGAGCCAAACCAGCAGTGAAGATTTCTGGATGCGTCGTCACAAAGGCCACTAGCCAACGGGCAAGCAACCGGACAGGCGCGGCAAGCAGGAAAATGCAGAAGGGCCCCACGCAGGACTCGTGGAGTGTGGGGGGCTGATCTTCGGTGCAGATGGTGCTTGGGGTTGGGGCTTCTCAATCCCCGGTGCACAACTTCGAGGGTGCCTCAGAAGCTGCGCTGGAAGATACTAGCCACTTTTCCCAGGTAGCCGGTCCCACGCCTCTCGTCGCCTCCACGGATCTCAGCTCGGCTGTGGATGTGGATCAGGGTCGGAGAAGTCTGGAAGTCAAGGCTCTGGTCGGGCTCTGCAGTCGGTTCCTCGTAGAACTTCAGCAAAGCAAAGGGTAGTCTCTTGATGGTGCCTGTTTGCACAGGGTAGCCACTCCTTGGCCACAAGGGAGATTCTTCAGTCTTCTTCTTTCGTCGAATGTCGAAGGTCCAGAGTTTCTGTTCAAGTTGCAGGTTCAGGATAATCTAATCTCCTGGGGCCCAGCTACCACACTTATACTAATCTGGGGGGCTGGGTTACCTGCTAGGTCACGCCTTATGGGTGGGACCTGGGAGGGGGGTGGTTACACCCCCTTCCCTTTGTCCAGTTTCGCGCCAGGACTGGGGCTGGAGTGCCCCAGCACCGTTTTGAACTGGACTATGCATGGAACACCTTGTGTGCCCCAGGCATGTCTCATTCCTTTCAGCCCTCCCTGCCCCAATACACTAAAGTCTGTCTGGGGAGGTGCTAGCACCTCCCCAAGCAGGAAGCCTATTGTCCAAGCCTCCCTTGCCGGGATCACTCCCAGCAGCAGGAGGTCAGACTCGTGTCTGTGGCAGCAGCATCCATTTTGTGATGCTGAGGCTTTGGTTAGAGTTAAACAGCAAAGTAGGATTTTAACATGTCTCTTCCTGTAGAAGGGAGGAATAATATCCTCATCACCAGAAATGGTATGGGGGTATTATTCCAAAGTGTTAGACACCTTACACAACATGTTTTGATACAGCCAAACCATAGTTACCATAACCGTTTAAGATTATAAGGCACTTTAAGAGTATATGGTAGGCTATATCATAGAACAGCTATAAGGACATGGTTCCGAAAGCTGCAGACAGGCTCAGGTCATGCCAGAGCACCATCTCACATGTTACCAAGCACTCTGCCTCCAGGATTGTTAAGGCCTGCCATAGGAGTGGCTGATAGGTACACATGTGTCTATATATAAGGTAGATATAGATATACTATATCTAAGCAAGGGGTGATTACACGACCTTGCCCCAGCTGAGTGATCAGCCAGTTGTGTCCGATTGGAAGGCCAGACCAGGGGTGGCATAATACATGCTGCAGCCCCTGGGAGGCCTAGGGTACACCTATGCCCTGGGTACCTAGGGTACACTGTACAGACAGGGCCCAATAAGGTGATCCTTACCAATTGTGTATGTACCTAGGGTACATGGAGTCCATTTTAAGGAGAGAGCAGACAGCCTGAGACCCTGAATGGCAGGATCTCAGGCCAACTAAGTCGAAACACCAGCTAGACACTAGGCAAAAAGTTGGGGGTAACCATAGTCAGATATCCACCTTCCTACACTCTGATTAAAGGACTTGCATAATTACGTATTATAAATTCAATGGAGGTGGTTAAATGTCTTCCCGTTTGCAGAACCTCAAACCCCTATAGTGGGAGCAAGATAAAGCATCAACACTACTGTACAAGTCAACTGGGATATCAACAGAAATTACTCAGCTGACATTTTGTGAACCACATCTAAATTGGAAATAATTCTCTATCTGTAACATTCACCCACATTCCTATCCGTTGTTCCTTCGTCTTCTTTTGTTTTTTAACCTACTAGGTCCACATGAGGAATCTCCGTATCGGAGCATACATGGTGCCCCCTTTTGCTACCTTTGGCCCTCTTTGTACACATTCAACATTTCTATAATTCCATTCCCACAATGTTTGCCTTTCCCTGTCTTGGTGGTATACACAACACTTGCTACTTTCGTAGCCAGCCCAGTCTGAAGGACGAAATTACTTTTCCCGTAACTCTTATGCAAAACCCACTACCTATGCATGTTCTCATCCGTTTAAAACTGCGTAGCGAGGTGCCCGTCATCACATTCACCAGAAGAATCCAGCATGGGGTGACTTGTGTGGCTGACACCAGGCTCTGTTTCCCAGAATCCCTTGAAAACCTCCAACTTTGTTAAAAAACCAAAAACGTATTTTCCTCATATTTCTGTGATGAAAAGTTCTGGAATCTGCGGCGAGCCACAAACTTCCACCCACCCACCCAGCGTTCCCCCAAGTTTCCCGATGAAAATTGTACCTCACTTGTTTGGGTAGGCCTAGTGCCTGCAACAGGAAATGGCCCAAAACGTATTGTGGAGACATCAAAATAATTTTTCACGAAACAACCTGGTTTTGCAAGGGAGTTAACTGCATTTTTGGTCCCGGGCTCGACAGCCATCTAGGGAAACCTACCAAACCCAGACATTTCTGAAGACCAGACACCTGGGGGAGTCCAGGGAGGTGTAGCTTACGTGGATCCCCCAAAGTTCTTACCCTGAATTCCCTAAAAACCTCAATTTTAGCTGCAAAAATCATGTTTTCCTCACAGTTCTGTGTGGGAAAGTTATGGAATCACTGGGTCTGCACAAATTTCCTACCAACCAGCATTCCCACAGATCTCCCAATCAAAATGCTACCTCACTTGTGTGGGTGAGCCAAGTGCTAGCGACAGGGAAAGACCCAAAACTTAGTGAGGAGGCATCAAAATTATAGGTTGTTTTGTCAGATTGGAGACACCTGCGTTTTCGATCTGGGGCTCGGCGGCCATCTAGGAAAACCTACCAAACCCAGACATTTTTGAAAACTAGACACCCAGGGGAGTCCAGGGATGTGTGGCTTGTGTGGATCTCCCAATGTCATCTTACCCAGAATCCCCTGCAAACCTCAAATTTAGCTAAAAAGTCAAATTTTCCTCACATTTCTGTGTGGGAAGGTTTGAGATCACCGCGCCGGCACACATTTCCCACCACCCAGTGTTCCCCTCAGTCTCCTAATAAAAATTATACCTCACTTGTGTGGGAGCCCAAAGCAGCGTCAGCCTAAAAACATATGGAATAAAACCTGCCCTTTTGGATCCACTTTGGTCCTCCCTCAGTTTTTCATTTTATAAGTCTTTAGGTTCTCTACTTTGGGCACCCACACAAATGAGGTATCATGTTTTTGCAAGAGACTGAGGGAAACGCTGAGTGGTGGTAAATTTGTGGTAGCACAGTGATCCAACAAATTTCCACACAGAAATGTGAGGAAAGTGTGAACTGTGAGCTAAATTTGAGGGGATTCTGGGTAATAAAACGCTGGAAGATCCACCCAAGCCACACTGCCAGACATGTCCCATCCACGCAGACTGCTAGCCAAGTGCTAGTCCACATACAATGTCAGATAAGCAAGAGTCTGCAAAATGCAGGTTCACACACAGCCAGCCAAACGCCAGTAAACACAGTCAGCCGAACACACACACACACACACTTTCGCTAGTGTCTAGTGGTTTTCTGCCCCCTTTAAAGCAGATGTGTGTAAACATATTGCTGATCTGGCAGAAAAAGCCAAAAGGTGTTCACAAAAAAGGGGAGCAACACTCCCTGACATGACCATAAACATATCTTTGCTGTATAGTGGGTTATTGCCTCCATCTGCCCCGGAGGGGGGGGGGGGGGCAGAAAGATTCTGGCAATCTTTATTGGGGGGGGGGGGGGCATTGGCATCGCCGCCTCCCCCTCCTTTCTTATTTAAAAATAAAAAATACAATTCCTGGTGTCTAGTGGGCTCCCTGCACCCCTGCTCCCGGGTGGCAGATCAGGGGTAATAACCCCCATCTACCTCCGGGGGGGGGGGGGGGGTCAGAAAGATTGTCCTTTTTGTGTTTTTTTGCAAATTCTTTTTATTGGCATTTGTTGTTATAATCGTGGAGCATATACATTTCGTACGCATGAGTATTGTACATGTGCGTCCAAATCAGCTATCATGATTATAGGCATTTACATTTGCGTCTATTCCGTGTAGATGCGGTATGTGCTGTAGCAGGTGTTCGCCAGAAAGAAAACTGGGGGGGGGGAGAACCAAACTAGGGATCGCCATGGGATTCTAAGTGATTGGGCCAGGCAAATGTCATGATTCCTTGGGTATCTACTCGGCGGTTCAACTGCATCTCGCTAAGGAGGAGATGGGCGTGCGGGCGGGAGCGGGGGATAGATCAGTGTGTCGGGTGAGTGGGAACGAGTCCTAGGGTGGCGTGAGTAATCGGGAGGGGTCCCCTGTCAAGTGGGCATGCACAGTAGATAACTGTGTGGTGTCCGGGGTAGCTGCGCCAGTGATCGGGTCCTCTTGGGACTGGGACTGTTTGAATTGGTGTAGCAGGAGCGCCCATTCCAGGGACATTGGGGTTTTACGTATACTTTTAGCAGCTTCTTCACGCACTGCGTCCTCCTCAGCTGTAGCCCATTTAAGCACCGTCCCCACCCATGCTGCGATCGGGGGGCCCGAGGGGGAGCGCCAGTGCATATCTATACAGCGTTTGGCAAGTAAGTGGGCTAGGGAGACAAAGCGTATGGGTATTTTGTGATTGTCCTTTTTATGTTGGGGGTATTGGAATGCCAATTTTGGGCATCCCCCACCCCTCTATTAAAAATAATAATCACAGGTGCGTAGTGGGCTTTCTACCCCCCAGGGGGGCAGATTGGGAGCTATTGCCCCCATCTGCACCACAGGGGGGAGGCAGAAAGACTGTGCCAATTTTGGGAGGGCAGCCCGACCCCTAACTTATCAACAACAACAAAAAATCTCTGGTGTCTAGCATGCTTTCTGCCTATGGGGCAGATTGGGGGCTACTGCCCCCATCTGCTCCCCAGGGGCAGAAAGACTGAGTAATGGCAGAAACATTGGGGGAGGAGCAAAAGCCCTAGCCCAAGGGGCTGCTCCCCCTTCCCTGGTGCCTAGTGGTTGGATCCCTGCTTAGGGATTGCCCTCCTGCGGTGATCCCCAAGCAGGGATCCACTAAGAAAGGGTGTCATTGGAAAGGGGAGATTCTCCCTTTTTCAATGATACCTCTCGGTGCCGATCGGCTCATTTCACTTTCAGTGTAATGACTTGGGTGCGCCATGCACGCCGATCATCACTACACGAAGAAAACAAGCATTGGCATAGCCAATAGGTCTCGCTTTTGGGACCTTATAAGTATTTAGTTATGCAGCACAATATCCTTGGTGCAACAACATCAACTGTTGCACGGCTAAACACTTATAAGGTCCCAAAGGCGAGATCTATTGGCTATGCCAATGCTTGTTTTCTATTTGATGGAAAGGTTTAGGTCTTCAAACAACACCAGTGAGTGGTTTGCTGCACAAAGGGCCTAGGGCTGCGATGAGGCTAGGACAAGGTGGTTGTGCCCGAGAACTGCCTTTTCCTTGTAACATGGAAAGGGTTCAGAATATCTGCATTCATCTGTATTTTATTAATCACACCAAACATCAGCATGAAGAATCCCAATACACATCTGCTTCAACTCACATACCTCAACCACTCTCCCACCCCACTAATGTGAACACCCAACTGCTATTTATTTCATCTACCCCAAGGAAATTCTAGTGAATGCACGTAATAGTTGCTTGAACTAACCCCAATAACCAATAACATGACTAGCCACTAACCTTGGGTTTGGTAGCAGCATGCTGCCCAGGGTAAAGCGCTTCAGCACCTCGTCAGCAGTGGTCCCAGCGACCTAGCCCACCACCTACCTCTCTTCCCCACCACCCAAAAATCTGGTAGATTTTGATTTGAAACGCCAACATTTAATGAAATGCCTCTCGTTCAAAGTTTTAATAAGAAAGTGGGAAACACCCCTAATATATAAACTACACCATTTGTAACATTATTGTCAAGAGCAGATTATTTAACTGAGACAACAATCAGAATAATGCAAAGGAGTGGTCCTATTCACTTAGGAAATGCCCATCGCTGAATAACAAAGAACTATTTAGGGTCTATATTAGAATTTACATTGATAGACAATAACTTGAAACTTTATAAGACAAACCCAAACCTTCGATTTTACAGACTCGACTGACAAATACATGAGGAGTACACAAAATATAACTCAGTATCCTGCCAGCACCAAGAGAGAAACGAGTGAATTATCTGCATGCCAAACACTTGCGACTGTCAAGGGTGTGCATGATAATAAGGTGAACCGAGAAAGCACTTTTAATTTTTACCATCATGTCTTTACTAGTAAGCAGGACAAAAACAGGCAGGTAAACGAGGCTGATTTTGAAAACTACTTGGATGCTTCAGAACATAGTTGCAGATGTTTGTCAGTTTGAATTTATCATTTCTGTAGTGTAAACAACGCTAATTGCAAGATTTAACCCTTTCGATGCGCATGACAGAGTGGTTCCGTCATGCGTGTCGGTTGCGCTGTGCGCATGACGGAACCGCTCCGTCATGGCCCCGCCCGCGCACCGAACCTTCAGCACAGCGCGGAAATCCGCGCCGTGCTGAAAGAGTTAAGGAGCACGTTTTACAGACAAGTGAAAGTAAAAGTATAAATAACATAGCATGTAGCATAAAAACAAACCATATCAGCAAGTACGTAATGACAGAATCTATACAACTACAGTTGATAAAGCAAAGGAAAAAGTGCAAATACAAACTATCACCAATCCAGCAATATACAAAAATAAAATCAAGCATGTTTTGTAAAATCAAGGAATGGATGCAAGAAGGCGAGTACTCAAGGTAAAGATACAAAAGAGGAAATAGGAGAAGGGATGGGATTAGGAGGTAATCACTAAACAGTTAGATGAGGACAATAAGAGCCAATAATGCAGGAGGTAAAGGGATAGATGCAAGAAGGGATGATCTAAATGTATGGCTACAAGGAGACAGGAGCTAAAGGGATAGAGCCAAAAAGACAAGTGATGAGGGGCTGAAGCTGTCTTGAATGTATTGTATTGTTATATTTATAGAGGGCTTACTACCCCTATATGGAGCACTGAAGCGCTTGCCGCTTGCCTACATGAGTAGCAAGCTACACTATGTGTAGGGTATGTGGTTGGAAGGGTGTTGTATTTGTTTTGATGCTGAAGCGCGCGCGTAGAATGCAGTGAAAAGGGATGAGCATAACTTTAAAACTAGTTCCCAAAGACGGACACTTACAGTGTTGGTGTACTGTGCGCTGCAGGGTGCCCCTGGAGCTCAACACCCCCCCCCCCCCTGCACTGCGGGGGACTTTGTTACGCCCATGGGGACAAGATTGGCCAGGGCACCAAAAGAAAAGTGGCCCCAATAATGAATTAAGATAGTAAAAAAGTGGCCCAGATTTGCAAATTGTGGTAATTTTAAACTTGTAAAGAACCGCTGTATAATATGTTTGGTAAGGTATGAAAGACTGCATTGATTTGAGCTATCTGAGGCAATGTTTGCTGTAATACAAGGGAAATCAACTGTCAAACCTGCTCAGAAGACTTTAAAACCGACCCACAAACATCGAAAAAACAGGTCCAAAGACTGACCTGCCAGACCAGTCCATCAAACACTGCTTGATTGCCTTATACTCCAGTCCGACCCTGACAGCCTTACAGGACTATCACATCATGACTAGCGCTGCAACTTTATTTCTACACAACCCCTCTCTTCTGCAGAATAGTGCATGTTCCACTGAAGCTAAGGGTGCATCTATTTACTTTTTTAAATATGATCTAATTACAGATGTGTAGGCTTCTGCATGGGCTTTCCAACATTCTTTCTACAATAATATGCGCCATAGAGTCAAGACATCCCTCGAAAAATGTTAACATGGATATTTGGCTGTGCAGTTCTTCACAGTTTCTCTTCTTCTTTCACTGTCTTTTGAATGGGTCTGTCGCACTGGTGGAGGATAGGAGAAAGCCAAGATAGATGAGCAGTGCTTAATTTGTAGGAGAATGAGTGCCGGTGCCAAAGCTCCGCTCATGTATCTGTAATCTAATGCCAGACACTCCCTGCGATTTTATCTCACTCTTGCAGGTTCCTCCTTTGTGACGTTTTTTGTCTTTTTCTTCCTCCTTCTTTGTGTTTTTCCCTCTCTTGGGCTAGGTAAATGTCTGATGAGGAAAAATAAGTGCTGGTCCCCAAAAATGAGTGCCGCTGTCCCCACCAGCAACCACCGCCTCAAATTAGGCACTATATGTAAGCAAGTTAAAGTCAATTTCATGGTGACTTTGTAACTCCTATGGTGTCTCCTGATCCAACCAATCAGTGGCATTGTTTTGTGTAAAAGTAATACGAGTTATATAACTTTCTAACAGGCTGCTGCCTGTGGCAGAAAGTTATGTTCATTTTTTTTTATTTAACAATCCCGTTTTTTTGGTCAGTAATCCACAATCTTATTCATTGTTATGTGGCTACATTAAATGGTCCTCTTACACTGGTCTTGGCTGGACCACCTCAATGGCATATTGAAAAAGAGGTCTCTATTTTGACTGCCCAGGAGAAAGATTTCTTATACCAGAAGAATTAGTTGCACACACCTAACTACTAAGGAAAATAAAGAACTATTAAACCTTTGCCTCGTTTCCTGAACGGAAAGATGTCTATAGAGAATAAACAATGTGGCTTATGAGGAAGTGGATTTTACATCATATTGATTTTAGATATGCTCTAATTGCTCCAGGTGAAGATTTTCTAAGAATGTGCTTATCATACGGAGTGCTGTTATCATTATAGTCGGCGCTGTGAGCCAAGGTATTTCTATGGATTCCCATGGATTTTCGTTTCCCCCTACACAGATAACTTACTTGCATGAGTCAATAAGAGAACTGCATGCACTGTGTAGCAACGAGGAACCATGTATGTCATTTAAAAAAAGAAACTTACTGCATTTATGTTTTACAGTTGGTTTTAGAACAAGCTTCTTCGCACGGTTCACCCTGCAGCGGAGCTTCTTTTACTGCTGCAGAGTAGATCTTCTCGCCCACGCGGTCAAGACAGCCCCCCTCCATACGTGCTCTCTGATCTCTCCGGAAAGTCCACCGTCTGACCGTATCGAACAGATAAAGTTGATATCTGTTCAGAGTTATGAAGTTTCCCTGGTTCCGAGAGAATCTCTTCCAAGGGGGGCATTTGGGGGGGAAGGCGACCGTAGGGAGTCCCCACCCCCGGGCAGTTTGGGAGGGGGTGTGTGGAGGGAGGGGTTTGCTGGCCCTGCGCGGCCTTTTTTGAATTTGGGCTTGCCAGTAGGATAAATGTAGCCCAAATGCAGCCCAATTATAGCCCAAATGTAGCTAAATGTTGCGCAGGTATAAATACCTTTGGCGCCCGCTCCCGGCCACCATTTTAGGTTTGGTGACCTGGTGGCCGGGAGCTAGGCTAGTGGCGTGTTTTTTGTTGTGGTGTTTTTGCTTACTATAGCGAAGGCTTTTTGGCGTGATGTCTTCACAGGACTATCGAGTGCTTGAGGCTCTCAGGCTTTTGTCGGAGGCAGGCAGGATGGACCTGGTTATCGGGGAGGTCGCGGGGCCGTCGCGTCCCCCGCGGCAGGCCTCGGCCGGTGTGGCG
Organism: Triturus cristatus; assembly: GCF_964204655.1. NCBI lineage: Eukaryota > Metazoa > Chordata > Amphibia > Caudata > Salamandridae > Triturus > Triturus cristatus. The sequence goes on from NC_140585.1 coordinate 1,038,577,284, forward strand.
GCTGCAGTAGCTGCGTGTACGTCTCCGAAGCGTTCCAGGCAGGTTCCGGTGAGTGAGCGGGGACGCCCGCGTGTGAGAAGGGCGGTCCCCGCTCGTTATGGCCAGTCAGGTCGGGTAGCGGTGTCGGGGGAGGCAGGTGTGGTGTCTGCGGCAGGGCCTGGGGCGGGTTTGTTGGCGTCAGCGGCGCGCCCCTTGTCATCTCTGGCGGTGGTGGGTAAGCGCGGGGGCGGGCGCGGCATGAAGCGTCGTTCGTCTTCAGTGCCGGAGGTGGTTTTGAGTAGCGCGCGGGAGGAGGGGGCGTTGCTGCGTGTGGGCGGGCCGGCGGTTGGGGAGCAGGGAGCAGGTTGGGCGCGGGGGTCGGAACTTGCGGCCGGTTCCGCCGGGTTCAGTATTGGAGATTGCTCGTTTGTCGCGGGGACTGCGGGGGGGGTTAGAAATGGGACCGGAGCTGTCACGTGGCTTAGTGCCAGAGATGAGGAGCATGGGGAGGTATACGGAGTCAGGGGCGGCGGACGAGCGGTTCGGGGGGCAGGGCGAAGCAGCGCCTGGCAGCCCCTTATTGTTTTCGCCGGTTTCCTCTATAGGGGGCGTGGTTTTTTCGGCGGGGGCGAGTTCGTTAGGGGAAGGAGAATGGGCGCAGGTGGAGGGGTGGGGTCCGGCGCAGGAATTGAGGAGGCAGGGGGAGCAGGGGTTTTTGGAGCGGGGGAGTTCAGAGCAGCTACAGGCCCAGGGAGGGGTGGGCTGGCATGCCTTAGATGAGGGGCTTGTTGGGAGGGATGGGGAGGGGGGGGTTGGGGAAGAAGGTTGGTTTGTGGGGGGCGGGGAGGCTACTGGGGGGGGTTTGGAGAGCGAGGGCCTGGACATTTTTCCCTCCTGGGCAGAAGGTGTCCGGGGCCTTGGTGGGGAGGGAGCAGTGGGGTGGTCAGGTTCCCGGGGGCAGGTCACGGTGGGCGGTGGCAGGACAAGGGCGGTGTATGGGGCGAGCGGTCGTGTCAGTGCTAGGCCGGGTAAGTCGCTATCTATTGGGAGAGGATATGGCGAAGTTGCGGCGTCTGTCTTGGGTCACGCGATGCTGGAATGGAGCGGGGACGAAGAGGAGATGGTGTCGTCGCAGCTTGTGGGATTGGGGCGAGCGGGTGTCTCGGGAAGTGGTCTTTCAGGCGCGGGTTTTTCGAGTGGTGTTGGGTCACGGGTAGCTGGTAGTTTTATTGCTCCTGGCACACCAGTCCAAACTTTTTCTTTACAGGGTAGGTCAAGTAGCAGAGCAGCGGACTCGGTAGGGCGAGGTGCGGCCCATTATCGCCGAGGAGAAGGGAGGATGAGGCCTTGCGCGGCACATTCCGTACCGGCGGGGGATCCCGTCGCGGCCAGCTCACGAAGGTCCGGCGCGGCCTCGCTGGCCCCAACGTCACGCCGGTCAAGATGGATGGAATTTTCTGACAGGATGGATTGCCATGTTAAGCGAAGTAGGGGGGAGGACCGGCGTGTACAGTCGGCTCCCCCGCAGGGTGGTTTTAGGGCCGCGGAGGCCGGTAGTGCTCAGTCAGGGTCCGGTAAGGCCCGTGTGGTGGATTTTGCTCAAGAGGATTTGCTGGTGGACGAGCCAATACTGGTTGATTATGATGAAGACAGCCCCGAGGAGGGGGGAGATTCGGGGCTACGAGGGGGGGGGGGGGGGGGGGGGAACTTCTCATGTTTCTCATAGTCTGTTACAGGTTCCGGGTGTGGCACCCATTGCACAGTCCTTGGTGGTGAAACCTACAGGAGAGCACGGCCCGTCAGCGAGGGCGCATCCTCCAAGGGATTCTTCTGCACGGGCGGTGAGGCGGTCGGAGTCGGTCCGCACACCCTCTTTAGAGCCAGGTGAGAGCGCAAAAACACAGGCCAAACCTATTATGGTGTCTGTGGGGTCTGGGGAGGATGGGGGTGGGGGTCTGTCGGAGGGGAGATTATATAGAGGCAAGTATGTGAAGGACACGGGGGTTGGCACGGGGACGGAGGGAGCATTGTCGGGGGCCAAGGTGGAGAGTGGGTCTAAGGCGGAGACAGGCGATGGTAAGGAGAAGCCGCAGAGCAAGGAATTAAAGATCAAGAAGCTCCCGTATATGGGGGTGACTAAGCCTCTGGGTGCGCATTTAATGCTGGCAACAAAAGAGCGTATTTGGAAGGGTGAATATGTAGAGCTTCTGAAGCTGTTACACAGGGAGGTGAGGTCTAAGGAGGGTTCTAAAGAGGAGGAATACGAGTTGGCCAAGCGCCCTAAGGTGCCGCTGGCGATCGAGAATTCGACGGCGGCGTTCTTAATTTATGCTAGTGTTTACTGCGAGAAGTTTCCCGAGCGCTGCGTAGCCATATTTAAGTATATGGACGTTATTCGAAAGGCTCAAATCACAGGTACTGGTTATGCTTGGGCTCAGTATGACGAGGAATTTCGGGCCCGTATGGCTTGGGATTCTGAAGCTAAATGGGGCGAGTTGGATAATGACCTGTGGCAACATACCATGGGGGCCGCGCCGGGGGGTAAGACGATTTTTACGGCTAGTGGTCTGCCGCTAGTTTACCGGCCCTTTCAGGGAAAGCCCACCCGGGGTGGGGTGGGAGGCTCAGCCGCATCACAGACTGGGGTCGGGGCTTGTTGGGATTTCAACAAGGGCCTGTGCACTCGGGAGTATTGTAAATACAGACACGAGTGTTCTAAGTGCGGCAAGCGGCACCCTCTCGTCAACTGCTGGGGAGTTAGGCCATCAGGAGGGCAGCAAGCAGGTGCAGGGATGGCTGGCAGTGCGCAGCAGTCGCAGGGTGGACGAGGGGGTAGGGGCGCACAGGGTTCTGGGCCAAAGGGCTCCTACACCAATTAAATTGGATCGGCTACAGGATACTTTGGATGGCTATGAGGACTTGGTGGCAAAACAGATTCTTTTGGATGGTTTCAGGTGGGGTTTTCATTTGGGGTACCACGGGCCCCGGCAGAGACGGTGGGCGGATAATTTGAAATCCGCCTCAGAGCACAAGCTGGTGGTGAAGGAAAAATTGCGTAAAGAAGTGCATGAGGGGAGGATGGCAGGCCCGTTTGGAGAGTGGCCAGTTCCTAATTTGATCATTTCCCCTATAGGTGTGGTGCCCAAGAAAGAGGAGGGGCAGTTTCGGCTGATTCAGCATTTGTCATGGCCTGAAGGGTCGTCAGTCAATGATTTTATCGATGAAGACGCTGCTTCGGTGTCATACTCCTCAGTTGACGTCGCCATGTCACTGGTTGTGGCCGCGGGCGCAGCTGCAGGGATGGCAAAGTGTGATATTAAGTCGGCTTTCCGGCTGCTTCCGGTTCATCCGGACGACTGGCCTTTGTTGGGAATACAATTTGAGGGTGAATGGTATGTGGATAAGGCGCTACCTATGGGTTGCTCGGTGTCATGTGCTCTTTTTGAGCTTTTCAGCACTTTTTTGCAGTGGTTTTTCACGCACCGCACTGGGCACAGCTGGGTCACACATTATTTGGATGATTTCTTTTTTGTGGGCTCTCCGGGCTCTTCGGAGTGCCGGCGTGCGCTGGAGTCGTTTCAGGAGCTTATGGAGGAGTTGGGGGTGCCTTTGGCTCCGGAGAAAACAATGGGGCCGGATACTGTCATTTCATTTCTGGGCATTGAACTTGACTCAGTTGCGATGCAGGCTCAGTTGCCCGCGGATAAGAAATCCAAAATGTTGGTTTTGCTGGACGAGATGTTGGCACGACCGAAGGTGACGGTGAAGGAAATACAGGTGTTGCTAGGCCATCTGAACTTTGCTTGTAGGGTGGTGCGGGCGGGGCGGACTTTCTGTCGGCGCCTGGGCCGGGCTTTAGCAGGCCGGCACCTGCCTCATCATCATGTGCGCTTGTCGGCAGGGGTGAAGGAGGATCTGCGAATGTGGTCCTTTTTCTTGCACTCATTTAACGGGGTGCCTTTGGCCCGGGACGAGGATGTACAGTGGGATGTGCAGCTGTTCTCAGATGCAGCGGGCAGTGAGGGTTTTGGCATTTACTGGCAGGGGCATTGGTGTGCAGAGCAGTGGCCACAGGAGTGGAAGAATGGTGGGCGGAGCATTGCCTTTTTGGAACTTTTTCCACTTTTGGTGGCTTTGACCATTTGGGGCAAGGAGCTGGAACATAAGAGGGTGCTTTTCCGTGTGGACAACATGGCGGTGGTGCAAATAGTCAATAGACAATCGGCCAGGGATGAGCAGATTTTGAAATTGCTGAGGGTGTTTGTGCTGGGCTGTTTGCGCTATGACATTTCATTCAGAGCTTTGCACGTGCCGGGCGTGGACAATGACATTGCGGATGCTTTATCTCGTTCGCAGTGGGGGAGATTCCATGGGCTGGCCAAAGAGGCGGACAGGACACCGACCCCGATGCCGGAGCACCTCTGGTCGGTCGGCAACGCAGGGTGTTTCAACTGGTGGTAGGTTCCTTGTCGGTTTCCACGCGTACGGCATATACATTGGCATGGAAGGAATTTTTGTCTTCAGGAGCTTGTAGGAGGGAAGAGCCGGGGCGCAGTTCAGAGGATGTGGTTCACTTTATCCTTGACCTCATTGAGAAGGGTCTGTCACGAGTCACTATTGCGGGGAAACTGGCAGGGGTTGCCTTCATGGGTAAGCTTTTTTGGGGTTATGCCCCGTCTGCTGGGGAAATAGGACGCAGGATGCTTGAGGGTTGGGCGAGAGAGCGGGGTGGTACTGGGGTGTCCCGTTTGCCGATTTCCTGGCAGATGCTGGCTCGTTTGCTGGCTGTGTTGCCTGCAGTTTGCACAGATGATTTTGAAGTTGCATTGTTTTCTACCCTTATGGTTTCCATGTTTTTTGGAGCTTTCCGGGTTTCGGAGCTTCTGGGGACCAAGGTGAAGCGGGGTATTTGTTGGCAGGATGTTTTCTTATCGGACACAGGTGTACACGTTTGGTTGTCCAGTTCCAAAACAGATCAGAAGGGGGTTGGTAAAGGGGTTTGGTTAGAAGCAGGATCCCCTAGTTGCACATGTCCGCTGCGCTTGGCGAGGCACTGGAAGACGCTCTCAGGGGGGGATGGGGGCGAGTTAGTTTTTCAACACATAGATGGGGCGCGCGTCTCTGACTATCAGCTGCGTATGGTCCTGCGTAAAGGGTTACAGCAGTTGGGATTGGATGGAGCTCAGTTTGGGACACACTCTTTCAGGATTGGGGCGGCGACTGAGGCGCATAACCGGGGTTGGTCACAAGGCGATATAATGCGCTTGGGGCGTTGGTCATCTTCCTGCTTTCACAAATATGTAAGGGAAAATCCTCCTTCGGCGCCTGCGTCCACTGCTTTGGTTTGAGTCTCATATTTGTTTTTCCTTTCAGGTTCGGTGGCCGGGCCACACACGAGGGAATTGACAGTGTGGATTGTGGGACATTGCTTCGTCAAGTGGGCGCACGTTCAGGCGTGCAAAAGTTATTTTGGGGGGAGTTTGGGTTTCAATAGCAGCCTTTTTCGCTTGGTATGGAAGGGGAAAGGGGGTATGCTTAGGAGGGAGCTGATCCCCTGTTTGAATAAAGCCATGGTGAAGGGACAATGCCCGGATATTCTTTTAATTCACTTGGGGGAGAATGATCTGTGTAGTGTGAAAGGGGTGGTATTGTTGTGAGCCATGAAAAGGGACTTGGCGTTGTTGAAGGAGCATTGGGCGGGTTGTCATGTCCTCTGGACAGAATTGGTCCCGCGGAGGGTGTGGAGAGGGGCTTTGAAGCCCAGGGCGATTGATAGGTCACGGAGGAAGGTGAATTTGGAGATCTCCAGGTTTTGTCGGGATTTGGGCTTTGGGAGAGTTACCCACAAAGATATCCGCTTTGAGGCGGTAGAGTTTTTTCGGGGAGATGGGGTCCATTTGTCGAGGTTGGGCATGGATCTTTACTTGTTGGAGCTCAGGGAGGTCTTGTCTCGGTGCTTGAGTAGGCATAATCAGGCTCGTGGTGTTTAAAGCCTTTTTTGTTGGGGGGCAGAAAGAGGGGATGGTAGTTGCACCGCCCCCCTCTTTCTGGGTGGCGGGGGTTATGGTGAATTCTGGTCAGTTTTACCGGAGGTTGGTGGAGTTATTGTGGTTGAGTTGGGTTATCGACAGGGAACGGTTAGTTTGGTAAGTTTAGTTCTGTTACACAGTTTGGGGGCAGATAGCTGTAAAGGGGCAGGCAGGGGAGTTTTGGTTAACAGAAGGTTTGGATTTAGAGATTGTTGGGGGGTTATACAGGAGTGTAATGTTTTATATTGTTGTAATGTTGTAATGTACGGGCGGGGGCGGGCTCGAAGGTATTTAGGGGAGGGGGCGGGGGGCGGGGCTAGGCATGTTATATATTTAGTGAGGCCTAGTTTTGGAAGGCGTTTCGGTCAAGGATTTTAATTTGTAATGTGCACCTGTTTCCAATAAAGCGGCCTTTTACACACAATAATCTTGTCAGTGGCCTGCTTCCCCCCCTCCACCCCTCCCTCCCAAGGGGGGCATTGGGGGGGGAAGGCGACCGTAGGGAGTCCCCACCCCCGGGCAGTTTGGGAGGGGGTGTGTGGAGGGAGGGGTTTGCTGGCCCTGCGCGGCCTTTTTTGAATTTGGGCTTGCCAGTAGGATAAATGTAGCCCAAATGCAGCCCAATTATAGCCCAAATGTAGCTAAATGTTGCGCAGGTATAAATACCTTTGGCGCCCGCTCCCGGCCACCATTTTAGGTTTGGTGACCTGGTGGCCGGGAGCTAGGCTAGTGGCGTGTTTTTTGTTCCCACCCTTACCCCCCCTCAAAAAACACGTTGTTTTGGCCCCCCCCCCCTTTTTTCGTTGGGGGGCTGGGTTTTTTAGTGTAAGTTTTTCAGTTTTTTCCCTTTCTTGCTATTTTTCAGGTGTTTTTTGGGGACAGGTGTGCAAGGGGTTTTTGCTATGTTTGTACTTTGTCGCTTGGAGCAGGTGCTGTGCGGGGGTTATGGTGAATTCTGGTCAGTTTTACCGGAGGTTGGTGGAGTTATTGTGGTTGAGTTGGGTTATCGACAGGGAAAGGTTAGTTTGGTAAGTTTAGTTCTGTTACACAGTTTGGGGGCCGATAGCTGTAAAGGGGCAGGCAGGGGAGTTTTGGTTAACAGAAGGTTTGGATTTAGAGATTGTTGGGGGGTTATACAGGAGTGTAATGTTTTATAATGTTTTATATTGTTGTAATGTACGGGCGGGGGCGGGCTCGAAGGTATTTAGGGGAGGGGGCGGGGGGCGGGGCTAGGCATGTTATATATTTAGTGAGGCCTAGTTTTGGAAGGCGTTTCGGCCAAGGATTTTAATTTGTAATGTGCACCCGTTTCCAATAAAGCGGCCTTTTACACACAATAATCTTGTCAGTGGCCTGCTTCCCCCCCTCCACCCCTCCCTCCCAAAGAGATTTCTTTCTTGCTTTCTTTTTATTACGGCGCCACCCGCAAACCTGCCAGCGCGGAGCCACGCCTTCCTCCAAACGTCCCGCCGCTTCCCGGCAGCACAATGTTACGTCCCCCGCGGCGCAATTGTAAGCAACATCATGCCTGGTCTCATTGGACACTACCTGGGATCATGACTTCAGGCTGCCGCGCCGCGTCTCTATCGGAGAAGATCACTTTAAAACACCAAGATCATGAGAATGATTCTTTGGTTAGCCTCCTCAGCAGCCCACAGTAATGGCAGTAGTTAACAGTGTGTGATTAGCAGCCACTCTGGAAAACGTTGGTTTGAAAGTTAATTTACTTCAACTACTACGTGCCATTTCTACGTAATGAGATCTACACTCTGGGTTCATGCTAAAAGCAAATTACTTCCCGGCATTTTATCATGCAAACGGCTCCCAGTTAATCACTTGAACAACATTAAATAAAACCTCACACGCATAACTTTAAAACTAGACGGACACTTGAAGTATTAGTGTACTGTGCGCTGTAGTGGGCTCCTGGAGCTCGGGACCCCGCACCGCAGGGGCTGCGGGGGCCTTTGTTACGCCCCTGCTCATCAGGGGTAGTAAGTGTTATATAAATGCAATTACAATTTACCAAGGTTCCCCAGAAATGGATTTCTGAGTCTTAGATATCTGTGTGAGCGAGAAGGGGGGATTGGGGGAGCGAGAGAGGGGGAGAAAGAGAAGGCTTTGACTGTTGAAGAGAGGCTAGAGAGGGCAGGCAGGCAGAGAACAAGACAGATGGAGAGTCAGAGGAAGGCGAGAAGGAGCAGGAGGGAGGGAGTGACAGGAAGTGAAGTAAGAGTGTGTAGAGAGAGAGGGAGGGGATTGGGTGAGGGAGTGGGCTGAGGGCAAGGTGTGTTTAGGAACATCACAGGTTCTTGAAATGAAGTGACATCATTGAAGATGGAGTAGGTGGGAGAGAAGTGTCATGGCGAGGTGCGAAGAGAGATGAAAGAGGTGGGATTGGTAAGAGCAGAGGGAGCTGGAGAGTGTTCAAGACAATAAGGAATTTATGAAGGGAGAATGATGGGAGCACGGGAAGGTAATGTAAAAAAGGAAAAATATGGCAGAATATGAAAGACGGGCGGGATAAAGAGATGGGCTATAAAGGGGAAGAAAGGTGTGACGAAAGGAGCGGTCAGAAGAGGGTAGACATAAAGTGGGAGAGAGGTAGGCGACAACGTAAGGGAGTGAGTGATGGAAAAGGACAATGCAGATATAAAAATAGGAAAGGGAAAGAGGAGAAGATGAGGGTTCGAGAAGATGGTGAAGTGAGGGAGAAAAGGGGGCGAAGAAAGCACTAAGTAGAAACAGGACCAGGGAGAAGAAGGGTTCAGAAGAGTGATGAGCAGGAGATGTAAAGGGGGACAGAGTGGCGGGAAACTGGAATGAAAAAGACAAAAGGTGGAGACGGGGCAAAGTATGAAGAGAGCGGAGGTTGAGAAGATGGGGAAAGCAATGAGAAAAGGAGAAGCTAGTGAGACCATGTATGATGTCCTGGCTCGTTCACGTATGGAGCGGAGATTCTGGGAAAGTGAGGGGAGGAAAAGCGGGGAGAGCCTGTGAGCAAGGGAAGAGAGTCTGGAATGAAAAAGACCAGCGAGAACAAGGTGTCTAAGAGGGGAGAGAAAGATGTCAAGGGAGCAGGAGAGGGTGAGAAAAGCGCTTCATGCGAGTGTGTGAAAGAGCGGTAGATTGGGTCGACAAGGACAGAAAATAGTTCGGGAGAGCATCAAAGAAAAAGAAGAGATACCCCGATAAAGAAAGGGATGAAACATAGAAGGTAGGATGGTAGGTCTAAGGGGGAAGAGAGACGGTGACTGAGAGAGCAGGATAGAAAATGAGAAAGGGGAACGACAGGCTGGAAATTAAGAAACGCAGTGGTGATGGAGTGTTAGAAAGCGAGGGAGCGAACATGTAAGAAGGAACGAAGGAATGGAACAAGGACGGGTGACATAAACCAGGGAAGAATGAAGAGAGGATGTTTGGAAACAAGAACAGGGAATCTTTTGTAGGCAGAGCTCCTTAAAATCACACGTTCAACCCTATCAACAGACGCCATTCAGATCTTTCTTGCGGCGTTTACATATGATTACAGCACATAAATGATAGTTTTGGCCTGCAGGTGGCGATAGGCGACCACGTCCAGAAATTAGTTTGGGGATGGTAACTTGTCTCCGTAACATCCCCCTTTTGAGTGTGCCCAAAAGTGTGATAAGGGCCCCACACAAAGTTTGCGCATTTAAAAAACATTGTGTGGCAAGAATGGCAAAATTATGGGACAAGAAAATACAAATTATGGAGCATGTTGCCACATATACAATGACAATGTTCTTTTTTTATTTTAACACCAAAGCAATCGGCAAATAAAACAAGCATTGCTTAAAAGCGGATGGCCATTACTCTCAGCGAGTGTGTGCAGACGGAGTGACAGGCGCCGGAATGACGGAAGCCATGAGGGGCAGAGGTGCGAGCGAGGAGGCGCATGCGCGCTAAAATAAAATAAAAACAAGCATTGGCCGCGCGGCAGTGAAAGTGACGCGGCCACCGAAAGTGAAAGTGATCGCGATCGCGGGCTGTAAGGATGCCCGCGAGCGATGCACTTAATGAGCCATGACGAGACAGGAAAGCCAGATGGCGCCTCTGCTCGTAACTGCACGCTCTAGGCCACACAAAAAGCTGTGGTCGGCTTTTTGAAGCCCACTTACTAAAAGTCTCGCCAGAGCAGCACATGCGCTGGGTCAGGAGAGACCTAAAAAAAAAAAATGCCTTAAGCAGCTGTGAAAGCTCTTCCCGAGCTCCTGTGGCTGAAAGAAATACAAAATAATCTCTGCTGTTTAGAGCAGAGGGATTTCAGACTGCTGTGCTGAGGATGTAATGGTTGCGTCCTTGACACAGCAGTACCGCAGCAGAGGACGTTACGTCCTCGGCATGGAAAGGGTTAAAAGAGAACATGAGACTGGTGGAAGTTTGTCAGAAGAGGACACTACGCACCGCATTGCGAGTGAAATTAGTGATCTCTGTTTAGTGGCAAAAGAGCCCATCTCAAACCCATGCGGCATACTAATAAGCTACAAGAGGGGTTCAATCATGATTTCACCGTGGCTAATCCTGATTTGAGAATAGCACTTGGGGAAAAAGCCCAGAGAGCAGGCATTAATTACTGGGGAAGCAATATAAGGCTGTCATGCCTAAACGTTGGCAGAAGGTAGTTATAAGCGATCAGTGGGACTCACTAACTCAGGCAGCCCACGTGAAAAATAGCAGCCATTTTTGGGCCATCATCTCGGATATGAGACGCAAAAACCAGTTGGTGTCCCCGGTTTGCGGTCACATTATTAGCGAAGTATGGGAAATCCATTTTTAGAAAAGTTTGTTTCTTTGAATGGTATTAATCATAATTGTAATTCTTATCATTTATTTTGGAAACCTATTAATTATTTATCTTCCTAAAATATATCGTTCTCTACTTATTTATTATTATAATTGCTTTAGTCTCGAATGGTTAGTAGCTCTACTTTAATTATTATTAATAGCATATTTATACCTGTTTCTTCTCCTTCCCTTTTAATTTTTAGTAATACTATATTGTACCTGTTTAAATTTAATTGTTCTTTATATCTTTGCATTCTTATTGGGTAATTTTTTATAGTGCTATGTTTTGTATTGTTATTGTTTATTATAAAATGTAATAAACTATTTTGAACACTAGACAAGTTTATGCTGCCTCCACACATGGGGATATTTTGAATATTGATAGCAGGAAACTGGCAGATGTCAAGATAACTGTGGTTGAGGTGGAAGAGGCCATCTCACAAAGTGTAAGGGGAGGAAGCACCTGGACCAGCAGACAGTGTTTTGTTTGATTTCTTTAAACACAACACTGACTTTTTGGCCACTTTTTTGACTAACCTGTTTAGCAACCTCGCACATTCAGATGTACTGGCTTCCTGGCGTACCTCAACCATTGTCCCTATATTCAAGAAGGGCAACAGAGATGACCCCACTTGTTATAGGTCAATCTTGCTGATTGATACCACTGTTAAAATTTTAGGATGTGTTATATTATAATAGAATTCAAGAGTGGGCTCAAGTGGAGTCTATCTTGCATCCTTCTCAACATGGGTTTAAAAACAAGATAGGGACAATCGCGCAATGCGTAAATCTGAATTTGGTACAAGGCAGATACAGTGTTGCAAAGCGAATGCCCTTTTATCTGGCATTCATGGATCTAACGGCTGCTTTAGATTGTGTGAAACGACCCAAATGATGGCAAGTTCTGTTACTGTGGGGTTTGGATGCTTCCCCATTGAGAATTAGGGTCCGAATTAGAGTCAACGGTGATGTAACCAATGATTATAGAGCTCGGCAGGGGGGTTAGTTTATATTATATATTAGAGATTTGCACCAGTTTTTGGCACTTGTCACCAGTGATGTTCCTGTAATCAAGGGGGTCACATACCTACACTCTTATATGCAGACAAAGACGTGCTTATGGCCTGCATGCCTAAAGCACTGCGTCTCTTAATATTTGCCTGTTGAATTTATGGCCAACTGTGATTTATGCACTAATTTCTTGAAGTCACATATTATGGCGTGTGGCCCAAGATGTATCCATCTCTCCTCTTTGAAAGTAGGCGAAAAACGGTTGACTAGCATTAATAGCTTCCCATATGTTGTAGTTATGTTTTTTGCTTCTGGCGCTTGGACACCTGTTATTGTACATCGCTGAATGCAGTTTTCTAAGACAATTGGCTCTCTTCTCTGCCTTCCTCAACCCCATGGAGAGGGGCAATTGGCATCTGTGTTGCAGATATACAAAACTAAATATGTCCCTATTGCCACTGATAGAGCCAAACTGTGGGGGTTTGCAAATTGTGAAGCCATACAATTTGAAGAAAATTAATTCTGCAGGCGGCTTCTTGGAGTATCAATTTCCACCCCTCATATCATCAGTCACGAAGAACTTAATTTACAATATACAATTGATTTCATTCGGGTCAACCTTTAATATTTTTTATTTTCTTTATTAAGAATTCTACAAGTACAATCTCGTTAGTACAGCATGTTTACATCTGAAACGTAGCCCATATACCTGTACACACAGTGTTTAGTTCCCTACCCATCAACCTCCATCTGATCTTAGCACCCAACCCTTCCAGGCCTCTCCTCAATGGTAGGGAGACAAGGGCACCGTCTTGTACAAGTCCTAGTAGCACTTTTCCTCCCTGGCATTCAGTGAGGACATCCCATACCACCGCCCTGCCCCTCCGTAGCCCTGTCCGTGCAGTTCGGCCACCAACTCAATCTAGGTTGTATTCCCGGTATCCAATGGATTTAGTAACATGTATGACTTCAGAGAGTCCCAGATATCTCTCGGTCTGGAGGATGGCGGTATCAGTTCAGAATATATTGATAGCTGTTCCTGGTAATACATCAGGTACCTGATCCAATCTTTAAATATGGGAGCTCTCATCTGCATGCCACCCTCCGCTTGGCCATAAGCAAACCAAGTGATAAGTATCGTCTGAATGTGACATCTACCTTTTCGGTATAGCTTAGCAATGCCACAAGAAGAGTAAGCTGCAGTTGCGTGCTTATCATCTGGGATAGGGCGCTCTCTATTTGCATCCAATCTCTGTGGACTTCAGGGCACGCTCATGCTAAATGTAGGTAATCCGCTCCACACCAGTTGTACTTATAGTTACGGCGCAATCTGTAGCAATTAAGCCAGGTATGGGTGCAGTAAACACGTGTATGAATTTATAATGTATGGAGTCAGCTACTGCCAGTTATCTCCCCTGACAGCAGTAGGTCCATTGCTGATCGCGAAGTGTGGTGCCTAACTCTGCCTCCAATCCCGTTCTGCGTCTAATCCCTATATAGTGCATCGGTATAGTAGTGCAACTACATGGGTAGTATTTGGTGTCTGCAATAGCCTGTGTAAGGGGGTGAGTGTCGAGGGCTCTCGGGCGTAGACGCTTTGACATTATGTCTCAGCCGTATATAGAAAAATATCTCCATTGGGGATGGCGCCCTGCACTCGAAAAACTATTCTCGACTCCAAAATGTTCCCTCTCTATACATAACTCCCCATGCATGTACGTTAAGGAGCATCTGCTGGCACCCCGCCTCATGAGTCACTGGGAGTTGAGGGTGATGAGACAATGGCAGGAGAGGAGAATAACCCATGCGGGTATTCAGCCTTCTGGCCAGGTCCTGCCAAGCAGCTGTGGAGCAATATATGGTGGTGGCATTGGCGCCTCCCTCCTGCGAGCATGTGCCCAAGAAGGTAGTCATCGGTTTGGGAGCCATATACCCCTGCTCTATTGCTAAGTGCAGCATATGGGGGGTGGGAATGGAACCAGTACGTTGCATTATGTGCTTGAGCATAGAGAAAGTAGAGTACAAAATGTGGGACTTCAAATCCTCCCTGTGAAAAATGTCGCACCAGCACATTCCGATAGAGCCTGGGTTGTTTCCCGCCGCAGGTTAATCGATTAAATTGGGTTTTTAGTAGTTTAAAAAGGGTGAGACTAAGGGAATAAGGAATATTGATAAAAAGATAAAGCAGTTTGGGCAAGATGACCATTTTAATTAGTGGGAGGCGATCTGCAGATGACAGTGATATGGACATCTACCTTGTAATGGAGTCTGTCAGAGCCTCCATCGTGGTGTCATGATTAGCTCGGATTAGGGCCTCCCTATCTCTGGTGACAACTATCGCCAGATATTTAACCTCTGCATCGCACCCCCCAGTAGGAATTCTGGGGTATGTCAGAGTGTTAGGGGTAAGAAGGAAGATCTGAGATTATTCCAAATTAATCATGCTAGAGTGCGCTCCATATCTGAGGAATTCCCGCAGTATTGGGTGGAGGCTCACTTGAGGATTGCGCACATAGTGATATCGTCTGTGTAGAGTGACACCAATAAATGTCTGGTCGGGTATCGTATCGCATATTCCCGATGATGTTGCCAGAGTTTGGCAGCCAGGTGTTCCACCGCCAAGGCAAATAGAAGAGCGGACAGTGGACACCCCTGTCTGGTGCTGCAGGATATAGGGAAGTATGAGGAGCATGTCCTGTTAAGAAGTACTCTTGCCTTCAGCTGACTGTATAGGAGTTTCATCCAGGAGAGGAACAGTGGGGGAGTCCCATACGTTTCAGTATTTCCAGTAAATAATCGCATTCCAGGGAATCGAAAGATTTGGTGGCGTCTAAGAACACGACCACCGCAGCTAAGTCTGGGTCAATGTCCTGTAATAGTGAGAAAAGGATACAGAGGTTATGTGATGTTGCCCTTCCTGGTATAAAGCCAGATTGATCAGGCAGCACCAAAGAGCTCACAAGTAGACTAAGCCTGTTAGCTAGGACCTTGGCCTAAATCTTTAAGTCGCAATTTATCAATGAGAAGGGTCTGTATGACTCCTAGTTCTTCACCGCCTTCCCCGATTTAAGGGGGGATATTATTAGAGCTTCCTGCATGGTAGGTGGGAGAGCCCCGGATTTTTGGGCCTCCTCATATAGAGTCATCTGGACAAGAATGAGATTATCTGCATAGGTTATATAAAACTCAGCTGGATAATTGCAGCTCTTAGCTCATCTTCCTCAAAGGAAGCAGAGATAGATGCGTGTTGAGCTTCTGACAGCCAACCTAAGGTGACATCCTCCAGGTTGTCGTCTAGTCCAGAGGCTGAGATCTACGGTAAGCATAGACTGGAGAATGTCTGGAGAATATCCTCCGTATCTTTGTGTAAGGTACCCTCGGAGTCCCTGACCTCAATTATAGTTCGAGAAGTGAGGCTCGCGGACCAGTTGTGCCAGGTTGCTCTCCATCCCCATACCATCTAGCCCCACGAGATCTGCTGCAAAAGAGGCATTCTCTTTTGGAAGTCTTCTCATATTCAGATAGTATTTCTCTAAATTTGATCTTGGCATCAACATCCTGGGGACCTTGATTCCGTGTTTCAATATCCTTTAATTCATCCTCCATTTTCTCTAGGTTTCTGCATAAATCCCGCAATATACCTCCACCTTTGGCCATGCATAGTGACTTTGAAGGCCTTAAATACAGTCTACGTCTTCGAAATGGATTGCATGTTGCGCTGAAAAAGGAAAATGCTACTTACCCAGTATGCATCTGTTCTTGGCATGTAGAGCTGTAGAATCTCATGCTTTGCATAAGATCACCATCTAGTGTTGGGTCCGGATGTTTGCACTTTGTTTTTCTGGAAGACGTTTTCCCTAGTCACGAGGTAGGAGACTCCTCCCTTGGGTGATGGTGTGCATGGTCATCAGCTCCATTTTCAGATTGTTTTCCGCAGAGGGTAAGAGAATGGCATAGTAGTAAAGAATAGAGATGTCCATGCGCAAGTATGTGTAGTAAAACAGAGAAATACAGCAGCTACAGGTACCCGTGGAGGTGGGTGGGCGCATGAGATTTTACAGCTCTACCTGCGAAGAACAGATGCATACTGGGTAAGCAGCATTTTCCGTTCCAGGCATGTGAGCTGTAGATCACATGCTTTGCATAGACGATACAGCAGTGTCCCCGAAGCGGTGGCTGTAACTGTTGGAGTTGTCTGAAATAAAGTTTGAAGTACTACTTGGCCCACATTAGCTTGTTGTCTTGCTAACACATCTACACAATAGTGTTTGGTGAATGTGTGTGGTGTGGACCATGTTGCAGCTTTGCAGATATCAGCAATAGGGATATTCCCTAAGAAAGCCATAGTAGCCCCTAACTTGCAAGTGGAATGTGCTCTAGTGGATACTGTGAGAGTCCTTTTTGCTTTTTGGTAACAAATCTGAATACACTTGACAATCCACCTAGCTATTCCCGATTTGGAGATAGGATTGCCTCTGTGAGGTGGTGCAAAAGCTACAAAGAGTTTGGTTTTATGAAATTATTTTGTTCTTTCAGTGTAATACAAATGTAAAGCTCGTTCTGCAACAGAGTCTGGTTGAGGGAAGAATAGAAGAAATTCAACCGACTGATGTGAAATGCAGATACAACCTTAGGTAGGAATTTAGGGTTGGTACGAAGAACTACTTTATCTTTATGTAACTGGTAAAAGGGTTATTCTATGGTTAGTGCCTGTAGTTCACCCACTCTCCTCAATCAAATGATTGCAATGAGGAAATCTGTTTTCCAAGCAAGGAACTGTTGTTCACATTTGTGCATGGGTTCAAATGACGGACCCATTAACCTTGCGAGGACTATGTTAATATTCCATACTAGGGCAGGTGGAAATCTTGGTGGCATTACCCTTTTTAGCCCTTCCATGAATGCTTTGATGATGGGCACTCTAAATAGTGATAAGTGTTGCCTATTTTGAAGGTAAGCTGCTATGGCAGAAAGATGCAGTCTGATAGATGTATAGGCCAATGCTGACTGCTGCAAATGTAATAGGTAGCACAGTATGTTCTGTATGGAAGCATCAAGAGGGTTGATATGATTGTTATTGCAATAAATAACAAAATGCTTCCATTTGACTGCGTTGCAGGCCCTTGTGGTAGGCTTTCTAGCCTCTCTAATAATTTTCATACAGTCTGGTGGAAGGTTGAGATAACCAAACTGAGTTCAGGAGCCAGATCGCAGGCAGGGTTCAGCTGTTTGGGATCTGGGTGTTTGATTTCTCCATGGCTCTGTGTGAGGAGACTGGGAGTCAAATGTAATTTTTGGTGTGGTACCAGAGAGAGTTCCAACAGGGTTGACATCCCCATGTTGGAGTTACTAGTTTTAGCATGAGTGATGTTTGCCTGAGTGTCCGAACCACTCATAGAAAGAGTGGGATAGGCGGAAAAGCGAAGGCAAATATCCCGGACCAATTCATCCATAGAGCATTGCCTTTGGACAAAGGGTGTGGATACCTGGAGGCAAAGCTTTGGCATTTTGGGTTTTCGGGTGTTGCGAACAGGTCTATGTGAGGGACTCCCCAGGTTTGGAAGTATGGGTGTAGAACTTGAGGGTGAAGTTCCCACTTGTGTATTTGATACCTCTGCCTGCTGAGGTGGTCCGCAATCTGATTGTTGACTCCTGGGAGGTGTTCCGCTAGGCGATAAATGTTGTGGTGAATAGCCCACTTCCAGATGTCCTGGGATAAGTGGGAGTGTGTGTCCCCCTCCCTGTTTTTGTATGCAATACATATCTGTCATGTTGTTGGTTCGTACTAACGCAGCTTTGCCAGACAGGTGATCATGAAAGGCTTTGAGAGCTAGAAATATGGCCATGAGCTCTAAAAGTGATTGATGTGGAGCATTTTCTGCTGGCAACTCCACAGTCCTTGCAGTGTGTGTTGAAGACGAGCTCCCCAGCCAGTAAGGGATGTGTCCGCTGTTAATATGGTCTGTGGAATCGGGTCTATGAACGACTGCCCTTTTGATAGGTTTTGTGTGTTCAGAGAGCGATGAGTATGACCGTTTACCAACACTAGATCGGTTAATAGATCTTGAGACTGGTTCCACTGACTGGCTAAACACTCTTGAAGTGGACACATATGTAGCCTGGCGTGGGAAACTATCATGATGCAAGATGCCATAATTCCCAGCAGTTGCATAAACACTCAAGCCGGAAGTGACGGATTGGGTTGAAATTTAAGAATGAGCACCTGAATGTTTCAAATTCTGGCTGCATTGGGATATGCTAGAGCCTTGTAAGTATCTAGAGTGGCTCCTAGGTATTCCTGAACTTTGCTTGGCTGAAGATGTGATTTAAACACATTTACTGAGAACCCTAGCTGTTGAAGCAGCTGAATGGTTAGTGAAGTGTGCTTGCGACATTGCTGGTATGTGCTGGCTTTGATGAGCCAGTCGTCCAGATAGGGAAAGACATGTACGCTTTGTCATCTGAGATGCACAGCTACTACTGCCAGACATTTTGTGAAGACTCTGGGGGGAGTGGTGACTCCGAATGGGAGCACTTTAAATTGGTAGTGTTGACCTGCTGCCACAAACCTGAGAAATTTGCGGTGAGCCGGATGGATTAGAATATGAAAGTAGTCGTCCTTTAATTCTAGAGTAGAAAGAAAATCGCCTTTTTGCAAAAGAGGCAGTATTTGTTGCGGTTTTACCATGTGGAAATGGTCTGACTGTATGTAAAGGTTGAGTTCTCTGAGATCCAGTATGGGTCTCAGAGAGCAGTCCTTTTTTGGAATTAGAAAGTAAAAGGAGTAAAGGTGTGGAGGTGGTACAGGCTTTATGGCTTGTTTCAGTAGCAGGGATTGTACTTCCTGTTTGAGAAGGTCTAGGTGATTCAGTGGAAGTCTGTGTGACCTTGGGTGAATGTTTGGAGGAGCGTTGATGAACTCCAGGCAGTAACCAGAATGGATAATTTGGAGAACCCATTTGTCTGTTATTGACTGCCACTTTGGTAGAAATTGTGACAGTCTTCCCCCTACAGTTGTTAAGTGGTCGGGGGGGGGGGGGGGAAACTATGGGCAAGTCACTGTTTTGTAGTGGATGGCGAGGTACGTGTGTTGGAACCTCTACCTCTGCCATTGTTTCCTCTGTAATTGCCTCAATAGAAACCCTTGGAACCTGAGGGCTGGTTATTGCCCTTATAGGTGGATACAGTGTCTGAAGAAGTAGTTTTAGATCTGGCCCGATAAAAGGAGCAACAAAAGGAACCACGCCCTTGTTGAGACTGAAGTGCTCCCATGGATTTAGCTACTTCAGTATCTTTCTTCATTTTATCCAAAGAAGTGTCTAAAAAGGTGTTCCTTGTCAAAGGGTGTGTTTAACATGGAAGTTTGAAACTCCGGTTTAAACTCTGATATGCGAAGCCAGGCATGTCTTCTTAAAAGAACACTAGTGTTTACAGCTCTGGCAGATGTATCAGCAGCCTCTAGGGAGCATCTAATTTGGTTGTTAGAAATTAACTGCCCCTCACGAACCAGGTCTTGCTCCTTTGATTTGAGTTCTTGAGGGAGAAACTGGATGAGTTTCTCCATTTCATCCCAGTGTGCGCGGTCATAACGTGCTAGTAATGCTTGTGTATTGGAAATACGCCAGAAGTTAGCAGCCTGGATAGCTATCCTTTTCCCTGAAGCATCAAGGAGTTTAGACTATCTGGTGGTGGTGCGTCTCCAGTAGTCTGGGAGTTTGCCCTTTTCCGTGCATTAGAAACTATAAGTGAATCTAATGATAGTTGACCTTTTATGTATACTGGATCTGATGGGGCAGGCTTGTATTTTTTGATCCACCCTCGGGGTAAGGATACGTGCTCTAACCGGATCCTTAAAAATGTCGTCTACATGTCTGGTCATGCCTTTCAACATGGGAAACGTGTGTAGATTTTTGTGTTTTGTTGAGTCTCAAAAAGAAAGTCCTCCTCATGGGATTCTTTGTGCAGTGGGACTCCATGGTAAGTAGCAGCCCTACTTAACTCTACAAATCCTACACTGTCATCTGGTGGAGAGGGTTTGGTAGGATACATGTCCGGGTCATTATCAGAGGGAGAATCAGTATTATAGTCATCCCACACATCCCCAGGCTGATCGTCATCATTGTTCTCCAGTATTAAATCTTTCATAGATTCACATGCTTGTATCTTCCCCATAGTCATGGTGAGAGTCTCACGGTAAATGAGTAACTATAGCAGTAAAAGAAAAACTGCATAGAAAACCATAGGGAAGTATAGAGTTTGGTAGCCTATCATTATTTTGTGGTCCAAATGCCAGCCAATTAGCTATCAGCCCAGAGATCACACTCCTCAGAAGAGCCACCATACCTCAGATTTCCAACCGCCGTCGTGTGAGAAGGAGTCTCCCTGAGCCTTGCTCAGTTTGAACCCTGGTGAACTTTTGACCTGTCTTGCTACAGTTTTTTCAACTGGATTTGCGGCATTCTTTTTCCTCTATTTTCTCAAAATGTCTGAAGGCTCTAAAAAGAGGGTTTTCAGACCGTGCAGATCTTGTGGGAAGGCCAGATTATATTCTGAGGACCCCCACAAAGATGGTTTGTATTGCCTTCATCCCAAGCACGTTCCTAAGGAATGCAAACATTGTCAAACCTTCTCTGCTAAGACTCTTAAGGACAGAGAGGCTTGTTTACTGTTGTGGCTTCAGAAAAAGAAGGCCACCTCAGAGACCGATTCAGAGGATGACTCGAAGGCACACTTCTCTAAAAAAACAGATGACAGAATCTTCTGATGAGAAAGCAGTTTAAAAAAATCAGAAGACTAAGGACAAAGACGCTTCTTCCTCTTCATTGCCTCATACACCTCTAAAGAAGCCCTCAGAAGAGAGAGCTGTGTCGTCGGCCCTGTCGACGAAGACCAGAGTGTCCCCGGCACATATGCCTACGAAGATGTCAACGAACTAGACAACGACACCGTCGACGGCAGGATAGTCGACGACACAGTCGACGGCAGGATCGTTGACGACAATCGACGGCAGGATCGTTGACAACACAGTCGACGAAGAGCATGAAGACTACCTTGTAGACGACTATCCTGGTTTCCCAGTCGTCGATCCCGTCGACCAGAGTACCGTCGACAGCGACGTTCAAACCTCCGATGACAAGATCGCTGACAATGATCTCGATAAAGAGGTTTCTGCCGTCGACGGAGAAGAAGAACACGGAACATACCACATGGACTAAAATCTCGCCGCTTCCTCCCTTAAATCTTCTGGATATGCAAGAGTCGGAAGATGACGGACCATATGGAGTGGCCTACAGCCCCTCACAGCTGCAAATTAAAAGCCAGGATACAAACGAGGACGAATACCAGGAAGTGCAGGAAGAACTATTTTAAAGACCGCCCAGTATCCGGCTCCAAGAGATACGAGTCTTTCCAGCAATCATACGATTATGAGGAGGAAGAAGACACAAACCCTAATGTGAGAGAAGA
This sequence comes from Triturus cristatus, assembly GCF_964204655.1. NCBI lineage: Eukaryota > Metazoa > Chordata > Amphibia > Caudata > Salamandridae > Triturus > Triturus cristatus. The sequence goes on from NC_140585.1 coordinate 1,038,598,577, forward strand.
GTCAATTTCCGTGCCTCTCTCGGTAGTGTCTGATTTAGGACACATAATTAATTACTATTATCGCCGTTTCCCGGATGCCAACACCTCTGCCTCTGCCACCTCAGGTAGATCACAGCCTGCAGCACAGGCTCCTGTGATTCAACCTCCACCTCCGGTGCAGAAAGTGCGCACTCCTACAGTAATTACGATTCGGGATGACTTCGTGGAGAGCGAAGGCGAAGAACAGCCAGAGGAAGGGGAACTTCTTCAGGATGATCCAGTGGGCGAAGAATGGGATCAATATGTCATACCAACTTCTCCATCTCCGTCGCCATCCCCGGCAAGCTCCCCGCTGGAAGACATCGGAGGATTCCACGACCTCATGGAAAGAGCCTCCAAGAGGTTTGATCTTCCTCCGCAGTGAAGGAAACTGATTGTTTCCTCTAGGACTTCTTCAAGGAATCATCCAGGAAGTCTATCAGAACGATCCCAATGAACAATCATATCTGGGATGAGGGTTTAAGGATCATGAAGAACCGAGCCTCGGTACCCAGAATCGAGAAAAAATATCGGGCTCCTGAGTCCTCCCCAACGTGCCCGATTGGGCATCCAAGGCCTGAATCGGTGGTAATGCAGGCGGTGCAGAAGCATTTTAAGAACCCGGCCTCTGCTTGTTCAGCTCCTCCCGACAAGGAAGGAAGGAAGCTGGATGGCACAGGGAAGTGCTTTGCAGTTATGGCAGCAGCTTCGATTAAAGCTTCAAATGCGCTGGCTCTTCTCAGCCGCTATAACAGGCAGATGTGGTCAGACATCGCACCACTTTTATCTCATCTGCCAGAAGACAAAACAGAAGAGGCTACCATCATTTTACAGGACAGGGCTAGGGCAGCCTCCGAATCCATAGATATAGCCATGAACATATCAGTGGCTTTCAGGCAAATGGCCCGAGCAGTGGCGCTCCGCAGACATGGTTGGCTAAAGGCTACGTCATTTAGGCCTGAAGTCCAGGCAAAGATTGTCGATATACCTTTTGATGGGGAGAATCTCTTAGGCAAACACATCGATTATGCCCTTCAAGGAATAAAATCTGACACAGACACAGCGAGAGCGTTAGGTTCCCTACAACAAAATAAGTTCCAGTCCTTTCGTAGAAGAGGATCAAGAGGCCAGTATAATCAGAGATCCTCTTTCCAATCTAACAGGTACCAACCATATCACCAACAGGGGTACCGTCAATTCTCCAGCAACCAGCAGTTTAGTTCCTCAAACACTTCCTACCAGCCCAGAAGGAAGCCTGCTGCGAGGGGGAAAATCACAGGACTCCAATGGGAGACAGTGAAAATGCCAAGGCGCCGACCACCTCGTCATACCTCAAGCAGAACCATTACCTCTCTCGCTTTTATCATCAATGGCTGTCCATAACAACGGACAGATGGGTACTGGACGTTATCCATTCCGGTCATACCCTAGAGTTCATACAAAAACCTCCGGATCGACCGCCTGTTCGCAGAAAGCAACAATATCTCTTAGCTCTCAAGGGAGAAATTCTGTCCCTCATTGTGAAAGGGGCTATAGAAGAGGGTCCGTCTCAACAGCGAGGGAAAGGATTTTACTCACATTTTTTCCCCGATTCGAAAAAAGCAGTCTTTCAAATGGAGGCAAGTAATGGACCAGAGAGGCTTGAACAAATTCATAAAAAAGAATTTGTTCCATATGCTGTCTATACCGAAAATCCTCCTGATGCTGCACAGGAGAGATCACATGGCATCTCTAGATCTCTTAGATGCCTATTTTCATATTCCGATTCACATCAAACACAGGCAGTATTTACGATTGGCGCCACTACCAATTCAAAGTGTTAGCCTTCGGCCTCATATCCGCGCCAAGGGTTTTCACGAAATGCATGGCGCCGGTTGCAGCGCACTTGAGACAACAAGGCCACCAGATATATCCGTATCTGGACGACTGGCTAATAAAGGGTGCATCATACCAAGACACCTTGCAATCTCTACAATGCTGCATGGATCTCTTCCAATTCCTAGGAGAGAGGCTAAAGCAAAAGCGTATCCTTCAGAAGAACGCACCCAAAAATTCTTAAGACTGACGTCACAATTACAAACAAAAAAGTCCACTTCAGTGAGAATCATCAAATCCTTGTTGGGGATGATGTCTTCCTGCCTCCCATTAGTTCCCAATTGCCAGCTACACATGCGACCCCTTCAATAACTACTCGACATGCAATGGGTGCAATCCCGAGGGTCCTTCGAGGATCGAATCACCATCACTCCTCAAATTCAGACAGCACTGTCATGGTGGAGGGGGGGGGGGGATCAGGGAGAACTTATCAAAAGGTCTGCTGTTCGAATCACAATGTCCCAGTTATGTCATGACAACAGACGCCTCACTGCGAGGACGGGGAGCACACCTCCAAGAGCTCGAAATACAAGGCCATTGGACCATTCAGGAAGCTCAGCTACACATCAACTTGTCAGAGCTAAAGGCAGTGTTCTTGGGCCTACAGGCTTTCCTTCCCAGAATCCACAATTTGCCTGTACTGGTCAGGATAGACAGTACGACGACTATGTTTTATCTGCTAAAGCAAGGGGGTACAAAATCAAAGCCCCTATCGGCACAAGCTCAAGAGATTTTGAACTGGCTTCTGCTGCACAACATCTCTCTGCAGGTTCAGCACGTTCCGGGAGTTCACAACACAAGGGCAGACATTCTAAGCAGATCAGCCAGTGTTTCCCACGAATGGGAGTTAGCTCAGGATCCACTCTTGCGAATATTTAGCTTATGGGGCACTCCATCTCTGGACCGGTTTGCAAATCACCACAACAAGAAATGCAAGCAGATTGCCGCAAGCGGATCTTGGGGAAATGCTCAGCACCTCCGCTGGACAGGAATGTTTGAGTACGCATTTCCCCCATTTCCACTGATCCTGAGGGTATTGCGGATAATGAGGTCAGAACCGTGCCGCTTGATTTTAATAGCCCCGGCATGGCCGAGAGAGTTCTGGTTTTCGGAGTTCCTCTAGCTGTCAGTGGCTCCCAGAGTGCAGTTTCCTTTGATTCAAGATCTAATCTCAATGAACGAAGGAAACGTTCTTCCTCAGTTGACATCACTGAATTTGTCAGCCTGGAACCTCATGAGCATGAATTTCATTCCTTGAATATCCCTCAGGAATGCCAAGATATCCTCTCTCAATCTCGAGCAGTTTCAACAAATAAAACTTACACAGCAAAGTGGAAGCGATTTTGCCAGTGGTGTTCCACTCAAGCTCTGCACCCTTTTCACTCTTCTTCAGAGCAAATTCTTCCTTACCTATTACACTTAGCCAAGGCAGGACTCTCCCATGCATTGGTCAAAGTACATCTTGCGGCTATCTCAAGATATCGCAGAACACCAAATTGTCCATCTCTTTGGTCTCAGAGGGTGATTAAGGAATTTCTGTAAGGGCTATTTAGAGCGTTTCCTCCACTTAAGCATCCGTCAATCCCATTGCAGCTCAACACAGTCCTGACGTAACTCATGAAGCCCCCGTTCGAACCAGTTCACAAAGCTGAATTACAGTTCGTTTCTTGGAAGGTAGCTTTACTACTCGCCCTAACTTCAGCCAGGAGGGTCAGTGAGATCCAGGCTTTCTCGATCGCAGAATCGTTTCTTCAATTCAAACAAGATAAAGTCATACTCAGAATAAATACCAAGTTAATTCCCAAAGTCCCCTCGGCTTTTCACTTCAATGAACAAGTTGTGTTGCCTACATATTTTAAAAAACCCATCTTCTGCAGCGGAAAAATCTCTGCATACACTGGACATCAAAAGATGCCTCAAATTCTATATCGATAAAATGAAATCTTTCCGAAAGACAAACCAATTGTTCGTGGCCTTTACTGGGCCCAGAAAAGGCTTGGCTCTGTCAAGGTCTATTATTTCCAGATGGATAACCTCTGTCATTCTTTATGCCATGAGAAAGCCGGAAAGCCTCTATGATCCAGAGTTCGCGCTCATTCAACGAGGAAGATGGCAATTTCAGCGGCATTGTTCACGGGAGTATCGCTCCCGGACATCTGCAGAGCGGCAACATGGACAAATGCGCACACGTTTACCAGGCATTACTGTCTGGACACAGCGTGGAAAGCGGATGCAGCAGTGAGACAAGCAGTTTACGGCACCCGTTTCACTAAGGTATTTCTCAGACCATATTTAACCTGCTATGTTATTTCTTGTTAAATTTTCCTCTTATGTGTTCCATTGGATGGTCTTACTATGCACGGTTGGTGTTTTCAGTTATGTTCCCAATGTGATATGCACTGAGACATACAAACTTTTCTTTATTATACGTCATTTTGGTATTCTGGTAATAAGAAGTAGAGCCCTAAGAAAAAAGGGTTCTATCCTGGAAATGCAACAATTTATATGTACTGCTCTCTATTCTGATACAAGCATGTGAATCTATGAAAGATTCAATACTGGAGAAAAAACGAGTTAGTTACTTACCTGTACACTATGGTTCTCCAGTATTGATATCTGTCATAGATTCACATGCGGCCCGCCCGCCTCCCCGTATTCTCAGGTAGACCACTTTTATCTCTAGATACATCCTTGGCTCACACTTGGGGCTGGAAATCTGTGGTATGGTGGCTCTGCTGGGGAGTGTGATCTCAGGGCTGATAGCTGATTAGCTGGCATTTGGACCACACAATAATGATGATAGGCTACCAAACTCTATACTTCCCAATGGTTTTCAATGCAGGTTTTTCTTTTGCTGCTATTGTTATTCATTTACCGTGAGACTCCAACCATGACAACAGGGAAGATACAAGCATTTGAGTCTATGAAAGATATCAATACTGGAGAACCATAGTGTACAGGTAAGTAACTAGTTTTTTATCCCCATTCCCATCACCCTGATTGTCAGGTGTGTGTGGTGGTGAGTGCTCAGGTGAAGTTGGCACAGGTATAGTCTGGGGTAGAGAAGGTGAAGGAAGAGGAGGAGGGGAAGGATTTGTCCTAACTGTTCTCTTCTTCAAAAGGTATGTGATATTCCTTTTCTGTAGCTGCACCTCTTTTTAAAGTCACTTTAGTGGTGCTATGTCCAATCTTTGGGTGTATAACCAGGATGTTTTTTTTCGGATCCAGTTTGTCGATTGGATCACCGAAAACATGTTTTTTGGGGTACTTCGGTATCTCAGTGTGTTTCGGCGCGATGGTTTCTTGGTGGGGGTTTTTGGATCTGAAGTTTCAGTGCCAACGGAGGTTGTTCAGTGCCAGGCTTTTTCTTCGGCTCTGAAGTTTTTGGTTTGGTGCCCGATTTGGCATGGCGCTTTTCGGAACCGAAAGTCTTTTTAGTATGCTTCGGTACGGAGCCGGAAGGCGGGGCTTCGGAAGCTTGTTCTCTGCGCCCACCGGGGCAAGAGGGCGCAGGTTGGTGAGGAGCCTTTTTCTTGGGTGGAAGTGGAAGGTGGGGGCAAGGTAGGCTGTGCTCCCGGTACGTTGTCCCTGCAGGATGTCTTCATCCTCATCGGAGCCATCTTCGGAAACAAAGATGTCCTCCTGTTCTTCACCAGCTCCGATGGGCTCGTTGCCTTCCTCCTCTTCTGATTGAGGTCCGAAGAGGTACGGAATGGAACCTGCTTGTTGTCTCTGCATGTCGCGTCGTTGGGCCCAATGATCACGAAGAGTCTTTTTGAAGCGGAAAGCTCGGCACGCGTCGCAGTGGTCTTCTCGGTGATGGGATGACTAGCACAAATTGCACACCTCGTGTGAGTCGGTGCGCTGGTATTTCGCGTGGCACCGAGGACAGAACTTGAAAGGAGTTCGTTCCATCGACTGCGAGTTGAACCAGGGGCTAGGCCCGACGGCCTACAACAAGCTCTCCGATCTAAATTTTCTTTAGGAATAACGAGCCGCGATGAAAGGGAACACGAACGGAAACAATACGGTTGAGTGTGAATGTGATACACGCCGAGAAGGATCGACGTCGAACCGGAGCGCAGTGAGGTACATCCGAACCCAATGGCGGAAAAAAACAACCTGAAGATGGAGCCGATGACCATGTGCACTATCACCTAAGGGAGGAGTCCCCTAACTTGTGACTAGGGAAAGCTTCTTCCAAAAAAAAAACAAAGTGCAAACATCCAGACCCAACGCTAGATGGCGATCTTATGCAAAACATGTGATCTACAGCTCACATGCCTCAAACAGTATTTTACCTCCTGGCGTAATTCTTCTCGGAAAGGGGTGTCTAGCACAACAGTATGGGGAAGCCTCCAGAACATGTAGGGAGGGGGAGTGAGGTTGCGATAGTCACAGGTAGACTGGGGAGTGGTCAGAAAACGTGCAAACCAGATGTCGTGCCTGTATTACCCAAGCGCCCAACCCCCTAGATATGATCCAATAGTGGAAATGGGACCAGCTTTAATGCATTGAGGAATAGCATGTGCCCTGTCTCCGAGGGTTGATGGGTTCTCAAGGCATCCAGTAGGCCATTATCTCCGATGATGCCTTGGAGGTGGCGCTGGGCATTGGTGTCGTGTGGCTGAGGGTGCGATCGATCCAGTTGTGGGTAAAGTGTTAAATTGAAATCACCCCCCCCCCCAAATAATGTATGTAGACCCTACATTTACCACCAGTCACCATAATTTAATGTAAAAGGTTGCATTGTCAATGTTTGGCCCAAAACTGTTTACTAGAGTAACCGAATGGGCAACCAATCTACCCAACATAATGAAGGACCTTCCTGAGGGGTCTTGCAGGAAGCCTGCCGTGACGTAGGATGTATTTTGTGTAATGGTGACGGTGCCTCTAGAGTACGCGGAATAAGAGAAGCAGCTGTGGGATGCCCAACGACTTGCAATCAGGCGTTCGGGCTTTTGTGAGTCCTTTGAAGCACGGCTACCTGGATTTTATGCCCATCTAGACAAGCTAAAATGTGTCTGCGTTTGCGTGGATCTCCATGGCCCAACACATTCTATGTCAAGAAATTGTATCCTGGGCAAGATGGATTATCTATCGGGTAGTGTATATCTCTGCTGATGGAGCCTCACCGGGTAGCAATCCTGGCTCGCAATTGAAAATTATGGGCATTCATCGTGCGGTACAACATAACTTCTAGACAAAACTTTTCATCCCCAACCCTCCCCTCTTTCCACAACGGCAGTCCAATCCTGCCAGAGACAGTGTCCCCTCCCATCCCCAGGGTTCCTACGGAGCCATCACCCCAACTTCCGGACCCCCTAATGGGATACCGGGAAACTATAGAAAGAGAAGAGTGCAGCAAACGTCAGAAGAGATAATGTCCTGAAAGGTGTAGATAGGAACATAGTAGGTTATGATGTTGCAGAGTGTCGGGGGAGAGAAGAAAACAGGAGAGAAGAGAAAGTGTAAGCGTAGCCATAGTAATGAAGTACTAGAATAAACAGATTTCCTTCGTTAGGGGTATCCTTCCGGAATAGCGCCACAGGACAAGGCTGGTCGTCCTCTATTGAACAAGGCCATCTGGGGCATCCAGTCAAGTTCCCATATGGGTAGCAGGGAGGTTTGTAAGTTTGTTACTGCAGCAGTTGTTGCTGTTCTTTAGGGGGCTTCTGCATATGGGAGCAGTCCGTTATTCCTGAAGTGGTGCATTCTAGCGGCGACAATGAGGCAATCTGACATTGGTATGAGACAGTTGAAGTTCTTGTTTTTTGACAGAACATGATTTCCAGCAGGTAGTCCCCATTTCTCAGCCCAGGGCATCTCCAAAGCAAGAGGTACTAGTCAGACCAGGACCGATAAGGGGGACGGGGATCTGGTCTCCAAGTTTCGTTCCGGCTGAATCAGGCTACACGGTAGTTGTCGCAAGTAATCTGCAACATGTTGTGGGTTGGTAAAAATTCCTGCTTTCCTTGGTGAGTGATTCGGAGGCGAGTCGGACACATGGCGTACATGATATTGGCCTGCTGGATTCTATTTTCTTTACCTGGAGACATTTCTTCCTAGCTTCTTGGACTGCTAGAGTGAAGTCAGGGTATACGGCAATGGTGTTCCCCTCAAACTCAAGCATATGTCTTTCCCTAGACAAGCAGAGTGCCGCATCACAGTCTCTGTAATTTAACAGTGTGGCCACAAAGGGTCGCGGTGTAGTGCCCAGAGTCGGTCTGGTCAAGAGTGAGTGATGAGCCCTCTCCACTATCAACAGCAAGGAGAAGGCATCTGATCTGAAAGTAGTAGTGAGCAGGCGTTCCCCATACTGCTCCATTTTCCCTGTATTGGTTGTCTCAGGAACCCCAAGGATTCTGATGTTCCTCCTCCGTGAGCGTGTCTTTAAATCCCTATTCTTCGCAGGGATGACCCTCATCATGCGTTCCATGTTACTAACTTGATCCTCCCTTCACGCAGCAGCATCTTCTATTGCAGGGATTCTGTGCTCGGCCTCTTAGATTCTTCCATTGTGTTTTTCTAGTTTCTGCACTATGGAGTACATTCGTGTGCTCATGGAATCCACCTTGGCCTCCATCGATGTGAGGAGTGCCTTTCAGTCATCCTCACAAGTGGTATGTTTCGTATGCCCTTCCTCTGCCATATTCTGTTCACTGTCAGTGTTGTGATTGCAAGCCGATTTACGTGGCTCGAAATGCAGATTTGCCTGTTGGCTCTCTGGCTTGCCCTTTTCACGTGGGATGATTTGTAGCAGGCAGCAATGCAGGGAGGTTGCGAGAAATTGGGGGCCCTTGTAATGTCACCTGGCTGCTCAGGTGCAGTCACCACTGCTCGCCGGGTAGGGGGGGGGCGGGGCGTGAGTAGGACGAAATATATATATATATATATATATATATATATATATATATATATATATATATATATATATATATATATATATATATATATATATATATATATATATATATATATATATATATATATATATATATATATATATATATATATATATATATATATATATATATATATATATATATATATATATATATATATATATATATATATATATATATATATATATATATATATATATATATATATATATATATATATATATATATATATATATATATATATAACAGAAGTTCTCCCCACAGTTAGCCACACCGGTCTTGCTGGAAAATAAGGATTTATTCACACAAAGGGCAAAAGTCTTGCCTTCCATCCATGACCGGCAGGGAGTTCTTCGCCCTTACGCTCCAGCCGTAGGTGAGCAGTAGTCTGTGCATGATGAGAGGATCACTGGTGTTTGCTTTTCACCGCTCTCTCAGTGGTCGCCATCAAGGAGTTCTGTGAGTGGCTCAGGCCCAGTAACTTGACCTGACACTTGTGCCCCAGCCGTAAGTGTCTACTAGGAATTTTTGCGCCCAGAGGGAACGCAGCACCCTCACTGTACCATGCACTACAGAACTGGAGGACGTAGATGCATATAGGGCAGGATTATGGTGTTTGTCGGCCCCGAACAGCAGGTGCGGCCATTTTGCAAGCTTGCCCTCTAGCGCACCCGCGCTAGACCTTTAATATTTTGGTTGTCAATCTGGAGTAACGAGAAGGCATCGCTGACTAGAGATATAACACTCAATTGCCTCTCCTGTGAGAACAGCCTCCGGACTCCCTGGTTGGCTTATGTTGAATCAGAAATGGGTAGAATTGGTATGCAGATGGCCTATGTTGAGCCAGATTCATGGTTAAGTTTTAATAAAAAGAAAGTAATATCAGTTTTTAACTTTTTAAAAACATCTTTATTTGCTGTATCTATGTTACTTTTATGGGCGAAATGTCACCCGACAAAAGTTAATTTTGTTTTTGGGTGCAGTCACTGTCTGATAACAATATACTGCCATCACAAAATAGTTTGGTCACCTAATATTGAAATCTTCATTGGGTAATGCTGTGTCACATTGCTAAGAAAGAACTTTATTTAATAAAGTATTTTTTGCATTGAAAGTTATGCATAGCTTAGTGGACACATGTAATTTCAGTAGAAACCTACTCATTATTTAGTGAAAAGAGTAAATGTAAAATCACACATTTAGGTGAAAACAATTTCTCAAAGGGGTAAGAAGGCTAAATAGTTTATTAATCTCATGTTTGTGATGCACAAGATCATTCAAGGTACATCCAGCATACCGATCATATCATCACAAGTTTCACTTCTACCTATAACTTTCTACCATGCTCCATTTTTCCTGAAAGGCACTAGCTATAAATAAAAAAACAAAAATCAGGATTATGTGAGAAAACAGTTTTGTACGTCACATTTCATTTTTACATACATTCATGCTCCAATTGTAAATACATTGCCAACACTGTAAAGAAAATGCAAATTTGATTTTGGCAGCACAACTCCTGCAAGACATGCACAAATATCACACAGATCAACAAAGTACTCAGTGCACCTTGGTAGACATTAACAGTGCGTTATCTCAGTTAAGGGTGTATTCTGGGATTACAATCATGATACAAGGCAAAAGCAAAGAGTCCCTGGTCCAAAGTTCACATTACTGGCTTCAACTTCATCTTCAGGATCTTTGGATAATAAAACCTTTTCTGCAAGTGTAATGCTATGCTTTAAAAGTCTTCCTTGTGCGGCAGCTTACACAAGGTACTCTGATTCCAGTTACTGTTCTATCCAGTTACTGTTCGATCTCCAAGTTTTCAATATTAAAATCCGGTTGCTTAAAACTGACAACTTCTTCATAGGTAAGTTCTGGAAAAAAAAGAAAACACATGAACATTTGTGTACTGAAAAGTTATCTGCAACAATTTGGATAACAGCCTATTAAGTTAATAAACAATACCACCTGCACTGTATTCATACCTCCTGGTGGGGGGAGGAGGGCTATTATCAATAAATGACAAATTTAAAGATTTGGTATGTATTTTCAAATTGCTATATTTGGAAGAAAAAAAAAACCATAACACCTAATATCACAACATTCCATAACACGGATAAGAATTACAAGTTTAAAGAAATAAAAACCCATAACTGCAATAGAATCTAGATATGCAGTCGCAGAATACAGTAACTTAGATAACGGTCACAAATTCTGGAATTTTACTCTGATCTGCCAAGCAGTGTTTAAAAAGTAGGCAACCAAGAAACAGGGGTATTTCAGTGCAGTAGCAAAGCACATATACATGACTTGCTCTTTTTACACTGAGGGCCCTAAACAGAAACCGCTATTTCCTACTGACATTGCGATAAAAAGGCCAGCCCAGTAGGAGATGAAGGATAGTTTATATCTCATTTTTGTTACTACAGACTGGGATCTAGCATTGCTCCACTTACTGGTCACATCAACTGCTAATACTCCGCCTAAATTTGGCAGAAATTGAACAAACTAAGAGGGTTTTACATGTTACCAGATAAGACTTTCATCCACTTAACTCTTGTAGGACAGACCGGTGTTGCCTCTAGACTGGAATGGGGTAGACTCCATATTTGAAACTCTATCCTCCTATACCTTGCACTTGCAACATGCCTATCTCTAATATAAAGTGCGTCATGAGAGAGCTAAACCTTGGGGAGGTCAAAGTTCTACTTTTGATGTGATTAAACTATAGAAGTAAACCGGTGCACTTCTTGGTAAGCCGATCTCTCGGAGTGTCTTTAAATACTGCTACATAAATGTTAGTCTACAGTTGTATCCACCATAGAAGGTCTCCAGTTGGGTTCGTTGACAGACACTTAAAATGTCTAGCTCCTCATATATTATCAGGGTGGATGTAGTTTGGGAAAGAGACATCAACCTAGCATGCAAAAATGGAAATGTACGATTAAAATGCATGCATGCAGACATGTCAGTGAAAAGCTACGGAACCAATCGAGACAGTGCCCAATTACCTTGTTAAAATTTGAAAGAAGCCACCAGTGTGTCATTTTGTAACTCGTCGTGTGACGCAGTAAGCAAAGGTGGTGGTCTTTTTTAAAACTGGCATCGGAAAACTTCAGGGAACTCGCACAATAAATATACTACCCCCCTACAATATATGATGCCACGCACAGTCTGATCAAACTGACCATTATCCAGTATTAGGGTATCTTTCATAGATTCACATGCCTGAATCATTCCCCGTCGTCGGGATGGGAGTCCCCGGTAAATAAACAAAGCAATGTCTCAGTAGACATATAGAGTAAGAGGCCCAAAAGGCCTTATCTTAGTAACATATCCATGTCCTTATGTAAAAAGGAACAAAGTTTGGCGATTAGCCAATCAGCTAGCACCACCCTCTAGAACCTTCCTGGAAGGAGCTCTAGTCCCTCAGATTTTCTACCGCACGTCGTGCTAAGGGAGTCTCCACTGAGCTCTGCTCATTTCTACTGAATTTCCAGTGTTTCTTGCTTCACATTTGTATTTTCTGTGAGGATTTCTTGGTTCTTCATGGCTGACACTCCGAAGAAGGGCCTTTTCAGGGCTTGTGCTTCCTGTGGGAAAAAGAGGATTCATGTGGACGACCAACAGAAGGACTGTCTCTACTGTCTTTATCCAAGCCACTCTTCAAAGGATTGTAAGGTATGTCGTACCTTCTCCTCCAAGACCCTTAAAGACCGAGAAGGGTGCCTCTTAATCTGGCTGCAGAGGCTTAAGGACAAGGATACTGTATTGTCCTCTGAGGAAAGTGTGGGCTCTTCCATCTCCTCTCAGTCCTCTCAGAAGCGACAAAGGGTGGCATCTCATCTTCGTCGCAGCCACCTCAAAAGAAGACGCATAAAAAGTCTTCAGAGGTCCCTGCTAAGACACTGCCAGCGACAGTTTCTCCTCAGGAAGTTCCACATGCCTTTAAGAAACCTACTTCCACCTAGTCGACGGTGGCTTCATCGACGAGGAGATCTCCATCGACGGCAGTCCATTTTACCTCATCGACGACGACAGTGTCTACTTCTGTCGCGTCACATTCCTTGACTACATCGACGACAACAACTCCATATAGTCGACGGCCGGTAAATCTGTCTCGTCGACGCTGAAAATTAAAAAGAAATAGTCATCAGCCAAGCTGCTGTCGACACTGCGATCGCCGACGACAGCATCGACGACACCATCGACTAAAGCTACCTCGTCGACATCATTGTCGACTAGGACACCGTCGACGACAGCTCCGTCGACGAAGCCTTCATGGTCGAAGACGTCGTCGACGAAGCATTCATCATCGTCTTCGACGACGACTACACCGGACGATGGCCTCGACGACGGCGTCACAACTTTCAATGATGCCGGTCCACACATAGTCGACGACTCTACCGTCGACGGGCCCGTCGACCGCTATGGACTCCGATGTACAAAGTACATATGTGCACCTCAAGATTACGAAACGTGCACTGACACCGGCCCCGACTTCACCTAGTAGGGTCCAACTCTTGCCTCCGGCTCAACTTTTGGAGGAGGAAGACTCTGACGACGGAAGTATGTTCCGTACAGCGACAAGTCCGTCGCAGCTCCATGTGAAATATCAAGATAGCTCTGACTATGAGGATAACGGACAGGAATATCAGGATGTTGCACCTGAGGACTATATGCAACCTCCACCTTCCATGGTTTTTCTGCCTGCGTCCCTGGTCTCCAGTTCCATATATCCGACTACAAGCAGCGGTTTCCAACGCAGGGTCCTTCTCCGATACCGGTTGTGCCTCCAACACCAAGGCCACGACCTCCTCCATTGGTTTTACAGTCTGAGCCCATCACATCACCGCCTCGTCTCACTACAGATGACGAAGATGATGAGGAGCATGAGGAAGGAGAGCTTCAGGATGCCCAATCTCATCAGGATGAATGGGATGACTACATTCTTCCCTGTCCTGCTTCTCCCGTTCCTACCACAGCAGACTCTCCTCCAGAGGACATTGGAGGCTTTCATAATATCGCAGAGAGAGCAGCCCAGCGCTTTCAAATACTATGCCCTCGCACCAACAGGATTGTTTCCTCTACGATTTTAAAGAGCCTTTCAAAAAGTCGGTTCGCTCGATCCCTATAATAGACTACATTTGGGAACAAGGCATAAAGATTATGCAGAACCCTTCCTCGGTTCCTCCAGTTTTGCCTCGGCTGGATAAGAAATATAAAGCGCCAGATACTGCTCCAGCTTGCCTCACAGGCCATCCGAAACCGGACTGTCATTACCCAACCCGCTCAGAGAAAGTCAAAAAATCCATCTGCTTTGTTGACTGCTCCACCGGATAAAGAGGGTAGGCGACTGGATAACATTGGTAAGCGCTTTTCGTCCATGTCTGCTTTGACAGTGCGTGCTTTCAACTCCTTAGCACTGTTGGAACGTTACAATCTGCAGATGGGGGCAGATATTGCGCCATACCTAGCGAACTTACCTGAAGAGTCGAAAGAGTAGGTAAAGAAGATCTTATTGGAGGGGGAAGAGATCTGCCTCTGAAATTATGGATTGCGCAATGGATATTGCTTCAACCGGATTTCGCCAACTAGCGGGCGCAGCTGTGTTACGTTGCCAGGGTTGGTTGAAGGCAACTTCCTTCAGACCGGAAGTACAAACCAAGGTACTAGACATGCCATATGATGGCCAACTTCTCTTTGCCACACATATTGATGAGGCATTACAAGGTATTAAGAAGGATACCGACACCGCTAGGGCATTGGGTACCCTACAATTCCGGAACCCTTCTTTGAGGCTCAAGAGGGAGAGGTCAAACATTGACTCGAGGAGATTTCCAACACTGATCTTCCTTCCCTTCCTCTCAGCAATACCGTTCGCAATATCAGCAGCGTCAGCAACCCTCCTCCTACACTAAATCTTCCTTTTGTGGCAAGGGAGGGAGACAAAAGGACGCCACTCGCCGGCAATGACTTTCAACTACCGCCGGTCTCCAACTCCTCTCTGCCCTCCAAAGTTGGAGGAAGAAATTCCCATTTTCTCACAAATTGGCAAGAAGTAACTACGGACCGTTGGGTTCTACAATTAGTTCAATTCGGACATTCTCTAGAGTTCATCCAGATTCCCCCCAAACCCCTCCCCGTGCTATGCTTCACAAAAATGTGCGTGCTTTACTCCTGGAGGTGGCACTCATGCTCCAGAAGGGAGCTATTGAGAGGGTTCCCCCAGGACAAAGGGGAAAGGGGTTTTACTCCCGTTTTTTCCTCATTCGAAAAAAGGAGAAGAAATGGAGACAGATATTGGACTTGAGGGATCTAAACAAGTTTTTGAAAAAAACAGTTGTTTCGTATGGTCACCATTCAGGAAGTGTTGCAGCTTCTTAATGCGGACGATTACATGGTGTCTTTAGACCTGCAAGGCGCCTATTTTCATATTCCAATACACCGCAACCACAAGAAATATCTGAGATTCATGGTGGCGGGCAGGCATTACCAGTTTCGGGTTCTGCCGTTTGGACTCAAATCGGCGCCATTCATTTTTACCAAATGTCTAGCTCCAGTGGCTGCGTACCTACGACAACATCACCATCAAGTCTTCCCATATCTAGACGACTGGCTCGTGAAATCACCCTCTCTAGAAGGCGCGTCCAGGTCTTCCAGCGCCTGTCTGAGGCTTTTCGATTGTCTGGGGCTGACGCTCAATCGGGACAAGTCCGTCCTTCAGCCTTCCCAGCGCACAAGTTTTCTGGGTGCTACCCTAGACACCATGCAGAGGAAGGAGTTTCCATCACAGGAACGCAAAGACAAACTTCATTCATTGGTGCTCCGTGTAAGGTCCAAGAAGACGCTGTCAGTGCGTCTCTTCAAGTCCCTACTCGGGATGATGTCTTCTTGCATCCTGTTAGTTCCGCACTGTCGCCTTCGCATGCGGCCTCTTCAAGAAGCACTGTCGGATCAATGGGTCCAGTGTACGGGGTCCTTCGACGACGTCATCCAGGTGACACCTGCGATCAAAAAGGCTCTACGGTGGTGGACTTGCACCCAGAACCTTTCTCACTGCTTGCCTTTTTTGCTTCCTGCTGCTCCACATATCACCACGGATGCCTCCTTAGAAGACTTGGGAGCTTTCCTTCAAGAACTACAGATAAGCGGAAAGTGGTCCCCTTCCGAGAAGGCATTTCACATAAATCTTCGAGCTGCGCGCAGTGTATCTGGTGGCTTTTCTTCCACGAATCAAAAACTCCCAAGTGCTTGTCCGAACCGACAATACCACGACAATGCACTATTTGAACAAACAGGGTGGGACTCGTTCTCTGACGCTCTCTCACGAGTCGCAAAAATTTGGAACTGGCTGCTCAGTCACAACATCTCTCTCCGAGCAGAGTATGTTCCAGGCGCCCACAACGTGTTGGCGGATTCTCTGAGCAGAAGACAGGCGGAATGCCACGAGTGGGAGTTGGATCAGCCAGTCCTCAACAGTATATTTAGCTCGATGGGGCACCCCTCTTCTGGACCTCTTCGCTACCCAGCAGAACGGCAAATGCCAACACTTTGCAAGCTGGCATCCCCAGCAAGGGTCTCTGGGGAATGCATTTTCGATCGCATGGTGCAACGTCTTTGCGTACGTCTTTCCGCCAATTCCCCTGATTCCCAGGGTTCTCCGGAAGTTGAAAGCGGAGCCCTGCACACTCATCTTGATAGCTCCAGCTTGGCCATGCCAAAACTGGTTTACAGAGCTTCACCTTCTCTCCCTGGAACCGCCGATCAGGTTGAAACTGTTTCCATCTCTTCTAACGCTCAACAACCAACAAGTCCAGCATCCGGATCCGGCATCTCTCAAATTATCAGCTTGGCTCCTGAGTTCAGAGAGTTTCAGGGTTTAGACATTCCTCCTGATTGTAGACAAGTTCTAGCTCGGGCCCGAGCAGATCGGACCAACAGAACGTATTCATTAAAATGGAAGAGGTTTTGTATCTGGTGCAAATCAAACAAAATACACCCTCTCTCTTCCACACCGGAACAAATATTGCCGTACCTTCTACATCTGGCAAAATCTGGTCTAGTGCATGCCTCCATTAAAGTTCACCTGGCAGCAATATCGCGCTTCAGGAGATCCTCTACACGTCCTTCTCTGTGGTCTCATAGGCTTATTAAGCAATTCCTTAAAGGACTGTTTAGAACATTCCCTCCAGTAAAACCTGTACCTCCGGCTTGGCATCTCAACACTGTTCTGGCTCAACTCATGAAACACCCGTTTGAGCCAATACACAGAGCAGATCTTAAGTATCTCTCCTGGAAGACTGCGCTCCTTCTGGCCCTTACCTCGGCAAGGCGAGTGGGGGAACTCCAGGCTTTCTCAATCCAAGACCCTTTCCTTCAATTCAAACAGGATAGGGTCATTCTTCTTACAAATCCGAAGTTTATCCCTAAAGTTCCCTCACAGTTCCATCTTAACGAGCCTATCGTGCTGCGTTCATTCTTTTCAGATCCGCAGACAGCGGCTGAGAAAACCCTGCATTCCTTGGACCTTAAGCGCTGCCTAAAGTTTTACATTGACAGAACGAAACCATTTCGTAAATCTAACCAACTCTTCATAGCGTACAGTAGGCCTAGAAAAGGGCTACCACTAACCAAACAAAGAATCTCTCGCTGGATCTCTTCAGCCATTACCTTCTGTCACCAGCAAGCAAGGCGTCCACTACTCTCAACGGTTCGTGCCCATTCCACGAGGGCAATGTCTAGATCCATGGCACTGTTTGCAGGAGTGCCCATTGTGGACATTTGTAGAGCAACCACATGGAAGACGCCGCATACATTCACCAAGCATTACTGCCTGGATACGGAACTCCTGAAGGATGCTGCAGTGGGCCAAGCGGGGCTCTGTCATCTATTTCATTAAAGGTGAGCCCTTTCTTTCATCCCACCATACTTCCCTTTTTACGCACATTTCTCGGCTGTGATTGTTGCCTCTGCTATGTCATTGCTTTTTGGTACTTTTTAATTTTTCACATGGATATGTTGTTATCTGTGAATGTTTATATGCTGTACCTTGCGAAATGTGCTTTCCATTGCTTACTAGTCTGATTCAGGCATGTGAATCTATGAAAGATACCCTAATACTGGATAAGGAACGCGTTACTTACCTGTAACTGCGGTTATCCAGTATTGGAATCTTTCATAGATTCACATGCAACCCACCCACCTGCCCTGGAAGGGCTCTCTTGGATCTCTCAGTGATACAACTACTTAGCACTGTGCTTACGAAAATCTGAGGGACTAGAGCTCCTTCCAGGAAGGTTCTAGAGGGTGGTGCTTGCTGATTGGCTAATCGCCAAACTTTGGTCCTTTTTACATAAGGACGTGGATATGTTACTAAGATAAGGCCTTTTGGGCCTCTTACTCTATATGTCTACTGAGACATTGCTTTGTTTATTTACCGGGGACTCCCATCCCGACGACGGGGAATGATTCAAGCATGTGAATCTATGAAAGATACCAATACTGGATAACCGCAGTTACAGGTAAGTAACGCGTTCCATACGAGTTGCAGGGTCTGAAGATGCTAGCAATGATATTTATTAGCACAGAGCACTTTAAATTTCACAAACTGCCTCAGCCAAGTATGCCCTCAAATTACCTCATATTTATTACACTGTGGTGGTGTAAAGGTATGATGAGACATGCCGATATCTTTAAAGATCCAGTGCGTGCTCGTAATCTCAACCCCATAATTGATAAAAAATATAAGCCTGCTCCCTCAGATCCAGTCTTTATTAAAGGACAGTTAACAGTAGACTCCTTGGTGGTCTCTAATGCCCGTAAACGGTCCAATTCACAGACTACAGAGGATCACTAGACCAGCCACCCCAACATATCTAACAGATAAGATCATGTTCACTTCTGGGTCTTGGCACACCCGCAGTCAGGACACAGTCCGACGAGGCGAAGAGCAAATAAGAGAAGACAAGGTACGGGGCTTCTCTATGCAGCCAGGATATAGAAAACAACATTGCTGTATAAATCATGGCTGTTGCAATCATGCTCCAAGTCAGCAGAGAGCAGAAGACACACCTCTATAAAGAACACAACATCATAATGCAGTAGCAGTTGACTTCTGCTCACAGAGCACAGTTACCTCTTCAATCCACTGTGAGTGTATCTTTGACATTGTAAAGCACTCTGCTGCCCTGTAGCTAGGTTTGTGCCATACAATACCACATAATCACATACTATCTTAAATTTAAGGAGCATGTCCATTTGCACGAATTGTCAACTACCTCCTCGGAGATGGATAATATCCAAGTCACCGAATTTGATTAAGGGTCCTGCTCTCACAAACACTAGACATTAAATCATACCCTTATACTAAGATTGTTCTTAATGTTACCAATTTAATTTTTTTATATAGATAAAAATCCATTGCTTGCAGCCAGCCCCATGGAAGAGTTTCGAGTTAAAGTTCCTTACCTTTCCATTCCTCTATGGTACGTTCTTTATTCTCTATTGACTCATCGTAGACTTCAGCCTCTGGCTCATCATCCGGGTCATGATACTGCAGAAAGTAAGGGTGGGCAAGAGCTTCAGTGGCTGTTATCCGCTTATCACTGTCCAATATGAGCATCTTCTCAAGAAGATCCACCGCTAATGTTGACATGAGAAAAAATCCATACTACTGTTAGTTCCATCACATTTCGACATTGGTTCAGAGAATTATGTAGTTATAAAATGCAACAACTAAAATATTTGGATCACAAAAATAAATTATATAATTCACCAGTCTACTTTTTAAGGAATAAATAGGCATAAGCAATTATTTCATACTACCTGTTCTAATTTCATTTGGGAGGTACATTTCAGACTGAACGTTTGATATTATTCTATCAATAAGAAACCAAATTAAGGTAAATCACATTTTCTAGCATTACAAAGATGATGTTTTTGATTAGCTAAAAGTAGACCATTTGCTGCTGCTCATCTGGTGTGACTTGAGCATCGCACTGAAAAAGAAGGGAGGAACATTTTTACTGTGATTTCAGTAAGTAAATCATGTAGAACGGATAATGCTACTTACCCAGTAAGCATCTGCTCTTGGCATGTAGAGCTGTAGATTTACATGCTTTGTATACTCCCGCCATCAAGTGTTGGGTCCGGTTGTTTGCAAGTTGTTTTTCTTCGAAGAAGTCTTTCCAGTCACAAGGTAGGCGACTCCTCCTTTCAGAGATAGTGCGCATGGGCATCGACTCCATTGTTCAATTGTTTTCCCACAGAGGGTGAGAATGGAGTTTGTAAAGGTAGAATAGAGATGTCCGTGCGTATGTATGCAAAGTAAGAAAACTGCAACAGGTATAGGTACGTGGGGAGGCGGGTGGGCGCATGTGAATCTACAGCTCTACATGCCAAGAACAGATGCTTACTGGGTAAGTAATATTATCCGTTTGAGGCACGTGAGCTGTAGATCACATGCTTTGCATAGACTATACATCAGTAAACTCCCAAAGTGGTGGCTAACCTGTAGCTGTTGCAGTTGTTTGAAAAAGGGTTTTAGGTACTACCTGTCCTACATTAGCTTATATGTTGCCTCGCTAACACATCTACACAATAGTATTTGGTGAATGTGTGTGGTGTAGACCATGTTACTGCCTTACAGATGTCAGCTAGGATAATTCCTAAGAAAGCCATAGTAGCCCATATTTTGCGAGTGGAATGCGCTCTAAGGGGTATTATCAAGGTTCTTTTCGCTTTAAGATAAAATGTTTGGATACATTTCATGATCGACCTTGCAATGCCCAATTTAGAGATGGGATTGCCTTTGTGTAGTGGCGAAAAAGCAAAAAAGAGGTGTTTTGTCTTACGAAAATCTTTTGTTCTTTCCACACAATATATTAGAGCGCTTCTAACATCTAGTGTGTGTAGAGCTCGTTCTGCTACAGAATCAGGTTGAGGAAAGAACACTGGTAACTCAACTGATTGATGTGAAAAGCAGAAACCACTTTAGGAAGAAATTTAGGATTGGTTTGAAGAACCACTCTGTCTTTGTGAAGTTGAAAGAAAGGCTCTTGTATAGTTAGTGCCTGGAGTTCACCAACTCTCCTTAAGGAAGTGATTGCAATAAGAAAAGCAATCTTCCATGAGAGAAACTGTAGTTGACACTTGGGCATTGGTTCAAAAGGTGGACCCATTAGCCTCGTAAGGACTATGTTCAAGTTCCAAACTGGTGCAGGTGGAGCTCTTGGTGGTATTACTCTTTAGTCCTTCCATAAAGGCTTTAATCACTGGTACTCCGAATAGAGATAAGTGTTGTCTGTTTTGTAAGTATTCAGCTACTGCTGCTAAATGCAATTGAATGGATGTGTAGGCTAATCCAGATTGCTGTAAGTGTAAGAGATAACAGATGATGTTTTGCACTGAAGCATCAAAGGGATTGATACCGTTACAGTATATAGCAAATAGTTTCCACTTTGCTGCATAACATGCCCTAGTAGTAGGTTTCCTAGCCTTCTTTAGGATATTCATACAGTCTGGTGGTAATTGTAAATAACCAAACTCTATGACTTCAAGTGCCAAATCGCTAGGTTGAGTTCCTTGGTATTTGGATGCCTGATTTCTCCATGGCTCTGAGTGAGGAGACTGAAGTGGAGATGCAGCTTTTGGTGTGGAACTACCGAGAGCTCAAGCAGGATGGTGAACCAAGGTTGACGTGTCCATGTGGGAGCTATGAGAATGAGTTTGAGGGATTATAGTCTCAGCTTCCGAACTATCAGCAGAATGAGTATGAGAAGCGGAAAAGCGTAGGAAAATGTCCCTGACCAGTTCATCCATAGGGTATTGCCTTTGGAGAGTGGGTGTGGGAACCTAGAGGCGAAGCTTGGGCATTTTGAGTTGTGGCAAACAGGTCTATGTGAGGAAATCCCCATTCCTGAAAGTAGGGAAGAAGAATTTGCGGATGAAGTTCCAACACATGGATTTGCGGTCTCTCTCTGCTGAGAAGGTCTGCAATTTGTTTGTTTTCTCCCAGGATATGTTCTGCTAGGAGATACATTTTGTGATGTACGGCCCAAGTGAGTGAGTGTGTGTCCCCTGTTTTTGTATATAATACATAGCTGTCATGTTGTCTGTGCGGACTAAGATAGTTTTGCCTATTAGGTGAGTTTGAAAGGCTTTGAGCGTTAGAAACTTGTACTTTAGAGTCCATGATCCTTGGATTGTGTGACTTTGTAGGTGAGCGCCCCAACCAGTTAGCGATGCGTCTGCTGTTAGCACTGTCTGTGGAACAGGGTCTAGAAAGGGCCGCCCTCTGGATGCATTTTGTGGGTTCCAACACTGCAGAGAGCGATGGGTACAGCCATCCACTAACACTAGATCGGTTAACTGACCCTGTGACTGGTTCCACTGACTTGCTAAGCATTGTTGAAGGGGATGCATGTGAAATCTTGCGTGGGGAACAATTATAATGCAAGACGCCATCATCCCCAACAGTTGCATGAATACTTTCGCTGGCAATGAATGGTTGGGCTGAAATTGAGTGAGAAGGGACTGAATACTGTGAATCCTGGCTGTATGTACTGGGAGATGCTAGAAGCTTTGTGAGCATCTATTGTGGCTCCCAGATAAGTTTGTGTGTTGGAAGGCTGTAGATGAGACGTCAACACATTCACTGTAAACCCTAGTTGGTGAAGTAAGTGAACAGTGGTTTGAGTGTGTTGGAGGTGCACTTGGTAAGTACTGGCTTTGATGAGCCAGTCGTCCAGGTATGGGAAGACATGGATGTGTGGTCTCCTCAGATGTGCTGCGACGCCTGCTAGACATTTGGTAAATATCCTGGGAGTAGTGGTGACTCCAAACGGTAGTACTTGGAATTGGTAATGATGACCCGCTATCATGAATCTGAGGTATTTGCAATGAGCGGGATGAATTGGAATGTGGAAATATGCGTCATAAAATCGCCCTGCTGTAGAAGTGGGAGCACTTGTTTAAGTGTCACCATGTGGAAACGCTCTGAAAGTATATAGAGGTTTAGTTCTCGGAGGTCTAGAATAGGTCTCAAGGAGCCGTCCTTTTTGGGGATGAAAAAGTACAGAGAGTACACGCCTGTCCCTTGATATTGTAACGGCACAGGTTCAATGGCTCCTTTGAACAAGAGAGGCTGGACCTCTTGCTGAAGTAGATGTAAATGTCCTGGTGACATTTTGTGAGAACGTGGCAGAATGTTTGGAGGATTGTTGGTAAGCTACAGGCAATAGCCATGTTGGATAATTCCTAACACCCATCTGTCTGTGGTGATAGATTCCCAAATGGGGAGGAATTGTGGAAGACGTCCCCCGACAGGTGTTAAATGATCAGGGGGAAGCGTAGGCAAGTCACTGCTTGTTGGGGAGGGGGGATTACATGGTGTGAAAGCCCGGTCTCAACCTTTGTTGTTGTTGCTTCTGTATCTTCCTGTAAAGAAGCACCTTGTAGAGGAAGATTGACTGTTCCCATTGTAGGAGGCGGCAGTATTGGACATGGTTTTCGACCCTCTACGGTAGAAGGAGCGAAGAAAGGAGCCCCAATTAGAGGGAGACTGCTGAGCTCCTATAGACTTGGCTACTTCTGAGTCTTTTTTTTATTTTTTTTTAATGACTTATCTACTTTGGGCCCAAAGAGATGTTCCTTGTGAAAAGGAGTATTTAAAATAGACGGTTGTACTTCGGGTTCAAAACCAGAAAGCCTCAACCATGCATGTCTCCTTAACACACTAGTGTTGATCTCTCTAGTTGCGGTGTCTGCAGCATCTAAAGCACATCTTATTGAGGAACTGGATATGAGCTTTCCTTCCTGGACTAAATCCTGGGCTTTTGCTTTGTGCTCATATGGGAGGTGTTCTAGCAACTGCTCCATTTCATCCCAATGCACCCCATCATAATTGGCTAGCAGGGCCTGGGTGTTGGGAATGCGCCAATGATTTGCTGCTTGGGCGGCTACTCGTTTACCTGAGGCATCTTAAAGTTTTGACTCTTTGTCTGGAGGGGGGGGGGGGAACATCCCCAGTAGTCTGTGAATTGGACCGTTTATGGGCATTAGAGACCACCAAGGAGTCTACTGGTAACTGTCCTTTAATAAAGACTGTATTGGAGGGAGTAGGCTTATATTTTTTTTAATCAATTCAGGGGGTGAGAATACGAGCACGCACTGGATCTTTAGAGATATCGGCATGTCTCATCATACCTTTAAGCATAGGTAGAGTGTGGCTAGCCCTTTGTGTGCTACTGAGGGTTTCAAATAGGAAATCCTCCTCTAGAGCTTCTTCATGTAACTGTACCCTATGATATTCTGCAGCTCTAGCAAGTAATTCTAGATATCCTACATTGTCGTGAGGAGGGGAAGGCTTTACGGGGTAAAGATCTGGGTTATCTGTAGGTGAATCCGTGTTATAATCCTTCCAGGGGTC
Source organism: Triturus cristatus (assembly GCF_964204655.1). Lineage (NCBI taxonomy): Eukaryota > Metazoa > Chordata > Amphibia > Caudata > Salamandridae > Triturus > Triturus cristatus. The sequence goes on from NC_140585.1 coordinate 1,038,622,808, forward strand.
TATCGGGAAAATATTGTCCCATCCCCCCATCATCATCATCATCAGGTGGTGGTGGTGAGTTAGTTGGTACAATCAGTAAATGATGCAAAGGTGGAGAAGTTGGTGTAGGGGAACGTGGTGAAGGAGGAGGTGGGGAGGGGTTAGTACCTACATTCTTCCTCTTCAAAGGAATATATTAAGGGGTGTCCTCGGACTGCATTTCTGAGGTGATTTAGTAAGAACATTTCCTGTATCTGGATTTATATAAAGTTCCTTTTGTTTTGGGTACTATTTGTGTGTTAGGGCATCAAAAATCAGATCCTGCAGCTTCAAAACAGTTTTAAGGTTTGGAAACCGAGGATTTCAGTGCCAGGGTATAATGACTTTTCAGCGCAGAAGGTTTCGGTGCCAAAGGAGGCTTTGTTTTCGGTGTCAATGATTTCGGCTCCAAAGTGGTTTTCGGCTTCGAGCCTGAAGGTTTCCGGCTCAGTGCCAAACTTTGGCTGACACGATCCTGAGCCGGAAGGCTTAGTGACGTGTTTTGGTGCCGATCCGGAGGGCAGGGAGTCAAACATCTTGTCGGTGCAGACTGTGGCCCGAAGGCGGGGGTGGGACCGAAGCCTTTTGTTTCGGCTGAGTTTGAGAAAGGGGCATTCAGTACTCAAGGGACGGTGACCTTGTGGCAAGTGGTCTTCCCTCTCGGAGTCTGATTCTGGAATGGAAACAAGTTCTTCCTCGGCCCCTTGTTTGTCAAATTCGTGCGCAGATCCTTTGCCGAACATGTCCGGGATGTATTTGAGGTTTTGACTAAGCATCTCTGCGCTTGTCTGGCAGTGTGCTTGGACTGGCGCTCGTCTGGCAGCGTGCTTGGACTGGCGCTCGGCTGGCGGTGTGCCTGGGCTGGCGCTGGGCTGGCGGTGTGCATGGGCTGGTGCTTGGCTGGCAGTGTGTGTGGACTGGTGTATGCCCAACGATGTGGGTGGATTGGTGCTTGGCTGGGGGTGTGTTTGGATTGGTGCTTGGCTGGTGGTGTGCGTGGATGGCGGTGTGTGAGAACTAGCGCTGGGCTGGCGGTGTGTGCGCACTGGTGTTTGTTTGTCTGATGGTGTGTTTGAACTGGGTATTTTCCAGGCTGTGTCGACAGGCTTCTGGCTGGTGGTGTGTGGCTGGCATTTGGGTGATGATGGGGAGACATAGGGTTTCATAATGTTAATTTTTATTTCTGGTTATCATTTGAGATTGTAATGTTTTATTTCACCTTTTTATTAAAGTGTAAAGCTTTTGATTTCTTGTGCTGAGATTCCCGCTAGCGGTTTCAGCACTGGTAGATTTGGAGTTTATGTAGTTTAATGTGTTTGGTATTAAATGGTTTTTGTACTGTTTACTGTGAACAAGTATAATTTCCCTGCATAAATGTGATTTTTGAATACGCTGCAATAGCATATTTAGTTTCTGTTTTATTATGTGCACAATGTGTTTTGTGTGTAGTTTTCTTTTGTTCTTTTCTGGGGGATATCGTTAGTGCTTGCTGTGTCTCTGCATAGAAGGCACTGGTGAGTCTAGCTGTCTCTGGCAAGTGAGTGGTATTGTCTTTCAATATATAGGTTTTGGTGTGCTTTGTATTGATTGACTTTTCCTTGTAGATTACCAGTAGTTCTACTTTCCGTTTGTAAAAGCCAAGTTTTGTTTATTATTTATTTTACACTGTTCGGTATTGTTCACTTATTTGTAAAGTTACTTTTCTTAGCAAGGATTATGGCTAGACAGGATTACCACGCTGCAGGTTGTTGATATGCTTTCCAAGTCATCCTCTGACCATTATTATGAGACTAGGGGGGGGGGGCGGGGGGGGGGGGGGGGGGAGTCCAGGGAACTGTGACTTGCATGGATCCCCCAACGTTCTCCTACCAGGATTCCCTGCAAACCTCAAATTTATCCCCAAAAATTACATTTGTCTCACATTTCTAAGTAGGATCACCTTGCCAGCGCAGTACATTTTCGGAAGTTGTATTATTTGCAGATTGATTCTTTGAGAAACTGCTCATTGCCAGATTTGATGTGCTAGTTTGCTTAGCGGGAATGATTTTGTACCTCTCCGATTTTTGAGGTAAAACATTGTGGTGGTGTTGTCTGGTTGAATCAAGACAGTCCTCCTGCGAATAAGTTTCTGGAACTCTTTCAATGCTAGAAATACTGTTTATTTCCAAGTAATTGATGTGTTTTATGGAGATGATGTTGTTTCACTGGCCTCGTATCTTCAGTTGTTGGTAGTGCGCTCCCCATCCGTTGAGGCATGCATCTGTAGTGATTGTCACAGAGGGAGTTGGATTTTTGAAAGGTCTGCCTTGTTATTTTGTTGGATGCCCACCATTGTACTTCTGCTTGCAGTTTGTGCGTAACAACCACTAGATCCTCCCAACTCCCAGTGGCCTGTGACCAGTTGTTGGAAAGCCATTCCTGGAAGGGGCGCATATGTAGGTGGGCATTTGTAATGCATGATGCCATCATGCCAATGAGCTTCATGACTCTCCTCACTGTCAGAGATGGACCCTTCTGGTAGAGAGAAATCTCTTGTTTGATGGCTTGTATCTTTTTTGTGTGTTGGGTAAGCCCATGAGAGTTTTGAGTTGAGTCTTGCACCTAAGAAGGTTTTTTCCCTTTCTGGCTTTGTGGAGGATTTCTTGTGATTTATTGAGAATCCTAAATTTTGGAGTGTGGATTGCTGTATGAACATGGTTGAGACATTTTTGTTTTGTGTCTGCTGTTATAAAGCCAATTGTCTAGGTAAGGGTAGACGTGTATTCCATCCTTCCGCAGGTGCGCCGCAACAGCAGCTAGGAACTTGGTGAAGACACGCGGTGTTGATTTTATTCCGAAAGGGAGCACCTTGAACTGGTAAGGTCTTCCCTTGTGTAGGAACCGGAGATATTTTCTGTGGTTTTTGTTCATGGGAATGTGTAAATAGGCGTCTTTGAGATCTATTGTTGCCATGTAATCTCCTCTTTGAATCTGTGGTTTTATTTCTTGGGAGTGTAGCCATTTTGAAGTGTTGCGTCAGAATGAATTTATTTATGAACCTTAGGTCCAGGACTGGCCGTAGCAAAAGGTCCTGTTTAGGGACTAGGAAATACGGTGAGTAGTTTCCTTTGAAAAGGTCTTGCCTTGATACCAATTCTATTGCTTGTTTTTTAAGAAGTTCCTTGATTTAACTAGGAGTTGTAATTTGAAAAACTTTATCCGTGGGGGATTTTTGGGTTAGTTCTATGCAAAACCCGTATTTTATCAACTTTAATATCCAATTGTCTGTGGTGATTTTTCGCCACTGTTGAAGGTATTGCGATATTGTGCCTCCCATTGGTGTGGTGTGTGGGTCTTTTTCAGTGCAGGAGTCAATTTGAGCCATTTCCTCTAGAGGGCTGGCCTCTGCCTCTCCCTCGAAAGGATTGTTTTGGCTGCTGTTACCTGCTTTGGTACCCTGCTTGTTGGTTTATTTGTGGACCATTCCCCAGGCTCTGTTGTTGATGCGACATTTGCTGTCTTAGAACAAAGGCTCCTCTTCCTGTGGGTGTTCTCCAGTTAAACCCTCCTCTTTTGAAGGTCCCCCTTTGTTGCAGGGCCCCCATGGCTCCTGCAGTTTCGTGGTCTTTTTTAATCTGCTGGAGAGATTCATCAACCTCCTTTCCAAATTGTGCCTCCCCTTTAAATGGTATGTTAATGATGGAGGTTTGCACCTTCTGTTTAAAATCGGATATTCTAAGCCAGGCATGGTGTCAGTGTGGTACCAGTGCACATTGGTCTGCTGGCTGTGTCGAGTGCTGATTTAAGGCATGTGGTAGCGGTGTTTTGGCCTTCTTGGACAATAGATTTTGCCCTTTTCTTGTCTTCCTCCAGGAGCTTGTTGATGAGCTCCTCAATATCATCCCATTGTTGGTGTCTGTACCTGTTCAGCAGGGCATTAGCGGTTACGATGCGCGATTGTGTCACTGCCTATTTTTCCATTTTTCTGCCTACCATATCCATCCGTTCGCTCTCCTTCACTGGAAGTGGTCCAGTGTTAGAGAGGGCGTTTGCTCTTCTCCTGGTCGTGGTGACAATGATGGAGTCCGGCACTGTGTTGCCCTGGATATATTTTAGGTCCTTTTAAGAGGGTTTGTTCTTCTATTTGACCCTTGGTGTTACACCTTTGCTTGAGGCTGGCTCCTTGAAGGCTTCTTTGTCTTGATCCAGGATCCTTGGCAGCATTGGTAGATTGTGTCCCCTTGTTGGCTAGGACTAGTGTCTCTAAGAGGAAGCATGTGTCCTCCTTTTTCCTCCTCGAGGGCGACCCCGAAAGTATCAGCTGATCTCTTCACTATGCCATTGTAGAATGCTAGGTCATCTGGCAGCGAAGCCTCTGAAGGATAACTGCATATCTCCTCCTCTGGGCTTTCTGTGTTGGTCATTCCATTGGTCCTCGAACGTTTCAGAGGCTTCTTCCTCTTTGGGTGCCACAATGTATTCTTCAAGGTCTTCATCGCGTTTGTTCAGAGGTTGGCGGTGACTCAAGGATCTCCTTCTTCCCCTTTGGCATCTTCCGTCCCTTCGAAGTCGACATGGTCCGAGTCAGCGACGGGAATCTTTGGAATTCGGAATTCCTTGAGTGACGCGTCGAACTCCTTCTGGAGGAGCGTCACCATTTCGATTTAGAGTTTTTTCTTTTCGACCTAGAGGGCTCTCTCGGTGTCGGAACCGGAGACTTTATTTTCCTGCTCGCACTTGCCTCTGGCTTCGAGGGTGGCGTAGTTCCCTTCGAGGGTTCGTGTTCGACCCTTGGACGAACTTCCCTTGTCAGCGTCCCTTGGTAGGGTTCTTTTTTATCGCCACTGGCCTTCTATTGCCTTTTTCTTCAGTATAGTGTCTGCCTTAGGTATTGCCTTATTATCGCGGCCCTTCGGTCCCGATGGATGTGTATGCTATCTTACTTTATACGTCGTCTTCTCGGTCTCCTGCGCCATCTTTTTGTGGGTGTGGGTTTTTTCGTAGTCTTCCTCCAGAATAGTGATGTCCGATCCTTCGTGTGTCGATTCTGCTGGAACTCCTTGGTCCTCTTTGTCGCTGGAGAGGCCTAGGTGCTTCAGGGAATGTTTCTTCGGTGCCTGGGACATTGTTGCATAGTGGGCCTCTCTCTGCTTTTGGCGTGTCCGGAGGGTTTTCGTCAGGAACACCGCTCAGGCCTCACAGTCCCTGTTCTTGTAGTCCTTGGGCAGGTAGAGGTTGCACACGTCATGTAGATCACGTTGTGCGAATTTGTGGTGGCACTCAGAGCAGAATTTGAAAGGGGTATTTTCCATGGCCCCTACCTCGCCATTTGTCGAACCATGATGTCCTTAGTATTGGAGATGATCTTGGGGTGAAGTTGTGTTATCTGGCTGAGAGGTCGATGTTCAATGTTTTTTTTTTTAATTAGAAATCTTCTCATTTAAGGGACTTTCTGAAAACTTCAAAAAGCCTCCCATCTTGCTTCCAGACCCAACTGCAGAAAAAATCTTCTGAAGATGGATACCACGCAAAACAACCTCCAGGGTGCCATCTGATGTCACACAAGGGGCGTACCTTGCACCAAATGTTGGTCGACGACACCCAAAAGAAAAAAGAAAAAAAAAAAACCCAACCACTAGATGGCACAATAATGCACAGCATGTGAATCCAGACAAGGATTCACGCTGCAAAACCCACCTTACCTAGTGACTAGGAAAGACTTATTTGAAGAAAAACAACTTGCAAACATCTGGACCCAACACTAGGTGGCAGGAGTGCAAAGCATGTGTATATACAGCAAACATGCCTCGAAGCACAAGTTACTACTTGTGCAACGACATATCTGTAAGAGACATTAGTTAGTGATAGATTCCTTACCTTAGAATATCCCCAGGCGTTAGACTGGATCAGGAAGGTTTTGCTAGCAGTACCCCTGTGCGTCAGTAGGGGGCGTCATGTGGCTCCGTGTCCGTCGCTGGCACCGTAAGCGCCGAGATTACATCACGGAGACTACTTAGGCGCCACCCATGCACGCGGACATCAGTTTTGTACACGACTTTCCGCACCAGGAACGCAGAGCCATGCAAGAAACTGACCACTGGTGCCATGAAACTAGGGCCCTGAAAGAGGGATGACCTTAACCCTAGAATCAGTTCGCAGAACGGGGAGGATGGGTGGGGCGGTAAGGAATCTATCACTAACTAATGTCTCTTACAGATATATCGTTACACAAGTAGTAACTTGTTCATCTGAAAGAGACACGTTAATGATAGATTCCTTACCTTAGAATAGATACCCCAGCAATAAACAACCCCGGTGGAGGGTCTGCGAACAAGATCACACCAGAAAGTCACGGAGGACAGAACGGCCAAAGAAGCCGTCTCTCCGGACTGGACTTTCAAGGCAGTAATGCTCGGTAAATGTGTGCAACGAGGCCCACGTAGTTGCCGGACAAATGTCCTGCAAGGGAACGTCACATCCCAAGGCAGTAGTGGCTGCAGTTGCCCTGGTCGAATTGGCACGCAGCCCCACAGGAGGCTCCTACTTAGCCAAGGAGTAACATGCCTTGAAACACAGAACGACCCACCGCGAGATGGGCCGTTTGTGCACAGCCCGACCTTTTTTGGCGCCCCACGTAGCCAACAAAGAGCTGGTCATCCACCCAGAACTGCTGTGTACGTGTCAGATAGAACGCGAGCGCACGTTTTGGGTCCAGACGGTGGAGCCTCTCCTCCTCCCTTGAAGGATGCGGAGGCAGAAAGAAGGTGGGCAAAGTGATGGTCTGCCCGATGTGGAAGGGCGTGACAATGTTTGGCAAAAAAGAAGGATGGGTCCGTAAAACCACCTTGTCCGGATACACAGAAAGGAAAGGAGGTTTAGAAGAAAGAGCCTGAATCTCACTCACTCGTCTGGCAGAGGTGATAGCTACCAGGAAAGCCGGCTTGAGAGTAAGAAGACGCGAAGGACAGGTATGAAGGGGCTCGAAGGGAGCTCACATCAGATATGTCAAAACAAGGTTTAAGTCCCAGTGGGGCATTATGAACGGCACCGGAGGAAACGTTTGCAAAATGCCTTTGAGGAAACAGTTAACAATCGGGGACTTAAAAAGAAAAGGCTTATCTGGAAGCCATAAAAAGGCGGAGATGGCAGAAAGATAACCTTTGATAGTACCCAGAGCAGAGCCCTGCTGGGCCAAGGAAAGAAGGAACAGGAGGACTTCGGAAAGAGAGGCAGAAAGGGGATACACAGTCTTCGCTGTGCACCATGCCACAAACTTGTGCCATCTGCAGTCATATACCGTCTTAGTGGCAGGACGCCTGGCTCCCAGAATGACATCACAGACTTTGGGAGGAAGATCAAAAGCTGTCAACTGCCGCCGCTCAATCTCCACGCATGGAGGTGGAGGCTGGACAGGTTCGGGTGGAGGACCGTCCCCTGCTGCTGCGACAGAAGATCCTCCCGAAGAGGCAGTCGGATCGGAGGATCGATCGCCATGCTGAGTAGCTTGGGATACCAGTATCTTCGTGCCCAATCCGGAGCCACAAGCATGACTTTGGCCCGGTCATGCCGAATCTTCTTCAGCACTCTGGGCAGAAGTGGTATAGGCGGAAAGGCGTACAACAGACCGCAACTCCACTCGCGCCAAAAAGCGTCGCCGAGCGAGCGCCGCCTTGGAAATTCCAATGCACAGAACTGATGACATTGCGCGTTCTCTTCGGGGGCGAATAGATCTAACCAAGGCTCTCTCCACTGCAGAAAGAGACCTTGCGCCACATCCGAGTGCAGATGCCATTCGTGATCCATCAAGCACCGGCGGCTGAGTTCATCCGCCCTGGCGTTCAGAGAACCTACCAGGTGTTGAACCACCAAAGTAATGCCTTGACGTTCCAGCCATGTCCAGAGGCGCAGAGCCTCCTGACATAGGGTCCAGGACCCCACCCCGCCCTGTTTGTTGCAATACCACATGGCGGTGATGTTGTCCGTGAACACCTGCACCACACTTCTCCAGACAGAGGGAAGGAATGCTTTCAGTGCAAGCCGGATCGCCCGAAGCTCCAAAAGGTGGATATGGAGCCGGGACTCCGCCGGAGACCAGAGTCCTCTGATCACCGCCTCTCCCAAGTGGCCTTCCCATCCCAGGAGGGACACATCCGTCACCACTGTGTGCTCCGGGTGGGGAAGGGAGAGGGATCTGCCACTGACCCAATCGCGATAAGTGATCCACCACTGCAATTGTCGTGCAGTGCCCTCCGAGATCTGGACATGATCGGACAGGATGCCCCGATGCTGCGCCCACTTCAGGTCCCACTGCAGAGCCCGCATATGCCATTTGGCATGTTGCACTAGCAGGATGCAGGAGGCCATCAGGCCTAGGAGCCGGAGGGCCATCCTGACTGAAACCCGGGATAGAGGCTGAAAGATCGGAATCATAGACTGAATATCCCAGACTAGCTGCTCGGGAGGATAAACCCGACATAGCGTCGAATCCAGAACCGCTCCGATGAAGGGGAGCTTCTGAGAGGGACTTGTGTGCGACTTCGCCAAGTTGGAGAACCCCAGCAAATGCAGGAGGTCGGCCGTAGTCTGAAGGTGGGTGACGACTGTCTGGGGCGAGCCCGCCATCTACAACCAGTCGTCGAGGTAGGGGGAAGACTGACACCCCTAACCTGCGCAGGTGAACTGCGACCACCGCCATCACTTTCGTGAACACCCGAGGGGCGCTGGTAAGGCCGAAGGGGAGCACGGCAAATTGAAAATGCTCGCGGCCTACCGTGAACCGCAAGTAACGCCGGTGGGCCGGCACGACGGGGATGTGAAAAAATGCATCCTGCAAGTCCAACGCTACCATCCAGTCTTCAGGGTTGAGGGCAGCCAAGACCTGAGCTAGAGTCAACATCTTGAACTTCTCCTTCCGGAGGAAGCGTTTGACGTTCCTGAGGTCCAAGATGGGATGCAGGCCCCCTTTGACCTTCTTGGGGACCAGAAAGTAGTGGGAACAACAACCACGTCCTACTTCTGGCTAAGGAACACGCTCGATGGCCCCCTTGGCCAAGAGGGCCGTAACTTCCTGCTGGAGAAGCAGCAAGTGATCCCCCGACATGCGGTGGCACCGAGGGGCATGGCAGGAGGGGGAGGACTGAAATGGAAGAGAATAACCCCCGCGGATGAACTGCAACACCCACTTGTCCGATGCGATATCGTGCCAGTGGTGGAGGTGGCGGCGGATCCTGCCACACACCTGCGTGGGGTGCGCCATAAAGCTCAAATCAGGAAGGTTTAGAGGTAGAAGCAGCGGGGGCGGAGGTGGACTGCCCCCCACGCTGATTCCCAGAGCCGCCCCTGCGGAAGCCACATCCGCGCTGAGGCTGGTTCTGCACAGGCTTGTTGAGGGACCGTGCCTGGGTGACCCTGCCTTGGCCACGAAAGGAACGAAACCCAGGAGTGGCTGGGATCTTAGTGGAAAGACCCAAGGACTTGGCCGTGGCCCACAACTCCTTAAAGTGCTCCAGCACACTGTCGGCCTTATCGTCAAACAGGCGAGTGCCATCAAAGGGCATGTCCATGAGCGAGCTCTGGACATCAGGCAAGTGGATCGCAACCAGGCGTGGCAACGTAGCGCCACCGTCGTAGAAATCGCCCTGCCCAACGAGTCAGCGGTGTCCAAACTACACCGAATGACGAACTTAGCCGCATCCTTACCCTCAGCAACCGCCTGCGAAAGCACAGCATGGACCTCCTCAGGACACTGAGGTAACACCTGAGCAACCATGTCCCACACCGCGTGGGAATAGCGGCCCAACAAGCAGGTGGTGTTCACCGGCCGCAGCCCACAAGCTGGCCGACGAGAACAACCGCTTACCAAACTGCTCCAGCTTCTTAGAGTCCTTATCCTGTGGAGCTGTGGGAAAGGCACTCTGCGACGTCGAGGCCTGGATGACCAGACTCTCAGGCGTGGGATGAGTGGTCAGAAACGCGGGGTCACCAGGCGTCGGGTGGTGACGCCTGGCGACCTTCTTATCCACAGGGGCCCCTGTGGCCGGCCGTGACCAAGTGCCCAACAGGACGTCCGTGAGGGCGTCGTTGAAGGGAACCAGTGGCTCTGACGAAGTTGACGCCGTCTGGAGCACCTCAGTAAAGAGGTTAGTTTTGAGGGCCACCGTGGGAAGATCAAGGTTGAGGACCTCAGCAGCCCGACGGAGCACCATCGTGTAGGAAGCGCCCTACTCCATTGTAGGTGGGGGGGGGGGGGGGGGTCGGGGAGGCAAACCCCGGGTCAGAATTGACAGAGGTCGCCGGCGTCCTCCAGATTGTCCACACAGTCCTGCTCGAAGTCACATTGATGAGCAAGAGGGTCCTCTGACCCCTCCCAGTCATCCTCCACCTCCGTTGCAGGAGGAACCGGTCACGGCGGCAGAGCCGGAGCAGAGACATACGGCGCCTTAAACGGCAACGGCCGGGGCGGCGCAGTCTACCAATGCGAATCCCAGGTAGGAGCTAAATGGTCCTGGAACCAGGGCAAGGGAGGAACAAACGGCACCCGATGCGGCACCAGAGGCGGAGCCGAGGGCGGCGCTGGGGTCGGAGCCGGCAGCGCCGTGGTGCCAGGGCCGGAGCCAACGGCGTAGGATCCTGTGGTGCTTAAGCTGGATCCGCCAGTGGCGCCGATGGGCCAACAGGATCTGGACACGGGTCCGCGGGGCCCGAAGGCGCGCCGGCGGGAGCCCGAGGCCTAAAAAGGCGGTCCATGGTGGCAAGAAACTCTTGCACCTGTTCGGGATTCGCCGTCGGACCCGGGTAGGCCGCAGGACTCCCAGGCTATAAGGGAGCCGCAGGGGCAGAACCCCTGTCCCCCTAGTCTACATCCGAGGACAGACGGGGGGGGGGGGGGGGCGGGGGGGGGGGGGGGGGGTTAGGGACGTCGGAGAGCAAACACGCTTCAACTTTTTATGTCGTCGCTTACTGGAATCCGAGGGCGAAGACTTGGAGCCCGAGAAGCGACGACTGCGGCCCCGCGAGCGGTCCCTGGACCTGGAGCGGCGTTGGGACAAGTGCCGGACCTCCAGCAGCTTCCGGCGCCGCTCTGTCAAGGCCTTCAGGGCCATGGCTCGACAGTCCCTGCAGGACCAGGAGTCATGTTCGGTCTCCAGGCAGTAGAGGCAAACATCATGGGGGTCCGCCACTGACATGTTGCGACAGCAGGCCCCACAAGACTTAAATCCAGGCATCCCTACGTGCACCAGGAGAAAAAAAGGAGACACAAAAATCTCAAAAGAGTTGTCAAAAAGTGACTAAGGTACGTGCTCTATCCGGATCTGCGCTTGCTGGCAACGAAAAAGAAAGAACTGACGTCAGCGCGCATGGGTGGCGCCCAAGTAGTCTCCGTGACGTCATCTCGGCGCTTACGACGCCAGCGACGAACACGGAGCCGCATGACGCCACCTACTGACGCGCAGGGGTACTGCTAGCAAAACTTTCCGGATCCAGTCTGACACCTGGGGATATTCTAAGGTAAGAATCTATCACTAACGTGTCTCTTTCAGATCATTATTTTAATCGGACTATCGCCAAAGCAAAAAATGCAGGCCTGACCACTGAAAAGGCGGAAGCATTAGGGAAGATACGAGCTTGGACTGCTAGACATAAAATGTAAGAAACAAAATACAAGAAATTAAAAATCCAGAAAATTGTGAATTTAACAAACACCAGAGAAAACAGCGGACATTTATTTTTAAATGGTATACAGGGGTCTAGTGCTCAGATTTACAGATAGCCAGTTAGGAAATTCTCAATTATTAGAAGAACAATCATAACACGTTCATGCCAATTTCTGAAGAAGAACTCCGAAACATAATATCTGACCAATAAGGGTTCATGGTCTTCATAGAGAATCTGACAAGATGTTCACACTACAATTAATTGACCCTCTCAAGGAAAAGTTTAATCTCATTCTCAGTTGGGGAGAGCCTGGTCTTATTTTAAAGAAGGAGCCATAGTCTATTAAAATCAAGGACGTCACCTACAAAAAACTCATCAGCTATAATGATTAACTAGATTTTTTTGGGCAATCTTCTATTTAATAGGCTCCGGGTAATTCTAGATACATTTCACAAAGACCGGAATGACTTAATTACTCTCCTTGTGAATATTTCCCCAGTAATTCCAAAAACTCAAAAGCAGTACTTCTGCACGCAGTGGGTGGCGCTGGCAGCTCCACACCAAGGTAGTAAGTGACAATAGGAGCTGCATATGCACCACCAAGGCACACTGGTGAATGTCGCTTTCGAAGGAGTGTCCAGTCCCTCACAGGCAAAGTCTATTGGCAAATTGGCTTGACCAATGTACCAATCTCTAGGCTGGGATCTTTTTAGGTGGGAAGAGAGTCCCTTCCACAGAATGAGAAGCAGGGAGTTTCAGTGAGGAATTTTGGTTAGATACAATTACCACCAGAAAAAGCATTACTGAAGGCAAGTAACTTTTTCTTCTGATTGATACTTCTAACCACAGATTCCTTCCCTTGTGAATGAATAACAAAGCAGTACCCACCCAGGTGGGGAGTCTGTATAATGGCTACAGGACTGAAAGGGCAAAATACCCATCCCAACGGACTGTCTTGATCTACAAGCCAAGAGAGGCAGAGGCGGAAAGGCATATAGGAGTTCTGAGTGCCAATCTAGGCACAATGAGTATTTAAGAAAGCCTTATTGGGAACTATAAGTGTAAAAATGCCAATATTGCATGTTCTTTATGGTGGCTAAAAATAAATAAATCAAGCCAGGGTTCTGCCCATTGCTGGAAAATGCCATGTGCCACCTCCAGGTTCAACTGCCATTCGTGATCCGCCAGGTGTAAGCAGATGAGTTTGTTCACCATGGTTTTTAGAGAACCTGCCAGGTGGTTCACAACTGCAGAAATATCCTGGCGAGTCAACCACTCCCAGCTGCGCTGAGCATTTTGACACAGGACCCAAAACCCCACTCTGCCTAGCTTGTCTGTGAGAACCTGTACTAACCTACCCTTGAATGGTAGGAAGGCTTTTAAAACCAAGCAGATAGTCTGCAACTCTGACACGTTGTTGAGGTGGCTTGCTATCACAGACCAGATTCCTCTGATCTCCACCTTTTTCCAGATGGCCTACCCAACACAGTAGTGGTGCGTCCGTCATCACTGTTGACTTTGGATGATGAAAAGAGGGGAGCCCACCACTGGCCCAATCACGGTATAGCAGCCACCACTTCAGCTGATTTGCAATCTCGTCTGAAACCTGAATGGAATCATATAGGTTCTCCTGGCGCTGTGCCCACCAGTCCCATTGCAATGCCCATGTGGGCCATCTGGATTGGTTGACTAGCAGGATGCCATAAATCTGCCTTAATGCCACCCTCACTGAGAACCAAGATAAAAGCTATAAAAAAAAAATAGGGATCATACACCGAATGTTGTGGGCTCTACGCTCTGGGTAGAAGACACACAAGCTGCACCGTATTCAGGATGGCTCTGATGAATGGGAGTGTCTGCACAGGATTCAGGTGTAACTCCAGCATGTGGATAGTGAACCCTAACTATGTTAGGAGGTTCACCATGATCTGGAGGTGGTCTACAACTGCCTGGGGAAAACCACTCTTCACTAGTGGTTCATGATATGGGAACACCGATCTAAGTAACCTCTGAAAGTGCCCTTTGACCAACACCATCACTTTTATAAGCACTTGAGGGGCACTAGTAAGGCCAAAGGGGAGGACCACAAACTGAAAAAGCTCCTGGCCCACTGTGACCCACAGAGAACGCCTATGGTCCACTAGACTAGAATATTGAAATACTCGTTCTGCAGATCCAACGCCATCATCCAATTTACGGGTTCCAGGGCAGATAAAACCTTGGGCCAGCGTGAGCAGTTTGAATTTGTAGCTCTGCATGAAGGTGTTGAGAGTGTGGAGAGCTAAAGTAGGATGAAAGCCTTCATCCTTCTCAAACACAAGGAAGTAACAGGAGTAACACTGATTTTTCCTACTTCCGAGACCAGAACCCTCTCCATGGCCCCTATGTGCAAAGGAGACTGAAACAGACATGCAGCTCTGTCAGCTGCACGGATGGGGGTGGAAGGTGAGCAGGTGCGGGAATAGCCCCATTTGAGAAGTTGGGGGGCACATGCGTTTGAAGTGATGGGTTGCCACCTTTGGAGGAAGTGCCTTATCCTGCTTCCTAAATGGTGTGTGCGTGCTGAAAAGGCCATACTAAAGTAGTTTTGCCGTTGTTGGGTGGTAGGAGCTTGAGCTGTATGTTGTCCCTCATGCCCTAAATGTAATCTCAGACAGCCACAGCCTACACCACGAAATGGCTGAGAAGGTTTTTTGACAAATGGAAGAGTTTGGCATTGGCGATATTGGAAACCCCTGGCATAACTACAAAAGGGGTACAAATGTTGAGGGAATTGCCTGGTAAGGGCGGACAGCACCAGTGAATGCACTGTTGCATGACTTTCCTTAAAGTGTAACAGCCATCAACTGGCATGTTCATTAAAGATGTCTGGACATTCCCAGAGAAGGCCACAGACCTCATCTGGGTGGGGCTCCGACGCATCACAATTGTGCGCATTGCCTGGTCCAAGTAATCAGCTGTGTTGATGCCAGACCAAATATATTTTGTTGCATCCCGGCTGTCCTCTATGGTTTGAGCAAAAGGGCCCCCTAAGTCCTTTGGAACTGCTGATGAGTTTTGAACAACCATGTCCCTAAAAGAACAAATGTAGCAGGCCAGGAGGCACTTGAATTGACAGAATGTAAAGGAAGGATGACAGAAGAGATTAGGAGTTTACCAAAAGTATCCATGCGTTTAGACTCTTGGTCAGGAATTATCACAGGAAAAGTATTAGGGTTGACTCTGCTGATGGATGCCTGGACAAACAGACTTTTTAGAGTAGGGTGTTAAGCCGTTAAGGCCTTGTTAAATGGCAGGAGAGGTTCAGTGGATACCTGGCCAGGCTGCAGAATCTTTGTCAGAACATTTGTTTTGACCTCCATTGTAGGGATCAGCAAGTCAAGGACTTCCAGAGCCCGTCGCAAAAGTATAGCAAAAAAGGCACTCACATCAGTGGCAGGACCAGGGAGTGTCTGATGAGCTGTCCAAAACTCTGACATTCTTTAATTTGGCATACCAATGGTCCCCATTGTATTGTAGGATGAATTTGTCCCCCTCATCATAGTTGTTATTGTCAGAATGTGAACCTAAAAAGGTAAAGTAAGAGCTCTACCGCATGGTACAAATCAATGTATCGGAGTCAATAGAATTGGCCACAGGCTGCGCTCCAATTTGATCGAAGCATGGCCTCAGTCCAGGTAGAGAAGATGCTGGGCCACTATAGATAGCTGATCCTCTACCAGCTTCAACACTACCATCTATATGAAAAGACCCGACGCTGGAACTTAAGTCAGCACCAAAGCCGATGCAGAAACTGAAACAGGTTCAAGAGGCACAGACCGACAGGGCCCGTATTGGAGGCCTCTACAGATAACTGGGCCCAAAGGAGGGCCAGAGGGAGTCTGAAGTGCTGAGACGTCGACAACATACCCAGAAATTGAGGTTGCATCACGATCAAACTCTGAATTGGTTCTTCAGGCGTTGCGAGTGAGACCGAGAGGCATGTTGATGCCCATGCACCCTCTCTGGAATTCAAGGACAACAGCAAGTGGCCGATTCCTGCCTAGATTATTTGTGCTTCTTCCTGGACTTACCTGAAGTCTTGAACCTCAATAAATACTTGCTGCAAGAATGCCTTTGGGAACCTGACTTTTCTTTCGACTTCAAACAGTCAGCGTGCAGTGTCTTTGGATATTTGGCGACTTAGTTTTTCACCTCACATTCCCATTTGGATTTAAAATTCCTCTGGGCACAGTTGCAGGCCCTGAAAGCGTGCTCTTACCCAAGGCCAGACAGATATACAGACATTGGTTTACAGCAGTCCCTACAAGGTTTAAACACTCTAGTTTTGGGAGGTTATGCATTTCCCTTGTACAATAGAAAAAGAAAACAAAATAATTTTGATGAAAGGATCATCAAAAAGCACTGATCTTGGTCCGTGTCTGAAGGTATAAAAAGAAAGGAAGACATCAGCGCTGCTGTGTGGCACTTATATATGGCCCGCTTTTCCTTGTGGGTCTGTGGTAAGGTGCACAACAGCATATACAGGCGCTCAGGAGAAATGCATTTAAGTTTCTGGATCCAGTCCGATGCTTGGGGGAACATTCACAAGGGGAGGAATCTCTGGTTAGAAATATCCATCAGAAAATAAGGATTACCGTGGCCAAATTCCAACTTATAGGAAGCGGGACAAGATCTACCCTACTAAAAAGGACACTATATGAAGTGGCAACGATACGATATATTAATCGATTCTCTTCCTTCATATCAACAATTGTTTTGGTAACTTAATTCAAACATGCTGGCAGACCATAGTGTTCCTTGGGTCTATATGAAAAAGAATTTGAGTAATTAACAGGACAGGTATTTTTAATGCAAATCAGGTATTTCTTCTGAAACCCAGTAGTTTTCATAACATCAAAGGGTCAGCTATCTGTCTCCAAATTGTTTTCAGAAAAAGTCATATGTGGGTGTAGGAGAATACTACAAGTAAATTATCTCTAACAGATCATGGGTAGGGAAACACAACTGAATCATGGTCTTCAAATATGGGAACAACACTCCCACCTTCAGTATGGTTATACATTTGTGATGCCATGCACATTTCTCTCTCAAAGAGCACAATTTTTGAAAAATGCATTTTTTTCGAACTGGCTCTCATATTTAACCCCAGAAAAACTGCATAAATTCAAAATGACAATCTCAGAAAACGGCCAAGATCCTGCAAAAATAGATTTGGGAGCTGGGCTCATATGATCTGGCCCTGCTCACAGTTGAAGCATCTTCAAACTTCACTTTATGAATATATCTCAAAAGCACGAAGGCTTAAAGTTAAGCATAATTTAGTAACATCGATCCTGATGTATTTGCCCAAGAAGCTAATCTAACTAAACCAGATTGGAAAATAATATTCATAGGGATGTTTCTAGCATGATCTTTACAGCTCAAAAGTATTGGAAAGAGAAGGCCCCAATCATCTTCACTAATTGGTTTAAAATAAACAATGGCTAAAACAGAGACTAGAACAAAACTATGCCAAAGGCATATGAGCATTGGACAAATATTAAAGAATATGAGGTAAAATGTGAAACATGTCACAGTAGCTTTGGTCAGGATTAATTATAAAGTGTAATAGGTAAAATCAGGACCTCAGGGGAGCATATCCTGCTGAAATCAAATTCTGAGCAAAATCACAGTCGCCACAAACTGAAGACCGCAATCTATACCCATTTAGAAAAACCTTTATGAAAGTAAAGAGAGAAGTTTGAGGTGGGAGGGTATAGAATGTGTTCAGGGGGAGGGAGCAGACATGTTACGCCAAATAAGCAGTCAGTCAATGTTCTAACCAGTACTAAGATAAGGATTATAAGGAATGTATTAATAAACGTGTCAGGAGCTATCTAAAAACAGACGTATGTAAATACAGGTATATAGGTCTACATCAAAAGGCTTCTTATAATGTAGACAGGTAAGCTACAAACTAGCTCAGCATCTCTTCTTTTTCAGATGAGGTAACTACAGAAACTTCTAAGCTTCCGAATACCACTAATGGGTTTGTGCGGTCACATTATGAATACTTACCAATCCCAGTTTAGAGTGGTTTGGATTGAGCCTATACATTATGTTGGTTTATTATATTGCAAGCTGGTGCATAAGGTCTCCAACTGCATTCTCCATGTCCTAAATACAGTTTTGTATGCAATTAATGACCTAATTTGTGTTATGTCAAATGTATATGAGGCATCACATTTATGTAATTCTTACCGAGTGGATTGGCACCACGGAATACTTCTTTCAAATCTTGAGGAGGCAAATGTGGCAAGGATTCAATGTATTTTCTAGCCTGATGAGGGAATACAAAAAAAAATGGTTAAATTCCATCATTTCAGCAACTAAGAGGCTATTTATAAAAGTAATTAATGTAGTTAGAGCAATAAATTCCAGGTTTTCAAAGTGGTTTAGCCTTTGCACAGCTCTACGCAAAGATTCCTTCTACGCAGCACTTTTGATAGTCTACTTAGAAGCAAGGGAAGCAAAGGCATGCTTACCTACCTTTACAGAATGGTTACTTTTATGAAAATTGGATGCATTTTATAATTTTAATGTGTCAAATTCACTGCATTACCTAATAAGGGCAGCATAACAAACAGCAAAACAAGATAAAACCTTGTGCTGGAAGCATCCAGACAAAAATTACAAATGAATCACATCACTTGTTATGATAGGAGACCAAATGTCAATGTAAAATGTATGGGTAAACACGTAGTCACAGTAGAAGCATCTTTTGAATAACTGCCTGAATAGTAGTTTTTGAATAACACCTTCATAGGAAACAGGCATATCATGCCCTAAGTGTCTGAAAATGGTCATTTAAATGATCTGTAAATGGTCTAGTTACTAGGAGTATATACTGGGCTTTTCAGATGCCAGTTATGTTGATTGGTACAATTGGTTTATCTTGCCCTAAAGGACTGCTTTTACTGTTGTGTTTTAGCGCACTGATACACATACAGAATGTTAGAGTTTTTTTTCCTTAACTTTGAATTTGTCGTTTTTGTGAGGTTTTTAATTTTGTAACTGCTTGTATGTGATTGATTTGTGTACCTTCTAGTTTGTTTTTATGCGGTCAGGCTTTGCCCTACACAAGAAAGCTGCCAACTATCTTTCAAAGTGCCATGCAGTGTGGAGGGGAAAGGGAAACTGGTGAGGGTGAACGGGAAATTATGATTGCGTGCATTATAATCAAGGAGGAAAAGCAAAAGGGTTTTGTCCTACTTAAGGTTTGTGAGCTAGTAAGGAAAAGTGGGACTGAGAAGAAAACTCCTGAAAGAGTAGCTGAATGTTTTTTGTGTAGTAAGAGGAGAGTTTTACATGACTGATCTAGCAAGAAGAATTAGGTTGATATCTCCAGAAGATATCGGAGAGAACCTAAAATGGACTAGCGCAACTAAGTCAAATTCCAAGGTTTTCATTTCCTGGCAAGATCTTAATCAAGTTTTGGCAAGCCAGGAAAATAGAGGCCTGTGGGCTACACATCTTAGTGGAACACAGTCTTGTAAATAAGGCCATGCAGGGAGAGGGAGGCGAATGCCACAGTCAGTGCCGCAAGGGCAGGTGGGAATTGAGGAAAACAGGCTTGTAGTGTTTTCCTTATATGCCAACATAAGAAAACGAAGCCCCCAACTGCTTAAATACTTCAGAGATAAACTGCTTAAATGCTTCAATTGAGGTAAACGTTTAGTTAGGGAAAAAGTCTCCATTGTGCGAAGACCAAAAGATGACAGTTGCATCTGTGCTTACTGCTCATAGGTGAACGGCAACAAGGGGTTATTAAAAATTGGACGCCGCGGGGAATATATCTCCCCGATACCTGCATGTTGTGCAAAGAAGTGCCAAGCATACACAGTGCAGGTCACTGTATCTGCATGGATCCAGGACGGGGGACCCTCAGAGTGATAACAGTATTTGGGGACAGTCATGTTTCTTTCAACAGCTTAAGACTGTAGGCGGAAATTGGGATGTACCTAAAAGATGATATGTTTGGCTAGAGCCACCAGTTATTAATGTTGCAATGTTGGAGCAGATAACCCGCCTTTGGAATAAGGTAAAGTTAACATAGTTCATGTAATCCTGGGTGGTTTATTGACCCACACACAACTAATGAAGATGTTGTGCATAGTTTTGCAGAACCAGGTCTTGAGTGGGAATGAAATGTTAATGAGCAAGTGAGGAAGAAAATACATTTTTAATACAGCTATTCTACCTGCAAGGGAAAGACGAAGATGTGCCCAGTATTGTGCATGCTGTTTAATGCTCTGCATTACTGGGACGTAATTAGCCTGAATGACGATGGCAGGGCCATGCTTTATCTGAATACCCAGGTAACGTGTCAGAGTATCACTGCAGAAGAGGGGATATTCTGATGCTAATTTAGCGGTAGCATTCGACCAGGGACTCATAATGGATTTATCCCAGTTTATCTGAAGCCTGAGAATTGACCACATTTAAATAGCTCTTTTACTATTAGGTCACGGTTGGCATTTGGGTGTTTGATATAAAGGCTAATTTTATCAGCATACTGTGATGCAAGATAGGTCTTCCCAGCAATACATGGCCCCCATTGGAGGATGATGCTCCTTAAGGATACTCATCAGTGGGTCTGTAGCAAAGGCTAATAAGAGTGGGGATAACAGCCATCGTTAACAGTTGCCTCTGGCTATAGCAGCTGGAGAGCATAGGAACCCATTTATCCTATATTTTTCTGTTGATTGTAAAGCAATTTGATTCACCGCAGAAACCAGGTCTAACATCCACCCTCGACAACGTGCCAAACAAAATCACATGACAAGGTGTCAAATGCTTTTTGAGCATCCAGCAACCGAGCAATTCCGGGAAAAGTCAGGATCTACGTGTTGTGTAAGAGCAAAGAAAGTTGTCAGATGTAGATCACCCGGGTATAAATACAGACTGTTCCGGTATGCCTATGCCCCTCACTAATGGGTGAAGTTGGCAATGATTTTGGCAAACATTTTTTGGTGAAGATTAAGCAATGATGAAGGTCGGTAGGAGATGTCCTCAGGTGATTTACTAACTTTGGGCAGTACAGTATCGTCTTACAGAAGGTATGGGGAAGTATACCTGATAAACAGTCCTCATTATACATCTCCAGAGATCTGGGGGCCAACATTTAGGCATATTGTTTATTAAATTCCACAGTTAGGCAATCAAGGCCATGAGCTTTCCCTCCCGCTAGAGACTTAATAGATTATTTTATTCCTTCAACTGTAATGGGGGGCATTAAGTACCTTGCGATCCTGAGCCTGCAGCCAGACAAGGGCTGCTCCTGCTAAGCACTCATCAGGGAAGGAAGTGGTAGGGTTCTCTGTGTTGTACAAGGCAGTATAATATTAAGCAAAAATAAATGTGATATCCTTTAATGTCTCATGTATGGTATCATCTCCAATCCGAACACATAATAGGTCTCTAGTATAAGGATTTAAAAGCCTAGCAAGGGTTTGACCAGGCCGGTCCCCCCTTTTATACCACCTTGCCACTGCATTTGTTACCCACATAATTCACCTCCCTAACCGCCGCCTCCTGAAATTTGAGTAATGTTACTTGGATTTGGGGGTATCGAAGGTTCTTGAGATTGGGAATAACAATGTTCTAATTGTTTCAGTTTTGTGTCTTGTGCATCAAGTGCGGTGTGCAGTGCATGTAGTAAGCAAGTCTGCTTGAATATGCAATTACCACAACAATCAGATTAAATCCTCACTACTACCTCGACGGTATGGATTTTCACTGACAATGCCTTTAAATCACTAATTGTATATAGTGATGTAATACCCACCATAAAAGCCGTTTTAGGGTCACGTTTGGAATAGCGTTGTGCATTACTTCAAAATGTTCCTTCATTAGCCCTGCTAGTACCAGACTTATATTTCTTCGAGGTGGTGAAACACCATGTAAAGAATAGTATTTTTGACACCTTCAGAAAATGTTGATGACAGGTGTTCAGAAAATCTGATTTGGGTCTTTCATTGGCGTATGCTGCAATAACAAGTATATCTACTCTTAGTGAAGCCTTACTGAGTATGCAGTCTACCAAACATGCCAAGTATCGGGTTAACACCCATGACCAGTTAACTAAACCTTGAAATTGTCTTGTGAACAGCATTTAATGTATAGTGTCCATTTGCTGCATAATTGTTTTTTTATTACGAGTCTTCTAATCGCCGTGATACTACTTCACTTTTCTGGGAAAGTAAGGTGACTGAAATACATTACTTCAGGAAGGGTCCATACTGCTAGCTACAGATGTGGATGGAAAATCCTTCCTTCCAGCACTGTCAGTACATTCATTTGAATTGGTACCTTCACTACATTGCGTTGTGCCATTTGCTTAAGATGAGAAAAGCAGATTTGGTTTGACCATCCCAGTGTCACAAATATGAGAACCATTTTGGATACCCTCAATTTGTTGGTTTATTACAGGAGGGATAAGTGGTATTTGATGGAAATATTTTGTACCAGCTTATCAACCGTGCATTCCCGTGACTGTGGAAAGAAGTGCCTGTATAATAAGTTTTAGCAATCTAATTTCTCTTATGGCAAACAGATCTATGTTTGCAGCTCCCCAAGACTTGAATTTGCTTTCTACTACTGACTGTTTCAACTTCCATTCTTGGGAGTTGTCCATCTATCTACTAAAGTAGCATGTGTGATTTCTGGCTAACCCAAGTGTGTGGTTTGTCAATTCTAATATATATATCTGGAAATGGCCCACCTCAAAGTTTATTGTACTACATTCGACGGGGTTTTAATATTGTGCCCCTGTCTTCTTGAGGTAGAACTTTGCTGTTTTATTGTGTATGAATATTTGCACTACTTTATTGTGTGTCTAACCTTGGAAAGCTGTCAAAGCTCGCAATATTGTCTTCAGCTCTAGGCAGTTTATGTGTGTTCAGTGCTTCCTGCAAGGTCCATTTCCCCTTATCTTCAGACTGCCCATATGTAAGCCCCACCTAAAAAACATGTGCTGCATCTGTTATGATGGCCTGCAGGATTGGTGTTTTGAGATGTCCTTTGTAGGTCGGTTCAGCTCCGATTGCAGAGTGCTTATAACTACTAGATCCTCCCAGTTGCCCATGTTCTATAACCACTAGTGAATTGATCTCATTTCTATACTTGTACTTGTAAATGACGGCTTCAATGCGGTTTTTACTGTTAGAGATTGAGAGATATAGTAAGGGCAGATCTAAGCTTGCAAATGCCTCCTCTCTCCTTGCCCTGGGAAGAGCAAGCCTAGTGTTCTCTGTGGGTAATTCTGCCCCTATGAAAGCTTTCATCTTTGCTGGAATTAGTGAGAATTTATATGGACTATGGAACCCATTTTGTACAGCAGAGTCACTATTCTCAGCTACTCCTTGGCATTGTTGCAATAAATCCGCCTTTATCAGCCAATCGTCTAAGTAGAGAGTAGCTTGGTATCTCAAATGAGTTGCTCCCACTACTCATAAGGCATGTATTACGACAAAAGGTATTTCTTTGAGCGGGTAATATATCCTGCTCATCACAAACCTGAGAAATCTCCAGTGTGCCAGATGCATGTGGATAATAAGCCTCCATCTCATCCAAGGCCGTCAAAATATTCTCCAATAAGGGGGCAACTCTTGAAGGGGTAGTTTGAATCTTTGTGTCTTGATCAAGTTGTTTACAAAGTGCAAGTCCTGTATAGGGCACAATGTTCGATTCAGTTTCGATATTTGGCAGTAGACCAAGTGATCTTCTGTGTCTCTTTACTGGGTTGGAATACCTTCTACTGCATTCTTTAATAATAATTCCCGTATTTCCTGAACTTGTATGTGATCTATTTTGAATCTTTGCTTCAATTTTAGTGCAGGTGAAGTTATGGACTCCCACAAGCTTATGTAGTTAATAATTATGCCCATCTACTGTTAGAGGTTGTTAGGGTGAGCAGGATGAGAGTCATTTAGCGTTTGAGGTAATACCTCTAGAAACTGACCTCCAGTTTTCCTTTTGCTGCCACCAGCCTAGTATTTTAAAGGTGTTTTCTGGGGGTTAGAACCTGAAACAGAGTTGTCTAACGAGGTCTCACTTCTCTTGCCTGTAATGCCCCTATTACCTTAGCAGTTTCATTCGATTTGGTCATGATATAATTATAGGCCCTGTGGAGAGGATTTAGAAGACTATGAGCACGAACTACACATGACAAATTCTTCTTGTTCCCCCTCTACATGTACTCTGTAAGTGTCTGCTGCTCTTATTATCACCTCATAATATTGCAAAATCTCATTTGGTGCGGATGGTCAACTTTCTTATGTTTATATTCAGCATCTATATTCGGACATGCTTCCTTCTTAGGTTTCGCCTTGCGACGCAACGCATGTGGTGCTCGCCTTGGCGAGACCTATTGTCGTCTGTTTCTCTGCCGAAGGGGGACAGGAGATATGCACGCGTATGGACAAGAGATGTGCACTCCGTACGCATGCACATCTCCTGTCCCCGCGTAGGGCTGGCGTTTGAACACAGCGTGCGCATGACGCGCTTTCACTTAACCTCCCTCCCCCCGTCCTCCTAGTTAGTTTCAGTGTTGTGCTGCTCCCGTCACGCTTTCACTTTCCTAGACCACGTGCCCAGACAAAACCCCGCTTCAGGGACACCGCGCTTGGTTTATTTATTTATTTTTATAAATACTGAGCGCGGCACGCGCTTTTGGGGCACCGCGCTCGTTTTTTGTTGCTGTTTTTTTCCAAGTTTAGGACTAAGCGCGGCGTAAGTAGACTCCGGCAGCCGGGTAATTTCTTTAACAGCATTTAATCTAGTCTCTGTGACCCAAGGCTGCAAATCACACTGACAAAGAACTAAAGCCTCTGCTTGTTGGTAACTCTCTTACCTGTGTGATATTGGGCTTCTGCCAGTAAGTAGCCGATTTTTAACATACAAATCCGGTAAGGAATATGCTACTTACCAGTATGCATCTGTTCTTGGCATGTAGAGCTGCAGATCTACACACTTTTGCATAGATCGCCATCTGGTGTTGGGCCCGGATGTTTGCAGTTTGTTTTTCCTCTTGGAAAGTCTTTGGAAGTCACGAGGTCGGTGACTCCTCCCTTGGTTCGTACTGCGCATGGGCTTCGGCTCCATCCTCAGATTGTTTTTCGCTAACAGGGAAAGATGGAGCGTAGTAATAACAGTGAAGAAACCCATGTGTGTTGTATCTAAATAAGATAGACTGGAACAGATACAGGTAGCCGGGGAGGCGGGTGGGCGTGTGTAGATCTGCAGCTCTACATGCCAAGAACAGATGCATACTGGTAAGTAGCATATTCCGTTCGAGGCATAGGAGCTGCAGATTACACACTTTTGCATAGACTATATAGCAGTTCCCAACCTTAGCGGCGACCACCGGTATCTGTTGCAGTGGTTTGAAATAGTGTTTTTAGTACAGCCTGGCCCACACTAGCTTGTTGCTTGGTTTGCACATCTACACAGTAATGTTTAGTGAAAGTGTGCGGTGTTGACCATGTAGCTGCCTTGCAGATATCATCTAATGGGATGTTCCCTAGAAAAGCCATAGAAGCCCCTATCTTTCTTGTAGAGTGGGCTTTAGGGGGAACAGATAGCGTGCGTTTTGCTTTGTGGTAGCAAATCTGTACGCATTTTACAATCCACCTAGCTATCCCTGATTTAGAGATGGGTTGCCTTTATGAGGTGGAGAGAAAGAGACAAACAATTGCTTTGTCTTCCTGAAAGGTTGTGTTCTCTGGATATAGTAAAGCAAGCCCCTTTTAACATCCAGTGTGTAGAGCCCTTTCTGCAACAGTTTGAGGTTGCGAGAAAAAAAACGGTAATTCTACCGCTTGGTTTAGATGAAAGGGTGAGATGACTTTGGGTAGGAATTTTGGGTTGGTACGTAGGAGAACCTTGTTCGGGTGCATTTGGAGAAAAGGTTCTTGTATAGTAAGTGCTTGTATTTCACTGACCCTTCTAAGGGAGGTGATGGCTACAAGGAAAGCTGTTTTCCATGAGAGGAATTGCAGTTCGCATTTATGCAAGGGTTCAAAAGGCGGTCCCATTAGCCTTGTGAGCACTATATTTAAGTTCCACACAGGTGAGGGTGGCACTCAGGGGGGAATTATTAGTTTTAGGTCTTCCATGAAGGCTTTAATGGCAGGCACTCTGAAAAGTGATAGGTGCTGTCTGTTTTGTAAGTAAGGGGCAATTGCTGCGAGGTGTAGCCGAATGGATGTATATGCTAGGTTACATCTTTGTAGGTGTAGTAAGTAGCATATGATGTGCTGTATGGATGCGTCTAGAGGGTTGATTGTGTTGTTATGGCAGTAAACAACAAATCTTTTCCACTTGGCAGCGTAGCCCGAATTCTAGGATTTCAGGAGCCAGATCGCAAGGTTGAGCTGAGCTGGGTCCGGGTGTCTGATCTCTCCATGGTTCTGAGTTAGGAGGCATGGTGAGAGGTGTAATTTTTGGTGTGGAACTACTGAGAGTTCCAGCAGCGTGGTGTACCATGGTTGTCTGGCCCATGTTGGAGCTACTAGAATGAGTGTGAGGGAGTGCTGTTGTAGCTTTCGCACCACTAATGGAATTAGTGGGAGAGGTGGAAAGGCGTATGCTAATTTGCCTGACCAGTTCATCCATATCGCATTGCCTTTGGACAATGGGTGTGGGTATCTGGCGGCGAAGCTTGGGCATTTTTTGTTTTCGTGGGTGGCGAATAGGTCTATCTGTGGATGCCCGCACATCTGAAAGAACGGGTGAAGAACCTGCGGGTGAAGTTCCCACTCGTGGATCTGCAGCGTCTGTCTGCTGAGCAGATCTGCCATTGTGTTCTGGACTCCTGGGACATGCTGGGCTAGGAGAAAGATTGTGTGGAATTGCCCATCTCCATATGCTCTGTGCTAGTTGAGAGAGCTGTGGAGAGTGTGTGCCGCCTTGTTTTTGGATGTAGTACATGGCGGTCATGTTGTCTGTGCGGATAAGGACTGCCTTGCCTAAAATCTGTGTGTGAAAGGATTTTAGGGCTAGAAAGATTGCCAGTAACTCCAGATGATTGATGTGGAGTAACGTTTGTTGCGGCGTCCATGTGCCCTGCACTGTGAGGTGTAGTAGATGAGCTCCCCAGCCGGAGAGCGATGCGTCTGTTGTGAAGATTATTTGTGGAACCGGGTCCAGGAACGGTCGACCTCTGGAAAGATTTGTGGTGTTCCACCACTGCAGAGAGAGATGGGTGCAACCGTCTACCAACACCAGATCTGTCAGTTGCCCCTGGGCCTGGTTCCATTGGCGCTATAAGCACTCTTGGAGTGGACGCATCTGGAGACTTGCATGAGGCACTATAAAAATGCAAGAGGCCATCATCCCTATCAGTTGCATAAACACTCTTGCTGGGAGGGAGTGTTGAAGTATGAATTTTTGACGCAAAGCCTGAATGCTTGCGATCCTTGCCGGATTGGGGTAGACAATGGCTTTTGAGGTGTCTATGGTGGCACCGAGGTATTGCTTTATGTGGGATGGTGTTAGCTGGGACTTTTGGTGGTTCACCGTGAAGCCTAGTTGGTGAAGTAGCTGGATTGTAGTGGCGGTGTGGTGTACACATTGGTTGTAGGACGCAGCTTTTATCAGCCAGTCGTCCAGATACGGGAAGACGTGAAAGTGCTGTCTTCGGAGGTGTGCCGCCACTACCGCTAGGCACTTGGTAAATACCCGTGGTGCTGTTGTGACCCCGAATGGGAGCACCTTGAACTGATAGTGTTGCCCGTCCACTACGAATCTGAGTTACTTTGTGGGCATGGTGTACCGGAATGTGAAAGTACGCGTCTTTCAAGTTCAGTGTGGTGAGAAAGTCGTTCTCGGAGAGGATCGGAAGTACCTGCTGAAGTGTTACTATGTGAAAATGGTCCGAATGTATGTATGTGTTTAGAGGTCGGAGATCTAAGATAGGTCGTAGAGTCTCGTCTCTTTTTGGTATCAGAAAATATAGGTAGTAGACCCCTACATTTTGCTGATCGTGGGGGACCTGTTCTATTGCGTGTTTTTGTAGGAGGGAGATCACCTCCTGTTGTAGTAACGTGGAATGTTCTTGTGACATTGGGCGTTGCCTGGGTGGAATGTTGGGGGGGGGGTGGGGGGGGTAGATGTGAGTTCCAGGCAGTACCCTGAACGAATAATTTGGGTCACCCACTTGTCTGATGTGATGGACTCCCAGATGTGAAGGACATTTTGTAGTCTGCCCCCGACCGGAGTGGGATGGTCTGAGGGGAGCAGGGGAAAGTCATTGGGTAGGCGGTGTGGCAGAGCGGGCGGTATTTGTTTTGCCTCTGCCTTTATTGTGATTTCCTCTATAGCCGCCTCTTGGATAACCTTTTGTGAAGGTGGACTGAGGAAGGGATTTGTAGGACGTGGACGCGCTATCTGAGGAGTAGCCTCTGCCCGTGCCCCGAAAGGAAGAGCGGCGAAAGGAGCGTCTAGGAGGGTGTGACTGTAGGGCTCCCATAGATTTCGCCGTATCTGTATCTTTTTTCATCTTCGAGGGCCTCATCTATGTTTGGACCGAATAAATGATCGAACGGATGGTTTAATATGGAGGCTTGTACCTCGGGTTTAAAGCCTGACACTCTCAGCCAAGCGTGTCGACGGGTCACTCGTGTTAATGGCCCTGGAAGCTGTGTCTGCTGCGTCTAAGGCACAGCGTATAGAGGTATTAGTTATGGTCTTACCCTCTTGGATTAATTCATTGGCCCTATTTTTATATTTTTCTGGGAGATGGTACATGATGGTTTCTAGTTTATCATAATGCGCTCTGTCGTATCTGGCCAATAGCGCTTGAGTGTTGGCGATACGCCATTTATTAGCTGCCTGTGACGCAGTGCGTTTTCCTGACGCGTCCAGGAGCTTTGATTGTCAGGTGGTGGTGCTTTGCCTGACGCCTGGGTATTTGATCTTTTTCTTGCGGTGGATACCACTAGGGAATCCAGTGGCGCTGGCCCTTTGATGTAGGCAGGATCTGTAGGGGCAGCTTTATACTTTTTTTCTATGCGTGGGTTTAGGACCCTAGCCCTGACTGGGTCTTTAAAAACCTCTGGTGCATGTTTTATTACCCCTTTGAGCATAGGTAGTATAGCAGTAGACCCATGTGCAGTATCAAAAGTGTCTAGGAGGAAATCTTCCTCTACTGGGTCAGTGTGTAGCTCTACCCCGTGATAATGTGCCGCCCTCTGAAGTAGGTGGTGAAAACCTAGTGAGTCTTCTGGTGGCGATGGCCTGGATGGATAGAGGTCATCTTGTGGGATATCTGGAATGCCTGGATTATTATAATCATCCCAGGAGTCTGGGGATCCTGTAGGGGTGGGGTCTTGTGGCACATCTGCTGGGTCGTAGTATGGGTCCCCCTGATCATCATGGTCTGGAGACGGGGTCGGAGAGCGATGAGGCAGGGGTGGAGAGGGTGGAGGAGGTGGAGGAGGCGGGGAAGGCACTCTGAAAGGGGAGGTAGCACAGTCCTTCCTCTTTGGAGGTGGAGCTGGTTTGTCCAAATGTCTCTTTTTAGAAGACAGTGCCAAATGTCCAGTTTTTGGATCCTTGGTAAGTGTCTTTTGCAAAGGATCCGGTGTAAAAAGTTCTTGCGACACTGGTTGTTCGGTCGGCGCCGACTGCTTCTTCGGCTTGTCTGTGCCGTGCTTTTTGGGAACCTCCGATTTTTTGTTCGGTGCCGAGACAGGCTTCGGCGCGGGAGTGTCGGTGCCGAGGGCCTTATGATGTTTTGTTGGCACCGAGAGGCTGGGTTTCGACACCGAGGGCTTTGGTGTGGAGCTCAGTGTCAAGGTAGAGGCCGATCTTTTCTTCGGTGCCGAAGGGTGTTTTGCGGCACCGCTGGCAGGCTGGCTCGAGCCTGAGCCGCCGGAAGGCTTACTTGGCTTCGTCACCGGGCCTGAAGGTGGGGTGTTCGAAGCAGTGTCTTTGGTCTTGCCTAGGCCCGAAGGCGTGACCGAAGCCTTTTTGGGTGTCGGCGCAGGTGTGGGAGGGGATATTTTACTCACGACCCTCTGCGGCGGGGTGATGTCCTCCACATCCGAGTCGTCTGCTTCGGAAGCACTGACGAGGTACTCTTCGGTGTGCTGGTGTCCCAGAGCTTCAACGTCGTCCCCGAAGATGTCGACTGGAACGGAGGTCGAGGAGTGCGCCATTTTGTGTCAGGCCCTTCGATCTCGAATAGTCTTTTTGGATCTAAAAGACTTGCAGGTGGGACAGTCTCGAGCCTCGTGTTCAGGGGAGAGGCAGAGGTTGCACACCTCATGAAGATCGGTGTGGGGGAATTTGGACCCACATCGAGGGCACTTCTTGAATAGAGTTCTTTCCATCAGCCGGGACCGGAGCCTGGATAGGCCCGAAGGCCGCCGTCGATGACTGGAATCGACAGTGCGAAGAAGAAGGTGATTGAGGAGATCAGTATCTAAACAATACCGCGGAGAGCGAGGATTCCGCTTCGATCGTCGAACTGGAATGTTCGGAACCGGAGCGCGAAGTATTACATCCGAGCCCGATGGCGGAAAAAACAATCTGAGGACGGAGCCGAAGCCCATGCGCAATACAAACCAAGGGAGGAGTCACCGACCTCGTGACTTCCAAAGACTTTCCAAGAGGAAAAACAAACTGCAAACATCCGGGCCCAACACCAGATGGCGATCTATGCAAAAGTGTGTAATCTGCAGCTCATATGCCTCGAACACTAAATTTAACACAGATGGATGTCAGACTCTTGAATCATTAACATGAACAATGATCCTGTCCCAACTCCACACTAGGAGAGCGTGAATGTTTACAAACTTCCAGAGCCGCTTTAGGCCTGTCCATTTCAGCTCACATTTCTATTTGACCTGTGGAACCTAGGAATTATTTGCTAGGAGGCAAGGCTAATGTCAGCTATTGCGCTTCATATGCTCCACCTTACTTACCACAAGAAATCTGGCAGTTAATCACCGAGTTCTCCGGTTTTGTCAAACGTGACCAACCCAGGTACTATCTAG
This sequence comes from Triturus cristatus, assembly GCF_964204655.1. Classification (NCBI taxonomy): domain Eukaryota; kingdom Metazoa; phylum Chordata; class Amphibia; order Caudata; family Salamandridae; genus Triturus; species Triturus cristatus. Next base: position 1,038,653,503 of record NC_140585.1, read on the forward strand.
AAGCTTTTTATGTTGGACTACCATCTGCCCCAATTGATATTATCCTCCACATCTCTGCACCTCCATTGGTGGTGTTAAACTAATCTTACCACTGTCAAACAGAATCGTACCACCACCTATCTAACTCATTACCTGCCAGTGTGATTGCGTCTAAATGCTTATTTCTGAATACGTTTCTTAACCCCTATATGCCCAAGCGCTGCATCAACATGTCGATGCGCCAGTCGGAGCCACTCTTGCACCTGAAAGCAGCCCTATAAAGCAGCTCTACAGTAGCAGGATTCTAAAGACCCTATCTTTAGATACCGTAACTTCTTTGTATTGCAACTATAAGCAGATAAGAGATGGCTCATGGCTCCTTCACAAAAACAAAATTACTGCACATGTCCCTCTTCACTCTTCAGGGGCATGTCCTCCTATAGGGGATGCACCTGGAAGAAGAGAATGTCCAAAACAGACTACATTAGCAGGTAGATAATGACAGCTTGAACTGGGTATGAAGAGACCATAATCCTTTGATTATTGGTGTATTATGTATATATTACTGAGACCACAACTCGAAATCTGGTTATACACTGCTACGATGTAGTAATGACGGGTGATCAGTTTCCCACTGTTGCTTTGTAAACAAGCATTTGCAATGCAATAGGTCTCGTATTTGCGAGAGTTTGAGCTATTAGCATTATAAATAACAATGCCTTTTATCTATGTAAATAAAAGGCAATGACATTTACAATGCCAATAGCTCAAACTTGCTTAAATACGAGACCTATTGCATTGCAAATGCGTGTTCTAGATGTCATTACAAGTGTCATGCTCTGCAATATCGGATTTGAAACTGTGGTTTTTGTAACTACTGATTAACTTTTTGATCCTCTACTTCCTCCTATGTGACTGGGGGTCTGAACTGATGCTTTTGTTTAGTTGACTAGGTGTTCTTTTGGCCTTGTCATTCCTAAAGGCTTAGGCAACTTACATACTGCGAATTCATATTCAAATGACTGCCTCTTTTTAAAAAGACTGGAAACCTCAGTGTGGAGAGCCCACTCTTCCTTTTTAGACTTGAGGAGAAAGCCTAGAGGAGCCCCGAAGACTTTCTAAGGACCTTGGTTTTTGAGGTATCTTGCTTGATATTGCATCCATCTCTCAACCTCCAGTGTTTTCAGTAATTGAAATCAATGCCTTTCAGCAACTCTTTCTCGGTGGTAGGTCTTTGGACCAGACGAGATAGGGTTTGGTGTCACCTTCTACCGACAGTCGCCACCAACACTGAGGGCTTTGCTTTTTGCAGTCTTTCAATTTCGATGAAAGGCTTTGGCTGCCACACCTTATGTGGAGACTTTAATTCCTTTTCTACTAAGAGCTTGGGATGAGTTTATGTAAAGTACAATAGGTTTAAGGCCCTTTGTCCAGGACTACGTGTTCTAAGAGGATGCCTCCTCAAGGTTGATTGAAGGTGTTCTCCCCTAGTCTCATAATATGCCGTAACATTCACTTCCTCGAAAAACTCTTTAGCCATAGAGATTTTCTCATTTGGCTTTGAAGTTTTGTCTGACCCAACAGGTCCATCCCTATCCAACGTGCAGAAATACAGTGATAACAAGTTTGTCTTTGTGCTGTGTAGTCTCATTTCAGCCACTGTAAGAGTACCGAAAAGGCTTTTTCATACACATATGTTCAGTTTACCTATGGCCCTGGTTTTACAATTTACCTAAAATCCGTGAGCAGGAGCCAAAACCAGGCCCAAAACATAATTTAATTCCATACCCATACTAAACTAAGTAAGCCCTCAAATTGCAGCCCACCCCCTCACCTACTCTCTTCCCCGGGAAATGTTCAATATGGAGATAAAAATATATCTTACACCAGTTTCTGAATATAATGGGCAAACAAGCACAGGCTTTTATTACAGTTCTGAAGAAAAGCTCATGAAATATTCAGATGCTTCAAAAGATCTTGTATATTAGCCGGGATCTGTATTTATCCACAGTAGCTTGGAAATGTGTGTCCAGAGGAGCATTTCTTTCACATCAATTGCTGAGCTGTTGATCTTTGCAGCTGAACATGTTCCATATACGTCGAGTTTGTGCCAGGAATTCTAGGGCTGGATGGAATTTTCTTCCAAGGTTCAGCTTTAAATGGAAACTCTAGCACTACAGAACAAGTTACTTACCTTCGGTAACGATGTATCTGTAAGAAACATTAGTTAGTTAGATTCCTCACCTTAGAATATCCCCAGGCGTCAGACTGGATCCGGAAGATTTTTCGTCAGCAATACCCCTTGCGCGTCGCTAGGCGTCGTCTGCGGCTCCGCGTCCGTCGTCGGCGTCGTGCGCCGGAATGACGTCGGAGTACTTAGACGCCGCCCTTGCGCGCTGACGTCAGTTCTTGTACATAGCTTTCTGCGCCAGGAACGCAGAGCCATGCAAAGACCGACACTGGTGCCAAAAATAAAATCTAGGGGCCTGAAAAGGATAACCTTAACCCTAGATGTCAATTCGCAGAACGGGGAGGATGGGTGGGTCGGTGAGGAATCTAACCAACTAATGTTTCTTACAGATACATCGTTACCGAAGGTAAGTAACTTGTTCATCTGAAAGAAACACGTTAGTTAGATTCCTCACCTTAGAATAGATACCCAAGCAATACCATCCCCGGTGGTGGGTCTGCGAACCAAGATCACACCAGAAAGTCCTGGAGGACAGAACGGCCAAAGAAGCCATCCCTCCGGACTTGGCTGTCAAGGCAATAATGCCTGGCAAACGTGTGTAGCGAAGCCCACGTTGCCGCCTGACAGATGTCCTGCAAAGGGACACCCCGTCCCAAGGCAGTAGTAGCCGCTGTGGCCCGAGTAGAATGGGCGCGCAGCCCAACAGGAGGGTCCTTTTTTGCCAAGGAGTAACAAATTTTGATGCACAAAACGACCCACCGAGAGATGGTCCGTTTGTGCACAGCTTTCCCCTTTTTAGCACCCACGTATCCAACGAAAAGTTGGTCGTCCACCTGGAACTGCTTTGTGCGGTCCAAATAAAAGGAGAGCGCACGTTTTGGGTCCAGACGGTGGAGCCTCTCTTCCTCTTTGGAAGGATGCGGAGGCGGAAAGAAGGTGGGAAAGGTGACAGACTGCCCAAGATGAAATGGAGTCACCACTTTCGGAAGAAAGGAAGGACGAAGCCGAAGGACAACTTTGTCCGGATGAACAGAGAGAAAAGGAGGCTTTGAAGATAAAGCCTGGAGCTCTCTCACCCGTCTAGCCGAGGTGATGGCTACCAGAAAAGCAGTCTTAAGCGTCAGCAGACGAAGAGGACAATTATGAAGAGGCTCAAAGGGAGCACACATTCGAAATGTGAGAACAAGATTCAAGTCCCACTGAGGCATTACAAAAGGGACATGAGGGAACGTGTGAGTAATGCCTTTTAGAAAGCGTGTAACTACAGGGGACTTGAAAAGAGAAGGCTGATCAGATAGCCGCAAGAAGGCAGAGATGGCAGCAAGATAACCTTTCAGGGTGCCCAGGGCAGAGCCCTGCCGGGCCAAAGAAAGAAGAAACAGTAGAACCTCAGAAAGAGGGGCGGAAAGGGGATCCACAGCCTTTGCTGTGCACCATGCCACAAATTTGTTCCACCGGCAGGCGTATACCGTCTTTGTGGAGGGACGCCTGGCTGCCAGAATGATATCACAGACTTCAGGAGGCAAGTCAAATGGCATCAACTGCCGCCGCTCAATCTCCACGCATGGAGGTGGAGGCTGGACAGGTTCGGGTGGAGGACCGTCCCCTGCTGCTGCGACAGAAGATCCTCCCGAAGGGGCAGACGTATCGAGGATCGGTCAACATACTGAGTAGCTCGGGATACCAGTACTTTCGTGCCCAATCCGGAGCCACCAAGATGACTTGGGCCCGGTCGTGCCTGATCTTCTTCAGCACTCTGGGCAGAAGTGGTATAGGCGGAAAGGCGTACAACAGACCGCAACTCCACTCGTGACGAAAAGCGTCGCCGAGCGAGTGCCGCCTTAGAAATTCCAACGCGCAGAACTGCTGACATTGCACGTTCTCTTCGGTGGCGAATAGATCTAACCAAGGCTCTCCCCACTGCTGAAAGAGACCTTGCGCCACTTCGGAGTTCAGACGCCATTCGTGATCCATCATGCACCGGCAGCTGAGTTTGTCTGCTCTGGCGTTCAGAGAGCCCGCCAGATGTTGAACCACTAGGGTGACGCCCTGGTGTTCCAGCCATGTCCAGAGGCGCAGAGCCTCCTGACAAAGGGTCCACGACCCCACCCCGCCCTGTTTGTTGCAATACCACATGGCGGTGGTGTTGTCCGTGAACACCTGCACAACACTTCCCCTGACAGAGGGAAGGAAGGCTTTCAGTGCAAGTCGGATCGCTCTCAACTCCAACAGGTTGATGTGGAGACGAGACTCCGCCGGAGACCAGAGGCCTCTGATCTCCGCCTCTCCCATATGGCCACCCCATCCCAGGAGGGACGCATCCGTCACTACGACATGCTCCGGTTGGGGAAGGGAGAGGCTCTTGCCCTTGACCCAATCGCGGTCCGTGAGCCACCACTGCAACTGCTGTGCAGTGCCCTCCGAGATCAAGACATGGTCGGACAGGTTGCCGTGATGCTGGGCCCACTGAAACTTCAGGTCCCACTGTAGAGCCCGCATGTAGGATGCAGGAGGCCATCAGCCCCAGAAGCCGCAACACTATCCTGACCGAAACCCAGGATAGAGGCCGAAAGATGGGAATCAGGGCCTGAATATCCCGGACCCGCTGTTCCGGCGGATAGACCCGGAACTGCGCCGAATCGAGAACCGCTCCGATGAAGAGGAGCTTCTGAGAAGGACTCAGGTGTGACTTTGGCACGTTGATGGAAAATCCCAGCAAATGCAGGAGATCCACCGTAGTCTGGAGGTGGGAGACGACTGTCTGGGGCGAGCCCGCCTTCAACAACCAGTCGTCGAGATAGGGGAAGACTGGAACCCCTGATCTGCGCAGATGAGCTGCGACCACCGCCATCACTTTCGTGAACACCCGAGGGGCACTGGTGAGGCCGAAGGGGAGCACGGTAAACTGAAAGTGCTCTTGGCCCACCGTGAACCGCAGGTAACGCCGGTGGGCCGGCAGGACGGGGATGTGGAAATATGCGTCCTGCAAGTCCAACGCTTAACATCTTGAACCTTTCCTTCCGGAGGAAGGCATTGACGTTCCGGAGGTCCAAGATAGGGCGTAGGCCCCCTTTGCCCTTCTTGGGAACCAGAAAGTAGTGGGAATAACAACCACGACCTACTTCTGAGCTCGGAACGCGCTCGACGGCCCCCTTGGCCAAGAGGGACGAAACTTCCTCGTGGAGAAGATCCAAATAATCCCCCGAGATACGGTGGTGCTGCGGTGGCATGGCTGGAGGGGTCGTCTCGAAGGGGAGGGAGTAGCCCCTTCGGACGATTTGCAGCACCCACCTGTCCGATGTGATGGACCGCCATTGGAGCAGGTGATGGCGAACTCTGCCGCCCACTGGCGTGGAATGGGCCTGAAAGCTCGGACTAGGAGGGCTTTGAGGCGGATGCTGCCGGAGTGGATGTGGGCTGACCTAGTCGTCCTCCAGAACCGCCTCGGCGGAAACCACGTCCGCGACCGCGCGCAGGTTGGTTCTGCGGCTGGTGACTAGGCGCACGTGAGGAGGCACCCCTTCCTTGGCCACGAAAGGGGCGAAAGGCGGAAGTTTGCGACCGCGGGGCCGAGAGGCCCAAGGACTTGGCCGTAGCCCGGGAGTCCTTAAAGCGATTCAGCGCCCTGTCCGCTTTCTTGCCAAAAAGGCGAGTGCCATCAAAGGGCATGTCCATGAGAGTGCTCTGGACATCGCCCGAAAATGACGTGGACCGCAGCCAGGCGTGACGTCTAAGCGCCACTGTGGTAGAAATTGCCCTACCCAGCGAGTCCGTAGTGTCAAGCCCACATCGGATAGCATGTTGCGCTGCATCCCTCCCATCGGCCAGAGCCTGGGTAAGTCGTGTCCGGACCTCCTCCGGACACAGGGGCAGCACGTCCTCCGCCGCATCCCACAGAGAATGGGAATAACGGTCCAAGAGACAGGCGGTGTTCAAAGACCGCAGGCCCAAATTAAGGGAGGAGAACAGCTTCTTGCCAAACTGTTCCAGTCTCTTGGAATCCCGGTCCGGCGGGGCGGTCGGGAAGGAGGATTGGGAGGTAGAGGCCTGGATAACCAGGCTCTCGGGGTAGGGTGTTGGGACAGAAAACTGAGGTCGCCCGGAGCAGGGCGGTGGCGCCTGGTGACGTTCCTGTCCACAGGAGGAACTGTGGAGGGCTTGGACCAGGTGCCCTGCAGAACGTCAATGAGGGCCTCATTGAATTGCAGCAGAGGCTCAGTGGAGCTTGCTGCAGACTGAAGCACCTCAGTAAGGACGTTAGTCCTCACAGCCACGGCAGGCAGCTCGAGCCCAAGGGCTGCGGCCGCCTTGCGCAGCACCACAGAGAAAGCAGCGCCCTCCTCCGAAGCCACAGTCGGAGGAGAGACGAATCCAGTGTCCGGAGAGTTATCCAGGCCACTGGCCTCCCCCAGTTCATCTGCCCAGTCCTGTGACATTTGAGCCTGAACGGCCATAGGATCCTCGGATCCCTCCCAGTTGTCCCCATCATCCGATTCCTGGTATACAGGAGGAAGGAGCGGAGCCGGGCGATAGACATAATGTGTCTCCAGCGGCGCCGAACGCGGCGTCCATAGACGCCGTATCGGCGCCGGGCCCGGAGCGGGGCTGAACTGGGGCTCGACGTCGAGCAGCGTCGGCGTCGGAGGTGGTACCGGTGTCGACGCCGGCGGAGGAGGCGTGACGAGGTCGACTGGCGTCGGCGGGGACGGGTCCCTCGGGCGCTTGCGGCATCGAGGCCGGAGCCGTCAACGGCGCCGGGGCCGAAGCGCCGGCAGGCAAGGCAGCCCAGTCGGGTCCGCGGGGCCCGAAAGCGCGCCAGCGGGCGTCGACGGCGGAGCCATGCTCCTCATGGCCGAGAGGAAGGCACTGACTTCCGCCGGAGTCGCGTCAGTCCCAGGGACCGGTGGGTATGGGGACTTGCGCGGCGCCTGCGGCTCCGCCGGAGCCGCGGGGGTGGAACCACCCTGACCCTCGGCCGAGTCGCACGAGGGGAGTCCGAAGAGCGGTGTCGCCTCTTGGACTTCTTGGAGTGCTTCGACTTACCCGAAGACTTGGATCCCGACGACCGATTATGACGTCGGCTGCGGCTCCGCGACCGATCCTTGGACCTCCTCCTGGACCGGGATCGAGAGGGGCACGGAGCCGAGTGGCGAATCTCGAGAAGCTTACGGGACCGCTCCAGTCTAGCCTTCGAGGTCAGGGCCTTGCAGTCCGAACACGACTCCGCGTCGTGGTCGAGGCCCAAGCAGTAAAGACACCGGCGGTGATGGTCCGTAACCGACATCAAGCGGCTACAGTCAGCACAGGCTTTAAAACCAGGCATCCTACCGGCACCGGAGTCGAGACAAGATCAAAAAGGATCGAAAAAAGGTTAAGCAAAAAGTGACTAAAGGGGTAGCTCTCCCGGATCTGCGCTTGCTGGCGCGGAAAAAAGAAGAACTGACGTCAGAGCGCGAGGGCGGCGTCTAAGTACTCCGACGACGTCATTCCGGCGCAGACGACGGACGCGGAGCCGCAGACGACGCCTAGCGACGCGCAAGGGGTATTGCTGACGAAAAATCTTCCGGATCCAGTCTGACGCCTGGGGATATTCTAAGGTGAGGAATCTAACTAACGTGTTTCTTTCAGATTCAGTGTTTCGGGGAAGAACACAAAGCATTTACCATGGTTTTGGATCAGACTAGAAATGAATGTTTTTTCCTTTCATCTCCTCATTACTTATATTGTGAAGGCTGTGTTTGGCACTTGCTATCTTTTTGTAAAGTGCAACAACACAGCTACTGGTAAGAGTAATCTTTTATTAAGAATGATAAATGTTTCTCAATTGTGTATGGTGCAAGTTAAAGTCGTACACAAATGAAAATGCCTCCATTAAAAAAAAACAAATTAACACTATTCAAAAAGCCCTGTAAACGTGTTTTTTTCTTAGTATCTTAGTGGAATAGTTGAACTTCTCAGTCACTGGCAATAACCCTGCCCAGATGTTTTTGTTTGCTGTGTCAATATAGATAGGAACCAATCGTATGCAAATCAGCTCGCACAAAAGGGGCAATGTCACCCGCACCGCCAGGCCACGCCTCCTCTAAATGGGAACAAACGCAACCTGAAATCAGTTGGGGCCTTCCTGGCTCTCATTAGGGGCATCTTGAGTCCTGCGACAAAACAAGAAGAGAACTACAAATGGGCATACCAATTCAACTTGGGGCATCTTCTGAGGCAAAACAACAATTTTAAAGATCGCCATGAACAGTGAATACCAGACAAATGGGCTCACTTATCAACCTATAAGGCACATCATCTATTTAGTACAGCCTTTTGGGCTCACCAAACAAGATCTTCACCAAAAGCTCATTGATGCGGACACTTTCACCTAAATGAGGAACATATCCATTCACAAAACAGTGAGATCTTCACAAGTCATATCATTGCCCATGTACGATACAGTACACAAGTGGTAATAATGTAAAAATCAGCCATTTCAGCATAACACTTTGTTTTTAATGCAAACTTTATTGCATTTGTATATAATTAATAGTATGCATTACAGAAGAATGACTTTCCAAGTAGCGAATAAAGACAAAAGGAGTCAATAGCATGTACAAAGTGCCATGAGTATGGCATCAAAGTCCATTCTCGGTCAAGCCAATGCAGGGAGAAAAACACTGATTAAGCGACATAAGCAACCTCCCACCTGGATCTAAAACAAATTTCAAAAACTCAACGTGTCACCTAAGAGCTGTCGCTCAGAACCGAAAGGGGGAGATGTACATGCAAGTGTGATGCAGTCTAGTTATGGACTTGGTAGAACGGGTGGTATTGGAGCCTCTACAGAACACACCAATCGGTGTTGGAAACATATGGACAACCTAGCTGTGATTCAGTGTCTACTCAGAGAACAGGATCGTGTACCTTAAAGCCCTCCAACCTCATATCCCATTTCATGGCGATGGACGATTTGTGCAGCCCCCTATATTCCACCTGCCTGAGGACCATACTTTCTACAATACCCCCCAAAATGAACCTCCTCCTGCCAGTCTTCTAGTTTTGGGGCCAATGGGGACTTCCAGCATCTAGTGAGCAGGTGGTTCGCCAGCAGTAAAGCAAATTCTAGGAATCTCACTCCAATTTGGGATCCTCTGGGTCCCGTGGGCAGTTCTACTATACAGTGTTCAATGTTATCCCAGCCGGCCTGTCCCGTTACCTCTCCTATTGCTCCCGCTATTTCCGCCAAGTAGTCTGAAGGTTGTGGACAGGCCTACAGCATATGAATCAAGTCTGCCCCCCTCCACTTTGCAACGAGGACATAAAGGGCGCCGTAGGGGACATCGGATTTTGTGAGGTATTATGCCCTGTGCAAAATGGAAAATTAATAAGTTTGAATTTTGAGTTGAGACACTTTTTTGGGGTATTCTAGCATACACGCCTATTCCTTTGTCTGAGAGTACCCTGGTTGTCAGTCTCCCACCTTTCCCTGAAGGATGTAAGTGGAGTCATGAGGTGGTCCTGGAGGCCCTTATATAGTCACAGCACTTAGTGCTGACCATGCCCTATCGTGTGCAAATCCCGGAGTAGCTCATGAGTTGAGGGCTCAAGATAGTCCGCTGTCCAATATTTACAAAAACAACAATTGATGGACAGAATGCAGAACAATGTCATACATTCACCCCAGTACAGAGATCTGGGCCTAAATCCATCGTTTTTTTGCTCACCATGCCATTCCAGTTTGAACCCAGCCATATGCAAATCAGTCTTGACCCTGTGCCCCATGGGAACAGTCCAGCCCGAACTGCCAAGCCAGGTCCTCCCTGGACTGGAAACAAGCATCCTAGGACCGGTTTCGGGCTTTCAGCCCTCGTCAGCCAGGATAGCTTGATTCCAGTGGCATGGAGAGCAAGGGACTCACGTCTGAGCATACCCTTCCCACTCGGGGTGACAAATGCAAAAACAACAATTGATGGACAGAATGCAGAACATTCGGGCTGGACTGTTCCCATGAGGCACAGGGTCAAGACTGATTTGCATATGGCCATGTCTAAACTGGGGTGGTGTAGTGGGCAAAAGAACGATGGATTTAACCCAGATCTCTTGACTGGGGGAGAATGTATGCATTGTCAGCATTCCGTCCATCATTTGTTTGTTGTAACGCTTTTCGCCCTAAGTGGGATGGGTATTCCCAGACGTGGGACCCGTGCTCACTACGCCAGTGGAGTCAAGCTATCCTGGCTGATGACGGCTGATAGCCAGAAACCGGTCCTAGGATGCTTGATTCCGGTCCAGGGAAGACATGGCTTGGCAGTTCGGGCTGGACTGTTCCCATGAGGCACAGGGTCAAGACTGATTTGCATATGGCCATGTCTAAACTGGGGTGGTGTAGTGGGCAAAAGAACGATGGATTTAACCCAGATCTCTTGACTGGGGGAGAATGTATGCATTGTCAGCATTCCGTCCATCATTTGTTTGTTGTAACGCTTTTCGCCCTAAGTGGGATGGGTATTCCCAGACGTGGGACCCGTGCTCACTACGCCAGTGGAGTCAAGCTATCCTGGCTGATGACGGCTGATAGCCAGAAACCGGTCCTAGGATGCTTGATTCCGGTCCAGGGAAGACATGGCTTGGCAGTTCGGGCTGGACTGTTCCCATGAGGCACAGGGTCAAGACTGATTTGCATATGGCCATGTCTAAACTGGGGTGGTGTAGTGGGCAAAAGAACGATGGATTTAACCCAGATCTCTTGACTGGGGGAGAATGTATGCATTGTCAGCATTCCGTCCATCATTTGTTTGTTGTAACGCTTTTCGCCCTAAGTGGGATGGGTATTCCCAGACGTGGGACCCGTGCTCACTACGCCAGTGGAGTCAAGCTATCCTGGCTGATGACGGCTGATAGCCAGAAACCGGTCCTAGGATGCTTGATTCCGGTCCAGGGAAGACATGGCTTGGCAGTTCGGGCTGGACTGTTCCCATGAGGCACAGGGTCAAGACTGATTTGCATATGGCCATGTCTAAACTGGGGTGGTGTAGTGGGCAAAAGAACGATGGATTTAACCCAGATCTCTTGACTGGGGGAGAATGTATGCATTGTCAGCATTCCGTCCATCATTTGTTTGTTGTAACGCTTTTCGCCCTAAGTGGGATGGGTATTCCCAGACGTGGGACCCGTGCTCACTACGCCAGTGGAGTCAAGCTATCCTGGCTGATGACGGCTGATAGCCAGAAACCGGTCCTAGGATGCTTGATTCCGGTCCAGGGAAGACATGGCTTGGCAGTTCGGGCTGGACTGTTCCCATGAGGCACAGGGTCAAGACTGATTTGCATATGGCCATGTCTAAACTGGGGTGGTGTAGTGGGCAAAAGAACGATGGATTTAACCCAGATCTCTTGACTGGGGGAGAATGTATGCATTGTCAGCATTCCGTCCATCATTTGTTTGTTGTAACGCTTTTCGCCCTAAGTGGGATGGGTATTCCCAGACGTGGGACCCGTGCTCACTACGCCAGTGGAGTCAAGCTATCCTGGCTGATGACGGCTGATAGCCAGAAACCGGTCCTAGGATGCTTGATTCCGGTCCAGGGAAGACATGGCTTGGCAGTTCGGGCTGGACTGTTCCCATGAGGCACAGGGTCAAGACTGATTTGCATATGGCCATGTCTAAACTGGGGTGGTGTAGTGGGCAAAAGAACGATGGATTTAACCCAGATCTCTTGACTGGGGGAGAATGTATGCATTGTCAGCATTCCGTCCATCATTTGTTTGTTGTAACGCTTTTCGCCCTAAGTGGGATGGGTATTCCCAGACGTGGGACCCGTGCTCACTACGCCAGTGGAGTCAAGCTATCCTGGCTGATGACGGCTGATAGCCAGAAACCGGTCCTAAGATGCTTGATTCCGGTCCAGGGAAGACATGGCTTGGCAGTTCGGGCTGGACTGTTCCCATGAGGCACAGGGTCAAGACTGATTTGCATATGGCCATGTCTAAACTGGGGTGGTGTAGTGGGCAAAAGAACGATGGATTTAACCCAGATCTCTTGACTGGGGGAGAATGTATGCATTGTCAGCATTCCGTCCATCATTTGTTTGTTGTAACGTCCAATATTTAGGCACATATTGAAGGATACTGGCATGTGTGAGGAATAGGGAGTAACGGAGGTTATGTGTGTGTATTAAATCCATGTGTATCAAGAGGATGCCATTCGCAAACAGATTCTCCCCCCCCCCTCCACTGTGATCCCTTCTCGTTCTCAAAGGTTCAATTCTTTTTTACGTTAAGGTGCATAAGGTGGTAGGGAAGCCTCATAAGGGTATATTGGGTGCCTAAGGCACCTGGACAGATGTAAATGTTGTCGCTAGTTTCCAATACATTAGCGCAGTGCACAAGAGCAACGTATGTGTGGGCAGCGTCTGGGCATCCGGGCACAGCAGGCGGTGCAGCTGACCACGCTCTAGTTGAGCAGCGGTATGGTCTATTTCGGAGAGGTTGCATCCAGTGAGCCAGTTCGCCAACCATTGCAGTTGCGACTATACAGTATACCTTGAAGACAGGGACCACCATTCCTTCGTTATCAGTTGGAAGTTGTAGTTCAGCTAAGCTGACTGTAAGGCGCCCCTGCCTCCACCACACCAGCTCAGTGTGGTGTTTGGGAAATCCCTGCAGGTACTTAGTAAGGTCACAAAGTGGTATAAGAGGAGCGATAACACACCATTTTAGAAAGGGCTAGCCACCCGGCCACGGACAGAGGCAACAGAACCCAGAAGGCTACCTGCCGTAATCATGTGTGAGAGATTGCCTTCCAATAGGTCAGGGCCAGCTTTACATCTATTTGAACCCCAAGGTACCGGAAGGTGCAAGGGGCCACCGGGATCTCGTAATCGCCAAAGTACAGGATGGGTTCTGCATGCGTGCCGGCAAAGGAGTATGCACAGGATTTGTCCACATTTATGCAGAGGCCAGACAGATTCTCATAGGTGGATAACAACTGGGCCATTTCTGCTTGTGTCTCCTGAATATCTTCAAAAATACAAAATCATGTCATCTGTGTAGAGTGATATAGTATGGACTGCATTGCCCACAGAAATCCCCATATGACCAGACTCCTGTCAAATTGTCTCTGCTTTTGGTTCGACCCTAATATGAAAATAAGAGAGGACAACCCTGCCTCGTACTTTGCCATACCATGTAGGTTTCGGATACGAGTGGACCTGTTTGAGCCCGAGCAGTGTAGAGTAGTTTGACCCACCTAATGTAGGCAGGAGGTATTCTGAAACAAGTCAAGGCTCCTGCCATGTAAACGCAATTTAAGGAATCAAAAGCCTGTTGAATATCCAGTGAAAGGCAACAGGCATAGGAGTATAGGTCCCGGCTTGCATCCATTATCTTGAACAACCGCTGTATATTCAGCGAGGTGTTTCGACACTGCACAAACCTGCCTTGGTCTAAATGTATCAGTTGTGGGAGCAACGGAAGCAACCTGCAAGGCAGAATCTTGCTAAGTATTTTATACTCAGTGTTCAGTATCAAGACTAGCAGTGGCGGTGCGTCCATTGGGGGCGTTGGGGCGTTGCCCCACTAAGCTGGACACAGCCCCAACGCCTCCAATGGACGCACCGCCACGGCAGCTTCTGTTGAATTTGAGTATTTTGCAGCCGATATTGCGGTCTGTGGGTGTGACGTGTGTGTGGGGGCGGGGCTGCCGCTGACGTGGATAGCGGCGCGCAGCAGTCCAGAGGCAGCAGACAGCAGTGGGCAATGGTGCGCATGTCATGTTTTGGGCTGTATTCTGCAATCCTGGCCCGAACATGCGCAGACGTGTGTGTGTGGCACTGAAATTTTGAGAGGGTGCTTCTCCTAACGCAGGCCCCCGGGTCTCATTATGGGCAGGGACTAACCCTGCTCTTAAGCCAATCCTGGCGCTGCTGGCACAGTGGCGCTGGTAATGCAGCGCCAGGATTGGCTGAGTCTATTCACCGCGTATGGTATGGCCAATCACACTGCGGCAATGTGAAGCCATGCAGTAGTGATTGGCCATTTCAGTCTCTACGCTGTTCGGCGCACCACGTCACTGCGCCAGTGCCTGCTGCCTGCCACACGAGTCGACACACACGAGACGACACGACCACGAGGAGTCACGACGAGTGGAGCGAGCACGACGACGAGCAGACGACACAGACAGTGCAGCAGCCAGCAGCGAGTCAGTCAGTTTTGACTCGAGTATGTATGGCTTAAGCTTTTGTATTTTTTTGTAATAATGTGTGTACAGTACAACACCGCGTAACGTGTGTCACCGAGCCCTCCTTCAACTGAGGCCCAGTCCCTGACCCTTATTTATTATACATGTAACAAGAACCCCTCTCTCTCGCCTCACGCGCATCAGCTCCTGCTGTAAAATGGAACCCGGGGGGCGTCGTGTGGCGTAAAAGAAAATAACTGTGAAAATTAATAATTCAACATAATCCCCCTGGCGTGCCTTGTGTGATAACTTATTAGGCACACGATGTATGTTTTCTTCTGCTTCTCTGCAGCTCTGAGCTGCACTGTACTTGAGACACGTTTGTTTCTTGTTTTTAACGGACGATGGGTGTCAGTCTGGGCCTCCGAGGTCTTGCTGGGAGCACAGAGAATGTTGAATTCTAATTCTTTAAGAGTTTTTTGGCACTCTCTTGGCTCTTCTCGTCAAGGTCAAAGGGTGTCGCCATTAGTGTACATTACTGGGACTCTAGCTTGCAGCAACAGCAGGCCCCGCCCTGGAAACTGCTGAATTACAGTACAGTCTCGGACTCGGACATTCAGCAACCGGTGTCACTGGGTCTTGAGGTGGCGCAATCTTTCTCTGCCATCCAATGAATGGACGCCACGAAGCAGAGAAATGCGCATTCAGCTAATAATGTCTTTTGTGCTTGTCCAAAAGACCGGTCATATATTTACCCGCCTTTCCATTTCATTCTTGCTTTATTCATCCCCATTGTTGCTTCCTTTCATTCTTATCTTCCATTTCTTTATTTCTCTACCACCCCGTGCCCCTCTGCTTCCCTGGTGTCGTAGAGACGGTAGTCTAAGCTGTTGCCGTCTCAGAGACAAGTTTGGTGTTTTTCTGTCCACAAAGCGCCCAGAGTACGGCTGTCGGCTCTGGACACATTCCGTTTCCTTATAATCAAGACCTGAAGCGTTGTCCTTGTTGGTATGAGTTGTAATGCTTTTTTCCTGTAGTGACAGTACCTTAATATTCCTGCTCTCGCCGTCATGACTGACCCCGGTGTCTGTCAGACCGGCCTGGCCCCTTCCAGATGATCTTTTCCACCTTTTATAAACCTGCTGGGGACGTTCTGGCATTTTAATTGATAATTCTCTGCTGAATGATAAAAATAACTGTCTTGCGATATTTCGGTGCTCCGACCTGCCTGCTTGATACTCGCACAGTCGCACTTAGCAAGCAACATCCTACATAATTCATGCTGATCAGTTGACAGAGGTGTACTGTTATGACGCGCAACGTTTTCCAAGAAAGCCTGTTCCCGATTTGCTGCGACTGAGGGCGGCATCCTCCCCGTTTCTACCGATTGATTTCAGAAAGTATGAATTCCAATAATAATCCGTCTCTCGAGAAGCATCCCACAAGTACATCTGTATCATCAGGATGCAGCAATATTTACGCGATTTATTTCATCTGTGCAAATCGATGACGAGGAGAGGCCTGAAAGAGGCCCAGTGTGAGGTACTCAGAAATGCATTATATCTCAAAGTCTGTTATGAAGCTCTGTGGTTATACTGAATAAGCAGCTACCTATGTTATATGACATGATCTCTTTATTACTGTAATAACTGCACTTTCTTCATTGCTTTATTAACCTTTCTGCTTTCTCAAATTTGCTTGAAAATGCACCATTTTTCCACTCTTTTTTTCCCCCCCTTAGGTTGTTCGGGCTCGCTCGCTACGCTCGCTATGCTGAAGTATGACAAACATTTTACGCCCCTTCACTTTCAAATGTCACCGTCCGCCACTGGAGACTAGGCAATATGAGGACGACTTCCATGGGGGATTCCCTAGCTTCAGCAAGGATGCCACTAGTGCTTTTCTGGTGGAAGAGGGGAGAAGACCTTGGTCGAAGGATGGGTTAAACAAATGTTTCTAGTTCCGGGATCCATTCAGTTTAGCACTTAAGCGTCCTAAAAAAAACGGACTGAGTATACACTCATAAGTTAATGGAGGTCCCTAGATTTCTAAGTGTTCAAGCAGATTTACAACAAGCATTTACAATGCAATGGTCTCGGCATTGTTAAAGTTAGAGCTATTGGCATTTCTCATAACCCCCACCACAAATCTTCAACACAACACTTAACCAGCACTCTTAACCCCCTTTATTCTCCCGATGTAGGCAGCAGTAGAACGAAAGCACCAGCTGGCAGAGTTATATATTTATATGGCGCGAACTCGCCCGGAAGTTATTGGAGCACTTTACATAACCCTGTATTTACATTACACATTCAGGCACGGGGAGATTTGGAGCGCCCCGCATGAGTGCCGGCTACATTACACATTCAAGCACGGGGAAGGATGTGGACGCGACCCCGAGGGACGAACTCTGGCTTCCAGCACAAAAGTCGGCAGTGTAGCCGACGGACAAAGTAATGATATAGCGTGAACTCGCCCGGAAGGTATTGGAGCGCTTTACATAGCACCGTATTTACCTTACACATTTCGGCACGGGGAGATTTGTAGCGCTTAACATGAGCGCCGGTCACGTTACACATTCAGGCACGGGGAAGGATGTGGACGCTACCCCGAGGGACGAACTCCGGTCTCCAGCACAAAAGTCGGCAGTCTAGCCGACGGACAAAGCAATGATATAGCGTGAACTCGACCGGAAGGTGTTGGAGCGCGCCACATAGCACCGTTTTTTCATTACACATCTCGGCACGGGGAGATTAGTAGAGCCTTACATGAGGGCCGGTTACGTCACCCATTCAGGCACGGGGAAGGATGTGGACGCGACCCCGAGGGACGAACTCTGGATTCCAGCACACGGCGAGGCAAAAAACAGGCACTCAGGCAGCATCTGAATACAGAGAGGCTTACTCCCAGAAGAAAACAAGCACACCACTGCCTTTCTCCGAGGTGAAAGCAGAAATGCCTCGGAGAAAGGCAGCGGCGTTTTCGGATTTGGGGGCGTGTTTCTCGAACACGCCCAGAAGAAACAAAACAAAAAAAAAAAAGACAAAAAACACGCCCCCGAATTGCAAAAAGACAGGGCTTGTTTGGAGAGACAAGCCTCTTCTCCAATGGCTGACCAGCATTTAAGAGGCCAGCCAATGGAGTAGAGAAGAGGGGCGGGTTCAAGCCCCTCTTCTCCAAGTCATTAAATCTCGCGAGCGAGACTGCGCAAGCGCAGCCTTCGCTAGCCGAGACCTAAAAAGGGGCTGCTGTTCAAAGGTTTTTCAGTAATGTGCGTCATCTCTTTCAAGCTTCTCATTCTGGTTGGTTTCTATACTTTAAAGCATGCCATGATTCACACAACGCGATACCAAAGGAGATGGACGGAGCGTTTGAGCAAATCAAACACTCACCCCCAGTCAACTAATCTGGGTTTAATCCATCATCATTCTTTAGCTCACTCCACAACCCCAGTTCAGACATGGTCATATGCAAATCAGTCTGACCCTGTGCCTCATGGGAACAGTCCGGCCCGAACTGCCAAGCCATGTCTTCCCTGGACCGGAAACAAGCATCCTGGGACCGGTTTCAGGTTCATACCCTCATCAGCCAGGCTATCTTCAATCCAGAGGCAAAGTGAGCAAGGGACCCACATCTGGGCATACCCTGCCAACTTAGGGCGAACAAAGCGATACCAAAGGGGATGATTCACACAACAGTCTAATATCTTGTGATGTGACTAGAAAAAACTTGCATGATATTCATTCAAATTAATGTTTAAACAGTTAGGAACTCACATGCTCCGAGGAGATTTTTTTCAGAAGCTCAGAACATGGTGTACCCACAATTTCCATGATTCTTTTTAACTGGTCAATATCTGCAAATGTTAAGGAAATCCAGCTGATGATGAAAAACACCTGCCTACCCGTTGCAAAGAAATACAAAAGAAAGCACTCATTGCACAAAGCATACTGTTGCGACGAAATATATTTGCAGCACATCAGTTACAACTTACTTTGCAACTAGAGGCTTCTGGAAATTAAATTGAGTCAATAGCAGCACGTAATGTGTTATAAAAGCCCAGTATCTTCTCTTGGCTCCACTAGAAAGCATAAAATGAGCATTATTTTGGAAGCTACTGGATTTATTTTAGCTCAAGTACGCTCCAAAGAACTTTCAGATGCCAGGCTCAATTAAATGACTCAATAAAAAAATGAAAGATTAACAGATAACGAGAACTTCAGAAGCAAGATGAACCATTTGCTGCTTTGCAACATGATTTACTTATTTTTTACCACTCTGTTTATCAATTTAACTTATATTACCCCCAAAATCTTGAGGCATCTTTTTTGCGACAAATGGTAATCTCGTTTACTGCTTACTTCCTTTTAAAACGTACATTTAATTCTGCTTCATCCTAAATGCCTAAAAGATTATCATTCCCAAAAGCCTGTCCCATAACCTTCTTTTCCTACATTGAATGTACACCTGGATTAGTAACACTTTTCTAGTGGTATTTTTAGTTAAAAATCAATCATAAAATCATAAGCTATTTCAATAGTCTGACTGTCATTCTCTTTTTTGCAAGGGTGTCTTACAGTAACTGACATCCAGTTGAAGACTAAGGGGCCGATTACAATGTCATTAGGAAAGTATTCCCACCAAATCAAGTTAGGAATGCTTTTCAAACAATTCGTATTCGGGGAGTCCTACCGACCAATTACGATGTGTCCAGATGCTTACGGGCTCGGTTCGGTCGGACTCGCATTGACTTCAATGGGAACCTGTGTCTGGAACGAAAACAAAGGCTCCTATTGGAAAAGGGGTGGGGAAAACCTAGCACCCTGGAGCGGGCACCCTACGGCGCCTGCCACATTGTGCATGGTTTATTTATTTTATTTGCAAAGTTTTATATAGCTGGGAAGAGGGGTCCCTTGGGTACACCCAAGGGCCACATTCGGTCGGCTCCGGGTGAAGGGGGACACGCAATGGCCCCCAAAAGACCGATTACGAAAGTGGTTTCGTCTCGGTCAAACCGATATGGAGCGGCTGTCTGAATCGGTCATCGTACTAGCTCGTTCAGAAATAGTCTCCATTGGGCAGTACGACTCGGCTCCGAATGACTGGCTGCCTGAATCCCATTCAGAACTGTTTCGGACAGCTTCCTTTCATTGTACTCGGTAGTCCGTGAAGGTGACCGATTCGGTATAAAACAAGGATTCCCGAATCGGATTTGAAAATACCGGATCCCATCCGGAGCCCTTCTTAACGACATTGTTATCATTCCCTAAATGTCACCAGTCACGTATCCAGCATTAACAGGCCCATTACTGTCTGTAGGTTCTACTTCAACCTATATATCAGAACATTCTTACTACTGTCAAGCCTACCCCACATCTCGTCCTCTTTAATATGGACGTCACAAAATCAATTCCCAATTACATAGGCTCTAAAAAGTTATAACACGGAAAGGAGTTCTAAGCAGTAGCATAGTTATAGATTATTAATTAATGTCTCTCAATCAGAATACATGTCACAGTAATGTTTTCTGGGTACATTTGCAAATGAATTTACTTTTACAATTCCATGACAATAACAACATTTTTCAAGAAGCCTATATCCAGTAGGGGCTTGAGTTAGTTCACAAGTGACAGTTGCGTGTTCCAAAATTATAGGTGACAAAGGGTGAAAAAAAAACCAGTATGCCTTAAGGTGGAGTGCAAGGGTAGCAGACTAACTGCTTCTAAAATGGCAGGATCCTGAACCTACACAGATGAGGAACCTATATCTTAATCAAAGACTGAGGTAGAACCTAACCTGTGACACAAGCCTCAAAGAAGCATCAGGGTACCAGTCGCATGTTGGCTGTCGTTTGTTAAACATTTTATGTCTACTATACACATGCTGCTTAAACTGTGGATAAACATACTAGTGAACTAATGCAAGCCACTACTTGATAAATTTACTGAAGAAAATTGATGTTTTAATTATGGAAATTTTAAAAG
The DNA here is from genome assembly GCF_964204655.1 of Triturus cristatus. NCBI lineage: Eukaryota > Metazoa > Chordata > Amphibia > Caudata > Salamandridae > Triturus > Triturus cristatus. The sequence continues at coordinate 1,038,673,819 of NC_140585.1, forward strand.
TACATTTATATTCAAATGTACCCAAAAAACACTGCTACTGTGAGTATATGTAACCTATTTGAATACAGTTTGTTAATAATCTTGAAGAACACAAGTGCTTTGGAGTTCTTTCTATGTTGTATACCTACCAGATCTGGGTTAAGGCATAAACACACACACCAACCGAACACGACCCCCCCCCCCCACCACACACACACGTCTAAGGGGATAATCCACACACCAAGTAACTTTATTTTTTGTATTCAAGACGTTAAAAGCTAATATTGGACACTGTCAAGCGCCTGAGGATTTCAGAGCTATAATTGCAAAACGCTGCACTAGGCTCAACTGATTAAGCCAACGCTGCCACCTCCAAAACCACTCTTCTGAAAACAAGTCAATTTTTCCATCTTTGGTTATTTATCTTGTAAAAGATTTGTATTATTTTTAATGATCCACAAGATTACTAGCTGTTCTGCAACCCCACTATCGCTTTGACGATCCCTACAAAAACCCACATGTGCCTCATTTACTTCTTTTCTCCATCTCAGAACAAATGAAGATACTCACCGTCTCTAATCAAACAACCAGTTTGCAACTCAGTTTACCAACCTGGCTCATCTACCCAAGTGGTTAACCTTCTATTAAATAGCTTTCTAACTTCTAAGCAAATTACATACATTACTCTATATTACTTATAACGTCACTCCGTCAAAGAGACCAATAAGACATGTTTGGTGCGGCACGGCCACTTGTGAAACCACATTTACAACTATTTACAACGCGTCACCCTCTTTTCCCTTAGAAGGGATCCATTAAACATCCAACCATTGAGTACATGCATTCTCCAGTGAGTGATTAAACCGTTTTTTTTGTTCTGCTGTCTTAGCTCCTTTAGTGTTCCGGCATCTTACCGTCCTAGAAGACAGGCGCAAGGATTTATTTTATTTAACAAATGAGCTGCAGTCCACCTCTCAATACCTTGATTCATCTTTGAAGAGCGGAAACATTGTTTGCTGACCACTACTGCATTCTCTTGACCTCACTTTCATCACCACCTCCCTCTATTTAGATTAACATTTATTTTAAATATTTGTTTAATTGATTTTAAGATTTTCTCCTTACAGTTAAAAAACACAGATGTTCCATTTTCCATGGATTTATGCTCTATCTCCTGTCTTCTGACCAACGTACATAGGTTTTTCCACAAACACAAATTTCCATCTAGCTACTGAAGAGTGAAATGTTGACCATTAACACATTAATCTCTAAACCAGGATACCCTTTCTCTATTGCTTTTATTTGCTTTCCTAATAAATGTCTGAAACTTCAGCAGTACCCCTTCATCTTATTTTTGATGTCATACTTTTTCACACCACATTTACTTTCTCACCAGGGTCACCATGAGCAAATGCACCCTTCTTTGTAATAATGCTTCTGGGGGCCAGTACCTTGGTCTTATTTTGTACCACAGTTTGGTAGGATCCAAAGATGTAAAAGGATCGTGATTTCAATGATACAGCTTTGTTTTTACTTGCATCTAAATATAAATTACTTCTACCCCATCTTGCCTATTCCTGTGGCACATTCACTGTTACTAATATTCTCAAAATGCAAAGTAACCAAAGGATACAATCGTTTCCTGGAAAAAGGGCCTTGCCTTTCAGTAGTTCTGCCATGATGCACCCAACGGACCAAATGTCAACTAAAGAGAAAAGAGAAGCATGGTCACTTTAATAATACACTGGGTATTGGAAGTGTGAAATTTTTGCTGCAAATTTTCCTCTAGAGTTACCGGTTTGATTGTAGTGCATCCAATTTAACATGATTTCTGGAGCCCGGTACCACCTTGTTGCTACATATCCAGTCATTTCATCATCTGTTTGTCGGGCTAACCCAAAATCTAAAATCTGAAGGACAAAAAGAGACAATTTCTTAATATTGCAAAATTTGCTGGCAAAAATTGAAAAGGTCAGATAGATACATATCATTTAAAAGACCATCATGCCCCAAATCAATGACAAAAAACAGCTTTAAAACAGGCGCTCTTAGTGATAAGCTTAATTTACAGTCCTTCTATGTGCACCTTATAACTTCTAGATCAATCTTTTAAGAGTCTTATTTGGCATAATACGAAGGTTAAAATTAATGACAAGAAGAATGTTTATGGGAATATGTTCCGTATCAACTTGCACCAGAATGTAAAAGTATAGTCAACCAAAAAAATGTAAAAGACAATATGATAAACGTACAGGTTCTTTAAGTTCCGCTTTGAATGTACTTATTTAATTAAATCTTGAGGGAAAGTTTCTTCTGATATGATGAAAGGTATTTATGGTACTAAAAATTGCACCTTGTGTAAGTGTTTAATTTCTCTAGGGGAGGCTAGAGAGAAATAAAGCACGGAACTTATTTCGGAATCAGATTTAGAATGTGTCTTGCCCATTTCTATTTGGGATACAGTATTGTCTCTGATTCACTCTACCGTCGCTACAGTCTGCTTTTTGAAATACTAAAGTTAAATAAAATGGTTCTAGACGATGCAGAGACGCCGCCCTCATTGTATTCAATTTGTTGGCAGAGTTAAACTAAGTCTCCCAAATTCCATTACTTCAAGGTTGGCTTAGATGAGAATATGTGGTAGTGCTTTGAGATAGATCAAATTCTTCCTTTCTAATAGGGAACAGGCTGGATCAATTGACAAGTACTGCTCAGAAAAAAGAAGCTTAAATATGAGGTCCCACAAAGATCTTCATAGAGACTTTTATTATTCAATGCTTATATGGCGCCAATGGACACCATGATAGAATCATTTAGGGTCAAAGTGATTTCCTATGCTGAGGACACCCAGATTATTCCATCCTTGGAAAAACTTTCAACCAAGTCAGAACAAACATTCAAATACAGTTTCTCTAGGGTCATACAGTGAATGAAATAAAACCACCTGCAATGTAACACAGACGAGTCAAAAATACTGATCTATGGGAAGAGTAACAATGTTTCTTCCTTTGACTTGTCGCCAGTAGAATTACAGCCTTCTCCGCTGCCGGTGATGGTATCCAAACATTTGGGAGTGAAGTTTGATTCAGATTTTTCTTTTCAATTTCAAAATTAGCTCAGTCACAGGAACTTCCTGGATCTGCACCCAGTAGATTAAAGAAAAATTGACTAAAAAAAGCAAGGATTGACTTGGCCACTAACCTCTATCTTGGATTTCCAAAAAAAGCTAGTAATTGGCCTTCACATGTTCCAGACTACGGCAGCTCGTGTAGTTCAGAAACTCCCCCACCATTCTTTGTTAGCCAACCACATAAAAGAATTTCGTGGCCTACCAGTACAAAAATGTATTCTTTTCAAATCCCAGAGTTTTACAAATAGACCCTTTTTTGGACAGCCAGGTTTAAACACTCCACTACAACCAGGAACTTGCGCTCCTTCAATTCTAACTTCTTTCACATTACAAAGTTCAAGTGGTAAAGGAAGGGTGGCAAGTCATTTGCTTTTTTAGCTACAATCTCCCCACTAAACTACCTAGGATAAACAACAAAGCCCTGTTCAGAAAAAAAACGAAAACATCGCTGATTTCCACAACTCAATTCTTTGGTCACTTTCGGATAGTTTACCTTTTACAGGCAGCACCGGGAACCCTGCCGGGTCGCTGTTTGTGCTATACATACAACTTTCATTTATTTATTCATTATAACAGACTGTTTTATTTTCATGTATCTCTATTCAAAATTAAAATTATACAAAAGGCTCTACAGTGGTATTGTGGTCTACAGAGCATGTGTTTATCTCTTAAAGAGCATGAATTTTGGAAGGAGGTTTGGCAGAAAATTGTGATCTCTAATGTGTCAACTCCCTTGTCAGCTATTAACATTTTCTCAGGTACAGCTCACGATAAATGGTCTCATCATCACATGAGAAGTACTGACATTCTGCAGACTGTTCTGAACTAGTCATGAGCCACCAGGACACAGTTTCACCACTTAATGGTTTCCTTCCCCTTTGCTTCTAACTGCTTGTCTTCCAAATGAAACAAAGACTTAAGAGACAGAGTACTGACTGAGCCTTATTGTTTATTATCAAAGGTTAAATGTGTTGCAAATTACAGGTATGCCCTACAGTGAAGAGTGAAGGGGGAGGAGCTAAACTACGTTATTTTCAAACAATTTCCAAAGAATCAATTTTCAAGAGAAATTACAGATAAACAAGTAGTTCCTTTCACATTCATGCCGGCTCTCACCTTAGTTTTATACTTTCACAGGAATGTTTTTATTGATTAAACATTCTCCAAGAGTGTGGCTGTAATCGATTCCTATATATGTGATACTTATCTACAATGCCAAAAGATATTTGTCTCTAACGTAATGCCTTCTAGCAAACCAGAAGACAATAATACTGCCACACAGTAAAGGTTTTGGAATCCCATGCTAGTTCTTTCTTACTAAACACTAATTTAGGAGAACAATAAAGAAAGGAAAAGAGCTAGTGTATGCTCAAAATATCTTGTCCTACAATAATATCTGTTCAAATTACATGAATTGCGGTGTCTCTGTGGAAACGTGTTAGGTATTCCACATTGGTGGATTTTCCTGGTACCATTGACATGACTTTTAGCAATCACCTCAACCCAAAGTGCGCATTGCTTTCTGCTAGGAAGTAACAAACGGACTTAATGTGTGCATTATTCATTTACAATGCACATATTAACTTACAATGCTAATCAAAACAACTAAATCATTTGGCTTTTGACTTATCTGACAAAACATTGTGACTCACATTGACATAGTGACTCCAATGGTGAAATCAACAGAATGTAGGTTTTAAAAAAAAGCATTTAGATAACTAATTCCCCTAAAGATGATGTCACAGATTGGTATCAAACAGGTTTAAGGTTACAGATGGATATCCTACTGCTGCAGGGTATACAGCAAGACTACATTATATATTGCATCAGAAGCGAATCTACGTTGAGGCAGGCAAAATTACCTAACTACATACTTACAGCAAAACGGAATACTGCCAGCAACATCAGAGAAGGCTTAACAACTTTGCTCTTGGACATTAAATATTCAGTACACAGAGTACATCTCAGAAAACAAAGTTTAATCGGAGAAAATCTGTCCGACTGGCAATGCTCTCATGAACAGGAGTTAAAAAACATGGCACAAAACATGTACTACTAAAAATGAGGCACTACTTCAGGAACTCCGTTTCAGACAAAGAAAAATGTGTCACATCCAGATTTCCTGAAAAGGTGCCTCTGGGAAAAACATTGAGAAAGACAAGCGTTTTCTATCTAAAGTACTGCTTCTGAAATGTGTTCAGACATGTTAGCATTCCGTGATCATCTTCCTTGCTCTGGCATGGGCCCATCAACTTTGATTTTCAACCCTCCTGCGGGGTAATACATTTGTTCAAGAAACAGCCACACAGAGAACCTTCATCTAGGCTGAAAGGCGTATTTATCAGAATTGGAAGAGCCTGGACATAATAATTTGGCTCTTAAAGTTTTAAAATGTGTCCAAGTGTGTTTACCTCTGTTCTATAAGATGCCTGGAGGCTCAAAACACCTTTACAAGAATGCAAGACCTTTTAAAAAGAAAAGAAATACATTTTATGTTTTAAAATTAAAGGCATGACCTCATTAAGATCTGATGTTAATTCATGTGTTGCCATTATGGCTCTTGTATACAGGACAGAGCGGGAATTAACTTAGCTGTGCTCATAACTGATTATAAAAATGATGTAAACTTTTTAATATCGGGGTATATTATTAATAGTGTGTTCCTTTTTAGAACACAAGAGGAGGTTTCCAATGGTAAGATTCCTTGCGTCATCTTGGGACTTTGTTGTGAAAGTGACTATTACTTTTCTCACTACTTTAGATTGGTTCCAGTATTTTCAGCTTTGTTGAATTTGCTTTCCCCACAGACAATGTAATACTCTAACTGTGCCTGGCACTATTACATAAGGGAACACTACATTTGTAGATCATTCATCTCACAGTACATAAGATATGTACTTTCTCGTCAGCTTCCAGAGCTACACATGATAATGTGCTAAATGCAAGATTTTTCTAACTGCACTTAGCAATTTTGCTTACAAATTATCAATAGAATAGGCCCTTGGCAGGCATCAAAGGCAGCAATCTACAAGCATGAAAACAGCAACTGTACTAGTCTTGGCTGATATTCCATTGCGAAAAATATGAGCAGTGGCAACATGCTGCTTTCATTGCATATAGGAAAATTCCCTGCAGTTTTGATTTTGAAGCCATTCACACTTTAAGGAGGAAACAGGGGATTTGAGAAAATTGTTTAGGGAAGTTTTATTACTTTAATTGATGTTCACCTAACCAGTACTCAATGCATGGATGAGTTAAACATATCAAACATACTTAGTGAAAGGTGGCGGCGTGGAAGTCTGCATTGGCTAAATATATGTCGGCCGAAGTGGTGGTGTTTCAGGCTAGGGGCTGCCCGCAAAAGCATGGGAAGATCTGGACCAGGTGGGCCACATACCAGGGCATTGACCTATCTATCTTTCCAAAATCAGTGAATCCAGACCCTATCGACAGACTTATCATTAATGACTCTCCAGTCTAATTTGCGAATTGGCCAGCGTGGAGACATGCCTATACGCATATATAGTGTCATGTGGTAGGTGCGGTGCAAGGGAGGGGGGGGGGGGGGGGGGGGGGGAGTGGGAGGGGGGTATGTTGGTTCGAATGTTTTACTGATCCTCAGGTACCACCCTCACCAGCAGCTTATGTACCTATAATCTGTATGAACATTGCTTGTGGGGGGTCCACCCGTTGGGTATAAAACTATCAATAAAATTTGTAGTAAAAAAAAAATATATAACTTAGTGAAAAATGCTTCGGTATTATTGAATGCTTTAAAAGATTGTTCTGTAACATATTCCAGCTGAATATTTGATTCTATGAGTTAAGGAACTGTAATAAAAAGATTACTTGCATGTCAAATTAATTGGTTCTGCAGCTTAATAACAGTCAAAGTATATTTGCTGAGCATAAGCCTACCGTCCATCCAGAATGTCTGCGTGTTACTGTAAAGAGACTACATTGATGTGGACTGGCACTCCATTATGCTGCACACCATGAAATTTCCAACAAGCATTTGCAATGCAATAGGTCTCCTATTTGTGAGAGTTAGAACTATTGGCGCTGTAAATGACAATGTCTTTTACCCTGTGTTTTGGTTTGGAGTGGTGTAGATGTATGTGGTGTGGAGTGGAATTATGTTGGGTGGAGTGGAATTGTTATTTGTGTAATAATGTGGGCTAGACTATTGCGTTGTGAAGTATATTTGTGTAGTGGAACTATGTGGTATGGTAAATTGATAGGGGTGAGAGCTGCACAGAATAGATAGAAAGAAAGCTAGAGAGGGATGTAACTGTCAAACAAAATTAAAAACATAAAAGCATATTACTTCTCAAACAATATGTGTGAACATAATATATTATTCCTTAGGCCTGGCACTGTTAACATGCAGAAAGGAACAAATTATGCAGTACTATAAACTACACAAAATGTGCTGTTTTATGCCACATAATTCACCCGTTATCAAAATTGGAAGTAGCCTAAGACTACAGCTCACAGAATGCATGTCATCAAATAAAAGCTCAACACTGGATTTATGTAGTCCTAAATACATGAAACCATTTAGCAACAGGAAAAAAATTCCTAAAATTAGAACATTGTAATGGTAACAGCGTGGTTTTCAACATAAATTATTTTTGTACAGCTCAATATGTCCCAAACGGACCATATTGTTCCATTGTTTCGGCGGGTTTATAAAAAATGTCAACATTGTATGATTTATAAAGGTGTACTCTACTTGGTTGTACCCCAAATGTGACACCTTGGCTGCTTTGTATTTGTTCCTTTTGCGCTAATAAATTATTTAAACACTGAGGTCAACTAAAAGTGTCAGAACTGGATGCAAATTTGGATGAGTGATAGTAACTAATAGGGTAGTTACTAGAGTAAGCGGTTCCTGCTGAGTATGTAGGTATCCCAGTCTGCACCAGTCTGACCCTGCTGATGAGGGTGTCGTGGAACACCGTAAAGAAGTTTTATATTTTTAGCCCCTAAATCGGTCCTAAAGAGCATAGTGGATTATTTTCTGTTTATGTGCAGCCTTCCATTAAAGAAACTGATGTGCAAACAGAAGCAGAGCTCTTCCAAGAACGCCTGAGAAGGGGGCGGGTGGACAACTAGTGCTGTCCGAAAAAGAGAGAATGAAAGAAGAGTTGTGAAAAACGAAGACAGAGTGGTAAAGTTGCCGCAGTAAAAATGAGTGTAAACATATAAGAGAAGGAAAAGACAAGAGGAAGTGAAAGTGTGAAGGAAAGAGAGAGTGATTAAGAGAGTGTAAGAGAAAGGGAGAAAAGAAGGCAGAGTATAAGACTTGAGAGTGAAGGATACAGAAAGGAGCAAGGGTGAGATGGGCAAGGATACTGTAGAAAGAGTGCAGAAAAGCTGACGAGTTTGATAACTGCAATGTAGGGTAAGTTTGTCAAAGTTGCATGCTTGCTGATTAAAACTGAGTATCATGTTTAAAGAGAATACCTTACAAACAGCAACTTTTACAGAAACTGTAGGTGTTGTAGGTTGGCTGAAATTTTAAATGCTTTATTTAAGTTTTGGCCTAGAGATACTGTTAGCGGTCTTGCTAATCTCATGTATTGTAAACGTTAATAATAAAAGTTTTTGAAAATGAAGTAGGTGTTTAATGGGCACATACGGTATATTTCTAAAATGTTATCTGTATGTAATGTGTCGCCTACAAACGCTTTATGGGTGAACAGCTAGCAGGGAGAGCAGTGTGTGGCAGATGGCAAAGCAGCCGAGGCTGCCCGAACACATTGTAGTACAATCATGGCAGCCAGAGGCAGATTATACAACGTGATGTGCACTGGTAAAAAAACAGCCTACATTCCTATGCACCCAGTTTGCACCAGTGCACGATGGGATTATTTCCTGGGGACAAGGTAGCACTAGAAAGCCGCCTCTTTCAAAAGCACATGGTTCTCTTTAGTGTATTTACTGAACTGTACTGAACTATTTTTCTTTGTTTAACAAAGAAGGCGAACAAATTCAGGGGACCAATACAAGTGCAATTGGCTCCACATGCAGGACGGCGAATTGTATCTTATTATCCGTGTAAACAAAACACTGGATAAGGAAAAGTAAGAATTGTGGTCTACTCGTTTACATGAAAATGTATTAATGCCCTCCACTGGAGGGGCTGGGGTAGAGTCAGTCCTATGACAGTCTTTCAGAGGAACTGGTGGAAAAGAAGTCATCTGCATTGCAGTGAGCTGTGTCAGGAGTCACACAGCCTGAATAATATGGTTCCTATTAATGAAACTTGTTTCTTTAAGAGATACCTGGTTAATCGTTGCAGCTGACTGTCTTATTTTCAGCACTGCAGCATTTTAATACTGTTTATGCTGCATAATTACAATAACCATGGGCATTAGCGCAATCTAGCACCATAAATCACAAATCATTTATTATATTATTGTAGAAAAACAGTTGGGCATGCTTTTCAGCGTGCTGAGAAGCTTATAAAAACGCTTCCTTTAAAACACAAAAACATTACAAAAACGCACAAGCAGAGCGTTAACAAATGCAAACATTGCAATATAGCGGACGGGTATTAATAATTTTGCAGCACATTCCAAAATTTGAACAATCTCTCAACACAGTCCGCTTCGAAGATAAAAAAGCAAAATATACATATAAAGCTTTAAAAAAAAAAATATACAATTTAAGCACTTGGAAATATGCCTTTCAGCGTGCTCAAAAGCACATTTAAAATGCTATGCTTATAAAAAAAAAAAAGCATTACTAATACGCACAAGTGCAAAGTTAACGCAAACAAAAACGAAAATGGAAAGATAACCCTGGATATTAGCGCATTTTGCAGCATGTTACAAATTCGAAACAGTGACCCCACACAGTTCGTTTGAATCAGAAATAAACGTATTGTGCCGTAAATAAAGTAAATACATAACAAGTTTCAGACATAAGTAGATAAATCAAAATGCCACACAACCAGTTTCAGCCCTAAGTAAATGAATAAATAAAAAAAAGCATGCAACGTTCAAAATACCAATTAAGCACTTTCAACAGTCGCTACAAACAGATCGTGCACATAGAACAAAGAAACATCAACAGGAAACAAAACCAGTGGTGCGCGCGCACCACAGAGGAGCGGGGGCGAGGGAGCGCGGCAGCAAAGTGAATGTGCGCTAATTATAAACACATGTTTAGAATTAAAACCAAATGCCGCTGCTGCGCGTAACAGACATTAATAGGCCATGGGCAGTTACATTTCTAAAGGAAGCTGGGACATGCACCCGCCTTTCACCAACTGCGTGCTGTTTTTTTAAAAAAGACGCACGCAAAAGCCAATTGCAGCCAACTAAAACAAAAGCACACGCACGAGCGTGTGGTCAGCTTTCAGAAGCCCCTACATGAAGTCTCGCAGAGCAGCGCATGCGCGCTGCTACAGGCTCGACCTAAAAATGACATTTCCTACCACATTCGATGTTATGCATGTACTACCTGTATTCACCGCTTCACCCTGGGAGGAACTCACTAGAATCTCTAAGTTATACCAGGGGACACTATTTTTTAATTGTAAGTAATGATTCTTTTGCAGTGTAATCATTGGCATAATCATGAGTGGCCTACTTACTGCCATCAATACCTGCTTGCTCTTCTACGACCTAAAAGTGGCGAAACAATAGACTTAAGAGCCAAGCAGTGATTAAATAAATCGTACACATGTCCAAAATGCTTCATTTGGAAGCCATCACCCACTTTTACCATTAGCAGCGCCAACTTCTGCAACAGCACCCCCTACTCCCCCCGCCCCTCCACTACACCACCACCTACCCCTACTGGCAGTCCTTACTGTCTGATTGGACACAGCTCAAAGTGATATTGCAGCAAGCAGGCCCACCTTCCTCAGAGAGGTGTCGAAGAAGTTCTGCCCAACATATTTTGAAAACAGATAGTCACCAAAAAGTGCATTTTAAAAACCAAATTTTCAATTATGTTTGCTAAAAAGCCATAGGCTCTGAAAGGCACTGCAAAAAGCCACTTATGAAATATGCCATTATTTTCATGGTCCATTTTGAATGTAGATCAGAGTAGATCCCAACACAAAGTTAGACGCATTCCCGTCACAACTTTATGGAATTTGTTGCAACTCTACAGGGTGGGGGTGGAGTATCCACTTAGGTGTGGTATTCAGTTGGGGAGGGGGAGGGGACGGACGGACACTGAGCCAACTGTCTTTTAGAAATAAAGTAACATGAAAGTCAAAGAGGCAGAAAGGCATTTGGGTTTGTTTGTTTGGGGCAGAGCACGAGAATTGAACTGCTTCCTTGGAACAGGGTCAGTCAGAGGTTCTTATTTCCATTTGGTTGATTCGGTTTCATTAGAGCTCTAAAAGATCCCGATGGCCTACAATGCACAGATTCACTACCTGCGGATTGTGTTGTACTGTCCATCCCTGGCACAGGGTGGCATGGCTCCCAAATAGGATGCCAGATATCTTGATTTTTGGGAAATGTTCTGGCACATGAATTGTGATGTGCTTTGACAAGCACAGGATTGAAAGCAATCTGATAGCTCCTGGCAGATATTATATAATGGCTTTTTGGACCTGGCGGTGAAACAAACTCTGATGGTACAAAAATGCTGCATACAAATGCCTCGTAACCGGGCATTCCAACTTTTATCCTTCTGGAGCCTATTACTATTAATTATAGTCGTATAGATCAGTGTATAAGAAATGTTACAAGGACAACAAGGGGTGGATTCACATGTCAACCATACAGGTGGTCAGTATAGTTTAAGAGTACTTGGTCTGGGTCAGCACAAACTCTGAATTTAAAATGTAACCCAATGGATTGGGGCTCTCTGTAATAACAAGAACTGATTTGAAACCAAATTAATCCTTTTTGCAACATTAGAATAATGAAAGTTTTGGGGGGGGGGGGAATACATATGCTCTAATCTATACCTTGAAATCTGCACGCAGTTGCTTGACATTTTATAGCTCACTGTATACTGCCACTAACGAAAGGAAGTCTCTGACAAAAGCGGTAACCCACTGAACTATTGACATTACATTCCCTTTGTGATCCGCATGGTATACATTCTTTGCAGCACAGCAGACATATTAAACTCTCGGCGCTGCTTACCATGAATAAAAACTCCTACTACACAAGACTCCGATCTCGCCAGGAAGAACGTTATTCACTGGAGTTTTCTTGCATTTTAATTGTTTCTGAAAATGTAGATGTTCGCGGCAGCTAAAGCCCCGGGCCCCCTTTCAAATTAAAGTAAATCCATGGGCCGGTCAATCTTTCATCTCCCAGACGGTTTTGGGATGAAGTCACATAGGAATAGAATACCACCAATATTTAGCAGCACACGGCTAAATCATATTTGCAAAATGCCATCAAATTTAAGTGAATGCAGCTTGAATGCATCATTGCCCCTCTTTCCTTCCATCTCCTGTCTCTCCCTTCATAAGCCCTGCTTCATCTTCTTTATCTTGCCCAAATTGTGGCCCTGTTTATTTTTCTCCCCTTCCCCCACACCATCTTTACATGAACTGTATGCAGCTTACCTTGCAACCAACCAGAAAATCTCGCATTGCTCTGATCCTTATACTTTCGCTTAGCTTATCCACGAAACGAGTGTTTCTGCTCCCGATAACACTGCATAACCTTGAGTGTTCGCCACTAGTCAAAGTGACCCATTGGTGCTCCGCATGTGGATGAGGTACAGTGAGGGGTTTTGATGCCTCCCGTTGCTGCTTGGGTTCCGCACAAGGCTTTCCTGCGCCTGCCCCTACTATGCCCGCAAAGCGCAGAACCCTTTGCCCGCGCCAGTTCAAACCGGCCAGCGCCTGTGACCGAGTAGTCGATTTGAGCAAGTGGGACCGTCCCCAAAGACCCTTTCAATGTATCAATGCCAGCTGTTCAGGCAGTTTCAGATCCACATCAAGAAGACTTATAGGCCACAGTCTTCGATATTTTTAGCACTACGGACCAATGTGCTGCTCACAGCCCCGTCCCTGCTGCGCTCCTATTCTGGGGACTAACCGTGGCTGTAATGTGCCCCCACCCCCTGGTCCATTACTGTTAACAAAATAACGGCCTGTGCTCACCTTGTGATAACCGTTTCTGCCCAATAGTAAACAGTGCAAGGGCGTTGAGATAATCACTCTCTACCGCGCTGAGCCCTAAATAATGCCAAGCTGGATTCTCCCCGTTTGAAATCTAGAGCCTCCTGGTAAATCTCGGGCTCTAGCAACTCTTCCGGCACCCGAACAACTATACCCGGTACGCCAAAGCATTAACCCATGGCTAAACTGTGCTCCCGTGACCTACGTTATTAACCGGAACCTTGCTGTTGTGCTTACCTTCACCACATGATGTCCGGAGACATTGTCCTCAACCGTTTCGGGGGCACCAGCGCCGCAACCGACCTACATTGCAGCGGCTGGTCATCCGAAGGTAATGCCGCCATCTTTTACTGAGCACTGCTGTACTCGCTGCAGGCGCTGGTAAGTTCCAAGTCGTGAGATCATGAGCCTTCTGTCCATCCATCCTCCCAGATCACATGAAAGGGCCATCCTTCAGGTTCCTCGCTGACATGCATCTCTCCTGAGCACGCCTCCATGCCGCTGCCCGCTCCTATTGCTGGCTCTCCTCCTGCCCGCACTTGCATCCGGCTCAGTGGTGCTCCCCCCCCGCCGGTTCTTTTACGCCGCAACCAGGGCAGTGCGCTCACTCACGCCATTGCCTGCACCTCGCAAACCACAAGAAAGTACAAAATGCATTGGCGACGGAATACTATTAAAAACAAGCACGGCCAAAAGTATACAAAATTGTTACCAACCGAGGGGCCTCATGTCTGCGTTGTGGCGCTTTCTACGATGGGCTCCAGGCATCAGGAGCGCCTCTCAGCCCTGCTGGGCACATCTCTGCACCTAGCAGTCCTCCGAGGCTTCTCGGCACCGTCCCGGAGACCTGCATCCTTTTTCTCCGCGCTGGAACAGTCACGTGGACTTGTGTGGCGTGGGGGCTGGTGCCTGAAGGTCTGGCAGATGGCATGCAATGCTGGGGGCTTTTTCTGTTTACATCCCACAGGAAGTTGGTAACAAACTGTCAAGAACATGATCCGGCAGTACACGCCTCCTGAAGATAAGTGCTTCACGACAGCCGTGAAGCAGACTATCCAGTCCGGATGGGCCGGACGAAAAGGGCGGCAACCAAAAAGGCTCAGTTCCAACTTGAGGCCAGCGTTTTACATAAACAATGACGCCAGCCAATGAAATTGAGGGGCGAGGCTTCAAGTCCCCTTCTGAAAACCCCTCATCCACAATATCTTGCAGACCGAGCAGCGCATGCGCGGTGCAACGCTAGGCGAGACCTAAAACCACATTCGTAGGACCCTTAATTGGGACTATCCACCACCTACAATCCAACCAAAGCCATAATCCAAGTAGGAGGTTCTATCACCCGATCGCCCAGTAAAGCTTGTTCCACTGGGAAAAAGCCACTCTTCAGACAACAGTCTACACTAGACACCCCCTACAGCGCCAGAGGCCAAAGAGTGGATGAACATGTGCTCTGTAACATAACAAGCATTGGCAAATCCAATAAGTCTCGTCTATGTAAGAGCTATTGGCTTTGACAATGTGTAATAGCCATTATGTACACCAGTCCTGGAGTACATAATGTAAGGAAGTCCTTGTGAAGTCCTTGAGTACCGTGTTTTTAAGAACTGTGTAAGAACGAGTCACCAGCAGCCCACATGCTTGGAGTTACTCACCTGAGTGTGGAAATAAAAGAAGGGGAAATACTGGAAATCGGGTGTTTGGTGATAAGTGCACAACATACCTTTGAGGAAGGGCGTAGCCCGAAACGCGTCAGGTGGCGCTGTGACCGCAAGATCTTCCCTGTGCTGTGTGTGCCTCCTGAGAGTGCCTCTCAAGCGGGGGCAACTCTTCCGTCTATAAGTTATTACACTAATATACTATACACTATACAATATATTACACTAATATACATGTATATAGTACCTACTGATATATGTTTATTACTATCCAAAGTAACTTTCAGCAACATTCGATAAAAAACAGAATTGAAGAAAAAATGGTAAGGTTCTAAACACATGCCTTTATCGTTTGCATGCAGCTCCTGGATGCGGGGCCAGAACTCACTAAGCTGTCTGACAAGTTAAAATTCTGGTCATACAGCTTAGTGAGATAAGGTGCTGGTGTGACAAGGATCTACGATCTGTATGTTGCATGCTGTGCTTTACAGGGGGCACAGACACCCTTTATGCAATTTTATGTGGAATCGAACCTTAGACTAGAAAGCACACAGATCTAGTTATTAATTTAAGTGATATTGTAGCCAAGAACTTGCTAGGCACACAAAGATCTCTGTACCAGGTGATACTTTGAAATGGATCCCGTTGTGACCAAATAAGTGTGCCAAAACAGATTCTATTAAATTTGTCTACTTGTCAAATTCTTTGGGACCGAGTTTTTAAAAATAATTGTATACGTTCATCCTTTGCCCTTTTGATTCCACACACTTTCTGCTTTTCGCGATTAATAAAACTTGTATTTGCCTCATGAGTGCTAATTTTAAAAATACGTCTTTACAAAGGTAAATGTGCTGAATCATTTGTTCACAACAGTGGCGTTTTCTTAAAGAAATAACATCAACAATGCCCTACATCAATTTATTCTTCTGTGAATTCACATAAAGCACCTTTACTGCGACTTCCTCTAAGCATGAACACCCCCGACACGGATATTCTAGTATTGACAAATGTTCAGGAGTCTTATATTGCACCTCTATGATAATCTACAGATGTAGCACTACTAAAGCAAGTTGCTTTTTACGTTTATTACTTGAAGGTAGACTCTGAAACTTCTTACTTCTTGAATTTGGTCTACGTTCTTGTCACTCTTTCTTCCTTTCTATCTCTTCAAATTACTTTTTTGTTTTCTCTGGCTTTATCGTATCATAACTCTTGTACTACTGCCAGGTTCATGCACTCCCAGATTGTGCATATATCTTGCTATCTAATATCAACAGATGCCAGAAGATAGAAGGATTCATCAACAGCTTAAGTGAATGCATAGAGCCTACTATGCCAGAAGCAGTGTACTGAAATAATTACTTACTATTAAAAAAAAGCCAAATCAATGGTCATCATGCCATTTGAGGCACGATGTGTGAGGACTCCCACAAAATATGGGAACAGGGCCTTGGTAGCTCCCAGGTGGCGCATGCTATGTGGCATATTCATCCAGTACCCGATTTTACGATCAGTGCCATCTATACTGGACTTTTTAAAATCCCATTCTTATAACAAAAAAGGGAACTACAAATCCTAGAACGATAAGAATTTCCAGAAGAGTCATACATTTCATAGTCTCCTGTCACATTTAGTTTAGGGATGGTTTTCCATGTGAAACAAGAAGTTGCCGGTTAGTTTTAAATGCACTAGACCAGTCAGTAAAACTTTTTGTTTTTTTAAAGTTTGTTTTCCCTTTTATGTTTTTTCAAATCTTGGAGGTTAATCAGGAAATTGGTGGAGAGGGCAGAGATTGAATTTCAAGCAAAACAATGGGCATGCTAAAAAGCTGCACTGCTCACAACAATGCGTCCCACTCCTCCACCCATTAGGTTTTAACACCACATCTCTAACTTCTCTCTATGTAAGGGTTAAGGAAACATCCTGCAGCCACAAACCTCATAACTTTTATTTTAATTTTTATGGCGCCAAAGGTACTGGAGCGCTTTACATGAGCACCAGTAAATAAACTCACATTCCTGTGTTTTTTTAATTCTGGGGCGATATGGTGATTTGCCCAGAAAATGCAAAGACTACAACCCAATTACCCACTCCCAGATCAGCAGCTCTTGCCAGAATACCTCATGCTCTCACAGAAGATTGGTGTGTCTTGGGGACAAGAGCTGCCGTTCATGCACTTGTACTGCTTTAGCCTTCCATCGTGGTTGAAAGGCATGCTTGAACGGGTACAGGGCATGCTGAAAGAGCTGCCGAGGTAAAGGTTGAATAGAGCAGCACCACCTGGCCAGGCCCCTATGAGTACTGCATGTCCGAGGAGAAGTTCTGGTACTGAAGGGGAGAAAGTGAAAAAGTGCTGGTACTAGGTGCCAGTGAATACCGGCCCATTTAAAGCAAAGATTCTAATTAGTACTAAAACATATAGGCAGCTACACAGCAGCGACGTAGCTGGGGAGGGAAGGGAGGAGTGGGGGGTGGGAGCGCCAACAGAATGCTGTGTGAATTTAAGCAAAATAACCTGGAGGGAACTTTGGGGAGGGGGTTATCAAATGAGTAAAATGATGTCAAACTGGGCGGAAATGAGGGTTGGGGACATGGAAAGTAGCCACACATCTATTTAGGTCTTTCCTGTTGTTGAAGAACCCGTTGTGTACAATATTTAGAGTGGCCTTTGGGTCTGCCCATTGATTAATAGTAGGCTTCGTCAGTCTCATTTCCTTGTTTCTTATTGGAGGGTTTTCATTACTAGTGTTTCTCCCCCCCCACACTGGAGCATAGCTTCTTTAGTATCATTTTGGCTGGTGATTTGTATCCGGCCATGGCTGAAATTAGGGAACTACTTTTTTCTTTTAGCGTTCTGGGTGTGTATGCGTTTTACATTTCTCTTCCCCATATGCTACTTTCTACCCCCACATCCTTGCTCCTCTGCACTGCTACCCCACAGCTAGTCTGTCATTACCCCCCCAGTCATCCCCATCGACTTTACTTTTATACGCTTCGACAGAGCAGCTGTTAAATTGACCTATCACTAACAAAATATATAGTATGCTTTAGACCTGCCCCTTTTAACCACTGGTTTTCTTCAGCTGATCTCTTTCAGCCATTGTCTTGAGACTTTGTCAATGACTTGTTGGCTCAGCCCAATGGAGACTTCATCAGTCACAAAATACTACTGTGTGTTTGGATGTATCTTTCCGCCTCTACTCAGACTGCTTGCACTGAACTGCATAAGACACTGCTTTATACTCTCTTTCCTCTCTTAACATTCCCCATCTTGTCATGCTATAACATACCAACACTGCATGTGTTATGGCATTTCCAGATGCGTTGCCTGTGCCAGTGCTTGTTTTTAACATCCCCCCCCCCCCCTCTTCCTTTCTGCTATCCTCCACAGCAGTGGTAACAGCCCCTCCCCTTGCTCGACGGCTCCCTAAACCCTCCCAGTCTTTTTTTTTATCATCATCATCATCATCGTTCTTTTTTGGAGGGCCCAGCAGCTGTAATTTACAAACTTGACTGCTCCTTTTTCGGCAATGCACTTTTTACATATATTTTTTTTTAATTACCACTACAAATTGCAGTAGTAAATCTAAAGTATGCATGCATAGATTTTACCGCACTGGGGCAAGCAATCTTATTTTTTTTTAGATAAAGTATAGCGTCAGCAAAAGCCAAAATGCCGACTAACTCCTTTCACAGACAAGACATTGGCATTTCTGCCAATGCTCGTTTAAAGATGGGAATACCGCTTGCTGCTGGACAAATACACCTCATAAGCAAAGAAATGCAGAAAAGGAATCAAGGTTGGCACGCAGAGCAAAAATGACCCACATTTTGAGGCCAAATTTTAACTACTCCTGTTAGGCCGAAGGAGGCCCTCATTTTGAGCAGTGATTCTGGCTCCAAGCACCGCTTACACTCTTGAAGGCTCCCAAAAGGCGATGAGAAAGCCTTAGTAGGATCATGGCTCAGAGCCAACTCACGCTGAGGGTGAGAGATGAAGCTCTTGGTTGTTTGCTGCCCTGAGCGAATTGGCCCACCCCAAGTTACTGTTCTGTCATCACCATTCAATATGAGCCAAATGCTTTTTCTTGGATCCTAGAAACCCTTGCTCTTTCTAGTTATACACGAGGAGGCATGCTCCAGCTCTTCCAGAATTTCATCCCAGACAAAGTCCACTTTCTTTATTAGTAGCCAATGAAAATAAAGGGTAGAAAAAGATTGTAGTGACGAGAAACAGTCCTGCTAGTACAATCTTCACAATAAAACGATCTCTTCTAAAAAAAAAAAAAAAAAAAAATTACAGGACTAACCAGCGATTTCTCTGCCTCTTAACAATTTAATAACAAAGTAAGCACCTGTATATCAGCTGCCCTGACAACATTGCACTCTACACTCTTGCTTGCTCCCTGTTCAACAGTCAACAAAGACTGTACTAGGAAACATCTGATCCAAGGTTTATTTTTTCTAACATAATATTTATTGCCATCTTGTGCTAGAGTAACATACACTAATTATGCAGTCTGTGAAATTGCTACTTATTGATGTACTTCGTCATTTCTAACCACAATCCCATCAGATTTTTACAAAAAATGTTGAGATGGATTGCCTAGTGCAACATGATGTCATTTTAGTAACTATGTTGTATGCTCAGAGATACTGTCAATAACAATCTGGTGGCCCACAGTGGTGTAGGAGAAAAATACGGCAGTGGCTAAACTCAAACTAGTTTATCTGATGATCTAGTAGGTATATGCATTAAAGTCTATCTAAAGTGCTGTTTTGGGTTGAACACTACGTATAATGCCAATACATGAGGTCACGTGATACGTGATTTGCAACCAGTATTCGGCTATTTCTAGGCTGTCCCAAAAGATATGGCAAAGCCAGCCTGATCTTCAAAGTATGTATGGCATCTCGATGTAGAGTTAGGGTACATCTTATGCAGTGTATTGGAAGCAAGGTATGCTCTAGGAGGGATATTGAATCACTTAAATTTGTGTTGGCTTTATTCTACTCCTTTCCTTTTTCTCCTTTGAACATCACTATCTTTCCTATTTCCTTTTTCGTTTGTTTTCACAGCATCAAGCATGACACTCTCTGAAATGACATGGATTCCCAACTAAAACATTTTTGACCAAATGTACAATTTTTCCTCATTGTGGAGTACAGTCTCATGACAATGCAGTTTACTTTGTCTTTTCCTCTGTTGCGAATTATTACCCAACTAAACACCTCAATTATCCCAAACATATTGTGGACTATTTTTTCATGTTGATCCCGGATTTATTTCTCCTCAACTGCTATTCCTTTCATCACTTAAACCTTACAATGTGTACTTGTCTGTAAAAAAATAATCATCAACTTTAAACAACTAACTTTCATCCTAAATCTCGATTTCTCCTGGAAGGACTTCTTTACTTTAATTTGCACTTTTTTACCCAGGTTCTCTAATCTTCAATCTGTCTTTACCTTGGCTACTTATCTTCTTTCAAGATTGCCCTTTCTGTTACATTTTCCCTTATCCTGCCTTTTGCTCCCCAAGCTACCTTTTTACTGCTCATTTTCAATCTTTCACTTTGACTAGTGGTTTTAAGCTTACACATGGCCAGGTCCTGCCATAACGTATTACCTCGCAGCCCCCCGCTATTACCTAGATCTAGTTGGTCATACTTGCACAATCACTTTTCTAATCCCATCTTCTCACCATATAATCTTGTAATGATCTTCCTCTTTGTTCACACTACCTTTGTCCAGTTTTCGCCTCGTTTTAAATATCTGGTCTTATATCGCTCAGAATTAACTCCTCCATGATATTATAACTAATGTTTTCTACACCTAGCATGGGGTGCCTTATTACTTATAACTATACTTTGGCAAAATCACTTCCTAAACAGAATGAAATGAAAAAAGAGAAATGGCAGTAAGCAAGAGAAGACTTGGGAAAACAGCAGAAACATCCACATAGGTCAAAGAAACAAAATTTGTCCATATGCACCTAAAGGCACTGTTGATGTATGTGGCTGAGCGGGAGCACTGGAAAACACAAGATTATTCGACTAGTAATTTTCTCAGTAAGAATTCTCACACGCACACACCTATACTGAGAAACAACATGACTTCTTGCAAACTGGGGATGTGTGCAGATGTGACTGGTACATGTTTGTACCATACACATAACATTCTCTGTGTACACGGTCCTACACAGCATACAATCCTAAAAATACATAAGCATGTGTATGTACATCCAAGTGTGCCAGCGGGATATGTGCAAGTGTGCCAGATGAGCAACCCATATATGAATTGCAAACAAATGTAGATCTGAAACAGATATACACATCGTTGGGAAATCCATTCTCAAGTACAGCCACATTAGTAAAAATAGATAGACAGGGAACAACTGTACTTGACTCAAAGTAAAACATTACACACTAACAAGTTACTGAACTCTTATTCAGACAAAAACAATTATCTTTAGCATAGATAGTATATGAATAGTATTTCAAGAGGCAGTTAAACTTTTGAACATATACATTCACATCCCCAATGGAAATGAAAAAGGACATTTTGTACTGGTTCTTCTTGACAATCTGTTGCTGTTCCAGGTGCTTGCTAGTACTCAAAGGAAAAGTTAACTTCTAGGCTCAGCAGCATTTACATTGCATGTCACAAATCGCTCACCAATTCCATCTAACTGGCACTGGTCTAAGAAATACCCTTTGTGGGTGAAAAGAGAATCCACTAGAAAGAATTATGAAACAATTAACTTATTCTTCTGATCAATAACTCCGCCACACATTCCTCCCCATCTGAATTAGCACCAAAGCAATGCCCCTCAAAAAGAGGTGGGTTTCAGGAGTTGACTGATACTAGGGCATCCTGCTATACTGAATAGGCAAAACAGTCCTCCCAGTGGACCAGAGAATCAATTCAATAGTGCCTAATGAAAAACGGACAACATCCGTTAGCTTAAATTTTTAATAATAATTGTTGCATCACAATGTTGTATTTTCGTTTTTCAAGAAATTCAAACTACGATTCCCAGAATGCAGTGTTGCTGATCTACACATTTCATCAATCCCAACGCATTTCGGCTGTGGGGCCTTCGTCTGGGGATAATCTACAAATTAAATATGGGCTAATGTTAAGTTTAATTTGAAAGAAGAATGCCACCGATGAATTGTCAGGAGAATCTAACTGGACCTTAATTGTGACCCACGTGTGACGGAAAGTATCGGTAAATGAGAGTGATCATGAAAATGTAAGCAAACCTTAACCCTCGAGTGGCGGGAAATATCTATGAAGAAATAGTGAATCTTCCAGTATTCAGTAAGTGAGTGTATACATCGACAACTAATAACGACGCGACTACTAAACATTTTTGAAAACGTGCGTTCAGTTGTGCAATTTAAAACATTGTTCCCCATATCGGGTACGCTTCGAGTCGCTTTCTGGTGTCTCAGGATAAATGAAGCTTGAATATAACAGTCATTCCTACTCATTTCCTCCGTAACGGGGTGTATGGGTGCCTAACACGAGTGTGTGATTTAAATGACGTAGTCGTGATGACGTTTGCCGTGAAGTTAGTGAAGATGAAAGAACGACTAAAGGCCTACTGGTGTATCAAAGTTATTCACTACGGGCTGAGTCCCGGAGCTCATAGTGTACGGTAAAGTTAATGTTAGCGCTAAGTGCGTATTAGCGTCACCTTGTGGGAGTTAGGGGAAATATGGGAACAAAACTGAATTTACGCGGCGATATGGTGTGATATTAATGGCAAAATCCTCTTTTTTATCACGAAATTCTGGCTAATGAATGTTAACTGAAACTAAACACAGATTAAACATTAGTAATGCTTGTGAAAAGCCTGATAAACATAATCAGGTGAAGGCTCAATGAATGTGGGTTAAGGGCCTAAACATGCGTACTCAAGAAACAGTTCATTCATTCCGTTGGGTTTCAAGGAGTTCAAATGGCTGATCCAACAGTTTTCTTGTTGCAGTAAAAAATTATGATCTCTTCCTTCATGTTTCTCTCTCGTTTACAAAATACAAAAATTCAATTGACTGATGTTATGACCAGCCTCAGTGAAGTGATTGGCTACTGTTGATTTCGTTTGTCTTGTTCCGATGTTGCTTTTGTGTTCATTCAGACGTATTTTTATTTTCCTTTCTGTCTGACCAATCTACGTTTTGCCACAATGGCATTTTAGCATGTAAACCACATTAGGGGTATCACACGTGGCGTTCACCTTTAATTTTATTTTGTTTCCCTTCATAGGATGGGTGATATATGGTCCCTTCATAATGGTGTTACAGTTGTTGCAGTTCCAACAAGGGATGGTACCTTTATATGTGGTTTGTGAAGGTAGATTAATGGAATTTTTTAATATTTCACCGTTTTTAACTACTTATATATGCGAAGATGGGTTCTTGGTCAAAGATATGGTTGAAGCCTTGTTTAAGTTTTAAGACAGACCAGTGCTTTTTAATGATTTTTTTTATCTTGATCACTCATTGTTGAATATCTGGAAACCACTGTAGTTTGTTCCTTGGTGGGTTTTTTTTGTGTAGGGAGTAGTTCTTTCTTGGTCTTTGTTGAGCATCGATTTTTAGCCTGCAGCAGTATTTGATCAGGGTATCCACGTGTTCTGAACCTGTGTAACATATTCTCAATCTGTTCCTTTTCCTTCTCTGGGTTCGAAACAATTCTTTTTACTCTCAACAATTGTTTATATGGCAGATGTTGTTTAAGAGGTTGTGGGTGAAAACTTTCAAAGAGAAGGGTATTATTTCCATCAGTTTCCTTCCTGTACAAGTCTGTTTCAAATCCAGTCCGTGTTTTGGTGATCTTCACGTCCAAAAACGTGATGGTTTGTTTCTGTATTTCATATGTGAATTGAATCTGTTAATCTACCTGGTTTAGTTTATTGAGTTGCTCTACGAATGCTGTTGCTGTGCCTTCCCATAGTATAAAAATTTCAATGAATCTTAAGAACAGTTTTATTTGGGTTTTTCATGGTTGTACTGACAGAATATTGTCTTCCTCAAATAGATTCATAAAAATATTTCCTTTTTTTGCTAGAAGCAGTTATCCTGACATTTAAAATAGATGTGGAATAGGGTGAATTCTAAGAGCTCCTTGAGAAATATTTTTAGCCCTTCTCCATATTGTGTGTGTAATAGTGCATGCTCAACCGCCTCTATTCCTAGTTGGTGTGGGATTGACGTGTATAGTGAATTCACATCTA
This sequence comes from Triturus cristatus, assembly GCF_964204655.1. Lineage (NCBI taxonomy): Eukaryota > Metazoa > Chordata > Amphibia > Caudata > Salamandridae > Triturus > Triturus cristatus. The sequence goes on from NC_140585.1 coordinate 1,038,697,944, forward strand.
TAGTACATAATAGAATCTCTTCGTCTTCTGTGATGTCAATTTGATTGAGCTTAAAAAAAAAAAAATCAGTAGTGTCTTATATGTACGATTTCATTGCCAGGACGCTTGGTTGCAAATGACTATCTAAAAATTTACCCACTGGTTTGTGTAGGCTTCCTTGAGTTAACACGATCGGTCGACATGGTGGCTTAACTGGATGTTTGTGTATTTTTGGCACCATGTATAGGGTCGGGCTCCTGGGGTTTGATTGTATTAGGTATCTTTTAGCCTTTTCATTGACGATTTCTTCGTTAAAAGCTTTAAGGATAATCAATTGCAAGATGTCTTTAAACTGTTCCGTAGGATTCACGTCTTGTTTCAAGTAGGTTTCATGATCTGGTAGGTGCATTTCCACCTGCGCTTTATAGTAACTGGTGTTCAAAATAACAAGGGCTCCCCCTTTGTCTGCTTTTTTACATGTTAGGTCAGTTTTCTGTGCTATGGACTTTAGTATACCAAATTATTTTGCGGTGAGGTTTTTGTGCTTGGGAATTTTTCTTAAAGTTTAGTTTGGCTATATCTTGTTTTACTAAGGACTCAAACATGTCCAAGCTTTTATGACTTATTGGGGCCATGTATGTACTTTTTAGTTTTCGATCTTTCAATAAATCTTCTTCTTTGTCCACAGGTTTATTAATGATGTTAATGTCGCAATCTAAGTTGTCATGAGTTTGAAAGAACTGATGTTTAGTTCCAAACTATTGGTGCGAGTAGTGGATGCTGTTAGAACTGGGGGTCTCTAGTTGGCAGAGGTAGGTACCTTTGACCAAATAGGGACCCTTGCTTCTAAGTCAGGGAAAGGGGATTACACTACTGGATAACCCCTGCTCACCCCCTTGGTAGCATGCCATGAGCAGACAGGCTTATCTCAGAGGCAGTGTGCTAAGCATTTGTGAACACATACAGTAATACAGTGAAAACACTACAGATGGACACCACACAGGTTTTATAAAAGTAAGTATTCTTTATATAGAATTAACACAAGACCACAAACAACAAAAATCCACAATACTGTACTCAAAATTGACTTAGATGGTAGAATTAGCTTAGTTCAAGTGGTTGGTAAATGCGATACAGTTCTCACAAAAGTACCTGGATGCGTAACGCAAAAAAAACAAAAGGCTTGCAGCGTTGGAGATGTGTTGGTTCCTTGCTTCGGGGGAGACGATGGGTCACGCCTCAATGCTTGCGCATAGTGGGGGATGAGTCTTGATCCTTACCGGAGAGGAGGTGATGCGTAGATTCTCGTGCTGCAGCCCGGTTGCGATGCGGCAAGATGGCGCCTTGATGCGATGAGACAATCCGGTGCGATGCGATAAGATGGCGCCCTTGATGCAACGACGTTGAGATGATGCGACACGCCCTGGCAGCCTTGCGATATGACTGTACTTTGGAGCCGCGACAGGCCCTGTGGCAGGCCTCTCCGATAATGCGACGGCAACCCTCACGGTTGCGACGCGCTTCTCCGGTGAAGCAACAGCAGACAGCTGCGACGAAGGCACGCTTCTGGGAGATGCAGCGGCAGCACGCTTCTCCGGCGATGCGATGACTACAACTGCGGCGGTGACCCGCTTCTTCTCGGTGTATCGCGCTTCCAGCTCCCAGCGACACGCAGGCTTCTGTAGATAGAATTGCCAACAAGGAAATTCAGAGGGGAGCTGGTGGTGAAGTCTGTTGTCCCTGAGACTTCAGCAAGAGGCAAGCACAAGTTCAAGCCCTTGGAGAAATATTCTGCAAGGATGATGAAAGTTCTGTAAAAGTTCCTTCTCCCCGCCTTGGCAATGAAGACACCACTGCAGGCCAACCCAGCAACACAGCACACGGGCATGGGGGCAGTCCACTTCTACAGCTTCCTTTGGTTCTTCTCCTTGGCAGAGGTTTCTTCCTGTTCCAGAAGTGATCTAAAATCTTGGGGTTTGGGTCCCCATATTTATACTACTCTTCTATTTGTTCTCTGAAGGCAGAGAGGCCTTTGCCTAGTACAAACCAGTTCTGGTCAGTCTTTGAGCACTTTGTTTACCGGACTCCTCCTTTCCTTTCAGAGTGCAGGGCAGAGACATCATACACCACAGGAGGTGGAGCCAGCATTGTGGAGGGAAGGCACAGGTGCAACTACTCCCACCCATCTACATGCAGATCTTCCTATTCAGCCTTGTGCTGACTCACCCTCTCCCCTGGAATCCCCAGCCCCTGTCACTCACAGAACCAGACACACAATACACAACCTAGCAGAGGCAGGCTTGGACAGTTGAGCAAGAAAATACCTACTTTCTAAAAGTGGTATTTTCAAACACAGAATGTTAAAACCAACTTCACTAAAATATGTATTTTATCATTCTGAGTTCAGGCATACTAAATTCGAATTACTACCATGTTCCCTGAGCCAGTTAGGATTATAAGATGTAATAATCAAACTGCCCATTCTAGGCTATGAGGAATTGGTAGCCTTGCAATAGTGAAAAACGAAATTGGCTGTAGTTCACTATTAGGACATGCCACACACACCAGGGCATGCCCTACCTTATACTTACAATGCACCCTGCCCTTGGGCATACCATAGGAGTGTCTGATATGAAGGTAAGGGAAGGTTTAGGTACTGGCAAGTGGGTGCACTTGATCAGCATGGCAGTACCAGACTGCACATAGGCTCTGCAATGGCAGACCTGAGACACAATCCACCTCGGGCATTATGAAGACACGCCCATGGCAAGCAACATTAACATCTCCCAGGAAAGGATATGAACATGATTAGCTGAAGCAGGCATGAAAACTGGTAAATGCGGAGGTGCATCCAGAAAGGGCAAGGATATGCCAGCTTGGATAATTTGCAGAATCCGCTGGTCAGATGTGACAGAACACCAGTGTAGTGGATCAGGAAATGCATATTCCCCCATCAACCAATTAAGCCAGTCTTGTTGAGTTGCCAGGTAAAGAGGAGGAGGAAGAATGTTGCTGCTGTTGCCTGCTCTTTTCAACACTGCTTCTTCCTCTAAAGGCCCAAAAATCTTCCCAGTATGCTGGATGTGTTGCAATAGCCAAAGCTGGAAGAAGATGAGGCCCTGAAGTTAACATATAAACTCCTGATACCTCTGGTGGAACTGACATGATGGGGGAAGCTAAACCCAGGACAAACTCTCCAAGGTAGTGTTAGCTTTCTCGCTAGTGCTAGGCCCGACTGAAGGGCATATCCTTTCATGAGACCTGGACATCTCCAATTCAGTGGAGCGCATCTTGGCATGCCTGCAGATGAGGACACTGAAGTCCATTGCTGTAGAATCCAGGGGAGAGCTCAAGATCTACTTGGCTGTGTCCTGACCATCATGAACTGTTTGCACACAAGACACGAAGGTACATAAGTGACAGGGGTAGAACCACACATGCCATTTCCCAAAGAGTGTGGAAATAGCGAGCCAGAAGACAACAATCATTTACAGAGCACAGCACCAAGCAGCCAGAGGAGTAGAAGGAAAAGAATTCATGTTAACTTTAAATACAGAGGCTTGCACTACTAGGCTCTCACACTTGAGGTACTCTGCCAGGAACTTCTGATCCCCAGGTGCCTCATATAGGGCCTCCAGCAAATAGACAGCTAAAAGCAAAAGAAGGCTTAAATCAGGCTGCTAATATAAGGTCAACCAAAACCTTATTGCAAATTAAAAAGTAGAGGACCGAGGCTAAAGCATTTCCTATAAGCATATTAGTGTTTTTATTTCTTCAGTCTCAAAAGTTACCTCCAACACTTTTGCAGTTCTCCAAATTATTAAATGACGACCATGTGGCAAATCTAGGCCCGAATCTGGCAATGTATGAAAGCCATTGGCGTTTAATGAGTCAGAGGCCAGTATCAGTACAATGCAGGGGGAGTAAATTGTCTTTTTCCTCTTCATCATCTTCATTGTGTGGATCTGTGTGTGGCGCTTCAATGACATCAGAATCGGAGCTGAAAATGACTTACAGCCTCTGAATAGATTGGCACTGTGGAATTCATGTAGGGACGACCTGTTTGACACAAGTCCACACTTCAGTGATTATTTTTTTTTTTTGGTAAAAGATTTTATTAATTTTTCACACCCAGGGTCCTGTAGACCAACATTACACATATGACCAGCAGACGAAGAATCCCCCCTCAAAATACACATCAGGAGAAATCCGTTCCACTGCATTCCTACCCTACATCCCCCACCCACCGCCCCCTCTACCCCCACCCCCCCCCCAGTCAGTGTGCCCGCAGTAAGTCCTCAGCAGCTACCTTCCATCTGGCCTTAGGCCTGAGACGTCCCAGCTCCGGGCAAACCCCTGCTAGTATTCAGCCCGATAGAGAGGGCCCCGCCGTGACCTCCCTCCGCAGCCCTGTTCCCACCTGCGCTCCTCAACCGCTGCCCAGGTAGAGTGCAGATAGCAAGACCTCCATGAGTGTAACTAAGTGACCCCGTCCTGCAAGTACTCCCCCGTGGCCCCCACCGACCCCGTCCCAAGTTCCACTCCCCCCATCCACGTCTACAGAATCCCCATCCTCCACAGCCTCCACATTCCTCGTCTCCCAGGAGCGCAGCTCTTCCACCAACACCCCCCACGCCCTCGCCACATCCAGCGCCTTCTCATTAGCTGTCCGCCTGGCCATCTGAAGCCGAAGCGTCCCTTCGCTTCCCGCCCAGGCCGGGAAACTCCCTCTCCATCTCCGAAAACTCAGGCCGGGCTTGGCCTTTCAATGCAGAGTGAGCTCCCGCTTCGCTAGTATCAGCCCCAAATCGCAAAACTTGCTTGTGACCTTGGTGCGGGGGGTGTGCATAAACCACAACAAAAGGCAAGTCCCCATCTCCACCTCCAACTCACGGTCAGTCACCTGATTCAGACACGCCACCACATCCGCCCAGTACGAGCCCAGGCCCCGGCAGGACCAGAACATGTGACCAAAATCAGCCCCTTCTATGCCGCATCGCGAGCATGGCGACTGAGAGCCTCCAAAATACCGCAGAATTTTGACCGGAGTGAGGTAAGCCCTATGAAGGGTGTAAAATTGGATCAACTGGAATCTAGCATTGCGCGTGCCCTTCCAGGCCCGCCGTAAGAGCTGTGCCCAAGTCGTCTCAGGAATGGGCCTGCCAAGATCCCCCTCCCATTTACCCCGCAAGACTTCCAAGGGTGCCAGCCTCTCCGTGGACAACCGTCTATACAGACAAGTGATGGCCTTAACCGTACCCGCCGCCATAGTGACGTATTGACATCCCTGGGAAATTGGGGGTTCCGACATCCCCATCCTCCAATGCTTCTGGATTCCACGCACCAAGGCAGCATGCAAAAGGTAGTCCCCCCCGTGGTAGGTCATATGCCCCCTGCAGATCCTGGAACGACAGCAAAACGCCATCTCCGTATAAGTCCCCAATCATGTGCACCCCACACTCCTCCCAGTGAGCCAGGGCCGACCAATCCCCGCCGTGCGGGAGGGCCGTGCACATGCCCAACTGGATCTCCGGGGCATACGTCCGAGCAAACCCTGCCCTTTTCTGACTACGGATCCAGCACAGCCGAAGCGTGCGTTCCTCGAGGGTAAGCTGATCCAATCTGAGCCTTTGCCGGAGCACAATGAATGACAACACATGGCGCGGAATGACCCTATCCTGCGGACCCTCTGGGCCCCGAAACTCCCGTGCCACGGCCTGCGTCAGCCACTGCAGCTGCGCAGCCAAATAGTACCATTCAAAATCGGGGGCTGCCAGCCCTCCCGCCTCCCGTGGCCTCAACAGCGTCGACATCGCCACTCGTCGCCTCCCAGTTCCCCAAAAGAACCCTGTCATTAAGGACCGAAGCGTCTGGAAAAAGGCGGCCGGAATCCAGATCGGCAAAGTACGGAAATAATAGAGCAGGCGCGGTAGCGCTATCATCTTCAACAGCGCCACTCGTCCAGCAACCGAGAGAGGAAGGGTACGCCAGAACGCCATACTACCCCTAAGCCCCCGCAGCGCGCCCCCCACATTCCCCTCAAAAAGGTCATTAGGGGTGTGGAATATACGAAAGCCCAGGTACGGCAAACAGCCAGGCTCCCACCGCAGGTCAGCCAGCCCCAGGGGCTGCCGCGCTCCCAGCGACAGAGGAAACAGGCAGGTCTTAGTCCAATTCACCCGCAACCCCGACAAGCGACCAAATTCCTCTAGCAAAGTCAGAGCACCCCGGAGGGAATCCCCCGTATCAGCCAGATACAACAGGAGGTCATCCGCATACAATGATATGTGTTGCAGTTCCTCGCGCCACCAAACCCCCCCGTAATACTGCCCTTGCCGGGCGCGGGCCGCCAAAGGCTCCACGGCCAGCGCGAACAACAGCGGGGAAAGAGAGCAACCCTGGCGTGTGCCTCTCCCCACCAAGCACGCCGCCGAAATAGTACGTCCCGTACGGATCCTAGCCGTAGCTGAGCTATACAGCAGCTCGGTCCAGCGCACAAAATTATCACCGAGGCCAAATTCCCGCAGAACCCGGAACAAATACGGCCACTCCACACTATCGGCACACTTCAGTGATTATTTAGCGTAACATGAACAAACTCTGGCTGAAAAAGGCTTGAGAACCAGGATCAACACAGCTGGATCTGGTATGGATATCGCTGAAGGTGGTGGCAGATCAGATGGAGCAACAACCGGCAAGGCCTTCAGCAGAGGAGTGCAAGCACGGCCTAGCACCAGTGGCCAAGTGAGCATACTCTTAGTGGGGTCATTTGGCACCGGGGAAGGCCCCCCCGTAAGACCTTCGGCAGCATGGCCTCCCAAAAGGCAGCTACTTGCCCCTCGTTGACTATGACCAGGATCAACCTTGTTACTCATGTTGGGCTATGAAAAAGTTTCTCCCACTTCCCAGTCGCCTTCATGTGCACCAAGGAGTACAGTATTTGGAGTAATTTTTGGCCAACATAAACCAGACAGATTGTGCAATCTGATCGGTTTCTGATGAGCGTAGCATAGTGGGACGTCTGTAGTCTTCAATGGCGACATACCTGCTGCACTGCCAGATTACATTAGGAGGAATTGAAAAAAACACTTTAAAAAAAGTTACAAAAAATAAACTGTGGAAGTAGAGGGGAGGCACCTATATCTGGCTGCATGTTATTGTCTGGGTAGGATGAAGTCCTAAAGGAGGCAACCAGACCCACCTACAGGTGTGCATAAGATATTGCTAAAGTTACTCATTTCAGTATGGCAATTGGGAAGCTTCAAAAGAGAATGAATGTAGAATTATTCATCACGAGTAGAGTATGTATTTAGGTTTGAATGAAAATGCTACTACCCTTAAGGATAAAAAAAAAAAAAGGATTCCAATTTGCATACCCTCATGGGCAGAAGGCGGAGTAGCCATCTGCGAAGGCACCGTCCACACCGAAGAGGGAAAGCAGGCAAAACTCAAGATTGTTTATTAAAAGTAATCAGGATTTTGTTAAGTAGTAAAGGGAAGGAAAGGTGTAATTAGAAAGCCTAACAAGGCAACATCTGTAGTGGTATAATATTGAATATGCTACTTACCAGTATGCATCTGTTCTTGGCATGTAGGGCTGCTGACATTCATATCTGTGCATAGATCGCCGCCTAGTGTTGGGTCCGGATGTTTGCACGTTGTTGTCCTGGAAGAGTCTTCGAAGTATCCTGAGATAGGTGACTCCTCCCCTGGACCACAGTGCGCATGGGCATCCTCTCCATCCTCAGATTGTTTTTCGCCATTGTGGCAGTGATGGAGTAGATACAGAAAGTGATGACCATGCTGTACAGTAATTCTGAGAGCTGCAGCTGCTACAGGCGCCGGGGAGGAGGGTGGGCGATATGAATGTCAGCAGCCCTACATGCCAAGAACAGATGCATACTGGTAAGTAGCATATTCAGTTCGAGGCATGTGGGCTGCTGAATTCATATCTGTGCATAGAATATATAGCAGTACCTCCCATTAGCGGCGGCTACCAGTGCCAGCTGCAGCGGTCTGAAAAAGTTTTGAGAACAGCCTGTCCTACAGCTGCCTGCTGTTTTGATTGCACATCTACACAATAGTGTTTGGTAAATGTATGTGTAGTGGACCAGGTGGCTGCTCTACATATATCATGCAAAGGAATGTTTCCCAGGAAAGCCACGGAGGCCCCTAACTTACGTGTTGAGTGGGCTCGTGGGGGAATCGTTAATGTGCGTTTAGCTTTTTGATAGCAAATTTGAATACACTTAACGATCCATCTGGCTATACCTGCTTTGGAGATGGCGTTACCTTTGTGGTGTGGGGCAAAGGCAACGAAAAGTTGTTTTGTTTTCCTAAAGACTTTAGTCCTGTCTATATAGTACATGAGGGCTCTCTTTACATCCAGTGTATGGAGTGCTCTTTCTGCGACAGTTTGTGGGTTTTGAAAGAAAACAGGCAGTTCAATGGTTTGATTCATGTGGAACTGCGATATCACCTTGGGCATGAATTTGGGGTTGGTACGTAGTACGACCCTGTTGGCGTGAACCTGTATGAATGGCTCTTGAACGGTTAGTGCCTGGAGTTCACTAACTCTCCTCAAAGAAGTGATTGCTACTAGGAAAGCTACTTTCCAGGTGAGGAATTGAATCTCGCATGAGTGTAGAGGTTCAAAGGGTGGACCCATCAGGCGTGTGAGGACCAAGTTGAGGTTCCACATTGGAGCTGGTGGGTGGCTTGGAGGAATTACTCGTTTGAGTCCTTCCAAGAATGCTTTGATGGCAGGCACTCTGAATAAAGAGAGGTGCTGCCTGTTCTGGAGATAGGCTGATATTGCGGTCAAATGGACACGTATTGAGGTGTACGCCAGATTGCATCGGTATAGGTGTAAGAGGTTACAAATTATGTTTTGGATGGATGCGTCTAGCGGGTTAATGTCATTATTATTGCAATAAATGACGAACCTTTTCCATTTGGCTGCATAGCAAGCTCTGGTAGTGGGCCTTCTAGCTTCCTTAATGATGTCCATACAGTCAGGTGGCAAGTTTAGGTAGCCAAACTCTAGGACTTCAGGAGCCAGATTGCCAGGTTCAGCTGTTGCGGATCTGGGTGCTGAATCTCTCCATGGTTCTGCATCAAATGCGCGGGTTTGATCCGCAGCCTTTGATGCGGCACCACGGAAAGTTCGAGAAAGGTGGTGTACCATGGTTGGCGTGCCCATGTTGGAGCAACTAGGACGAGTGTCAGTGAGTGTTGTCTGAGTTTGCGTGCCACCAGCGGTATCAATGGTGCTGGGGGAAAAGCGTACGCAAATCTGCCGGACCAGTTCATCCATATTGCATTGCCCTGCGACTGCGGATGTGGGAACCTGGCGGCAAAGCTTTGGCATTTTGCGTTTTCGCTTGTGGCGAATAGGTCTATCTCTGGATGACCCCACTGTTGGAAGTACGGTTGGAGTACTGACGGATGTAGCTCCCACTCGTGCATCTGGTGGCCGTGTCTGCTGAGCAGATCCGCCATCTGGTTGTCCTTGCCGGGGAGGTGTTCCGCCATGAGGAATATGTTCCTCTGAATGGCCCACTTCCACATGCTCTGAGCCAGATGAGACAACTGTGGAGAGTGTGTTCCTCCCTGCTTCTGTATATAGTACATGGCAGTCATGTTGTCCGTCCGGATCAACACGACTTTGTTGCACAAGTGTACTTTGAATGCTTTCATTGCCAGGAAGATTGCCATCAGTTCTAGAAGGTTGATGTGCATCTTCTTTTGCTGTATTGTCCATAGTCCCTGCACTGTGTAATTGAGTACATGAGCTCCCCATCCCTGGAGAGACGCGTCCGCTGTCAGTATTATTTGTGGAACAGGCTCTTGGAACGGTCGGCCCTTGCAAAGGTTTTGTGGATTCCACCAATGCAGAGAGTTGTATGCCCGACCGCTCACCAACACTAGGTCTTTTAGTTGCCCTTGAGCCTGATTCCATTGACGTGCTAAGCACTCCTGAAGCGGGCGCATATGTAGTCTCGCGTGTGGGACTAGGAAAATGCAGGAGGCCATCATGCCTATCAGCTGCATGAACACTCGCGCGGGAAGGGAGTGTTGGGGTTTGAACTTGGAAATCAGCATTTGCATGCGGTTGATCCTCGCTAAATTTGGCTGAGCTGTGGCTGCCAGAGTGTCTATGGTCGCACCTAGGTACTGTTGTACGTGGGCGGGTTGGAGATGGGATTTCAGGTAATTTAGTGAGAACCCCAGACTGTAAAGAAGGTGAATGGTGCGGGACATGTGGCTGGCACATTGCTGGGCTGACTTTGCCTGAACAAGCCAGTCGTCCAGGTAAGGGTAGACGTGAATTTGTTGCCTCCGTAGATGTGCAGCCACAGTAGCTAGGCACTTTGTGAAAACTCTGGGTGCTGTTGTCACGCCGAAGGGAAGAACCTTGAATTGGTACTGCTGCCCTTGAATAGTGAACCTGAGATATTTTCTGTGTGAGGGGTGAATGGGTATGTGGAAATACGCATCTTTGAGGTCCAGCGTGGCCAGGAAGTCTCCCTGTTTGAGCAGCGGGAGGACTTGTTGTAGGGTGAGCATGTGGAAATGCTCTGAGAGAATGTAGCGGTTGAGGGGTCTTAGGTCTAGTATAGGTCTGAGTGACCCGTCCTTTTTAGGTATTAAGAAGTACAGGGAGTACACCCCTGTACCTTGCTCGTGGACGGGCACGACCTCTATTGCGCCTTTTTCCAGCATACTTAGCACTTACTGCTGTAATAGCGCTAAGTGCTCTGAGGACATAGGACGGTGTTTTGGTGGTATGGTGGGTGGAGTGGAGGTTAATTCTAGGCAGTAACCGTGTTTGATAATATCTTTGACCCACCTGTCCGTGGTGATGGAGTTCCACGTGGACAGGAACCTTTGTAGCCTTCCCCCGACAGGTGTTATGTGGTCGGGAGGAAGGGAGAGGGCGTCACGGTTTGTTCTTGGGGGAGGACCTGGTATTGCCGTATCCGCGTCCTCTACCCTTTGTGCTGGAGCCACGATATCCACCCCGGGTGTTTTTATCGTAGGTACTTTGTGTGTTGCCCTTGTTGAAGGTTTGCTGTGACCCCTGTCCTCTACCTGCTCCTCTATTTCCGGGGCGACGAAAGGAGCCACTCCGAAAGGACTGTGTTTGGAGAGCCCCCATGGACTTTGCAGTGTCTGTGTCCTTTTTTATTTTTTCTAGGGTGGTGTCAACCTCTGGTCCGAATAAGTAGTCGAGGTTGACCGGCTGATTGAGGATGTTATTTTGAACCTCAGGTTTGAATCCGGAGATTCGTAGCCAGGCGTGTCGTCGTAACATGACGCTGGTATTTATTGCTCTAGCAGCTGTATCTGCGGCATCCAGTGCACACTTAATAGATGCGTTTGTGAGGAGTTGTCCCTCCCTGATGAGGATCTCTGCTCCCTCCTTGTATTGGTCAGGGAGATGTTGGAGTAGGGTTTCTAATGTGTCATAGTGGGCGCGATTGTAGCGAGCTAGGAGCGCCTGGGTATTGGCAATACGCCATATATTAGCTGCCTGGGCTGCAACCCGTTTGCCGGAGGTCTCTAGCACCTTGGACTCCTTGTCCGGGGGATGAGCTTCGCCAGTAGTCTGTGAGTGCGCCCTTTTGCGAGCATTAGCGACTACAATGGAATCTAGAGGCAACTGGCCTCTAATGTACGTAGGGTCCACAGGCGCCGACCTATATTTTTTGTCGATCCTGGGGTTTATTACTCTTGCCCTAGTGGGTTCTTTGAAAATGTCCTTTGCTGGTTTAAGGACACCTTTCAGCATGGGTAGAGTTTTGATATTCCTTTCTGAGGATGCAAAAGTATCCATTAGAAAATCGCCCTCGATTGTGTCAGAGTGGAGTTGCACACCATGATTGGCCGCAGCACGTTCAATGAGGGCGTTGAATGCGGCAGTGTCCTCTGTGGGAGACGTTTTCGCGCCATATAGCTGCGTGTCCTGTGTATCCATAGGCGCACCCGGGTCTACAGGGTCATCCCAAGCCTGGTCAGGGTCCTGTTGGCCTTCAGGGTCCATCTCTCTGGGGTAGGGGACATCGTCACCCATGTAGTCCTCCAAAGCATCGGTTTCGGAGGGTGTCGGAGAGAAGGGCTGTGGATCTAGGTAAGAGGTATGGAGACGTTCGTAAAGAACTGGTTCCGAATCCGCTGGCAGCTTTTTCTTTAGCGGGATCCGGTAGGAGTCCAAAGGCTGCTCGGAAGATATTCTCCGCTTGTGGAGCATAAGTCTGCCGGTGTCGGCATCGATGATGTGGGACGGTGACGTCTCCGTAGGAGAACATTCGGCAGGTGTGATCCTAGTTTGGGTGACACGTGTCCTGATTTCAAACAGTTTGGGTGCCGTGGATAGTGGCAGTCCAAAAGTGATGTTGGGTATTGCTGGAGAAGCTTTTTGAGCCTTTTTCGGCTCGGAGCCCGACGTGTCCTGGAGGGTTGCCTTTTCTTTGATGCGTTGCAAGGACGCTGCAACTTGTCGAACCTGTAACGCCGACGGTTCTTTGGCGCCGAGCGGTTCTGCAGAGGCAGGCGTGGACTTCTTCGGGGCCACGGGGTCATCGAGTCGAGGAGAGGTAGTAGCTGTCGACGACGTCGATGATTGGGCCTTCGGTGCCGCTTTCGAAGCGATGTGCGATGCAGCGGCCATTTTGACCTTCGTGGCCGGAGCAGATTGTTTCGGTGCCGGGGGCCGAGGCGGCTTGGCGGTACCGATGGCCTTTTTCCGTGTGTCGGTGCCGACGTCGGCTGCTGCGAGTTCGGCACAAAAGTCCCGTTTGGTGCGGTCGGTGCCGACGGGTTTGGCTGGCGGCGAAGGTGTAGAGGGCTTCGATCCGACCAGTGGTAGTTTCACTTTCGGTTTCTGTGGAACCGACACGACTTTTGGTTTCGGTTTCGAGGAAGGGAAACCAGTCATTTTGGGCACTAATGGCTGTCGCTGAATGTCCGAGGCCGGGCCAGATGGCGGGGCCGAAGAACTGCGGGATAGGTCTTGGGTAAGGCCCGAAGGCGATCCCTCGACCGGAGCCATTGACTGACGCACTGGGATATCCTCCGTCTGTACGGGTAGGCCTTGCTCGTCACCGGAGCTACTTTCTTCGGCCCCTACGGCCTCATCGTAGTCTCCTACCTCGGTGTCGGCTTCTTCCCTGTGAAAGAGTTGTTCTTCAATGTCTTCCTATCCGGAATCGTGTTCGGAAGCGGGGCTGGAGGGTAGGTTTTCCACGCCTTCCACATCTTCGTCCTCGGCGCTGAAGATGTTGGTCGGGGCCGGTGCCGGTTGCTGCGCTTCAAGTCTCGCCGCTCCTCGATTCCGGAGAGTCTTCTTGGATCGGAATCGGGCACAGGCCATACATGTGGATTCGTCGTGATCCGGTGAAAGGCATTTGTTGCACACCGGGTGGACGTCGACATGGGGATATTTCGCATTGCAAACAGGACACCGCTTGAATGGTGTCATCGATTCCATCGTCGATGTAGGGTCGATGGTCGGATACGATGCGAAAAAGTTGTTGTTGTTGAAGTCAGTAAACTAACAAGTAACTGTCGATACCGATCGGGAACAGTACCGACGCGAACTAAAGGCCTTTTGGCCTGAAAAAAGTTTTTCCTAACTTGAGTCAAGATAAGCACATCCGAACCCAATGGCGGAAAAAAACAATCTGAGGATGGAGAGGATGCCCATGCGCACTGTGGTCCAGGGGAGGAGTCACCTATCTCAGGATACTTCGAAGACTCTTCCAGGACAACAACGTGCAAACATCCGGACCCAAAACTAGGCTGCGAACTATGCACAGATATGAATTCAGCAGCCCACATGCCTCGAACTTGGATGTCCACAATACTATTATGCCTAATAAGAGGTTTTGTGGAAAAAGTTGTTGACAAGATATCAAAATTCAATGGGAGGATAGATTTTCATATTGCTTTCTAACTTTTGAACTACAAAGTAATTTCACTTCTCACAAAATTGCTTATCTATGCATTAAAAGAAAGATGAAGATGGAGTTTGAATTGATTTAGTTTTAAGTCTAAGCTTCTCAGTATAGCAATTCAGTAAAATTACACAGACTTTTGGCAGAAGAAAACGTTATGATACATGCACACCACTGTTTTGACCACTGTGTTGACAAAGTGGTGTTTACTTCTTTAAAACCGTAGTGAGGCTTTTAAGAGCCAAGTCATCTTAAAGGAGCAGGAAAACAAGCTTGATAAGCTGCTTATTATATTAATCATGTTTCATTACAAAACTAAAAATGATTGAGAGAATCAGTTCTACAAATAAAAATATCCTGATGGTATTTGCTTTAAAAAAAAAAAGTTTCCAGGTGGTTGCATGTTCAAAAGGGTAGAGTACGCTCACCCTTGCAATACTGAAAGAAACCTCTGAATCAATGGATACTGGAAAGTACACTTACCCTGAGCTCACAGTCTTCGTTCACGGCTAGATTGCTAGGCTTTAAGTCCTGAATTAGAATAACACAACAGTGTCAGAGAAACATGCTGCTCTTAAATTACCTACATGCATCACACACAGACTACATGAGGAAAGGATGAACACTCAAGGTTGATAGTACTCATGTTAGCATTTAGGTAGCACAATTCCTTAGATGGCATTGCCAGTCTAATGATGAAGTTACAGAGTCCACAGATTAGTGCTACAACATGACGGATAGAGAGGTGACATGTTTAATAACATTACGATTTTCATGTACCACTCCATAACAGTGTTCCTGCTTCTCAGCGCTTGAAATGGTAATTGTTCTATTACTTAATCTAAGGGTACTCAATGTTTAAACCTTTGAAGGAAATCAGGCCTAGTGGGCCCTTGCCACAATTTGAACGTAGGATGTGCAAGCACAAGATTGGCCACTGGGGAGTATCTTCTCTCATCTACCCATTCCTGCTGGTCTCATAAATGTGAGCATTATAGCACTAGAGAGGCAGCAGAGGAGATTACATGAAATGTGCAAACAAGAGATTTCACTAATACATGGAGATGAACTTACTCGGTGGATAATCCCAGCTGAATGAATATACTGTTGGTAGAAAAAAAGAAAACATTTTACAATAAGAGGTAGAAAAACAACTCATAACATTTGTATTATGTAATAAAATACATTTTTGTCTGTTATTGAGGAGTAGGAAATTACATCTGTGGTCATTTATTTTCGTTTGCCTGTGGGTAGATATTACAGTATTGGTGAGGGTACAGAACATTATTCTATTGGTTCAAGTGGTGCATGTTGCAGGGCAATTTGGAACACCATCACAATGCAAATAAAAATAGAGCATCCCTGCCCAATCACAGAGTCATCATTAGGTACAGTAAGTTTGCACAGCGCTGTAATTAACGAAGGTTCAAGTATAGAATGGTAAACTTTAAGCAGGAGAAATTTACACCGGTCACACAAAAGTCCTGTCTTCACACACAGTATTAATAGTAAAGAATTTATCATTTTGTATTGCAACATTTAAAAGGCTCTTACTACCCTTTTGTGGGGGAATGATGCACTTGCCTGCCAACATGAGCAGAAAGCTACGCCATTCAGGGTATATGGCTGTCTTTGTTTTTTTCAATCCTACGTGAGAAGAGTTTCCATGTTATGCGTAATGACTATGCAAGCATCATGTTATGTGACACAGCCTTAATGTTGTGGTGGATGACAGGGGTGACCAGAGAAAAACTACGTTTGTGATATTCAGTAAACTGGCAGCTTTAAGCAGCTCTCCTTTAATGGTATTTCTTATAATTATAATCTACTTAGCTGGTCTTCATAGTTAAGTTAGCTGGTTATCATAGTCTACTTAGCTGGTTACTGCACAGAGGTGTGCATAATCATTTTGGCTGAAGCGTTTTGTCCTAATTTAGCAGCCTCTCAATTTCAAGGGAGAAACACTTAACTAAGAATTTTATCCTTTGCTTGGCTCCTAAAAATACACACTAAAAAGACTGCTTGCAAGAGTGACTTAGGAGTGTACAGGCCATTTTTTTCTTTACATCAATCAAGAAAAACGAGAGGGGCAGAAAACAGTAATGTTGAATGCCCCCTGTCAGCTAAAACGTCAGGGGGAAGCATGCTGCTGTAATAAGGAAAATGTTACTTACCAAGTAGACATCTGTTCACGGCATGTGGTGAAGTAGCGTCACATGCTGTGAATACTTCTGTCATCTAGCGTTTGGCCCGGATGTGTGCAAGTTGTTTTTCTTCAAATACGTTTTGAGTCACAAGGTTGTGTGGCTCCTCCTCCTGTTGGGAACGCTCAAGGGCATAAACTCCATTGTTTGAGTATTTTCTGTCATAAG
This sequence comes from Triturus cristatus, assembly GCF_964204655.1. NCBI lineage: Eukaryota > Metazoa > Chordata > Amphibia > Caudata > Salamandridae > Triturus > Triturus cristatus. Next base: position 1,038,714,253 of record NC_140585.1, read on the forward strand.
GCGGGCGAGGATGGAGTGGTGGTATTTAGAGATATCTGTTCATGCAAAAGTGAAAGAAATGGAAAAATACTGCAACAGCTACAGGTGTCTGGGGAGAAGGGTGGGTGCATGTGAATTTACAGCACTACATGCCACAAACAGATGTCGACTGGCTAAGTAACATTTCCCGTTCGAGCCAAGTGTGGCTGTGGATACACATGCTGTGCACAGACTGTAAAGCAGTCTTCCCTAAATAAGCGGCTTATCTGAGGGTGTTGCAGTGGATTTGATAAGTGTATAGATAACTGCTTAGCCAACTCTGGCCTGTTGTTGAGCTAACAAATCTACACTGTAGTGATTTGTGAAGGTGTGTGATGTGGACTGAGTAGCTGCTTTGCATATTTCAGCTATTGGAATGTTCCCTAGGAAAGCCACAGGAGCTCGCTTTTTAGGAGTGGAGTGAGCTTTTGGAGGGATTGATAAGGTTCTCTTTTGCTTTAGCATAGCAGGCTTGTATACATTTAACTATCCACCAGGCAATACCTGATTTTGAAATGGCCTTCTCATTATGAGGATTTGAAAAAGCAACAAATAATTGCAGAGCTTTTCTAAATGGTTTTGTTCTATCTATATAGTACATGAGAGCTTGTTTGACATTATGTGTGGAGAACACTTTCTGCAACCAAGTCTGGTTGAAGAAAAAAAACACAGGGAGTTCTATTGATTGGTTGAGGTGGAATTGCGAGACCACTTTGGGAAGGAATATTGGATTGATGTGGAAGACAAACTTGTCACTATGTACCTGAAAGAAAGGTTCTTCTAAGGTAAATGCCTGAAGCTTGCTAACACATAGTAATGAAGTAACAGCAACTAGAAAGGCCACTTTCCAAAAAAGGAACTGGAGTGGACATGAGTGAAGAGGTTTGAATAGGGACCATTAGCCTAGTGAGAACAATATCAAGGTTCTATAGTGGTTCTGGGAGGTATTACCCTTTTGAGGCCTTCCATAAAGGCTTTGATAACTGGAATCTTAAAAAGATACATATGTTGTCTATTTTGTAGGTAAGCGGCCACAGCGGCAAGGTGGGGTCTGAGAATGGCCATACATTCCAGTGGTAGTTTAAGATATCCAAATTCTAGAATTTCAGGAACCAGATTGTAAGGTTGAGTGACCTGGGGTCTGGGTGGCGTATTTCTCCATGGTTCTGTATGAGAAGGTCCGACCTGATTGGGAGCTTCTTGTGAAGAACCCAAAATTTCCAGGAGTGTTGTGAACGATTGTAGACAAGCCCAAGTGGGGGCTACCGGAATGAGGGTAAGGGATGTTTGCTTTAAGAGGTGAACCACAAATGGAAGGAGGGGGAGAGGAGGAAGGCCAATAACCCTGACCAGTTAATTCATAATGCATTGCCTTTGGACTGAGGGTGTGGGTATCTAGATGAAGACTGGGCATTTTGCAAATATGTCTTATTGGGGAAAGCCCCACCATTGGGAATCTTGGCGGAGGACTTATGGGTGGAGTTCCCACTCGTGGACTTGTTTCTGTGTCCTACTGAGGCAGTCGGAAAGTTAATTGTCCGTTCCCAGAAAGTGTTCTACTAGTAGGTATATTTTGTGACTGAGTCTCCACCTCCAAATTTGTTGTGTGGACAGAGTCCCCCCCCCGTTACTGTGTCTGTGGTATTGTCTGTGCGAACATGGAGAATTGTTCCCACTAGTTGGGGAAGAAAAGCTATCGACCCTAGCTGCACAGCTAGGAGCTCCAAGTAACATGTGAAATCTCTGGTGTTTGGGTTTCAGTAGCCTTGGACGGTCACGGTTTGCAAATGGGCCTCCTTCAGATGAGGAACGCATCCATTATGATGGGCTCCTGCGGAACTGGGTTGAGAAAAGGCAACCATGCAATATCTTTTTGTTGTTGCACCACAGGTGAGTAACATGGGTGGTGGCTGACCAATACTAGATCTTCCCAATGACCCTCAGCTGGAGACCATTGCTGTGCTAGACATTCCTGCAATGAATGCATGTTTAGTTGTGCATGAGGCACTATTGCAATGCAGGAGCCCATCATGTCTAGAAGGCGTGTAACTGTTCTGGCTGAAACCTGGCAGTTTGTTTGAAATTGTGAAGGAAGTGTCTGAAAAGACTGTATTCTTGCCACGCTGAGCTAAGTCAACCCTTTTTAAGTTGAGAACTGCTCCTAAGTATGGCTGAATTTGTTGTGGGAAGAGGTGGGAGTTTGGGCTATTGATTGTGAATCCCAATTGGTGTAGAAGATGTAAAGTGATCAAGTGTTTTTCTTTGATAAATGGCGAGTGGACCTCTTGATGAGCCAATCGTTCAGATAAGGGAAGACATGAATGCCCTGCCTTCTTATTTGAGCGGCTACTACTTCAAGGCACTTTGTGAACACTGGAGGAGTTGCGATGGCTCTGAAGTGAAGTACTTTGAACTGATCGCATTTGCCAATTGACCACAAACCTGAGGTTTCGCTGATGCGGTGGGTGTATCGGGATGTGAAAGTACGTCTTTCAGGTTGTGTGATTATAAAGTCACCCTGCTATAGAAGAGGTATGACAGCTTGGAGGGTGACCATATGGAAATTTTCAGAGCAAATGTATTGGTTTAGAGGCCTTATATCAAGAATGGGTCTGAGAGAACCATTTTTTTGGGGGTATTCAAAAATATAGAGAGTACACCTCTAACTTGTTGTTCAGGTGGTACTTCTTTGATGGTGTCTTTGAGAAGGAGGGACTGCATCTCTTCCGTGAGTAGTTTTATGTGGTCTGGTGAGTTTGCGCAAGGTGGTATTGTAGGAGGTATGGTAGTTAACTCCAGCAATAACCATTTTGCATAATGTCCAACACCCACTGTTTGGAGGTGATGTTACGCCAAATGGGTAGAAACTGTTGTAAATGGCCCCCCAACATGTGTTTTGTGATCGAGAAGGGGGGGATAGCATGAGTGGCAAGTCAGGGTTTGGTAGATGTGATTGGGTTAGCTTTTGCTAGGGTCCCTTACCTCTCCCTCTTAAATTATATCCCCCATAGGAGCCTCTGGAATAACCTCTACCTGAGGGTGCATGGTTTTGCCAGTGATTGTATGTTATGGAGGTTTCAGGGAAGCCCGTTTAGTGCCTCTAAAGAAGGGCTTGCGGCAAAAGGGACACGAAAAGTGTATGTTTCTAGTGCGCCAATTGCCTTTGCCATCAGTGCCTTTTTTCATTTTAGCTAATATTTGATCTAATTGAGACCCAAGATGTTCTCTATCAAATGGGAGAACTAACAACTTATACTAAACCTCAGGTTTAAAGCCAGATATAAGAAACCATGCATCTAAGAAGGTGGCTTGAATTGATGCCCTGAGCAGCCATGTCAGCGGCATCAAGGGCACATCGGAATGGTAGAATTTGAAATCAGTTTCCCCTCAGACACTAACTAATGCCCTCTCTTATGGTCTTCTTCAGGGTGTACTGAAGGAGATTCTCCATTTCATTCCATGTGGCTCTGTTATAATTTCTTAAGAGGCCTACAGAATTGGTAATTCATCAGTGGTTAACAGATTATCAGGCAAATCTCTTGCCCGCTAATTCGACTCTTGCTCGCTTTGTCAGGCGGGAGGGGCTTCTCTAGATGTTTGGGAGTTAGCACTCTTTCTAGCTGTATATACAACAAGAGAGTCTGGTGGAAGCTGAAATTGAATGTAAAGGGGGGACAGAGGGGGAAACTTTATTTGTTATCTATACAGGGAGTTATCACCCGTGCACGGGCAGGGTCCTGGAATATATCCCAAGTGTATTGCACTATACCCTTTAGCATAAGGAGGTATTGTGTCGTGTGCGTTGTGGAGGAGAGTGTCTCAAATAAGAAATACTCCTCCATAGGGTCAGAATGGAGAAGAACCTTATACACTGCTCCTCTGGCAAGTAGCTCTTGGTAACTGGAGGAATTATCTGGAAGGATCGGTGTCTGCTGCAGGTTCAGATCCAGAAGTGTCCCATGGGTCTAGTTTTGGTTGATATGGGGTTTGGGCCTTCACCTTATAATTTCTCGAGGAATAGAAATGGAGACCCCTGTGGTGTGTATGAAAGGGAATCTTTATGTAAGGATCTTGGAGAATGTGGTTCCTGCATTGGCTGGACTGGTGATGGAGGTGCAGGTAAATGGCTGGTGGTCTTATCTGCTTTCTTCCTCACCCTCAAGACATTACATGGAGTGAATGGAAGGTCCAAAAACAAAGGCACCGAAGGGCAAGGCTCACGTGGGGTGAGACAGATCCGAGAATCACCTGGCAGAGATGTATTCTTCAACTCAATAAGGAAAATAAATAAGGGATACACATCCGAATAACAAAATGTAAATGTCCAGTATTTGTAAACCGCGAACAATTACCAAAAGGTGTCAAGGCGCTGGGGGCCCTAGAGAAGATTAAGCGAGCTATTGCAACAATACTGATGGTCAGGAGTACCGTAGGGACAAAAAGAGAGTACCGATGACTGTCTCAAACTTGTGTGAAGGCACACGTTCGAACCAGATGGTGGAAAGAAAACCATGGCGTTGATGCCCACATGCATTACCAGCAAAAGGAGGAGTTATGTAAACTCGTGACTCAAAAGACTTCTTCTAAGAAAAACATCTTGCACAGATCCGAGCCCAACACTGTATGGCAGAAGTATACACAGCATGTGTATCTACAGCCACATCAAGCTCGAACACAGAATTTACATACTGCATCTAACTATATAATCACCAAAGCGGTGGTTTCAAATCACTGGCAAAAAGGAATAGGGGATTTCCCTAACTGATATATTTTGCTGCACAATAAGCTGTTCCCGCTTGCACTCAAGGGCCTGAAGACAGTCTAAAGTGGTTCTTGAGGAGGGACTACACTCTAGAATGATTACATGACATGGACAATAAAAAGATCGGACTCTTGTTGGCAAGATGAGGATCCTTATTGTATTATGGCAATGCTCTAAGCTATGGAAGTTTTGGCAGGATAAACCTGAATAAATTGTATAGACAGTTGGGAACCTCCTGGAATTCTATTGGGGTGGCTGTGTGAAACAGAATGGGGGTCCGGGTAAGGTTCCAAAGATCTGGTACTCCTTTCAGTCTTAAGTGCTAAACTAGTCATTCTGAGCTACTGGTTTATGGGGGTTGAGGGACTGCCCCCTCTAGAACTGACTGAACGTGTTAAAACCTTGGCATACCAGGAATAAATGCCCTTTAAAAATGGATTCCAACATTGGCTCCCAACTTTTTACTAATATTTAAGAGACCCTGAATTACGAAGGCACTTCAGATCCTCCTTTCTGAGGTGGGAGAGAATACAAATGAAGAACAATCCTTTTGGTTTAGGAGCGAGTTCTACATGGACTTCCTCTTCAGCGCGTTCTGTTATTGGGGAGTGAAATAGGTGTTGGATTCTGTGGATGGAGAGGGCAGGGCAAGGGGTAGACCGTTTCACCTTTTATCTTTGTTGGCCCTCAGTGGTGTGTTCCATTAAATCAATGTAAAAGCTTTATTTATTGAACCCTAATTGCTACTCTAAGATGCTGTTATTTACTCAATTCACTAATAGGGATGCCCACTTTTGCGGCTTCTGTTTGCCCACACAATTTAGTCACTCCGTCAACAAGTTGTTGTGATGTTATAAAAGCCCCTAAAATTTGGCTGTGATTCTCAATTCATTTACGTGCTGAAATCCTTCAAAGCACTTTTGCAATTGCACAGACCAATAAGACGGCATTGCAAATAATGAATGCCTGAAAAAGCTCTGCTAAGCGGTGCTTGTACTCAACTAGATGACAACATCAAAGACTTTCAAGGGAACCATAAAGCACTTTCTGCAGGTTTTAATCAATACGATTAAAAGGGCTTTGTGTGCCGATCAGCACTTTCTGTACTTCTTGCTTACTAAAATGCTTTTTATTCTATCCTCTCTCGTCTTATTGGCCACACCATTTCCAGCTGTTCTGTTACTATATTCAATTGTCCAGGCATAGCACAAGAGGACGAGAATCAAACGAATCAATTAGCTAGCTAACTGGAAATCAAGTTGATGGAATTAGACACTGAAAGCAGTGTAGACTAACCACAAACTTATTTCTGAACTAGGTGTATGATTTACAATAATACTGTGTTGCCAGATTGGCACAACTACAAACTGTTTACCAAGGCAGCATGAAGGGAGACTCATGGCCACAAATTAGATTTAAGCAACTAATTTCACTAATGTTTTCAGTAACTTGCATTGTAAATAATCAGGACTGTATTTAATATGGAGTATGTTTAATGTGTACTGGTAACAATAAGGGGGGGGGTATAAAGCATACAATGAATTACTGTTACCAAATTCACTGCTGTTAATTTTAAATTAACCCTTGAAATGTACATGCACAGTAAACTGGTGAGGCTAGAACCTGTGACTCGGAATGTACACCAAGCTTTGCAAGATTTTACCAGAAATAGGAACGGTGCAAGTATTGTCCGCTTTTTAGCCAAAATAGAATTTCTACTCTCTGATTGGTTTCCTTTTACATCTCTCCTTGTGGAACTGCCAGTCCTGCATGTTTAACCTAGTCAACAAAAACACTGCTAGTGTGAGTTTATAATTCCAGGGAAAAAAATCACAAGGGCTTTGAGATGATCCATGGATTAATCCCTTCCCACCTAACGGCCTGTAGCTCACTCGATAGGAATGATATATTTTAGATGACACTGCTAGACAAACACCCATGCACCGCAGTGTATGCTAACGTGCTGCAGGTAACAAAGTCTCAGATGGATTCCAAAAACAGAAGCCACGAATTGCCTTACAAGTAATCAATCATTTAATTTTGGAGATAAATATCTATCCTCGAGAATGCATTACAGCATGTCCGTGTCATATATAGTCTGTGCAGTAACAAATGCAGCCCTAGAACATTGCTACATGGGAAATGCCAGAATTAAAAGGACGATCAAAATCAGCAGTCTAACACAGGTTCGTACACATCTGAGCTATGGCCTCTAGCATGCAACTAGACCCTTTTCCATAACACACAAGCAGCAAACTGCCAGAAAATACTCCAATTCCATGCTGGTATTGGACCTATGTTCTGCCATACCCAATCAAAGGCGCATCCTCAAACCATAAGCACAGTTCTACCACATTAAACAGTATCCTTCAACACCAAAGGACAAAATTATCATACATGAACAAAGTTATCGGATGTAACTGGACATATGCTTTACACTGGTAAATCTTTAGGATTATGGAGTCATCCAGGAACCTGGTACAGGAACTGTAGAAGCGAGAGTTGCAATTACACTTCAAAAATGGCATTTAAAAAACGTGGCCAATTAACTGAAAAATCTGATATTTTTTAACCCTCAAAATGAAATGTTAGAGAATAGATCTGCTTAGAGGGGTTTACTTGCACAGCGTTATGAAGATATTCATTTTGAGCCACAAAAAAACACAAATTAACACAGCTTACAAAAAATAGACATCACAAGTTAGTACCTTAAGTCCTCGAAGCAACTGGTATATAAGAAACTGTATATGGTCATCTGTTAACTTCTGGCACTTCACAATATTATTCAAGTCAGCACCCATTAAATTTGTCACAAGGTAACTGCAAAAAAACAAATACTTCCTTTAAAAGAAAAATAAATGCCATAACAGCAACTTTTTTTTTTTTTTAAATACATACGTCTGAGATCCTGAATGCAACGGACCTGAATACTGGACATATAGTTATAAATTAAATAACATAGCAAATTTATATAACGTGGCTTATCACCACTGAGGGTATCCAGACGCTGTCCATGGGCAGGGGGAGATTAAGTGTTTTGCCCAGAATCACAGCATGTTGAGCCAACGCCGAGACTTGAACCCGAATCCCAGTCAGCAGCTCGTTCTTCTCGGATGGTTTCTCACTCCCTCTATAACTCCTTTTGCCTATTGAACCACATAACACTTAAATCGGCTAGTGAAAAGTCTGATTTGGTGTAAATGCATCAGCTGGATGTATTTACAACAGGAAATGTAGGCTGGATTTCCCTTTCTGGAGAGTCATCAGCTGGATGTATTTACAACAGGAAATGTAGGCTCTATTTCCCTTTCTGGAGAGTCATCAGCTGGATGTATTTACAACAGGAAATGTAGGCTGGATTTCCCTTTCTGGAGAGTCATCAGCTGGATGTATTTACAACAGGAAATGTAGGCTGGATTTCCCTTTCTGGAGAGTCATCAGCTGGATGTATTTACAACAGGAAATGTAGGCTGGATTTCCCTTTCTGGAGAGTCATCAGCTGGATGTATTTACAACAGGAAATGTAGGCTGGATTTCCCTTTCTGGAGAGTCATCAGCTGGATGTATTTACAACAGGAAATGTAGGCTGGATTTCCCTTTCTGGAGAGTCACGTCTGGTAGTCTATTTGGATGATTCCATTTCCTGCAAACCTCACATGAATGAGATTAGCCCCCAAAAAGGAACACTTAAAAAGGCACCCCTCTTTGTATGTGCTTGTAGACGGCGAGGACTGGTGACGTCAGTCTGTTTAATAAACAGATCAAACCTCGTTTTCCAAGGTGGGTTTACAACCAAAAAATAAACTTAGAGGTTGAAAAACAGATCCCAATCACACCCTACCAGCATTCCCTCAGTTTTATGATTTGAAATTAAGACTCACTTGCGCCTGCATTTTATCTGTGTGCGAAAGTTAAGGGCTGCCATTCAGTGTACAGTTTTAAAAAACGCTTCGAAACACATGCAAAGGGTGTGGAGGACTTATGCTATTTAATCTGCACTGCAAGGGAAGGCCCCAGACAGTTACCTTTGCATACAGTGGCAATGTTGGAATGATTTTATGAATGACATAAGAAAATGGGCAAAGAGTAGATAGAAGACTGCTTAATCCTTACGTACACGAAAATATGTATTCCTGGTTGCAGATCTAGCCTTGATACACCCTCATCAGTTTGGCACTGCATAATGGCACTATCTTTTCATCTGCTCACAGGTCAATGGGTGGCAGTGGCTCTGGAATATGGCAAGATGCTTCTCAGCTGTAACTAGCTGATACAATAGAGAAGCTGGTAACTTGGGAACTGGAAAACTGCCAAGAGATGTATGATTTATTACAGATGATCTAGCTCATGAAAACATGGGCATGTACTCAGATGATAATCAATATTAGGATATGAAATGTTAAACACAGATTTAAAGAGTCAAGTTTGGGGACAGACCTTTTTAACTCCGCTCTCGGTGGAGTGTCTTGTCACAATATTGTTAACTTGGTTTACTCGACAACTTGCCCACCATTACGGTTATCAGCGAAGCTTACACAAGAGGAGAAAATAAAACACGACTCCTGGCTATCAAAATGGAAATAATGTTTCGAGTGCCAGAATGATTAGTTGGTTAACATGCATCCTCCAGCCATTTTAACAACCCAAACTAATTTTATTTTAAAGAATTTAAAAAAACAAAAAAAACAGGCAACATGTGCACACTTGGAATGCAATATTACTTACACTTCATTAAAACTTTCATTTGAAGTTGAAGGCGTAAACACATCCAGCAATCCTATCACCTGAAATAAAAACATTAATTAAATAACAGCAGGAAATCAGTGTGGTTATTCAAAGACCACTATATCGATATCCTAACAGTACACCTAAAAGAGAGGTAATTTTGTATGCTTGCGTTGGTATAAGATGCAGTCCCTTCATTTAGTACAGCTTATTGCTCCAGAGAGAATGAGTTACTTTGCCTTTAATGTATTAACGTAAAAAAATGATATATGAATATAAACACACAAACTTTACGAGTTCAGAATTACACATAATGAAAATTACAGACTAGCAGTTAGAGCGGAAACAAATGGAAAGTTGCTTACCTTTAAGACAGCTTCCTTAGTATTTGTTAAGTGACAAAGAATATTTATGACCATATGCCCTGTTGACGCCCCAGGAACCTTTGAAATCATCCCAAGTTAAACAACCAAAGCAAGATGCACAAACTTATAGATATTGGTTTAGATTTCCAAATTTGCAAATGTTCTATTTTCCTGCTCTCTTATGGATCGTCGTCTCTCTTTATGTCCCACTCACAATATTTTCTGGGTATTAGCACATTTTGCCGGTAGCGAAATAATCTATGTTATAGCCTTAATCCTTTGGCCTCTAGTTGCATAAATGTTATTAGAACATGTTGAGAGCTCCACTGAAGTGTTTCAGGGCTAATAATAGCTGATATAAGACATCTGCTTCAACATTCCAATGCTTGTCTTACTGTTTCTCCCTTTAAATTTAGAACACTCTACCCTCAGTGGATGGACTGTTCCAATAGAATGTAGCACTTTACAACGAGTGCTTTTACCACGCGGTAGGTAACAACGTGGTCATTACAAGACCGCGTTGTTACCAGGCGTGGCATTACATCGCAAGTCGTTTCAACGACTTGCGCTAGGTGGCGCGCTGGACTTAGGAATAGTATAAATTACTATTCCTACTACAGTTAGCGCAACAGCAGGGAAGGTGTTGGATTTAATATCCAACAGATTCCCTGGTGTTGCACGCCACCTAGCGCAAGTTGTTGAAACGTCTTGCAATGTAATGTCACGAGTAATAACTACGCGGTTGTTGTAACAACCGCGTTGTTACCCACCTGCTTGGTATTGGCAGCGTTGTAAACTCTGTTTCCTGTTCCAATAGCCTTATAGCCCTTCTTCCTCTAGTTATTTTGGTTGTTGAAGGCACTCGCACAGGTTGTAGGCGCTAGTCTGCTGCTCAGGTCTATAACTCTGGTTCAGCCTTCCACAACGGGTTACAGGGCTTCAGTAATACACGAATAGCACATTAATCTTGAGTTTGCATTTTACAAACCTCAATAATGGAGTCTAAAATGAATGACCTAAATATTGAGTTTACCTTTTATTAGCCAAAATCTCAATATTAAAGGCGAGGATAGAACACCAGGGTCCACCTATCCCTTCCAAGAATTCAGAGAGCAAGTTCCAGCCTTGGTCTGCCATTTGCGCAAGTTAAGATAATGTAGCACAGATTTTTAATTACTCCGTGCTAAAGTAATTCTGTGTTGCTTACACATTACCAAAATGTGCGCTTTCAACTCCTGAGAGAGAGGTGTGGTCCCCAATAGTAAGCCTTACAGCTTCCTCGACTTAGATTGAACAATAATTATTTTGCTCCCCAAATGAAAAACTTTCATATAGAACCGAATGGCTGTTTCTCTTAATTCAGTAGTGAGCTCCTCCAACAACCTTCAGCAAGCAGCACAGCCAACATAACAAATGGGTCTCGCTTAGAGAACTTCAAAAGCACCTTATTCTTTTGAGCGTCTAATTTGAAAGCATCATTATGCTAAGCTGCCCAAATGTTAGAACTGAGATAGGGAGCGAAGGCCTAACAGCAGCATCTCATCAGAAAGCTCTAAAAGGCCATCTGTTTGGAGGTACTCAATAATCCGCTATTAACCTTCTATAGTATGGGAATTGCCAGTAGAAAACTTATCAGAAACAAACATAGAATAAAATGGAAAACTCCCACCCTCCGTTAATGTTCAGCAAAACTGATATTAGTTGCATCGATGAGCATTCCCACAGAGATGGGTTCAGCCTGTGCTTTCATTTTTTGTGTATTCTTTGATAAATGGCAGATCAGGATACATTGTTAATACGTATAAAGGAAACGTTCATGGAGAAGCAATTAATTATCGACAGAGTTATGAGGTCAGATGGAGAGTATGCCCTATGTGGCGCATACCAGCTTTCATTGACAAATTTTGGTTGCACATCACCTTGCAATAAGGGCTTGCTGAGAACGAGCCAGTTGATCACCACCTTGGCTGAGTGCATTAGGATACAAGAGAGGGCCTTTTGAAAATGTAGAACTTAGTACCCTGGCAGCAATGGCTACGGTAATGATGAACAATTCAATTTGCATATAGGGGTAAACGCCAAAGTTTCTGGAAGAAGACAAGAAGGTCTATGCATTGGGAGGGAAGTAGATCGGGGTAAGAAGTGAAGTGGATGCAGAGACTGCGGGAAAACACAGGACCTCAGTCATTGATGAGTTGTAAATGTAGGGACATTCAGTGACATATGGCAGCTAAGCCATTTGATGTGTTGGCCTGGAGGTGTAGGCAAGAAAGTAAAGAGAGGAGGTTTGTTTAGCATCTGCATAGAAGTGGTAAGTGAAGCCAGGAGTAGGGACTGGCATGGTTAAATAGGTTTTTTCTTGTTCATTGGACTACAACTGCTTTATATTGTCATTTTATCTACTGGGACTCTAATGTATTGGTATTCACGATGTCACTGGAGATCATTGTCCTCGATTTTTTAGCTCTCATGGAATGACACATACAGAAGATGCATGTAATATGTATAGTGTAATTTCCTACAAAAACAAAAGACTGCCTCTGTAGGATAAACATTGCATTATATAACTGTCAAAGTCATTAATAAAGTGAGTTAAAAAAAAAAGTGCTAAGTGAAGCCAAAAGAAAAGATGTCACAAGGGGGTAACATAACGAGAACAGGGAAGGGCTCTGAACAAACTCTCGAGGGACTTCGACTGATAGTGGAGAAGACTGGAATGCTTCGATTGCCACATACACGTACGTTATCTTAAAATGCATTCAAATCAATTCTTTCAATGCTGTTGCCAAGTTTCTTCACTTAAATTGTTCAAATCAATATTTCAATTCATGGATGTATTGTGAGATTAAACAATATAGTTCCTGTAAAAAAAAATCTTAATCTTGTCCTCTAAAGATAAAGCACAAGTATGAACAGGAGATTAATACATAATTATATAACAGAAAGCTCTAACACAAGAAAATGTCGCATTCGAAAATGTCTCATTTATGTATATATGTGGCATTTGTACAGTACAATTGTAGACAAAAGGCTACATTTTTTTAAATGGGCTTGGCTTATTCGTTCCAAAAAACTAAGAGAAACCAAAGTCTAGTTATAACTACTCTTACGTAAAGTTATTTTAGCGTGGCCCTGTGTTAAAATGGTGTTGAATTATTTGGTCTCACACATTTTATCGATGCATTTCTATGGTTTTATTGTGGTTTTTGTACTCGAGCCTTTTTATATGATACAAATTTTAGTACCAATTAATGTTTTTAGCGATATTTCTTATGATTGCTATTTACGGCGACTGTGTTCTTATCTTAAGCATTTTGACTTAAAACTGTTAGTGCTGTCTTTTATGATTATTTTAATCGAAATAAAGACTCAATGATGATGCTGCTATACAGGGTCAAAGATGTACACAATCACTGATTGGAGGGGAAGCTAGGTTCTGAGAGTAGAGACACGTTATTAGTTTGTGGAGATGCAGCGTTCTTCAAAGAGGTGTGTCATCGGCTCTTTTACCGGTTTTATGTTTTTTAACAACTAAACATACCCCAGCATGCACATTCCATAGGTGTGCACAAAATATGTATGGTCCTCTTTCTGAAGCTAAATACATTTTAATGACAGCTAATAAAGACAATACAACAGATACTAAATAGGTGGGGGCATCTAGGTAGGACTTGTGACTGCAAATCGGCAAACAGGTGCCATTTATTAGCTAAGCCTCAAGGGGGCCAGAGCCGTGGGCAGATAGGGGTGGGGAAAAATAGAGGTGGGGCCAGATGCAATATCAAGTGTCCCATCTATTTATTCACCATTCCAGTGGCAGGCAGAGCTCCTGGATGCCTCTCTCCATTCTGTGGATGATCTCAAAGCCTGTGTGCAAATTCCCTGCCTGTTTCCAGGGCGTGGCTTTTCTATTATTTCCAGTCAAGTTGAGCATCATCATTCCTCATTTCTGTTTCAAACAGCAACACTATGCTTTCACTGCTAGCCCACTGCATAACTAACTACTCTCATGAAAGTAAATGAGGGCTTCAGAAGACGTCAATATTACTCACGTAGCTATTTTTAACAACAGCAAGGCTAGGTCTACACCTTTATTCCCCACCTTTCTTGCTTGGGGTCTACAGAAAGGCCCAGCAAACAGAATTTCAGGGTGTAAAAGTTAGCTTGACCTACAGCTTCGGCTAGGCAGCTTGTAACTACACTTAAGAACTTACTAGCTATGGGGCAATTCACACCATATGAAAAAATCCAGCACCTGTGTGCATACATTGAGGTGTCCTATAAAACAAATACAGTATACTTATAAGAGTTCCAGACCTAGATACTTTATAGGCATAGTCACACATCTTCTGCCAGTCCCAATCATCCACTTTTTCCTGGGCACGTCTTTAGTTCGTTTCTAAATTGTAGCAAGGGTGGGGAAATCCTGATGGGGCACAGGGATGCTGTTCCAGACCTTGGTACGTAAATGAAGAAGATGCGTTATTGTTATTTTTTCTCCACTTCGTCTCCAGTATGATGGGGTCCTGGCGGAGAGCATTCATAAAACCACAAGAGGCCAGGAGCACATCACCCAGATACACGTGGATGCTGGAAGGGAATGCTTGCAGACAATGCAGCTGATTTTGAAGATGGTGTGGGTTGGCAGGAGGGCAAATGGAGTTTTATCTGTGAGGGATAATGTGGTCTTATTTTTTCAGGCCATCAATAAGGTATGCTGTGGTTCGTAAGTACCTTAAGTGGAGTCGGGAGGCAGTTAAGTAGAGCATTGTTATCATCCAGGTCTAAAAGTAATGAGGTTTGAATGACAGTTCTGAAGTCGCTTTATGGAAAAAATGGCTTCACGTCCTTTAACAGAGACAGATGGTGCCCTGCAATCTTGGTTTTCTACACAATATGTTCCTTAATTTCCGTGTCCCAATAGCTTGGCATTGAGATGAACGTTGGAGTATGAATCCTTCTGGGTTCAGGTTGCTGACCATGTTTAGACTAGTTGTTGCTTGCTGCTCTTGGTGAACAGCAAAAATGCTATCTTGCGGTGTTGAGCCAAATGCTATTTTGCGGTGTTGAGCTTTAGGTAAGTCCTTCTAAAGATGAAGCAAAGTGTTTGATGTATTGGATCCCTGGAGCGGAGGAGACTTTCAAACAGAGTTGAGAACAGTCAGCATATTGGATAGTAGAGATGCAAAGGATTGAAGTTGGCAGGAAACAAGATGGACCCATAGAGAACTCAATGGGTAAGGAGCATCTTCTGGGACCTCAAGCTGCCCCGCTGAACAAAATAGTGTCAGACAGAGGTAGAAGGAGCAGTGGAAGATGCTGCCAGTGAATCCCATTTCCGACTTTATGGTTTGGATGAAGCTGGCGAGATCATGAGGGCATAATGTATGATTTGTAATGCGGCAGTGACTGTGCTGCAACATGATCTGAAGCCCAGTTGGTAGTCTGGGAGGAGACTGTTGGCACTGAGGAGATTAACAAGTTACTTACCTTCACCAACACACTTTCTGGTTGATACCCTAACTTCAGATTTCTCACCTTAAGAATACCCCCAGGTAATTAAGTTGCTAAATAGATTATAAATTCTAAAGCTGGGCCCTTCTGAATAAACTATAACCCATTTGATAACATGTTGGCAGATATTCTTTCCATCCCTCATAAACCTTAGTGCAACAAAAGTAGCTGCCTCTCTAAAGATAAAGAATCATGCCAATTTACCCAAGTAATAAAGGAATGCAATTAGCATTATACCAAACTAATAGTATATCGTCATGAACACTATTGTATTTAATAATCAATACTACCCATGTTCACTGCATTAATGGTTCTACTTTAGTTATTTACATGACCCCGTAATAAAAGGTTTGATGATGCTTCATAAGCAGTAACTAGAAAAACTATTGCATCGCGTATTATGTCAAAACAAATAAATAAAAAAAAACCCTAGGCTGCATCCGGAGAATCTTCTCAGCAACACTACTGCGTGCCAATAGGAGTTATGTAGCTCTGGGGTGACTCCATACAGCACAGGAAAGTAACTTAGCACAGCTGCGCACAAGCACCACCTCTGCAAGCTGACATCAGTTCATAATATTGCTTATTAAACAACCTCAGACAGAGCCATAAGAAAAAACTTCAGATGACTGAATGAAACCCTTAAGCTGTTCAGGAGTCGACTCCACAGAACAGGGACGTAGGAGGGTATTGGGCCACTGTGGCTAGACAGAGTATCTATTAGAAACCGCATTAACAAGGTAATTTGTTCTTCTGATGGATACGTCTAGCCACAGACTCCTCCCTTTAAAAACACCAGAGAAGTAACCCCCAAAGGCTGAGGGTTTGGGGAGGATTGGGGGGACAAAATGGGCCTCCCGTTGGTCCTAGCTGCCAAATTAGTATTGTTCCATTAACTTGTGCACCGAAACCCAAGCGAAAATTTGGCAAGATGTCCAGAATCACCACCCATTCTCCCCCCCCCCCCACTCCCCAACGGTGAATGCTGTTGTAGTGGCCTTGACCCTGGTGGAATGAGCTTGCAGGACAATCCATCCATCCATCCATCTTGACATGGTCTGTTTATGCCCAGCCTTTTTTTTGTGGTCCAGAGAATGCTAGAAAGAGCTGGCCATGCTCACAACGGTCCCTTGTGCAGTCCATATATAAAAACTTGCCCTTTAAGGGTCGAGCCGATGGACTCTCTCTTTCTCTTCTTTTAAATGGGGAGGCGTAAAACTTTCGAAAAGACGTTCACCTGGAACTTCAACATTAACTTGTCCACAAAGAAAGTGGTGAAAGCAAATTGCACCAAGAGCACCTGCAATTCACTCATACAGTACACAGGGCTCATAGCAATCAGCAAGACTACATCTACATCTTCACAACACGGGCCCTACACACAAGGCAGGTAATCTACTTGACCCCATTTTTTCGAACCTTGACGTCATTACCTGCCTCCCCTCTAAACCTATTACCTGGTCCGACCATTACATTATCGATTTTAATATCCTGACGAGTGTTATTGCCGGTCCATCAGTGCATATTCAGACTCTAAGACCGAATAGAAATTGGAAAAAACTCAAGTTGTCACAACTGAATCACCAGCTTGCTTTAACCCTACCCTCTCTACCCAACAATATTACTATCAAAGATGAAAGTCTAATTAACACATGGCTTTCTTCAGCCATTGATATCTGTCTTCCGGCCCGTAATGGAAAACAAAGCTTCACTCACCCCCCTGCTCCCTGGTTTAATGACCAACTCAAATGCGCCAAATCCAAGTGTAAGAAACTTGAACGCATATGGAGATCTGCGTATTCCCCCAACGATAAAGAAATTTATAAAATGGAACTTCGAAACTACCACTCCCTGTGCAAATCTGCCAGGGCAAACTATGTAAACACCTTTATTCTATCAGCCCAAAACCGCCCAAAAGCTCTTTTTAGAGCAGTCCAAGAACTTTCTGGACAATCAAACTCGCCAAAAGCCCCCTGTTTGGACACAGTCCAATGTAATACTCTTGCCGAATTTTTTACCGAAAAAATTGACCGTATCTATGCCGGTTTTGATGTCTCCCCACGAGCATTAGATATCCCTCCCAGTACACATCCTGACAACACCATCGCTCAGGATACTACTACCCCTGTTCCTCACACTTCTATTGACAAATGGGATCCGATCTCTCTGGAACTCTTTTTCAAACTCATAGCTAAAATCAAATCTGGCTCCCCACTCGATGCCATGCCTCCTCAAATTTTAAGCACCCTTGACATTCCCGTTCTTTTACCCATCTTAGCCCTCCTGAACGCATCTTTGTCGGAAGCCACCGTTCCTGCAGTTTGGAAACACGCCATGGTGGTTCCTCTTCTCAAAAAAACCAACGCAGATCCCAATAATCCTTCCAATTTCCGACCCATATCTCTACTCCCTTGTCTGTCCAAGGTTCTAGAAAAACACATTAACCTCTGCCTCTCCTCTCACATTGAGGCCACCAAATTCCTACACCCTTCCCAGTCTGGTTTTAGGGCTGTATTCTCCACCGAATCCACCCTCTTAGGTGTCACAGAGGCCATTAGACAACAGGTGGACAGAGGAGAGACGGTGGCGCTTATCCTGTTGGATTTAAGCGCTGCGTTCGACACCGTCTCTCATGACATCCTCCTCTCCACCCTAAAGGCCGCTGGTATCCATGGCATGGCTTTAGCCTGGATTGCCAGTTTTTTGTCCGCACGCACTTTTCAGGTCTTTTCCCCCACTTCTGTTTCCACCGTTCTCCCGTCCCCTCACGGTGTACCCCAGGGCTCTATCTTGAGCCCCCTCTTTTTCAATATTTATGTCAGTCCTCTCGCCTCTCTGGCAGAACAATCTGGTCTCTCTATATTTTCATATGCGGACGACACCCAAATTATTTTCTCTCTCTCTTCTAATAAACACGCCCCTACTTCATCTCTCCGATCTGGGCTCATCAATATTGCCAACTGGATGCAGACCAATAAATTAAAACTAAACGGCGACAAAACCGAACTTCTTCTATTCGGTCCTGACACCTCTCTCTGGGGCCCGAAGTATTGGCCTCTGCAAATGGGTCCCCTGCCGGCTCCATCTACCATGGCTCGTAACCTGGGAGTTACATTTGACAACCAATTGTCCATGAAGCAGCATGCTGTGAAAGTCTCAGCCATCTGTACTAATATCATGCGATGGCTGAGAAAAATAGCATGGATGCTGCCGTCAGATACCCTAAGAACTGTGGTCCAGGCATTAGTAACCTCCAGGTTAGACTATGGTAACGTGCTCCTCCTTGGGGCTAACAAGGAAGTAACATGTAAATTACAGGTGGTGCAAAACATGGCGGCTCGCCTGCTCTGCAATTTGCCCAGAACTGCCTCTGCTGCTGTTTCCCTGCGCAGCCTTCATTGGCTGCGCATCGAATCTAGAGCAAAGTTCAAAGCTCTCTGTTATATGCACCGGATAAAAACAGGCAACTCCCCCCTCTACCTCTCCACTCTGGTTCAACCGTACTGTCCTGTGCGTACCCTCAGATCCTCCTCTCTTGGCACCTTCTCCGTGCCACGTTTCAAACGCACCAGAGTTGGTGGTCGCTCCTTTTCCTATCTGGCACCATCACTCTGGAACACACTCCCTATTTCTCTGCGCTTTGAAACTTGCTACCTGAAATTCAAGAAGGGCCTAAAAACCTGGCTTTTCTCTGCTTAAACCCCTCTTCCATCTCGCCTCCCTGCTTCTTTTCCTCTGTCAGCGCCGGGAAACCCCCGGGTATCTGTGCGCTTTACAAACCCAAATATAATAATAATAAGACTACTTTGAGCATCAGTCTCAGGGAGCCACTCAAAAGGTGTGCACGTAAGACATGTCAACTCTAAGTTCAAGTCCTACTGCAGCATGCCGAATGGTTTTGGGGAAAAACCTGAGCCAGACCTTTGATAAAAACCATTAACAGGTGATTTAAATGGAGATGGCTTATGATGTAAACACAGAAAGGCGAGACAGGTTACCCTTATATGTGCCTACTGCAAGGCCTTGGTGGGCCATATGCATATTTGGCCTGCAGAGAGTAGGTATGAGGAGTACCACACCAGGCAATGAACTTCCTAAGCACCCACCACAGATGGTTTGTGGAAGGGCATCGAGTTGCAATGAAAATGGATTATTGCTGCAGATCATAAGCATTTAACTGGTGACGATCAATCACAAAATATGGAGACAGGTGCACAGGACCCTACCGCTGTTGTGGAGATAAGTTATCCACTCGAAGTTGTAGCCAAATTAGAAGGCAAATATTGAAGAGTTCAAGATGCCTCACGGCCATCATCATTGACACCCAGGATGGAGTCTGTAACATAAGAATCATATCAAGAATCTTCCAAACTGGCTGCAGGAGGAAAAGAGCCATCCAGAGCAGAAATAATTAGAGAAAGAGTAAAAATCTTGAATTGATCTTTCCGTAGAAAGACATTCAATAGGTGGGATGCAGTACAGACTTGAGGTCTCTGACGTCTGTTCGAGAAAGTAGCATGAATAGCATCCCACTCTACTCTCCAAAACCGGCACTAGCTCAATGGCATACCTTGCCAGTAAAAGCTGGACTTCTTGCACCAATATTGCAGAATTGTCTGTTAACAATTGCTCTGATGTGGGGCAAAAACGACCAAGGAAGGAAATGAAAGCCAGAGCGTAGCCCCTATGACTGATTTGCAGGACCCATCTATTCGAAGTGATGGATCACGACCAGAAGGATAAATGTCATGCCTGCTAGCTGCTAAGTATGGTCCTTTGAGGGCTAGGTAAAACAGCTCGGCAGCTGTTGCAGCAGGGGAGGAAGAGGAAAGCTGACCTTGCTAGTGTGAATAGCCTCGTCCTACCCCACAACTTCTGCCCGCATCCTGAAATACTATTGTGCATATTAGATCATAGTTGTACCACTCCAAGAAGGTCAAAATAATACTTCTGAATTTGGTGACCATCATGGAATGATAAAACAATGATACGCTATTGTCAACAACAATCCAAAATGGCCGCCCTGTTTAGGAGTAGTTGTTGCGCTGGATGCAGCGCACAGATCATGAAATGGACAGCAAGCGAGTAGCCAGGTAAGTACAGTCTGGGGGAACCTCTATAAAAATATTTAAAAAAATTAAAAAATAAATGAGAACGAAACAGACTCTGAGGTGCACTTATTTTTAAGCAGATGTGCTTATGTGATCATTCCAGATTTGCCCTCAATCACATTGCAAAGAGAGACGGAGGTTAAAGCGGGCCCATACGGTTTGCTGTCTTGAGTGGACTCAGAATGTGAATTACACACTCAATCAACAAATGGCAGATGAGAGCTGGTTCAAACTCCCTTTATGCCTGTATGCATTTCTTCATATTTTTTAATTAGAAGGGCCTGGCCCACAATGACACATTGCAGCCCTTAAAACGGTCACATTGCAACCCTTCAACCACCACAATTCGTCAAATGGGATGACTAGAGATAAAACCCTTAGCTACAAAGGTAGTCTGTTAAAATTCATGTAATAAAGTGCATGTTTGAATACTGTGCAAGAACAATCCATCATTAAAAGTCTAGTGGCTTTAACATATGCTTTTCATAAGTAAATCAGACCTACTGCATTTGTGGTAACCTTTCATAATAAACAGATCTGACCTACGACATCTCACATAACTTTTGTCAATGAACCTATCAGGCCTGTAGCCTTTAAATTTCGCTTAAACCTCATCATTTCAGGCCTACTATATTGAGCATAAGCTTTCCCGCAAGGCAACCATCAGACAGTGTCATAAAATTATAAATATGTACCAATTTATAGTTGGCAAAAGAAATTGCAATCCATTTACCAGGCCTAGTATGGTTTCTAACAGGGTAAATCTCCTACCAGGTAGGTTGTTTGAGAGGGTAAGCAACACCAAAGCCCTTGCCTACTATGGTAATCAATGAGATTCCACATAACAAAATATCGGTCTACAGCATTTTCTAATACTATAATAACAATCCATCTTCAAAAGCATATTGCTTTAGCAACTGCTTTCGCAATAAAGGATTCCTGCTGTCATTGTCATAACTTTCAATGATAAGATACGACAGCTTGCACCTGAAATAATTTTTCCCAATGAACCAATCAGGCGCGGGCCCCACTGGCTGTTTTGAGTGTTGTCTCTGCCACAAGGTAACTATCAGGCGTACAATCAAAATAATAAATACACACAGAATTCCAGATGGCACAACAGTATGCAACCCATCAGAAGAGAGGCTAACAAGGGTTATCATTGTGAAATCTTTCACCCTCCATGGTTTGTCGGACGGGCTTACCAACACCAAAATCCTATCACAATATGGTAACATGCAAGATTTCATACAACAAAGTACCCGTCTACAGCCATTAACACGGTCCAATAACAATACACCCTTGAAAGCCTACTGCATTTTCACAAAAATTAATGTGAGGACTACTATCTTTGTCAAAATAAACCCATCAGACCTACAGAATTTATCATTGGCTTGCCACCATAACCAACACTGTTCTGGTATACTGAGGATAAGCTTTCCCACAGGACAAAAACGGCAATGCAAGCAAGCCTCTTTTCAGTCCAATTTCACAACCTCTGCCTAATAAAATGCTGATCTCAAGGTAGTCAAAATGTGAGAAGAGCCAAAGCCACTCTAAGGAGTACTTAAAGTTATTTTGCTAATGGCTAAATAAGTTAATTAAGCACCTACACCATCAAGCCATACTTAAAAATGTAGCGATTTGATTGGTTAAGCACAATAATATCATGCACCGCTTTCAGTATTTGTGACCTTAAAGAGTCTTTGTACAGTACTACGTTATCTTTCTGCCTCTTCTCTAATTACTCAAGTTTCTCAAATCAAGTCACTTTTTAAATATTCATAAAATACAGGAAACACATAATGGTCTAAACTGAATTGCCACAGATCAACTCCAAACAAAACCTACCAACAAGCCTACTATCTACTGATGCAAGCTAAAATCTGCAAACAATTTATTGCCAGCAAGTGGATTTATTGGTTTTAAATGCAGACACATTTATGACACTAGAGGTCTTATTAAAGAGTGTGCTGCAGGGGTGTAACAGTCATATGCACCTGCTTTCTGCACCCCAGGAGTACTTGGTATTACAGAAGAGTCCACAGATGCTTCTGCAGTCCCTTCTGTAATACAGAAAACGCAGGCTCTGCACGTGTGCCAGCATGAAAGCAAGAGGGTGTTTCCTCATTTGCAGAAGAGTGTGGCGCCATGCAAACAAAGAAATGTTTTGCCTGTACCCCACATCATACTTTGCTCCTTGAAGCATGTAGTAGCGAACATTCCTAGGAAGGAAAGACATTTTATTAAAACCTTCAGCTCAAAACACATGGTCACTTTCTCAACCTGTTCCTGGGAACTAGTGTGACCCTTAAAAATTTCACTGTTCGTGCTGGAGAAAAAAATTGACCTAATATATCTGGTCACCATCAAAAAAAGTGTAATAAATGGTCTGTATTTTTTCCATAAATAAAACAGAGAAATTCACACATGGGCAACGATGGTGAGATCCCATGCAAGGTTAAACATAGACAGGTAGATTGGTATAGGTCAGGGACCTCTGTGTTGGCGTGGTGTTTTCACAGATCGTCAGAGGAAGCTTTCTGCAACAATTCAATGATTTTCCTGCATGCACCACTGTAGGCCTAATCATGCATAAGCCTCTTAATGCATAGAGAGTAACTAGATTTGGGTGTCATTTCCAATTACATTAGGTCAGAAGGGGTTGTAATATTCATTTAGAAGATGGTGTTATGATGGTGCTGAATGATGCTGCATTACATTCTGTATTCTGATTTGTCGACCTATGCAACAAATTGATCAACTTACGCTGACACTGTGATTTTCAATGTGTATTTTGGTATCCAAGGGTCCATTCGAGAGGTGAGCCAAGTCTAGTTAGCCCCGACTTTAGAGAGCAGACCCATGTTAGTCCGTCTCCTGCTTGGGACTTAGAATATTTTTGTCCTGAAACTTGACTTAACGTCATTCTCTTTGAAGCATTTGATGGAGTCTTCTGCCTTATATTGACTTACCATGCATTTTTACTTATTTTCTCCTTCTGCATTGTAATTTGATTTTTTAAAAGCTGTTCATTGTTTCCAAACTTCACTGGGCTTGAGCCTTACTGATTTGAAGGTTATTCCATTGACTATGTCGAATTATTTGCCATAAGGCTTATATCTGTAGGACACAGTACCTCATTTGTGCTTGAAGACCACATCGTCCCCGATCCTGCGTAGGTGCTTAATCTTAAGATTAAGAGATAGTCTCCTGTTTCTTCCTTGCCACACAGGTTATGATAATGATGAAACTGGCCCTCCACGTTGTTCATGAAACCTTTACTTATAGCACTCAGTCTCTTGTATGTCTTGTTGCACTTCTGAATGTATTCAGTATTTCTTGCTTGAATCATAATGAATTCATTTTATCACTCACGTATGCTTAGTTTGGTTTTACTTGCCTACCCAAGTACTAAAAAATAACAACAAAAAGAAGTCTGGGTGAAAAAAGATTATCTGATAAGACAGTCTTCAACAATAGCATTCAGAGTTCCTGTCAGGCTTCTCATACTCCCTAAGAAAATTTAAAGTTCTGTTACTGGAACACTGTTAAAAGGCTATGGCGTCATATTAACACCTATTATTTACTGCATTAAGATTGTTATGAAACACCACATCAAAAAAAAGTTACCGTGAAAAAGTACCTAATTAAGCATGGAATTCATACTTCCAATTTCTTTTTATAGAGTACGATTACTAACACTACTTGTTCAAGCCGAAACTGCCCAGGGCCTCAGAAGCTCCACCTATGAGCAATTTCACATGCCATGAGCTGGCCAGGCAGTGATTCCAGTGTCCTTTTGGAAATGGCTTCATCCAAATGTGTGGTCTTCCTTTTCGCTTAATGTGTACCTTTTACTAATCATCAAAGGGGTAATAAATGGTAGACCTACCAGTTTTGTTTCAGAGCTCAGGGTATTTTACGAAGAACAATATTCCCTATTTTACTTTGTCTTATGTAATAACCTCTTTGTTTTATCCTGTTCTTGATCTACTTAAGGACTTGTTTACACATTCTCTACAGCCCTATGAAAACCAGTTGTGTTCATATCTAAAGGTTGAGTGTTCTGTGTCATCCACCTTAAAAATGTAAACAAATTCTTGCATGTGACTATGGTGACGAGCATTGCAAGGAATTAATAACGGATTGTGATTTTGTAAACATTATAGATCCAAGATTTGGTAACATTCCATCTAGACAGGTACATATCTTTCCTTATGGGCATGACGTGATGTGAAAGACTAGTTAAGTGTGTACATTCGTTACTGGCAGACACTGCGTGACTATGATTTTGGCTCTCAGCTGTAGGATTATGTGTCCAAATTGAAAGATACAAAACAGGGTGATGGTGAGCGAATAGTTTAATCAGCGTTTTGGTATTACATCCCAGAAAGTTAGAGATGTTGGAATAATTTCTTTGCTCACAGTGAATCCGAATTGATATAAGGCCCTATGAACCATAAAGTAACACCTATTATATTGTTTAATTTTGTAAGAAAAAGCAAGGAACCTATATTTTAATAATAGCTCATCAATTCATCCATCTGGTCCAATCATGCTATAATAAACTTAACTCTGAATTTTTCGCTCTGGTTGTTTGGAGCTTCCCCGAAAGGTTGTTTGTCAAACCAAGAGATAGAGTGAACGCTATACTTCAAAAAGTTCAAGAGCATTTCCAAGAATTAACATTTAAAACTACCGGTCTGCAATTTGAACAAATCTGTCAAAATAGCATTGCAACAAAGGTGAAGGATTGTCTACAGACTGCCAAAACTCCTTGGTACTCGGAAGAACTAAAAATGCTACAATGGTAAAATTATGAACTAAAAGTAAAAAAATGCACAACCAATCGCCTAAAAAATAGCCATCATGGTATCAATATTGATAAAGACTTTACCTGGAATAAATAATTACTTCCACCGCAAAAGCCTATGGTAAGGGTTTTGTGTAGTTTTTACACTTAACTCCAAGTCCAAGACCAATCTGAGACCAAATAGAAGTTCTCTTAGAATTTAAAATTCAGAATGTTAGGAAAAACAGAGCGCTGACTGAGAACAGGTATGTTCATGCATCACTGGGTAGAGCATTGTCCAAAGATCATCCAGTTTTCGGAGTTCAAATCTACAACAACTGCAATAGTAAAAACTATTCTCCACAATTTATCTAACTGTGTGCATATCATCAATGTCTCACTATGTGATGGTGTAGTGTACACTCATTACCATACCTCTTGAGAAAGTCTTACTTAAATAATATACAGTTAATGTTCCATTGAATGGATCCCAATGTCGAGTAGGATTTTGGAGAAACTTAGTTTATGTTCAGCTTCAAATACATTTATAATCAACACAACCTTTAATTTGTTAATCAGGCTTTCAACCAAAGCATGGCAAAAATAACACTGTTAAGGAGAAAACACTGGACTCGGAGAAATGAGTCAAGTATCCCTCTTCAAATTGGTTCACCAAACAAATGGCCCCTATTAAATGGAACTGGAGTTATCCAAGAGTTTTTACTGCCAGCATATATTTAATATCTGCATCTAAATGTTGCCATTCATTACTTTGAGCTTTTGTATATACACCAAAGTATGCTACTGATACCAAACTCATTTTCAAACTCAGTGAGTCAGTTTTTGCCCTTGGGGGTGGTTTTACAAATATCAATAGATGAATGTACTGAAGTCAGAAATCTCGAAGTAGGTCGGGGGATGCAGAAGATGTAGATAGTGTTACTTAGCCTGTATGGGGCAATTAAATGGCCCATTTTCTAAAATGGACTCAACCACTGCTGCGTACAACTCATTTATTATTACCTAAGTTCACGAAACAAAAAATTAAATTGTCTTGTCTTCTTGGATGAAGCTTTCCTTTCAACCCCAAGCAGGAAAAGTTGGGAGCAGTCTTAAAAGCAACAGGATATCTATCCCATATAGCTGCTGTTATGAGAGCAGTAGTATGAAAGCCACCAAGAATGTTGGGCTGGCCTATGAACACTCAATCTTGAAACAAACAAAAACAGCTCAATAAACTTGGGATAGCTCAAAACATTAGGGTTATGCAAATAGGCTTTGTAGAAGGTAAAGAGTACCTGACAACACAATACCTTTACACTGGCTACAAATGGAAAATCTGGTTTGATTAAGATGCCTTTGTCATATTTAAAGATGTGTTTGAGCCTGCCCCATGCTTAGGTTTGAGGAAAATAATGATACCTCAAATTAACAATGGTTGCTCAACTCCAAAGGCTCTTCTAAAACCACCAAGGGAAAAAAACGTTCTTTTAACTTCAATATTTTATTATGGAACGCTAATACTCCAAGATTTGAATTGAAC
The DNA here is from genome assembly GCF_964204655.1 of Triturus cristatus. NCBI lineage: Eukaryota > Metazoa > Chordata > Amphibia > Caudata > Salamandridae > Triturus > Triturus cristatus. The sequence continues at coordinate 1,038,741,086 of NC_140585.1, forward strand.
CTCCAGTTAAAAGAATTCAAAGTTATACTAAGACCAACCTTGTTTTCTATGTACCTGGTAGTACCGCAGCCAACAGGGTGCTCAGTCCCTATAGACACAGAAGCATTTAGTGCACTACAGAAACATGATCCTAAGATGACTAATGGGCCTCATTTTGAGTTCGGGAGAGAGGGACTCTGTTCCAAATGTGTTAGATGTCCTGTCTGCAGCATTACACGTGTCAGAGAGGATAATACACTTGAAGTGCAGCAGATGGGACAACCGCCACATTTGTGACAGAGCACTGAGCCTGCCGAACTCTAAATAAGTCTGTAAGCGCTCAATGCATTCTCATTAATTTCTAATGAACTCCCAAGGAGTTTCACATCAGAGATTTTAATTTCCAGTAATTTACCAGCAACTTACCTGTGATGTGGTCATGTTCATCACATTCTCAATCTTTCTATTTGTTTTGCTGTAGGTATTGATATACAGTCTCCCTGCTTTTACAAGTTCAATATCTCTCATGTGCTTCCACTTATTTTCATACAATGGATTTCAGAGGAGGTTACAAAATCTAGCAACAAAAATCACAATTCAGCAATAGCTTCACCTAGACCACTGCAAATCTTACATGCGTTTTGCTTTTTAAAACAGAATGGACTAGTGTGCTGTTTTAATCTTACTACTGGCCTTCCGTCACCAGTAATCGTCGGTCACCCCATGCCAACCAAGCTTCCTTATATTACTGTCTAGGAATTTCAGCACATAGTCACACAACGCAAAGTAATACGCATAAATCGTACAATACGATTTTTCGTGCTTCGGTGTTGGTGCTGTTCTCCGTGATAGTGGATTATCTCCCTACAATGCAATTTAACTGACGATATCCTGCACTAGTCCCGGATGCCTCTCTGTCCCTTCAATTAACTACATTAACAGACAATTCTGGATAAACTTTACTATTCAGAATAATTACAGGCAGCAATCATAATTCTTATGCTCCCTTTTGTCCGGATGATGACCTTCTAAGTCATTAAAGGTCGAAATGCCGTCGATAGACTCCAGTCTGAGAAAGATACTCATTGTGCAATGATATACATATGGACTTCTGATTTATTTATCCAGAAAAGTGTAGATGGGACAAGAGGAGGGGTGTGCTCTGGAGGAAGCCAAGAGAAGTGCTGTCATCGCGACTGCAGGACGAGGAGAAACAGGATGTCGCCAGATGACAGGAGCACCAAGGTCGTGACTGCGTGAGTGGAGGACATCAGACTGCACTCAGAGATGGGCAGCAGCCCACCGAAGGATCCATGACAGCGTGACACGCTCCAAGTTCGAGGACTGGCTTGAGACCAAGACACTGAACAGCCCCAACAACCCATGAGAAGGAGGTGCGGGGATCCAGACCTCATATTTTTCCCCAGGGTCTACTATACTATCAATTGGAATGCTAAAAGGGTGAAGAGGGAAAATACCTGGTGTGGCCCAAGAGGAGTGAAGGAACTCTTGGAAAAGTCAAATTGACATTCTTATCTATGTTTATTTCCATCCAATACCCCAAACCCCTGTACGAATATTACTAAGTGCACGAATAAAAGACATTTCTAACACTGGTCTGTGTCCCACCTGTCTGTTAGACTGTTACAAATGGTGTCAGAAGAGGGATTTCGGTCTCCGTAACAGGCTAAAGACATGACATAACCAGTTACCATGGATCAAATGATCCAACAATTAGAAGAAATTCAGAGACAGCACAGCAGGCCAGAACATTTATTAAAGCAGAGTAGGTTGTCAGAACTACATTTTATTAAGAAACTTATATGCTACATGTTATACAGGAAATGCAGGTCACGATTCATTTCAAATCTACGTGTTTATATGCCAATGCCCACATGCAGAGTTAAGTGCACACCATTACCATGTACAGGTCAAACAGCGAACAGTGCAGAATGACGAAATCTAAGCGAGAGAGAAGAATTTACTTACGTTTTCATGTTTCATATGCTTGAGTAACCTCAGTTCCCTGTAAGTTCTTCTTGCATGAATAAGTGACTGGAAGGGCCGCGAAAGCTTTTTCACTGCCACCTTCTGCCTCGTTTTGGTATCATACGTTGAGCTGCAGCAAAACAAATACGAAATAAAATATTGGTGATGTCAGAGCTTAGATCATTGACCTCTTCAATTCTAGATTTTAAAGCTAAATCAATCCAAATATAGTGTCTGCTAAAAAAACCAGCTTTTCAATCTACTGACTAGCTTTGCTCTTCTACCTAGACTCCTTGAGAATCCTTTTTTTCACTCTTCAGAGCAGGGAGGGATGGGGCAGTAGAGGTGGGAAGAGTATGAGACAGAGTTGGACGGAGGAAAGGAGTATGGAGCTGCAAGAGCATAGTGGGCGGAGGGTGGGAGGAAATGCGTTACTTACCTGTAACTGCAGTTATCCAGTATTGGTATCTTTCATAGATTCACATGCCTGAATCATTCCCCGTCGTCGGGATGGGAGTCCCCGGTACATAAATAAAGTAATGTCTCATTAGACATATAAAGTAATAGGCCAAGGGCCTCACCTTAGTAACATATCCATGTCCTTTTGTAAAAAAAGGACCACACTTTGGAGTAGAGCCAATCAGCTATCACCACCCTCTGGAACCCTCTGGAACCCTCCTGGAAGGAGCTCTAGTCCTTCAAATTTTCTATCGCACGTCGTGCTAAGGGAGTCTTCTCTGAGCTCTGCTCAGCTTTCCTTATTTTTGGATTTCCAGTGCTTCTTACTTCAATTTTCCTTCATGGCAGATACTCCAAAGAAAGGCATTTTTAGGCCTTGTACTTCCTTCGGAAAATAGAGACTTCATGTGGATGACCAAACACAAGGATTGTCTCTACTGCCTTTATCCGGATCACTCATTAAAGGACTGTAAGGTATGTCGTACCTTTTCCTCAAAGACCCTCAAAGACCGTGAGGGTCCCCTCTTAATTTGGCTGCAGAGGCATAAAGACAAAGAACAAGTACTGTCTTCTGAGGAAAGTGAGGGCTCTTCCATATCTTCTCAATCCTCTCAGAAAAGTCCAAGGGAGGCTTCTCCAGGCCCTTCGTCGCAGCCACCTCAAAAGAAGGCGTATAAAACCTCTTCAGAGGTACATCCCAAGGCTCTTTCAGCGAAGATTTCTCCTCAGGAGGTTCTGCTCACCTTCAAAAAGCCTTCTTCCACCCAGTCGACGACGGCCTTGTCGACGGTGGCCTCGACAACGAGGAAATCTTCATCTACAGCCTTGTGTGTGACCTCGTCGATGACGACTGTTTCAACTTCTGTCGCGTCTTCTTCATTATCCACGTCAACGACGACTACTCCATCGTCGACGGCCGGTAGGTCTGACAGATCGACGCTTAAGATAAAGAAGTCATCGTCGACGTCCAAATTACAGTCGACGCTACGATAGCCGACGAATGTGTCGACGACGACACCATCGAAGACTATTGTTATTGTTTCTTGGTCTCCCTCTCCCGCCCCAATGAATTGGATCCATCAGATACAGTAGCCAAAAGACACTGGGTTGTGGTAATCGCAACCTGAAAGAGGCTGAGAACTTTTGCTCGCAGAGGGCTTCATAAAAATGGATAGGTGAACTTCTTACCTAGTGAACTTCGATTGAAAGGACCTAACTTGCAAGGTGAAATCTTATTAAGACTACGTCAGAGGGACTCTATGGCTCCTGTGATGCAAACCACAGAAAGCACTATTCCCTAACTCACTGTCCTAATGTGCGCATCATACCTCCAGCTTGGCCATAACTAACTTATTGCAAATGGCTGTTTAAGCTCTGAGACCAGGAGAGAGGAGCCATGACTGATGCAAACAGCTAACATTGCTTTTAATGACATTCTTAGCATTTTTAAACATGTGAATCCTACCTTGTCACATGCTAGCTCAATTCTAGCTCTAGAGAGATCACTGAACCTCCACCATCGTTTATTGTACAATCATTCCCCATTAGACAGCAAATGAGGGCTCAAAGCTATATTTTAAAAGCAAAAAAGACACTTTCAGACCTTTAGCTTGAGCAGTAGTGTCACCCTCGGACATAAAATGAGTGCCCTGCATGTAATAGTACACTGCCATTCCCTATCATTTTATATTGTACTCCATGTTAAAAAGCAGAGATGCAGTGGGCGAGCAAGTACGATGCACAATCACATGGTTCTGTGCTGTGATCTCACCCACCATCTTAGCCTAGTGGTGGATGTATTGTGCAACAATTGTGTGGTCCAGAATACCTGACGGATCTGGGCAATCAAAATTGGCAGGGGAGTTCCAGACAAGAAATTAAGTACTGTGGACACATTGGTCATAGACTTAGCATCATATGATTGGGAAGCTACAGGTCGGCTAATTGTGATGATGGAATCGAACGCCATTTTGTTTTGAATTGAAAAGGGCAAACATGAATCGTCATCTTTGGAGGGGCAAGAAGTTGGGTGTCTTGTGTATTTATGAAATCTAAAATCAAAATAGAGAGGACCCCTCACACCATAGATATAAGCTCAAGTTTCAAGGGGCTACGTAATAATTCCATGCCTTTGTTTGCCACCATTGGATGGCACTTAAACTCTACTATTTAACGCAAATCCTCTCACTTGTATTCCACACATACTTACATAAAGATAACATTTGCAATGAACATTAACTGTACAAATAAACATTTGAAAGGGAACGTGAATCTGTACATTCGAAAACACATAAGACTATCTTTTTTGTCAATTGCTGTTTTCTCGCCCAAGTTATATCAATACAAAAAAAAACACAAATAATGTTACATAATTACAAGACAATATTGCACATCAATAAAGACTTTGAAACACCGAGACCACGAAGTCAAACAGTAACTTGTTTGTACATACATTTAAATGTGTTGCTAATTCGTCATGCAATAAAGTACCAACATTTATAAGTGTCCAACATATAACGTATTATTAAACAAAATTAAAAACAAGACAATATCTAAATAAGCGTATCCCGTGCCCTAGTATATTTGGGGGGGGGGGGGGGGGGAATACACTATGGGATTGGGGTACAACACAATAATTCAAATAAACATTAAATGAATAAACAATCAGCTCATTTAATCCTGTACTAATTTAATCCGTTTTGAAGGATGCCAAATTCTCTCAAATTCTTAAATTTCGCTAACGCATTTCGACCTTCTAGATGGCACTAAGTTTGTTAAAGGTCTTCCGCAGGGCATATAGGTGGAGGGGGATACTGTGTGTGAAAAATAAAAAATAAGTAAAGTGAGTTTAGGTGAATAAAATTAATGGGTTATTAATTACAAAGGGCGTCCCTGCTAAAAGTCATGCCTCAACTGAATTCAGTAACTGTCCCCCTCCATAGTTGTTCACACGGATCCTGGATTTTCCCATGGATTATCCTCACTTTCAAATACATAAATAGAAATGGGGTTGGGCGGGGCAAAGAAAGGATGGGGGAGGAAAGCTCTGTCGAAAGCTGTTGCCTTACATGCAATTATGAATGTTCCGTTTAATCATGACGGTAGAAGGATGCTTCTTACATTTTACTGTGGGGGCCTTGTGTGTTATGCAAATTACATTTTACATGTAGCACAACAAAGCAGGATATACAAATGTATATATACACAGAGAAGTTACAATTCAGAAGCACACTGTTCAGGGTGATGTTAAATTCTGATTAATGCCCACAGTTCATGTTAATTTAGACGCTGTGTTTGTATCTGCAATTTTTCGATGCATTTGGATTCCGTTTTTAGCAAAAGGGATTCTATGGAACCTCCTCTTGTTTCTGTGTTTGCCTTTGGGAGGTGCTGGTGGTATTAGGCTTCAGCCCTTATTTTATTTCAAAGCTCCAGAGGATATATGAGAATTTGCCTGCCAGAATTCTGTTTAATGGGTCGCTGACTAGGAGTTTTGTTATTTACAGAGGCACTCCGCAGGACGGCTCCATGTCTCCTCTCCTTTTATATTGAACTGTTCGCCAAGTTACTTAGAAGAGATGCTCAGAAAATTCCTTTCTGCTCCTCCCAGTTTAGTAATAAAACTGGGTTATATGGGGACGACCTAGTCATTTACACACCAGATCCCATTCAGAGTATCCCCAGGGTGGAAAGCGTGGTGGAGGAATTTGGGTCTCTATCAGGATATCTAGTGAATAAGTAAGTCAGAAGTGATGTGTTGGAATGGAGTATACTGGACAGGGGAGGCACAGTGGAGATTAAGTACCTGTGTATTGTCAACCCCCTGGAGGCAATACCACAGCACAATATGGGGAGGGTGTCGAAGGAGGTGGATGCATTACTCGTTAGATGGAAGAATTTGCCATTGACAATTGATAGGAGAGTGAATTTGATTAGGATGTTATTCTCCTCAAACTTACATATATTTTTTTAACTGCATTCGCCTTATTTCCCAGAATGGCTGTTCATAAGATTTGAGAAAATAAGTTTCATATGGGCATCAGGTGGATCAAGGCTAGCGTGGAAAAAGATTAGGTGCTGGCTTAGGAAGGGTACCCTAGTTCTGCCGGACCTGAATTTGTAATGTATGGTCCTTCATTTGAAAAACTCTAGGATGCTTTTTAGGTAAGCCGGATGGTTCAACCAGGTGGGGTGGGGGGTGGGGGGGTGGGCTAAATGCTAAAGATTTTAAAGGACGCGCTGAGCTTATGGTTCAGAGTCAGGAAGATCTTGGATACTGGTTATCATTCCGACTTTGCACCCAACTAGGATTCCTCGGGTACCCCAGTGAGTTTGAGAGATGGTTGGAGCCTCCCACTAAGGAGGGCTGGGATAGCCACCTCGGGGACCTGTTGGTAGTGCAGGGGATATTACCCCGGGAACTTCTAAGCACAAAGACTGGGGGCTCCTTAACAAGGTTGAAATATCTGCAGTTGTCTTCTTGGCTCGAGAGTGCTACTGAGGAGATGGGGGCACCTGGGAACTCGAGTCTACACTAAAGGATGTGCGACCTTAAAGCAAGGAGGTTACCAACTGACATTGGAAGTTTTTAGATGCCGAGGATAGTAAAACAAAGGCACGATATTCAGCATGGGAAGGAATCATCCAAGAGACAGAATTGCAACTTAGATGGCAAACCTCCCTGAAGTTATTGTTCTCTGTGGTTAAACCAGACAACCTCAAACAAAATCACTTTTTTACCAAAAAACAGATTAGACTGGACCCCTCAAAAGATCGCCAAGTTTGTACAGGAGCCGACCCCCAGATGTAGGATTGGTTTATTAAGAGCCAACGATGAGCATGCCTTTTTCACTTGTCCTGTGACCAAAGGTTTTTGGAAGGATGTCAAGAACGTTTCAAAGGATATCTTGTGAGTCAATATCAAGTTAAGTCTTGTGTTAGTTCTAAGGGTGGTGGATATGGCCTTGCATAGACTTCAGAGTAGAGAGCATAGAGGTATTTTGTTCTATCTTGTAGTTCTAGCCAGGAGAGAGATCTGTAAGCGTTGGACTGATCCAACTCGTCCATGTGCAAAAGCCTGGCTCAAAGCGGTACATTGGACTTGCTGTATGGGGTGAGTAAGATATGGGCGGATTTTTCCAGGTGGAGTGGTATGTTGGCTGCGGATTCGATAGAATGGCCAGTCCTATGATTACACTGAGGCGCCGCCTGGGTGATGGGACAGTGGATTTGGTTGCTGCAGTAGGGGCCAGTGCCCATGCAGCAGGTTAAGGGCCAGCTAGTATGCCTGAGTGTGCATAAGCTATGGTTATATGAGGACAAACAAGAAAATGACTGACCCCTTAATCTCGGTTTCTGAATTATGAAGCGTGCCACTTCGGTGGATGAGGGTCTCTGTATCCTAAATAAGGGGTGGTCTCTTAACTTGAGACATTCCTACTTGTGGCCATAGAAATGATAATCAGATCACAAACAAACATATACACAGATATATCTCCGAGACATCATACTTGGTGTTTTATGTGTTATGACATGAAAGTGGGTATTCAGGTCTGGATTTGATTGAGTCGTGTCCATCAGTACGTGCATAATAAGTTGACCTACTGCAATTTACGCCAAGAGGAACAATCACTCCAGTGCAGTGTCTACTTGAGGCTACTCACGGAGCCCAGTGCTCTTTGACATTCACAGTCCCTCCAGATCAGTGTAGCTAAAGTCACAGATGCCAGTTTCTCTCATATATAGCAATATACATGTATAGAATTGCCACTGCTTCAATGCTCCCATGATAAATGGCTGTTAGACTTCCAGAATCTGACGCATGGATGCCCATAACTGCGAGCACTGAAGGGCAGCATGTCCTTTTGGGCCACACTCCCGCTCTCGATAACAGGACGAATCTCATTATTAAAAATGATAGCTTTGCCACGTCTCCTATACTACTTCCGCACGCTCCCGGTGTGGATACCGAGCTCTATTTTCCGGCAGCTGCGATCGTTATTAGTCTCGTTCCTCTGGGGCACGGGACGGCGCAGAATTGCGATGGCAACTCTGACCCGGCCAAAGGACGAGGGGGGCCTAGTGGTCCCGGACTTCGAGTTTAACTATCTGGCGGCGCAGCTATGGATCTTTACACAGGAGGTGGCAAGAGTATACCGGGGGCCGGAGCAAGACAGAGAGGGAGGCACCCCTCGCCATGTGCTGGCGTATATCACGCTGCAGCAGAGGCTGGTTGTCGGAGACTTGTCCATGGAGGAACAGACGTTCAGGCAATGCTGGAACCGATCGCAGCGTCGAGCGGGAGTGCGGCGCCCGTATGCGCCCGAGATACCGCTGGGAATGGTGGCGGCGCTCCCGCACGGAGGAGATTGGTCGGGATTACAGGTGTGGGAGGAGGCGGGCCTACAAATGTTGGGCGACTTGTACGAGGAGGGTGCGTTGATCCCTTATCAAACTCTGCAGGAGCGGTTTGGTCTTCCGAGGGGAGATTACCTGATGCACGCGGCAGTGACTGGAGCGATACAGGCGCACTGGGGAAAGGGGCTCGCCAATACACCATGATGTCTGCTGACACCTACAAAGCAGTGGCTGGTCTGTACTCCAGAATGATGCGCGAAACCTTACAGCCGATGGCGGCGCTGAAGGCGAAATGGGAGCAGGATATACAAACAGAGATCCCTGACACCACGTGGGCGGGTATAGTGAGGAGGGCCAGGAAGAGCACAAGGAACGCACGCTTCCAGTTGATACACTTTTATATCCTCCACAGGGCCTACCTCACACCAGGTAAAATTGGAAAATATTTTGGAGTGGAGGATGCGGCGTGCCCTAGATGCGGTGCAATAGGAGCAGAGTTAGGTCATATGCTATGGGACTGCCCTCACCTGCGCGAATACTGGAGGGAAGTGGGCGGGACACTGGCTGAGGTAACGGACAGAGAATTGCAATATAGCAAGGCGGTCTGTGTCCTGCACTGGTTTCCTCACACGCCCAAGAACAAGACCGCAAGTAAATGTATAGATATGGGCCTCCTCTTCGCAAAGAGGGAAGTGACGAGACTCTGGAAGTCGAAGGTGGGCCCCACACATGGGAGGTGGATTAAGGAACTGCAGAAATGGGCGGCAAGTGAAAGTACACTTAGATACCAACTGGCGAGTCGTAGGTCAGATGATAGGGCGCTAGAGGCGGCCACAGAGTGGGAGGTGTTGGTGCAGGCCCTGAGCAGCAGCGCGGTGGAGGAGGAAGAGGAGCCCTCTGACCCTGATGATGATCCCCGGAACGTCCCAACCACAAATACACAGTAGATAGTCATTTACTTCTGATACGTACCCAAGACTACATATTAAGGCCGAGACCAGTCGTAGACGAGGGCACTGGAGGGTGGAGAGGGAGGGGGATAGGGACTGGGGAGGGGGAGTGACTGGGTGGGGGGGAGAACACTTCAACGCGGAACGCAGACATCCTCTAATGATATGAACAAATGTACAGGTTGCAATATGGTTAAGTATGATGACCTACATGTTATCGCTGCCCGGCCTCTGGGATGTGGGCTCACAAGCTGTGTACGGAAGCCTCATGGCCAAGAAAGGAAACTGCACTGGCATTTGCGGTGCAGGGTCATTATGTATGCAAGCTGCTTATCCTATTGTTCTGCAATAAAAACGGTTTTTCAAAAAAAATGGATGCCCATAACTGGATGCAACACTGTGTTCAAGGTGAATAAAAGTAAGACAGGGGTGCTAGTGACTGGGGACGTGTCTCCACAGGGTAAATTAGAAATCTATACATCAAGTTGACGCGGAGCTCCGTTTCAGGATTCCAACCACTACTGCGATCAAATTCTTTCGTTATTCAATTCAAACCTTTAAAAATAGCACAGGAATCCGAAGGCAACAGCCATGGCATCTTTCAGTATGGGTAACTGCAATGGAGTGAATATACGTTGCTACAAAGTCCAAGTCTCTTAATTAAGTCTTAAAAATATTGCTGCTGTGCAGGTTAGTGGAGCCTGGTCGACCATTATATCTCTCTAGTTCTCAGACAGCTCCTCTGGCTTCCAGTGAAAGAAAGTAAACTTTAAAATCTTGTGTGTAATTCACAAAAGTACTGCATGATAATAGTCAAGCCTTATGCACTACCCTGTTTGAATGCTGTGCCCATTAGGTCTGCTCAGTTTCAGCAATGAGTATGTTTTCAAAGACTACAAGTTGCGCTTATACTGCATTCCTAAGACGTTCTAGGAGCATTATGGTGTAATTCAAGTCTTTTGTCACTAGGGGGAAACCTAAATTGCTTGTTCTTTCACAATTGAAGACATATCTAATTTCTCAATGATGCCTATCCCGTAACTTACTAATACTCTCCTCTCCAGGATTCACTTGCACAGCTAGTGCAAAAAGGTCCCAGTAACAGATAACCACTCGACAAGAGGAAGGAGAAAATATTTTTAAAAAGTTACGTCCACTAAGGTGATAAGCAAAAGTTACATGAAATTGTCTAAACATCTCTGTACTGCAGTATGACATGATTTCAGAACTCTTTTTTTAAATTCCCCAAAAATTCAGGCTATACAAAACTCCTTACAGACTAGCCTCGTACCCACCTCGACCACACCAGGAACCTCGGGATAATCAATGACAACAAGCTGGGCACGTGCTTCCACACCCTCAGGAATATCTTCAAATGGACCCCAAGCAACACCAGAAAAAACGTCACCTGTGCAGGCTGAACTACAGGAATGCCCATTACATCAGAATCCGCAACTAACTCACCAGAAGTCTACAAACAATCCAGAACATGCCAGTCATACTTGTACTCAACCTTCCATACAAGACTCGCATCACACCACATCTCAGGAAGCTCCTTTGACTCCACATACACAAGCATGTTCAATTCAAACTCCTCACCCCCACATTCAAAGGACTGCATAACAAAGGCCTGTACAACCTGAACAACTGTATCTCATTCCCTCAACCAGCCAGAGTCCTCTGCTCAGTCGGACTCCAACTTACGCACATCCCACATATACACAGAAAGAGTTGTAGGTTGATCCTACAGCTAGAACCACCTCCGAGCATCCTCCTCACTACCAGAGTGTCACAAGAAGCAGAAAATTCCTCTTTAAGAAACCCCACCATATCCCCACACCCTCGAGACCAGGCCCATACATGTACTCAACATCAAGATTAGTTCACTGGCGATAGCGCTCTTTACAAATGCACACAAAAAGATATAAATGAATACAACAGCTCCAATATTCCATTGGAGTCTAAAATCAAGTTGGTGGATTGGCCTGGTAATTAGTTATCAGAACAAGTAATGGCAGTAAACGATAAAGAACTGCAATATCAAATATAAAGAAAGACAAACAGACTACGTTATGCTGTTCTGATAAATGAGATTTGTAAAAGGATTTAAAAACGGTTCTCTAAAACAAAATCCCACTATTCAGAGGGCTGAACATATTTTCCAGCTGCCTTTCTCTCTGAATGTTATTAAGTCATTATATGACTTTTTTTTAGACTTCCAACATGATTATATTTGCTATAGCTTCGGACTGTGACTAGTCTTCCCATTACAGTAAGTATACAAAACAGTGATGGATGCAATGCTTCAATCAACACAGCCATCAGTAATCTCTCGGGCCGCATCCCAATCCATCATTATTTTGCACACCATGTCAACTCCATTTAGACCCAGCAATATGCAAATCAGTCTTGACCATGCTTCAATAGAAACAAGCATTGGCATAGCCAATAGGTCTCACCTTTGGGATCTTGTAAGTGTTTAGCCATGCAACAGTTGCATAACTAAATACTTATAAGGTCCCAAAAGTGAGACCAATTGGCTATGCCAAGCGGCCGTGAAAGTGATCGCGATCAAACATCAAAGCGGCCGCAAACGTGAAAGTAAGCGCGGTCAAGCGCGGCGCGCGCACCCGCGCACTTGCACTGTAGCTCTAGGCTGGCCTGGTAGCACTTTTTGGAGCCCTCTCAATAAGTCTCGCCAGACCAGCGCATGCGCTGGGTCAGGCGAGACCTAACAGTCCAGCACAACTGCCAAGCCAGGTCCTCCCCGATTTGGAACACAAGCAAACTAGGACCAGTGTCAGCCTAGTTAGGGCTCACCAGCCGGGTACAGCTTTGTTCCAGTGACAGTGTGCACGGGACCGACGTCTGGTCATACCTGTTCCACTTAGGGTGACAATAAGTATATAAAACAGTGATGGATGGAATGCTTGAATTATTCTCAGCAATAGGTAATCACTCGGGCCGCATCCCAATCCACCGTCATTTTGCACACCACGGAACGTCAGTTTGGACCCAGCTATATGCAGTGACACAGTGTGCACCGGACCCACGTCTGATTTGCATACACCTGGGTCCAAACTGAGGTGGCCTAGTGTGCAAAATAACATTACATCCATCACTTTCTGTATACGTCTTCCTTACAGCGCATGCTTCACACTGGGTTCTGCTCTCTGTGCAGTACTAAATAAAAGCAGATTTTGCTTTAAGTAGCGGAAGCTCTTACTAAAAAAATGGCAGACTCTTGGTGAGTATTTTCTTTTTACTTTACAAAATCAATAGCCGTCTCCGATCTGCTTAAAGACTAGAAAAGCTGCCGAAAGGGAACGAACAAGCCATTAAAATTAGCCACACACAGAAGAGAGGTGGAGTCCAGTGAGAATGACTAAAGAACATAAGATGGAAATATGCGCAATTAGTTTGTCATTTACTTCATGCTTGCTTCTGGGACTTCAAAGTATGGCGCAGACGGTCGTTGAGCACGGCTGCCACATAGTCTGGCACGCTGTCTCCACACCTACTGATGACACGCAACTATGAAACTTTTAGTAATTCTATTTACGGCCAATAGATTGGGCTAGAAGTGGAGCTCGCATTCAAAGTGCTCAATGCTGTGAAAAGATGCAGACGCGGCCCAGCGTCTTAACTGTGCTATGTCAAACGAGGTATAAAATATTATTTTCCAATTAAAAAAAAAATAAAAATACCCTCAACTGGGCCGAGTTTACGTAAACAAATTCGGCCTGAAAATACATTCACACACTTTGGAAAGACCCAGGTGCTTTTGTGCCCCACGAAAGTTTTTTCTTCCAATGAGCGACAGTTGGTTATTCTTTAATACTGCTCCGCGTATATCACCTGTGTTTTTTACGCTCCCCATTAAAAAGCTACGTACAGTACGGGTACATGTTGATATACGCCAAGGTGAATTGTTAGCAAGTGAAATAGCACTCCTACTATAATTTGCTGCGTTTTCGATAAATCACTTTTTTTTTTAGACCTTCTGCAGCTTCCCACCGATCCCTTCCCATGATCCTCTGCGAATCATGGTGTCACGTGCTGTGCTCCAAAACCTGCTTTCCCGGTTGGTTTCCGCCCATTTAAGAAGATGATGTATGAGAACACGCACAGCGAAAATGTTGCTCCGCTTTTAATAGCGGGCTTGATTGACCAACGGAGGAAACCAATACAAATCCGAAACTGGAGTCACAACTGAACACATCCACTACAAGAGGAGGTGTTAAAGACGAACTATCACACCGTACTCTTGGGCAGCAACTCGTTTCCTGTGCATGGATGGGCGGGCGAGGAGGCACTGACTCCCTAAGCAGCCAACTCCCTCGGCCAGATGCCATGCAGTGACGCCCTCACGCACGGCTGCAGGCCAAGGTGTCCACACCGGAGTACTACAAAGCATTCACGCGCGCGCGCGCACACACACACACAACTTTATCGCACACACGGCAATAACCATGGAGAAAATCAAACACTCCAAAGGTCGAGTGTTTAAATGGCTATTCCACATCAGCAGCTGTCATTGTTGCAGTGACGCACCAACACCGCACTTACAGTAACAGAAACTCGAAAAACCCTCCGAGTCAGACCTGTAAACGAGCACACACACCACCTCACCTTTAAGAAAATAATACACCATGGGGCTGTCCATTCATAGCAATGTATGTTGAAATGTAATTCCCAACTTCCCAGCACAAGGGCGTAACCTGTCACGTATTACACCAAAGCACATGCTAACTGGATCATGCACTTTACTCAGACTGAAAAACAGGAAGCAGAGCAATACGAATGCCCTGCTGTGTGATTACTTCCAGAAATCTGAGGAAAGACTGTAGCTGGGAAGGGATACCGAGCCTGAACAGGAGGACCTGGTCACAATAAATAGAGAAAGCATTTGACTACCAGGAAGATCAATCAGGGGTTTATAGAGCGTGGTTACTGGCCCATGAGGGTCTCAAGGCGCTGAGGGTAGGGGAGGAGGGGAGCTGCTGATCCATCTGGGCGCAGGAGTTCAGTCAAAGAGCCAGGTCTTGAGATCCTTCCTGAATAACACCCAGCACGGCAAGGAACAGCGTGACAAATATTTCATTATTGGCAGAGCAATAAGAGGCAGCAGAATAGGCATCGAACTCACAACTCTTACCATTTTTTTTTAATTTTTATATTCTTATTTGTAGAGTTTTATATAGGGTGAACATGACTCTCGCTGGTATCAGAGTGCTTTACAATTGTTAGAGAGGATATAGTTATACAATGAAACACGTAGAAAAATTAGAATAAAGAAATACAAAATGCAGCAGCACTCCAAAAAGAGGGTGGTGGCCTTTCAGTGGTAAGACAAATAGATTAAATAAGACAATATCAAAATAATCAAGTGGTAAAAATGGGGTCATAAACTAGAACAGTACAGTCTGAGACAACAGCCTGGCTGAGGGTGGTATAATCTCAGTGATAGGACACCGGTCACAGGATGCTTATTTCCAGTCCAGTTCCGGCTAGATTGCTCCCATAGGGAGAAGGGTCAAGACTGATTTGCATATGGCTGGGTCTATACTGGAATGGCATGGGGAGCAAAAAAAAACGATGGATTTAAGCCTAGATTGGGTGGGATTATACCTGAGAAAATTGGCAGCATGTCCAGCAACCCGTAAATATTCTCTACTGATAAGGGAGGAACCCAGAAAAACACTGGTTTCTAGAGATACGAGCTTGAAAGACGGCATTAGCTGAAAATAATATGAACTTTGTGTGAAAAACGGAACTACAACTACTACGATGATCTGGGTTAATGGCTCTGTAACATGCAAGCAGTGGGCTCCTACCCACTTTCAAAGACATTTATAAGCTGAATGAGCATTCACATTGTAGACCACATAAAAAATATGAACAGGGCAATTACCCAAGCCGAACATCTAAAATGGAATAGGATATTCCAAGATAGAAAGGACTATATGCCATCTCCTGGAATTTAGTTAAACACTAGACACACGTAGATCAAGTGATTGTAACTAGGGTACTTTGGGACACTACCTGGATTCCCTGGACGGACGCCAGATCTGGATGGAGACCAACTTACAGGCTCACTACTAGATATTTGGCATGATATTTAAAGAAGACCACTACTTAATACTTACACAAGACACCGATTAAATAGAAGCTTTACTTTAGGATGACACAAAGCTGCCTTTCACTGATTGGAGTGAAGGAGATTGCAGAGTGAAATATAGGTTTGGAAAGAATCATGTAAAATTCGAAGTGTATGTATACAAAGAAAGGGACTATGGGGTTTTTTCCTCTCTCGGAGGAGTGGGAGGGCCAGCATAAAAAGGCCCCAGTGTAAATATTCAAAAAGTAGGATTGTGCTGTTCCTCTAGTGTCAGGGTTTAGAGAGTCAGAAAGACCGGAACCAACTGTGTTTAGAATAGGAAATCCCTATATTGGATTGTAATGCCCTCACACACTCTTTCAGGTGCCATGCTTCATCATTTGGGCTGCTCCTCGTTGGGTCGTCGGTGCAATACCCAACGGGCTCCCTATAATAGGGACACTTTACCGGAGATCTTTTATGCATGTCTCGGGTTAGGGTGTCCTTGTTGAAAAGTGTAGGTCAACATGTTTCTCGCTATAAGTTAATTCTACTTGCGATTCTTCATAATTGCATATATTTGATTACATGCCCTTGCGACCTACACTACGTGGAGATAACGACTCGCCCAATCAAATTACGCATATCCGAACACCAAAGTAATTTTCGGTGTCACAAGAATACGAAAATGTGTGCCCACTACCTGGAAGAAAATCACACACCAGACTCTTTGAAATGGGTAATTCTGGAGGCATCCCCAAGAGTATCCAAGACAAGTCTTTTTGCCAAAGAACAGAGGTGGATACATCGATTATCAACGAATGACAAGGGGCTAAATTAAAACATACCATGGAGCTCTATTAGAATCTAAACCAACCAGGATATTTACCCAGGCTAAATTGATATGATCCTCAGCACTCCATCAATTTCCATCTTTAATAAGGGCGTGCACCCGGTTTGCATTAGGTTCCAATTAACCAACAACACAGGGAATCCGAGCTTTAGATCAGAATAACACACAGAACAACAGTTGCTCACGCGCTGTAATAATCTTGGGTCAAATGTAGCAACCACCCCACTTCAAAATGGCTGTCAATTTAGATAAAAGGAGCCTTACTGTGATGTGTCCAGAGAATGCAAATTAATTCCACCTGAAAATAGAGGTTAGATTCCCCAACACACCACACAAAAATAGACAGGTTGCAAACAGCGCGCATAATACATTGCGAATAACATACACCCCAGGTAATGTGTTTATGTAAAAGGCACACACCATTCCAATATGGCCACCAAATACTAGGTCTTACACTGGGTGAGTGTTTCACCACCAGGTCATGCTGGCCCCACCCCCTGTCACATGACACACAAAGGGGATAAAACCTTGGTAGCCATTTACCTCGCCACCTCCCGGACCCGGTGGAGTGGGTAGGTCGTGGACGAGGCGATAAACACATAACAGTGAGTAATCTTAAGTGCAACACTGGGTTGACACCAATGTTAGCGTGAGAAACGTTCCCGCGCTGGTGGTGGGGCGTCGTGCAAGCACACCATTTAGCCATTTTTAATTTAACAACAAGAAGCGCACTATCCGGTAATTGCATGCAAGACCAAGTGCCCTAATTTGGCAGTAGCTGGAAGGTGACGACTCCAGCTGGCAGCGCGTTTTTTAATACCCTGATCTGCAGTATAAACCCGATGTAGCCGGCAAGTCTTTCATTTTAAAAGCAACCTGCCCCAGAGTCAGGGGTAGGAGGCATAACCTTGTATCTTGATTTAATTGAACAGAAGCTCACCCCTTATGCGTAATAGCGCTGCAAAACAGTTTTTTTTTTTAAATCCCCCCCCCCCATCTTTATGTAACGTGAGGTGCAATGCATTAACTGTACAGCAGTGGTTTAAGCCATGATCGGTGAAACGAGTCTTACGTAGCCGGCAACACTTTGCATCAAACACAGACATGCCCCGAAGCCGACATGGCTCAGCGCTGACTGCATTACTTACACTTGACAACAGCGAGGCTCAGATAAACAAAACGGCAGGAACCACAAGTTAGCGGTTACACTGCTCATCCCAGAGGAACTGGGTTCAGACCTTTAGCACACTCCTAACTCTCAAAAGTACGCAAAGCATGATACAACTATCCCCGGGGGAGTTGAGAATAGACGGCTTCACTGTCCCGTGTGGGAGGAGGGCTTCATTTACAATGACCGCTCAAGATCCCCAATGCAAAACAGAACAGCTACGGGCACCCCCAGGGGGAGCATGGAACCCTTGCAGTTAATACTGTGTGTCTTAATTAGATGTGATAACACGGACCCCGGCAACAGCCACCGGTTAGCGGCCAATAGAAGAAATCAATGCATACACTAGAAACGTATATAGATTGGTTTCAATCCTCTAATATAAATACGCATGCCAAATAGACAAGAACCACTACTATGAGTATCCTATGTGAAATAAGGATGGAGTGAGTCTTACATCAGATAAAAGAACGCTGGGGATGGCTCTCGGACCTCACTGGGTGGTGTTGGAGAAATTAAACGTAAGAAACCATATGATGTTGGGGTCTTGTGCTTTCATTTTGATCTTCATTACTCTCTTGTAGTCAGTTACACATAGGAGCAAAACCTTCTGCGTGACCCACCGGGTACTGTTGATGCCCGAGTACTCTACAGAATTGGGTGAGTCCATATCAATGTATCGCCGCTGCACCACTGTAGTCCCACAAGGGCAATAATTCACATTAGCTCACTGTGTGAACTCACCACTTGTTTTAAATTTCAATGTTTTTAGAAGTCCTCAAACGCAACAGCGTTCACTGCACATGTGTAATGATAATAAGTCAGGGTCACCACAAAGACCGCATCTGCTTTTGTTATGTACCATATCAGCCTCAATGATACCAACATTTTGTCTCCCATTACAGGTAGATCCAGGTCAAAACAGGTACACTAATAAGTAGATTTTTTTACTGTGATAAAATACGATACCACAAATCCTAGGTGTAGATAGTTTTTCCTTTCCGGTCCTGAAGAATCGCAAGTAGAATTAACTTATAGCGAGAAACATGTTGACCTACACTTTTCAACAAGGACACCCTAACCCGAGACATTAGGCTTGGGCGAGTGCCTTGTCACTTGTTTTTACTTAGGGTAGGAGACCCCCAGAATAAAAGTTTGTCCTTTTAGGTACTCCAAACCCTATTTTAAGCACCTTCCTACATCTACACGGTTCTGGCCCCCACACACGCACTTCACCATACGGCTGTTGGATAAAAGATCTCCGGTAAAGTGCCCCTATTATAGGGAGCCCGCTGGGTATTGTACTGCCGACCCAACGAGGAGCAGCCCAAATGATGAAGCATGACACCTGAAAGGGTGTGTGAGGGCATTACAATCCAATATATGGATTTCCAACTCTAAACCCCTGTTGGGGCACAGTTGGTTCCGGTCTTTGACTCTCTAAACCCCGACACTAGAGGAACAGCATAATCCTACTTT
This sequence comes from Triturus cristatus, assembly GCF_964204655.1. Taxonomy (NCBI): domain Eukaryota; kingdom Metazoa; phylum Chordata; class Amphibia; order Caudata; family Salamandridae; genus Triturus; species Triturus cristatus. The sequence goes on from NC_140585.1 coordinate 1,038,760,420, forward strand.
TTGAAAATTCGAAGTGTACACACTAGCATTTACTGTCATGGGATGAGAAAGAAAAAAGTACTTTCAAGTTAGAGATTGTATAATACAACCACTGTTGAAAACAACATTTCAGGAGAAAGCACCCTTTGAGAAGTGTCAGGACGTTTCCTGGAAGGGTGGGGTAACAGATCTATAAAAAAATAATGGTAACCTGTAATGCATCATCAAAAAGAAAATACCTGGAAAAATGAGAAAGAGAACGGAAGTGCACATTCTAGGCTCCTAACTGCCCACTCTACAAGCAAGACAATTCAATATCCTTGAAATGTTTTAAAGAAAAAAGCTATTACATACATGCTGTACAGTTAAGGAGATCTACTACACACCAAAGTGACTAGGTGCCACGGATATATACTTGGGGGGCTGCAGACAGGAAAGCAAGGTTAAGCATAAGTGGTGAACATGAGAAAGATTGATATTTACAGGAAATAGGCCCGAGGCCACAAATAAACTAGACTTCCCTATGCCAAGTGATTCCAAATTGGTACTACTAGGGATGAGGCTGACGACCGCAAGTTACATTTCAAAAAGCTAACCGATTTTAACCCTATTGAGTCTCATAGCCAATAGGGATGGAGTATGTAACTGGAAGAAAAATAAAAGGCCAACCACTTACCCCACTCCACAACTCTCACAATAGACAGGTGATGTTTGAGACTGATGGACATATAGGCATAGTCATGGAACACGTTACTGGCTAAACAAACAGGATAAGTAGGACATTTCTTAATATTTAGCAAGGACTGTTGAATTTTAGGGTAAAACACCAAACAGAAAAATTAAACGACCTACTCATCTTTTGGTCTTTAAAAACAGAAACGAAACATTTGGATATGATAAAAACAAGACAATTTACTAATATAGAAAACTACTGAGCATAAAGGTTTTTACTACATAAAAAGCCTTCTCAAATAGCTACCTACATAAGCCGTACCAACAATGAAAAATGGCCCTCAAATTAAACCTAGAATTTTAAATTTAATAACAATAATGTTGGTAATGATTGTAAAACAAGCACAGGCAAAGCCAATAGGTCTCGCCTATGCCAGAGCTATTTGTTTTGGCAAGGAGTTTAAGCCATGTTGTACACCACAGTGTGGCTGCTGTTCAGCACAGCTACAAGTGGGAGGGATGGGATGTGGTAGATTGTGGCGAGGTATGGTAGATTGGGTACAGGGTAGAGTGGAGTGTCGTAGATTTGGATGGGCAGACTGTGGCACATTGGGGTGGGCAGATTGTAGTAGGGTACGTTGGGGTGGGGTAGATTAGGGTACATTTGCGTGGGGGAGATTGGGGTAGGGTAGATTGCGGCAGGTTGGGGTAGATTGGGGAGGGGTACATTGGGGTGTGGTTGAGACTGAGTTAGAGAGAAATTGATTGGGGTAGTTGTAGTGGGGTTGATTGGGTAAAATTGTGGTGGAGTAGATGGGGTGGGGTATATTGGGATATATTGTAGTGGGGTACACTGGGGCAAATTGGAGTAGGGCAGTTTGAGGTAGACTGGAGTGGGGTAAATTGGGGTACACTAGAATGGGGTAGATTGGAGTGGGGTAGACTGGAGAGAGGTAAACTGGGGTAGATTGGGTGAGGTAGACTAGAATGGGGTAGGTTGGGGTAGATTGGAATGAGGTAGATTGGAGTAGTGTAGACTTTAGTGGCGTAGATTGGAGTGGGATAGATGAGGTAAACTGGAGTAGGGTAGATTAGGTGGTGTAGATCTTAGTGGGATAAAATGGGGCAGATTGGGGGAAGCCGAGCAGTAGCACATGGAGGAATGTGGAGTAGTGCAATGAAGATGGTGGAGCAGTAGTGCGATGAAGAGGGAAGGCAGCAGTACTATGAGGAAGTGGGAATATTATTAGGATGAAGTGCACGTTCCTCTTGATTATTATTAGCTGTCTAGACAATTTGTTTTGAGAAGTGTAAAAAAAATAAAAAAAAATAAAAAAGGACTTTTCAGCCCAGGGCACATTTCTCCCACTGCAGGTACACGTAGAAAAATTGAACTATCCAGTTTCAAATGCTTGGGTGCCGTTTTAAATGTTGGTAATTGTGTTAATAAAGCATATTCATTTAGTGTTATTTTTGTCTGTACATTAAATTTGTATTGCTCCAAGCGAACAACTGCAATATTGACAGATTCTGCTTCACTACACATCAGCTTCATTTCTTACTAGTCCTAACTGCAATGTCAAGAGAGCCGTTTTATGGTTCAGTTTCATGCCCATAATGCAACTGGCTCCATCTCCCACATATAATGTGTTGTAGTACAAGATAAAGCATAACAAATAGTTCTAGGAGGGTAGTGGTTGCTGGGGTATCCGTCCTACTCCAGTGTTAGGCTCTCAAAGTGGGAAAAAGTCAGTGGATAACAGTTGTATGAATCGTTCTTCCAGCACAGTCCAGTTCTCTTCCTAGTGTTCATGCAAATTATCGACTGTTGCAGGGATTCTGCTTATGCACAGAACTATGCACAGGAAACCAGGACCTCAGTGAATTGTGGTGTACCAAAAACTCACCTCAGAACCCAGAACCCCTTATCCGACCAGCATCAGTGTCCCATTCGTTATCCGATTTTATCTCGGTGGTCCCAATGTATAGACAACCCAAAACAAGCGATTTAGTGTATTCTCAGGAATGGTGGGAATCAGAAATACTTGTTCGTAATTATTCTCATATCAGTCCACAACAAGAGTACACAGAGACACGGTAAAGTTTAAAGAGTTTATTTTATAAACCTCGTGCCCTAAGATGCAGTACTTTGGCTAACATAAGCAGACAAATGATTATAATAAAAAAACCATCAGCATTGTTACAATACCACAGAAAATGAAAGGAGAAATCATAATAAAATGACAGTGGATTACAGCCACCTTCCTTTCGCTAGTAAACTAATATTATTATTAGACTAATAGAAGGTCTCTAGGCTTGAATGGGGAACCCCATACCGTAAAGATCAGCTTAGTGGAATCACATCACAGGATCAGTTATACTCTGCGACTGGGAAAGCTCTTCTTCCGAATGTGTATAAAGCATGCAGCCTGCAATATTAAAAGCACTCGATTTTCAGGTATTTGCAGCTGCGTGCGTGTTATGGCTAAATAGTGGGCCGATCAACCTGAACCCAACAACATGCACCGTCTAGCGACCCAGACTGTTTCTTTACACAATGTTCAGACCAAGGTCGCAGCTCACTGTTAGGGATGTGAACAACAGACAGTTCTCATGTGAAGCAGAGGCGAGCAAGCATTTCTTAATTAATAACATGTAACTACAGTGTCGTGTGCAAAAGCGTCAAGATGGCTTACTAACATCTAACGCGGTTGTGCTAACTTAGCAATGTACGTATGTAAATAGCAGTCCTCACTACACCCCTCCCTTGATCGGACCACTAACCAGTAGGGGCACAATTAAGGAACGCAGAGTTCAAGTTCGATGGAACGGAACCAAGGGCACAAATTGTGAATCCATATAAGGGCAGTGAAAAGCTCGAAGAGAAAAAAAAGAGAAAAAAATAACCATTTAAAGGGGAAAAAAAAAAATGTTATCGATGGATGCTCAATGAAAAAATAAAAGGTATTCCACATGAATTTGGGATGATGTCCAAGCTAATCCATCAATGTATAAGCACAATAAGTTGCAACGGCTCCCAAGAGGAAATCATTGGAACGTTCTGCAAAATTATCTGCCAGCCAGTTCAGCAAGGGGAATGAACACACATGGTCTTCCACAACTGGAGCCTCCAGTACCATCATAGGACAACTGGCGTGTTCTTCAAGATAACTTCTTGCCAATAATTCAGCTGCAGCCGATCCGATGTCCCAATTCCCTAGGACTCCATGTGCTGCTCCACAGGCCATAATCCGGACACCAGAACAGTCCAACTCATGAGCCACTAAGGGGCTCATCGGTCGATCATAATCCGGGACGGGGGAGACAGAGTTTGACAAGCACAAATCCAGAGCCCATTGGAACGGACACTCTAGGCAATGAAAGACAGGCTGTACACAAGTAAAGTAGGGAAACCAGAAGGACAACCCATAGGCTATGCTCAATGTTGCCAGTGGCAGTGTTCCATAGTATTCAAGCATCCGGTTACGAAGATGGAGCAGCCGGGACATGCTGTCGTGTGACGCAAGTTGTGCATCCATAGCGTAGTATGAAGACCAACAACAGTACCCCAGCCACGAGGGCGAGAATCAACGGGAGACCTCCGAAGACGCTGGAAAAAATAGAATGAAAAAATGCCGGGATCACACCAAAAATAGTTTGGAAGGAGGTCACGAGGCCGGAGCCCACAATTTTGAAAAAATGTGCCAGGCCACTTGTTGACAATGCATTAAAGATAGTCTGACTCAGGGCACCAAAATGAAGTGGGAGATCAGTGTTCAAAAGCGCTTGCACCTCGGTGCGCGTGTTTGCTACGTGAAGGACAAATGTTTCCCGGGATGAAGTCAACGCGACTTCTTTTTGAGACAATAGAGCCCTTATTCTGCTCATCTTGTTGAACTCTGCTTTCAAGGTTGGAATGGAAGGCCAGATGGACACATCGAGCCGTCCATGCGAGGGTGGGAAAAGGACGTTATTACAGCAGACTACTCTCTGTGATACAGTCACTATGTAGGGAATTCCCACTAACATCCCACAGCAAGCTTAATTATTTAATAGCAAATAACTACCGTTAGCCAGCAGCGTAAAAGACGGTGTTATAACTGGCACAGGGATCCCTTTCAGGACGCAAGCTAAATTAGGGGCGTGCACATTACATGCACCATGCAATTGAATGTGCCTACACACTACAGAGTGATCCGGAGTGGAAGTGCACTCTTCACCTTTTAAGTAAACCTCTTTTCCGTCCCTCACGCACCTGTAGGTGAATGAGAGTGACCAAACTTCATGCAGGAAGGCAGTACCTAGTTGTTCATATCTGCCTAGCGCATGTTTCATGCAGGAACTGAACTTAAACAGGGGAAACGGTAATGTGATTAACCCGTGGATAAGCCACACAGCGGAGTTTAATTCGGCAACAGAGAAAAGGTAAAGGTTCTAACTTTTCAATGTGCAGCAATGAGTATGTTGCATCTTTCATGGACATGAACTGTTTTGCAGTTAAATTAAAAGGAAGGAACAAAGATGAAGTATTCATGTAATTCCATGGGACTTTCCCAGCCTTTAACGTTTGCAATGTCCATGCAAACTGTATAATAGAATGCAATTGATTTTGACCATGATATAAAACAGACAAATCATCCTGCACAATGTCAACAGATGAAACGATATTGTCTAACGTATAAATTCTGGAAGACAGGGTGTTAATGCTATTATCTATAACGGCCAATACTTTCTCCATATTGGCTTGATCAATAGCTCGTAATCTGGATGCAGCTTCAATCTGTGAAAGCTTCCAGACTTCGTTATAAACAGCATATACCCATCTTTTGGACCTGCCAACCGCAGGACCCTTAGCAAAATCATTCAAATCTATTTTGTCGTTCAATTGTGATAAATGAAGTTTAACAGATGGTAAGGTGGAATGTTGCAGCCAAGATTGGCATACCTTCCCCACTGAGTAGGTAGTTACAGTAGGAGAGGATTCAAAACGGGTGTCCACACGAACTTGCGTATACCCCGGATTCAAATCCAGAAACCGATGTTGACAGGAATCGGAGCTTGTTTGCCATATTAAACACCATTCCGGATTTAATTTGGAAATATTGAAGGATGTGTTAGAAATGTATGACTGCAACGTAGCAAGGGACAGATCCGTATGAGTATCCCAATTAGGATAAGCACCCAGATCCGGAGTGGAGGGAGAATTTAATTTTTTAGAAGTAGCCAATCTAAAACAGGTGGTCTGAAAAATTGACGAATTCAAAAATAACATGTGGTTTGGGATGAGGCAGGCACGATGCAAAGCTTCTGTTCCCTGTACCTGCCACGGTTTAGAACCCCAAACTGATTTAAGATCGACAGTAGCTTTCCACAGATCATAACCTCCAATTGCCAACTCATCCATAAAGGACTTGGAATACAACAATTTAGTGTGTGTCAGCCTAACTTTCGAGGTAGACTCAGCTGCCACTTTAAAGTAAAAGGAGGCAGGATTCGACACACTGAAATCAGAAAAAATGTGCGCCTAGGCGCTGGACAGCGTTCCCATTGCGTATAATTTACAAAATTTCTAAATGTATTTGCCTTGTGAAGGAAATGATTGCCATAATGTTGATAGCAAAACTGCTCATCATAATTAGCAGTATCTAAATACAAATCCTCAGCATCAAACGCAGCATAATATTTCAAATCAGAAAACAGTGCTTCTATGGCTTGAACATCCCAATCATCAGAGCGGATGTTCTGCTTAACGACATCACCCATAGAAACACGAAACACATTTGGCACATTGATTACTTCAGTGGGGCCATGAATTTGAAATTTAACAGCATCCCAACGCTATCCCATCCAGTACAGGCCAGGCAGTAATGTTCACAAAAGTCTGGTCCCTTTACATGATATGTGATGAGGAGTGGGGGGCCAAAGTACCATCAATTAATCTAATTGTAGATCTTTCTTTAAGGTAGTGTCCATTTAGAAGTCGAAAAAACGCTACCACAAATCCAAAGCGATAATGGTAACAAGAAGGGAAACCTCTCTGGTAATTTGTTCCCTTCTCTGTAGCAGCAATAGCTGCCAAGATGTCATCATCGATCTTACTTTTGGATCTTGTAACTGCTGCCACCAAGTATGTCGCCACTGCTGTTTTTTGTTGCCTCGTCAGCTAGGCTGTTGCCGACAGCATGGACACCAACTCGTTGGTGACCAAGAGTGTGAATAACATTCACGAGAGGCAGATGTTCTTTAAGTTCTGCCACTCGAACCCAAAGCATTTTATGCGTAATCGTGCTACCTTTGGAATCACGGTATTCATTTTGAGACCAAAAATGTAGATTGTCGTTGTAAGATTGAACACAATAAAACAAGTCACTCACTATAACAGTGGTGACCCAAGAATCAGCAAACTCCAGTGCAAGAACCAGAGCTCGTAGCTCTGCCAACTGTGCGGTACAATCACCCAATGACTGCGTATGATTGGATTTCACCATTCACAAAAGTACCCACCACAATTGCGCAGGCCGCTGAATAGGCATGCTTTGATCCAGTCGCCAGTTGCGCAGAACCGTCAGTGTAAATTACACAATGGTAATCCTCGAGCGGGCGCAAGGACAGAGGAGCTGGATGAACGAATTCATATTGTAAGAACTCCTGAGTCTGTAGTGCTGCGTCAAAGATATAGGTGACGTCGGGCGATGTCAACGAAGTGGCCCATTGTATCCACCGTGGATGCAAAGCTTTAGAATTTGGTACACTTGCTTTGGTCACTGCCTCCAGGGCAGGATATGGTGTGACCACCAACATGCGTTTCCCTTGCGATAGCGCTCGTTCTTTAAGAATTGCCATCTGCACTGCCGTCAAAACTTTCTCGACAGCGGAAAATCGCAGTTCAGCCGAAGTGTACAGATGCGATTTGTAGGCAATGGGGACGGTGTCGCCCTCATTGAATGTTAAGTACGTGAAACCCACTGCGCCTGGCACAATTCTTATGAGCAGGTTAGTGTGGTTATCACGCGTCAGTAAGTATTTTGAAGCGAGAAGGTCAGCTTGCAAAGATTGCAATATAGCTGAATGCTCTGGCAGCCAGCATGATTTGGAAAAAGTAGGTTATACCAAGGCATAAAGCGGCTTGATACGCTGGGCATAATCAGGAATGTACGTGCGACCGAAATTCAGAAAGCCCAGCAGAGATTGTAATTTTTTCAGTGTCGTAGGAGCACGCAGGCAGGCGCACTTCTCTAGGAAGTGCGGAGCCAATCCTCGACCTTCATTGTTGAGTTTGTATCCCAAAAACAACAATGTATACTCTGCAATGTGAGACTTCGCAAAGTTGAATTTGTAACCGAAGTCTGCAAACAAAACAATAATGCGATCAACGCGACACAGATGCGGCCATAACTCGTCATCTGTGAGATAAATGTCATCCACATACGAGTACGCATCAGGGTCAATGCTCTCTAACAGAGAGACTACACGAGCGGCAAAGACTCCAGGGCTGTTTTTATAGCCCATGGGTAATCTTTTAAAATGTTTTTGTTTACCGCCCGATGTAAACGCCGTCCATTGACTACTAAGAGATGACAGGTTATGGCTGTAAAAGCCATTGGAAATGTCAAGTGTGGTCTTAAATCGTTTTCTCACGAGACTATCGTCAAGAGCAGAACTGTGGGTATTCTGTACTGCGCATGTCCGGCAATGAGAGTTTAAATGCCTATAATCTAAAACCAAGCGGTACGACCCATCAGGCTTCGTCACAGTGAATAAAGGATTATTCATTGGTGACACACACGTTTCAATAACACCTTCATATTCCAATTGTTCAAGGATTGCCGCGACGTGAGGTCTTGCTTCGCGACGCATGGGATATTGGGGTTGTGGCGTGGACCGCAACGGAATCTCATGGCCGGGGGACAATTTATCCCAGCCCACCTGATTACGATACAAAGCAGGTGCTAGCACCAGAGCCCACTCCTCGGCGAACTTCTTAGCTTGGTCCTTTGGCACTGTGTGCGCAAAGGACGGGAGGATCACCTCCTCCCCTCTAGGAGCATCTAAAATGAAAGCCGGGGGCCAGTTTGCCTCTGCCAATAAAATAATGTATGAAGAGGTCAGATTGTCCAAAAAAGTCCCTTGAATTGTACGCTGTATGTCACCTTCAATTAAAAGGAGTATATTGTATAGTCTGTCAGGGGTAGCCACTCTAGTGTCAGCAGTTTCTACAGTAATGAACGTGTCAGTTGCTGTCGCCACCAGATATGGACGCAGTGCTTGTTGCACTACTGTAACTTCCGCCGTGCTGTCGAGCAGCGTTAGTGCCCATGTCAGGTTCTGAAGCTGCGTCCGCACTATCTGTGGCATACCTCGCTGTTAGCGCAGCAACCTCTTCTTCTGAAACGGGGATCTTTGACGTGCAGACTCGTGCTGCTTGCCTTTACAGTCAGTCTGATGGGGTTGCTCACGTCCTTGGGCACCCCGTCCTTTCCCACGGTCTCCGCCACCGGACTGTGAAGCCGATGTTTCCTGTGAACGTTATTCAGAAACCTGAAATCTATCAGGTGACTTAATACTAGATCGATCGCGCAGATCATATGTGCGTTCACTAGTCGTCTGTACGGGTGAGGCAGGACGAGACCCATGTTTCTGTTGCTGCTTCCCCTGTTTCTTTGCCCGCCAATTTTGTTTTGGAAAATTTGGCCGTTCGTCTTTACCAGACTAGCTCACCTTAGTTTGCTGTACCAAATCAGGAATGATTACAGTTGGTTTAACACCTAAGGCACTGCGGCCTATGGTTCTATAGGCTTCCGCAATTATCTTAGCGAACTCCTTAGGCCTATCGAGTTCGTCCACGCGGTCCAGCTTATTAGCCGATTGCCCATTACCATGGAAGCAACGACATCGAACACCCCAACAAGCCGCATTCCTAATTCTACAGCAGCCTCCGCACCGTGATTTTCTTGAAAACGTTTAATGACGGAGGGAAGTACAGACATAGACTGAGTGCCAAAGCACTTCGAGTAGGTCGCGGCAAAGACCTTGCCCCAGTTGTCACAATCAGGCATATCTGGGACTAAGTCTTTCGGCAAACTAATGGTGAGAATCCGGTGTTTCTCCACAGGAGTAGTATGCGGAAAAACCGCCTCCAGTTGGTCAAATTTCTCAGCAAGCCAATAAGGTAGATCATCCTTATTTTGGGGGCACTTGCCCATTACCGAATTAACCATAACAGGACTAATAACAACCGCGTGGTGGTCCGCTGGTTGTCCCGCAACAGCAGGTGCCCCCACCTGCACGTTGCGTGACACATACTGCACTAAAGCCCTATGCACTCTAATCAGGGCTGTGTGTAGTACCCACAACTCAGCCACCGCTACCGTGAGACGAGTCAGCGCTCACTACAAAAATAACAGCCATCCCATCTTCAGGTACCCCATACGTCGTCAAATGACGGCGCAGATGTGCACGGCTATGTGCAGCAATATCAACCGCCATAAGGACTCACACAAAAGATCAACGAGTTTAACAGTAGCACTAGGGTACAGAAGAAACCTTTTTAATGATCAAGCTTGAAAGAACCTATTAGTCAAGAAACAGGTAGGTTAAATCCGTCACTCCCGTTATCCAGAAACAAGAGTGAGGGAGTCGTGGACTAATATAAGCACTACTAAGGCGTTTCAAATCAATCGACCAAACGTTAGGTGCACCATGTTGCAGGGATTCTGCTTATGCACAGAACTATGCACAGGAAACCAGGACCTCAGTGAATTGTGGTGTACCAAAAACTCACCTCAGAACCCAGAACCCCTTATCCGACCAGCATCAGTGTCCCATTCGTTATCCGATTTTATCTCGGCGGTCCCAATGTATAGACAACCTAGAACAAGCGACTTAGTGTATTCTCAGGAATGGTGGGAATCAGAAATACCTGTTCGTAATTATTCTCATATCAGTCCACAACAAGAGTACACAGACACACGGTAAAGTTTAAAGAGTTTATTTTATAAACCTCGTGTCCTAAGATGCAGTACTTTGGCTAACATAAGCAGACAAATGATTAAGATCAAAACCATCAGCATAGTTACAATACCATAGAAAATGAAAGGAGAAATCATAATAAAATGACAGTGGATTACAGCCACCTTCCTTTCGCTAGTAAACTAATATTATTAGACTAATAGAATGTCTCTAGGCTTGAATGGGGAACCCCATACCGTAATGATCAGCTTAGTGGAATCACATCACAGGATCAGGTATACTCTGCTCCTGGGAAAACTTTTCTTCCGAATGTGTATAAAGCATGCAGCCTCCAATATTAAAAGCACTCGATTTTCAGGTATTTGCAGCTGCGTGCGTGTTATGGCTAAATAGTGGGCCGATCAACCTGAACCCAACAACATGCACCGTCTAGCGACCCAGACTATTTCTTTACACAATGTCCAGACCAAGGTCGCAGCTCACTGTTAGGGATGTGAACAACAGACAGTTCTCATGTGAAGCAAAGGCGAGCAAGCATTTCTCAAATAATAACATGTAACTGCAGTGTCGTGTGCAAAAGCACTAAAAGTGTCAAGATGGCTTACTAATATCCAACGCGGTTGTGCTAACTTGGCAATTAATTGAGGCACACTGTGTGGGATTATTTTATCCATTTATGTTATGTTGAACAGCCAGTATTTTTATTCTTTCATTGTGAGACATTCGGTTGGCAGCCATTTTCTCAATCGTATTTAGTGGTTGATGTTACCGATATACATAGTAAGTATTTCTCAAGATCATTTAAATCAGAGTACATCAGTGAAACGAAAAGAAAGGGAATTGGAATGTCCAGCTGGGTCAGTCTCAAGCATCCTATTTATTTATGAATGTTATTTGTTGCAGAATTTGGTCTTTTTAGAGGAGGACAAATATCAGTCACTGAGTCAATTCAATAATGCACCCTCTCCAGCACATTATGTCAAAGGACTTTTTAGTAGGTGAAATGCAAGAACTTAAAGTCAAAACGTACTTCGGGAATTTTTGATTGCATGAATGAGTTTCTCACCTTAAAATGTACATACGAGTAAATTAAGCGCACACTTAAACTGCCATAGGTCATGATATGGAAACAAGATTTCCAATTTTCTAGGAAACCAATGCAAACAATATGTTCAATATAATGTCTGCAGCTAAGAGACAACACTACACTGTTGCAGCCACAGTGGGAAACAACATGGGTGACATTTATAAACGTACGCAGGTATGTAAAAGAAACTGCCAAATGCCCTTAAAAATCTGAATTCTCGTTGCTTAACAGTTGAAAGAAGCGGCACTGGAACACACTCTTAAGGAGAACACTGATCTTGAAACAAGCACTAACAAAGCCAATAGATCTCGTCTATACAATGCAAGTGCCAAGTTATTATCTTGGGGAAAAAAATAAAACAAAATACAAGAGAAAAAGCAAACACGTATCTTAATGTGTTTCAAAACTGTACATTGCATTCACGTTTTTCAATCTTGGTAAACAATATGGGCTATTTTCCAAACGTTTTTGGCATGTAATACTCTGAACAAAATGTAAAAGAATGAGGAAGTGACCGAATTTAAAGGAAAACACTTGCCAATTTAATTTCCAAAGGATTAATAAGTGAAACAATCCCTCAAGTCTTTTCGCAACTTGCAGCAGCCTAAGGAACTGATTTATGGACCTCCAGCACAAGATATATGCATTTTCTTAAAAGTCATGCTAAATAAACTTTCTGCCCCAAACGCCAGCTGAACGACTGCAGCAGCCGACCTCTCCCCTAGTGCCATGAATTCTGCCATTATGTGGTATAATCTGTGCTTTCCTGAAAAATACAGAATGCAGGTGACAAAAATAAACTGATACGGGCTGCTCTTTTGTCAAGTCCTGGCAAAAAATAAACCTGTTATGCTTTTACTGGCAAGCTGGGAGGAGCGAGGAGTAACACAAAGCGAAGAGATGTGAGGGGGAAGCAGCACATGAAGTAGAGAACAAACAATTTTTAAAAAAAAACATATTCCCATGGAGTGCTCAAAGTAAAAAAAAAAAAATTTGATTTCAGCTGTGGAAGTATACCAGTCACTCAAAAAGTGGACAAAAATAAATACATTCATGCTTCAGAGGAGGGACAAACAAAAAGAGGAAGGGAAGCCATCTCATAAGAAGCAAGCAAAAGAAGCAAATGAGATTAAGAAGAAATCCAACCGATAAGCAATGGGCTCACCGAAGGCCTACTCCAAGTATGGGCATTCTAGAAAGTAGGTCTTTGACAACAAAACAGCCAAAAGCTGTCTGTAGGCCGGACTTAAAGTCATTACCACCCCTGGCAATCTTCCACCACCCAAAAAAATAACCTCATCCTCTGCCGCCCCCACCATTAGCTTCCAATAAAACCAAAATTGATTTGATAATTTACAGCATGCCATGACACTAAACCTTAACAAAACTAAAGCATCTACTAACACAAACACGTACCAAACACCAAATACTGGTACCTGCTCAACATCCAGGAGCTACTTTGCTCACATATGCCACTAATGCACATTACACCATCAACATACCATATGAAAAACAACCTTCATTTTACCTCACCACTTCAGATCACGGGCTGCATGATTACAGGAGTTTTATGTAGCATGAACTTGACCCAAAGGTATCCGGTAACGGTGCGCTTTACACGAGCGCTAGTTGAGTTACATGAGGACACATTCATTTTTGTTGGACACGGGGAGAATACGTGATTTGCCCAGAATCACAGAATGTAGAGCGTCCTTGTCGAGACTTGAACCCGGTTCCCCAGATTTGAGGTCGACCGCCCTAGCCGTTAGGCCAACTCCTCTCCTCTAATATTCAAACTGTGGCATGATAATCAAAGGTTGGGGTTATTCCTCAAGAAAGTACCCAAGTTCATGGCATCAAGGCAGCTTCAGTTGCTGTTCAGGGTCCCGTTAACTGAAATTATTAGCTGTAAAGAAGCCATAATGGCCACACCTTGTGTTATATAAACAGGATGCTTTTAATGACAGCAACAGCTCAGATGCTCTATATAAGCAAGTCTCTAGTAAAACCACTTACTAAAAATTGTGCATCAGTAAACAGCTCTACTTAACAATGAAAAGTTAAAAAAATCGTTCAATTAGCTCCATAATCCAGAAAGGAGTACCAGAAATTAAGGGACTACAATGTACATCGCATAATAATGAATGTGAGCCTAGTTCTTAGTCCATGTTCACCTAGATGCCCTCTGCTCCTCATATCTACCCGTATCACTAAACTAAACAGAGAAAAAGTCTCCTTTACAATGGTGAGCAGAACTTGCAGAGTTTTACTCTGTGGAATTCAGCAGAGTGACATAAAAACGTTGCTGTTCCATGGAGTTCCGCCCACCCTTACTTGCCCCACAGCTATGTTTTCATGTGCAAGTTTGCCTTGCAGGGAAGTTCCATATAAACTGCTCCAGAAACCTGGAAATACCCTGGAGCACATGTCTGTAGATTTCTGGAAACCTGTTGGGGTCTCAAGACCCCTGCTGGATTTTTCAGCACCAAGTATGGACACTTTCGTCACACTCACTTCAGGGTTTTTTAAGGCTGAGCCTGGGCAGCGCACGCACTGCTCTGCGGGGCATGCTGTATTCAGGTATGGACTCTATTCCCTACCCACTCTCCGCCCATCTTTTCAATTGGATCCTGTTACTGTCCTTTCTAAATGGTTGCTTCTGATTCGTTAATAGGCTTGTTAGTTCCTCATTAGTAATGCCTAGTCTGCATTTGTAACCTCCCATGAGGACTGGACTTTTTAATTGTGTTCCACCCATGTTTTCCTGCAACACATTTATTATTATTAGTAATGCCGGACGAGTCATATTTACAAAATGAGCAGCTCACCCAATTTACACCCGTCAACATTATTTGTTGGTTATTATTTTGTCCGCTTTTACTATAGCAGCCTCCCTCCTTTCTTTCTTTTCTTTGTCAGAGCGGCTGGACAAAATCTGTTCGGCATTCTGCAAGCCTGGCCTCGCCCCACTCCAGTGAAAGACGCGGCTACGAGGAGCAGAGGTAGCGTCGACTCCTTCATATGTGAGGTGGTGAACGGGGCGTAACGAACCTCACTTCGTCCCCTCTGTGGTAATGCAAAAGGTTTTGTTTCAAAGAGGTCTTCCCAGCTCATCTGCAGTTTTGCAGAAGGCAATCCTCGAGGTATCCAGTTGTCCTGGTAAGTGCGGCAATCTCCCGGGTGCTCATGTGAATGGTGTCGCCACCTTCAATCAAATTGAGTGCGCTTACCGGGTTGTTTCCATGTTAACTTTTTCCTTTTAGCTCGTTTTTTTCGTTCAGCAAGCTAGCCCGTGGGTGGGCTTGGATTGAAGCGTGTGGATTTGGTGTGCGAGGGCCCGAGTTGTGCTTTTTATATGATCTGGCGCTGCAGGTATGGAGTGCAGTGAAGCGAAAGGAATGATTGTTAAGGCGCTAGTGCATGGATGGATAAGTGTGTAAATGCATAACTTATGTAATAGACACCTGCTACCACTAAGGGTTCCAAAAGTTCCCATGTCTAGGGTGAGACATTTTCCCAAGATCACACATTCTTATTAAGATGATGATTAGTATTATTGTGCACCCGTCACCATTTAAGGGCCTCTTGGCGCGGTTGTAGACGTCTTCTATGCTCCGGTTTCAGGCAAGTTGAATGTGTCTGCGGTCTAAGTAGCGAAAAGCCAGTTTGTTATAATATTTTCCCCTTAGTTTCTTATGGGCCTTTCATTATGAATATTAGAGGGACAGGGTTTTTATTATTTTTCCTTAAGTGGACCCACTTTCATTAGGCTTAATTCTGCTGGCTTCGTGGACAATTTAGCCAGTACACCTCATCTTTTATCAATCGGTTTCCAGAAGTGGTTTGAGGCAGTGCCTGGAGTAGGGAGTGCCTGGGGAGCTTGGTTGTGTCCTGACACTGCCAGTGGTGGCAGGATTCAAGGAGTGGGACGCGAGAAGTTTGTGCCGCAATTAAACATGGACATCTAGAAGCGAAATGCTGCTCCTCACCCGTTAAATGTACTGGAGCCCTGCTGAGAGGTATTGCTGTTGTCAGATTAAAGGAGTGCATTTTCTCGATACCTGCCTATTTAAAGTACCGGCTTCAGCCAGAATTTAGAGCTTAATTTGTACACAATAAATAAATAAAAGTGCTGCATGCCTAAATACTCATAGCTTATAGATATATATGTTGTACTGTTACATGAAGTAGACGCTGATAGCCATGCAAGTTCTTTAGTACCTTTATTCCAGTAGTACAGCAAGTTGGTTTACTGGTACATCCAACAGGTAGTACAGGTAACAGGATAAGGTAAAGTAGGTTAGCCCAGTAGTCAGTCCTTGGTCCTCTGCCACAGCAAACACCTTTATAGTATCAAACCCCACCAGGAGCAGCCTGCCTGCTGCTCAGCCCATCTGTAACTGTCATACCTCACCCAGTCAGACTCCCAACGTTCTATGCATCACAGCATTCAACATTCTACTCCAAACACACACTGTGGCTGATCAGCAGGTGAACTAGTAAACTGCAAGATATGAAAATACTATGCAGGGCATAACAATATACCTATAGCTGCTTCTCTGGCATCATAGGTAATACCTAATTCTAAGTCCTCTAGGCAGTCCTGGAGCTGCTTCTCTGGTCCCAGTGGTGATTTCTCATTATAAGTCTTCTAGGAAGTGCTGCGGCTTTGTCTCTGCTCATACATCCACTACACTCCAAACCAAAACACACAGATAAAAGATAGAAATTTACAACGCCAATAGCTCCAACTCTAAACAACGCAAGACCTAATGCATTGAAAATGCTTGTTTAAATTCTCCGATGAGGGACAACTGGCAAAGTTCATGCAAGCTGTCAGTATGCTGGGGGGGGGGGGGGGGGGGGGGGGGGAGGATGGAGAAATAACCAGCTGAACTGGCTCCAAGCTGCCAATCACAGGTGAAACGTAAACATTTGGAGAAGCTTTACCTACGTGCATTAGATGCGCTCGCTCCGTGTCACACTCCTACAGGAAAGCAACCGGCGAGGAGACGCTGTATGCGTGGGACCATCAAGCAAAACACCAGCCATAAAGTTCAAACAAAGACCTAGAGTGTGAACCTCTTCCACAGATGGCTACACGGTAATGACTGATGGCTACACGGTAATGGTTGAGTAAAGTGCCTGCTGTAAAAACAATGTTCAGGGCAGTCAGGGCAGATGAGGGGAGCTCCAGTTCCGCACCAAGTTTACTTTATGCTTGGTAAAGGCCAAACCAGTCTAGAATTAGCCTGTTGGCCCCTTAGAGTAATGTGATCTATGGGCTACCGAATCCCTAAATGTAAGTGAGGGCTAGATCAGGCCTCAGTAACTGCCAATTACCGCCTACGCCAACCATGCCTCTCGTTCGTCCCCCCAACCTTCGCCAGAGTTAGTGCTGCACTGCTCCCTCCTGCACTCTGCAAGAGCTACCAGTGCCCACTGTACAAGGGCAAAAACAACAGTTGATGGACAGAATGCAGAACAATGTCATACATTCACCCCAGTACAGAGATCTGGGCCTAAATCCATCGTTTTTTTGCTCACCATGCCATTCCAGTTTGAACCCAGCCTGATGCAAATCAGTCTTGACCCTGTGCCTCATGGGAACAGTCCAGCCCGAACTGCCACGCCAGGTCTTCCCTGGACTGGAACCAAGCATCCTAGGACCAGTTTCTGGGTTTCACCCCTCTTCTGCCAGGATAGCTTTATTTCAGTGGCATGGAGAGCACGGGACTCACGTCTGAGCATACCCGTCCCACTCGGGGTGACAAATTCAAAACAGTTGATGCAAAACAATGTCATACATTCACCCCAGTACAGAGATCTGGGCCTAAATCCATCGTTTTTTGCTCACCATGCCATTCCAGTTTGAACCCAGTTTGCTCTTTTCCTATCTCCGCTCAAGCTAATTTTGTCACTAAACACCAGCCACTCTGAACAAAAAAGTATCTCGATATGTCTCACTCACGCCTACTCTACAGCACCCAAACAACTATTACCGTCCAGCTTTGCCCCGCCACCTGATGTACATAGGTATTTTGGTGCAGTTCTCATCCGTCCACGGAAGAGGCCAAATGTACTCTTAGAACTCTTAAAACTTTCAGTACATAAACTATGTATGCTATATAATAAATAACCTGCTGCCGTCACCACCTGTGTGCATTCAGGAATCGGATGCCTTAGCCCCCTTCCGGCCCGGACATAGAAAAAAAAAATAATTTTAAATTGCTCCCTTTCGTATTTTACACTCGGACTGCCTGGTCTGTTCGGTCCATGGTATTCTCTTACATCGGTTTATTGTTATTTCCTAGGATCAGTAAGAAAAGACTAAAGAATTCTCGAAAATTGACTGCATCTGTACTTCCTTTACCCTGAAAACCAAAGACACCATCAGCAATGTAGTAACGTGCGCCGCCATATTTTCAGAAAACACATGACTGAGCGCTAATGAAAAACTATAGCGTTAACCTACTTTTTACTTAAATAATGCACGAGTACTGGACGTCTTTATAACCTAGTCACCTTAGTTACGCTGGTGGAGCCGAGCAGCAGAATTTATTAGTAATTGCGCCTAACAAGAGTAATGCAGTATTACCAACTTAATCCAATTCCGCCGGCGGAATAAAAAAATTCCGACCACCCCTACTTCTTTATAGGAAACGGGGAAGAATAGAGGATGCACACTAATTTCCACCCCTGAAACAGAAAATGTTTGAGTGATGGAGACTGGCTCATGCTAAAGGACCTCTTTCTGAGGGGCAGGAATGCGTCCCTGACAGACTGTAAGTGTAACTTCAAAGTGACCCAAATAGAATGACTTAATTACGTTCAATTGTGTCACTGGGTATTCCATCATGTAGAAAAGTGGCAGTCAAAAGAAAGTGGTAGCTACAAGACCACTCACTGCCTTCGAGGCATTGCGGTCCAGATATGAAACCACAAAAGGTTTTGTCTCAAATCTATACTTCATCCTCAGTACGAGGGGAATTTTTTTTAAAAAAGGGGGAACCAACAACAATGGGAGTTAGAAATAAGGATAAGGAGAAAGATAATTAAACTCAACGGGGGAAAAGTTGGAACACTATGCTCTAAACCACAGAAGCATACATTATAGAAAGACTGAATACAACAAGCATTTGCAATGCACTAGGTCTTGCATTTGCAAGAGTTTAAGGTATTGGGATTGTAAATGACGCCTTTTATTTATCCGTTTTGATAATTAACACATAAATAAAAGGCATCGTCATGTACAATGCCAATAGCTCAAACTCTTGTAAATGCAAGACCTATTTCAAAAGAAGCGGCCACCATTGTCCCGGGCTGCTTGTAAAACGAAAGCACACATGGCGTGCTGAATATTGCAGGAAAGCACCTTGTGCCGGCAGTAGGAGAAACTCCTTTAGTCTGCAAGCACTATTTTCTTTAATAAGATATGCCATGTAACAGAAGTAAAAGAAGCCGTCCTCATGGGAGGTTACAAATTAAGATAAGGCGGTATGCCCCGTCCACCACCTCTCATATGAAGGAGCAGACGCTGCCTCTGCTCCTCATAGCCCGACCTGAAAAACTAGTTTGTCGAGCCGTGCCTTTCACTGGAGTGGGGCGAGGTCGGGCATGCAGAATGCCTAACAGAGTTTGTCCAGCCGCTCGCCAAAGAAAATAAAAAAAGGAGGTTGGCCGCTTTAGTAAAAGCGGACCACGCTGCCAAACAAAAACCTGACAAATAATGATGACAAAAAGTTGTAAATTGGTGAGCCGCGCATTTTGTAAATAAATGTGTTGCAGGAAAGCATGGATGGAACACAAGTAAAAAGTCCAGTCCTCATGGGAGGTTACAAATGCAGACAAGGCGTTACTAAGGAGGGACTAACAAGCCTATTAACGAATCAAAAGCCAGCATTTACAAAGGCCAATGACAAGCCAATGACAAGCCAATGAGATATATGGGCGGAGCTTCAAGTCCATACAGCATGTCTTGCAGAGCAGCGCTTGCGCTGCCCAGGCTGGACCTAAAAAGTAGCAAGGGTACAACACACACAGCACTGGCATGCCTCATAGTCAGCTACCACAATGCCAACAGCAACATCCAATATTAGGAAATACCACGCACTGACTCAGCTATACACAATGAGCAGACATTTTGGTACACGTCAAACACAATTGGGATCTCTCATATAGGCTAATATCCTTAAACACGACAGCATCGACCTAACAATGTATTTTTTAACTCTGTGCATATACACTTACAATTGCCTCCAAGTCAACAGAGCACGTTAAACAAGCCTTCTGGCAAACCTTAGTTCACAGCACAGCTCTAAAGCTATTGAGTTTTAGTTATTTATTATAGTTTTTTTGATATAGCACTATTTATTCCCAACGGGAGTCACAGCACTTCAATGTGCATTTTAGAGCTGGGTGAAGACAATATTACTACGACAGGGCGGTATTTACAGCAAAACATTTGGGAGAGAACAGGCATGATAAAGAACAGTCAGTCTACAAAATAGCAATCTGCGACAGGCCCAGGTGAGACTAGGGACCAAGACCCAAGTTAAGATTCGGTGCACCGACTGCCCAGTTTAGTTTTGAAGATCTAGAGGGAGGGTGCAGCGAGGGCAACCTATCTTATTCCGTGCACGGCTCGAAAAGATGCGTTTTATGAAGACGTGTTCTTGGAACTTGTGGAGTGATGAGAAGCATTGGGGTTTGCTTCTAAGTGTTCTGTTGCAGCAGACTCCCTGCCAGAGGTCGGCAAGTTTAACTGAATGACTGTAGGTGAGACAAGCTTGTGACAGCCAGGGTCTAAAGGGAGCAGAGTCTAGCGCCCAGATCGACGCAATGGAGGGAACGTGTGAATGATTTTTGCAAATACTGCAGAGAAACACAACTGCAGAAGGTGATTAAATAATAAACATATGCATTAACATGCAGAAGATGAAGCTTTCACCGCTGTAGTAGTGGGTCCACTTGTGCAACTCCCCCTCCATGGTGGGACTGGGAGCTCTATCCAAGCCATCCATCCAAACCAGGGTAACGAGCCACCAATAACCGATCCCTGTCAGAAACAGAGCGTGGTGTCTCCGAAGCGGACACCGCGCTCAGCATGCAAGTTTATTAATAAATAAATAAATACATAAATAAATAAATAAAGGTAAAAGAAAGAACGGTGCGGACGCCACAGTCTTCTTAAAAGTAATTTTTTTTAAAGTGTTGCCATTGTACTGTGGAGGTAGAGGGCAGGCACTTTTAAAGTTAGAGCGGCATAGCGCTCAAAACGAAAGCGGACGCCATTGTCCTGGTGGGTGCACTGCAAATACAACAAATAGCCATTGTCCCCATTAGTCAGCAATAAACTAAATAGTGCTCACCTACTTATAACGTACACCATGAAACAAACCAAGTAAACGGGCCAGTCGCCATGGGAGGTTACAAATGAAGACATGGCGGTACTAACAAGCCTATTTGCGAATCAGAAGTTAGCATTTACGAAGGGTAATGACACATGCCAATGAAAAATATGGGCGGGGCTTCAAATGCATACTCCAATACAGCATGGCTCGCAGAGCAGCGCATGCGCGCGGACTCTAGGCTCGACCTAAAAACGGTATGATATGGTACTACATAGATTACACAGCATATATCCACATGCATCCGATAAATGTTAGAGATGTAATATAGGTGTTGGAACAAGGCTACATATTTGGTGCGAATGTGCAAAAATTCGGATTTTCTGGACAGAAATGCTGAATCATGAAGATAACATGAAAGGGTTGATTGAGAGGACCCCTGAAAGTACTCTCCTCTATACAAACACTACACTGACATCACAACGTGGTCCAATTGTTGTTCCAGAAAGTAGCAATTTATTTTTTTGCTGCATTCAACATATCAAGGCGTATTCTCCTCATGTGTCACTGTGGATAGCAGAGTTATGGTGCCCTACAGCCCTAGAAAAGCTTACACATTATATACAACAGATCACAAAAGCCTTAAAGTAAATGTGGGAGACACGGATATGCAATTTTACCTCATTACAATTGCTGGGGGACTATCTGCCTGCGTTGAGAGTCCCGGGACTATTTAAAACAGACTATACGTGTAGTTTGACCTGGGGTACTGGTGGAATTGGTAGGGGAGGAAGCCCCAAAGAAACCATACATGCAGGCTGGTGTTTTTAAGTTGGATGGGGTGAATTGTAGTTGTTTATGCGGGGCAGGGGAGGAAGTTTTTATGGGTACACAAGCCCTGAACTCACATTTTGTTAATAGCTATTACTACGGTAGTCTGATGAAGTGAATGTTTGAAGCTAAATATGATTCGTGAAGGATCAAGACTAGTTAAGCAGGTGATTTTCACTGCTTAACTTGGCATTAATGAATGCCTTGTACTCGGTTCACAACAGCAAAATGTTTTGAAGTAAAAAAAAAAAAAAAATCGAGGCAAAGTAGGGAATGTAACAGGACACTATGTAAATCGTTATCTTCCCCAAAACACCCTAATCTCCCCAGCTACTGGAGCAATAGTGAATTACGGGTAGGCAATCTTGAGCAACTCGTTGGCTGGGAAGAAAGATGGGAGTGAGAGAGCTTAAGGGCGGAAGAAAACAAAGAGGGACTAAGGAGGTTTGGGGACAGAAGGAGGTTTGTGCTTATGCAGGAAATTAGGGCACAAAAAAGAAAAATACGTTTTGGAAACTCGTCAGTAAGAGATGCAGAGTTAGCTGGGAAGGTAGCTGCTATGACTGTCAATTCAAAACTATCCATTTTTTATTTCTAAGGTTTACACAAGTCAATTATAAAGATCAAACATACTTTACACCAAGAAGGGTTGCCCTCGATGTCCGAACCCATAAATTGTCTTTTTCCATATGGTATGTGCACACTTTCAAATATAGTGGTCCTCGGTAGTGAGGCAGACAGGTGGAATGGGGGTGGGGGGGGTGGGGGTGGTGGGGAGAGTTTACAAGAGAGAAGATGGTCCCATCGATCCACTGATCGGTCTACTTGGGGTAATGAAACACTAAACCATCAAGAAACGCAAGTAGGTTTATGGATTTATTACAAATTTGTACCAAAAGGAGCGTAGCCATGAGATGGAAGGTTTAGGTTGCTTCTGCCGCACATCCTGAGAAAGAGATATGCGCCAATGGACACTGGCAGTATTGACCATTATCTGGACTCAAGAGGTTAGGAGAGGGAGCGGGGGTGGGCAGTTCTAGAATTGGTGACTAGTTGGGAGAGATTCGCAACGCCTGTCAAAGCCAAGCCGGATGACCTTCCACAGCAGACTGCCATTGCTTATATAGACACCGAAGGTTCCCATTCCATAAATTACATTACGGGGGGGAACGGATGGTGGGAAGCCCATGAAACTTCCTGATGGATGGGCAGTGTGAGGGAGGCTGCTGGGCATGATGGTAATCAAGACTGAGACCTCACGTTTTACCAGTTCTTAATCATGCGACACAGATGCATCAAACAAAATGTTAATACTGTATAATACTGCTGCTCTGAGTGTGAGGGGGGTGGTTGAGTTAGTTATGTTGATTATGCTTGCTTCTCACTGTTCACAGGACCACTACGTGTGAATGATTGCCAATTATGTGTCATATACACAATATGTCACAACTGTCACGTGAAAAGACAAAACAGTAAAGAGCCATTTCGATAAATATTTGCACTCTGGCATTTACAAAAACTTTATTAAAAAGTTATTCCTTTTCCTACATGTTATGTTATCTGTGATTTGTAGAGCGCGCGGCTACTCCAAGGAGTGTCCCGGCGCTACGAAAGGACCACCAACAACTGACAAATGCCACCGTACAAGAGTAAAACTATAGCTGGAAAAGCCACGTCTTTAGGTTCCGTCTAAAAGTCAAAAGGTCCGGGCTCCGTCTCAGCAAAAGAGGGAGGTTATTTCAGAGGCGGGATGCAATAACCTGAAATGATCTTCCTCCCACCCGTGAGGGCCTGACCCTTGGGATCAGGGTCAGGCACTGGGTAGAAGATCTTAAAGAGCGCTGAGGCAAGTAAGGCTGAAATCTTTCCCTTAAGTACGGGGCCCCGATCCCATGGAAAGCCATACAAACCAGGACTAGAGCTTTAAAATAAATTATTTTTTGCACTGGAAGCCAGTGAAGTGAGGACAAAAGATGGGAGGTATGTGTTCTAGACTTCGTTAGGAAAATAGCCCTGGCTGCCATATTCTGGATGATCTGCAGACGACTCAGTAAATACTCCGGGAGTCCCAGATACGAGTTAACATAATCCAGTCTCGATATCACCAAGGCCTGGACCACTGTTTTACGGTGCGATACTGGCAGAAGTGGGAGGAAAATTTTCAGCATTTTCAATATCCCAAAACATGTACCTGCTACCGATTGGACTTGCATCTTCACAGAGTGCAGAATCCAATTTGACACCCAGATTTTTCACAATCGTGACCATGGGCGAATTATGCAAAAAGAAGTTGGCACACTCGTTCCTTACACCCCTTCTGTATTGTAATATAGAAGCCCCCCCCACCTCGGACAGCAGGCAGAGGATGAGGGTAGAATTTGTTTCTAACACACCTCCATTCTTTCCCTCCGAAGAGGCCAAAGTGATGTCTAAAGTGCTGTCTGGAACTATATAAACTTAGCATAAATGAAATACATTTCTCCTCTACCCCTTCCAATCTGCTCATCACCACTTAACAACGCACTTCTGCTGCCCACATATTGTCTTCCAGACTGCCCTTCCCCCATTTCCCCATAGTGGCGATACCTGCAATGGTCGAAAGGGTGTAGAACACAACATCTGAAATTAAGAACGGAAAGGCTGTCTTAATATGACAATCTGAACGAGAAGCATACTTCTGAGAGAGCACAACATGCAGCCAGAGCTAACCAGGTCTGACTGGAGACAGACAGTCTCACAGACCAGGCCGGCTTCAGGTCTCTGTACCTGGAAGGGCCATGAAGAAGCATGGGTGGGGCCAGGGAGTTGAAGGGGTGAGTGGGCAAAAATCAATAAAGGGTTATGAAAGGTCTGCTGTTTCAGACACTGAAAACATCTGTCCAGTTCGAACATGTCCAAGAAGCAAAAATTGCAAATAAAAATAATAATAATAATATAATAATAATAAAATAGCATTGCCCATGTCCTGTATCCAGCAGCCACTGTTTATTATGACTAAGAGTAATGGACATCAGTGCAGACCCTGCTGCTTGCTCACTGCCCTTTGGACACACCACCAAGCCATGCCTAATGAGTACTGTAAGAAAAGTACCTCTAGTCGGGGACTTTGTTTTGGACATAGGGTATATTCAAGTTCATGAGATGTAAATACGGACGATGCCTTGGTACCATAGTCAACCACAAATGAAAGTCAATGTTTTTCGGTTCTGGATCACAATTATAAGTTTCGGCAGTGTTACATATTCCATGTTAAACAGAAATAATGTCACAGCTAGGTATTTTTTGCTTTCTATAAGTTCCAAAATTACACTATCTATATGAATTATGGATTTCAAGATATAAGATGGACGGACAATGTTTATATAGCGTTTTCAATACACATTTTCTGTTTTGCAAAGATGCAATGTACACATGCATAGCACAACAGGTCCCGAAGATATAGTGACCTTTACCAACCACTATGCCTCTTGTTTAATTAACATATAAAAAAAAAAACACAGCTGCAATAGGGGACTATGGTTGTGCTCATTATAAACTTCACCCACTTCGGTTTGCTCAGCCCCGCTCTATTTTTCTACAGTTTGAAGTTCCACCTGACTTCGAGTTGAAGGGACATTGATTTCCCTGCTCTCTCTCAGGGTCTTAAGCCCTGAGTGACAGCTGGAAAGCGCAAGGGCCGCAGTCATATTAGCCTCATTCTTCACCTTCCAAGGTGTTGGAAGTTCCATCAGTTCAGTCATGGCACTTAAAGAACCAGGGAGGGGACACATGGGGGCTAGCAGGAGCCCGTTCGATACAACTGGCTTGCTACATCCCCGAAGAGGGATCTGGCAGCCTTTTTTGCAGTTTATTTTTCAAAATTTTGCCAGATTCGCACTTCAAGTAAGCACTTGTCAAAGAGCTTTCAAGAAGTATATGGAAAGTGTGCTGATAAACAGATGTAAAGAATACATATTCTGACTGCTCTGTATGGTGCACTACATAACTATTTATTTAGTCAAGTTTTCAGGAAGAGGTAAAGCTAGAGGGTGAGCAGACTACAACACTTAAGAACATATCTCAAAGGTACTAAAACACACCGGTAAAGTGGTTTTTGAAAGATCACATAACAGTGCGAAACAAAATCCTCAACTAATTCAGAATGATCACCGAAACTGCACTAGCCCACTCCTTACTTTTTCAGGAACCGTATAGTGCTTTAATTTTTATTCGATTTTTAAAATGTACCTTAATAAAAGCGTTTTTTTGGGTTTTTTTTAAAGACCTGCTATATTTTGTGATTTGTAGTATACATCCGATTTGACTGTAGCTTCCTTTGAAACCTTTGCTTTTCAACAGACCTATCATATTCTTGTTATGTAATGATAGTTGAAGCATTGTGTACTGTTTTCTAGCAATGTAAATAGCAAGTTTTCCTATTAGTTCAGTGATACCAGTTTTATCAGTGTCAGAAAGAGGATATGCAGAGATGTACAAACTGGAACGGAGGGCAGTGTCCTGCAAGTTACACAAAGAACCCAGAAGAAGGCGTAGTATTGGTACATATGTACATCGACTTGAACGTTATAGGAATGTAAGCAGAATCATCCATTTAATATTTTATTCAACCCATTGCCTGGATGCAATATGGCTTTAGCTAATTTTTAATTTAGTGCTACAATCTATTAAAATAAACCACTACTAACATAAGTTACAATTGTATTTACATTATTTATTTATTTTTCTTGGGAAGGCAAATGCTTTTCAGATTGCAGCTGTCATGTCACGGTCTGACTTTTACCACCTTCTAATAAAAGCTTGTATTTGGCCTTGCTGTACTTGGAGTCTAGGAGTGTACTACTGTCCAAATGTGAGTGGGCGCTAAATTGTGATAAAACCAGCTTTCATTTCTGCGGAGTTCAACCCTATCTACAGTAGGCTTTTCAGAAGTATCTTAGGTCCCATCCAGAGCAAACACATTTTAAAGCACATTGTGACAATCACTGGTCAAAAGTTGAGATTATTTAAAGCAATGTGTACACGGAGTTAGGAGTTACCTCTCATTGGGGGATTTTGGGGAAATGAAAGTCAAAAGAAGCATTTTAAAACAATGTGAGAAACTAAGAGTGATAAAAATAACTTCTTGTTAAGACTAGGCGGATTCCCCCAAGAAAATTTGGAAAAATGGCTGATTATGCAAGTAATGCATACAGGGCCAGCAACATTTTTTTCCAAAGAATGTAAACACAATTTTACACAGGGGTTGTAGTTTCTCTCCAAGGGTAACCTGCAAGCAGGTCAATGGCGAAGATGAATTTAAAACTACTTGGGTCAGTAGCAGTGATCAAAATCTGGCAGGTTGTGATGAAACGGCAGAAAATCAAATTATTTAAAATGTACTTAGAAATAGTAACATTTTGTAAGTTGAGGGTCTATGACAGGACAGAACTACCAAGTTTGATTCAGTCACATGTTGAGGAACTATGTAATCGAGCTACTGGCTGATATACAATTGCCTCTTTGCCAGCCTTCAAGAGACGCCACCTACAATGAAACAATAACACGGAATGATAAATCAGCAGCGTACAGAGTAAAAACGCTGCACTTACAGTGCTTCATCGTCAAATAAAGGAAGCATGGAATAGGTTAGAGCCAATAGCAAAAATCCACTCAGCCTGCAACTGCAGAGAGATCCACCGTTTGTTAATCTATGCTATGCATATATGTATAGCATGCTAATCACCCTGGAGGGTATCCAGATGCTTTGCAGGTCGGTAGGCGAGGACTCCTTGAAGGTTATTTGAAGAGGCAGGTCTTCAACTTTTTGCAGAACTCCAGAAGTGATATGAAGGCCCGATGCTCTGTGGGAGGTCGCCCCATGATTTGGGCGAGATGTAAGAAAAAAGGTGATCTCCTGCTCTGCTTTTCTGTATACAGGGTACATGCTCAAGTGAGAGTCCTGCTAAGCGGAGGTGTCGGGAGGTTTTGTGCAAGTCTATGCGGCTGTTAATGTATGCAGAGCCCATGTGTAGTGATTTTTATGTGTGCGTGAGGAGTATGTTTGTGTATGGCCAGCTAGTGGAACACTCGGATGTGTGGTGTGAGGTGGGTGCAACATAGTGGTGGAGCACGAGGCTTGCTGATGTGTTCTGGAAGGCATTGAGTCTGTTCAGGATTTGTTTGGTGGTTCCAGTGTAAAGGGATTCTGTAGCGCAGTCTGCGGGTTAGGAGCGCCTGTATGATTATTTTCCTTTTGTTTTCCGAAAGCCACTTAAAGATTTTCTGCAGCGTTCTCAGATGAGAAAACAGGTAGAGGTATCTATGTTGACCATGGCTGTCATGTCTGGTTTGTCTAAGATGATTCCTAGGTTTCTGGCATGGCCAGTGGGTCACAGGTCTTTTGCCAACAAGGTGGAGTCCCACGGAAGGGTTTTCTTTGTCATTACTGTCAATGTTGAGCTTGCAGTAATACAAATAGCAAAGTTGTTTTCTGTCACGGGTGTCTTGTTCGTGAGGGAGAATATATGCATAGGAGAGTATGTTGATGTAGTGCTACCTGATGATGTTTGCCAGTGGAGTCAAGTAGATTTTGAAAAGGGACGGGCAGACTGACGATCCCGGAGGGACTCCACAGATTAGATTCTAGTTTAGGAAGTGTATGGGTTCTTCCAATGAAGGAGCAGCCAATCCAGTTGAGGGCGGGCCCTTGGATACCTGTCTCGGGCTGTTTTCTGCTCAGGGTGGGGTGGGAGACTGTTGAAGGCTGCTGACAGGTCTAACAGTAAGTAACTTGCAAGAATTACAGCAACTGCTATTCACTGCCTCCACGCCAAATTAAAAGGCTGGATTTCCTGAGAATAAAACCTCATTCTGGTGGGGCCTCTTGAAACAGGAACCAAGGATATCAGATTTGGTTGCACCACCCTCGTGACAGCCCTGTCTTTTAAAGACTTTACTTGTCCAAAGGCATTAGAAGTGAGTGCAGTCCACAGGCAAACATGACACATGAAAACAACTAACCAGAGACCCTTCAGCTTGTGAATGGGCTGCAGAGTGGGCCGGGGGACTCCCTTGGGAGGGCCCCTCTAGAACCGGGCTCGAAACAGATGTGGAGGAAACAGCCAAGATACCAGAAGAACACCCTCCATCTACAAGTAAATCTGATCACGATAAACACAAAATGAACGCTGCGCATGCAGACTATTTCAAGAACAGAATTGGCCAACACTGGTCTTGCGACATGCACCACATGCCGGAAACCACAAGACTAAAGTGACGTGTGGGATAACACCCGCTCTTCAAACACGAGTACCATGCTGGAGTGATGCGAGAGCTCTCCATGTGTGCCCAGAGCTCAATGAGGAGACTCATCCGCATGCAGTACATTTATCCTGACGGCAACATACCTTCCACAGGCCAGGTGCTTCCCTACTTTGCTTTTCGTCATTACCAATAACAAGAATAAATATATAGTACTTTTCATCTCACATAAAGCAGTTCAATATAATAAAAGGGTCTAGACCAGAAAAAAACAAATAAGAATCTATTTTCCCTTTGTGTGGAGTATCAACACTGCTAGGGTAAAAATGGACCATGCACTTCAAATGATCTCACGAAGTTTAGTTTTCAAGGAGGATACTTCTTACGTTTTATATTTCACTCTAGTTATCATTTTAGCAAAATACCGTTATCAATTAGATTTTAGGACAGAAATCTGCTAAGAGGTTCAAGCAGAGACCCAACTTACCAGAACAACCAACGAATGGGCACAAGCTAAGATGCAACAGACATGTTAAAAAACCACAACCAGAAAATAAATTAATATGAGAAATGCAACTCCACTCAGAACAAAAACAAAAAAAAAAACAAAAAAAAAAAAAATTAAGCACAAACAACCAAAGCACTATTAAAGAACGCGGCAAGCGGCTCAATCTTGGCCCTGTTGGACACAACTGGCCACACGTGCTATCTTCCAAAAGAATATGATTGGCCGAGTACAGCAGCCAATAGTTGGCTGCACCCCTTCCTAACAGGCAAATTATTTCAGCACCTGCCAGATGACGTGGGGACTACCCAGGGAGCAGCTTGTTTTATCGATTTACCTTATCTGGTACTTTTAACCAGCTTCCACATCCAGTTATGGACTTCTATTTTTAGGTCGAGCCTACTTGAGAGTATTCACGGTCTGTGGCTTAGCTAAGACCATAGGGCGTTTGGAGCCCAACCATTGCATACCATTCGCTGTTTTTCTCACTCTCATTAGCCTGCTTCAAATTGGAGTCCCTGCTTGTCAATCTTGTGTTTGTGTATCCTGGCTGATGAGGGGGAAGAAGCAAGACCGTGAGAGGGGGGGGGGGGGGGGGGAGGGAAGAAGCAAGACCGTGAGAGGGGGGGGGGGGGGGGGGGGAGGGAAGAAGCAAGACCGTGAGAGGGGGGGGGGGGGGGGAGGGAAGAAGCAAGACCGTGAGAGGGGGGGAGGGAAGAAGCAAGACCGTGAGAGGGGGGGGCAGAAGCAAGACCGTGAGAGGGGGGGAGGGAGGGAAGAAGCAAGACCGTGAGAGGGGGGGAGGGAAGAAGCAAGACCGTGAGAGGGGGGGAGGGAAGAAGCAAGACCGTGAGAGGGGGGGGGCAGAAGCAAGACCGTGAGAGGGGGAGGGAGGGAAGAAGCAAGACCGTGAGGGGGGGAGGGAGGGAAGAAGCAAGACCGTGAGAGGGGGGGAGGGAGGGAAGAAGCAAGACCGTGAGAGGGGGGGAGGGAGGGAAGAAGCAAGACCGTGAGAGGGGGGGAGGGAGGGAAGAAGCAAGACCGTGAGAGGGGGGGAGGGAGGGAAGAAGCAAGACCGTGAGAGGGGGGGAGGGAGGGAAGAAGCAAGACCGTGAGAGGGGGGAGGGAGGGAAGAAGCAAGACCGTGAGAGGGGGGAGGGAGGGAAGAAGCAAGACCGTGAGAGGGGGGAGGGAGGGAAGAAGCAAGACCGTGAGAGGGGGGAGGGAGGGAAGAAGCAAGACCGTGAGAGGGGGGGAGGGAGGGAAGAAGCAAGACCGTGAGAGGGGGGAGGGAGGGAAGAAGCAAGACCGTGAGAGGGGGGGAGGGAGGGAAGAAGCAAGACCGTGAGAGGGGGGGAGGGAGGGAAGAAGCAAGACCGTGAGAGGGGGGGAGGGAGGGAAGAAGCAAGACCGTGAGAGGGGGGGAGGGAGGGAAGAAGCAAGACCGTGAGAGGGGGGGAGGGAGGGAAGAAGCAAGACCGTGAGAGGGGGGGAGGGAGGGAAGAAGCAAGACCGTGAGAGGGGGGCAGGGAAGAAACAAGACCGTGAGAGGGGGGCAGGGAAGAAACAAGACCGTGAGAGGGGGGCAGGGAAGAAACAAGACCGTGAGAGGGGGCAGGGAAGAAGCAAGACCGTGAGAGGGGGGCAGGGAAGAAGCAAGACCGTGAGAGGGGGGCAGGGAAGAAGCAAGACCGTGAGAGGGGGGCAGGGAAGAAGCAAGACCGTGAGAGGGGGGCAGGGAAGAAGCAAGACCGTGAGAGGGGGGGGAGGGAGGGAAGAAGCAAGACCGTGAGAGGGGGGGGAGGGAGGGAAGAAGCAAGACCGTGAGAGGGGGGGGAGGGAGGGAAGAAGCAAGACCGTGAGAGGGGGGGAGGGAGGGAAGAAGCAAGACCGTGAGAGGGGGGGAGGGAGGGAAGAAGCAAGACCGTGAGAGGGGGGGAGGGAGGGAAGAAGCAAGACCGTGAGAGGGGGGGGGAGGGAGGGAAGAAGCAAGACCGTGAGAGGGGGGGAGGGAGGGAAGAAGCAAGACCGTGAGAGGGGGGAGGGAGGGAAGAAGCAAGACCGTGAGAGGGGGGAGGGAGGGAAGAAGCAAGACCGTGAGAGGGGGGAGGGAGGGAAGAAGCAAGACCGTGAGAGGGGGGGAGGGAGGGAAGAAGCAAGACCGTGAGAGGGGGGGAGGGAGGGAAGAAGCAAGACCGTGAGAGGGGGGGAGGGAGGGAAGAAGCAAGACCGTGAGAGGGGGGGAGGGAGGGAAGAAGCAAGACCGTGAGAGGGGGGGAGGGAGGGAAGAAGCAAGACCGTGAGAGGGGGGAGGGAGGGAAGAAGCAAGACCGTGAGAGGGGGGAGGGAGGGAAGAAGCAAGACCGTGAGAGGGGGGAGGGAGGGAAGAAGCAAGACCGTGAGAGGGGGGAGGGAGGGAAGAAGCAAGACCGTGAGAGGGGGGAGGGAGGGAAGAAGCAAGACCGTGAGAGGGGGGAGGGAGGGAAGAAGCAAGACCGTGAGAGGGGGGAGGGAGGGAAGAAGCAAGACCGTGAGAGGGGGGAGGGAGGGAAGAAGCAAGACCGTGAGAGGGGGGGAGGGAAGAAGCAAGACCGTGAGAGGGGGGAGGGAGGGAAGAAACAAGACCGTGAGAGGGGGAGGAGGGAAGAAACAAGACCGTGAGAGGGGGAGGAGGGAAGAAACAAGACCGTGAGAGGGGGGGAGGGAAGAAGCAGCAAGACCGGGGGTGGGTGGGTGGGTGGGAGGGAGGGTGTCAGGGTTCACGGGAGGTTTCCTCCGCGTAATTCGGAACCCACCACTGTGAATACCATCTCCTCGGTTAAACCGAGTGATGGAATTCATGGGGCTCTCAGTTGGCGTATTTGTTGGCGCCGCAGGATTTCCAATATGGCCGCTGACGCATTCATGGGTCGGCGTTCTAGTCTTTACTGAATTCTAACGCAGCAGGTGAGGCGCGCCTGCCAACGTTCTCGAGCGCACTTCACCAGAGAAATTATCGAAGCAACACGTACCTCACCGTCGTGGAAGTTAGGGTAGGTCGCGTCGAAGAATTTCGTCGTGCTATCCTTCGACGGTCACCTTACATACTCAGGTTAGTGTATCTCGTTGTAACTTGAATAGAATGTAGAACCTATTCCTGTCAAGTAGGAAGTCCGAATTCTAGTCATGAGAGACAATGAGTAGTTCGGAGTCCAGGGACAATTCTGAGTTTATTCCGCAGAAGGAATAAGACTCTCTCAGAGTATTCATAAAGACTCTCTTAGAGTATTCATAGTTTAAACCTGAACAACGCGAAACCCTCCTCGCACTGTTCTTGTTTAATTCCTTTGGGACAAGACAGATAGTGCATTAGTCTTAGAGTTTCCGAGTAAATCTACCATAGTACCTAAGCAGCGGAAAGTACCTCAGACATTATAGATAAATAGGTTATCAAAACTAGGAAGTCTATTTACACCTGGCTTACGGTTATCTGTTCCTAAGGCTTTAGCTCAACGAAAAAGTACAACATGCTCACGGCTAGAAGATGAAGTAAGTTAACAGTTACACAACAGCAGTGTAGTTCTACTCGACAGAGAAGATTCACGTTACTCAACTGTTTAATTCTATTTCCAAGACCCGACTCCACCTTCACTCCAGTAAGAAAAGAAGAAGAAGAAAGGGTTACCAAGAGCCAGAGCAAGTCAGTTGTTACACACTCAAGCAACTGAGAAATAGAAGAGAGGTTTGGCCCTGAATACTTCCTGGTAAGACAAGCTAATTCATTACCTCATATACAGTAAGTTAATGCTTAAGGAATTGTGTAGTGAACAAATGCTAATTGTTACAGAATCGTTTCTCTACAACGACGAAGATATCCAGGGCTGTCTCTTCTCTGTCCAATTCCCCTTTCCCCCGTCGACACTTGCCCGTAGAGAGTTATACCTATTCTCGCGGAAACGTTCCGATGGGGGCATTGGGAAATTAGCATCATTCTGCTCCCGTGTTAGTTGAAGACTGTAAACGCCTCTGACAGAGGGAAGCAGCAAGACCGGGGGTGGGTGGGTGGGAGGGAGGGAAGCAGCAAGACCGGGGGTGGGTGGGTGGGAGGGAGGGAAGCAGCAAGACCGGGGGTGGGTGGGTGGGTGGGTCTAGGGAAGAAGCAAGACCAGGGGTGGGTGGGTGGGTCTAGGGAAGAAGCAAGACCGGGGGTGGGTCTAGGGAAGAAGCAAGACCGGGGGTGGGTCTAGGGAAGAAGCAAGACCGGGGGTGGGTCTAGGGAAGAAGCAAGACCGGGGGTGGGTCTAGGGAAGAAGCAAGACCGGGGGTGGGTCTAGGGAAGAAGCAAGACCGGGGGTGGGTCTAGGGAAGAAGCAAGACCGGGGGTGGGTCTAGAGAAGAAGCAAGACCGGGGGTGGGTCTAGGGAAGAAGCAAGACCGGGGGTGGGTCTAGGGAAGAAGCAAGACCGGGGCTTGGGTGGGTGGGCTTTAAGGAAGAAGCAAGACCGGGGCTTGGGTGGGTGGGCTTTAAGGAAGAAGCAAGACCGGGGCTTGGGTGGGTGGGCTTTAGGGAAGAAGCAAGACCGGGGCTGGGTGGGTGGGAGGGAAGAAGCAAGACCGGGGCTGGGTGGGTGGGTGGGAGGGAAGAAGCAAGACCGGGGCTGGGTGGGTGGGTGGGAGGGAAGAAGCAAGACCGGGGCTGGGTGAGTGGGTGGGAGGGAAGAAGCAAGACCGGGGGTGGGTGGGTGGGAGGGAAGAAGCAAGACCGGGGGTGGGTGGGTGGGTGGGAAGAAGCAAGACCGGGGGCGGGTGGGAAGAAGCAAGACCGGGGGTGGGTGGGAAGAAGCAAGACCGGGGGTGGGTGGGAAGAAGCAAGACCGGGGGTGGGTGGGAAGAAGCAAGACCGGGGGTGGGTGGGAAGAAGCAAGACCGGGGGTGGGTGGGAAGAAGCAAGACCGGGGGTGGGTGGGAAGAAGCAAGACCGGGGGTGGGTGGGAAGAAGCAAGACCGGGGGTGGGTGGGAAGAAGCAAGACCGGGGGTGGGAAGAAGCAAGACCGGGGGTGGGAAGAAGCAAGACCGGGGGTGGGAAGAAGCAAGACCGGGGGTGGGTGGGGGGGTGTGGGAAGAAGCAAGACCGGGGGTGGGTGGGTGACAAGAAGCAAGACCGGGGGGGGTGGGTGGGTGGGTGGGTGGGAAGAAGCAAGACCGGGGGTGGGAAGAAGCAAGACCGGGGGTGGGTGGGTGGGTGGACGACAAGAAGCAAGACCGGGGGTTCAAGAAGCAGGACCGGGGGTGGGTGGGTGGGTGGGTGGGAAGAAGCAGGACCGGGGGTGGGTGGGTGGGTGGGAAGAAGCAAGACCGGGGGTGGGTGGGTGGGTGGGTGGGAAGAAGCAGGACCGGGGGTGGGTGGGTGGGTGGGTGGGAAGAAGCAGGACCGGGGGTGGGTGGGTGGGAAGAAGCAGGACCGGGGGTGGGTGGGTGGGGGGGAAGAAGCAGGACCGGGGGTGGGTGGGTGGGTGGGAAGAAGCAAGACCGGGGGTGGGTGGGTGGGAAGAAGCAAGACCGGGGGTGGGTGGGTGGGGGGGTGTGGTGTGGGAAGAAGCAAGACCGGGGGTGGGTGGGTGGGAAGCAGGACCGGGGGTGGGTGGGAAGAAGCAAGACCGGGGGTGGGAAGAAGCAAGACCGGGGGTGGGTGGGTGGGAAGAAGCAAGACCGGGGGTGGGTGGGAAGAAGCAAGACTGGGGGTGGGTGGGAAGAAGCAAGACCGGGGGTGGGTGGGTGGGAAGAAGCAAGACCGGGGGTGGGTGGGTGGGGGGGGTGTGGTGTGGGAAGAAGCAAGACCGGGGGTGGGTGGGTGGGTGGGAAGAAGCAAGACCGGGGGTGGGTGGGTGGGAAGAAGCAAGACTGGGGGTTGGTGGGTGGGTGGGAAGAAGCAAGACTGGGGGTGGGTGGGTGGGTGGGAAGAAGCAAGACCGGGGGTGGGTGGGAAGAAGCAAGACCGGGGGTGGGTGGGTGGGTGGGAAGAAGCAAGACCGGGGGTGGGTGGGTGGGTGGGAAGAAGCAAGACCGGGGGTGGGTGGGTGGGAAGAAGCAAGACCGGGGGTGGGTGGGAAGAAGCAAGACCGGGGGTGGGTGGGAAGAAGCAAGACCGGGGGTGGGTGGGTGGGTGGGAAGAAGCAAGACCGGGGGTGGGTGGGAAGAAGCAAGACCGGGGGTGGGTGGGTGGGTGGGAAGAAGCAAGACCGGGGGTGGGTGGGTGGGTGGGTGGGTGGGAAGAAGCAAGACCGGGGGTGGGTGGGTGGGAAGAAGCAAGACCGGGGGTGGGTGGGAAGAAGCAAGACCGGGGGTGGGTGGGAAGAAGCAAGACCGGGGGTGGGTGGGTGGGTGGGTGGGAAGAAGCAAGACCGGGGGTGGGTGGGTGGGTGGGTGGGAAGAAGCAAGACCGGGGGTGGGTGGGTGGGTGGGTGGGAAGAAGCAAGACCGGGGGTGGGTGGGTGGGTGGGAAGAAGCAAGACCGGGGGTGGGTGGGTGGGAAGAAGCAAGACCGGGGGTGGGTGGGAAGAAGCAAGACCGGGGGTGGGTGGGTGGGAAGAAGCAAGACCGGGGGTGGGTGGGTGGGAAGAAGCAAGACCGGGGGTGGGTGGGTGGGAAGAAGCAAGACTGGGGGTGGGTGGGTGGGTGGGAAGAAGCAAGACTGGGGGTGGGTGGGTGGGTGGGAAGAAGCAAGACTGGGGGTGGGTGGGAAGAAGCAAGACTGGGGGTGGGTGGGTGGGTGGGAAGAAGCAAGACTGGGGGTGGGTGGGAAGAAGCAAGACTGGGGGTGGGTGGGTGGGTGGGAAGAAGCAAGACTGGGGGTGGGTGGGTGGGAAGAAGCAAGACTGGGGGTGGGTGGGTGGGAAGAAGCAAGACTGGGGGTGGGTGGGTGGGAAGAAGCAAGACTGGGGGTGGGTGGGTGGGAAGAAGCAAGACCGGTGGGGGTGGGTGGGAAGAAGCAAGACCGGTGGGGGTGGGTGGGAAGAAGCAAGACCGGTGGGGGTGGGTGGGTGGGTGGGAAGAAGCAAGACCGGTGGGGGTGGGTGGGTGGGTGGGAAGAAGCAAGACCGGTGGGGGTGGGTGGGTGGGTGGGTGGGAAGAAGCAAGACCGGTGGGGGTGGGAAGAAGCAAGACCGGTGGGGGTGGGTGGGTGGGTGGGAAGAAGCAAGACCGGTGGGGGTGGGTGGGTGGGTGGGTGGGTGGGAAGAAGCAAGACCGGTGGGGGTGGGTGGGTGGGTGGGTGGGAAGAAGCAAGACCGGTGGGGGTGGGTGGGTGGGAAGAAGCAAGACCGGTGGGGGTGGGTGGGTGGGAAGAAGCAAGACCGGTGGGGGTGGGTGGGAAGAAGCAAGACCGGGGGTGGGTGGGTGGGTGGGAAGAAGCAAGACCGTTGGTGGGTGGGTGGGTGGGAAGAAGCAAGACCGGGGGTGGGTGGGTGGGTGGGAAGAAGCAAGACCGGGGGTGGGTGGGAAGAAGCAAGACCGGGGGTGGGTGGGTGGGTGGGTGGGAAGAAGCAAGACTGGGGGTGGGTGGGAAGAAGCAAGACCGGGGGTGGGTGGGTGGGTGGGAAGAAGCAAGACCGGGGGTGGGTGGGTGGGTGGGAAGAAGCAAGACCGGGGGTGGGTGGGTGGGTGGGTGGGAAGAAGCAAGACTGGGGGTGGGTGGGAAGAAGCAAGACCGGGGGTGGGTGGGTGGGTGGGAAGAAGCAAGACCGGGGGTGGGTGGGTGGGTGGGAAGAAGCAAGACCGGGGGTGGGTGGGTGGGTGGGAAGAAGCAAGACCGGGGGTGGGTGGGAAGAAGCAAGACCGGGGGTGGGTGGGTGGGAAGAAGCAAGACCGGGGGTGGGTGGGTGGGAAGAAGCAAGACCGGGGGTGGGTGGGTGGGAAGAAGCAAGACCGGGGGTGGGTGGGTGGGAAGAAGCAAGACCGGGGGTGGGTGGGTGGGAAGAAGCAAGACCGGGGGTGGGTGGGTGGGAAGAAGCAAGACCGGGGGTGGGTGGGTGGGAAGAAGCAAGACCGGGGGTGGGTGGGTGGGAAGAAGCAAGACCGGGGGTGGGTGGGTGGGAAGAAGCAAGACCGGGGGTGGGTGGGTGGGAAGAAGCAAGACCGGGGGTGGGTGGGTGGGTGGGTGGGAAGAAGCAAGACCGGGGGTGGGTGGGTGGGAAGAAGCAAGACCGGGGGTGGGTGGGTGGGAAGAAGCAAGACCGGGGGTGGGTGGGTGGGTGGGAAGAAGCAAGACCGGGGGTGGGTGGGTGGGTGGGTGGGAAGAAGCAAGACCGGGGGTGGGTGGGAAGAAGCAAGACCGGGGGTGGGTGGGTGGGTGGGTGGGAAGAAGCAAGACCGGGGGTGGGTGGGTGGGTGGGTGGGAAGAAGCAAGACCGGGGGTGGGTGGGTGGGTGGGTGGGAAGAAGCAAGACCGGGGGTGGGTGGGTGGGTGGGTGGGAAGAAGCAAGACCGGGGGTGGGTGGGTGGGTGGGTGGGAAGAAGCAAGACCGGGGGTGGGTGGGTGGGTGGGTGGGAAGAAGCAAGACCGGGGGTGGGTGGGTGGGTGGGTGGGAAGAAGCAAGACCGGGGGTGGGTGGGTGGGTGGGTGGGAAGAAGCAAGACCGGGGGTGGGTGGGTGGGTGGGTGGGAAGAAGC
The DNA here is from genome assembly GCF_964204655.1 of Triturus cristatus. Taxonomy (NCBI): domain Eukaryota; kingdom Metazoa; phylum Chordata; class Amphibia; order Caudata; family Salamandridae; genus Triturus; species Triturus cristatus. The sequence goes on from NC_140585.1 coordinate 1,038,798,699, forward strand.
AAGACCGGGGGTGGGTGGGTGGGTGGGTGGGTGGGAAGAAGCAAGACCGGGGGTGGGTGGGTGGGTGGGAAGAAGCAAGACCGGGGGTGGGTGGGTGGGTGGGAAGAAGCAAGACCGGGGGTGGGTGGGAAGAAGCAAGACCGGGGGTGGGTGGGTGGGAAGAAGCAAGACCGGGGGTGGGTGGGTGGGAAGAAGCAAGACCGGGGGTGGGTGGGTGGGTGGGTGGGAAGAAGCAAGACCGGGGGTGGGTGGGTGGGAAGAAGCAAGACCGGGGGTGGGTGGGTGGGAAGAAGCAAGACCGGGGGTGGGTGGGTGGGTGGGTGGGTGGGAAGAAGCAAGACCGGGGGTGGGTGGGAAGAAGCAAGACCGGGGGTGGGTGGGTGGGTGGGAAGAAGCAAGACCGTGAGAGGGGGGGAGGGAGGGAAGAAGCAAGACCGTGAGAGGGGGGGAGGGAGGGAAGAAGCAAGACCGTGAGAGGGGGGGAGGGAGGGAAGAAGCAAGACCGTGAGAGGGGGGGGGAGGGAGGGAAGAAGCAAGACCGTGAGAGGGGGGGAGGGAGGGAAGAAGCAAGACCGTGAGAGGGGGGAGGGAGGGAAGAAGCAAGACCGTGAGAGGGGGGAGGGAGGGAAGAAGCAAGACCGTGAGAGGGGGGAGGGAGGGAAGAAGCAAGACCGTGAGAGGGGGGGAGGGAGGGAAGAAGCAAGACCGGGGGTGGGTGGGTGGGAAGAAGCAAGACCGGGGGTGGGTGGGTGGGAAGAAGCAAGACCGGGGGTGGGTGGGTGGGTGGGTGGGAAGAAGCAAGACCGGGGGTGGGTGGGTGGGAAGAAGCAAGACCGGGGGTGGGTGGGTGGGAAGAAGCAAGACCGGGGGTGGGTGGGTGGGTGGGTGGGTGGGAAGAAGCAAGACCGGGGGTGGGTGGGAAGAAGCAAGACCGGGGGTGGGTGGGTGGGTGGGAAGAAGCAAGACCGTGAGAGGGGGGGAGGGAGGGAAGAAGCAAGACCGTGAGAGGGGGGGAGGGAGGGAAGAAGCAAGACCGGGGGTGGGTGGGTGGGTGGGTGGGAAGAAGCAAGACCGGGGGTGGGTGGGTGGGTGGGAAGAAGCAAGACCGGGGGTGGGTGGGTGGGTGGGAAGAAGCAAGACCGGGGGTGGGTGGGTGGGTGGGAAGAAGCAAGACCGGGGGTGGGTGGGTGGGTGGGAAGAAGCAAGACCGGGGGTGGGTGGGTGGGTGGGAAGAAGCAAGACCGGGGGTGGGTGGGTGGGTGGGAAGAAGCAAGACCGGGGGTGGGTGGGTGGGTGGGAAGAAGCAAGACCGGGGGTGGGTGGGTGGGTGGGAAGAAGCAAGACCGGGGGTGGGTGGGTGGGTGGGAAGAAGCAAGACCGGGGGTGGGTGGGTGGGTGGGAAGAAGCAAGACCGGGGGTGGGTGGGTGGGTGGGAAGAAGCAAGACCGGGGGTGGGTGGGTGGGTGGAAAGAAGCAAGACCGGGGGTGGGTGGGAAGAAGCAGGCCCAACGTGGGGGGGGATGGAGTGACGCAAGCCCAACATACAGGAAGAAGCAAGCCCAACGTGGGGAGGGGGTGAGAAATAAGAAGCAAGACCGACGGGGGATTCTTATCTTGTTCTTCTGGTAGGCAACATTGCCTGCTGCAAAAGACACTGAACTCTAAAGGGAATATGAAGCAGTAGCAATCGTTTAATATGAGAGAAAAGTCTATTAGGGTCTTATCTAAGTCTAGATAAGAAGCCTAAGTGAGCAAAGTGAAAGAAAGCAGTGACCTTTGAAGATAAACTTATATAAAGTTGAAATATGTGTACATTCCATGCAGGAAATGTAATTATAGTCTCCAAACATTAGAGCCATTCGCTCTTAAGGGTGTGGGCATTCATTTCACCAACAACCATACCTACAGAAAGAATTCAGTAATCATTTAAAGCTTTCCAGTTAAACGCGATCACAGCATGCTGCCCAGTACATTATCCACAGACATCTTTTCAAACAGTCAATATAGGGCATACTTTAACAGGTCAACTTGAGACATCTGGTGTTAATTACTTAATGAAGTAGGTCAGTATGTTAACAAGCATTCTTGCTGGCTAGTTTAAATTCTGCAGGGAAGACGAAATGCACAGAAGGGAGGAGGTGGTGAATCATTGAGGCTCATCACAATCTCAGCAGGATATGTCGACATAGGCTTGTTCACCTATTCTGAGAATGAGTGATCTTTATTGACTGTAGGTACTTCCTTGCACCCAATAAAAGGAAAAACACTTGATTTGATCTAACAACTCCAATCTGACACTCGTAGCAAATTAACACCCTAGTTTTCATCCACAAACTGACCACTACTAAAGCCAGCCTCAGTCGATTACTAAGTGACCACACTCACTGAATCTTTATGTAACATCATAGTTAAAAAGTCTCAATGCAACCAAAGAAGAAGCAAATCCTGCCAGAAAAAATAATCACATCCAGGAAATTGACTTCCACATTTTATCCAACACTCTTAGTGAGAGCCTTTGCCAAGCGGAAATCTCGGGCAGTGAGTTAACCTTACTAGCCCTAAAGGAAGAAATTAACCCTTTCGCTGAGAGGCCTCTTACCCCTAGAATGCGAAGCCTTTTTTTTTTACTATTTGGGTACTTCGCGTTTAGGCCTCCATAAATATTTTTCCACAAAGGTATCCACCCCAAATTTGCTTCTTTTTCCAACATCCTGGGGATTCTTAAGGTCCCCAGAGATTGTGGCTTCCCCTGGAGGGGACTATAAAAATAGCCAAAATATAGCAAAATGTTAGGTCTTTGGGGGAAAATAGGAAAAGGTGCTCCACAAAAAAGCAGCTTTTTTTTCTTCTTAAAAATTAAATCAATGAAAGGTTTGCTGTGCTGAAGTCACCATTTTACTGACTTTCAGGATCACACAGTTTTGGCATGTTTCAAAGAGGCACGTTTTTCCTAATTTTTGTGCTGTCAACCTACTGCCAGTTTGTGATGGAAATCTGAAACCCATGAGTGATCTGGGAAAGCTATAGATTTCTGAAAAGTAGACAAAATCAAATTTTAGCAAGGGGTTCATTGTGTAGATCCCTCAAGGTTGTCCCACTTATGAAATGAAAAAAAAAAAAAATGAGCAAGAAAAAACAGCTGTTTGTGACAGCGTTTTCATTTATAACTTCTTGCCACGATGGCCAATTTACAAAAGCAATATACCATTACATCCGCTTGACCCTTCTCATTGCAGGGTTAAATAGGGTTTGTAGGTTCTCTAAGAACCGGAGGTACCCAGAGTAAACAACTGAACTGCACCGTACAATGTTTTTTCATTAGATACATGGGTATGGGGCGATTCATATGGCAAAATATAAAGAATGAAAGATGGGTATAAAAAAAAAACCTATGTATTTCTGATTCAAAATATCTCTGAAATTGTGGGTACCCAGACTAGCATGCAACTAAGAGGGCATTTATCAAAATGCCTTTTCTTACACACTGCCTTACATTTGGAAAGCACGAATGCAGAGAAATACAATTGTTAATAACAAATCTTCTATTATTCTGTATTCCCACATGTCTCCTGATAAAAATAGTACCTCACTTGTGTGGGTAGGCCTAGTGCCTGCTACAGGAAAGGGCCCTTAACACATCATATTTTATCCATTGACAACGGATTTTTTTAATGTGGGTAGTTTTGCCCTAGCTAAGCAAGCACCTAAGGACACCTAGCACACCTGTACATTTTTGAACCACCCACTCCCCCCTTTCACCTCCTAAACCCTCCCCCTCTCTCTGGGTTGTCCTCTGAACTAACTCACTCAGACCACACTCCCTTCTTCCCAAATATTATATCTCCATCATCAGTTATAATGGCTCTCCTATGATCTATAAGTTTGTTTCTGTTCTACCAATATTTCAATGTAATTAAAGACCTCGTTCTCCTTTGGATTGTTTCCTTTGTAAAGCGGGCTAACACTATCTGGTATGGTGACAGTCAGACCCAACAAGGGAGACCAGAGGTAATGGGCCATAACCATGGTGTTCTGGGATGTGCCTTATTATAGCTCTACCTACTGGGCCAACTACACCCCTTCCGCATTTGACTCTCTGGGTAAAGAGAGCACGCAGTCACAGGCTTATCAGGGAGGTAGCGTTGGGGCCAAGAGCTCAGAACTCAAAAGTTAAACAACAGACACAATAATGCACTGTTCACCTCAGTGCCCATCTTGGTAAAAGAGAATGTACGCTACTTTCGCACAAAAACAAAGTACTACAGAGTTCAATAGGGTATCAGCTACATAAAATGCAGTAGCATCTACGATTCACATCAAGCATTTCAAATGCTGGTGCACTCTACCCATTCGAGAAAATTCCCCAAGTGACTTATTTAAGGGTACAGGCATAGACATATATTAGGCATAAGCGCAGTTCTCTAAAAATTAGCCACCGGGATTATTTGCAGAACAATCAGATAGCAAAAAGCAATAGACCGTGGCAACAGTTACTGTTGTCACAACAGATTTACCCCTCTGTGATCAGTTCAATCTTTTAAGTTTATATTCTACTTTACCTGCTCACAGATATGCAGCTTGTGTGGCATTGAAGGGGGCAGTCATTGGGCCTGCACTTTCAGCATTGACACTAGTGATTTAAGACAGCAGTGGTGGCCTCGCTAAGGCCTCGTACAACTTGAGATTGGGCAGCGCTGCAGGTCAGCTCAGCTGGTTCGGTCTTCCATAGGTGCAGCTCCTGGGTCAGGATCACGTGGGCGATCTTCACAGTCAGTTGCAGCCAAATGGCCTGTATCAGACAAGTGTTTCTCTTTTGCAATTGCAGCATGCTGGGCAGTTTCAGATGGTGTCCTTATTTAGAAGCTGCACTCTCTGGACCAATAACAGCAATTCTGTGATGACAATGGATACCTCGCAGGGTACACCAATGTTGGGCAGCAGCAGCACCGGTCAGTTAGGAATACTGCAGAAAAGTCAGATCACATGATGTTGCGTTCAGGTTTTCTCTTTTTATTCAGTTGGCGAAGGGAATAGCAATGGGAGACCCTGGACTTGTGGCAAGTTCCCTCGACTCCTGCGAGTAGCCCAACATGCTTCCATAGAGTACGAGCTGACAAGTCACTGGACTGCAAGGAGCAGTGAGTCCTGGTCTCTATAGACTTTGAGAAGGCCTTTGACTCAGTACATTGACCCTTTAAGTTTCGCTTCCTGGAGAGAATGAACTTTGGCCTGGTTCCCACGGTTACATAGCACTGCTGTACACGCGAGCATTAGGGTCAACGGTGTGATGTCTGAACCCTATCCAATCAGCAAAAGCACCAGTCAAACTCCTTTTCTCTTCATCAAAAACCCTAGTGGTGTGGACTATCATGTGGGTTTTAATGGCTATCCTCTAAAGAAGACGAATAGCATTATACACAGACTATCTTCTAATCTATATCAGCGACCCCTCACAATCACTACCTCGCTTAATGCGCATGTTACCGATCTGAGAGGCTACAGCTTAACCATGAACTGGACAAAGACTACCTATTTCCTAGTGTTTGGTGACCATAGTGATCTTCAATCGTCTAGAGACCTATGCTGAGACCCTGGGCACTTCAATAACTTAGCCATGCAGGTTATCTTTGATAAACAGTGAGCATGGGAGTCGAACATCATACCTTTGCTTACCACCATTAAGCGAGACACTGACTCCTGGACCTCGCTGCAATTAACATACCAAGGTAGTGGTGGAACTCTATTCAAAATGATCTCTCTTCCCCAATTGCTCTAAACTCCGCAGAACTTCCTGGGTGAACGGCTACAATCCTTTATACAATGCTTTGCACAGTAACATCAGTTTCCACAGTACCTGAATGTCTAACTTTGGTGAGATTTGCAAGAGCAGCCTTATCGAAACCAGCCCTTGACTGGTTGACCCCGGTTTTCCTGTGTGGTAAAGCCAAAGGACAGAACATATTTATCCTTGCAATACCTTCAATGAATAACTCCAACATCCAGTTATCCACCATCAATTGAATCAATAGCAGTAATCACAGTGATAAAACATTGTGATGTAGTAAGGAGTCAGCTAATCACTTCCCTCCCGTCCATCTTGACACCAATACTTTTTAATCCTAGGTTTCATCCTGGAACAACATTTCCAGTGCTTCGAAACTGCAGAAATAACTCTCAGGCTCTAGAATACGTTTTTGCTGAAGATCTAAAAGCATGGAATCTTCTGTACAGATCTTTAATTTGCATCACAAGACAAATTCAAATTAATACAACTGTCTCACTGGGCATGGACCTAGAAATGCAATCCAGAGTCTGCTAGAGACAACACTACTATAGAATCATATTTACAGTGTAGTACAGGTATATCAAACATGTACAATCTTAGAGGGCTCAATCATGGACTGCAAACATATATAGGGAGATGTGGAAGACCAAATTCAACAGGGAAATATTAGAAAATACATGGTCGGTTATTTGGAAGAGGGCAACAAAGTACTCCATATGTCCCCAACAAAGATCCTGCGATACTGGTACTTCATGGCAGTCAGATTAGGAACAGCGTTCAGTAATTCCAAATGCTGATGTAGGAGATGTGAAGACCTGGACGATAACACGTATTTGAAGGTAATGCCACCGTATTCTAATCTAGACATACTAAGAGCCAATAACGACCACCATAGACAGAACAGATATTTCTTTAACCAATGACTCCCTATTTCTACTCGAGGGATACAAAGGAGATGAGGGATGCTAAAACTCTTGCAAACTCTTTGGGGAAATTGATCACAAAAATGTTATTGCTAGCTATATAGGCTATCTATTGCTCAGTTTTGGAAGTCCTCTTCTGCCCCAAACTTTGAGCCTGTGCGGGGGAAAAAAATATGCAAAATGCAATAGAGAAGTTTAAAGCAACAGTAAGCTTCAATTTCAAAATTTGAATAAGTATGGGCTGCCTTCATAACGTACCTACAAGATGTGACTCCAAATGCAGCTACTTTGTTCTCTGTAGACCTAATTAACTGTTCCAACTTGGCAGCAATGTCTCCCACCCATGGTATTTAACGTTAAACAAGAATGTGTTGAATGTCCTTATGTCAGGGTCTGAAAGAATGTCGCACATGATGTATTGCCTACGTGAGTGTAATATAGATCACAGACTGTTATTTGAATCGGCTTTCACCCTGTGCGTAATATTTTTGGGAGAATCTCTTTTTTGCTTTCTACCGTGATGTGTGTGGGTCTCTGCTGAAAATCAAGGTAAAAAAAAGGGAAAGGGTAGACGCCACCGGTCCCTGGATTGAATAGGATTAGAACATTCTCTGATAGGAAATATAAAGCCAGGTGAACATCACCCCCTCATATGGAGCAGAAGATAAAGATGAATTTAAGGTTGCCGACAAGTCTAGAAAAACCAGGCCCCTCACAGCATTTAATACCCACCCTGGCAGGAAAACTGGAATGTGACAGGGAGGACCAGATTAAGCAGCAAGATTGAATGAATACCAAAGACTTTGGTAAAGGACATGGAACAGAGCCAGCCGCCATGCCGTGAGCAGCTCAGAGCTCGAGCTCCTTGCCAGCCCACAAGACCTCAGCCTTCTCTGGCCACCATGCTCAACATCATCCCGAGTGCCCCTGCACTGCTGGAGTCTCGGTGGAGATAGAGGGAGCAGGAGGGAGCCGCGCAAACCCGAGGCAGGAGAGGTGGCGAGTGCTCCCATTGGGCACCTAAGATGGTGCCTCTGTAGTGGAGAACAGACTGTGGAACTCTCCACATTGTAACACTGTACAGGAGCTGATCGGGCATCAAGCTCAGCAGCATAGTCTTGGGAGGGAGACACAGCAGTGTGGGGTCCTTTTCCCTTCCCCCTGCCTTTCCCTGCAGAGGGCCCAGAGGGGGCCCGACTTGGTCTGGACCACACCCCTTCCTGCCTCAGTCTGTAACACGTTTGGACACTGCGCCAGTTACGGGGGAGGCAGCGTTGTGGAAGACCTCCCCTGGACCCCTCTGACTTGCATCGTGGTAGACCTGGCAAGGGCCCAGCTTGATATAAATTGCTTCCCCCTTCCTGACATGACCGTGTGAAGGTCTGAGGAACATCGGGGACTCCTGACCCCCTGCAGATATTTTGGGGCCTGGCCTGGCGGTTTACCGGCCTGAGTGACGACCAACTTAGAGGGCCAGAGATGGCCGGCCTCCTTGGAGTAGTGCCTCCTGGATTGTGCTGTGGGGAGCCCCCCCAGAGCTACGTGGCAGGAAGTACGGTTGCAGACTGTTGGCCCTCCAAGACCCATGGGCCCCCTTGGTGTCCAGGTGAGCGGCTGTTGTGGATGAGCGGTTGTTGTGGACCTGGGGATGCTCGTAGTGGCGAGCTAGTAATTGCTGACCCCCCCCAACTTTTTTTTCCTTTGACTTTTGGGGATGTAGCAGTCTCCTCTGGAGGGTCCCGCACCTGCACGTGTCCCATGGTTTCTGGAGTTCTTAGATCATGAAGGACTGCGATACTGCACTCCTGGTGCCACTGTTCTCACCCGCATGTACTGACTTGGGGAGAACCTAGCCGACTTTTCCCTGAGCCAGACACGGGTCACACAGAGAACTAGGGACAAAGCCCTGAAGAGCACACCCACATCCCCCGAGAGAGGATCAAGCAGGGCACTGGGGAAGGGGACACTTACCTGCAATCCAAACTTGACTAATTGCTGGCTGCCATCGATGCTGCTGATGAGCACCTGGCGGGCCGGATTGACTATCGCTGTTGCGCCTAGCCTTATCTGGAAGGACTTAAAGAAGGTGGCTGGGAAGTTGTCGGCTTTGAAGAGTCAGTTCAGGCACTGGCACCCAAAGCTCAAGTAACGAAATGCCACCTCACGGAATTGGAGGCGCACACAAGGCGAATGGCCACCCGGCTCGATGATCAGGAAGGGAGGGGCCCACCGAAACAATGTTAGGACTGTTGGTCAACGGAGGGAGTGGAAGGAGACTATGCTCGAATTTCTGGAGGACTGGCTCCAGGAGGTAGTGGCCCCTGAAGGACTATGTATATTCTATGCCCTGGACCGGGCACACATGGTTCTTGCCTCGCCAACCAGGGCCCCACCTAGTCTAGTGTTGACCCACCTCCAGCACCTCAGGGACAGGGACTTTCTTCTACAGCAAGCCCGCCTCCATGGCCCAATCATGGAAAATGCAATGGTGTCACTGTATCCGGACTTTACTCTCCAGGTGCATACTCAGTACACCTTGTTCCTCTCAGTCAAGAGACTTTTCTGTGAGCTGAGGTTCCCATGAGGAGTAGGGTCAAGACTGATTTGCACAGGACTGGGTCCAAACAGGGTTGGAGTTGTGAGCAATAAAACATTGGATTAAACCCAGATTGGTGACTTGGGGTAAATGTTTGGTTGGTTCAGCATTCTGTCCATCATGTGTTCTTTCTGCTAGAGAATCAGACGTTACAGGCCTTGCACCATGAGCCGATCACTAATTTTTGGCTTAATATTCAAGGCTCTGCAACTCCATTGGGTAGTCTAATGGGAGGCCTTTAAGGTGGTTGTGCATGGTTACTGCATTTCTAGCAGGGTGGCGGTGCAAGCCCAATTGCACTTCAATATACGCCTGCAGGAATAGACTTGTGATTAAAAAATATATATAACTCCCTGTGAGTATATAAGCATATATACTCTGAGTGTGACTACAGGCTTGCCTTGCCACCGGAGGACCTATGGACTTCTGGAGCAAAACCTCTGCTTTGTGTATGTGGTGTCTTCCTTATATATTTGTTTGTATGGTTAAGTGTGTTGTTTGCCATGTATATTCAAATCACAAGGATTATCACTATTCCTAACAGATATCCTCACCTAAACACCTCATTAAACATCCCTTTCTAAGCATACACAGACTTTTATTCACTTTGAGGTGTTTTCAGGTTTAAATCTGTTTATTAATGTTAGAAATTAAGAAGAACAATACATAAACATCTCAGCTACATTCACCGGTGGGTGAAGAACAGTAGCTGGTGATAGAAAGAAAACAGAGTAATAGCAGATAGAAGGGGGGGGGGGGGGAGGGGGGGGGGAGTAAAGGGGGATGGCGGTGGAAGGTAGACAACCTATCTAATCATGGTAGTGGCCTTCAATATGTGGGTAGATGGTGATGCCCGATTCATAGATTGAAAACAAAAGCTGTATCGGAGGGGCGGATGGAATCAGTCGGTGAAATGAAGTACGCAAAAGTAGGCAGGGCATGTTAATTCCATGAATTCCTGTGTGAGCAACCGTAGGCAAGGTCCCACTGTCTTGTCGAGTTGGGGCATCTTTCGCTCCACAGAAGCGATCAACTTTTCCATACAAAGCAGATTCCAGATTTTATAAAGCTAGTTTAAGTGAGTGGGGATTTTGGTTGTGCCCCAAAGTGTCAGCAAAGCCTGTTTGGAAGCACAGAGGGCAAGAGTGATGGCTAGCCAGCTATCTACAACCTCTTCAACAATATGCATCACTGCCCCGCTTCCACTGAGTCGTACGTGCAGGAGTATAGTACCAGTAATAAACCACTTGTAGGAGTGTTTCTTTGCTGAGGAACTGCTCACGGAAGAGTGGACTCGCATCTGAATGTTTGACCATTCTTTAGGGGTAAAGGAGAACTCGCATTCCTTTTCCCAGCGAAGCTGTGCTGTTGATTTAACAGGGGCCTATGATGCGCCGAGAAAAGCATAGAGGTCAGAAAGGAGCTGCTTAACTGTAGATCTAGTAATAAGTCATTGCTCAAATGCCAATAAGGGGCGGCTAGCATGAGGGCGGATGGAGGGTTGAACGACCCAATGGCGGATAGCCAGGTACTGCCAGTGTGCGGTGGAGGGAATGTCATAATGGTGCTGGATCTGGTGAAAGTCCAATGGCCCTGTGTGATAAAAAAAAAAAAGGTCACCAACTGTTTTGCAGTTAGCATGCTGCTATTGCATGTAGCCGGAGCCCTGACTAACTGGGGGAAAGTCGGGGTTTCCATTGATCAGTGTTTGGGGGGGGGGGGGGGGGGGTGGAGATGTGAGGGGATAACTTCTTCAGTACCTGCACCCTATCCCAGGTCCCCATAGTAGCTTTAAAGACAGGTGAAATGTCCACCACGGGTGGTCTGTGGTGTCAGGGTAGCCAAGGCAACTTCTAGATATGGATGCCAGCGCCTACCTGGCCAATGTAACAAAAGTCCTTCTCTGAGGAGGACCTAGTACATTCAACTAAGTAAAGAAGTTGTGCAGCTTGGTATTAAGGTACAAGATGAGGGACCCCAAGGCCACCCTCCGCTGGGGGTAAGTAAGCCTGCTTTTTGACTATATGGGCTTTGCTACCCGCCCAGATGCAATATCTTCTTAAAGATGTAACTTGCTCCAGACTTGCGGCGGGTGTTGCCAATGTAAAGCATGCATAACATACAATATCTTAGGCAGCAGAGTTATCTTGATAGCTGTGAGGTGCCCCAGCCATGAGAGAGTATAGCTGTTCACAGACTGTAAGCCAGATAGCGCTTTCGAGAGAAGGGTGGCATAGTTGCTCTCTGCAGTCTGTGCCGGTGTGGAGTGGATTTGTAGGCCTAGATATACTACACCCTGCTTGGCCAATGTAAAGGGGAAGAGGAGTTTAAGGATAAGTTGGTCGGCATTAGTACTTGGAGGAGCATAGGAGGAGGACCTCTCAATAACCTGCTCTTCCGTCCCCCTTTGATTCAACGGCTGTTGGGACTGGCAGGTCGAGAATCTGCGATTTCTGGAAGTGGACTTTAAACACTAAAGCTTTAAGTTTCTTTTAAGGAGGGGAAGAGACTAGAGTGGATGTGTCAGGGCTATCATAACGTTGTCTGCCTAAAGAGCTAGCTTGTGGTCCCACCTCCTCATGGTGATGCCCATTATTGTGGGGTTTCTATGGATGCACTGCACAAACCGCTCCCTATACAGGGCTAAAAGGAGCTGTGTCAAGGGGAAACCTTGAAGGGCGAAGATGTCAAGCCATCAACCCAGTCGCCCGGGGACCCATATAGCTACACCAAACCCAGCATCTGAACTGCTCACTAAGGCCCACCCTTTGGAGCACCGAGTGTAGGTAGGGCCAGTGTACCCGGTTAAACGTTTTCTCTGTGCCCACCGACAATAAAAGTGCAGGCACCCTGGAGCGCTGGGTTTTAGCCAAGAGGTAACACAGGTGTTTGGTGTTCTCGCTAAAACCCCTTTCGGGAATATATCCGGCCTGATCAGGGTCTACCAGGCCCTTCATACAAGATGCAGTCGAGCCGCTAATACGGTATTAAAAATCTTGGCATCAAACATTTAATGATGAAATATGCCTATATGAAGAAGCAATGCAAAGGGTCATTGCAGCACCGTGATGTAGCTAGTTTCATAGTATCAGTTAGGGAGCTTATGGTGCTGAATGAGTTCTATAGACCGGTGTGTATGGGACCTAATGAAAAAAAAAAATCAGAGGTATAGTCATCCTGCCCCGGGGCTTTGCCCAACTGCAGGTGAAAGATTGCTGCCATTACCTCACCATCCGAATGTCACAATCCAAATGCGAGGCATCCTGTGACATTAAATACTCTGAGGTGGCCAGCGTCAAGAATGAGGTGGCATCCTCCGCCTCCAGAACCTCAGCGGAGTAAAGAGCGGCACAGAAATGCTGAAAGGACTGAGCGATTTAGTTCATCCTGGGATCACTGGATGCCTCTCAATTTCAGTCACTCGTTGTCCAACGGGATGGGCCCGTAGACAGTGTGCCAAAGGCATACTGCTTTATTGCCCCCCCACCCGCCATGATATTTATGCTTGCTCCGTAAAAGGGCATGGTCTGATCCATCCATGTATAGGGTTTTAAGCTGTTTGCATTCTGTGGTGAGCTGTTGGCATATTTTGTGAGAGCGATTGTTTGTGTGCTTTTTCCAGTTCCTTCACTCACCCCTCAAGATTGGGCCCCTTATCCCTTCTATCCTAGTTCAGGCAAGCAGCTATAGCGATTAGTCGGCCTTGAATCACTGCCTTCAAAAGTTCCCCATAAGAGTACTATGGGTGTATCATTGGCGGAAGTCAGACACAATAAGGATGTCATTGGATAAGGGGATCCCTACAATGTTAGTGCTCCTTGACCTGTCGGCGGCCTTCGACACCATCTCTCACAGCATCCTGCTGGACAGGCTGCAAGAGATTGGTGTCGGAGATATGGCCTGGGTCTGGCTACAAAGCTTTCTGAATAACAGAACATTATGTGTCCAATTGGAGACATATGTGTCACAGACCACGGTATTGGCCAAGGGGGTTCCCCAGGGGTCCATTTTAAGTCCCACCTTGTTCAACATCCATATGGCTCCTCTGGCTGCCATTATTCGAGCCTGCGGTTTTGAAAAGATCTCATATGAGGACGACACTCAGGTGATCATCCCCATGGAGAAGGACCCCGCGGCAACCAGAGCGAAGTTTAAGTCTTGAATGTTGGAAATAGCCACATGGATGAGCAAGAACTTCCTTCAGCTAAACTCCAATAAAACAGAGATTCTCTTGTTTGGGAAGGCTGAGGAACTATGGTCGGCCGACTGGTGGCCTGTAGAACTTGGGGAAGCACCTAGTCCAAAAAAGCAGGCAAGGAATTAGGGAGGATCTATCATCAAGGCTGCAAGTTCAAAATACAGCAGCGCGGCTGGCTCTCAACAAACCGGTACGCACCCAGTCACTACCTCTCTTGCAACAATTGCACTGGCTGCCCATTAAGAAGAGAGAAGTTTTTAAGCTCTGGACTTTTGTGTTTAAAGCACTGCAAGGGACGGGCCCAGCGTACCTTAGGAAGAAGCTAATTCCTTATGTCCGAGTACACCAACTTAGATCGAGTGATAGGAAACTGCTCTGTCCCAGAAAATCAGTAAAACTAAAATGGGTGGGCGTGCACTCTCTTATCTGGCCCCCCTCCACTGGGACAGACTACCAGAAGAGATCCGGGCCTGCACAACTATGGTACAGTTTAAGAAGCAACTTAAAACATGGTTGTTCTAACTGCCATAAGTCACCGGTAGTATGCCGCCGAGGTGCCGAGAGATCCATTTGGGGAGGATTCGTTGAACAACAACAACAACAACAATAATAATAATACCCCCTCCCACCCCCCAAAATAACCTGCTAATCACTCCCTTTATCGCTATGATATTCGCCTCATATGTTAAGAGTCTATGGTTAAGGTGCCAAGTACGGTGTTCGGGGAGGGGGGGGGGGGGGGTAAGGGCGGGTAAGTGTATATTGATATTAAGTGGGGAGTGATTAGAAAGTGCAGCCGCACCAATATCAACTGCTTTGGTGAATACCAACAGTCGCAGGGTCATGAGGAAGAGGTCTATCCTAGTGCAAGTCTGGTGGGCAGCTGAGAAGAAAGCTTAGTCCCTCTCTGTGGGGTGACGTTAGCTCCATACGTTTGTAAGTCAATATGTAGCTAGTTAGTAATGACCATGCAGGTAAATGTACCAATTTGTCCCACTCTCTGTAAGGACCGGTCCATGCCAGCATCGGGGACAAAGTTAAAATCCCCTCCAATCAGAACATCAGCGGCCATCACATGCCTCAGTGGCTCAAGGATAAAAGCCTCTTGGTGTACATTCGAGCATATAGAGTGGCAAATGTAAACATGTATGCCTGCATAGTAATGCGTAGAGACAAGAGTCTACCAGGAACTTCAGCCTACGCCTGGACTACCCTGCCAAGGAAATGTGAGGCTGAGAGAATCACTACCACTGCCCTCTTCCCTGTGCCAGATGAAAAGTACTGGTGATCAAACCAGCAGGATCGCAAGCGCCTCCAATTTGCCTTAAGATGTGTGTCCTGGATTAAACAGATGTCACACTTGGATTCCTGCAACATAGACAGGAATGCTAGGCGCCTCAAAGGTGTGTTGAGGCCCCTAACCTTATTGATTCTAACCATCGGAACTGCGTTGGGAACAGGCTTCCATTCGTTTCCTAAGGATGGATGAGTATTACATAATTAATCGTAGTGAAGACAAACCTCACACCCCTTTCCTGTGTAAGTATACGAGGAACTCCACGGTTATTATCCGCAGGGAAGTCCACCCAAAGATGTGGATAAATGTGAAAGAAGATGTAAGAAACAGGATTTCTCCTTCAATATATCCTGCATGTTTCAGTATTGTCATGCGCTGCTTAAAAATGGCTATAAAAAGTTTTATATAAAAAGGATGGAAGTGTATTGAACTACAGAGTTGCTTTTGGAGGGTAACTTTGCCTGAGCACGATCAGTCTCCTTCTAGAGTATCTTGCTGAGATCAGTCAGCAGTCGGATAGCTAATCGGAAAGATCGTCCTGGTACCACGTCTCATTTATTTTTCCTAGCACTACCATTTGAGCTCCCTACAGCGTATTTTTTAAAATTCGCTAGTGTGCTTATTTTCTACTGAGGGACTTCCAGGCGTAAGCTGGCCCTGAGGCAATTACGTTTGCCAGTGGCTGCCCCAGACTTTGAACTGTATTATCTGGCCGCCCAGTTGCAGCGGCTTGCTCAATGGTGATCTATGCTTTGGGGAGCAGTGGGTACCCAGGAGTGCTGAACTCCCTCCAGGACTCTTGCTCGAATTCTGACGTGCCCCAATCCTGTCTCAGTGGTACGGGTAAGAATATTTCGATTTGCACGGCGCAGTATGTGTGGGCAACGGACCTGCAAAGAACTCACACCAAAGCCCATTACACTTGCGAGCTCCCCTTACTGATGGCTCGTTATAGGCAACATCTAGAAGGTTGGGCTGGTCTGGGTGCACAGCCCGAGGTGGGAGTCACCATTATGGGGGACTTATTTGCAGGAGGCAAACTTAGCTCCTTCCTGGAACTGAGGGGGAAATATGACATACCAGTAGGACACCTACTATTGCATGGAGCCCTGCCGTGCAAGATCTGGGCCTGGTAGAGGGCAGGCTTCTGTGAACCCTCTGAGCACGAGTCATTGCGACGGGAGGAGGCCAGAGTAGTGCGGAGAGTCCCAATATTGCCCCCATGGGATGAAATACTGGTGGGCTTGCCTACAACTATACACCTTGGGGAAGATATGGCTGAGGAGGTGCACTCTGCGGCGCCCTCGCCGGAATTTCAGCTGCCATCACAGCCCCCTACCAGGCCTGCTGAGGTTAGGACGCATGATGCCCCTATTGAGCGACAGATGGCTGACTAGTACTGGAGTGTCTGTGGATTGAGTGTGACAAAGTGCTGCTGTAGCTCCTTTAAGTGTCGGAAGGGGACAATGCCACACCCCCGGACCGGTATAGCACAGAGAGCTGTCATATTAGTGATCAACTGAGTGCACAATTCACATGTTTCCTGTGTCACCCAATTCGACATTTCATTTGTACTGGCTATAATTGGGCTTCTATGCTGACTTCTGTTCAACTGCCTGCACACACCTGCCCTTTCTTTCCCTCTACGTTTCTTAGTCGTCTTTATTTGTACAAACTGTACTTTTTTTTAAATAGCAACTGAAAATGGCAGTAAAAAGATCTTTTAAAAATAAATAAAAAAAAGGATATAAATGAACAAATCCACAATAAATAATAGAACAGGCATTGTAATTACAATAGGTCTCGCGTTTGAGTTAGAGCTATTGGCATTGTAAATGACTGTGTTTTACCTATGTTATGGAGTGTATGTATGTGGTGTGCAGTGGAATTATGTGGGTTGAATTTGATTGGTTAGCTGTGGGATTGTGTGGTGTGGAATTGTGTGGAGTGTGTTTGTGCAGTGTAATTATGAGACATGGTGTGCTGTGAAATGATGTGGATAGTAATTATGTGGTATTGAGTGTACTGAAATTATTCGGAGTGGGATTGTGTGTTATGGAGTGTAATTATATGGAATTATATTTTGTATTGTCGAGTGGTATGCAGTGGAGTTTAATCATGTGGTGTGCTGTTGATTTGATGTGGTGTTTTGTTGTATTTTGTGGTTGATCATCGAAATATGTGTTGTGGATTGTAAATGTTTGGCGTTGAAGAGGGTGCAAGCTGGTAGGGTTCAAGATTTGGTACGAGAAAAAAAATTACGTTTGTAAGCAAAGTAGGGGGAGCTTACACAATGGCCTAGAAGACCCAGCTGATTAGGTTATAGTTAGCTGTAGCTAGCAAGGGCATGCCTAGCCAAAGTTTAAAAGCAACATCACCAACAATGTCCTGGTTCCTGATGAAATGGGAGGAGGAAGTGGAACTTGCATGTTGTAAAGATCCTCCAGCTCTTTATTAAGTGATAATCCCAGTATCAAGTGTAAAGAAACTACCATACATTTTTCCAATGTTTGTTACACACATCACACTGATAAAAACCAAAGTGGATTACATTCATCTGTGATTGTGGCACTTTGAGAGGGTTCTGTCTTTGCCCGACAGTGATACTGCCTATAAAATGCTAAATTGTCAGGTGTGTTTGCTTAGAATCTCTTAAGCAAAACAGCTGGTGTTTTCACAGCTTGGCATTAGCATATTCACAGCATCTGAGAAGAAATAGCATGAAAACATATATTAGCCTCTGTGCATTATGTGGCATTAGATTGGAATTCTATCTTTCCTGCAACGCAAAACATGATGTATGGGATGAATTCGTTGTCAGATATTGGCATTTTACAAAAAGACTCCTGTTACAGATCCTGAAGGTGCGCGGAGGCTGCAGAAAGCCAGCAACGGTGACCTCCTGAGGACCTGCATACATCAAATCTCAACAGGTCAAAGGCCACTCAGCCTGTATGACACTGGGGAAAATGCTGAAGATGATTTGGGAGCTAGCTAGCTAGCTAGCTAAACACAAAGGAGTAAGCGACGGGTGCTGGGAGGTGTCACGCGGAACACATTTATTTACCAACCATCACCATTTGTACAGACATTCACGGACGATTTCAAGCTTATTGGTGACAAATGTGGAATAGAATAGTTTCAATTTATGTTTTCAGCGCATATATAGTAAATATCGATAAATACAGATACACTTAAAGCTAAATATGTAAGCATTCCAGACGGAAATGTAAAAAATGTTTTAAAAAATTAAAAATCTTGAAACCTTATTATAATAATGTGGCAAGAAAGAATCTTGTGTTTGTGTGTCTAGACACGACTGGAAATGCAGGCACAAAACACCCAGGACCAATTAAGGTTTGTGCCAGATGGTGACCGCATTTTTCCATTTGATTACCGACTGTTTAAAAAGAGGTAGGAATTGACTTGAGACATGCAAATACATTTTGCGCAGTTTAATATCTCAGTTTTGAAGTTTTATGCTCGTTACCAGCAATGAACGTCCCAGTTAGCGCTGAGCTGTGCATTTTTGGTAGTCAAAACAGGTGTCAGGGAGCAAAAGGCCTGTGGGTACAGAGTGCCGTACATCCGGAAAGAGGCTCAGGGGCTTCTGAAATCGGGAGGCAAATCAGTGGCGGCTGGTCCATTAGGGGCGTTGGGGCAGCGCCCCACAAAAGAATCGGCCAGTGAACAGGATGGAATGTAAACAGACGAATTGACAGCTTACAATTAGTCTGTTTACATTTCCGGGCCGCCTGTGCGCTTCATTGCCGGTGAAAGTGCGCTGTGCACATGTCACGCACAGCGCACACAGGCAGAGACGAGCAGGAGTTAAAAAGATGGTTTGCGCATGTGAGAGAGGAGCAAAGCCACTCACTCACATTCACAAACCATTAGGTTTGCTGCGCATGCCCTGTGTAGAGCAGGAGTTTGAAGATAGGCTCCTGCTCGGGCGGTGATGCGTTTTGCGCAAAGTCGCCCCATGCCCTATCAAATACCAGGAAAGTAAAGAAGGTTCAGCCGCCCGGCCCCCCAGTCTCCTCCTAATTGGCAAAAGAAAAGAGCGGGGAGAAGTTACTTCCACCACGTTGCAGAGCAGCAGACGTGATGCGACGCGGGACCGGAGAAGATGACGGTAAGTTCTTTTAATATTGATTCATTTAACTTCCCTCCCCTACCCTCTCCAGTCATGCCGGCCGCGCCTGCTGAGTGCTGCAGGTACCCACTGAGCCAGAGACGATGCGGACCGATAAGTTTTTTAAAAATTATATTTCAATTTTAAACTTCCCCGGGCCCGCAAGTTTAACGTATCTCGGCCCTCGTGTAACACGAACCCTTTTCCTATAAAGATTTTGCAGGGTCTGACATTGTTGTATATGGACGCATGGTAGAAACGAAAGGCCAGGGACTCTCGTTTTAATTGAAATGAGTGTCCCTGGCCTTTCGTATCTTTGTACCATGCGCCCATGCAACATACACACACAGCGTGTGTTTGTTGTTTATGAAGGAAGGTATGGTAGAAACCAAAGGTCGCGCATTTCATGGTTTAAATGAAGTCATGAAATGCGCGGCCTTTCGTTTTGTACCATGCCTCCCTCCATATACAAAAGAAACACACACGTGTGTGTTTGTGTGCAGTGCAGGGCTTTAAGTGGGATGATCTCTGGGGGGGTCTCTGTGGGGGCGTCAGCTCAACATCCGGTGATTCAAAAAAATGATTATGTGCTTGTGTAATGGAACTGGTGCTCATGTAAAGCGCTCTAAGTTTGTGCCATATAATATGGAAAAAAGAGGCTCTTTCAAGTCACATCAAATGCAATGACCGGTGCTACTATTGCAGAGTTTCGTTTTTTTCCCCAACCCTGAGGGTAAAAAAAGAGGGCCCCATATAGACCCACCTCGGCACCTGCTTTTAAGAACTGCCGATGCTGAGCACCAGCAAGACCTGGCCCACTTAAAACCCTGTGTGTGTGTATGTAGGCATGGTAGAAACAACAGGCCTCACACACTGTGTGTGTTTGTTGTATAGCTTTAAAATGCTATATTTGGATCCCCTTTTTTCAACAATTTGCAGTCAATATGTGGTGTAAAACCAACCATTTAAATCCATTTGTTTCAAACTTTTCTTCCCAGCACCCTCCTTTTGCAGTTCGGGCTCGCTCGCTTTGCTTCGCTCGCACATTAGATTAGGGTACAACTTTTTCGCCCAACCACTTTCAAAATCCACCAGCCGCCACTGGAGGCAATTGAGCATTGTGCGCACTGAGCAGACTTGACCTTGTTAGGAATCCATGCTGAAGCTAAATTTCTTCGCAAGTAGTGAATCAGTGGATACTTCAAAAGGGTCATAGGATTGTTCCAAGTGTATAGCTTAATGTTCACGCTTGCACATCATACACCTGTTGCCTAGAGAAGTAACAGTATGTTAAAACCCTTTAGTCCTACCTTTGCTTTGCTAGATGGGTTTTGATGGACCTGTTCTAGCTGCTGTGGACCCAGCAGTGCCATGTAGACGCCTGGATTTTCCTTGCCTCGCTGTGATGAAGAGGGGTTCTAATGTGTTTGAGCGCACAGACCCAGGGGCTGTAGTGCGGAGTCATGTGACCATGAGCAGGCAGCCCATGAGAAAGCTCATAAAAACAAGTCATAAACTGGAATGTGACACTGGAACGAAAGACTAGTGTGTGCAGAGTTTTCTCAAGTGCCACTCTGTATGAGTTGCTGCTGCAGTCTTCCATCATCGCCTCATCACGAGTCAGTAAAAAAAAAAAAAAAATTTAAATCCTCCTGCTATGAAGCGGGCAACACTTCAGTTGGGAATGTGCGAATAAAAAGGCAAGTGCATGTGGGAGGAAGGGAACAAATGGGGGAAGAGATGAAACAGGATTTGGGTGGGTGGGGACAAAGTAAACAAGATAAAGGCATGCTCGAAGCCACTCAAAACACAGACACGTGTGTGAAGAGCGGTTTACAATGTCAAACAAGAAGCGGTCGCCATTATTGCTGAAGGGCAGAGTCCCGCGAGTGGTGTGTGCTGCCAGCACTGTTAAAGCGAAGTACTCTAAAACACAAACAAAAAGCATTTACCTCTGCAGCGTGGCAAAGCACCTTAAACCCAAAGCAATCTGAACGAAAATACGGTACAATTAAAAAAACTGCATTTTCCTCTGCAGCATCCTAATGCAGCTTAAAGCCAGAACTAGTTGCAGGAAAGGGAGAGCGTGCCATGGCTGCTACAGCAATATCGAAACTCACAAAATAGTGCACAGTAAGAGTAAATAAAATCTACTAAGTAACAACAGATATAAAAGGGCCAGTCCTCACAGGAGGCAACAGAAGAGCAGGAGGTAATAAAGAGGGACTAAGGTGCCCATTAACAAATCATAAGCCACCATTTAAAAAGGAAAGGTACAGAATCTAATTAGAAAGATGGGTGGAAAGTGGGCAGAGCTTCATGCCCATATCTTGGATACTGCAGGTCTCAACTAGACAGCGCAAGCACTGCCTAGGCGAGACCTAAAAACAGTCTTACCTAGATGTTAGTCCAATCAAGTCTCATCATCATGCCCACTTGCAATAAAGGATGAAAATGCACTAATCACCTTCCTAGTAAGCAACGTAGGAAGAACTTTTTAAGTAACGTGGCCAGTCCTGAACTTAACTAATGCAAGTAAACAACTTTTTCAGATGAACTTCCGAAGCTAGGTTCAGCCTGTACCCATCCTAGCCTCATCGAGTAAGATACAGATATCAACCAAGCGACAAGATGCTTTGTAATCACTTTATATTTACCCTTCAATCATAACTGCTCTCCAGAAACTTCCAGGCCCATGTAGTACTATATAATATATGACTTTTGCACAAGCCAAAAATGTAGAAAACAATCTGCTGTAATCGGTTATTCAAGAGCATCCTCGCAAATATCTTTACGTGCCCCCAAATAAAGGCCTAAGGAGCACAAACTATTACCGACAATTGCACTTGCGCTTCAGTTTTGGTGAATTTGAGCGTACTTTGCCAAGACTGAGCCAAAACAAACAGTTTAATTAAAAGCTATGCAGAACCACAAACCTGTGAACATTTTCACATAAATGAAAACCTTTTTAAGCAGCCTTTTGCTTTCCTTTTACATTCTTTACAACGTAGTACGTTAATAGCTTTATCTAGAGAAACTACTGTTGGCTGCTACCGTTTCCAGCAATAGAGCACTCACAGCAGACTACAAGCTTTTTAAAAGCAACGTTGTGCATATACGGGTGCTGAACACTGCTGCACTGACTAGCACTGCTCAAACTCAACAAGCCTGAACTTGACAAAGCTGGCGAGGGAAGCTCCATCATGTACAAGCAGTATTGGCAGGGCCGGAAATATCTGGAGTCGCATTGCAAATTGCAGACCGTCCCAGGCTCACTGCCTTCCAGGCGCCCGTCGTTTCTGCTCTGCACCTCTGTTTCAAGGCCTCAAGAGAGAATAAGCATTGACAAAGCTAGAGGCTTTGGCCTTTAAACAGGTCAAAGGTTCTCTCATGCACCGACATATACTGAAGAGGGAGAGTGCAGGCTTCCCTCAGACACAGTAGTAACACAATCCAGGATCGAAATAAATCATTTTAAAGAGAAGGCTTTTGCTGTGTAAATAATATTTCTGAAACAAATGAATCTAAAATGCATCTATAATTCTTACTAGAACAAAGTCACGATGGGTAAACCAATTATTCAAAATACCATTTTAAACTAATTGCTTATGAACTAGGCCAATGTTTTGTTCTTCTGCTTCTCTTTAATTCCTGGTGCCCATACTTGCACTTTCAATATGTGAAAAAACAGCTTCAAGATGCCCACCCGAACATCCCCACAGGGCTTGGATGCCATCTTGAAATGTAGCAGTAGCACTTTAGTATGTAAAGCTTTTGATGGGCCATCTCCAAGTCTCTTTATTTTTCCGGAAGAATAATTCAGTTGTATTTGAACAGAAACGATATTAATATTCAAATCATCATGTTGGCATTTCCCCAACAGGAGAGATCTACCCACCAGATTCCAGAGATGGGAAGATCATTTTAAGGTGTTATAACCTAGGCAAATCAAACCAACATAATGGGGTACATTACTCAGTTATTTCTTCGGGCAAGCTAGTTAGAAAGACTGGCACTTTTCTGGGATGGAGAAGATGGAACGGTTTACTACAGCCAAGCTTGGAACGTATGGATCGATTTCTAGCTAACCCTTTCAAGGTTCCCCTTGCCTTAGAAGAAGGAATACTTATCATACCAGAATGCAAACAGAAAGAACATTAGCTTCACGACAGCTGGCATACAAGGAGATCAAGAAAGAAAAGGGGTGCAAAGATGATGCAAGTCACGCTGGAAAATATTTAGTCTTGGGTGCTGTGGTTGGGTGAGGAAGAACAGGAATTTAATTACTGGAGGAGCTAAGTGAGAGAAGTTTGAATTTGAGTGTTAATACAGTCTTGGGAGTTAAAATGAGGAGTTGTGGGCGATAGTTCTCTTTTGAATTAAATGAGAGGGACAATGCAAGTAGAAACGTATCAACAATGTTCTTATTACATGGTGGTAATGACCACTGATGAGGTCATTTCATTAAAACCGATAAAAAACGAAAATAATTTAGTGTTGAATTGGCATGGAGAAATCCCTTAAGTGTGTAGAACAATTTGACGTGTCCACCGACAGCCCTGAGGATAAAAAATTTAAAAAATAAAATAAAAAGGAGTGCTGCATTTTGATCATAAATTATTTCAATCCATGCTTTCAATTTTGCTCATGTAAACTCTGGTCATGTTGGTAAACGTTTACCACGAAACTTTTTCCCCGCAGGGAATCACAACGCGGTTACAACGACCGCGTTGTCATTCCGCATAGCATTACTCCGCAAGTCGGAACAACGACTTGCGGAGGGAGGGGGGGGGGGGGGGGGGAGACGTGTTGGATTTAAAATCCAACACCTTCCCTAGTGTCCGCACAGACTGGAGTTGGAATAGTAAATTATACTATTCCAACAACCAGCACCCCCCCAACGCAAGTCGTTGCTCCGAATTGCGGAGTAATGGAATGCGCAATCACAACACGGTCGTCGTAATGACCGCGTTGTGATTCCCTGCAGGAAAAAAGACGGCAGGATGACGACAGATTCGTCATGTCACATTTCCTCAATATGCCCCCAGATGAAAGCATGTTTTTGACATGTAGAAATTATTATGCCAAGCAAACACATACGTGACAGGACATTATCACTTCCAAGAAGGACTTTGCACATGTACTTTTCATATAGTACTGTTCAATCCGGAAAGGTGCACTCAAAAGACAAATTCCAGCAGAACTGTGCTGGCCCAGTGGACTATGAACATAATCACATTTTCATAAAGTAAATACACAGGAAGTATTGGGTTCAAATAAAAAGCAAATAACAGAATAAGCAAGTAAGTATATCATGATGCAATATTGTAAGCAGCTTATTGAGTATGTAAATATATAATCAATATACAATGCTCAGTTAAGAATGGAACCAGACTAGTAATTACACAGCTTAAATACTTACAAGGATTCCATGTTTTTGTGTTAGTCTCCATAACGTGTCCTCACAGTTGTGCAATATCCACATGTGTTTTACTTTTAGTTATTGGAAGAAAAGCAAGCCATTTATGCGTGTATGCCAAGCTGAGATGTTTACCTCCTTCTGCTATTAGAGCAGGAACGTTCTCAATTCAGACCATTCCAGTTTTGGGAGAATACCGACTTTGTGACCTTTATATGAGAAGCTTTATAATGCTTCCTTTTATGTTGCATTATAAAAATGCTCATTTAGGGATGCATTTCATCACGCAGATTAAATAGCTGCAGCTTCTTGTCCATTTCTACCGCTATTTTGACACTTTGCTAAAATGTATTTTACGTGCAAATGCTTAAAATGCGTGCTTTTTTCTTTCCTTTTTTACCTGGTTCCAATTTGGAGTCCAATCATTCATGTTTCATCCTTTTCCTACTGTAGTTTTTGGTGTTGCCGTTCAAAAGAGTTTGTGTTTAAAACGGCATCCCTATAATTTGAGTTTGAAAAGGTTTCTAGATTTTTTTTCCGGCTACTGCAAAAAACAATTGCGTTCCTGTACTCGGCTCGTGCAGCTTTGTTTCAAAACTTATCTTTGTTTGTAATGGACTTCCTGTTTTCAAACAGGGTGTATAGCCCTGTTTGAAAAGACTTCATTTTTAACACTGCTTTTTGTTCGAAACTGTCACTTTTTTTTAATGTATTTTAAAGCCGACTTTGGTATGTTTTGAAATATTTTTCCTTCAATTGTTTATTTCTTTTCCTAATTGTTATGCTTTTTTCCCTTTTTTGGAGTATGTGAAGTAACAGTCAATATATTTGCAGACCAGCCCAGCAACAGCGCTCTGCAAACCCACGGTAGACAGAAAATTGCATAATAGATCTGACAAGTGAGACATAACTACATACGACTTCTGTCTTTCTTTCTGTATTTGAACTCTGCCACCACAGATTTGCCGCAAATGATTTCAAGTTCTCTTTGTTTGCCGTGGACTTCTGTTTTTAAACTGCATTTGCACATCATCATTTGAAAAGACTTCAATTTTCCACTAAGATTTAGTTTCAAGTCATTTCCTGTTTCTTTGCAAGTGCTTAAGACATAGTTTAGTGTATTATGGGATTACAGTTTTCTTAAACATTTGACTCGGCTTTGTTCTCCGATCGCATTTATTTTTTCCCCCCTTTTAAGTAAGTGAAACAAGGTTCATATATTCTCCGAACAGCCCTATGATAGTGTACCACACCCCCAAAGAGGACTGTAACTTGTGCAGAGGGATCAGACAAGTGTCACTGACTACAAAGAACTTTGGGCTCTAGGGAACAGCCAGCAACCACACTGAAGGTACAATAGATAAGTTAATGTAACCTTTGAAGTCTCGATCACATTCGGCTTTCCAAAGAACAAGACAAAAGCAAACCAGAGATTGCAGTGACGTGATTCATGCAGATTGCAGTGCGATGTCATGCTCTTTATGTGATGTAACAGTGGACCATGTTTGAAAGTATACATGGGATATGCATGTATGAACCCAAATCAAATTAATTGATGTGCTGGCGCTGCAGATCTCCACTCTTTCCCAAAACGTGCTCACCAGACGACTTCAAACTCCCTTTTCACAAAATATATAGCTGCCACCTCATCAAACTTTGAAATAATAAGCAAGTGGGTCAACGTCTGTACCACACTTAACATTCCATTTAGCAAAAGTGACCGTGCTGTGCAGATTCCTCAATGACGGAGTATGAAATCGTGGAGCAGCCCTAGGAAGCAATCAATCATCGGGGAGCAGCCCTAGGAAGCAATCTGCTTCAAGAACTTTATCTTCCATAAAGGTAATAAAGAGAGCAGTCTGAAATATAAGGCAACTGCAAATTAAAAAGATCGATGTCATATTTACTGAAACGCCTAATGTCAAGGGACACAGTACTGAATTTTCAATTTGCAGTGGTCTAAACATAGGGAGGCTATCAATTCCAAACCCACCACACAGATGCAATGTTCCTTCCACAGCGCAAGCGTGGGACTGTAGCATAAGCAGTTAGGAGGGTCCTGACAGATTACAATATTGCCTTTCAGAATGTTATTTCATTTAACACAGACAATGTTGAGCAGGTGCCCAAGGCACATACCACTGTGTTGAACAATCAATATACCATTTCAATACACATCACTTGCTTAGCACACATCATGAACCTTGTTGGGGAGTCATTCGGGAAGTCTTGTCAAGCTGAATGCTTTCCTGCTGTACTACTAGTACATTTTCAACATGGCTGGCACCAGAGAGCGAAGCTATCTGCAACGCCTTGCGGAAGCCCATGAAATGAAACCACATATGACACTTGCAGTACCCACTGCAATTTTTGTTTTGCTGCTGTCCAGTACCACTGCAAGTACTGTGACTCCTATGCTAGGTTTGTTGAGTCTGAGATGGAACTCAGCAGATCTCCCCGACTCCTTTGAGAATCTGCAAGGGATTCTGAACAGCGACAAGAACTGCACTGCAGTTCGATTGTTCAGACAAAGGTAAAAACATTTTAAGCCAGATGGAAATGTTCTAGAGTCAGACACGAGAGACATAGAAGGTGTATGATTATCTGGACCATGTGAACGTAACAAATTATTCTGAGCTCACTCCAGTGGCTGTTGCCATTTATTGATACTATTGTACTAATTGCGAAACTGACTCCTGCTCGGTCTTTTTTTTCCTTTCAGAACGGCTCAACCGAATTAAGTATTTGAAAAATCCGTCAGAAAGGCACAAGGGTAGTGCCCAACCAGGCATTGAATTCTAAAAGCAAGTCTGCCTGTTCAATCCTGCATGACTGCATTCCATGACAAGAGTAGGTATTCAGTCATTAGACTCTGAAAAATGTTTCTAATCAGGAGCTCCACCTCTGCTTTGAACATGTAGGCCCAGAACCAAAAAAGGCATCAATTTCGGAGTGATTGACAAGACCATCTTTTGGCATAATTAATCAGCCAGATGTTGCTGCTTCACGGTGCAAACTAGTTGTGGGCTATTGCCTTTACACTACAATCAACAGCAAGATATTGAACTAGATATGGGCCGCTTAGAAGGATATGAAGAAAAAAAAAGAGCCAGGATGAAGACCTAGATACAAAAATGTATTAAATAATTTACTTGTGGATAAAGACATTACAAAAATGTTCCCTCTGTTGGGTGCTAAAAGAAAAATATATAAAAAGAACTGTAATAAGATAAAATTCCACACAATTTTGCTGATGGATGTGTAATTATCTTGGGGGCATCTGACTCTACAACGAAAATAAAAAGATGGAAAGAACTAAAGCGGAAAACCATTCAGGAATATAGTCTTTATCATTCATTGGTCACCATAACCAACTAAAGCCTACTATATTTGAAATATGCCTTTCCACAAGGCAATTATGAGACATACAGTCAAAAAATTACAGTTATTAAAGCAAAATACAATCCCATATAAGAGGGTCTAATAAGTATTATCATGGTGCATATGTTCTGCCTAATAAGTATTATCATGGTGCATATGTTCTATCGCCTTAGTTTGTCATATGGGGCAACACCAAAACCCTTGTCTACAACGGTCTGTAAGATGCCATGTCAGAAATACCTTTCTGCAGACTTTGATACAGAGTAGTAACAATTCACCCTTAAATGCCTATTGACTAACATACGCTTATCACAGTAGATAGGTCAGTCTTACCACCTTTAGCATAACTTTTCATAAGAAGCAGATCAGGCCTTGCCACCATAAAAAAATATATATCCCCGTTTTGAACATAAGCTTCCCCATAACGCAAAAAGTGAAACATCTGTACTCTTTTTCAGTGGAAGCACACAACTTCTGCCCAAAATTGTACACAATCAAAACATGTGATTAGACACTAAGCCTCTTTCTAGTTACCACTTCTGAAAGCTATTTTGTATTGCTCAATTAGGAATGGAGACAGTGTACTTCCAAGCCTGGCCTAGAGGGACACAAACAGCACTGTAATAGGTTCAGTGTAGCTGTTTGGGCAAAAGAAAATAAGATACGTCACTAATGTTCTTTGGGGCTTAAAATTCGGCAGGGCTGTGGAGATACATTCCTAAGCATCTTACTTTAAACATAACCAAATATTAGAAACTGTTCCATAATTAAACGGAGAATTGTTTTTTTTTAAAAACTAAACACCACAACATCAGAAAAGTCAAAGAAATTAATACATTTGAAAATGTCCTCTGACCTTAACGGGACTGCTTCTGTTCCTATACGCTCAGACACCACTTCAAATGTGTTTGCTCAGTGTTTTTTTACAGCCAAAGTAAACACAGAGCAGAAAATAAACTCACTCTCCCCTTTTACTGCAACTTAAATCTCGTCCTTCCTGCTTACTGACACTTCACAATTGCAAAAAACAACTGTTGCACCACTTACTGTGAACGCCAAACAGTGCTTTGCCTTTTACAAACTGAAACTAATATAGCAGTCTCGCTACAAAGAACTTGTGCTATAAAGCTTACACACTTGCTGAAAAGTGGGTGCACTTCCGGAAACAACAAGCAAGCGATAGTTCAATAAGGACCAACTGCTGGACATTTCAATCGAGCTTGGCGTACCTTTGACCTTCATCGTGCAACCCTAGGACACTACAGGGCTTTCACCGAACTTCCAACTAGAGAACTTTTGTTCTTCCGCACGTTTATGCATCCAAAGCCACCCAAACAGAACAGGGGTAGAGCTTATCTGCACCAATGGGGGTCCACGCTACAGGATGGACTCAGGCGAAGTTTGCTTGGGTAATCACCAACAAAAACGGGGGGCTGGGGGCGACGACACTGACGATATTCTGACAATAAGCATTATTTAGTAAATGCCAATGGGAATATGGGAAAACAGGTGTATGCTGGTGGATAGGTTTATAGTTAAAACCACTTTACTCATTACGCTTTTTATTACCAAAAAAGGTTGCTGGTACACGGTAAATACGTACAGTACAACAACCGGGTATACTCCGTATGCAGTGGGATGACTGCATGTGAAGATGGCAGGTGTTAAATAATGCCATCTGACAGAAAAAGTTCACACAATCAATAATGCCATCTGACAGAAAAAGTTCACACAATCAACAAAGTCATATAAATTGAAAATTATTAAGTACTTCCAACTTCTATATACTGTCGTTTTCATTTCCAAACGAAAAACAAAACTCAGGGAACCCACGGGTTTAAAACGTGCAGGATTTGATCCATTATAAACAAGAAAGCCCTCATCCGAGAAGAATTTCAGTTCTCTATAAAAGAAGCAAAAAACTAACTTTACAATAAAATCAGGTTGCAAGTGCCACTGTTATTAATGGATAAAACATTTACCAGTGGGCTCTGCACACACCCAAAATCCCCACCCATCAGGTACCACAGACACATGGGGTTGGGAGCAGGCCATAAATTAAGATAATGCCTTCCAACAGTGGAGAAAAGTGACCTTTGAAAGGGATGGGATGTGATACCAATCACACTCACACTCAGTTTCACTTGCTAACTAACTAACTCACTTCCCCTCACTGACTCTCACTCATGGTTCACACAGTCACCACTCATGCTTGACACATTTTCTTTGACTTGCCTTCAGATGTCTTTTTCGCTCTGCTTCATCCCCTCAGCCCCTGGAGAAGGCCCACAGCAGCCTACCCAGTAAGAAGATGAAGCTGGCCACTGAAATCTGAAGGCTGTTCAGGACATACAGTGCAGGCTTCAGATTTCACCCTCCTTTTTTTCACCTCCTGCTCATCATGGGATTGAGTGGGTCAGTAAGGCTCCTTACCCCACACCTTGTGATGAGACCGGGGAGGTGACAGCCCGTCCATAATACTGCAATGTTTAAGTCCAAAGTGCCTGTGGCTACCTGTATGGGTGACTATGAAGCATATTACAAATGGGGTGGCCTGAAGGGTTGGCAGGCACCCGAGGCTATAGCAGAACATTTGTGAACTCTGGATAATCAGCCTGATGACTGGCACATGTGCATATACCCACCTGTACCAGCCATCAAGCTTCTGCTCGATACTTGCCCTGGTCAGCAGGAAATGCTGCACTCCATCAGAGTTTCTTTCACAGGTTCTTTCGCCCTTCTTCCGCAGCCAAACACCTCCATATGCAGAGGGCCACGGCTTCAGGACCTCAACTGCCTTGTGTGCTACAATTAATCTACCTTTTCACTAGGACAGATACCGCTCCATGAACTCGTCTATGTCTTATCCTACGCACTGTGTAGTCATTGCTTATGCATCCCTGTTCCTTGCACCGTTTTTTTAGTGTTAGTGTTGCACAAATGAACGCATCAACGTGGGTACACATTGATTTATCCTGTCAGCATTAAGAGAGAAAAAAAAGTTATATATATATAAATAGGTCTATAGGGTGCTGCTGTTGGTTTATGTACAACTTACTTATCCAAACTACACTCTTGTGGGACGCCATCAGCGCATGGGGCGGCAACTCAAGGAGGAAATACCAACTACTGGTTGCCTAAACGAGCGCTGCACGCACTGGTTTGATGGATAGTCGCGGGGAGTTCCAGAGTTTTGCAACTACTGCAGGGCGGCAGCGAGAACCTGGGGCTAGAGTGAGAATGCCTCGGCGCAGATGCATCAACTTGCGGCCAGGAAGCAGGAGTTCAGCTGGAGCACAGAGCCTCGGAGCCAGCTGCAGCCGCTGAGGCGAGCAGGGGCGCTTGAGCCTGCTGCCGGTCAGTGCATCGTGTCTGCTCAGGGAAGACCAGAGACCGTGGCAGACGGCTTTGTTGCATTTTCAGAGACAGCTCCTGGAAATAAAGCGTCTAGACCCCAATGCACCCGGAAGCTACAGATAGCCTGTCCTGGTTACGTACCAGACGGAACCGTAGGCGCCGGAGCCCACTGGGGTGAGGTTGGTGTAGCGCTCGGGCACTTCCCACACAGTCTTGTTCAGCTCCTGCCGGTAAAAGCCCGCTTTCGCCGACATCTTCAAGCAGCGGCTACGCCAGGCTCCGCTCCGAGTAAGGGCCAGGAGCTGCCGAAACGAGGCTCCTCCTCTTGCACAGACGCTGCCGCTGATTGGGGCGGAGCCTCTCTGAAAGGGGCGGTACCTCGGTGGTAAGTAGGCGGGGCATAGAGGTGAGAGAAGGGTTCAGCACGAGGCAGCTAGATCCCATAAGAGGAAAAGGTAACGACGCCTCCATACCACGTGACACATACGTCTAAAACGTCACAACACGTTATACCGGAGTTCGTTCCACGTACTATTTGCAAGTAGTGCAGTAGGAAGGAGCGAGTTACAACAGATGTTCCTTTACTAGAAGCTTTGTCCAGTGTTCTTCGTCATTCAACAGATATTCCGTGGTGACATTGACGGCCTTCGTGGGGCAGTATGTGTTGCACCTGTTCGATGCAGGGCATCACCGTTGTAGTGCAGGTGCTCCACCTACTTCCCAACTAGCTTCCTTCCTTCCTTTATTTATTTATTTATTTATTTAATGCGATCTTATATAGCGCGAACATTACCCGAAGGTGTCAGAGCGCTTTACAAAAGAACCAGTTGCGTTACATAAGAATTTTGGATTACATGAGTAACATAAGAGATAAAAAAAGAAAAAAATTGCAACTGTACAAAGGTGTAAAGTCAGTGAAGGAAGAGATATAAACAGGAAAAAATTGCACATGTACAAGTTGTAAAGTCACTCAGGGAAGAGATACAAACAGATAAACTCTAAAATCACATAGGAATGGTAGTAAGTACAAAGGTCTACTACATATACTAGTGGTTAGAGTTCTATTTATACAAACAGTAAATTCACTCAGGATTACATTTTAACAGCGATTAGGCTTGGTGAATTATATATTACATATATATATATATTTATGAGTTACAGAAGCATGGCGCAGGCAGAAAAAAGCAGGCAAGGGGAGCGAAATTCAGGGGAGAGAGGAAAGGAATAGGGGAGGTAGAAAGAGTGAGGGAGGGAAGAGGTAGGGGCGGGGGTGATGAGTGATGGGATCAGGGACAGGGGAGTCAAAGAAGAAAGACACAAAATGGTGGGGAGCATAAGAGTCCAAGTCAGAAAGTCAAGGGAGCAAGTTCCAAAAACACCAAGAGCCCATTCATGCCCTCGGCTCAAAACCAGCCGGCGCGCTCTTTCCAGCAACACCTCCAAATCATCATCCATCTCTAAGTCCCTGCCCGCCCAGCCGGGCACCTTCCTGTTCTCTTCAGGTGGAGCGGGGACTCTTTTCGCTCCCTCTCTGTTAGCCCTGTGAAATAGGTAGACCGTTGGCGTTCCCTTGGCTCTCTGCCTGGCATTACTTCCTGCTTTGCTGGTCCTGAGCGCTGCGAGTGCACTCTGTTGCTGCTGTGCATTTGCAGGTGCACCCTCCTTATTACGTTACACGCACCGCAATGTACACTCCGGAGCTGCTGACATGGTACTACACCAGCCCTCGCCGGAAGATGGTGTCCCTGGGCGCTGCGGGGGGCCCCATCCTACAACATAATTCTCACCCGGTGCAGGTGCTTTCGTTTGCGCCCTGACTCACCGGAAAATACTAGTGACCAAGGACTCTTTCCACCGCTGCGTCATCCCGGTCCCCAGGGTTCCGTCACTGCGGCACTCCGATTGCCGTTTGCAGGCAGTCACTACCCTGCAGCTACACCGGGTCACTTCTGTGCGTACCGGGAATGCAGAGGGGGCAGCTCAGGGTCTCGCCACTCATCCGATGTCGTCACCCAGGGAGATGGGATGAGTGTATTTTCCTTTCTCAAACATGCTTAGCTGAGGCTACTCGCAATCTTTTTGAAATAACAGCTTTTTATCCTGTCATTTTTATTCTAAGGAGTGATAATGTTATCCCCACAGGAATTTGCATTTGAACTGCTATCTTTGTCCTCTCACACACTAGGCCGCTTAACCATGATAACCTGCAAAGAAAAGGCATGAACTACATTATATTTTACATTTCACAAGTCTACCATCTGGCACTATGACGCATGATACTAATAGCCACCCCTGTCTTTTCCACCAAGTTCATCTTTCATTGTGGGGCTTGTAGTTTTGTTGTTGAAATACTGTGGGTCATGTATACGAGATTGTCACGCCGTGCTGCACTGTGTGACAGGTAAAGGGCAGGAATGTGCCGTATTTAAGGCAACTCAGCACATTTCTGCCTTTTCCCCTGCGCTGACGCCCCTTTGGCAGCCTAGCACCAACGTAGGCAGGATTGTTTTTGTGTATGAAGAGACACATATATGCACAATCTTGAGAGGCATAATAGAGCACACATAGAAAAAGGAAATAACAAGGAGAAATAAAGATATTTCTCATCGTAATGCCTCACGTGCAAAGGCGTATCTTTTTGGCGCATTCCCAGGTCTACCAGTTCTGGTACAGCTGGGAATACGTCAAAAACAGCAGGAGTTGCGTGATAATACCCATGGACCGCCTTCTTAGGGTAGAGTAAGGCAACGCAGCAATTCACACTGTGTTGCCTTACTCTAGATTTATGGAGCCACTCAGGCCCACTCAAAATGGCCTTGTGTAGCTTCATAATTCACACGTAAGGTTTGTAAGGTGCAAGAGTGACGCAAACCATTAATAGGCCACTTATTATTGGCTTAAAATCCTAGCATGGAAAGCACTGTTAGCTAAAATGGTACAGCTGGCTGAAACATCACATGGAGCCACTTGTCAGCGATGTTTAAAAATATTACAAAGTCATCTAGTACATTTCGAAAACTGTTTGACACATACAAGCAAAAGTAAACACTGCTCACATATAAGGGTTCATTTCTTCACTCGACCAGGGCCACACCGCAGCCTTCATCCTACTAGACCTCTTCGCAGCCTTCAACACCATCTCCCACCGCACTCTCGCCGCCAGACTCCACGATGCTGGCATACGGGGAACCACCCTTGACTGGATCCACTCCTTTCTCGCCGGCAGAAACCAAAGGATCAGACTCCCACCCTTCCTCTCCAAACACACAGAGATTAACTCTGGAATACCCCAAGGATTCTCACTCAGCCCCACATTCTTCAACATCTACATGGCCCCCCTCACCGCCATTGTTAGACAGCATGGGCTCAGTATAGTATCCTACGCCGACCACACCTAGCTCATCCTCTCCCTCACGAAGAACCCCGAAGACACCAGACTCAGCTTCCAGGAAGGAATGAAAGACGTAGCGGCCTGGACAGTTGCCTAAAGCTGAACTCAGAGAAGACAGAGGTCCTTGTCCTTAGACCCTCCTCCACTGCCTGGGACAACACCTGGTGGCCCTCCACCCTCGGAAACCCACCCTCTCTGACAAACCACACCGAAACCATGGCATCATTCTAGACTCCTCCCTCACCGTGACCTGCCAGATCAACACCGTCCCCTCCACCTGCTTCAACTCCCCCCACATCCTCCGCAAGACCTTCAAGTGGATCCCCCCGAATGCAGACAGACCATCACCCACACACTCATAACCAGCAGACTGGACTACAATAACACCCTCTACACCAAAGTCAACAAATCCCTGCTACACAAGCTCCAAACTATCCAGACCACCACAGCCAGACTCGTCCTCGGAACTCCACTATATGAGCACATGACCCAGCACCTACGAGACCTCCATTGGCTCCCCATTGAGAAAGAGTAACCTTCAAGCTACTCACCCACACCTACAAATCCCTCCACAACATCGGACCCAAATACTTCAACAAAAGAGTCTCCTTCCACGTACCCAAAAGGAAACCTCCGCTCCGCTGACCTCGCCCTGGCAGACCCCATGCATCCGCAGAACCAGAGCAGGTGGAAGAGCCTTCTCCTACGTTGCAGCAAAGCCCTGGAGTCAACCTTTGACGCTCCCCCACTCTGCACACCTGTGATTCTAGGCAAATCACTTTATCTCCCCGTGCCTAACAAAATAAACGTGTCCGTCTGTATCCCAACTGGTGCTCATGTAAAGCGCCCGATACCTGTGGGGCGTGGTTGCGCTATACAAAACTAAAATATATATATACATATACACATATATATATATATACATCCATATGAAGCTGCCCTGAAATTGAGGCGCCACACACAAGCGGTTGTCAACCTTTTATTTAGCAGGTAGCAGGGCCAGCAGAATCACCCCAACAGCTGAGTAGAGAGACCAAACACCTTTCGGGCTTCCTTAGCCCTTGTTCACTTGTGTCAGCAGGAGGCACAGCTACACAGTCTCGCGCCGCACTTGCAGCACTTGAATTTATATCCCGCCATAGTGGGCGTGGCTGTACTGCACTGTGGTCTTTGTAGCCTCAATAGTTTTGAAATCCTTAGTGGAGTGCCGCAGTGCCTCCCACAATTGGTTTAAAAACATTTAGTAGGTTGCTGTTAGTGGTTGAAACTGGGTCCCAGCTCGTATTTCCCCACAAAATTGGTCACGCTGTTCAAATTGACACCGCCACCCTTCTCTTGCGTACAGGAGCTGCTCGTCCGCAGTGGGGCACTTCGCGACTCGAGCCGGGCCGCTAACACATCCATGTGAAACTGCCCTGAAATTGAGGCGCCACACACAAGCGTTTTTCAACCTTTTATTTTGCAGGTAGAAGGGACAGCAGAATCCCCCCCAACAGCTGAGTAGAGAGACCAAACGCGTTTCGGGCTTCCTTAGCCCTTGCTCACTGGTGTCAGCAGGAGGCACAGCTACACAGTCTCGCGCCGCACTTGGTCCCAGCTCGTATTTCCCCACAAAATTGGTCACGCTGTTCAAATTGACGCCGCCACCCTTCACAGCGTACAGGAGCTGCTCGCACGCTGAACACATCCATCCAGAGCACCGCAGCCAGACTCGTCCTCGGAACCCCACGACATGAGCACATGACCCAGGACCTACAAGACCTCCACTCACTTCCCATCGAGAAGAGAGTAACCTTCAAGCTACTCATCCACGCCTACAAATCCCTCCACAACATCAGACCCAAATACTTCAACAAAAGATTCTCCTTCCACGTACCCAAAAGGAACCTCCACTCCGCTGACCTCACCCTGGCAGAGACCCCATGCATCCGCAGAACCAGAGCAGGTGGAAGAGCCTTCTCCTACATTGCAGCAAAGGCCTGGAACAAGCTCCCAGTCAACATCAGACACTCCCCCACTCTGCACACCTGTGATTCTGGGCAAATCACTTTATCTCTCCGTGCCTAACAAAATAAATGTGTCCGTCTGTAACCCAACTGGTGCTCATGTAAAGCGCCCGATACCTGTGGGTCGTGGTTGCGCTATACAAAACAAAAAAAATTATATATATATATATATATATATATATATATATATAGAGAGAGAGAGATATATAGATTGACAAAGGCTTCTGCGAAGCCAAAACGCGTCTCTCCTGTTGCGGGGTCGAGGGAGACCCGAGAAAATAAAAAAGGCCATATTCCTGCAGCTTTGGGTGCATGCCTTCTTCTTTGTTGAAGCTGGATTGTATCTTTGATATATATATATATATATATACACATATATACTGCGCTGCACAACATAATAAAGGTACCAAATGGACAGCAGCAATACAATTGACATTAACATATAGCTTAAGTAAAGGACAGGTGGCAGTAGAAGAAGGAACATCATATGATTGTCTAACACATACATGACAGGTACAACACAGGTAGCTAACACACTAAAGAGAGAGTGATAGGCAATAAAGTTCTGTAGTATGATTTCCGTAAACAAATATAAACTTACAAGAAATACAAGACTCATAGAAGAAATAGCCAAACCTATTATGGAATTAAAATACATCTATGTACTCATATAGAGTTATGAAATCTCAGCTACCTAGTTAAACAGTCCTCTAGTTATAGATGAATTAGTTCAAGATGCTCTCAAATGTGGGGATTATGGAAAGTAGGCAGTGTATCAAAGTAATTGCCTAGGTTCCCACAGTTTGGTAAAGCTGGGTTTGAAACCAGGTTAGCTACTGTGCAATTAAGATCCTGGATGTATAGCACACTCTTTCCCCCTTCTGCCCAGATGACAATTTTATTAGTGACCCAAGAGGTAAGTCAGTTGTTGTGGGCCTTCTATACAATACATTTATTATTATTGATGGAGCAACATTATGACTTATTATACCATATGCCATATACAAGATCGTTTTTTGTACTGTGAGCTTCCTAAACTGAAGTATTTCAATGTTCTCTCAAATGTGTTGATCACAGAAAAGTGCAAAGCAAAGAAAAGTAATTGATCAGGATCACACAGTTTGGCCAAGTTCGAAAGACAGAATTTAAACTAGCGTCTCTGGGTTAGGACACTGCAAATAGTTTTTGCACTAGGTCCCACAGAAGGTTCTCAATGGCCTGGATGTCTTATGGAAGCTCATTCAAAATATGCTTTGTTTTTAATAAGAGGGGGCAACAGCAGCAGAAACAACCCTTTTCATAGGACTGGTACATCCTTGGCAGCAACAATGCAAGCTTCCCTCTTTTAGAGGGCAGGTTCAACTAGGATAGCAGCAGCGTAAGATTTCCCCATCAAAAGAATGGTGCAAATCAGACAGCAGTGCAAGCTTTACTTCCTCACAGAAGAGGGACAGCATGACAGCAGCAAAGCAAGCTTTGCTCTCTTACAAAAGTCAGCAAGTGCAATCTTCAATTCACCGATGAACAGATTGAGCAGGGCAGAGTAGAACAAGCTTTCGTCAGTTACAGAATATGTACAGTTAAGGAAGGAGTGACATGTAAGTTAAAGCCAGATTTCTGGAGTAGGCGCTTAGGTCACTGAGAGCAATGTATAGGTGGGTGAATGATTGAATATATGACTTTTGACGCCTTTCACATGTAGGTGATATTGCACATCAACATCTTGAAGGTCCTGCTGCTGTCAATTGGAGACCTGTATGTATTAATTATTTGGTTTAGCATGTTTTGCTAAGTAGCCATTACCTAGCATGTCATAGGACCGGATGTACCCAACAGCTTTTCTGCCCAATCTCAGTCATTGGAGAAATGCATGGATACATAGGGCCATTGATTTTTGGAGCAGCCTCACCGCAGTCTAAATAACTATCCTCCAGACAGGTACACTAATGCAAACGACTTCAAACAGGTTTTTAATGAGCTCATACTAGACTGTGCAATCCCAAATTCGGTGCTGCACCTGTTCAAAATGTTGAGGGCTGGCGTGCAGTAGTGTGTGGCATGCAGCAGTGTGTGGAGTGCAGCAGTGTGAGGCGTGCAGCAGTGTGAGGCGTGCAGCAGTGTGAGGCGTGCAGCAGTGTGAGGCGTGTAGCAGTGTGAGGCGTGCAGCAGTGTGAGGCGTGCAGCGGCGTGCAGCAGTGTGTGGCGTGCAGCAGTGTGTAATGCAGCAGTGTGTAATGCAGCAGTGTGCGCAGCAGTGTGTGGCATGCGGTAGTGTGCAGCACACTGTTCCCACTAACCTGCGCGCGCGGGCGCGCGCGCACGACGGTCACCCGCAGCGCGCAGTGTCCTGCATTTGGCGCGCACACTGCGAGACATCCCTACAAGACCCTTCGCGCCGCCGTATTTTTAAACGCGAGCGGCGCGAAATCCCGGCGTGAGGCAGGGGGAGACACATGGTGCTTGCAGGCGTGCAAAGCCCATTGTGCTTAAAGGGCTTCTGCTTCAGCCCCCCACACCCCCGTCGTGTGTCAGCCCGGCTGAGCCAGCTTCCCACACCGAGTACTTCACGGGTCTTTAAAAGACCATTTGCATGTCAATGAGCTTTGTCGTATTGGACTCCTCTTCCCAATGGTTCCCGGACTACCAAAAGCACTCCGGCCCTCATTTGCACTCTGAGAAAAGTCACTTCTACTTCCTTTTCAAAAGCCCACAGTCTTCCCCGCACCGCGCTTTTCTAACGAAAGAGTAGAGCAAGTTTAAAAACACGCTGTGTTTTTAAACTTGCTCTACTCTTTTGTTGATGTACCGGAAGTAATTTAACCAAACCCCGCTTGCTGTGTATAAGAGGCCAATCACTTGCCGAACGACTTAAGAGTGCAGTCATGCCGTCGCCTGTATCACTGTATATTCAGCAATTTTATTAGTGTATGCTGTTTGTTCCATGACACAAACATCACACATTCTGCATAGAACTGACGAGTAAGTGCCTCCTGTTTTTATTTTTTTAACGCTCTTGGCTGTATTGTTTCTGTTGTGCCGAAGTTCCAAAGAGCAGACTTCCAACAATATGGTTTCAAGCACCTTTTCATATTTTAATATCCGAAAGTGATCAATATTGTGCTCCCAAAAAATGTTATGTCAGGGTTTTTCTGGAAGCCATATAAGCAATGTTCTTTATTTACTAGATATTTAACTTACTGCAAATACGTTATTGACAGTACATTTCTTCAGTTACTCCTATAAAGTGATTGAAAAATTAGGAATACGGGCACCTGAATGCTGCACAGGATGTGCCATCAGCACCAGGACTGCAGAATTCTCTCATCTAGCGCTTAGGGTATGTCCGTATGGAATTCTTTTCTGCTAGAACACTGCTCCTCTGCCATGCCACATGGAAGC
This sequence comes from Triturus cristatus, assembly GCF_964204655.1. NCBI lineage: Eukaryota > Metazoa > Chordata > Amphibia > Caudata > Salamandridae > Triturus > Triturus cristatus. The sequence continues at coordinate 1,038,838,586 of NC_140585.1, forward strand.
GTTTCTCATAATTTAGCCATCGCCGTATTAAACAGATATTTCCACATTAGCAGCCTCTGTTTGTGTATGGGTGAGGGAGAGAGGCAGCTGTGTATGCCTGAGGTAGTGTGTGTGTTTGAGGGAAAGAGAGAAAGACATCAGTGTATGTGAGAGAGACATCAGTGTATGTGAGAGACAGCAGTGTAAGAGAGACAGCAGTGTGTGTGTGTGTGTGTCCTAGAGAGAGACAGCAGTGTGAGAGAGACAGCAGTGTGAGAGACAGCAGTGTGTGTGTATCCTTGGGAGAGCATGGTGTGTGAGAGAGACAGCAGTGTGAGAGAGGCAGCAGTGTGAGAGACAGCAGTGTGTGGGTGTGTCCTAGGGAGAGCATGGTGTGTGAGAGAGACAGCAGTGTGAGAGAGGCAGCAGTGTGTGTGTGTCCTAGGGAGAGCATGGTGTGTGAGAGAGACAGCAGTGTGAGAGACAGCAGTGTGTGTGTGTGTCCTAGGGAGAGCATGGTGTGTGAGAGAGACAGCAGTGCCAATAGCTTAAACTCTCGCTAATGCTATTGGCATTTTAAATGACAATGCGTTTTATTTATGTTTTTAAAAACAAAAGCAAAAAGAAAAGGCATTGTCATTTACGATGCCAATAGCTCAAAATTTCGCAATTGCGCGAATTATTGCATTGCAAATGCTGGTGTTTTTACTGTTACTTATTAGCTGAAACAACGTCCCTCGCTTTACCTTCCAGTGGCTCCCCTTACCCCCCACAACACTGCTCGCAGGCCCCTTGCTTTCCTTGAATCTCCCTGTGCATCCCCTCCCACCTCACCACCCCTCCGAGGCCAAGTGTCCACTGTTCATATGGCGTTTATGTTGTGATGGGCCGGGACCTCTGCTCTGACCTTAAATATCTTTTTATGCTGTCCGTGACTTACTCTGAGCTCCCCTTCACCTCCATCTGGGAGACGCAATTACTGCTTTTGCAATAACTTAATGGAAGGTACTTTCTAATTATAATAGGCAACATCTGTTTGATTTTAAAGAAAAATAATTACAAATCGTATCATTTACTGTGCTCACACCGGATCAGCTGTTTAAAAGGATGGCTAAATTGGGTTTTGTGACAATAGTGGGGTGTTTTATATAAAAATCTAGGCTTGTCAGTTTTTTGGGCACAAGTTTGGGCCGCAATATCACATGCAAATGGTAGAATCTTTTCACAAGTGTACGTTGTTTTTTGCGTAACATCTCTGACGGAATTCATTTACATTTAACTTGCATTTGCAGACAGTTGTCCTCATATATGCCAACAACAGTAATTTTGATAATTTTCGACAAAGTGTGGATTTTGTATAATTTGGATGTTTCAGGATATGAATCTGGTGTGTTCGTATTAGCATGTGCATTCGATGGGTCCCGGTTTCCATCCTGTGTGTGCAACCAGCATGTCTTTGTATTGGACTCCTATATGTTTTTTTTAATGACGATTATAGCAGACGAGTCCAGTGAGCACGTCTGGAAATTTCAAATGAGACCACGTCCACTTGCAAAGCGAACAAGCATTTGCAATGCAATAGGTCTCGCAGTTGTGAGAGTTTGAGCTATTGACATTGAAAAAGTCAATGGCTTTTATTTACCTGTTGGTTTTTAAAACATAAATGAAAGGCATTGTCATTTACAATGCCAATAGCTTAAACTCTCGTTCTAATGTGCGCCCGAGGGTTTCTTGGCACAGTATGGCAGATGTTTATTACACCACCATCACTAATTGCTAGTGTGTGCCTACATTGGCTAAATAATACAATCATGCCATGATCCATCTCCCAAACCACCATTAGAGTGCCTGAAAGAGTCCAGTTTGAAAACAAACTTGGTGTTGTTTTAGCACTTCCAAATCCCCTGTGCAGCTGCAGGAATTTACCGAAGTCTTGATTTTGCGTCATGGTTCTTCCATCCACCATCCGAAACTCCCTGTCCCTTTATTTCGCTCTTATACGGTCTTTTTCCTCCCTGTTTTCTGACTTAGTCATTGATTTTCCAAATTTCTCTTCCTCCTTCTTTATCCCTTTTGTGTTTTCTTTGCTCTTGTTCAAGGTCGAAGTTGGATGAGCAAAAACAAGTGCCGGTCCAGAAACAACAAGCATTGAAAATGCAATAGGTCTCGGTTTTGATAAAGTTAAAGCCATTTGCTTTGCTAATGGTACTGTATAGTAAAGCAAATGGCTTTAACTTAAAAAAAGGCGAGACCTATTGCATTTTTAATGCTTGTTAGAGGAATGGGACACATTTTTCAGACGGAGTACGAGATAAAGACGGAAAAAAAAGAAGGGATAGGAAAACTGTAAAAAAAGGAGAAAGCATAAACGAAAATGCACCTTTGAGAGGGAGATAATGAGACAAGCAGTGTTGGGGGGGTGGGGTGAAAAAACAGACATTAGTTATCCACAAGTCTAGCCACTCCAGCATTCGGCTGCTCCTGCAGCGGGCCCCTGAGAAAATCTTTGGGCCCCTGTGCTTGTTATTTTTTTAATTAGGCACAGTCTCTCTCACTAACTCATTTCCACGAGTTGACAGTCTATGCTTCCCAGGAGCGAGAACGGAAACAGTGAGGAAAGAGAGAGGGGTAGGGAAATAAAAGGAAAGGAGTGATAGGGATGGACAGGGCCTCTAGGAGAGGGGAAAGGGAGGTAAAGGCTAATGGACAGGAGAGTTAGAAGGGCAAAATGAGGGAGAGATAAATGGAATAAGGGGAAAGGGATGAGACAAGGCGATGATTGAAACAAAGATCACCTGTGTGATTGAAGGATCAGGGAAAACTAGAGAAAAGGAAGGAAAAGTAGGAAAAGAGAAAAAACAAGTAAGGCGACGAGAGGTGAGGACAGAAGAAGAGAAAAGCAAAAAGAAGAGGACGAGGGGAGCAATGGGAGGAGACAGAGACAAAAGGAGAAGCAAGACACATGAAAGAGAAAAGGAGAGAAAAAAAGGTTGGGTTAGAAGGAGGCATAGAGTCTTTGGGGGATCCACTGCCATTGATGTAGTATCTTAAAATAACTATCTTTCAGACGGGCCTCCCTTAACCATCAATCATGTTTTTCTAATGGCTCCTCCGAATCCCCCTCAAAGAATTGTGTCTGTAATTGCACTTCTCTCCAATTATGAAGTGCATTTGAGGTGGCTTGCAAGAAGAGCTTAGCAATTAGAGTTGCATATAAGCCAGAATCTGTCCCACCATATTCCTTCCAGGTGAGTAGATATTGAAGAATTGGGGACTGTGGTATGTAGATAGGTCATGGGCCCAGTTTTCCACGTATTGGGTGCACCAGTAGAGCATATCTCCACTGTAGGGTATGTGGGATATTATGAGATTGCACTAAGTCCTGGAAGGTTCTAACTAAAGTATGTCAGTTATCCCTGTCAGCTTGCAGGCTCTCCCCATGGCCCATCTAATTTCTTCTCCCCTAATTTCATTCTGACCATTCCGTTATAATGGCATTTTCAGCTGGAGAACTGCATGTACTTCAGGCAGTCTATGGACCCTCAGCCGTTGGAGTCTTGTGCTTTTCTAAACCTAAAGTGTACTTGCCTGTGTAACCAATTCATGTCATGTCGTTGCAAATCTGCCTTAAGCCCCTTAACGTGGGTTGTATGTGTGGAAATGCACCGTCTTTTCAGTTTTTTAAAGCAAACGTGTGGAGTGATATTTGGCTCTGCGCACAAGCGCGGTCTGGTTCCTGGCGCACACAGCCATGGCTGCAGCGCACAGAGACACATCACTGCCGCACACAGAGGAAAAAAATTAGAGGGAACATTGGTGCAGCAGTGTGCGTCGTGCAGCAGTGTGCGGCGTGCAGAAGTGTGCTGTGTGCATCAGTGTCGTGCAGCATGCAGCAGTGAGTAATGCAGCAGTGTGTGGTGTGCAGCAGTGTGTGCCGTGCAGCAGTGTGTGGCGTGCAGCAGTGTTTTGTGTAGCATTGTGCGGCGTGCAGCAGTGTGTGGCGTGCAGCAGTGTGAGGCGTGCAGCAGTGTGAGGCGTGCAGCAGTGTGAGGCGTGCAGCAGTGTGTGGCGTGCAGCAGTGTGTGGCGTGCAGCAGTGTGTGGCGTGCAGCAGTGTGAGGCGTGCAGCAGTGTGCGGCGTGCAGCAGTGTGCGCAGCAGTGTGTGGCGTGCGGTAGTGTGCGCCATGCAGCCGTGTGAGGCGTGCAGCAGTGTACAGCGTGCAGCAGTGTGCGGCGTGCAGCAGTGTGCGGCGTGCAGCAGTGTGCGGCGTGCAGCAGTGTTTCATGTAGCAGTGTGAGGCGTGCAGCAGTGTGCTGCGTGCTGCGTGCAGCAGTGTGCTGCGCGCAGCAGTGTCGTGCAGCATGCAGCAGTGAGTAATGCAGCAGTGTGCAGCAGTGTGTGCCGTGCAGCAGTGTGCGCCATGCAGCAGTGTGCGCCGTGCAGCAGTGTGTGGCGCGCAGCAGTGTTTTGTGTAGCATTGTGCGGCGTGTAGCAGTGTGCGGCGTGCAGCAGTGTGCGGCGTGCAGCAGTGTGCGGCGTGCAGCAGTGTGTGGCGTGCAGCAGTGTGCGGCGTGCAGCAGTGTGTGGCGTGCAGCGGCATGCAGCAGTGTGTGGCATGCAGCGGCGTGCAGCAGTGTGTGGCGTGCAGCAGTGTGCAGCGTGCAGCAGTGTGCGGCGTGCAGTGCGGTGTGCAGCAGTGTGAGGCGTGCAGCAGTGTGAGGCGTGCAGCAGTGTTTCGTGTAGCAGTGTGCGGCGTGCAGAAATGTGCGGCATGCAGCAGTGTGCGGCGTGCAGCAGTGTGCGGCAGTGTGTAATGCAGCAGTGTGTAATGCAGCAGTGTGTGCAGCAGTGTGTGGCGTGCAGCAGTGTGTGGCGTGCAGCAGTGTGTGGCGTTCAGCAGTGTGTGGCGTGCAGCAGTGTGTGATGTGCAGCAGTGTTTCGTGTAGCAGTGTGAGGCATGCAGCACTGTGTGGCGTGCAGCGGCGTGCAGCAGTGTGCGGCGTGCAGCAGTGTGCGGCGTGCAGCAGTGTGCTGCGTGCAGCAGTGTGCTGCGTGCAGCAGTGTCATGCAGCAGTGAGTAATGCAGCAGTGTGCAGTAGTGTGTGGCGTGCAACAGTGTGCGGCGTGCAGCAGTGTGTGCCGTGCAGCAGTGTGTGCCGTGCAGCAGTGTGTGCCGTGCAGCGTTGTGCGGCATGCAGCAGTGTGTAGCGTGCAGCAGTGTGTGGCGTGCAGCAGTGTGCGGCGTGCAGCAGTGTGAGGCGTGCAGCAGTGTGTGGCGTGCAGCAGTGTGAGGCGTGCAGCAGTGTGAGGCGTGCAGCAGTGTGAGGCGTGCAGCAGTGTGAGGCGTGCAGCAGTGTGAGGCGTGCAGCAGTGTGAGGCGTGCAGCAGTGTGAGGCGTGCAGCAGTGTGAGGCGTGCAGCAGTGTAAGGCGTGCAGCACTGTGCGGCATGCAGCAGTGTGTGGCGTGCAGCAGTGTGTAATGCAGCAGTGTGTAATGCAGCAGTGTGTAATGCAGCAGTGTGCGCAGCAGTGTGTGGCATGCAGTAGTGTGCAGCCTGCAGCGGTGTGCGGCGTGCAGCAGTGTGTGGCCTGCAGCAGTGTGTGGGGGGGTTTGTAAACAACAAGAAAAGCGGACATCAAAGGAAGGGTGGGAGGGAACGAGCATATGGGGTGTGAGTTATAACGAAAGTTCTGGCGAAAGCAGTCTGCTGCTTTCAAGTCCGATGCCAGATGCCAGCTTTGCGCTTGAATGCCTCGCATGCACTGGCCATAAACCGCATTCCTAAGGTATTGTGCCCCTTACTAAATCTCTCTGAATGCGTGAGGCGGCGCACGCGCAGGAAGTAGCTGGTGGCAAATGGAATGCGCGTGGTTGTGCGCGTAACCGCCACCCGATCCGCCTGGAAAGCCTTTGGGAGCATTTTCGGAAGCCCCTACATAAGTCTCGCTGGGCGATCGCTTATGCGATAGCCAGGCGAGACCCAAAAATGAGTCAGGGACAAGACCTTTAAAGAGGAAGGGACAGAATTATTGCGTTCAAGGAATACTTTTGGCAAGGCATGCACGCACAGCATAGACAGCACCTAAAACTGGCAACGTGTGCAAATGCAACAAAAAGTGGTTTGCAGAGATTTTTCAACTCTCTCACACTAAACATTGCAATCCTCCCAGATTCCATATCGACACCCAGCCTGCCTGGAAATGCGTCCACAGGAGCATGAGTCTGTAATGAATTTTGCTTTGTTGTGTTAGTATCTCCCCAGAAAACATGACTCCACACTTTCTTCCTCAAGTGTACCCCTATATAATCGATGTGCTCTGTGTACCACAGGTTAAAAAACGATCTCCTCAGGAAGACAAAGGCTCAAGAATTATATATTTCAGCTTCTAAAGGAGAATCCATGTAGTGGTCTTTTCAAATGTATTCTCCCTGTCTCCCTTGGTCATAGGAAGGGACCTGAGACTCCAGATCATCCTTTAACAGCGTATGCTGAGGGGGGCGCTAGAGAGCGCGCGGCCAAGATGGCTGCATCCGAGTGAGGCTCCTGAGCACCGGAGCCGTTTTCCTGCGGTTATCCTGCCCGGAGTGTGCTGCGGGGCCGCCGCGACTGCCTGTCCCTGCCCGTGGGCTCCCGGCACCCGGTGGATCGAGCGGTGGCGGCGGCCTCAGCCTGCGTGCCGCCCCCCTTGGGGATTTGACCGACGGACAGCGCAGAGAGTGCTGGAAGCGGCGTTCGGCCGCGCGCATCACCCCACGCCGCGGCCTGCCACGAGGCGGCTGGGCCGCACGCCCTGCAGCGAACCAGCGACGGGAGGACTGGGGACCTGTGAGGGGGTCCCCCCGGGGCGACGGCACGCTTGACACCTGCTGCGCTGCCGGCGCTGTGCTGACACCCCTCACGCCGTGCCTCTGCCGGTCTCGGGACATCGGGGGCCTAACGTGGTGGACAGAGGAGGACAACATTGTGGCTGGAGGCGCTGGGAGGGGATGTGACGCCCGCACCGCCCGGTGGCCTGGTGAGTGACCTGCTGTGAAGGACCCTTCTCTAGGCGTGGGGCCGGGGACGGGCCCCTGGCGAGCGCCCGACTGCTGTCTCCCGGAGACGAGGCGGACACCTGTGATGGCGGAGGCGGCCCTGGCGGCCTCGGTGTGACCCTGCTGCCCACGCCGGTGGATCGTGACTGGGGCGGGGCTCCTAGGGGACTGACCGCTAATCTGCTGCTGGACACGGGGAGGCGGCTGCTTCGAATCCGGCGGAGTGCGACCTGGCGCACTTGGACTACTGATTGTCTGCAGTTTGCGGTGCACTTCCCCTGCTGGCGACGCTGCCCTGCACCCTGACACTCTTGGTGCTGGACTGGCTCGTGGCGGCGGAGCTGGGACCCTCTTTGCTAACGGCGCCTGGTGGTGATTGGAGCCCCGACCGGCCTCGTGCATCACAGAGCCCTCTGAATGCCATCGGCGCAGCAACTGGCCATGGGGCGACTCCGGAACAAGCAGGCCGAGAACAGACTGAGGGTGGACGGCCCTGCTGCGACGGCGGAGCGCCCTGTAGCGATCGCGGCGCCGCCCGCATCGACCCTGGAGGCCAAAATGGACGCCATGTTGGCGGCGGTCGACCGCCTGAGTAACACACTGGAACAAACACGTACCTCACTGGAGTCCCGAATCGATAAAGTCACGGTGGACTTCACCCTGCTCCACGCCGATCATCGCCGACTGGCGGACACTGTTGCCGGCCACGGCCAGGCGCTACAAGATGTGCAGCCGATAGTGCGCAATCACTCCGCCACCTTGCAGGATCTGATCGACCGCGTTAACACCCTCGAAGACCGCGCGGAGGATGCGGAGGGCCGCTCTCGGCGCCAGAACATACGCGTCGTGGGCCTGGCGGAGGGTGAAGAGGGTCGGCGACCCGAGCAGTTTGTTGAGGACTGGTTACGAGGTATCCTGCCCACAGGAACGCTCTCCCCGCAGTTCGTGGTGGAAAGGGCGCACAGGGTGCCGATGCGGAGGCCTGTCCCCGGGGCCCGGCCGCGTCCGTTCCTATTTCGCCTCCTCAACTACCGGGACCGGGACGTGATTCTCCGGGAGACGCGGAAGATGGGAGCCCTTTCCATAGGGGGTGGCCCGGTGATGCTGTTCCCGGACTACACAGCGACTGTCCAGAAGCGGAGGAGCAACTACATGGAGGTGAAGCGCCGCCTCCGGGAGCTGCACGTCCCATACTCGCTGCTGTTCCCCTCACGTCTCCGGGTGGTCACGAAAGATGGGACGCGATTTTTCGATGCCCCGTCCGATGTCTGGGACTGGCTGGAGGAGACGGGCCAACATGGCGGCCCCCGACCCGTGGAGCCGGGGCCTATGGGGCGCAGAGAGAAGAGGCTGAGACGGCGGAGACAGAGGGACCGCCGCGGTGGGATGGGGCCGAGTCCCCCGGCTGCGCCAAGTCCGGAGAGGATGCGTGCGGAGCGGCTGGAGGCTCTGGAGGCGGTGGCCACTCTGGGGTCTGCGAGCAGCCAGGGGGACGTGGCGGCTCGCATTCACAGTGACACTGAGACTGACCTGTCCTCCTCCCCGTCCATCCTGATTCCAGAGGACCAGGTGTTGCCGGAGGTGACCCCACAGACAGCCGACCTTCTGGGGTGAACTCTTGCTGGTTTGCACTGTGTCCGCTGCAGGTACCCTGGGGGTCGGGCGGGTTGCTCCGTGCTGCTCCCCGGGGGGAGGGGGGGAGGCCTGCTGCCTCTGCTGTCCCCTGGCCTGCGACTTCCGGGGCCCTGTTCATTTCTGTGAGCGGGATGGGGGTTGCGGGGATTGGGGGGTAGCGTGGGTCCCCCTACACACGGGCCGGGGACTGGGGTTTCGAGCTTCTTCTGGGTGCGGGGGAACGGGGTGACAGCGATCCCTACACGCACTCCCCTGGGACACGACTGAGTGGAGGGCGGCCCTGCAGACACACGAGGCCCTGACGGGGGTAACACAGGGCTCTTGCAAGCCAGGCACAACGGTATTGCTCTTTAGCCCCTCGTCAACCCAGCCCTGACTAGGCAGTTCACAGGCATTTGAGCCTTATATGTTTGGACGAATACCCGGTTTTGGGGTTCGCCCCTGTGGTTATGGAATTCCTCTTATTCATACTGTTTTTAACTTTGTCTCTTTACACTCTGCAGTGTTCTGCAGCTTTCTCACACATCATGTTCTTGCAGCAGGAGATCTGGGTGGCGGTCCCTCTGGTCTTTCTTCCCCCTCCCCTTCCCCGGCTGGCCCGCTTCGGCCAGTGAACCTAGTGTTGTCTGCGCTCTATCCCAATGGCTGACACTGCAATAGTCACCTGGAACATTAGGGGCATGCACACACCAACCCGCCGATATTCTGTTTTTGCCTATCTCCAAAGACACAAGATAGGGGTGGCCCTTCTCCAAGAGACACATATGACACGGCCGGAACTGGACAGACTGCGCGCTCGCTGGAGGGGGCAACTTTTCGGGACTACATACTCTGCGCATGCTCGGGGTACACTAGTTTGGGTAAGGGCAGGCACACCCTTCATATGCTCCGAGACAGTGCTCGACCCTGACGGTCGATACACTCTGGTGCGGGGGCGACTCAATGGGCACCCTGTACTCCTGGGTTCTATCTACGCCCCGAACGTTGACCAACCGTCGTTCCTTGATCGCCTCTCGGTGGCCCTGACCCCGTATGTGGGTCTCCCCTGGTTGCTGGGTGGGGACTTTAATGCCGTACTGGACACGAGCCTTGATAGATCCTATCCACCACTCCGCAGTACACAGGCGGTCTCGAATGCGAGGAGCCTCACTGATTGGCTGTCGCGGTGGGCCCTTCATGACATCTGGCGCACCTTACATCCCGCTGACCGGCTCTATTCCTATTACTCTGCGGTACATGATCTTCACGTCCGCCTTGACAGGGTGGTGAGCTCCCCGTCGCTGGACCCTTTGATAGTCCAGGCGGATTACTTGGGCCGGACTCACTCTGACCACAACCCTCTTCGACTACGTCTCCGCTGGGATCCGGGGAGACCACCCATCCCCACGTGGCGCTTGCAACCGGCTGCTCTTGAGGACGCGGAGTTCCGGGCCTCGCTCGGCACGGCGATCGAGCAGTTCTTCGACCTCAATGAGGGCACAGCGGGGAGCGTGTTGACGGAGTGGGATGCGCACAAGGCAACCATGCGGGGACACTGTCTGGGGGCCACGGGAAATATCCGCAAGCAACTTACGTTGCTACTCACCGCTTTGGAGACCCGGCTACTGGCATGCGAACGTCATGGCGAGGGTGGTGGGCGTGACTCGATCAGGCTGGCCCGGCTTCGGGCACGCCATGCTGCGCTGTTGGAGAGGCTGCGCTGCCACAACTACGCTGCTCATTCGGCACGGGTCCACGCCACATCGGACAGGGCAGGGCGATTACTGGCCTGGCTGATCCGACAGGAATCGAGCTATGCGCCAATAGCCTCCCTTCGCGGACTGGACGGCACGCTGGTACACACGCAGTGGGAGATCCACCAGACGCTCACGGCACATTACAAAGACCTGTATACCTCGGCGGGACGACGACCGGCACAGGACCTGGATCTGTTCTTGGGGGCTGCTGGCCTCCCCACAGTACCGGACGTCCACCAGGAAACACTGGAGGGTCCCCTCACTCTGGAGGAAATAGGAGACGCAGTGGCCTCATTGGCCTCTGGCAGGGCGCCCGGACCGGATGGTCTCCCGGCAGAATACTACAAAGCATACCGGGAGTCTCTGGTGCCCCGTCTGCACACGTTATATATCACAGCCCTTGAGGAGGCCACCCTGCCTGCCTCCATGAGGGAAGCCTACCTGATCTCTTTCCCCAAGCCAGGGCGCGATCCTACTCATCTAGGGTCCTATCGCCCCCTCGCCCTCCTCAACACCGACTACAAGATCCTGGCCAAGGTCCTAGCGGAACGGTTGGCCCCTACCGTGCCTGTGCTGGTACACAAGGACCAGAATGGGTTTGTGCCGAAACGCAGTACCTCGCTCAATCTTCGCCGGTTCTTCCGGGTAGCCGTACACGGTGCGCAGCACTGGCCACGGGCGGGCTGTCTAGTGTTAGACCTCGAGAAAGCCTTCGATAGCTTGGAATGGGGCTACCTGGTGGCAACCCTCTCACACTACGGTCTAGGCCTTGGATTTCTGCAAATGGCGGCGCTCCTCTATCGGAACCCTGTGGTCCGGGTGAGAACTGGCCCGTACGTTTCTGAGGCCATCTCGGTTGGCCGCGGTACCAGGCAGGGATGCCCCCTTTCACCCCTCCTTTTCGCGCTTGCCATCGAGCCCTTGGCGGCCACCCTGCGGAGGGTATTGACGGATGGCATTCCAATGGGCGACGCCACCCACCAGGTTTCCTTGTATGCGGATGACCTCTTGATCTTCGTGCGGGATGTGGCGAATATCTCAGGGGACCTTGAACGGGTTCTCACGGAGTTTGCAGCGCTCTCCGGGTTAAGGGTGAATGCAGCCAAGTCGTGTCTCTACCCGTTCCGGGATGATACATTAGACCCCCGGTTTCAACTGGGAGGTGTGCCTGTCCGGTGGCAGCCAGACACTTTCCGTTACCTGGGCATTCAGGTGTATCGGCGATCCGCCGACTTAGTGGAGGGTAACTTGGGCAGGGCGGTGACGGCGAACAGGGCCCAGATGCGGTTTTGGGGCACCCTTCCCCTTGCAGTCACTGGTCGCATTGCACTGATCAAGATGGTGGCCCTGCCCAGACTCCTCTACTACTTTGCCAATCTGCCGACCTATATCCCGGCGTCCTTCTTCGCCGACCTGGAGCGCTCCCTTAGAGATTTCGTATGGGGCACCGCACGACACAGAGTGGCGCTCTCTAAGTTATACCTCCCCACGGGTCAGGGGGGACTCGCGATGCCCTGTTTTGCGCACTATTACCTAGCAGCACAGCTGCAATGGGTGGCCAGGTGGCTGGCCGACCGGGAAAGGGACGACACGGCGTCCGTGGAGCCGCCGCTCCCCCTGACAGATGTCATCGCGCTGTTCCATCCGACGGCCAGAGTGACCAAGCCAGGGCCCCTTTTAGTGGCGGTGGCCTGTCGGTGCTATCGGCGAGCCCTCTACCTGACACGGTCACACATTCCATACGCCCCTGCCATGCCGATTGAGGGTTCACCTAGCGGTCGTGGGATATTGCGCTCGGCAGAGCTTGCCGACTGGCACGCGGCGGACATTTGCACGCTGGGGGACCTCTACCGCGACGGTACGCTTATACCGTTCGCCCAGCTGGCGGAGGAGACGGGGCTACCGGCCGGTCAGTTCCTCCGTCACCGTTCGCTGGTCGTGACGCTGACGAGTCGGTGGGGTGCTCTTCAGGAGGAACCGGCGCAACACCTCATGATGCAGTACCTCCACGTCATGGGACGGGGCGGCCACATGACTCGCTGGTTCGCGGCCTCCTTGCGCATGCTGGTGGCGGCGGACCTGTCTCCGCTACGGGGTAAATGGGAAGTGGACCTGGACCGTCCCCTGACCGACAAGGAATGGAGGGATACGCTCCGGGGGCCTACACGGATCCCCAGGAATCTGCGGTTTCGCCAAATCCAGTACTTCATACTACACAGAGCATATCTCACTCCCGACTCCATTAATCGCTATTTCCACCGGGCGGACGCTGAATGCCCACGCTGCAGGGCTCTGGATGCTGGACTAGTACACATGTTATGGAGCTGCCCAGTGCTCGACTCATACTGGCGTACGGTGCATGGAGCGCTACGTACTTGCGCCGGTCCGCTGGCGCAGCGAAATTGGCCCGCCTGTCTGTTGCACTTGTTTCGTAGGACTCCCCCCACGAAGGTTGCCTGTCGCTTCCTCGATCTGGGCCTGATTGTGGCGAAGCGGTTAATTACCAAGCGCTGGAAGGCGCCTGAACCCCCTCGGGTGCAGGCGTGGCGTAGTTCCTTGCTGGTGTGGGCGGGGGCGGAGTTCACAGCTCTCTTGCGGGAGGAAACGCTAGGCCTCAGACTCACACCCATAGCGAGTCAATGGGACGTACACGTGCAGGTCCTGATGCGGCTGGATGGGGATGCCCTGACACTCTGTGGGACACATACTGCGGTGCCACTTCCTGGTGGGGAGGGGAATGGAGGCGCGCCTGGGAGATCCACTCCGGGGACTGACGGGGAGGTCCCAATCGAACCTGGGGGATGTGCGGACACTGACATTTGCCTCCCATAGTATGACCTGTCACGGGGGATGGGGGGGCCGGGGTTTGGGGGGGGTGGACCGGGGGGGGGGTATCCTGAGGGTCGTATGGTCTAAGATCGAACCTGCTGCTGTTGTCTCTAATGGACTGCTGTTGTTTAATCTATCTTCTGTGTTCTAAGTTCGGCTGTTACATGAATCTGTTCAACTGCGGGCGGTGGCCCTGATACTTATTTGATTGCATCAATCCACGCCTCGTAGTGGCGCTGGATCTGGCGGATCACCACGTTCACAATTAGCGGATACTCCTCTGAGTACCGGACTCATTGCCTGTGGGCTATTACATTCATGATGTATGTTATGTCTATATCAACAAATGCCAATAAACAGATTTCATAATAATAACAGCGTATGCTGAGGAGCCAGTGTAGTTCCAGGTTCACATTCAATCACCTTCCTGCAGTGAAATACGAGGCTTGTCATCCATGAATGCAGACGCCTTCGGTGACTTTTCCAGGTTCTGTTTTCTGGGAATAGTGTATGAATCGGATTCCCCTTCAAAGGACAACTTTGTTTTTCATCTGCTGCGTTTTTTCCCCCCACAGTGAAATACTTTGAAAACCTTTAGATCTCAAAACATGATGTGTACCTTGTACGTTTAGCCATCAAAGGTGATTCATGTTTAGACTTTTAGTTGAATCACCTGTTTAGGTGCTTCAGGAAAAGACAAAGTAGCACTTCTCAATCCAGGATTCAGAGCTCTAGCACCAGGGTAACTAAATTTAGCTGAAGGCATTATGAAATAGTTGTTTTTCAGGCTCTTTATATCAGGATCGGCAAAGCAAGGGCCTTTAAATCTGTGTGGTTTTATGCTTCATGACCACCAGTATTGGTTAAATCACTCAGACGGTTGTTCTTATGATGCTGCTATGTTTACCATATATTATGTGGTTTTTACTGTTCGTACATTCATGCTGGTATTACTGTTTTACTGTAGGGCTATCAGCTGCTTGCTGCTATGTGTATTGACATCCTAGTTTTTTAATATGTGAGACCGGCCTTGTGGCGTGGACCCTCCCGACCAGTAAGCAACCCTGCAACCGCACCAGATCCCCGGTATCACAGACTTCCGGCCACCATGGCCCAACAAACCCGATGGCCGGCCGGGGCCCCAGCAAAACCCAAGACACTACCATGCATGCCCGGCCGAGGGAGAGAGAAACCCCCAAGCAAGACCGGGAGACGCCGTCTCTGTCACACCTCTGATCTCCTCCCCAAGGAGGGTTTCGATCGGCCACCAGGCCCCCGGTGAGCGGGCGCCTCGCATGCTGGGCATCTGGAGTCCCTCCCAGACCAACCTGAACAGATCAAAGGGCCGAGCGGCAGGAAATCCCGACACACCGCCCCCAGGCACCAAGACCCCTCTCTGCGAGGACTCCGGACTTCAAAGAGGAGGGGGAGTATAACAAGGGGTGCTGAAGGGACAGGAGGCAGAGAAGACCTGGACCTACGAGAGCCCTGCTGACGCTGTCGCTGCTCCCCGAACTCTGAGAGCATCTGAGCCCTGCTGACGCTGTCGCGGCTCCCTGAACGCCGAAACCATCTGAGCCCTGCTGACGCTGTCGCGGCTCCCCGAACTCTGAACCATCTGAGCCCTGCTGACGCTGTCGCGGCTCCCCAAACTCTGAACCATCTGAGCCCTGCTGACGCTGTCGCGGCTCCCCGAACTCTGAACCATCTGAGCCCTGCTGACGCTGTCGCGGCTCCCCGAACTCTGAACCATCTGAGCCCTGCTGACACCGTTGCGGCTCCCGAGAATCTGAAACCACCTGTGCCTGTTGAGAGACTCGCGGCGCTCCCGTCCAGGAGAATCGGCGGAGATTGCCGAGCGAACCCAAATCCCCCAGCTCGAGGATTGAGAGCTGTGCGAAGGATACTCCGCAGAGACACTGAACTTAAAGACTGTCCCGCTACCCCAATACCCCCATCACGAAACCGCCGCCGCTTGTGGCATTGATTCAACAGCTGCATCTCGGATCATTAAGATCCCCTGAAACTATCGATAAAGTATACTGTCTGACTAAGAACTACTGTGTGGTGTCCCTCTGTCAAATAGTGTAAGCTCAGCGTGTACGATCCTAGGAACGAGACCCTTCCAGGAAGGGCCTCCCCGCCATTGCTCGGCCTAACTCTGGGAGAGGTGGGTCAAAGGGGTGGTTGGGAACGTATTCCGAAGCCCCCGGAGAACGCCCTTCCAACATAATATTACGTGTTTTGTTTTGTATTTTCATGCAACTTTTATGGATGCACACTACATCCAAATAAAGTATTCTGAATCACTCATGGAGCAGTTTTTGAGCCATCCAAAGAGAACACGTGCTTCAGGTCCTCGTGATCCCATTTACGATATGGTAAGTCCCACTACTCAACATAAACTCAAAGATTTCGGCTCCAGAAATCAGTTGCTCTGCACACCTTCAGGGAGATGACTGAAGCTTTGTTACAAAGCTTTGAAGAAAAAGCCTGTACCACTAAACTCTCAGGTAATATTGTAAATAGAACTTGGGGTCCCCGGAGGCTGGATGAGTCGGGCAATCTGACCATTCACTGCAGAAGACAGCTTGCTCCATGCAGTAAAATGGGGTCCATAACAGGCTCATTAAATCATCCTCATCATGATAACATTGTTAAGTATGTGGACAAAATCAGGATCTAACCCTAAAATATGATCATGTGTGCAAAACATGAGCTTGGGACAAAGGCTCACCAAAGGGTTTATCAGTTAGTCTGAACTCCGTGCCTTGCCTTGTCCAAAATGGCCTTCATTCTTGGGAATTTCAACAATTTTCAGATTGGATCCGATGTCAGCACTGAGATCAACATACACGGCAAGCCTTCGGCAACAAACGGGAGCCTCACTTCTGTTAAAAGTAAGATGTGGGTATTGGTAATTAAAAGTTTTAAGGGATGATACTTCCCTCCCCTAATTTTTGTAAGCCCCCCCCCTTTGTTACAGAAGTCCCTCCTTTCTTTTTCCAGCAGTTATGGCAGCAGTTGCTACACCTACGGGATCCCATGTTCTCCTGTCTAATCTCCAACAATCCTCTAAGGGTGTCTGCTCATCTTCCCTCGGTTCTGCTCAGACAGAGTCCTCCCTTCCCTCTGGGCCTTCTGTGTTGCCAGAATCAGACAGAGTAGGCCATGATCAGCAGTTGAACTCGAAGGAGACGTACAAGATCCCCTACCTACATTGGCAGTGATTGGGTATGGTTTCATAGACCTCGTCCTTGAAGTATCCAAGGCACTGATTCCACTGGAAACAGAGGTCTCAGTGAAGGACGGTCACCTTTAAAAGACCGTGCAGTTCTAGTCACAAGCACAAAGCCATCAATCACAGAAGACGAAGAGTTGGATGAACATGATTGGCTTTGAACAACAAATCCATATATATATATATTTTTTAAAATAGTTTTTATTAGTTAACAAACACATAAATTGCAGGCCCCTGAAGTCCCAGAGGTACCTGCCGAAGCATTGCAACCATATCATTGACATTTTACATTAGTAGAATACTTGAAGATGAACTTCAGTTGAAAAACAGACCCCCAACCCTCCCCCCACCAACTCCCGGATCCCCCCCCCCCACCGCACCATACCATACCTAACAAGCGACATCCTGTATGAGCATAGGCTAGACAGTTCCGACCCCAGTCTCAGTGTAAGCCCCCTCGCCCCCGGGGAACTAGATGGACCCTTCCTCCCGCTCCTCCGGAACTGGCTCCAGGGGGAGACCCCTGTAGTCTGCCCAACGCTTCCATATCTTATAATGTTTACGGGGACATCCCCTGGCTGCGAATATGGGGAGCTCCAAGCCCATGCTAAAGTCCAGACCCCTCTTCCACACATTCAGAGAGGGAGCTACCGGAGCCTTCCATGCCCGGGCGATATCTCTCTTGGCCAGTGTAAGGCCCAACAGCAGCAGATGTCTCTTATATATATTTCCGCCAATATCGTCCAAGACGTGCAGAAGTGTCAACTTAGGGTCTGCGGGAAGATCCCAACACCTCGGATAGGCAAGACAACACCCCTCTCCAAAAACGAGATAATGACCCACAGAGCCATACCGTGTGATAGAAGGAACCCTCCTCCCGCCCACATCGGAGATACTCCGGAGAAACAATCAGACCAGCCCGCCACAGCCTCCTACGGGTAAAATAAGACCTGTGCAAGTATTTAAATTGAATGAGGCGTAGTCGGATAGCTATGGCTGCCCCCGGGGCGAGGCCAGCGTCTCCATCCAGTCCGTCTCATCAAGGGGGCCAACGTCATCCTCCCAATTCCCCTTGAGATACTGGAGCTAGGGGGAGCTGTGAATGACAAGCGTTCTGTATATCTTGGAGATTTTCCGCTCTTGTAGGTCCCTCAAATTCAGCTATGGAGTCTAAGCCCGCTAGGCTGGGGGAGAGTGCATGACGGAATTGGAGGTATCTATAGAACTGTGTTCGAGGCATGCTGAATTCTTGTTGAAGATCCTGGAAGGACTTCAAGGCGCACCCCAGCACCACAGCGCCTATGGTGGAGATGCCTATCCGATCCCACCCATCAAACCCGGACAGGGCTGCCATCTGTGGTAGTCGCCCATTGTGCCACAGGGGTGTTTCCCGCGTGAGCACGTTCCACAACCCAATTCGTGTCAGCGCCTGGCGCCAAATCTGAAAGATTACCTGCGTCGCCGGTGGCAAGCGCTCCCGTTGCACGGCGGAGTATAACAGGGTGTGTAGTGTGTGTGGGACCATGAGCCGCCGCTCCACTGCGTATGCCGGGTCCCCCCTATCCCCATACCACCACTCATTCAGAACTAGCAGGTGGGAGGCCTGATAATAGGAAAGCAGATCTGACGTAGCCAGCCCCCCTTCATAGGTTGAGAGGAAGCAAGTCCTCAGGGCCACCCGAACCACCCCACCCTCCCACAGGAACTGACCCAGGGTTGAATTCACCCGACGGAACCAGCCCGGTGGAATCTTATACGGATGATTCTGCAGCTGGTACAAAAGGCAGGGAAGGGCCACCATCTTGAAAATCGCCATCCGCACTGGAGACGCCCACCCCTGCAACTGAGTCGGACCCCCCAATACCCACAGGGTAGACTTCCGGGGGTTCATGAAGAGACCCGACGTCTCACCAAATATCTGCATAATACGGAGTAGCCGGGGCCCCGTGCGGTCAAGGTCTGTCAGAAAAAAATAGGATTGTCGTCCGCATAGAGAGCTATGCGATCGGCCAGTCTATTCTCCCACTCAAAGCCGGAGATTGGCGCGTCCATCCGCACCCAAGCCGCCAAGAGTTCCATGGCCAGGGCAAACAGAAACGGGGACAGGGGGCACCCCTGGCGTGTTGCACGCTGTACGGGGAACGTCATTGATGACGCCCCCGCTACCCTGACCGAGGCCGTAAGCTCTGTGTAGAGAAGCCGCACGTAGGATATGAACCGCGGGCGTTGCAGCAGCAGGAACAGATATCGCCAGCTGAGGGAGTCGAACGCCCGATCCATGTCCGCCAACAACAGGGCTGCTGGAACCCCCAACCGCTGCACTTCAGCGATCGCCACATGGGCCCGCCGAATGTTATGTCGCGTAGCGCGGGAGGGCATAAAACCCGCCTGATCCGGGTGGACCAACGAGGTGATGTATGGCAGGAGACGATTGGCCAGAGCTTTCGCCAGAATTGTTGCCTCCACCTTGAGGAAACAAAACCATTTCTTAAATAGACCAAATCTTTTTTTTTTTTTGAGGTAGATAAATCTTCATAAAACAGGTACCCAAGATTGCCTCTACTTACCAAATTATCCGAGACAGAACGGATGTTTCAATTGACTAACAGTCCTAACTCTGGCAAAAGGATAGTTGTAACTGACTTTGATCAACTGGTCATACTTGTAGGGATGGATGAACAAGTTACTTACCTTCAGTAATGATACATCTGTAAGAGACATGTATTAGTTATATATTCCTTACCTTAGAATTACCCTCAGGTGTCAGACTGGAGCTGGAGAATATTTTCTCAGCAGTACCCCTGTGCATCGGTAGGGGGCGTTGGTCGACTCCACGTTCGTCGTTGGCGTCGTGATTTCCGGAATTACATTGCGGTATCTACTTAGATGCCGCTCCTCCGCATTGACGTCAGTTCTTTTACATGACATTCCACACCAGAAGCGCAGAGACATGCAAGACACTGACCATTGGTGCACAAAACTAGGGCCCTGAAAGGGACTCCCTTACTCTAGAAATCAGTTCGCAGAATGAGGAAGATGGTGGTAAGGAATCTAACACTAATATATGTCTCTTACAGATATATCGTTACCACAGGTAAGTAACTTGTTCATCTGAAAGAGACTATCAGTTATTGATTCCTTACCTTAGAGTAGTTACCCCAGCAATGCCAACCCCAGAGGTGGGTCTGCAAACAAAGTTCACACCAGAAAGTCCTGGAGAACCGAACAGCCAAAGAAGCCGTCTCTCCGGACTTGGTTGTCCAGGCAGTAGCGTTTTGTAAACATGTGCAGAGATGCCCAAGTAGCTGCCTGACAGATGTCATTGAGGGGGACTCCCCGTCCCAAAGTAGTGGTAGCTGCAATCACCCTGGTGGAATGGGCCCACAGTCCTACTGGAGGCTCCTTCTTTCCCAACGAGCAGCAAGCTTTAATGCACAAAACGACCCACCTAGAGATGGTTTGTTTTTACACGGCCCGACATTTCTAGATGCCCACATAGCCAACAGAGTTCATCGTCCACCCGGAATTGTTTTGTGTGATCCAGATAAAACGATAACGCAAGTTTTGAATCCAGACAGTGGAGTCTCTCCTCCTCCTTGAAATGATGCAGGGGCAGGAAGAAGGTGGACAAAATTATGCAGATGCTCCACTGTAATAAGTTATAACAGTTGAGTTGTGACATAATGCCTGCTGCCAGCCCCCAAGGTGAAAGGTGAACTGCCTTCTTCCTATCTGTTTTTCTAAATGAACAGTGATAACAGAAAGGCGATATTAATGTCAACATGTTTATTTTGTGCACACTGTAGGTCATTACAGAAAGATAGAATCTCACTGCATGTTTCCACTCATTCTGACCCACATTGTTTAATTCGACTTACATTAGTCAGATCCTAATAGCTTTTTGTAACAAAATACTAAATGATGGTGTGTTAAAATGTTGCACTACAGTTTCTACTTTTATTCTTCATGTCTGAAAACATCCTGTCACTTTCATAAGAAAGATCAAGAGACGAAGGACATAAGGGGTTTGTGGAAAGGGTGATATTGTGACCATGTATTATAAGAAAGAATGTATCCCCTGCCGTATAGTATACGGACATTGCAAATTACATTGTTGTTCTATGACCTTATCAGAGAACTTGGCCTTTGGTGATGGAAATCATCAGTGACTTACAAAGGCCTTATTGATGTCTGCATGGGTCTTACATTTTAGAATAACAGTTCCATTTGGTTGGAGATCATTAGATACAGTTTTCCCACATATCTAATACTAGTCACCTTATTGTCTGGGTATACTACTGATCTCTGGGTTGGGGGACAGGTGTCACCTCACGTCCTGTACCAACCAGTCTTCCAACATGTTACACTATTTACCAGTTACAAACTACTGCTCAGGTCTTCAAGCACAAGTATTGTGTCACCAACTTTCTTTGGGATAAACTCTTCAGAACCCATTTTGTTAATCACCTCTATGGTGACATGCTTGTCGGTTTCCTAGCTAATTTTGCTAAAATAGAGTCCCATACCATGTCGGATTGCATTTAATGAGTAATAGCGATCAGCTCCCTTCTGCACCTTGAATAGACCGGCAGAGATTATGGTCTCCAGGAGCTTCTCTTCCTCTGCCACTTAAGAGCTCGGGGAGGGGTCCATGATATGGCTATTTGTCTTTTTGCAACCATACAGGCTACACCCACAGATTTGCAGGACGATTTTATTTTTAGGTTTGGACATTAGGGTAATTAAACATGTCACAGACATGTGAATGATTGCCTTGCCAGTGAGTTTTGATATTATATTATACTATACTAGTCACCACTTCTCAGTATTCACCAAATGTTAATTAGTCTCATACAATGCGAAAGAAATTGCAGTTTCCTGTCCCATATCTAAAATATCTGACCTTTATAGTGGTATATCCTACTACAGCACTTTGAAGTAGATAATTAAACAATAGTAGCTTGACACTAGTATTTCTAGACACTGATGGTGAAACTCAATATATTTAT
This sequence comes from Triturus cristatus, assembly GCF_964204655.1. NCBI lineage: Eukaryota > Metazoa > Chordata > Amphibia > Caudata > Salamandridae > Triturus > Triturus cristatus. Next base: position 1,038,860,052 of record NC_140585.1, read on the forward strand.
CCACTCCACATCTGCTGGCTCCCTGCCTACATCGGTTGTCTATTTAACTTCATCATCTTCTTGGTTGGGTTTGGACATCCCTTGTATTGCTCTGTTTAATGGATTCCCCCACTTCTTCCCATGTCCCATCGTCATGCTTGCATGCTTTGGTGGTTCCATAGTCTCACATTCCCAAATCAGTTGTACCACTCGTGAATGAGCAATATTTTAAGAACTGCCCTATTTAAATATATATTCACTGAAAAAAACATAGGTTTCAGGGGCGTTATAGTTAGCTGGACATTTCCCTCGTACAAAACCCTAGAAATTACCCCGTTATAGTTAGTTCAGCTAATGTCACTGACCATGTCATGAGTAATGTAATATGTGACGTCCTCAGCAGTGCATTGCGGGGGCGCGAGTTATAGTTAGCTGAACTAACTATAACGGGGGAATTTCTAGGGTTTTGTACGAGGGAAATGTCCAGCTAACTATAACGCCCCTGAAACCTATGGTTTTTTCAGTGAATTTCTAAGGTTTTTTAAATGCCAGTTCCTAACTATAACGCCCCTGAAACCTATGGCTTTGTAAATGACAATTTTTTATGTATTAATTGTTATAATGTTTTTTTTGATAGTGATTTACTACATTTTTTAAACTATTTATTTTTAGATACATTTTTTAAATCACATTATACATTACAATACAAAATATACTTTCTCAGAACGAATTACTTTATTTTAAATACTTGGTAAATAGGCAACAGACTTTTAGGTACAGTAGTTACAGTTTTTGCAATGGGCAACACAATTTCAAACACAAAGCAACATTGAGCTCAATGTGAATTTCTAGTTAAATGCAATTAGTTACTTTATGGATTACTTTTCTAACCACAGGACTGGATCCTAGATTCAGTCCTTGGATATCTCCTGTAAACAGTTGAAAGAATGTGTTTAAGTCATACAGACGATTTTTTAGGAATATTTTTAGTTTGTGAAAATAGACACTTCGAAACTTTTCTGCTGAAAACCACACAATGGATTCCTATGGAAGGAAATACAAGTTACTGGTAAGTACGCTTAGAATTACTTTTCAGAGCCAGTGCTGGGCTAAAAGATGCAGCCCTGGGTTCTCTCCTGATAACAGGTGAGTAAATCGGAATTCGTAGTTCGGCTGATTTTAGAGGAATATTTGTACATTTCAAAAATGGACACTTAGAACATTTTCTGCTGAAAACCACACAATGGATTCCTATGGAAGGAAATACAAGTTACTGGTAAGTACGCTTAGAATTACTTTTCAGGATCAGTGCTGGTCTAAAAGATGCAGCACTGGGTTCTCTCCTGATTACAGGTGAGTAAATCGGAATTCGTAGTTCGGCTGATTTTAGACGAATATTTGTACGTTTCAAAAATGGACACGAAGAAAATTTTCTGGTGAAAACCACACAATGGATTCCTATGGAAGGAAATACAAGTTACTGGTAAGTATGCTTAGAATTACTTTTCAGGGTCAGTGCTGGGCGAAAAGATGCAGCACTGGGTTCTCTCCTGATAACAGGTGAGTAAATCGGAATTCGTAGTTCGGCTGATTTTAGAGGAGTATGGAAGGGGGCGGGTCCTGAGGTGACGTGTGCAAACACCCCCTGTGGCGCGTTTTAAGTTGGGGAATTAATTCCTCTTCAATCCTGAGGTCCCCTGGGGGCCACCTAGCCCACCAGGTACCTCCAATATGCCCCACGGAGCTGCACTGCAGAGAGGTGTTCAGAGGCCACACCTCTTTTTACAACACTCTGCAACGCAGCTCCGTGGCGCTTAGTGGAGGTACCTAGTGGGCTAGTTGTCCCCTAGGGAACCTCTGGATTGAAGAGGAATGAATTCCCCAACTTAAAACGCGCCACAGGGGGTGTTTGCACAGTATCACCTCAGGCCCCGCCCCCTACCTTCACCACTGTGCAAATGCGTCCCCTGGCGCATTTTAAGTTGGGAGATTAAGTCTCCTTGAATCCTGCGGTCCCCTGGGGTCCAACTAGCCCACCAGGTACCTCCATTAAGCACCACAGAGCTGTGTTGCAGAGAGGTGTAAAAAGGGACATGGCCTCAGAACACCTCTATGCAACGCAGCCCCCAGGTATATACTGGAGGTTCCTGGTGGGCTAGTTGGCCCCTAGGGGCCCCCAGTATTGAAGGGGAATTCGTTCCCCTTCAATACTGGGGGTCCAGAGGGGGCGTGGCCTCCTCCCCGATCAAAAAAAACAAACATGTTTTTAAGAAGGAGGGCTGTGTAGCCCCCCTTCTTTTTCTTATTTTTTGGCCCCTGGGGACCCCATCCCCCAGGGTCTGCCCCCTAATTTTTTAAACTGTGGAGGGGGTCCGGTGGCCCCCCTCCCCAGGCCTTAATCTGCCCCGGAGACTCCATCCCCCAGGGCATGGGCCTTTTAAAAAAAATATATATATATTTTTAGGGAGAGGGGGCTGCGTAGCCCCCCTCCTGTGGCCACTTAAGGCCCCGGGGACCCCTTCACCCGGGGCCGGCCATTCATTTATTATTCTTTTAAAACATTTTCTTAACGGGGGAGGGGGGCCGCGTGGCCCCCCTCCGAGGCCACTTATGGCCCCGGGGACCCCATCCCCCGGGGCCTGGCCACCTCGTTGGGGACCGCGGGGGGGCCCCAATCCCCCCACGGTCCCAGCTGGCTTCCGCTTCCTGCGGGAGCCGGCATTGCTTTTCCACATGGGGAGCAGCTCACATGCTGCTCCCCATGTTGTGACTCGCAAACCGCTTGTCATACCTTCATGTTGTATTCTTCTAATGCGCATTTGGGACGGAGCACATTCAGAGTGTATGCACGCTAAAAACGATAAACATGGATTAAAATGACTGAAATTCAAGGAAAGGTGTGCTCCAGGTCTATCGCAAAGCATAGTTAGCAACTGCACCCAGGCACTGCGGTGGCAGGCCTGTTACACTATTTTAGGGCTACTCCTGTGGGTGGCACAATCAGTGCTGCAGGCCCACTAGTAGCATTTGAATCACCAGCCCTGGCACATTCAGTGCACTTTACTAGGGGCTAACAGGTGAAACAAATATACCAATCATGGATAACCAATCAATATAACAATTTACCTAGGGAGCACTTGCACTTTGACACGGATCAGCAGTGGCAAAGTGCCCGAAGTATCTAAACCAGCAAAAACGAAATCCAGCACAGCGTCAAAAATACAGGAGGTAGAGGCAAAAAGTCAGGGGAAACCACGCCAAAGATGCCAGGTCTAACACGTGTCCCCTCCAGCTGTAAGTGGGGAGAACTACCCACCCTCTTGGGAGTTCTCATTGCCAAGGCGGAAAAACCTGGACAGACCATCAGCGTTGGCGTGTTCTGTACCGGGACGGTGTTCCACCGTAAAGTTCATTCCCTGTAGGGAGATGGACCACCTCAACAGTTTTGGGTTCTCACCCCTCATCTGCATTAACCATCTGAGGGGCCTGTGGTCTGTCTGAACCCGGAAGTGAGTCCCAAACAAGTAGGGCCTCAGCTTCTTCAGAGCCCAGACCACAGGAAAAGCTTCCCTTTCAATCGCACTCCACCTCTGTTCCCTGGGAAGTAGCCTCCTACTAATGAAAGCTACAGGCTGGTCCAAGCCCTTGTCGTTGATCTGTGAGAGTACCGCTCCCACACCATGCTCTGAAGCGTCTGTCTGCACTACAAACTCACTGGAGAAATCAGGCGCCTTGAGCACTGGTGCCGTGCACATGGCAGTCTTCAGGGCATCAAAAGCAGTTTGACAGGCATCGGTCCAATTCACTCTCCTGGGCTGCTTCCTTGAAGTCAGCTCTGTCAAGGGAACAACAATGGTGCCTTTGACAAATCGGCGATAATACCCGGTGAGTCCTAGGAAGGCCCTCACCTCTGTCTGCGTCTTGGGGGGCTCCCAAGCCAGAATGGTATCAATCTTTGCTTGGAGGGGCACCACCTGGCCGCTCCCTACCTGGTGTCCCAAGTACACCACCGAACCCTGCCCTATCTGGCACTTACTGGCCTTGATAGTGAGGCCTGCCCTTTGCAGAGCCTTCAACACTTCACAGAGGTGCTGCAAGTGTTCCTCCCACGTGGAGCTGAACACAGCAATGTCATCCAGGTATGCGGCGCTGAATTCCTCCAGCCTGGACAGTACCTGGTTGACCAGTCTCTGGAATGTGGCAGGGGCGTTCAACCCAAAGGGCATAACTCGGAACTGGAAGTGCCCTTCTGGCGTTGAAAACGCAAACCTCTCCTTGTCCCCCTCAGTTAAGGCAATCTGCCAGTACCCAGATGTTAAATCAAACGTACTGAGGTACTGGGCAGCTCCCAACCGATCCACGAGCTCATCAGCTCTGGGGATGGGGTGCGCGTCTGTCTTGGTGACCGCATTGAGCCCACAGTAGTCCACACAAAACCGGAGTTCTGGGGTGGCACCAGGCGCAGCAGCTTTTGGAACTAAGACCACTGGGCTAGCCCAGGGGCTGTTGGAGGGCTCAATTACCCCTGGCGCCAACATCTTGGAAACCTCTTCCTTGATGCTGGCCCTGACCTTGTCAGCTACCCTGTAGAATTTCTGCTTTACAGGTAGACTATCTCCAGTGTCCACATCATAGACGCACCAGTTGGTGACACCTGGGGTCAGGGAGAACAGGGTGGAAAACGGACCCAACACCTGGCGACAGTCCATCTGCTGTGCTAGGGTTAGGGTGGGCGAGAGTACCACACCATCCACTGACCCATCTTGCTCCTTGGCTGCCAGGAGGTCAGGAAAAGGGTCACTGTCCTCTTCCATTCCAGCATCTGTAGCCAGGAGCATGGTTACATCAAACCTCTCGAAGTGGGTTCACATGTAAGACCCTCAGGGGCTGCCTGGGAGTCTGCAAGTTAACCAGGTAGGATTCTTCGCTCTTGCGCTCCACCACCTCATATGGCCCAGTCCACTTGTCCTTGAGCGCACAAGACTCCACTGGCGCCATTACCCACACTTTCTGCCCAGGTTGAAATTCGACCAGAGTGGCATTCTGGTCGCACCATCTTTTCATTTCTTTCTGGCTGGCTTCTAGGTTCTCTTGGGCGAGCTTCCTGAAGCGTAGTGTCTGGTTGCGGAAGGCCAGCATATAGCTGAACACATCCTGGGGGGTTTTCCTGGGGGAATTCTCTCACCCCTCCTTCACCAGAGTGAGAGGTCCTCTAACAGGGTGGCCATACAGAAGCTCAAAGGGACTAAACCCTAAGGACTTCAGTTCAATCAGCTGTCACCCTTTGAAGAAAGAGCCTGCGAGCTCTGAAACGCGTTGGGATTGTTTGACTTTTTCAGAGATGAATGTGCCGGTTTCACATTAAAGGCTTGCAATGCCCTCAGTTGTTGGAAGCGTCCTTGCATCAGGGCGATCATTTGTGGGACATATACACGGCAGTCCGGCCATGGAGGACGCCACACCCTGTTCACTGAAAAATGGGGCCGGAGAGGTTGTGAAATGTCGGAACCTTTGGCACAGCAAGAGTTCATTGAAAGGAAACCGGAGTTTCTAATCCGTAGCCCACTGGGGCTGGATTATTCAACATAATTAATGACACCAACATGAACTGTGCCCACTGGGGCAAAAAATGCCCGAGGAAGACTACAGGTACCTGCATGCCTGAATCTGAAAACTCACCTGAGAGGTCAAAATGGCCGTACAAATTGCATGCAGTTAATGGTGCCTACGAGCGAGATTCAGTTCAATCAGCTGTCACCCTTTGAAGGAGCCTGCGAGCTCTGAAACGCGTTCGGATTGTTTTACTTTTTCGGAGCTGAATGTGCCGGTTTCACATTAAAGGCTTGCAAAGCACTCAGTTGTTGGAGGCGTCCTTGCATCAGGGCGATCTTTTGTGGGATATATATAATATTAGTATTACCCTGTGGTGGTTGCCAGTAGGTATAGTTAGGACCTAGTTTCCATAGGAATAGTGTTTTTTGTTTTGCTAATAACTTTGGCGTCATTTGATGATTCTACACAAACTTTTCAAAACCTGTGTGCCAGTCACTTCAGCTTCTGATTTGTCAAGCGGGAGAAAAGGGGCAGCGGTCTCAAAACTTGCTTTCCCCATGCAATTTCCCATAGGGATTTTAGAAACTACTACAGCCCGAACCGCTGAACAGAAAATTTGGCAGAAAGCTAGATCTTATTTCAAAAAGTGTTTTTTGTAATTTAGTGTAAATCTGTTCAGTAGTTTTGGAGTTAAAGAAAAAAGATTTATATCTATCTAGAGGTTAGCATTCACCACAGTGGATCTGTGCGCTAACAGCAATGCCGTGATTGGCTGCCACCACTTCAACCAGGCAGAGTCCCAAAAAGAAAAGCCCAAAAAACCATAAAAGGGCAGGTTTATTTAAAAAAAAAAATTCTTACTGCAAATTTGTGGCAGATCCGCTAAAAAAACAAATAAAATAAAACACAACATCCGTCTCCCTTACATGTTTTTATTTGTTTTTACACTTTGAGTGGGCCAGGTCCTGAGGGGGGACAATTGATCTATTTGGGGGAGAGGGGCACAAGTGATCCCACTCCCCAGGACGATGTTGGCCTTGGGGCCTCGATGATTGTAAGAAGGGAGAGTTGCATGGCCCTCCTCCCCAGACCACACCCCCCAGGATCTGTCCTTTTAAAAACAAGTGGAAGGGGGGGTAAGCAGCCCCCCTCCCTGGCCTATTTTGGCCCGGGGACCCCATCCCCTGGGACTAGGCTGTAATCAAAAAGAGGGAGGGGGCACGCTGCCCCCCACCCTGGGCCAATTTTAGCCCCAGGTACCCCTTCCCCTGGGAGCCGGTTGCCACTACTAATTGCACCCACAGCATTATACCTTATGGGTGAAATCTCTATCACCTCACAGTTTTGCTATAATTAGGCCTAGAGATACCGGTCATGTATCAATTCTAGCATAAACATGTACACGGAGTGTAGATCCATTGTCACTTTTGTGGTAACAGTACTTCATATGGCATTTATCTGAATGATCATAATTCCCCGTCTCAGACATAATCAGATTCTAGGCCTTTGGGCCCTCAACTGGGCCAAGTCTATCACTATGCTGGCCAGCAGAAGGCTCATAGGTATCCCTACCCAATGGAACCATTAACAGTTCTTGGTCCAGTTTGTGGGAATGGGTGGATTGGGGAGGAAATCTGCATGTGTTAATTTACTCTTCGCACTTCACATGGTCTGGGCAAGCCAAAGCCACAGAAACAAAGGAGGAAGGCCAGACCTTTGGAACCAAAAATAGGAGGGGCTCCTCTTTGGAGTTTTGGTGGGAAGGGGTCAGAAAGCAGTGTCAATAGGGCCAGGGGCTGAGGCTACCAGGGAAGGTCTTTTTATACACCACATCAGAATGCTATGCAATAGGGCTGGGCCAAAGTCATGATGTAGCACCTTCGGACTAGGAAGAGGTGCCGACCTTCAAGAACTTTCCACTTCCACTGCAGAAGCGAGAGACACTAGAGAAGACACTGGGCATAGGCCCGAAAGGCAGAATAATGCCCAGCTGGATGGATGAATACCCCTGAACTTCTGCAAGGATGGACTTTGGGACTCAAACTTTAGCAGTGGGAGAAGGTTTTCAGCTGGTTGGATGTGGAGGAGATGTGGAAGATCCCACCCAAGCAGGAGGCCAGGCAAAGGGCAGGCCCAGCAGCTGGAACAGAAAATAAGCAACAGATGCAAACCTAGAGGTCTGAAGAAATTACTCCTGGTGGCTAGAGCTCAACTCCACCAAAACCAGGAAACTCTGACCTACAGAGCTGGCACAAAACACTTTTGGCACAATGGACACCATTCCCAAGGTCTGTAGAGATCGGACTCAGGGGAACTAGGCCCCCTGAGCCACTATTGTGCTTCCACATTGTTGGGTACCTTTCCCCACTTTCTTTACCATGCCTGGGACATTTGTGATTTTGCTACGGTTAGTGTTCCATTAAGATAGTTGACAAAAAGAAATGTCCCGTTCAAATAGTCTGTTGAATGTGATCAAAGTTTCAAAGGAATAAAATATGCAATTGGGAATGCAACTTTGACCACAAACTACACACTGAGATCACAGTCGAAATCCTGGCTCAATATAATGGTCATCCGAATGCTCAGAGACACATTGTGGCCTATGCCAGTCGGAGCCTGACCGACACCAAATGTGCCTATTCTCAGCCATCGAAGGAGTGTGGCTGTAGTGTAGGCCTGCGAACATTTTCATGTTTCTGTCTGAAAAATGTTTCACTATCATCACAGAACACCAAACACTAGTTGCCATCTTCCAAAATCTGAAAGGCAGATGCCCCCTCCCATTGAAAGTTGGGGTCTGAGACTGCAAGAGTACGATATATAATTGTACACAAGCCAGGTAAAGACCAGAACTCTGCTGAATATTTTTCACGAGCACCGCTAAATCATCACAGTCCGACATCCAAGACAGCTGAGGAGTACATCAACTTCATTGTGAAGTCTAGTACGCTAGCGGCCATACCAACTGAACAGATTATCAGTGGTGGCTGACACAATGAAGAGGTGGTGAGCCGGGTGGAGGGGGCGCGGAGGAGCGTGGGAGGGAGGAGGACAAGGGGGGTTAATAATGAATTTAAAAAAAAAAAAAAAAAAACTTACCTGAAGCTGCCAGCAGCATCGCTCCTTGGTGTTATGCTGTGTTGCTTCCTGGTCCTAGAAGGCACTGGGTTTGCATCAGACTCCCTGTGCAATCTCCGTGCTACTCTCATACTATGAGAGCAGTGCAGGGATTGGCCTGAGCGGTCTGAAAAGATGGTCCGCTCAGGACAGAGACTCTATGCTGATTCTCCAGCCCGGCTTTTCAATACACCCGGGATGGAGAAACCTAAGTGCACATGTGTGTTTGGCTGGCCTAACATACATGTGCAGTTAGAGAGTGCACATAGCACTCCTCCTCCCCCCTCCCATGCCCCAGCCCTGCCCCTCCCTGCACAAGCTGGGTAAGAGTCGGTAAATGAAAAATAAAACAATTATGGTATATCGTTTTATTTTTCATGTGCTTGTTCAGAGCCAGCAGGGTGACCCTCCCCTGCCATTGCTAAGGAGCCACCCCTGCAGATTATTGAGGATACAAATACTGAAAGAACATGCATTTTCTCAAAGACATCATTCTGGCTCAGTCCTGGAAAAGGAGCGTTCGACCTCTTGTTGAAGATGTCGAATTAAAATAATTTAAGGATGAATTGTCTGTGACTAAAGAAGGTGTTATTGAGAGGCTCAATAATTGTTATACCGGACAGCCTGAGACAACTTGTCACTGAACTAGCCCATGTGGTATTGTAGCTACCAAAAGAGCCCTAAGAGACCGAGTGTGGTTCCTGCGCTTAGACAAGCAGGTTGAGAGGGAACTTAAAGGGTGTCATCTTTGCAACTGCCTTTCTGCCAAAGCTACTCAACATCCACTGACCATGTATGATCTTCCTACGAAGCCGTGGGAAAGGATTGCAGTTGATTTCTTTGGGGCCCTAGGGTACAGACATCATCTCATGGTAGTCAATAATGAATATTCATGTTTTCCTTTGGTAGAGGGTTTGTCATCAACAGCCCATGGCAAGGTAATTAAGAGGCTGAACAACATCTTGGCAGCATGAAGTATCCCAGCCATCCTCAAATCTGACAATGGTCTGCTGTTGCACAGCAAAGAGTTTAGAGAGTTCTTAGTCAGAATGAATGTCAAGCATCAAAAGAGTTCACCTCTGTGGCCCCAAGCAAATTGTGTTGAGGAACGTTTTATGAGTACCCTCAAAAAGATTATTCAGCGAGCATCCCTTGAGAGGAGTGAAGAACGCCCTGTGTCAACCCTCTGTGCTTATTGTTCAACTCCTCACTCCACAACAGGTGAAAGCCCCGCCACCTTGCTGTTTGGGAGGGCCATCAGAACCAAACTGTCACAATGGACAGCAGAGCTATCCTTGAGTGTTGACAAGGTTCATGTCACCAACACTTCTCGAAAGTGCAAGATGAAGACACATGCAGAGCAGCGTTGTAGAGCACAAGAGACAGTCTTCAATCAAGGTAACTTGGTTAGGCAAAAACGAAAGTGGAAAATAGACACGCCATTTGCTGTCGACCCTCTTCAGGCTGTGATGTGCAAAGCACACATGGTGACTGCACAATGTTCCATACAGTCCACCACATGGAACTCATCAAATTTCAAAAACCTACCCCCTGCGATTGTCAGCTCCTACACCTAGCGATGAGCCCATCCTGACAGTCGAGATCAAGCATCAGAACCTGAACTATTGGTGCCTGAACAGAGTGCATCTCAACCACTCCCTGTCACTCCATCTGGTCGACTAGTGCGAGCGCCTCGACAACTCATTGAAGAAAAGACTAACTGTTGTTTGTACTTTTTATTTAACAAAGGGGGAGATGTAGTGTTGTGGGACTATGTGTGCTAGGACCCTTATGGTTCTGGGGGGACTCAGTAGAGGAAGTATGTAACTGGTTGGGAGGTATAATGGTTATGACGTAATTCGAGAGCAGAGTGAGATTGTATGCTGAGGAATAAAGAAATAAAATCCAGAGTTCCATGGGTGCATATAGTTCTGCATGCTTCTGGGCTGGGAGGGATAATACAGTGTGAAGACTGTTCTTCATGCCAATCAATAAGAATCAGTAGGTTCCCCACTGTACCCCCTCTTCCTTTGTATTTACCTCTAGGGCTGAGTCAATCTCCTTATGTTGCTTTTTAGTTTCAAACATGGTTTTGGGTTGCCATTAGTCAGCCTTTCCCATAGCTAGATCCAGGGAACAGGAGCTGCGTAAATGAGAAAGAAGAATGTTGTTCTATCAGTGCTATGCTATTGTTTGAGGATCTCTCCATACCCGAAGCAACCCACCACCAAAGCTGCTGGGTGGTGGCTCAGAACAACTACCCAGGTCTCCTAAAACCAAAGGGCTCCAATAGATTCCAAGAGGGAGACCAAGGTCCCATGGGCTGTCCAAGACGACCCAGAGACCTTAGAGATGGTATGAATGAAGCAGGTCCTAGTAGACAGCAGACTGTCAGATGGAACTCCACCCTCAATGGGAACCAATCATGTAAATGGTTACAATGCAGTCGCCTTCTTGAAACCACCACCGCCATTTGATACTGCCAAAAAGTTGAATATTGGCGACAGATGGAATGCCTGGATTGAGACATTTGATGATTTCATTAATGTGATTGAAGCAGATAACAAAAAGATGATCAATTATCATAAGAATCTTGCTGGTGACGGTGTAAAAGAAGTCATAACGAAAATCTCTGGAGCTGATGAAGATACATCCAGTCAAAAAAAGCAGCCTAGTATCTTAAATTCAATCCATTGCCAAATGGAGATTACAAATGGTACATCTTCAGTCAAGAACGACATAATGCAGGTAAAACCCTCCACTAATTTGTTAAGAGACTGGATACGCTCAAACACTGCAAGTTCAAGTAATTTAAGGATGTCAAAGCTATACGCCTCAGAGTGATTGGCAGTTGCTTGTTAAATTCATTCAGACAACGATTGCTGAAAGAAACTCTTGCTCTGGAGCGAATTCTCATAGCTGCCAGAGCTGAAGAGCATGCTGTTCGACAAACTGCTGACATGAAGGCCAAAGGTGCCCAGAGTGAGTTAGTCATGAATGTGAAAAGTAAGCCAAAGCACAAAGTAGAGGGACACGGAGTAAATTTGCCACAGAAAAAGTAGTTGTGCTTCAGGTGTGGATTTTAGTTTTCACCCACAGGTAAATGTCCTGCCATTGGGCAGATCTGCAAAGGCTGCTGAAAGGAGAACCATTTTGTGATGGTGTGCAAGGCAAAGGACAAAGTAAGTGCATCAGGGCACGAAGACAAAATGGCTACCCCATCATTCTAGAAGCGATGCTCGACGTACACCCATAAGACAATCAACCACATCAGCTGAGGCAAATCGACACCAAACTATGTTGATCGACATCAAAATCTTCATCAAACAGTTCTTCCGTATCAATATCTAGCAAAAGTGAAGATGGTTGGGCCATGTCGATGTTTAACTCAGGGAAGCATGTGCATGTTGGACTGGCTGCCTGTAAGGAAAAACACTGGTCCAAGAGAAATCAACAGGACAAAGCAACAAAGTCATTCAAACATTGTCTGAAGATCACGCTAAAATTAATTGGTTATTCAATACCTTTCATTATCGATTGTGGTAAGTAAATAAATATCATGCCTGGGGAGAAATATCATGAATGGTCTCCATTGCCCTGACTTACGCCATTAAAAAATAAAGTGTATAAGTGGGCTGCCTCACGGCACTAAAAAGAAAAGGTTTATTTGTAGCAACAATGAAGCATAAGAAAACAAAAGTACATTTACTTCAAGGTACGGCATCAAGCGCCTGTTTACTAAGCTTCAGCACTTCTGCTGATATGGGACTGATATCCGTGAACTACAAAATGAATGCTCATCACAAAATAGTAAGTAAATTTCCTTTGTCGTTTCATGGGTTGGGAAAACTCAAGACTATGAAAGTGTAATTACAGATTAATTAGGACGTCCATTCTATTGCTCTAAGACACAGATAAACTGCCTTTCACTTACGGGAAGCTTTTGAAAAAGAATTTGAATCTTTACTCAAACACCTTCTGGCACATGCATCAAAGCTTTTTGCGATCGCAAAAGGTGCGATTCGCAAAAATTGACCGTCTGCGATCGCAAAATTAGCTTTTGCAATGCATCAAGGGTCAAGGCCCTCACAATTTGAGAATTCGCAATTAATTGCGAGTTCTCAAATTGCAACTGCATTTAAGGAATCACATTTTGCGATTCCTTTAATGCAATGCAAGAACCACTTTGAAGTAGCGATTTCGCTACTAGGGGGCGCAAATTACCATGAAGTTGAACTTCATGGTAATTTGCAAAAACTTTGAAAAATGCACTTAAGTGCATTTTTCAAAGTTGAAGGTTACACACACATGTCCTTGGGACGTGTGTGCGCAACATTTGTGCACAGATCAATTTCAGGGGTGTAACAGGGTGTCCTTTTGACACCCTTGCACCCTAGAAATTGCATGAGCAATTTGCGAGTACCAATTGGTACGCGCAAATTGCGCATGCAATTTCCCATTCATTCCTATGGGCCTGTAGGGGAAGCCATTCCTTATTTGCGAATTGCAATTTGCGACTCACAAATAAGGAATGTGTAGGAATCGCTATTTTTATAGCGATTCCTACATGCATAGGCTTTTGCGAGTCCTTAATTGAGATTCTTAATAATCGCAATTAAGGACTCGCAAAATCCTACCTTGATGCATGTGCCTGAATATCATTGAGCGATCCACTGGTCCCAACTTCATGGGTTTCTCCCATAGTGGTAGTACCCAAAAAGCACGGTGAAGGAGCTGTATGTATCTGCATGGATATGCAAACAAAGCAATTGAAAGAGAACGACATCCAGGTCCACACACTGCCGATGTGATAACACAATTAAATGGTGTGAAGGTATTCTCTTGCCTGGATCGGAGTAAAGGATATCATCAATTGGAACTCGAGGAGAATTGCAGGTATATTACAACCTTTTCTACACATGTTGGTCTGTTCCATTACAAGAGACTATGTTTTAGTATGTCATCAGCTGCAGAGCAATTCCAATATGTCATTTGACGTATCATACAGCCTGTCATGAATGCTTTCAATTACAGTGATGACATATTAGTTTTCGGAGGTACACAGAAGGAGCATGACAAAACTCTCACACAAGTGAGTCAGCTGCTCGGTGATGCCGGTTCAACTTTGGATGCCAAAAAATACGAGTTCCATAAGACAAATTTAAAATTCTTTGGCCATATATCTTCTAATGGGGCAGGACATCCGATGCAGCTAAAGTGCACAAGTTATCAACTGCCAGTCGCCCACAAGATGTTTCCATGTTACGTTCATTACTTGGCATGGCCAGCAATTGCTCAAGATACATATAAGACTTTGCCACTATGTGTGCAATTAGGAGTGTTGACGGAAAAGGAGGTTTCTTTTCTTTGGTCACATGAATGCGAGCAGAGCTTCCAGACAATCAAACAAGCTGTTGAAAATGCTACTGAAATGGCATATTTTGATCCAAAGCTTCATGGTGAGGTTGTTGTTGACACTAGCTCTGTTGGGTTGGGCGCCCTCCTTGCGCAGTGCAGCTTACACCCAAATGCTTGAAGGCGTATTGTGATGTATGCAAGCTAAAGGTTCTCCCAAACTGAAGGTGCTTATTCACAATCTGAGACAGAAAGCTTAGCAGTGGTGTGGACTTGCAAACATTTCCAAGTATTTTTGTATGGGAAGTCCTTCATGCTTGTGGTCTATTATTAACTATTGTTGACTGACTATCTTTAACAATCCAACAGCAAAAATACCTCCTCGCAATAAACATTGGGGTCTCTGATTGCAAAAGTACAACTATACCATCGTGCATCCTCCAGGGAAAGATCAGAACCCTGCCGACTACTTCTCATGAGTGCATCTCCAATGCCCTGGAACTCATTCTAAGATAGCTGAAGCTTGCATGAACTTCATAGTGAAATCAAGCACCCCAGCTTCCATTTCATTGGAACAAATTGTCACTGGAACAAGTCAAGATAACGACATGCTGAAACTGAGAGACATTATTATACATCAATCTTGGTACCAGCACCCTCGACCTCTTACCAGTGACAGTGACTATCAAAAGTTAAAGAATGTCAAAGATGAACTGTCTGTTACTCAGGAAGGTATCATTCTAAGAGGTTCGAGAATTGTCTGCACCATCTATGCAACGGCCTGTCATCGAAAACCACTCAACACCTGTTAAAACATGTTGAAGTTGCCAATGAATGTATTGGAAAGAATTGCAGTGGACTTCTTTTGTCCTTTTAACAAAGGACATCACCTGATGGTGATCATTGATGAATATTCTCATTTTCCATTGATTGAAGATCTCTCATCTATTACTCAAGAAATTGTCATTGTAAGATTAGATAACTTTTTTGTGACCGGGGGTGTTACTTCGATCTTTCAGCAGTTGAGAATTCCGAAACTTTTTCAGTAATCTTAATGTGACGCATCAGAAGAGCACCCCTCCTTGGCCAAAGGCTACTGGCCTTGTCGAACGTTTGAGAAAGCTGTCAAGCGTGCTGTATTAGAAAAGTTCAACCCGAAAGCTGTCTTAAATTCCCCTCTTCAAGCTTACTGCTTGACCCTTAACTCAACCACAGGTGAAAGCAACAGACAAGCAAATACTGAGGAAGGAACACACATGAGTCTTGTAAGAGTAAAATGAAGGCCAATGAAGACAAGCGTCAACATGCAAAATATGTCATGTTCCCAGGAGGAGATAGTGTACTTGTTTGTCAACATAAAAAGCGAAAGTCTGATGCTCCTTTTGATGCTGGATCATTTCATGTTTTGACCAGCAAAGGATCCCTGGTAACTGCCCAACTTCCTGGGAATACCATTACGCAAAACTCCTCGCGTTTCCAACATGTGGCTCATCGCTTGTCAGGCACTGTCATTGTAGAGACTGGGTCTGAATGGACAAGAAAAGTGCCCCTGACTGCTGCCGTTTCTCCATCACCAACGCAAGTCATGGACATTTCTACTGCCTGTCCCCAGTTTCCGAAGACACAGTCTGGACTCGTGATCCAAGCGCCATGAAGACTCATTGAAGAGCTCTAATTGTATATATTTGCAAATAGTTTAAGTTTTTTTTTAACAGCGGGGAAGATATAGTGTCATGTGAGTTGGTAATGACAAGACATTCATTGCTCCTGATGGACTTCGCAGAACTGTAACTAAGCATTAGAGTGTTGTGAATTGAATACAGGTTTAGAATCTTAAGTTCATAGTTACACGCAGAAGAATTAGGACGTGTTATTCTAATCTCCATGTGTGGCGTAGTCATTGGCGAGTACCCGGGCTGGGGAGGATGCTACATTGCCCAAATCAATATGTAACCAGGATAGGTTGGATACCCAGGAGCTCTGTAAGTGTTTTTCAATTTCAGTTGGTAGAACGTTACAGTTTGCCTTTTGTTGGGAATGTGTAGATATGAGCAGGTTTCACTGGTTACACATACAAGATGTGTGTGCTTGGTCCCTAAAACGTCCTTATCTAGACACTATATTTTTAACTGCCAAGATTTATCACTAAAAAGCAGGAAGTATGTTGTTATTGGCTACTCTACAAAAAACTCAATGCCCCTGAATTGAAAATGTTAAACTGATGAACACCTGGGGAAGAACTTTCAAAGTTCAGTCCAACGACCAGCAGAATGTATACACTTTCATGCTGAGGAGTAGTGCAAATCAGCTCAAATCCAAAAAGCAAGTAAATACATGGGTCCCCCCCCCCCCTTGTTGAGGCATGCTGCAATTAGGCTGTACAACTGATTTACTCTCCACTGTTCCATAAGCTCTATGAAACCTTTTGGTAGGAGTGTTAAACAGAACAGTAATGAAACTGCATAGTCAGTCTTTGTTGTGTGGCTTGTCAACATGTTTTTTCTTTTCTTGATACACCGATAAAAACACAAATTTACACAAAGAAATAACAAAATTACATTTCTAATATCAGCCAAAAACCACTAGGAAACATTTTGGTAGGTATGCAAAACAGAACATTAATGAAACTGCATAGTCGATCTGTGTTATGTGGCTTGTCAAAATATTTTTCAATTCTCAATATATTGATAAAAACACTAATTTATGTGAAAAAAGAAGAAAAAACACTTTTATTGCATCAGCCAAAGAATGCTTTATTCCATTTCAGCTGATTACACTCTCAGTCACATAACGCAGCAAATAAGAACAGTTAACATACAAGATTTGCCATATTTTGCTACATCAGTTCTTGCACGTCCGCCCCCTACCGGGTCATTCTATTTACCTTACATTTGTCTCATACCTACAGCTGGCAGCCCCGGAAATAACCCAGTTTTTTCCTGACAGTCATCATCTTTATTTTTTCATTAAACTTTATTGATCAGTCTTTATGATAATCACCAACCGATCATTGCTATGACTGCTAGTGAAAAAACATCCTTACTACTAAACGGATGAGCCACAGAATACAGTAACAGATCCCTCACTTTAAACATTTATTCTGAACCTAATAAATTCAGTATTCAATTTCTCAGAAATATCTCCATTCTGAAATGAATGACTATTAATGACAAGCTGTGAGATACACAAGCCTAAATCTTTTTTAGTTCCACAAAACCCTCGCTGTTTTTTTTCCCCAAAATATATTTTGTCTAAAATGTAAATTCTGTTCAGTTTTGTACCTCATTTTGGAAAAATTCTGTACAAAATGTATCCAATTCCTAAAAACAATTCCAACACGAGACAACACAGCGGCAGAAGAAACAAAACAGATGCTGCCACATTTCTAACATGCAAGACTAAATATGTTCTTTAAAGCTCCATGGATACATTCGTTCGACATTAGAATGCACTTTGGTCATTATTAAACATATTAATAAAAAAGGAAAACATTTGAAATGAATGTGTTGCTTTTTATTTACAGGTTATACCACACAATTTCAGCATACAACATTGTAATATTTACTTTAAAAAGCAGAAGTAATCAATGATTTGAAACAATTTCTGTGCATGTGTATTTTAATTCTGTTACTTAGAGATGCAATATTAAACTGTAGTTGGTGGTTGAGGGAGGCAACGGAGTTTATGTCTCTGGGTAATTCTAGCCTGAAGCCTCATGCAGTTCTTTCATAGGCAGTTATATGCATTCACAGACCATGGAGTGGAGTCATGGTAGTGTTATGAGCAAGAATACCTTTTTAATGGAATTACGTCACAATGTTAAATTTGTATTGGAATCAATTTACAAATATGACAGTTTAACAATTTCTAACAAACAAAAAACTGGGGTTCACGTAACCACTTTGGGCTAGAAAAGGAACACAGCTAAGGAAGGGGTAGCCAATGTGCAGCCAATGTGGAATCAAGAAGGCTAATTTCATGAAAGGATTTCAGGACATCCACAAATATAAATGTACATATGATCAATCTAAATGAAACTCAGTGATGCATTCAGTGGCTTCCTGGAAAATCATGGGCCCAGCTCTCTTGGACTTCCTTTGGGTACCCTTTGTCTAAGAAAGTTAATTACTTTAAT
Organism: Triturus cristatus; assembly: GCF_964204655.1. Classification (NCBI taxonomy): domain Eukaryota; kingdom Metazoa; phylum Chordata; class Amphibia; order Caudata; family Salamandridae; genus Triturus; species Triturus cristatus. The sequence goes on from NC_140585.1 coordinate 1,038,878,191, forward strand.
ATTACAGTTGACTCCCTTAAAAAAAGTGGGCCCAGAGTAGCCGATTTATTAGCGCTCGAGATGTTATATGGCTACACAAGTTTTCCAACTTTATAGTGAAAAATAGGTTTCACCTTGTGACAGTGAGCTGATTCACTGCCTCTTTACAGATTGAATTGGAGCGGTGTATTACGTTAGGATGAGGGCAAGCCGCCCCTGTAATGCAAATAAGAGCATTATGTTCTTATCATTTGGCACAATTTCCAGTGCAATGTATGACCATGATCAGCAATGGGAAATTCTTCCCATTTCTGTAGCATGTTAAGTCTTATTGGTGCTGTAGATCTGAGACAACCACACAAAAAAGTGATACAGGTTGAAAGACAAATTGACGTTTCAGTGAGAAAGTGACTTGACTTTCAATATTTATCATTGAAGATTGTATTGTTTTCATAAACATTACTGAAAAGGAGGTAAGCCTCCCTCGTCCCCCACACCCAATTTCTACGCTCCCTCAATACCCTGCCTGTAGAAACGGGAAACAGCCTTTACAACAAGGTTTTTGCCACATTGTACCTTTACCACGCATTTTTTTAGCACACGTTTTTACCATGCATGCCTTTATCAAGCATTTAAGGTAAGTTGAATGGTATGTATGTGTATATATATATATATATTCACTTAAAAAACCATAGGTTTCACATGTTATAGTTAGCTGGACATTTCACTCGTAAAAAACCAATGAAATTCCCCCGTTATAGTTAGTGCAGGCAACTATAACTCACGCGACCGCAATCCTCTGCTGATGACGTCAGATATTACATCACTGTATTTAGACACTTATTTACCCATGTCTTCTTCCATTAATCTTTAGCTATACATATATTACAAATATTTATTTTTCATAAAGACACATATGTCATCAGTGATGTAATATCTGACGTCATCAGCAGAGGATTGCGGTCGCGTGAGTTATATTTGCCTGCACTAACTATAACGGGGGAATTTCATTGGTTTTTTACGAGTGAAATGTCCAGCTAACTATAACATGTGTGAAACCTATGGTTTTTTAAGTGAATTTGCAAGGTTTTTTAAATGCTAATTCGTAACTATAACGTGTGTGAAACCTACGGTTTTTTCAGTGAATTTGTACGGTTTTTGAAATGCTAAGTTATGTATTTATTAATTATTTTTTTTTCCAGGTTTTTCACCACGCGCGCACCGTGAATTTTTTTTTACATCGCGAGGTGCGCGCACCGTGCACGCTTCGCGCACCGAGCACCCACGGTTCACAGTACGTGCTGTGCTGTGCTCGCGCCCTTGGGGGTCCTTCTGTGACCCCCTGACCATGGCTAGGGGGTCAGGAACTGTCCACTCTGCCCCCTTTTCACCTTCTCCACCTTTTTTTTTCACCCCCTCAGACTGCGAGAGACAAAATGGCGGCCAACACTTTCTGGTTTCGACCGATTCGAATGTTTACCGATATCTAACAACCAATCAGAATTGCGCTCGCGCACGGCAGGGTGAGCGCACAGTGCGAGCGTATAGATATTGATATGCTTTTAAATGCTATTTTCTCAGGAAATACTGAACAGATTTACACCAGACCTGCAAAAGGCACTTCCTTGACCTTATGGCTACCTCTCTGCCAAATTTCACGTAATTCTGTTCAGCCGTTCGGGCTGTAGCTGCGACTAAATGTCTTATGGAAAAATGCATGGGAAAACGCGTTTTGGGACCCCCTCCTTTTTCCTCGGCCCCCGCTTGACGAATCACCCCGAGACTTTCAGGGTAGGAGCTGAGCGGAGCGCCCCATTAGTTTTGAAAATTTTGCGAGGATTCGTCAACCGGCGCCAAAGGTATTCAAAATAGAATTTTGAGATTTCCTATGGAAACTAGGTTGTAACTATAACTATCTACTGGCGACCGCCAGTAGATAAATATATATATATATATATATATATACACACACACATATATACACATAAAAACAGTGCGTGGTAATGGCATACATTGCAAAAATATGCGGGGTAGGAAATACGTGGTTAAGGCATGCAATGTATTTCCCTGTGTTGTTCCGTCGCATAGCGGTAGAAACTTTAGGTGCCAAAACAAGGAATATTTGTGACCTTTTAGCAGGGGTTAGGTAGGTATGAAAAATCTGCAAAAAAAAGTAGTTTTTATCACAAGCACTATTATCAAAAGGTAAATCCCTAACTTGCCTAAAGGGTTATTTCAGCAAATTGTATTTTCGATAGAGGTCTACTATGATATATAAATTGAGTTATTTGGAGGTGAGGCCAATTGGAATACTCCAGAAAAATCAACAAGACAAAAATGGCTTTACCATCAGGTGACCACGTTGATCATCAGGCCATGCCACTGAGTTAAAGCAAGTAATACTTTGCACAGACATGCAGCAAGGACCAAGTAACTATAATAAAGCTTCCCAAAACTGAATCACACCCTAAGAAGTCTACTGCAGATATCAGATCTCGTTCAGTCAGCTAACAAAACCTCAGTCTATTAGATGTATCTCAGCATCCACTGATGCAAGCTGCAAGTAATGCACAGTATTGTACAATTTTTTTCACTCTGTGTAGTGCACTTCAAATGAGACCAATTGTGGGAAATATGCATGCCTGCATCACAGACATCTGTGGCACATTCAAAAGAGATGAATAAAGCTGCTTATGGGCTAAACTGTAGACTTTGAGAACCTCCTTTGAAGAAGTGCAACTGGTTAAAAAATGTACAATAATAATTTGACAAGGACAGCAAGGGAAGAAAGATAAAGGACATTAAAATCAGTAATGGAGTAATATAGGGCTGCGTTTGCCCGGCCTCCTCTCATCCTCTTTCCACAAAACTGTTTGCTTTATTTTTGTCTTATTTGCCTGGTACTTTGAAAGCTGCTAAGGGGTTTCCACCAATGGTCTTAGGCTGATGATTTGTGATTTTTGCCTAAACACCTATTTGGATGCAAAGGCAACTTAGGGAGCATTCGTCTTACTGTGAGGAGATTTAGCATGGAAGACAAAAGTAGCCCAGGTGATCTTTTAAAATCATAGGAAATCATCTTATAGTTATCTGGGCTCTTGTAAGTTGGATGTGGTTAAGTAATATAAATATCTTGGATGCATCTTTTGAATAACCATAGTTCCTATTTATAATGGTGGGCCACATCTAAAAGACTGACAAATTATTAATGACATTAGGAAATTCAATAATCTTAACTGATTAGACAACAAACCATTAATAACGGTAAACAAAGGGTTACATCTGTTGCCACCAATGGAAATTAACTCTTGATCACAACCATGATTTTTAGTCAAATACTTTTTCAAGAAGCTGGAAGGTCATTGTCTGATGAAAGTATGTGGTCTACCAGGGTTCTCCAGTCTTGATGATATAAGGATGGAAATAGTTTTTTCAAGTAGGACGGCAGATTTGGTTGCATTTTCTTTGTAGACTCATTAACTGTGAGGGGCAGGGGAAGGGGGACAGGGTTATGGTGGGGGAAGAATATTTACTATGGAGCTTGATTCTCAAATCAGTTTTCAACAGTAATACAGAAAACGCTTCCTCAAAAAGAGGTTATGTGTACATTTCTTTAACAAGTTTAAAATTGCGGACACTTTTTTGGTCACAATAGTACAGGTTCCTACGGGTCAGAACAAAATCATATCTGAAATTAAGTCCATTATGTTTTGATTCAGTTGGAAAAAGTACTTGAATGAAATGGGTTCAGTCTATGAAATGAATGTGCCGATTTTGATGTTGGCGGATGAGTAATCTCTAGTGGCTTGGCCAAGGACTTTATGTTCGACAGGGAGACTACTCTGCTTGCTAAATTTATAAATGACCGCGAAGCTGGTGGTCATTTATAAAGCAGTGGCAGGAACAGCCGGACAGTTTACTTTTCTTTATTTTCTAAAAAAGAAAACTCCGAAACAGGATATTCTTTTTGAAAATGAAAAAATAAAATGCTCCCCTCACGATGGGAGTTCAGGGGAGTATTTGGTAGTTTTCACTGCCCCCCATCACCAGGGTTTTCCTGTTGAACATGTGAAGTTGCCCATCTCCTCTGGTACAAGGGAGAACTATGGGAAACATGCATGATTTAGGCCTAGTCTTGAAACACAAATAAAAAAATAGCTAGCAATTCAAACAATAAGATGAAAAGCAATGTGTGTGTTTTACAGCCGAATTCATCTGAACAGTTTAACAAAGTGTGCATTTTCAAGTGTACTGGACATCTGCACGGTCATGCTACAGGTACATTTAGGGTATGTAGGGCCCACGTCTAGCAAGAATGATTAGGAGTGCATAGTAACCTATGGTATTATCACAACATGCTCCTTGTCAGTGATTACAGCAGACTTTGTGATGAGTATTCTGTCTGGCTATTTCACAAGCAAATGCTGCCCCCCAACACTCAAACACTGTCTAAAAAGATCTGAGGCTGTGTTGGTTTCAGTGATCCTAGAAAGCAAATGTGAATTTTAGAGTTTCATAATCCAATACTTTTTTTTTTTTTTTTAAATCAAATTTGTTCTGGAAGCTTTCACACCCCAAAGAGTGAGAAATTGTTTATGTAAATGCAAATTAAAAAAGCAGTTACTGTACTTTGAATTCTAAGTATTGAAAACTTTTAAGAACATCTGTCTCTCCTGGTTGGAATGCTGCTTCCTTCCCTGGTGAACTGCTATGAGAAAATCAGGCGTTGGTGTGGAGTGTCATCTTTTTAACTATTTAAAATAATTATAACATATTGAATTGGACATCTGCAGAACTAACACATGCAAATGGAGCTTTGCTGGGTGCAGCCATTTGAGAGCATTATTTCTCAGGGATGTCTTTGTGGTGAAGTCGATGTATTAAACAATAAACACCAATTGGACAGCTTTGGTCTATTCCATGGCTGTCAGTTAATTCCCTTAATATCTTCATAAAGCAGGTATCCCACCTCCCTGGGTCAGCTGTCTTAGAAACACCCAAATTCGTAAATTATCACAAAAAACTGGAGAGACACCGTCTCACGATCAATTCATACATCTGCTTGGCTGTATTTGATAAAAAAAATCTGAAGAATAGAGAAATTACTTTTAATAAAAACCTTCCTAAAACATTGGAAGCTTTAATTTTGGACTTGTTGAATTAACTGCGAAATGTTAAATTGATCACAAGACAATGCCTCTCCATTTTTACGATATTCATATGAAACAACACGAAGCACCCAGCATAATTAAGTGCATCCCTGAAAACAGGAGAACCTTGTAGTACGCACAAAGACATTTCAAACAACAGAAAAATGGCCCATTCCCAACAATGCTGCAGTAAAGCCCAACTGTTTATGCCAAATATCGTCTTTAGGAAAGGTGGAGTGCCAAAGAAAAGGATAACTTTATATGTTTTGGTTGTCTTAAGAAGTGACACAGCAGCCTGACAACATTATAGCTGTGAATATATTTTGGTAGTACATTAAGACTGCCGACTGCAGAAGGAGGCTGTGTATCACAAATTGTGCAGGCTTTATTGTAAGAGGTCATATTTTTAGAATTAAACCAATAGTCCTTTTTAGGAGATATGGTACCAGTTATCTCGGTTGTATGCCAAGTATTTAGACAAATGTAAAAAAATACATTGTGTGGATGTACATGCACAGATAAATGGAATAACCGCCAGATTTAAAAAGGATAAGCGAGTGAGCAACAGCAAGCTCTTTATTAATGATTCTATCTTCACGAATGAAGCCCAGATGAGACCATTTAATTGCCTTTCATCTTTAGAAAACCAACAGCAGAAGGATGCTGACTGGTGACTGGCTGCATGTATGTCGATGTTTCGGGTTTAGAATACAAGTATTAGAATCCCTATTTCCTCTACTGCGCTAGTTATTACAACATACAACAGTGAGATTTGGTCTGGCCTTCCAGAAAACTACAGTGAATTCCGGATTTACTTGGAGCCCTTCAATGCTATACGTACATTGATACCTTCTATAACAGGTAATAAGTTGTGAGGGCCTTTCTATTTGACCTTAGTAGATGTAATATTTAACATGGAATGCTGAATGGATATATGAATGATACAGCAACATGTCATTTTGTTAGTACTGCCCTGCTAAATTTGCTGTATGACATAAATGTGTCAACTTGTATACGAGCATGGTCTAATTTAGCCTGCAAAAGGCTTCACGGAATGGTGGTAAGATATTACACGAAAACCATATAAAGTTTTTAACCTGTATTTGTTTTGAATAAGAACCATTCTATGAACAGAAATAGCTCATGAAGGTCAAGGGCTATGTGCCAAGTAGATGGAACTTTGATATTCTAACATGATGGCCACATATGGATGAGATACCTTATATGAGAATATTACTTTAATAGTGTGTTCTGTGGAATTAAACTTGTGATTTTTCTTCCTCCATGTAAATGTTGCTATTGTTAAAATACTTGTTAAGTTTCTGAATAAATTTGAAGCTTTAAAGGATTTTACATAAACCCTGTCTGCTTTTATCTTTATCTTCTGAAGAATCTACAAGGGTGCTGGAAAAAAGTGCTCTGCAGGCCAACCAGAATTGTTGGAAGCTTGTGTGAGGAGTTAAATTGTCCGTAATCGCAAGTATGTTGGGATAAGTAAAGCAGCCGTAACAAGGCGATTTCTTCTGTAATTCATTTGCAAACATTGCAACATTTATTTTCATGAAATAGATCATAAATAATGGTGTTTACAACTGCAGTCATTCCTTTTTTTAATGCCCAAGAGGAGAAAATATATGTGTTTTTTAACAACATTTATAGCCTTGTTGGCCCATAATGGGTTTAATAAGAAAATAAAAAAGCTTAATAACCTGCTCATCAGACCACATAAATCATGCACTGAAAATCAACCAATGATATCGGCTCATTTATAAAGCAAATATGACCATTTCTCCTGTACCAATATGGTGCTGAATTCAACAAAACATCACATGATCAGATGCACCCTTCGAAAGCAAATGGTTAGCTTTTAATCTCCGCTGACCCTTACAATGAACTGTTTTAGTTTTACAGTGCAGATTAGCTGAGCTGTGTCACACGTCACTTTATGTAGTTGCCTTTCATTGATTATTTCCACCTCCTGAGATCAGCCCAACAATAGGAACGGCAAAATATGAGCCTTGCAGGGTGAACCCAAGTAGAAATTATTTATAAATCTGTTCTCTACGTGAAGCACACACTGCACACAATATGGTCACTGCTAAAGGTATAACATCATTAGCTTTTAAAACCCCACTACCTAAGGTTTCAACATTCTAATATGGCAGATGCATTACTTACTGTTTCAATTCCATTTTGCCACAATGAAAAACTCTGTGGCCGGAATATAAAGTAACAGACTCCTATTTTGTCGGAACAGTTTCTCAATGCGCTCTGGCTTTGCTGTAGATTTTATCACACCCCCTTTGTCCAAAACATTAGTGGGATAACTGTCCCTCTGTTGTTGTTTGTTAAACTTGCTTAGGAAATTTCCCCCCAAAACTATAGCCCACCCAAGTGTAATATCGGCATCTGCTAAATGGAAATTATTATCCTACACAAATGTCACACTATGTGGTTGAAAATTGGTCAGTTTTGATGATGTACCTAAAAAAGCACTGATACAGCTCCACCTCAGTTCACACACACACACAACCGTCTTTCAGCTGCTTATAGCCAGGACGAGATTCCAACATGTTTCTGTACCAACTTGTCAGTGAGTTCATTTCACTATTTACCTTCCTAAAACAGCACTTTCCAAAATGCTTTTTCATTCGAAGTTAGTCTTCAACCACATTATGAACTCGTAAAAACAGTATTTTATTCCTGAACAATTGAGGTTTGACCTATTAGTTTAATGCCTCATTTTTTTGTTCTGGTTTCAAATGTGTGGTACAATTACATCTACCATAGGGGACCAAGGAATAACATATTAACCTCAAGTGTGTTAGTCATAACATTGAGGCCCTCACATTTAATTTCGAAAACTTTCATATAACACTCAAAGGGAACATATTGCACCATAGTTCACCATGATATATACCATTTACTGTATAAAAAGCTACATGATAAAAATAACACATAAAAAAGTGCACTTTGAGCATTCCCAGTCTTACAATAAATACAGTTAGTACTTGCTAGTTTTATCAAAATATCATAGTCTTGTAACAATTTACACTTATTGCTCCAAAACATTTTAACTTGAGAAGAGCACTTACTGACCTTTTCAGTAATACCGTATCGATACTGACGGGTGATTAAAACATATCTTAATCAAACGGATCCAAAGTTTAAGTATAAAATAAAAGTTTTAGGATTACAACCAAGGCTTACATACTGCCCGCTACTCTTCTGAATTTTCCTTGGTACCTTCTGATATACAGTTTGAAGAAATGTTCGCAGGCTGGCAAGAAGGTCGTTTGCAAGTCAATAAGTACATCATTAACCTGACTAAATACTGCAATATTTAAATCAATTTATGCCGAGCTAGGATATATTCCATAAACTGGCTCATGGAAGTGATAGGAGGGAAAGCGCCCCCCAAAATCCACCATCCGGTTTGAAGGCAGTTTAAAAATATAAAGAAATAATTTGCCAGGATCCTATTTTGATTTATGCGGTTTGCCACCCGTTCAATAGCTAGGCATGTGAAATCTAAAAAAATAAACAATGTTAATGAAAATAAATGAAAAACACTGAAAAGGTAAAATAAATACAAGAATTGCACAAGTCAGTCATATGTAAACACTTAAATTTCTCAAACTATGCCCCTCTTTTAGGCCACAGCATTTGAAGTACGGCGTCAGTAACTCCTTTGAGGCAGCTTATTTAGTCAGAACTCTGATTCCAGAGGATTGTTCTACGATTTCTTCGGTGTCAAGACTTTATTTTCCATAACTAGAAAAGAAATTTTTTAAACAATATCAGCATACATAACACTGTAGACATACTTTATCTACTTGAACCAGACTGCATTAAGAGGTACTGAAGCGCTCAAATTCTACATATAACACGGTTTATGCGCAAATACAGATGTGCGTTATGTTCTGGCATATATATTATTTTTGCCAGTTCTATAGTAATACATGGCATAAGCTAAATCGTTGTCACAAATCTAATATCACCATCAATCATGGTAACTTTAGTCAGTGCTGCATAGAAAATCATAGTGCAATGGCCCCCTGCATTCAATGATTTCATAAAAAAGGGCAGCCCAAAACCATCTGGAACCTGGGGAATACAAATACATAAAGAACAAAAGTTCAGTGTGGCGCAATCAATTAGAAATGCATACATGTACAGGTACTCACAAGTTTACAATTCAGTAATTATAGAGATAACATTATTTATGAAAGTCTACAAATGTTTCTCCTGTTTTTTTATTTGCTGCTTCAGAATAGTGCTCAGATGATCCCACAGTGGAAAAAAGTAAACTGTGCTAGACTGTGCATTGCTTAGCACTGAATCAATAGTAACCTTATAATGTTTGTGCAATTTTGAGTCCTTAAGACTCCGGCACCATACCAGTTCATAGGTATTTGACTCAAATTGCTCTAATTGTCAACAGTATTTTGACCTCTAACAATATGAGGGTCATCATCAGGATAAAAAAAATTTAATGAAGCAAGACCAATGATTGGATTTCAAGTCAAGTATTCAATTTATGACAGGAACAAGCGAGTTCAATTCGCCAGAATAAAAGCAACAACTTGCTGAAAAAACATTGAAATTGGTGCTTCCAAATGTTTGTCAGGATGACCAAAGAAAGCTGCAAATATCAGCTGTTGCCTGAAGCAGTCATGTTGATTGATGTCCCGACGTCTCTCTGATCAGAAAGGAAATCTGTCAAACTGTTGCAAATTGTTAATGGTCAAAAAGCTGTAGATGATCATGGTAATTGGAACCAAATAAATATGAACTCTTATGGTGTCTGAGTTTTCAGGACCCAGAATTATGCAAAAGTTATAAAACTGCAATTGTCAAATTGTTAATTGCATCAAACACACTATGCGCAGATTATCTACATCCAATGTGCGATTACATTATTTCTAAAATGCCCTCTCTTTCCTCTAGCTATCTACTGGATTACTGCCCCATTCACATTATATAGTCCTTGGCAAATTCCTTAGCCCCCGCAAAAACGTATCTGTATAATCTTTCTCTTTCCAGTGGTAGAGTTCCAGAGACATAGAAAAAGACCGAAGTCACCCCACTATTACAACAATAAAAAAGTCCACGAGCCAGACACTATCCAATCCAATCCAATTACATTCCTTATTCTCAATTGTAGCCAAGATTGTCGAAGCTGGGTTAACACTCAACTACCTACCCATCTACAATCCACCTCTATTTCTGATTTACTTCAATCCTGGTTTTAAACCTAGTTATGGGGCAGAAACATCTCTTGTAGCAATATCCAACAAACTTCACATATCCTTAGACAGAGAATCCTATTTGGCCCTTGTTGTGCTCGATCTTTCGGTGGATTTTGACTTGGTCTCCCTCTCCATTCTCCAGCAAAAATTGCAGATGACTGGAGAGGGAGGTCGTGTTCAGGACAGGCAGGGCTCTTTTCTTGACACTCTCTCTCAGCAGTTATATTGTCAAGCCATTTTTTTAAAGGAAATTTACAGAGTTCCTCATCCCTTTTAACATGTGTGTGGTACCTTTGGCTTCTTTTATTCTTTCAATTTCTTCGCCTATGCATATGATACCCAATTCATACTTCGATTAAGGGAAATCTATTGCTCCTCCAAACCTATCTTGCTCATGCTATCTCCTCATTGATGGACTTAAACTCTCTTTACTTTAACTGTTCTAAAACAGAAATCCATTTATTTCTCTTCCTTATGGAGGTCTAGTCGGTGGCCTCCTGAATTAGGCCCATCTCTTATCACTGCTGATTCTGTGAGGAATTTGGGGGTTAGCTTTGATTTTAAACTCCGAAAATCAAATCCAGAAAGTAGCTTCTGCTGGTTTTCTACTTCCCATAATATTCAGAAGATTCTACCTCTTCTTCCCTCGAACTCAAAAAAAGTTGGTTGTTCAGTCTTTTGTGCTTTCAAGACTGGATTATTGTAACTCACTTTTTCTGAGACAGTCTCAATAACTGAATCAGCATCTCTAGATAATTCAAAATCCAGCTGACCATCTGATTTCGGGCTCGAGTAAGAGATCCAGAATTTCTATCCATCTGTGTCCCTTCAATGGCTTCCTTTGAAACAATGTCTGTTTGAAGCATTCTGCCTCTGTTTCCAAGCTGAGCATTCGGAGACACCCACAATTTCCACAATGATTTAGTGGGTTGATGCTAATTTCGCATAATATGGAACGAATGCTCGGTTCCAACAACCAATGGTAATTACATGGGGCGCATAACTCAGAATGAGGTGCTTATATGCGCAAAAATGAGAGTTCACACGGAAATGGGCACTGTTCATTCTAATTCTAAATAGATCATTTTCTGATTGCCCAGAACTGTATGTGCTTTTTTCAGGTTCATCTGTACACAGAGGACTCCTTGAACCCTTTTTACCACCCTCGCAAGTATATGTAGGTGGCACACAGACGCTCCAGGGTTGGATGCACCTTAGTGCGTGTAGACCGCCCGGTGTGTCGATAGGTCCTGACGAAAACCTGTGATTACACTCAAAGGTTGAAACATGTAGACCGTCAATATTTGGATAATACTTTAGGTCAAATTAAACCTACATTAGTATTACACTTCACCACTTTTTTAATCGTGACCCTGCTGCTCCATATTAAATTTGTTAGGGAGTACAGTAGGATTACTTTTAACTTTATTTCACTCACTCACACACGTCACTTACACGTACTGATATAATAACAAACCTGCTCCGCTGTAATCAGGCGTTGAAGCACACCCGAGTGGTATTCGACTGCTCGGGTGGACCCTGATGATGAAGCATGTCACCAACCAGGTTGGTGAGTGAGGGGTTTCATAAAAAAGAAATAATTTCTCTTTTTACTTCTCTGAGAACTCTCTAACAGACAGAAGGTCTTTACCTTCTCTCATTTAAGGATACCCCCTTCTTTGTTTATTTTGTTATTACAATTCAGACATGGATAGGCATCATTCTTTTGGGGTATCAATCAACCAAGATGAAGCTTATTTTTTTCAGTAAGGGCTATTATGACAATTATATTGTTGGGTCTTCGAAATGCAAGCGTTTTGAACAGGTAATTTAAGTATTTTAGTACATATAGACCTCTTTTGTGGTATCTTGAGATATTTCGGACAAAAAATGTTTACTTTTGGTAGCCATTTCTTTCTGAGCATCAATTTAAGAAAAATATGTTTATCCTTCATTAACTGGTCTTTAATTTTCCACAACTGGATCGGATATTCATCCTCATTCAATACAATCCTTTTAAGTCTTAAAGGCTGAGAGAATGGTAAATATTTCTTTAGAGAATAAGGGTGAAGGCTGGTAAGTGCAGAATATTGTTCCTATGAGTGGGTTTTGTTAATCTGTTGACTACAACTGCCTGTTAATAATTTTAGAATGTATGTCCAAGTAATGAATATCATCCATAATAAGGATTTCAGTGAATTTTACTTTGCCACAGCACGTATTCAACACTGTTATATTTGATTTCAGTTCTTTCTAGGAACCAGACCAAGGTAAAAACAAAAACAAAACACTATAACTCAAGTATAGCTTATTTAAAATATAATCCATTTTAAATTGTATAAGAAAATATTTGTATATGACTGGTCCACAGTGGACCACATCGAAGTGCATTTGTAATTTGTTAACACCGAAGTAAATATAAACATTTTACTATAGGTGAGATTTTTTAATCTTTAAAAACATAACTAGAATTTAATTTAATATAGTTACATTGATTAAATATTTTATTTAAGGTTAAGTTAATAATGCTGTAGCATTTGTTTTTATTTTGTTCTACATTTAAACTAATTGCATAAAATTAAATTACACAGAATATTTAACATAAAAATGAATTACTAATACAGGTTTTACAAGTGAAAAGTTGCTAGTAGTAACTTTACACCTTTAACTTAATTCTGAATTAAATATTTAATTTGTTAAAACATTAAAATTATTTTTTTAAAGATTTTAAAAACACAAAAATAAGAGGTTTATATTTACTTACTATGTACTAACTATAAAAAGTTATGTATTGAAACTAATTTAAATGAAATTGATTTTGTTTAAAAAAATTAACTTACATTTTTAAAATGAAAACAGGCTATTAAAATATTTGATCATAAAATTATTTTACATACTTATACATTATATATACACACAGCATTTATATATATGTATATATATTCATTAAACTTATACAAGTATTTAAAAAGTTAAAACAAATTAATTTATTTTAACATTTTGTGAGTTGTAGTTTAAGTTCCTACCTCCATTATTTTTGAGCTTGTTGAGTAGCAGTGGTTGGCCAGGAGTGGTGCTGGATATACTCTAGGCCTGAGCTGGATTATATTTACTACTGTCTTGGGTCATTTTTGGCTGTAGTAACTTTACACTTGAAAATTTGACTCCACTCCATTCCAGAGGATGTAGATATGTAAATCCACACTTTGTAATAAATTAACATTCGGAATGGTGAATAGCCAAAAGTAGTTTGTGTACTATAAAGTCTAAGACTACATTTACACATGAAGATGTACTCATATATACATTTACCTTTGGGATTGGGTCACAGTCTAATTCAACAGAATTAGGTTTCCTTACTTAGACTAAAGATCCAACTCGTGAAACAGGTTCACTGGCACAGGGCACATAGAGCTTTGAGGCATATAAAGAAACTGAAGAAGAAAGACCATTTTTGGAGGTAATATTCTAGAGGTAGTCTCTTCAAAAATTCCATGGAGCATGAGCCCTGTCAGTATCCTACCTCAATTAAAGGTTGAAATGGTCTGTTACATCATTTGTAACTTGTATTCCCAAATAACTAAAGTGTTTGTTTTCCCAAACCATCTCCAAGTCTGGAAGAGTGGATACGCAGAGATTACGGATTTAAATACATCCAGTTACCTACACAAGCTATACATGATCCCAGAGGGCACCCATAAGGGGTATGTAACGGATGCCTCAAATTGCCACAAATGTGCAGAGAGGTTGATGCAGACTTTTTCCATATAATGTGGGTGTGTCCTGGCATGACGTGTGAGGTAGGTAGAGGCAACCTTGAGTTAGAAGAATTTACGGCACTAGAGTGGTGATTACTAGTGCCGTTTCCACATCCAGACCAAACTAAGCAGGCACTAAATTCCCCAGCTTTGCTCAGCTACTAATGAAAGTGGCCACATCTATCTTATAAAAGTTGGTTGGGGCTCCCCATATCCAGCAGTAGTATGGAACAAGCTACTTGCCTTCGGTAACGATGTATCTGTAAGAGACATGCATTAGTTATAGATTCCTTACCTTAGAATTACCCACAGGCGTCAGACTGGATCTGGAGGATTTTTTTCCTTAGTAGTACACCCCTGCGCGTTGGTAGGTGGCCTCGGTCAACTATGCGTTTGTCGTCGGCATCGTGGTCGCCGGGATGACTTTGCGTTGTCTTAGACGCTGCCCCTGTGCGCGGACATCAGTTCTGACACAACTTTCCACGCCAGAAGCGCAGAACCATGCAAGACACTGACCACTGGTGTACAAAACTAGGGTCCTGGAAGGGAGTCCCTAGCCCTAGAAGTCAGTTCGCAAAACCGGGAGGATGGGTGGGGCGGTAAGGAATCTATAACTAATGTAGGTCTCTTACAGATACATCGTTACTGAAGGTAAGTAACTTGTTCATCTGAAAGAGACCATTAATTATAGAGGACTTACCTTAGAAGAGATACCCCAGCAATACCAACCCCGAAGGTGGGTCTGAGAACCAACTTCACACAAGGAAGTCCTGGAGAACAGAACTGCCGAAAAAGCGGTCTCTCCGGAGTGGGTTGTCCAGACAGTAATGTTTGGTTTGTCTGCCTGGCAGATGTCATTCAACAGAACTCCACGTCCCAAAGCAGTAGTGTCTGCAATCACCCTGGAAGAGTGGGCGTGCAGTCCTACTGGAGGTTCCTTTAAAGCCAAAGAATAACAGATCTTGATGCATAGGACAACCCAGCGAGAGATGGTACGCTTGAGCACTGCCCGACCCTTCTTGGTGCCCACATAACCCACGAAGAGTTGATCGTCCACCCGCAAGTCTTTTGTGCGGTCAAGGTAGAAAGACAACGCACGCTTTGGGTCCAGACGGAGGAGTCTCTCCTTCAGGGTGCAGAGGCAGGAAGAAGGTGGGCAATGTGATGATCTGACCTAGGTGGAAGGATGGAACCCCTTTGGGCAGAACAGATGGCCGAGTACAGAGGGCTACTTTCTCCGGATGGACAGCTGGAAAGGAGGTTTAGAAGATAAAGCCTAAAGCTCACTCACCCTGCGAGCAGAGGTGATGGCAAGCAAGAAAGCAGTCTTCAAAGTAAGGAGACAAAGAGGACAATTATGTAGTGGTTCAAAGAGAGTGCACATAAGATAAATGAACACAAGGTTCAAGTCCCACTGAGGCATTACGAAAGTAGAAGGAGGAAAGAGATGAGTAATGCACTTCAAGAATCTGTTAACAATCGGGGACTTGAAAAGTGAAGGCTGATCAGTAATGCCAAGAAAGGCCGAAAGATAGCCCTTAAGAGTGCCCAGAGCAGAGCCCTGCTGGGCCAAGGAAAGAATGAAGAGGAGAACCTCTCAAAGAGGGTGAGAAAGGGGATCCACAGCCTTTGCTGTGCACCAAGAAACAAATTTGTTTCATCTACAGGTGTATACCGTTTTGGTGGAGGGATGCCTGGCTGCCAAGATGACGAAACAGACTTCGGGAGGAAGGTCGAAAGCTGTCAACTGTCGATGCTCAATCTCCATGCAAGGAGGTGGAGGCTGGACAGGTTCGAGTGGAGGACCGTCCCCTGCTACTGTGACAGAAGATCCTCCCGAAGAGGCAGTCTGATTGGAGGATCGATGGCCATGCTCAAGAGCTCAGGTACCAGATTCTTCGTGCCCAGTTCGGAGCCACAAGAATTACTTTGGCCCGGTCGCGCTTGATCTTCTTCAGCACTCTGGTTAGAAGCTGAACAGGCGGAAAGGCGTGCAGGGGGCCGCAATTCCACTCCCAACAAAAGGCATCGCAGAGCGAGTGCCGCCTTGGAAACTCCAAAGGGCAGAACTGCTGACATTGCGCGTTCTCTTCGGTGGCGAATAGATCTAACGAAGTCTCTCCCCAATGTTGAAAGAGACCTTGCACCACCTCCGAGTGAAGACGCCATTCATGATCCATCATGCACAGACGCCCCAGTTCGTCCGCCCTGGCATTCAGGGAACCTGCCAGGTGTCGAACCATCAGTGATATGCCCTGATGTTCCAGCCATGTTCAAAGGCGAACAGCCTCTTGACATAGGGTCCACTACCCCACCCCGCCCTGTTTAATGCACTACCACGTGGTGGTGGTGTTGTCCTGGAACACATGTACTACTCTCTTTTTTTGTGTCAGAGGGAAGGAATGCCTCAAGTACAAGACAAATTGCCCGGAGCTCCAGAAGTTTGATGTGGAGCTCGGACTCCACCTAAGACCAGAGGCCTCTCATCTCTGCCGCCCCCATGTGGCCGCCCCATCCCAGAAGTGATGTATCCGTCCCTACTGTGAACACTGGTTGGGGAAGGGAGAGTGATCTGCTGCTGACCCAATCCTGGTTCGTGAGCCACCACTGCAACTGATTTGTAGTCCCCCCTCCCCAGAGACCTGGACGACATCGGAAAGATCCCCCTGATGCTGCGCCCACTGGAACTTCAGGTCCCACTGCAGAGCCCACATATGCCATCTGGCATGATCTATCAGCAGGATGCAGGGGGCCATGAGGCCCAGCAGCCTCAGGGTAATTATCACAGAAATCCGGGATGGAGGCTGAAACATCGGTATCATAGCCCGAATATCCCGGACTCGCTGCTCAGGAGGATGAACCAGAAACAGTGCGGTGTCCAGAACCACTTCGATAAAAAGGAGCTTCAGAGAGGGAATCAGGTGCGACTTCTGCTCGCTGATAGTGAACCCCAGCAAATGCAGGAGGTCCGCCGTAGTCTGAAGGTGGGAAATGACAGCCTGGGGCGAGCCCGCCTTCAACAGCCAGTCGTCGAGATAGGGGAAGACTGGAACCCCTAATCTGCGCAGATGAGCTGCGTCCACCGCCATCACTTTCGTAAACAACCGAGGGGTGCTGGTAAGGCCAAAAGAGCACGGTGAACTGAAAATGCTCATGGCCTACCGTGAACCGTAGGTAACGCCAATAGGCAGGCAAGACGGGGATGATAAAGTAAGCGTCCTGCAAGTCCAACACTACCATCCAATCTCCAGGGTCGAGGGCAGGCAAGACCTGAGCCAAAGTTAACATCTCGAAGCAGTTGACGTCTCTGAGGTCTAAGATAGGACGCAGGCCTTTGTACTTCTTGGGCACCAGGAAGTAGTGTGAGTAGCAACCACAACCTACTTCTGGCACAGTGACGTGTTCTATAGCTCTCTTGGCCAAGAGAGTCGTAACGTCCTGGCGGATAAGGGCCAAATGATACTCCGACATGCGATGGAGTGTAGGTGGCCTGGAGGGTGGGGTAGTCTCGAAAGGGAGGGAGAAGCCCCTTCAGACTATCTGCAAAATCCACCTGTCCAACGTGATGTTGCACCAATGGGGCAGGTGATGGCAGATCCTACTGCTCACTGACAATTGGTGGCTCTGAAAAGTCGGACTAGGAAGGTTTGGAGGCTGCTGCGGGGGGGCATTGGTGGACTGGCCTGCCCGCTGACCGCCAGACACACGACGTTGAGTCCCACGTCCCTGGCCGCGCAGAGGCTGGGTAGCTTGAGCAGGCCTGTGGCTCTGGGTGGAGCATGGTGGGGCACCCCTTCCATAGCCAGGGGCAAAAGGCAGACTGCATGGGGGGAGAGGTGGCAGCGAGACCCAAGGACCTAGCAGTAGCCCTAGAGTCCTTCAAACGCTTGAGTGTGTTACAAGCCTTATCGCCAAACAGGCGATGGCCATCAAAAGGCATGTCCAAAAGGATTGATTGAATATCCCCAGAGAAGCCAGTGGACCTCAGCCAGGCGTAGTGCCTCAGGGCTACTGACACTGAAATCGTTCTACCCTGTGAGTCGGCGGTATCCAGCCCACACCAGATGGCAAACTTTGCTGTGTCTCTACCCTCTGCGACAGCGCGGGTGAGCACGGCCCAGGCCTCCTCCGTGCGCTGCGGCAGCACTTGCGCAATTGTGTCTCACACAGTGTGTGTGTAACGGCCCAAGAAAAATGTGGTGTTCACCGACAGCAGTCCTAAGCTGCCGGAAGAAAACATCTTCTCAAGATGGTCCAGCTTCTTGGATTCCCTGTTTGGGGGAGCAGTAGGGAACGCGCCTTTTGATGTTGAGGCTTGGACCACCAAGCTCTTGGGGGTAGGGTGTTCGGAGAGTAAAAATGGTTCGTCCGGGGCTGGGCAGTGGCGTTGAGCAATCATCCTATCCACAGGAGCCCCTGTGCTGGGCTTTGACCAAGTGCCCAGAAGGATGTCAGTGAGGGCCTCATTAAAAGGCAGCAGGACCTCCGAAGAGGCCGCTGCCAGCTGAAACACCTCAGTCAGGAGGTTAGTCCTGACTGTCACCATAGGAAGCTCAAGGCCCAAGGCCTCAGCCGCCCTACATAACACTACAGCGTAGGAGGCCCCCTTCTCCGCAGCCACAGTAGGGGGAGAAAGAATACCAAGGTCTGTTGAGGCATCCAGACCACTGGCCTCACCAACTCCTCTCGCCAGTCCGGCTCCTCAAGTTGGTCTGCTAGAGGGTCACCAGACCCTCGCAGTCCTCCTCTGGCTGCCAGTCAGGGCGGTAGGGGACGCCAGGAAAGAACAGTGGTACAAAAGTACCGGTCTGTGTCCAAATCGGGGGTTAGGCTGGGATCGACGCCAGTTGGGGGCACAACCAGCGTTGGTGGAGTCGTCACTGGAATCAGCACAGGGGAAGGTACCGTGAGGTCGACCCGCACCGATCTGGATCCAGGCCTGGATCCTCAGGGGCCTGCCGGAGTTGAAGCCACCGGCCTCAAAGGCCCAGGGCCCCCAGCCGAGTCCGCGGAGCCCGAAGGCACACCGGCAGAGTCAGGCTGCCCAACGATGCTATGCAGCGCTTCGTAGAAAGCTCGAAGCTGGGCACAGGACGCTCCGGCTCTCGGAAAGAGAGGGAAGCGTGGAATTGTCCCAGATGCGGGCTACGAAGGTGGAAGAGGAGAGCGACGATGCTCCAATTCCCGTGTCGCGTCGGGCCGACGGAAAGGCAGAAGGCAAAGAGCGACGATGTTTCTTCGCCGTCTTCTTCTTGTGCTTTGACTTACCCGAGGAGTGCGAAGACTTCAATGACTAGTGGTGTTGGCTCCGCGTTCGGTCCAGAGACCTTCCTCTCAACCGGGACCTCGAGTGGCATGGAGCCGACAGCCGGGCCTCTAGAAGCATTCGGGACGACTCCCGCAAAGATTTCAGGTTCATGGCCCGACAGTCTTGAGCACCACTTTGGGTCATGGTCGCGCTCCAGGCACCAGAGTCACCCGAGGTGCTGATCCATGACAGACATCACCGTGTGACAGGAGTCACAAGGCTTGAAGCTGGTCTGACGATGGGACATCCCTACGTGCATCAGGAGTCGAAGGTCTCGAAAAAGATGTCGACAAAAGTCAAAAAAGTTTTAGTCAAAAAGTGACTAAGGGGAACGCTCTTTCCGAATCTGCGCTGGCTGGAGCAGAAAAAGAAAGAACTGGCGTCAGCGTGTACGGGCGTCGTCTAATTACACACCGCAACGTCATCCCGGTGACCAAGACGCAGACAAAGAACGCGAAGTCGACCAACGCCACCTACCGACGCGCATGGGTACTGCTAAGGAAAAAAATTATCTGGATCTAGTCTGACACCTGGTGGTAATTCTAAGGTAAGGAATCTATAACTAATGGTCTCTTTCAGATACACAGTCTGTACATGGGATTGGGGCAGTATTGCACTACCAGGGAAGAGATGCGAGTCAAATGCAGTCACTTGATAGCTTCATTTTGGGATGAAGTGCTTGAGGGTTTCAAGACAAGACAGGACCCACCAGATGAGTAACAGAAGACAGGAGTGAGGAAACTAGCATTGCTTCAGTCAGTAATTCCTGCAGTCAGAAGGACTCATGTCATTATAAAAGATGCCACCCTTCCCTACTTCCCAACACCTTAAGGTCCCCCCAAGACCACTCCCTCAATACAAAATGGCAGGATCCCAACACAATTAATTATCCAGGTGAACATAGACATCCCAGTGCATTAAGCAAGAGCAGAGACATCAAACTCAAGCAAAAGGTTTTAGGGAAGAGCATGGGACAAACTGCTTTGGTTATGGCAATGTAGGGACTCAGGAGTATATTAGACGCAGGAGGGAAGGCCGCCCTGATTCTATTGGATCTTTCGGCGGCCTTCGACACTGTGAACCACAAGATACTCTGTGTTCGGTTAGCTGATTTGGGGCTTCAAGATTCTGCATTCAGGTTGATGTAATCTTTTGAAGAGACAGATCATTCTCGGTTAAATTGGGAGAGTTTACATCCAAATAGTTTAAATCTCCTTGTGGAGTGCTGCAGGGCTCTACCCTGAGCCCTACGCTTTTTAATGTTTATGTTGCCCCTTTGGCAGAGATGATTAGGCAGCATGGGTTTCTTCCAGTATCATATGCGGACGACACCCAAATAGTGGTGTCAGTTACAGGCAACTTGGAGGAAACAGCTGAGCGTTTTAATGACTGCATGACGCAGGTAGATCAGTGGATGCAGCTAAACTGCCTGAAGCTGAACGGTGACAAAACCGAGGTTATGCTGTTGGGATCAAAGACAGATTTTTGGTCTCCTAACTAGTGGCCAAACAGGCTGGGCACCTGCCCAGTACCAGTGGGCAAGGTCAAAAATCTAGGAGTCATATTCGACAACAAATTGATTTTCAATGCCCAGATAAATAACCTCTCTTCAACCATTTGTTATATTTTAAAGATGATTAGAAGAGTCTGCCCTTGTATTCCCCTCGAGTCACGTAAAACGCTAGTCACCGCCTTGGCCTTATCCAGACTGGATTAAGGCAACGCCCCGTATGAAGGTATCCAAGCCCAACATCTTCCAAAACTACCGCGTCTGCAGAATGCTGCGGCAAGGCTGGTTCTGGATCTTCCCAGATATGAGCCAACTGGCCATAAATTTAAGGCCCTTCACTGGTTACCCATAAATAAAAGGATTATGTTTAAATCTCTGTGCCTAGCCTTTAAGGCCTTGCATGGGTCTGGACCACAGTTCTTGAGATCTCACTTGAAATGGTATGTGCCGACCAGAAGTCTGAGATCGGCATACACAAAACTTCTACAAGTCCCTAGGTTTAAGTAGGTGAGGTGGGGAGGGAGAAGTTTCCTGCTGCGGACTGCCAAAAAATGGAATCTCCTCCCGATTGCGATAAAAAGCAGTCCTTCACTTTTGCTGTTTAGAAAAGCTGTAAAAACGTGGCTTTTCACCTGCTACGGCAACATTATTATGTCCAGGAATCCGCTGTGCTTCGGACCCGGCACAAAGACGCCCTTGGGAAATCACGCACTTTATAAATATTCAATCAAGTCAAATCAAAGTCACCAGTTTTGTTCTGATTTTCTGTTGCTGAATAATAGCACTGTAGAAATGTATAGTAGTGTATATGAGCATTGTTAGAGGCATAGTCACTGAAACAACAGAAGTCATATACTGCCATGCCAACAATGTAGTAACTAGGATAGGCTACTACAATACAATTGTGTATTTTTGAGAACAGTACAAAACTGAATTTAAAAAATGAGAACTATAACATCTTGCAATCTCTTACCTTTAAATTAAATCCAAGTAAGTCACTGATAACACCAGAAACAGCAGACAAGATAACCACTTGGGTAATATTATAGAGCAGCGGATTCATTGTAAGCCCATATAACCGGAAAGGAGTGTCCAATTCCTAGTGTCAAGAAAAACAGTTTTGAATTCTTAGAGTGCAAACACAAAACGAACATTAATTATTAACTTAGATATTAGCTCATGCGAGACATTAGATAGAAGAATGTAATTAGTCCAAGTGAATCTAAGGGAGAACCAGGCGGACATATGAGGGTATTGGTTTTAAAATATTTAAGATTCCCCATCAAGCACTGGGTGACTATTCAAAATCTTAGAAACCTTATTTGGATGTCGAATCAAAGTTATAAAGCAGTAATTACACCTGTTATCGCCAAGGAACCATTCACTCATGTTCCTAGAACGTCCAAGTCAACCAACTGACAAGGAACATTAACTTGAGGAAATAGAAATAGCTGGGAAAAGGTAGGCACATTAGTAATATCCACATACTGCTCAATGTCATATTCTGACCATGGGTAACCTCAGTATTCTTTGTCAACACGCTTACTTTTACTGCTATGAACTTGCAAAATCAATCACCATTTGAATGGGTGCTACCTTTCCCAAGCATTCCTAATCTCTATCCCATCTAAATCAGGTTATATTTTTTAAAGTCCACTTTCAGACTTAAAATAGAGCCAGTGACATAGGTTTGGTGTTCATAAAATAAAAGTGTTGACAAACTAGGAGTGCAGCAGGTATTAGATAAGTGCTGAATTTAAATTTCCTCTGGCTCTCTCCAATTCTCAACCTGTGAAAACTGATTTGTCAAACAAAAGATAGAAAGGTGAAAGAAATTGTTATGTTAATGCGACTTGTAGAGCGCGCGTATAACAAGAGGCGTCTTGGCACTGTCTGCTCCTGAGATGGAGAGGTCAACTTGTTTAAAAGCCAGGTTTTAAGCTGTTTTCTGAAAGCAATAAGAGTAGGAAGTGCTCTGATCTGAGGAGGGAGGTTGTTCCACAACTTGGTGGTTCCAACCACAAAGCTTCTGTCCCCCCAGGTGGTTCTGTAAGTTTTGGGAGTGGTTAGCAGGTTTGCCCCTGAGGAATGCAACTGTCTACCAGGTGTGTAGATCCGCAAGGAGTGCTTCAGAAAACCAGGGCCTGTATTGTGTATCGTCTTATCGCCAATGCACAGTGCCTTAACTTTTATTGGGCTTCTAATTAGCAGCCAATGAAATGGTCTTATGAACTTAGATACAGAATTGTATTTGGGGGTGCCAGAGAGAATCCTTGCGGCTGCATTCTGTACCATCTGAAGCCTATTAAGAACAGTTTCCTGGACATTGGCACCTCACATGGAAGAGAGAAAGTGGCAGATTCAAAGTTGCCCAATCTAACAGATTGAATGTGCCCAGATAAAAAGGATGTCAGCAAAGATTTAGCCCTATTCCGGATGCCTAGAGTAGTGATACGGGTAATCAACAGCCCATGATCAACCGTATCAAAGACTGCTGATAAATCTAAGAGAATAAGAGCTGCTGCCCCTCCTCTGTCTAGGGCGACCCTAATCTCTTCAGTGGCTTTAATCAGTGCTGTCTAAGTGCTATGGCTGGCTCTGGAACCAAATTGAGTTTTCATCCAGCAACTGGTTGTCTTGGATGTATTGTGGGAGTTGACTACTCATTACTTTGTCAACCAGTTTCGCAGGCAGAGGAAGACGAGCGATGGGCCGGTAGTTGTTGGGATCCGACGCATCCAGATTGGGTTTCTTTAACAAGGGAAGAATAGAAGCCTTTTTCCATTTAGTGGGAGAAAAGCCTGTGATGAACATGGTGTTAAAAATGTTTGCCAGGTTAACACCAATTAGGTCAGGAATACGTTTCAGGATAGACTGTGGACAGGAATCGAACAGTGAGCCTGATTTCGCATTGCTCACCATAGCGGCTATATGTTCCGAGGTGAGCGGAGAAAATTCCGTAAAAGCCAAAGACTCGGACCGCTCTTTATCTACATTAGGCAGAATCTCAATGGAAGAGGAAGCCTCGAACTTGGGGAAAATTTTATCAACTTTTGCCTGAAAGCTCTGGGCTAGAGAGTCACAGAAAGCTTGAGTTACAATGTTGGAGTGGTTTTCTGGTAGAGCCACAAGTTTGGACACCACCTGAAACAATCGTTTGGTGGAGTCCTGAGCGGATTCTATTTCCTGTGTGAAATAGTTGCTTTTTTCCTTTATACGGAGGCCTTTACTTTATCAGCGGATTGTGAATAAGAGAAGGATCAGACTGATCAAAGGCTCTGGAACTCTAATCCACACTGGAATGCCAGCATAACATGGGTGAATCCATCAGGAGATGTTGCTGTAAATATTCAAACCTCGAGGGCTACATTAAGTAAAATTGTACAAGTATAACAAAAAAGCATCACGGAGTAAAGGTCAGCTCTCATATTACAAAATATGAGGGAATCAATTTAGAAAGCTTAACAATACTGGTTTGCTTGCCCACATCATTGACTATGTACGTAACCGCAGCAGTGAGAAAAACTAAAAGCGATAATGAAGGGCTCTTCTCCACCAAGTTGTGAAATTTGTGTCTTCTATGGGCTAATTCACATGGCTACCTAAGGATATATCATCCCCCAACTAATTTGGCAATCTAAAAAAAACTCCCCTTGGGGTTCCATGTACTGCCCACTGAAAACAGTGTATTGTGCCAAAGTGAGAAAGGTCTGGATTTCAAAGACTTCTAGCTGAAGTGATCGCTATTGAGTAGGCAGGCTACAGAGTCTGAAACTTCAAATCCCATGTAAACAGACTCAAAGCATGGAATTATCATTATATCCAAAATAATGTTTCAACTAATCACAACCATTAAGTACAAAATATTCAATGTAGTAATTCTATATTACTACTACTTTTGGGATAAGAAGGTAAAAAGTCAGTTGATTCACCTGTACTAACGCCTACATCTAGAACGACCCTGGTCCTTCAAACTGGTAGGAAGAATAAAAGCATAAACAGACTATGACTGGTGTCATGATGGTTTTATATTAAAAAAAATAAATAACGTGCAACTTAAAAAAGTATTTTTGCAGCCTGGCTTGTCCAAACTGGGTTTCAGAACTAGAGCGGACATCCAATACACTGTGCTTTAGATAATCGTGAAAGGAACCTAAACATCTGCCCAGTTCATAAATGCAATCAGTGCAAGATGCTAAAAAGACTTTGACAATGCCTTGGCAATTATTTCATGAGCGCTTGGGGGAATAATTCTCCTTCCTTGTAGCACTAAAATGATACAAGAGACAACATATGTTGCTAAAGAAGTTGCTAAGAAAAGGGTCGGCATACAATTGCAAACATCTCTCAATTAATCGAAAGATCTTCATATCATGTAGATCTAATGTACTTATAAAGAGCAAACCTAGCTGTAAAATAAGAGTCCTGTCCAAGATGAGGGATAGGATATATAATATCTTACTTGTCAGAACACTGCTTTGAGGTCTAGCACAGGTACTGTGGTTCTTGTCCAGTGAGACCAAAGACTGTGCACAGTGGGTGCTTCCAGGGGTCATACCCAAGTTAGAGAAGTCCCTGATTCTGCAAACCTTAAGAGAGGGGGGGACCAGAACATAATTATGTAACCATAAGAGCACAGAAAGTCTTAATTTTCCACCAGGGAGAACATGACCAGCAAAGTTTGTGGGCCAGTCCCTCAATTTCAGAACTGAAATGGATAACCTGAAAAGCCTTCTTTTGGAGACGAACAAAGATTAACTGTTTATGGGGCAGCATTAGGCAACATTAGGCCCAGAGCCCACTAAAACACCTCCATGGTGGCAAAGTAATCCTGGCGTGTAGAGAAACACCTCTCACTCCACTGTGCTGAATCCGGCTGCAAAGTAGGACAGGCACTCGCAAAATGGTAAAGACTTCAACGTTTAGTTGAAAGCCACAGACTAAATGGTGCTGCTAGCACACCCTTTTAATTTTATGAAACACATTTAACCCAGTAAAATAAATATGGCATTGAGTTTGTTTACAATCAGATTATATTCAGTCTGAAGTAGGTGTACTCCGTATGGTTCATATGAATTCAGCCACTGTATGTTCCCAACATATTCCCACAGTTAGTGTGGTGTTATTTAAATGAGTGGCATTCTTAAAGTTTGAAACTGCAATATGTAGGAAGCATTTTTGGTCCATTTTAATTTTACAAACAATGATTCTTATTTAGTTGTTCATGAATTTGTTTTTGTAATTTAAATTTACGCTGTTTAAGAGGAAGATTACATGGTTATGCAGATGCTTCAGATATTCAGTAACGTTTGTGGCTTGAAAGTGAACCTCTCTAACTCAGAGGTATACCAGATTCATACCAGGCAGGTAAACCTCCACTGGGCCACCAAGGCCACAGAAGGGTTTCAATACCTTGGGATGTATGTTGCACAAAAGAAGCATGAATAGGAGCATAAACTTATACCTTAACAGAGCAGACTTTAGAGCGACTTGACTTTGTGGTCGCCCCTCCGACAGTCATTAATGGGGCGAACAACCATTGCTAAGATGGTATCCCTTCTGTGCCTGTTGTACCAAGTACAAAACACACATGACATTCCATACAGTATCTTCACTCTCCTTATGGAAATATTTCGTAATGGCTTGTGGAATGGAGGTGCACCACGGACGTTCATGACTGAGTATTATAAATCCCAGTATAACAGCGGCACCAGGGTTGGCCGACATAGCTGCATACCATCAACTGCTCTTCTAATTATTGTAAATTAATGGCTCCATGGCTCCAAAGCAGACCCTGCATTTGCAACTGAGAAGGGTGCAATGGTAAACAAGCACCCATTGCACATGCTGTATGGGGGCAGGATACCCTTGACCCACTGGCAATAAAAACTGTAATAAAAATATGACAACAGACCCTTAAGGGTATCGGCAGGCCTAATACACTCTACAGAAACCCCATTGTAGTTTGGATAATATACAGAGCTCAAAAGTAGAAGGTGTGATGTCTGGCACAGCCACGTGTTCATTCACAGACCTGCAGGTCACCTATGAGGAGTATAAATATCTGTTTTTTAAATACTTACTTGCAACATATGTTACCCTCATATCAAAGACCTCACAGAACTCCCCAACTTTAATCACCAAGAGTAAAAATTGCTGATGTGAATATATACCACAAGATGATATCTACTGCATTCAGCACTCTGGTTATACACATCTCAGATACTTTTTATACCCTATGATGTGCCTGAAAGGATGATGCAGGAATCCTAACAGACAAAGGTGGCAAAACACGAGGACGGACATATTGAAGCGACTATTTACACTAGTTCCACACCAATCAGCTCAAATATCTCCACCGGGTATATTTTATATGTCACTGATGCACCAGAGGTTTGTCGTGGCTAAACGAGGCATCGTTTAAAATTGACGAAACAAAAATCCATCTAGTTTGAAGGGATGGGAAGACTGGCAAGGACCATTATATGTTCTTGGGAATCCGGATATACATCGCAAGGGGTGCACGAAAAAAAACCATGAAAATATGGGAAGAGTGGATGGCCTACCTGGGAACTAAAAGGGAACTAAATGTGACCGAAAGAAGTACTAAAACATCTAGTCTTGCTTGATGGAAGACATTTGTGGACTAGATCATTCATTCTGTACATGGGGGAAGACCTATGCATTACTCTTGATTGTGCTATGCTGATGATTGTGTTTTAAACTAGCAACATACTACCAACTCCAGAACAGACTTAATGAAGACACCAAAAGGATTAAAAACACAAAAATTGAATGATTTATATGCATAGGAGTCTCAATTGTCACTAATTACTGTGTTTGAGAGAGAGATATCTTAAGAGTGGGGCATTTATAGAGTAGCAACTTGACTGGTTATAAGTTTACTAGAAGAGCAACTCGAGTTGCGCTCCAGTCGTTTCTGAAAGACCACAAGGGCACCTTGGGTTAGGTCAATGTTGGAAGTTCTGTGTGGCTCCGAGATAGATGGCCATGAGTGATGTTTTTAATGTTTAATTATTGTTTTATTGCATAACAAAAACTACAATACCCAAACAATAGTGTATCCATTATACACAATGTGTCGCAAAGAAGGACATCCGCTGCTCAGGAGGAAGAGCAAACAAAGAGGACATTTAGCCCTATACTGTACTGATTGCACACTCCAAAGACCACATTATGACATATCCACACTACTACATGCCCTATGCCTTAGGTCCATGGCATAGGGTGTCATTAGCTCACTTTGCTTCAAGAGTCTGCATTTTGTCACACCCAAGAGTGAGTTGCCTCTCATCTGTGACCAGTGTGCCACAGTTTGAGGGTGCTGTCTCTTGGTAGCTGAGGAGGGCAATCAGACATAACATGAGTAAGTAAGTAGGAGTGCACTGGGACCCAAAAATCCCTGTTTCTCGTCGCTGGTGGAATTGTGGCATAGTATGTTTCTAGCTGCTCATTGCAGTATAACATGTCCTGCAGCCATATCTTGGTTGGTGGGTATGGTTGCTGCCCCAGGTGCAGGCAATGCGTATTTTTGCCTTGTGCAACGGCAGGGAAGTGAATTTAAGCATGTCACAGGGAAAGTGATTAGTACATCCCAACAGAGCCACTTTAAGGTTCAGTGTTAGGACTGTGCCAATCATGTCTGATAGGAGTTGGAACACCCTACACCAGTAATTAGCAATCTTGGGGAAAAGCCATGCTGCATGTAAGAAGTTTGCATCTTAGGTTTCACAAGGAGATTGAGTGGGCATGTCATTTCCATTTATAGAGTTTGAGGGGAGGGTGGTATATGCAGTGCAGAAATTAATGAGTTAGAAGCAGCCATTTGGAGAGAGAGCCCTGATCTCGCCACAGCCGTATGTCCACTCTACATGAGACGCAGTCACTGCACAGTGATTTGACATTAGGCATCGCTATGGCGGTCTCCGACTGCATTTCAGAGTACAGCCTGTTCACCAACTGCTTGTTGGACAAGACCGTAAGAAACAAGGTAAGCGATCTAGATAGAGTCAGCTCCTGGGGGAAGACTGGTATCGAGCTTTACAAAATGCCCAAAGGTGAAGAATTACACTGCCAATAGCCACTGTGACCTCTAGGTAGCGGGCGTTCATAAAATGGTCACCTGCAGACTTGATCTCCCATTTAGCCAGTCTCTGAAAGAATATTTGTTTCACTAGTACAAAGTAACAGTTGGAAATGTGTAAGAGGTTGCTCCGGTGAGTATAGTAATGGACAACTGACATACCTCACAGGGACGTCCCAGACTACCTATGTACTCGTCACTGTGTTGATCTTTGTACAATTGTTGGGGGTTGCCCTGTCAAAGCTCCCAGGAAGGTGGGGTAGACAATACCATGTTCAATAGAAAAATGGCTCATGTGGGGGTGCGGGGATGTAGCCATTGATGCTTAAAGTACGCTTGGGCACAGTAATAGTATAACTCGAAATCTAGCACCACCATCCCACCTTGGTCATATGACAGTGTTAGCGTTTCTCACTTTATCTGAGACGGTTTGCTCGCCCAAGCAAGGGTGATCGTAAAGGATTTTAGTGCTGGGTTAGGGGTATGGAGATGGTGTAGATAGAAAAAGGTCAATAACGTGGGTCATATAATAATTTTCATCAGAGCACTTTTTGCTGTGTAATCATGAAGGAAGTTGGGTCCATTTATGTACCCGCTCTTCAATGTTCATCATGACAGTACCATAGTTTTCGGTAATGATATTGGCCCGGTCTTGATTGACCCAGATATTTAAACTGACGTCAAAAAACAGGAGTGAGGGAATTCCAACTGTTAAATCTGCATTGCCAGTGTCAATAGGAAAATGGTAGATTTATTCCAATTTATCGATATACTTGAAAGTGTCTTGAACAGCGTGAATTATTGAATTACAAGGGTAAGGTTGCGGAATGGATTACATAAATATAATGTGATATTGTCAGCATGTAATGTCACAATTAAATTGCATGGGAAGAAGGCAAGGCCTCTATGGCAATGTAATTATCTTATGGCGCATGCCAATGCTCTGAAGCCAAAGCATACAGAATAGGGGACAGTAGGAACCTCTCTCATTGGCAAATGGGTCAGATAGCAGTCTATTTAGGCACACTGTGGCAGTGGGGCCAGTGTACAGAAGTTGCACGAGTTTAATGAACCTGGGGAGAAATCCCATATGGGCCAAGACAGTGAACAAATATTGCTAATCAAGGGACTCAAATGCTTTGGTGGTGTCAAGGAAGACCGCCACTGAATCATGGTCTGGCTTCACCTGGTGAAAGAGCAAATAGTGTTTTTAGATTATGTGCTGTAGATCGGTCAGGAATAAATTCTGCCTGGTCAGGGAGGTCCAGGTCAGGGAGGAATAGTAGCAATCGGTTTGCCAGTATCTTGGCAAAAATCTTTGTGTCAGTGTTTAGAAGTGAAAGCAGTCTATAGGAGTTAGTGTGCATGGGTGAAATCCCAAGTTTTCAAAGTATGATTGGGATAGCCTTCTTAAATGAGGGAGGGTGCCCCGCTGTAAATGCTTCCTCAAATTCTTGCTGGAGTCGGGAATCCAGCAATGGAACATAAGCTTTATAAAACTCAGATGGAAATCTGTCTTTTTACAGGGTTTTACATGTGGGGAGGCTCGGGATCACTGGAGTAATCTCGTCTAGTGTGATAGGTTCAGCTAAAATTGCCTCCAAAGGTCCTTGGTCCACGCTAAAGCTATGCGATCTAGATATACTGCATACTCGTCTTGCGATTTGGACATGTGAGTTGTATACAATCTGGAGTAGGGGTTTAAGAACGTGGTCAGTATTGTGTCTGAATTACATAACATGTCCCCTGCGACTACTATTTGTGTTAAAAAAGTATCGGAGGATAACTGACATGTCAACAGTGCCGTGTTCTTGCTTGGTCTATACGCCTAACCACAAGATCTGGTTATGGCTGCTTATATAATGTGCCCGACCTCTCATTCTGGCTCCTCCTTATAGTCTGACATTTTGACCGTAATTGCCACCAGGGTATGAGTGGTGGTGGAGGACATGTATTGTTGCTGTAACAACTGGAGGTCTCGCTCCAATTTGTCCCAAAGGGCCCCACACTGGCCATGCTGGTACATACCCAGTATGTATGCCATAAATGTGTCCTAAAATAGACCCAGAGATTATGCAGAACGCTCACTCGATCCCCCAAAAAATTTCGGGTGTCCATTTTTACCTCCCTTCTGAAGCCTTCTTCAACCAGTGCTAATGGTGAAAGGCTCCAAGTGAATTCACAATGTGTATTATGGAAGCCAAAATACAAATTTTCCATTTAAAACGTTTTACTATTTAATTGTATTTTAGTCTTCTTCATTTATACAAAACTAGGTTCTCTATGTACTCATGCGTTACACTTCGGTAATGCTCTTTCTGGTGGATACTCTATCTAACCACAGATTCATAATATTTAAAATACTCCTAGGCCCAAACTGGATCTGGAAATTTTCAATAGCAGTGCTCCTACGCACCGGCAGCTCTTCGTTGGCTTTGTAACATTAAAGAAATGACGGAATGAAGCTGCCTTTAAGGACCACCTCTGCATGGCCGACATCTGTTTCTTTTCTCTCTCTCTTTCCATGCCCTCAGGTGGGGAGCATAAAATCTGTTGGTGACTGTGTGGCGAGCTCTAACCTTTTTAGCTGTTAAAGAAGCCACTCCACAGAAGGGGCAGGTGGCAGGGCATTGAGGAATCTGCAGTTAGATAGAGCTTCCACCAGAAAGAGCACTACTGAAAATACATAACTTGTTCTTCTGTTGGATACTTCTAATCAGATTTCTCGTTTTTAGAATACATAGCAAAGCAGTACCTACCTCCCAAAGGTGCAGAATCCGGGGAGTGGACCAAGGTTAACTCTGGGAACAGAAAAAAGGCCCGGGCACTAAAATGAAAGAGGACCCTTACTAAGCAAATCAGATAACTGGAAAAAAGTGGCCAGTTTTCAAAGGTCAGTTGTCTACACACTGACCTTTCAGACCAGCCCATTGGGCACTGCCTAACTGCCCTATACGCCAATCCGACCCTGGAGTGGACCAAAAAGTCCTGTAGGATAGAGTGAGCAAAGACACTTTCTCGTCAGAATCGCTGTCAAGGCAGTAGTGCTTCATAAAAGCATATAGCGATAGACATGCCGAAGCTTGGTAGGTATCAAGAACAGGTACTCCTCCCCATCTTTTGTCGTAGTAGGGGCTTTGGGCCTGGTGAAATGAGCTCTTGGGCTGTTTCTTGACCAGTGCGTAGCAGATTTTAATTCAGATCACTATCCAACTTGACAGGGTTATCTTTTGCACCACCCTGCCTTTCTTTGCACCTGAGAAGCCGACTAAGAGCGGACAGTTTACTAGACTATTTGCCCTGTCAATGCAAAAGCTCGAAACCCTGTTTGAATCGAGGTGATGGGAGACTCTCCTCCTCTTTCAAAGGACTATGCAGAGCGAAAAATATAGGCAGGGTGAATAACTAGACAACATGGACGGCATCACAACCTTAGAGAGGAAATCTGCCAAGATCCTCAACACCAACTTGACCAGATAGAAGGTAGGACTAAGGTGATTGTAGCAACTTTGCCTGCAGCTCACTCACAGAGCATGCTTATGTGAAGTTGATAAGGAAGTCTGTTTTTCAGCATCAAGAGACATAAGAAGCAGTTGTGCACAGGTTCTAAAGGTGTGCGCGTTATAAATGTCAAGACTAGGTTAAGGTCCCACTGGGGCAGCACAAATGGTTTGGGAGGAAATGCATCTGTCAAACCATTAATAAAACTCATCACAACTGATCACATTAACAAGGATGGTTGTTCAGATAAACACAGAAGCACTGAAAGGCCGAAAAGTAACATTTCTCTGTGCCACCTGCAAGGCCTGGCTGGGTTAGGGAGAGAACAAATAAAAGAAAGCCGGAAACTTTGGCTTCTATGCAGTCTGTGCCTCGGACACCATATCAGAAAACAAATTCGTCCCAGTGCCCAGAGTAGATACACTTCGTGGAAGGGCCCCTGGCATCAAGGATATCATCAGTCTCCTTTGTCTGCAATTCAAATTCATTCAGCGGCCGCTGTACAATCTCAGTGCAGGGAGGTGCAATTTTTGGAGATTCAAATGCAGGACCCTGCCTTGCTACTAAATGCTCGGGATGAGAAGCTCTGGATACCTCTGCATACCACACGCTCCTAGCCCAGTCCAGGGCAATCAAAATGACTTGAGCTGGGAATTCCCGATCATCTTCAGAACCCGAAGCAGGAGAGGTACTGGAGGAAAAGCTTATAGGAGTCCTTCACTCTATTTTAGCTGGAATACGTCTCATAAAGAGTGCCTTGGAGGAAACTCGAGTCTGCAAAATTGCTCATATTGTGCATTCTGGACGTTGGCAAACAGATCTAGCTGGGGCTCCCCCGCTACCCCTGCCCCCACCAAAGTGTTTTAAGAGGACTTGCACCACCATGGGATGGTTTGTCTGCTCTGGTGCCCATGGACCCAGCCAGGTGGCCCTGATCGCAACCAAGAAGGCTTTTCATTTGTTTCATCTAACTCTTGAGGGGCAGAGTCTCCCGGTACAGGACCCAGGATTCTACTCCACCTTGCTTGCTAAAGTACACATGGCGGTAGCATTGTTCGTACGGACCAGCACAAGCATCCGTTTGATGGATGGCAGGAAAGTTTTTAGGGCAAAACAGATCGCCCAAAGTTCCAGAAGCTTCATAAGGAGGTGGCTCTGCACTCCGAATCAGAGGTTTCTGATCTCCACCTACCTTAATTGACCTACCTCCAATAAAAATAACATACAAGTGTGAAGGGTGGGGTTACCCTGACCCCCTGAAACTTCTGGTCCAGCGGGTCAGGGTACCTCTAACCCTCCCCCTTATACCTTCTTATAGGGTATTCTTACCGTGCCACTGTGCCACCATTTTCCAAATTTGGGGGTTCCTGCAATCCTACGGGAGTCAGCGCCACCCACTGGACTATCGCGGGAGTTCCACGGGAAAGCAGGGGGCCCGCAGTCTTAAGCGATTGGACAACTTAAAAAAAAAAAAGGGCAGGGTGAGGCCTGAGTGTCTACAATGGGATGCTGCGAACAGGCGATGGCTGTGTGCAGTAGGGTGTGAACAGCTGCCGGCCGGTGGTTGGATGCAGAGCCTGGTCGGGTTGCCTTTACGTATGGTAATAAAATATTACTTTACATTTAAAAATCCTAGAACTTCACAGAACAAAGGGTAAGGTGACATTATAGCTAGGTATGGTAATGATATCTTTCTTTACATTTTTTTAAAACTCAAATTCACTGAAAAAAACAAAGGTTAAAATGACATACTAGTTGGGGGAAAATGTCAGTTTAAACGTTAAAGTTTTAAACTAATAAAAACCCTGAAATTCAACAGCTATAGTAATTTCAAGTTGACTATAACTCGGGTACTCGCCATGGAATGCTTACGATCTCACATATCACAACACTCATGAGGTTCTGTGACATCACTGATAAAATTACTGATGACAAATTTACTAAAATCATTGACAAAAACACTGTGCATGGTGGGTGGAGGTAAGTTATAGTTACTTCAAATAAGTAACTGTTGGATTTCAGTGGTTATTGTTTCAGTTTAAAACATTCCGTTGAAACTGACATTTTCACCTAACTAGAACGTCACTTTAACCTTTTGCTTTTTCGGTGAATTTCAGAGGTTTTCTTTAATGCACAGTAAGATATTATTGATATATATATATATATATATACCGATATTATTGAGATTATTGAGATATATATATATATATATATATATTTGTTCTGTTTTCAAATATCTGTACACAACGCAAAGCCACTTAAGGAAACATTTAGAAACTTGTGCTCTGACAAAAAGAGCCAAGTGAAGTACTTCCTTCTCTTTCTTTGAAGTTCACGTATCATCAGCTATACAATCAACTGGATTACACATGGTATTGTGAAATAATGAACTGTACTTTTATCACTTACTTTTAATAACTTGGTAGCCAGTTTTAAAACATTGTTCACAAGTGTCAGTTCTTCTTTCTTGTTAGGCTTCTTCTCCATTTTCAAGTATAGGTTTATCTATTAAAGAAGAAGCACATTCAACAGTTGAAATAAAGAAAAATGCATCATATTTAAAAAGGATAAGACATGTCGAGGTACCATCGCATCAATTAATAAAAAAAGCTGTTGTTCCCCTCACCCTCATTTTACCTTCAGATCAAAGTCTATCCAACAAAGCAGCAAATAGGATTACTAGAGTATGAATAAAGATTAAAAGAGCGATCTTGACACAAACTTCACATTATTACATGGAATCTAGAGCTGATCTGTAACTTGAAATAGGGGTGGCCCAATGACTCTGCATTGATGCTAGCAACAAAGGTGACAGGCGTATATGTATGACATACAATTGGCTAGATTATTTAAGTGTTAGTGCTGCAAAATGCAATATTCTTATTTCACCAATGCCTGCACAGTTAGTTAACTTTTAGAACACATTCCTCAGTGGCCCTCACAACACAGCAGCATTAAATCTACACTATAGTAGGTTTTATACACAGATGTCCATCATCATCTCAAATACGGACTGATGACAAGATGCCAATCTCAGATTTATCAGTGTCACCACGGTGAGTGAAGTCAGGAATGAAGTTCTGCGGTGTGGTAGCCAGACATTTCATAATATCTCAAACCAGTTTTGTATCATGGAGGATAAACAAGGGAATTCACATACCCACCAACACTTGTAGACAAACAAATGTGGCAAGTACCAGAAAAAGGACACTTTAATTCGGATTATTGCCTTAATTACACAGGCTATGAGAAAGATCAGTTTCCCCTCCGAACTCCATTTACAAAAAGCAACTGAATACTAGAATGTTATCCCCCTCATGTATTTTGCAGGAGTTCAGCTACAAAAGGACTGAAATTTATGGAATACACATGACTGGCCCTAAACAATTGTTTTGCGTGTCTCATAGACAAAAAGACTGGATCTAAGATCATATTATGCTGATGTCAAGGACAAGGAATAACTAGCCACCTTTGTACACCCCAGCTACTCTATGTTTGAAGTATATGATCTACTGCTTTGTGGGACTGAGAGGAAGTACAAGGGTTGGTCCTGAAGACTATATAAAATCAAGCTGATATCACAACTTGTTTCTTAGTGTGTCTTACAAATCTACATGTCGTTCAGTAGCTCTTTATACGACAAATGTTACTATTATCCATGTCACCGATAATTTAGTACTTCAAAAGGAAAAAGAGCAGTGTTAGCCCTTTTGGGGGATTCCAACCTGTAAATACCAGGTGGAACACGAATCTCAGTAGTGAATGTTTAACCCACTGACCTACCCAATAGCTTGAAAAAGGGATTCGTTTTTTTTTGTTTACATATTCTTTCCATTCAGAATTTATTTTGGCATTTTACTCTTCACACAAATATAAAGTTTAAGTCAGAAGTATATTTTTCAAACCTCTGTATAGATGTTACTACTTTTCAGAAATTCAAGAAAGCTAATGATTTGATATTTCCAATACAGCAATAAAAATAGAATGTGATGCTGTGATGTCAAGGTGTCCTGCCAGTGGAATATGAAAGTTTTACTTGTGCCATGCACAACAGCAATACAACTACTATCAAAAGAGTGATCTGTAAAGGATGCTGAACCAGCCAAACACACGACAACAATAAAACAAGATACATGTTTAAGGCAAAAATAGATGGCCATGGTACAGAAACATACGAAAACCCCACACACGTAATTTAGTCAGGGTGCATGCTACCTTCTGGAAATGAGTCCTGGAAATTAACAATTTCAGCAACTGCTTTAAAGGTAGGGTAAACAGAGTTATAAGAGTTCTATATATATATATATTTATCAATGATAATATGAGAGGCAGACTATATTTAAGATTCTGGATCCGAGATGTACAATTATGCTGTTTCTTTGTATTTCGTGAGGAATAAACACATGCATGGGCTTTGAGTAACCATGAGAGAACTCAAATAATTAAAAAAATAATACATAAATAATGCAAGTTGGTTTTAAAACACACTTCGATGAAAGGCAGGAGAAATGTTTGATATATATTTTAAATGTTCTGAACACAGACAAAACAACAGCACATTAGTAATAGCAAACAGGCTTTGCTAATTAAGAAATTGATTACATTATTGGGGTTAAACCAAAGTTTTCAAGACTCAAAAGAACGCCCACCTGTTCGGTCAACAATATTGAGGTAT
This sequence comes from Triturus cristatus, assembly GCF_964204655.1. Taxonomy (NCBI): domain Eukaryota; kingdom Metazoa; phylum Chordata; class Amphibia; order Caudata; family Salamandridae; genus Triturus; species Triturus cristatus. Next base: position 1,038,915,428 of record NC_140585.1, read on the forward strand.
TGCTATACTTCTTATTAGTTTCTGATCCAAGTGTAACAAATCTTAGCAGAAAGAGTGTAAGCGAAATACACCATATTACCAGTTCCCAATTGTAGTGGCATTCAAGGAAAACCTTGTGAACATGAAGAAGCTGGAAAGAAAAATAACACAATCTATTTAAATGGTCACTATGGGACCTGATCATTTTACATCTAATACTTTTTCATAATAGCTATAAAAAAACTGAAACGATACATTAACTACTATAATTTGCTGAAGTCTAATTTTGAACACTCTTCCCATTTAACTACAACATTACCTACTATCTTGTAATGTATTTTGACACCATTTTTACATTTTAAGGCTGTTTAGGCAAAATCATGTTACCTGCTATTTATACTTGTTCTCCGTTTGTTTAATTCAGAGTACCTTTACAGCACACCACTGCATGTGTTTGAGTGGTCAGCTTTGATCAGCCAGCCCTACTGACAAATACTGCTATTTCTAACGTTCATTCACACATGCACTTTAATAAAACATGTTGCTCAGCTGAACCAACAGGAAGAATCATGATTTTGTAGTAAATATTTCCTTATGTCTACGTTTTAATCTGTCACAACTCCTCATTTATAAACAGAGGTAGTCACTGTTCATGATTACAGCACAAAGTCCATCTCCCTTTTTCCAAACTCATAAGGAAATCTGTGCTTGCCTCACCATTTTTAAACTTTGACCCTCTCATCTATTTTCCTATCTCGTTATTACTGTCATCTATAACTTTATGCAGCAGGACTTTTAGTTTGAAAATGGTACACTGATAGTTTATAGTATGAATTTGTCTGTCTCTGTTAATCAGTGTTTCTCAACACATTAGGTATTTGTTAATTAATCTCCAGTGGTTGTAACAATTGTAAGAGAATATAAATGCATAAACTGAAAATGTTTATCTGGAAAAGGGTAGTGGCCAACAGTTTTTTTAGATGGAATGGGAAAACAAACTAAAGTTAATACAATGCCGACCTACTATGGAACTGATATAACTGGACAAGAGCACTTTTCTTGATGCAACTAATGACATGGTGTGGCAGCAGTTAAAGAAGGAGGAGCAAAGGTGCAAGTTCTACAGGGAGAAACAATGAGTAGCTGGAAGGAAGAGCATTGTGCAGAAATGTAGCCGGCAAGAGTACTTAAAAATGAGTAACCAGTGAAAATTTACAAGCAAAAACTTCCGAAGGCAAACACAGAAAGTAAGTACGGTTGAAAAGTGGATTATTGGTGAGGGTAAGTATGCACCAACCACTAATAAGACCAGAAACGCAATATAAGGTCCAGTCAAGGTCTCAATACATTAGTCCCTGGCTCAATTCTTGGTAGCTGGCTGAGAGAAGGCAGGCTTAACTTAGGAGACAGGTGTGTGGAGCATTTAAAAACACAAATACATTAAATAAGAGACAATAAAAGTTCATAACCTATTTATAAAAATAGTAAATATTCTTTTGATTAAAATGACACCAAAATGACAACCATCTAATGTAGGGAACTGGAGAAATGAATTTTTAAATAATAAACGCTTTCTAGTGCTTAAAAACATAGCACCAACTTGGGACATCTGGTCGCGTGTTTGACCAGGACAAAGTTTAAGGCCGACCGCGATCGAGCCCTGGTCGGATACACTAAGTGGGAGGGCCTGGCCAAAATTGTACCTTCGCATTTAGGAACTTTTCTGGAGGATATTCTCTCGTTGTCGAGCGGGCCTCCTCTTTAGGCCAGGATTAGAGTCAACGAAGGTGGCTTAGCTCAGGGCTAGGCCTCGGAGAAATTGTGGAAGTTTTGAGCTCCGGAGATTTCAACGGGCCGAACCTGAAATCCAGACAGGGTCGCAGTTAGACGTTGGCAGCTTATCTCTCGGCGACAGGTTGGTCACCTTATGGAGTTTTTTCCAAAAGGTGCTCCAAACTTCTGGAACATATTCCTAAAGATCCTCTTGAGAATTCAGTGTTGTAAACACAAATCCAAGGGTCTAGCAGCTCTGACATAGTCCTTGGAAGTTAGGACTACAATTCCCACAATGCTGGGGACTTCATGGAGAAGATGGAGCTCTGTTAATCTGTTGCTTTCAGGGAGTCTACTCCTTAATCCTTTTTAAACAAGGCAAAATCCTCAGGGCTGTAGTTCCAAGTGTGCAGCAGAAACAGAGCTTCAGAGTGCAATCATTTGAGGTGCAGACCAGGGTTCCAGCAGTGCAGTCCTTCTCCATGTACTTTCAGGCAGCAGATCTGAGTTGCTATGCAGCTCTCACATATTTAGCCAATGGTCTGTGGCGACAAGTAGGAAGGCACCCCTGGCCAATGGGGGACAGGGTGCCACTCAAAAGCAGAACAGCTTTCTACAAAGTGTGGTCTTGTCCCACAAAGCACTGCACTTTAAAATTCAGGATGGAGAATTTCTCTCCTTCGAAGTGAGCTCTGCTTTAGAAACGGGGTTTCCCGGTAGGCTAAGGCAAGGTCAGCAGACCGGGGGACAGCACACTAGGCAGAGCAGCAGTTCATAGGAACAGTCAAGCACAGCAAAGAGGCAATCCTTCCAGAATAGCAGCCTTTACTCCTGCAGAGTCTCTTCCAGGCCCTGTAGAGGGCAGAGGGGCAAAGTTGGGAACAGGGGCAGAGTGTCCCCTCCAAGTCAGCACAAGCACATCCTACATGGGGTCACAGCCCCTGTATTTATACACCTCCCTGCCCTACATCTAGAAGGGGGTAGAAGGGTCTAGGGGGTAGGGGTTTCTGGAAGGGTCTTGGAAGTTCCAGTCCCAACTGGCACTGGGAGGGGTGTTAGTAGGGGGGTGGAGCTAGCATTGTACGGGGCAGGCACAGACCTATTCAGGGACAGGGGTTTCCTCTGCCCACTAATCCAGTTGCAGACCTCCCACTCAGCCGGACCCTGCCTCCCTGGAGCCACCCACTCCTCACCAGCCCCGGTCACTTCTAGAAACAGACATGCAGGCAGGCACACAGCACACAGAAATGGCAACTTCTAAAAGTGACATTCCTAAAATAGAAAAAATAAATATGCGCACACCATTGCGCAGCCTTTATCATTTCCATTCCACACATACCAAATATGCCACACTTATTTTGTTCTATTTAGGAGTTATCCCATAAGGGGGGGGGAGATCCCAATGTTAGCCTATGGAGGGCAGACGCACTCTGCACTGCTAACCAGTGCTAAAGTGCCCAGAGTCCTAAAACCACCAACACCATGTTAGAAAAAAAAAGTTAGGAGGAAGGCAAAAAGCGTAGGGATGACCCTGCAAGAAGGGCCAAGTCCAACACTCTGGCTAAGCCAACACACTGGTGTGGCTCAATTCCCTTAACGCTCCTTGTCCAGACTACATGCAAATTCCATTCCTGAGGCTCCCATCTGGCTAGGGGTACAGGAAGAGGGCGTAGGCCTGGCTGTTATTTCTTACTATCTTGCTCTCTTTGAAGCCCAGTTTGTTTACCCAGCCCCCATCCTGGCCTGTTCTCTGCAGCTGCAGAGCCCCCCCACCAGTTAACCTCTGTGTCTATGCAGGCCACCTCATCAAAGCAGTTTGGGTAAGGCTGTTAAGGGCTGGCCAACCAGGAGAGGCTGCTAGAAGGCTGGAGCTTGGCTCACAGAAAATAAAGTTCTAGAACTTCTTTTCTGTATTAGTTATGATAAATTTAACAGTGGCAAGTTGTTGAATTTACAATTACCAATCTTTTAAGTCCTTGCATTATTTTTTCGCTCACTCTAGTCAATAGTTACACTGTATTACGGTATTCCCATGTTAGCCTACGGAGCTAAAATGCTTCAATGGGGAAAAACGAAATTGGTAGTTTTTTGCTCAACAGGGCATATAAAACAGGTAGTTAAAAACTTTGTAAGTACCTTTAAATTCAAAGTCGAATTTGCGTATAAATTCAAAGTCGAATTTGCGTATAAATTCAGTTTATAAGCAGCTTGAAACACAGGGCTGACTTTTAAAATGAGAGCTGGCAACACAGCAGTGCATACTTAAGGGCCTCTAAACCTACATGCCCTACCATATACTAGGTACTTGCAGGTTTTCATAGCCAATTGTATTACACCTAAGTAGCATATACCTTTTTAATCCGAGCACTGACCCATGGCCTGCTTAGCAGAGCCCAGGGCGCAGTCAGAGTCAGTTACCACCAGTATCATTCAACAAATGGGGTTGATTAGGGAAAAAAGGATACATTTCTCACAGGTATAATATATCTCTCATTATGAACAGCTGAAAACGACACACAAGAAGAAATTAGGCATTCTGGATGGTAATGGAAAATCTTTGTTCAAAATGTCTTAGGTAATTACTAAATAATAGAAATGTTACCAAGCACAACGATGGCATTTTCTGCATGCAAGAAATGACAAAAATGAATTGGAGTAGTTTGCATCCCATTTTTAAAAACTTTTATTTCAAATGTTAATGGAAGAGTTAGTTAACTTCGGTAACGATATGTCTGGTAGAGACACAGTCTAGCCGCAGATTCCTTAACTTAGAATATCTCCCCAGGAGTCAGACTGGATCCGGGTGTCAGACTGGATCCGGAGAATCTTTCCCCCCCCAGCAATACCTCTGCACGCTGGGAGGTGGCGTCGCCCGGCTCCGTCCGGACGTCGTCCACGGAAGTGACGTCAATGGAGCCACATAAGCCCCACCCGGCGCGCTGACGTCTGTTTTCTACAGGAAACTTTTCCGCGCTACAACGAGGAGCCATGCAAAAAACTGCGATAGCATAGGAACAGTGTGTGTTAAAAAAGAGCAACATCGTTGAAAAAACAACGATAAGTAACATGAAAATGAGAGTCAAATCATTTGGAATGAGAAACAATAGGAAGTAGAAAAAGCACCCAGTACCCGGAGGGACTGAAGGGAGCTCACAGAGCACTTTCTGCAAGCAGATTGCCAAGTCGTGCCCCACCTCGAGGGGGTAACGGCTGCAGCACAAAAAGATATGACAAGCCAGGCACAGCTTGTCTCCACAGGAGGGAAATTAAAACCACAATATCGAATCAACATGTTGCAAGACAAGTGACTAGAAGTGAACGACAACCAGAAAGTTCACTACACACACCCTCCAGAGACTGAATGACTATAGCACCAAGGAGAACACAACCGACTGCCATAGAAAGAAGGAGGCACAGGAGTGGGTGGTGGGAGGAAATAAAAAACAGAATAACTCGACGTGTGAAGAACACAGGTGGAGCAACATGAGAAGGCAGTGAAAAGTAAAGACCTTAACCACCTAAAAATGTGGACGGAGTGGAGAGCCAAAGGGCTCGAAAGCCAAACAAAACCCCCTGCGCCAAAGGAAGGTGCAAGAACAAGCCACCAACCAAACACTACGACGGAGGGGAGGTCGAAGGGTCCCACCTAGGAGAACACACCCTACCCCAGAGTGAGGTGCGAGAGTACACCACTGTAAGTCCAAGGCCACCAGAAAAGGGGCGGGGGGGGGGGGGGGCTAGGTGGAAAAACACCATATGAAAAGGCCTTCGCAGAGCGGGGAGGATGGGTGGGCGTTAAGGAATTTGCAGCTAGACTGTGTCTCTACCAGATATCGTTACCGAAGGTAAGTAGCTCTTCAATCTGATAGAGACATCTAGCCGCAGATTCCTTAATTTAGAATAGATACCAAACCCATACCCCATAGGAGGAGGGTCTGTGAAACAACCACCAAGTTCCAGGACAACATATTCGTCAAAAGGCTGATGAAACACGGTGGGAACCGCAATGCCAGGGCAACTGACATTAGACCCAGGGAACTCCACAAGAAACATGAACAAGGGACGGCAAAAACACCAAAATCCGACGAGGGACGGTGTGAGACCTCTCTCGCCTAGACACAGACGAAAGGAAATACAGAACTAGAAAGATCAGCGCCAACGTAAGAAACAATGCAGTGACTCCTTCAAAGAAGGATCCCAGCACCGGTCCCTATGATCCATGAGGAACAAAGCCCCAAAGGGGCAAAACAACATGACAACGGTAGAGCATATCGCCTGAACATACAACACAGTGGATGCCAAGATGAAACAGAGGACAGTCCGAAGACTGTCCGGCCAAGAACAGGACCCCCAACAGGAGGCCCGTGTGTGTAAGAAAAAACACACATCAAATGTGTACCCCTTAGGACATGTGACAACAATGGCAGGGCCGAACCCAGAGGCTAGTGCCAACAGAGACAGAAGAGCCCCCATTGAGCAAAAGCTCAGTAGGTAGGCATGCAGTCAAACATACCAAAAGGTACCACTGTAAGGGGATAACCTGCAAAGCCAGGAACACCTAGAGGACTCTATCCCGAAGGAGAGAGTGAGCAAGAAGGCCTGATACTAGGGTAATAAGAACCTAGTATGCGAGCACCCCTGTGTCGTGTAGAACCTACGACATATACACAAAGAGACAGGAATGTTGTCACACATACGTGAAGTGACGAATCCCTAAACAGGGAAGTTGCTCAATCACTACCACTGTTCCGGTGTGCGGCATAACAGTCACAGAACTCTGAAAAAACAACAGTTCCCCGAGGGGGAAGAAGCCTGGTCTCCCGTGAGGCAGGCAGAAACATAGACCACGATACTGCCAGTAAAGGATTGAGAGAAGACAGACAGAAGCCTGTCGCCAAAAAACATACACCGCCATAGACCGACACAGTCTAACAAAAAGGAGAATCTCGAGAAGAATACATGCACAGTAATGCTACCTTAAGAAGCAACTGTACCACAATGGTAAGAACCCACACACCGAGAAACAGCTGGGGTTGAGCACAGATTCGGTGGTAGAAAGTCATAGACAAGAGCCACTCCTTGAAGAACTAAGAAATAGGAGGCAACACACAGCCGAGGCAGAGCCGGCGGGAATTCCCCTTGCCCTAGGCAAGAACCCCGACAGTGCTTGAGCCACAAGAAAAGACATAGAGCACAACCTGTATGCACCAATACGGCAAGTATTCACAGAATACAGAAGAGACTGTTCTGGAACGAAACAGAGGAACCTGCCACCCAGGGGCGCATGTTCACCTGTAGACAGGCAAGACTGGCACAGCGAGGCTGCAAGAACACGCCAGGAAAGAACAGGCGAGACAAAACCCCAATGAAACAGCAGGGAAGAACGCCCCTATGGAGGCGGGGATGTATTACGGACCAACCGTAGACAACCAATTGTAACCCCCGGAGAGAAACCAACCCCATGGATCTCACCAGAGGATACATCCTACAACAGTAGGAAGAGTCAACTTGCGGCAAAAGTTCCTGGGTAAGGAAGAGTAGCAATATAACCGCCAACAAATACCCCACATAGGGTAAGGCAGAACCCTACAAAAAAAGGGTACCCCTTGAGCCAAGCCCGTAGGCAGAGGCTCAAAAGAAAGGTAAACACAGCTTAACCAGCTGTACCAGAATAAGGAAATAACACGGCTGAACAGCCACACAACCCAGAACATCTGTAACCCACAACGGGTAACAGAAAAGAAAGTGACGGCACCGTCACGAAACCAAAAATCCTCCACAAGGATTAAAACCCGGGAAGACAATCAAACAGACAGGAGGCGCCTGACTGCCGAATCAGCATAGGCGTCAAAAAGAGTGACCCCATTAAATGGTAGATCTCTATGCCGCTCCTGAACATGCTCTGGGAAAACGCCATTGCACAACCACGCATGCCGGCGCATGACAACCGACCTGGCTATAGCACGACCCACAAAGTCAGTGATGTCCATAGCGGACCGAATCGAAAATTGTGCCATATCATGGCCATCACGGATTAGGCGGGCAAGATCGGCACAAGAGCTCTCCGGCAAGGCGGGGAGGAGCTGCTCGACAGAGTCCCAAAGGGCAAATGTAGCCCGAGCAAACACACAACGTGTTTAGGGACCGGAGTCCCGAGCTGGGGGATGCAAACACATAGCGGTCACATGACTCCAACCACCGAGACTCCCGAGTGGGGAGATGCAACGGAACAGGAGTGGTAGAGAGAGCTGCCTGAAGCACAAGTCCTCCAGCCCCAGGATGCAGGGTCAAACAGGTGGGGTCTTCGGGAACTGGCGAATGGCGATGTGCCACAGCACGATCCACGGGGTCCCCCGAAGAGGGCCTCGCCCTCGTCCCGAGAAGGATGTCAAATAATGACTCCGCAAATGGCAACAATGGCTCCATGTCCCCCACGCCCGGGTGGAGAAGATCCAGCAAAGGTTCCGAAGGTCTGCAGCCCTGCAAACAGCCCTGACAAACGTCCCACTAGCCTCCGTGGCCACGTGAGGCAGTGACAGCAAGCCATCAGTAGGCGGCGTACGCAAGCTAAAACGGCCACCTAACAGAGGCTCAGCAAAAGGATGAGTAGGCCAATGCCCCACCGGCGTCCGCTCCGGAGAGTGTTGTAATGACTCAGGGGGTGGGGAATCCACTGGGACCACCTCCTCCAACAATAAAGACGGAGATGGTACCAGCGTCGAGGTGACTTCGAGCCGTTGTAGGCAACCACCAAAAAGGCCTCGACTGGCTGAGTGGAGCAAGCATCAGCGACCTCCGAAAAGGCCTCAACTGTCCGAGTCGATCCGGCGTCGGCGACCACCGAAAAGGCCTCGACCGGCCGGAGTGGGACCAGCGTCGACTCAACATCCCCCGAGGTGGAAACTTGCGGTGTCGTGCACTGCGCCGCAGCCCCTCCAGTGACGCCGCAGGGAGCCTCAGAAGGCTGTGCAACGGCACTGTGGAAAGGCTAGACGTCGTGGGATGCCCTTCCAGGCCGTGTCCAGATGTTGCATCTACTCCGGAGTCAGGGCACTCGGTTGGGGCAGAGGGTAAACCTGCTGGCAGAGTCCCGACCGGAGTCCCTATCCCCCCTGTGGGGCCCGAAGGCACGCTAGGGAGGGGGTGGGGCAAAGCAAGAAAGGACTGCAGGGCCATGCAGTAGTCCTCCATCCGAGGTAGAGTCGCCCCAGCACCCGGAAACGGGGGATATGCGGGGTCTGACTCCTGGGGGCCCGAGTCCAGCAAAGACTGGGAGCCGCGGGCCCCGACGTGATGTCGACGCAAAGCCGACGACTTCCGCGACTTCCGTTTATGCTTACCTGAGGTAGGCGAATGATGGTGACCGTCCCGGGATCTGCCCCGAACAGGAATGTTCTTCTGTGAGGACTGGCGCTGCGTGGATGTCTCCGTTGGAGAAGGAGACCGGTGTCGCAAGGGGTCCTTTCGGGACATCCGGGCAGACAATTTCATGCGGCGTTCCCGCAGGGATTTAGTCTGCAGCTGGCGGCAAGCGTCGCACTCCACAGAGTCGTGGTGCTCGCCCAAGCACCACATACAGATTTCGTGAGGGTCCGGCGATGACATCTTTCACGAGCAGGACCGGCATGGCTTGAAGCCCACAGGCATCGAACACACTGTTCCTTGACACAAAAAGGCGTCGAGAAGGCCTGAAGATAACAAAAACAGGCCAGAGGTATTACTTTCCCGGATCCGCTTTAGGATGCAGAAAAGAAGAAAACTGACGTCAGCGCGCCGGGAAGGGCTTATGTGGCTCCATTGACGTCACTTCCGTGGAAGACGCCAGGACAGAACCGGGCGACACCGCCTCCCGGCGTGCAGAGGTATTGCTGGGGGGAAAAAAGATTTTCCGGATCCAGTCTGACGCCTGGGGAGGTATTCTAAGTTAAGGAATCTACGGCTAGATGTCTATCATATAAAACACTTATAAAAGTACAGACAAGGGGGCGTGGCCAAGATGGCGGCGAGGTAGGCTGCGTTTTCCGGAGCTCCTGCCCGCCGCCTACCGAAATTAGCATCTAACGGCTTCTGCGAGGCCCGTAGACGGTCGCTGGCACTGGTGGGAGGCTGTCCCGGTGACTCTCTGACCTCGCCGGTCGGCGATTCCCAGTGGCCCGGTGCGGGCGGACGAGGGCACTGCCCGGTCTTCATCAGATGGCGCGCTGCTGAGGGTAAACGTGCAGCGACGTTGGAGGACAAGAGCGACGCAACAGTGTCGGACATGAATACGCTCCAACAGGAGATTCTCCGCTTGCAGGATCAACATCTGGATGTTCAAACCCACCTGGAGGACTTGGAAAACAGGTCACGCAGGAATAACATTCGTATCCGGGGAGTGAAGACATCGGACGACACCAAAGACCTCTTTGCATTCTCCACGGGCCTGTTCCGCCATATCCTAGCGGCTCCGGATGGCGCTGAGATCGTCTTGGACAGGGCGCACAGAGTTGGCCCGCCTCGGGCGCCCAACGCTCCTCCAGCGGACATACTTGTGTGCGTCCAAGATTTCAAAACCAAAGAGGCAATCCTCACGAAAGCGAGAGCCCTCCACCCTACCCCTTACCAGGGGCACTCTCCGGTACTCTATCAAGACCTGGCCCGATTACCCTGCAACGCCGACGACAATTCCGCCCCGTGACTGAACATCTTCGGCAGCAGGGTATTCCGTTTTCGTAGGGTCACCCATTCCGCCTCATCTTTCGACTCAATGGCAAGCTCCACCAGTTACGCTCACTCTCTGACTCCTGCCGAATACTAGGCCTGTCGCTGCCGAGTGGGGAAGATGCCTGCCAAAGCACTGGCTCGGGACCCGAGCCCTCTCCATCAGGGTGGCTGCGTCAAGGTGGGCGTAGACGAGTCTGGAAGCCCAACAAAACGAACATAGCAAAGAGCCAGCGGGATGCGTTGGCCTCCGCGACGGAAGCCCTGGCCGGGGCGAGCCCCAGTGCTGAGTGAGCAGCTGACACCTGTATCCTATCGCAAGTGGTCCAAGGATTCCCGGTGGGTGGCGGGGGGGGGGGGCCCCCCGAGACTCCTCTCTTGGTCACACTATGGTCCACACCCTGACGTTCTCCTGGTTATGCCAAGGAGACGGACAATTTTTTGGGATATTGACTTTCTTATTTGTTTTTGCCAGTGTTTTCATCGCTGGCACATTTGTTTTGAAGGTTTTTTTTTTTTTTGGGGGTATGGGTTCCCTCGTCCACTTTCCTCTGTTGCACCCCGGAAGCTACCAGACACTAGATTTGATGGTCTGTGTTGTCGCTCCCCTTTGTTTAATATAGCCAGCAGTCTACATCGCAACCTGCATTACCCCTGGACCCTAGATGCCACGCACCTCTTAAAGTCCTCACGCTAAATGTACGGGGGTTAAATAATCCTATCAAACGAAGAGCAGTCCTTAGCTACCTGGAACACTCAAAGGCAGACATATGCCTCCTACAAGAGACCCACCTTCTTGCTAAGGACCAACATAGATTGAAATCCCGGCCCTTCCCTACACAGATGTTCTCCTCTACCACCTCCAAATCAGCTGGGGTAGCTATACTGGTCTCTCTATCCTTCACTGGCAGGGTCTTACAAAAAGGGGCAGAGATTAAGGGCCGATTACTCACCAATCAGTTCCTATTGGGAGGGGTGACCTTTGGGGTGGGTTCCATATACGCACCCAATGAAGGACAGATTACATTCCTCCTCAATGCCCTCGATGAGGCTGCCGCAGCCTCGGATCGCCGCCTGTTGCTAGGCGGTGATCTCAATATTGTCTTTGATAACACTTTAGATCGTTCCTGTCGGAGAACCAGTCAAACGGGTGTTCTCACGGCTACAGGGCCGGCTCGACTTCGTGATTTGGGGTTGTCGGATCTTTGGCGCCACTTTCACCCGACCAGCCGCAGCTACACCTTCTACTCGGGGGCGGACAAAACATACGCACGCTTAGATTATTTTCTTAGCTCCACATCACTTCAGGCCCACGCACTGAGCACCGAAATTTTAACGGCCTCCCTCTCAGATCACTCACCGGTCCTAGCCACCTTCCAGCTCCCACCATCTTTGCGGCCTCTCCGACACTGGTGCTTGCGCGACACACTGCTAAATCACCCCTCTGTCATCGAACAGCTCCAGAAAGCCATCACAAACTTCCTTACTCTCAATGCTAACCCGGACACGTCTCTAGCGACGCAGTGGATGGCGCTGAAGGCAGTCATGAGGGGGGAATTTATAGCTATATCCTCTGCCCACAACCGCGAGTGAAGCCGCAAACGGGCGGAACTTTCCCAGAACGTCTCGGAGCTCGAACAGATGCATCAGAGAACCGGCGCTTCCCGTGCCTGGCGTCAGCTTTGCATAGAAAGAAAGCAGCTTGTAGCCTTAGACCAGGACAGGGCCGAGTTTGCAGCCATCAGGCTCCGTCACTCATACTATACGGGAGGGGACAGGTGTGGCCGCCTCCTGGCAAACAAACTGCGAGAGACTAGACAGAAGCAGGGGGTTCCCACAAATCGGGCGCCAGGGGGTGAGTCAGTATCTGACGACGCAGCTATAGCAGAAGATTTCCGAGACTTTTATGCAGACCTCTACACGGGTGAACCCCTGGAAGTCCAGGTTAGCGCGGATTACATAGCCGTGGCCCATATGCCTTCTTTAACCCCAGTGCAAGCGGACCATCTGGATAGGGCTATTCAGATAGAGGAAGTTATTTCTGCAATCTCACGCCTTAAGCTGGGTAAATCGCCTGGCCCAGATGGCTACACGGCTGCCTTTTATAAGACATTTTGCAACCAAGTGGCCCCACTCCTGACAGGTTTGTTCAATACCTTTGATCAAGTAAGAACTATCCCGGGGGAAATGTTAGAGGCCGCGATAGTGGTTATCCCAAAACCCGGGAAGGACAAGACAGCTTGCAGTGCATACAGGCCCATATCTCTGTTGAACATAGACATTAAATTATACACTAGCATTATAGCGACTCGATTAGCACCGTATATGGCCCACCTGGTTGAACCAGATCAAGCGGGCTTTATCCCACAGAGACAAACAAGTGACAATACTAAGCGCATTTTACACCTGATTGAAAAGGCGTCCCGTACACAAGGGGAATACATGCTTCTGGCCATTGACGCGGAGAAGGCCTTCGACAGAGTGCACTGGCCGTATCTGGAGATGGTCCTGGTGAGCGCTGGTTTTGGGGAGAAACTACGCACCAGGATTCTAAACTGTTATCGCTCTCCTATGGCGACAGTTCGGGTTAATGGTTATACCTCCTCCCGATTCCCTGTAGGGAGGGGCACTAGGCAGGGGTGCCCCCTGTCGCCCCTCCTATTCGCGCTCTACATGGAGCCTTTGGCTCTTCGAGTCCAACGACATCCCCTTATCACCGGGATTAAATTTGGAGGAGACGTTCACACCATTAGTCTCTACGCGGATGATATTTTGCTCTCCCTATCAGATCCAATACCTGCTCTACGCGCTCTCTTCATCGAACTGTATGGTTTTGCGCAAGGGTCGGGGTTTAAAATTAATATGGACAAATCCATAGCGCTTAACATATCACTCTCCCCGCACACTCTTGCCCACTTCCAGGAGGAGCACACTATCAGCTGGGCATCTGCCTCGATCCCCTACTTAGGAATTCACCTAGCCCCAACCCTCCAGGCCACTGCAGACATTAACTACTCTAATCTCCGCTCCCACATACGTAAAGAATTAAATAGATGGAAAAATTGCACAATCTCCTGGCTAGGTAGGATTGCGGCCACCAAAATGACTGTCCTCCCGCAGATCTTGTACCTCTTTCAGACCCTTCCCCTTCGCCCCACCGTCAGGTTGGATCCCACAGACTCAGGCGGACCTAGCGCGCTTTATCTGGCACAGCCGCAAACCCCGATTCCGACATGCGGTGGCAGTTCTCCCGCCGGAAAGGGGTGGGGTAGGGGTGCCTGACCTTCAACTTTACTTCCACGCTTCCCAGGTATTGTTGGGCGTTTGTATGTTTTTCCTATGTGTTTTCCTTTCAACTTTGTGGGCCCGCTCCACGCTTTTTGCCCTTAGTAATGATATGACTGGCAACCTAGTTGTCTCATTTGTAATGTTTTTACGGAGCTGAGGGTCTTGTCTCCTATGTTTGTTTGAAATCAATAAACAGATTTAAACCATAAAAGTACAGATAAAACAGTACGTGAGCAATAAAAATGAAATATCACTTTTGAAATAAACGACATGACCATAAAGTGAAATAACATTGATTTACAACAGGCAGAAGAATTCAGGAAAGCACCAACATGAAAATGAGTAGCCTCATCACTAAACACTTGTTAAAAAAAAAATAAAAAAAACACAAGGCAACTCTATAGGTTTTAAAACAATACATTTTGAAAATTGGTCATCAAAAACTCCTAGTAAAAATGTAATGGTAGTCCCAAACACGATAAACCACAGCAATGATTGACTGGAGATTCCAATACAAGAGCATAAAAGAATATTTGTGTTACTGTATTGTTCGAGTGGGATGCACAGCAAACATTGAATTATACCTGATCGAAATCTGAAGAGCAACGCTCTTTTCAAAGCACATGGGTACCCACTTTAAATAAGGTCCTACACCTTCATAAGTCTCCAATATCGCATGTTGTGTATAATTAATTCTGTCCCTTCCCTTAGATTGTACATATAATTCAAGAAATCCTTCTTTAGGCCACGCTTGTCCCTTTTAACAATAACGGATGGATTGGAAATTAGGGACAGGGCGCCTAATTTAGTAAAATATTTTCTTCCAACAAAATATTATCTTACACCAACCCATTGCCTTAAAATATTCTACCAGTGCTTGCAATTTGCTATCAAGCTTCTGATTCAGTCCACAAAGTTGCCAAGACAGCTTCTACATAACCATTAACACCCACAACTTTCCCGCCCACTCTTGCATTATTGGTACCATCAGAGATTTCTAATTCAGCACCAGGAGTTGCTTTGCAGCCAGGAGCATTTTAGTGATCAGTCTCCAATCAACATTTGGCATATCAGCAATATCAACAGGCCTTAAACTAAGAATGATATTTGAGTGGTCAGGGTTCTAAGGGTACCCCCCCCACCCCACCCAGTATGGCTAACAATCTCTTTCCAAAAAACTGACATTCTCTGTAGGAAGACCACCACTCTTGTAATTACATCTCCTTCCTGGCCCATCCCCTCCACATAAGCCATCTGCTGTCTCGTAGATATGTTTCAATTTGGCAGATGTAATGTGCCACAGCATCATAGGTTTGCACATTCAATCAATCTATCAATCAGGGTTTTGTAAAACACACTACTCACCCATGAGGGTCTCATGGTGCTGGGGGAGGGAGTGAGAAGCTCTGTTGGGGTCATTCAAAGAGTTGAGGTCCTTCCTGAACTGGTGCAGTATCGTGCTTCGTCAGAGGTGAAGGGGAAGTTCATTCCAGGCCTTGGCAGCGAGGTAGGAGAAGGATCTTCCACCTACTATGGTCAAGTAAAAGCACGGGACGGTGGCTAAGGAGAGGTCGGCTTTTTCTCTTGGGGCCATAGAAGGTGATTCGGTCGTTGAGGTATTGGGGTCCAGTGTTGTGGAGGGCCTTGTAGGCATGTGTGAGCAGCTTGAATGCTATCCTTCTTTCGACGGGGAGCCAGTGGAGGTTGCGGAGGTGTTGGGTGAAGTGGTTGTGCCGTGGGATATCTACGATAAGTCTGGCTGCGGCGTTCTGAAGGGTCTGGAGTTTGTGGGGGAGTTTTTGCTGATTCCGGCGTAGAGGGCGTTGCTGGTGACGAGTGCGTGGGTGACGGTTTTCCTGGAGTCGGGGGGATCCACTAGAACATCTTGCTAAGTAGGTCGAGGGTGTTGAAGCATGCGGAGGATACGCCGTTGATCTGGCGATTTCATGGCGAGTGAGGAGTCAAGTAGGATGCTGAGGATGCGTGCGTGGTCCGCTGGAGTAGGTGCGTTTCCGAGGGCGTGGGCCACCATGTGTTGTCCCATGCGGAAGAAGTGGGGCCAAGGATGAGGACTTCTGTTTTCTCAGTGTTGAGCCCGAGGCAGCTGTTGCTCATGCATGTCACATTTCTTTCCTATTTTGGATACTTTTACAAAGGGAAAGGATATTGATCAAAGATTTTTGCCACTGCGTTGTGGGAATGGGTTTTCCCAGAATTTAGGACCACCTTTTCTTGTATGTCCAGTTCATGTCTCGGCCTACGTCAGGTACACGTAGGGTAGCATAGACATTGGAGAAGAGCCCTTTTTTTTTTAATAATATTTTTTTAATTGGCATTTATATATTTTTCAATATTACCGTCCAGTCATTTACATATCCATGAGAAAAGGAACACATGGCAAAATAATTGTACATGAGAAGCAACTCGTTACAATATTTATGACTGTGGAAGCCTGAACACTTCCATCCATTTATAACTCCCGGTTATAGCCAGTTACTCTAAAATAACATCATCTTCCAGGTTCCGGGCTTCATTAATAGACACAATTAAAAATAAAGCAGCAAGAGAGAAGGATGCTCCCTCTCCATGGTATACTTGTCAATGGGGAGTAGTCAGGTTGGTCATCTACGATACCCACCCCTGCTGTACATAGTTCTAAAAATCCGAATGTACCACTTATCAATAAGTACAGTTATAGTATGGAAGAAATGAACAGCTGGAGATGTGCCCTTTGATTCCTGCACATTTTATGAACAGCTTTTTCCATCCTGTTAGAGATCTAGTCACTGCTAATTTGTTTATGAGGAATAGGGCCTAATGATGTAGAAGGAAGTATCACATACGTCCAGGTTCCTGTATATTATATTGTTGATCACTTTGGGCACATTTTTAATCGTTTGCCACTGAAACAAATCACACAACATTCTACAGCCACCATCATCCTAATATGTGAAGTCTCCTCTTATGGTCCCTGGCAAGAAATCCACATTGCCCTGCAATGAGGTAAAGGGACAGGGGAAGGTGAGCAATTTATGACCTCTGATCAGTGAGTTCCAAATGCATAGAGTTGGCCTAAGAATAGCAGAAAAGTATCTGACTTGGAGTCTGGGATATCTGGAAAGCTAAGGTATAGCCCAAGAGCCACAGCCCATTTCCGCCGCATCCATATAAATCCAATGGCATTCAGTTTTGTATATGGAGCACTCAAAAAGGGTTCGAAGTTGGGCCCCCTGGTTGTACTTTTTGATATTAGGGAGACTCAGCCCCCATGCCGCCTTTAAGGCCCGCAATATTTCCGTTCACACACATGCTCTCTTCCCGCCCCAGATAAGGGTCTATAGTTTGTTGTAGTCCTTTCATGTTGCATTTAGGAAATTTGAATAGGAGCGCTTGGAAAACATAATACCCTAAGCAGGGCGTTCTGCTTCATTACAAACTCTCTGCTCAACTCGGATATATACAGAGTTCTCCATTTCTGGAGGTCATTTTTGATGGTGTTCCGGTGTCAGATAGTTTGCAGCATAAAGCAGACAATGCTGTTGTTGGAGGCCGAGCGGGATGCGATCATGGTAGAGAACTTACTTTTAGTATCTGGGGACGGAGGGGACCCACACTAAGAACGTCCAACTTGTCAAGGTTCACCTTGAAGCCTGACACCCTTTCATAGGTTTCCAGCATCTGCATTATTTTGGAATTTTAACATATCAGATCAGTTAGTGTAAAGAGGATATTGTTGTAAACAGGTGTATTGTATTATGATCGCCCCCAAAGGACATGCCTTTTATGTCTATATGTTTCCTAATTACTGCAGCAAAGGGTTCACAGGGCAGCACAAATAAAAGTGGAGAGAGCCAGCAGCCTTGTTGTGTGCCCTAGACAAATGGATCTCTTCCTTGTGTTCCCCATTAACCAAAACCTGTGCTGTTTGGAGATTGTAGCTGGCTATCACTCAAGTCATCATTCTGGGCCCGAGACTGATCGTTTTTAGGACTGAGACGAGGAAGGTCCAGTTGACCAGGTTGAAGGACTTTTTTGACATCTAACAACCGGATCGTCATTGGAATGTTCCTTGGATTGGCTTTTAGGCCTCGTTTTGGCAGCGCTTGTGCTGTCTCTACAAGACATGTTGTATTCAGGATATGGGCATCAAGCTCCGCCCACTTTCCGCCCATCCTTTTAATTGCCTCCTGTCACTGTCCTTCGTAAATGGTGGCTTGTCATTGGTCAATAGGCTTAGTAGTCCCTCCTTAGTACCGCCTTTTCTCTTCTTGTAACCTCCATTGCGGACACCCCCTGTTACATGTGTTGTTATGCTGTATGTTTTAATTACAGTCTCCGAGCACTATTGTCTTAAAGGGCTTGCTCCGGCCTAGTGTTGCAGGCAGAACACACTCTTCTGCAAAGCTTTTTTGTTTTTATTCAACTAGTGTGGCACGCCTCAGCTGGATTAATGGCCGCCACGCCTTCCATTTGTTAGTTGTAGTCAGAGGCATTCTGAGGGCGCCTGTTCTGTTCACTTCCCCCTCCCCATCCACTATTGCATGGTTTGTTTCGTGTTGCGCAGCATAGAAGATCTGCAAATTAAATCCCGCTTTTCAGTTCATATGCCTGCACCATAATTTGGTTTAGATTATAAAAATAGTTTATTTCAAAGTATTTCTGTTGAAGCTTAGTTGTAGTCAGAGGCATTGCAAAGGCCCCTCTTCCATTCCGTGCACTTCCTCCACCCTTCCCGCTTGTTATATTTTGCCCCTGCATGGTTTGTCTTGAGTCGGTCATCTATCTTAGAACAGTACAGAGGGTCCCTTACTCTCTGAGGACTTGTAGTCAGGGTGAAAGGTTTTATTCCCTCCCACTGTGACTCTCTGAAGTCTCCAACACAGCGTCACTGAGTCCAAAGATTTAGTGGGTTGACCGTGGCAGCGCTTCAGTACCAGAAACACTAAGCCACGCCGTAAACTTGTAAATATAGATAGAATGACCTCATTTGTTCAAGGGAACCCGAGTCATGACAACTAGAAAAAGAAACACGATCGTGGGCGTTGATAGCAAATTACCGTTCTTTTCTATTGTACGATAGATAAATTGGACCCAAAAAGAAGTATTTTTCAGCGTAAATTGTTTTAGAGTGCGTTCTCCTTGAAAGAACCTTTATGAATCTCCTCATTTCTGTGTTACATGCAGTAGCGCAGCAAGTGTGTTATGGTCCCTAGTGCAAGAAAGGAAATGAGACCCTGACTGCTGCCTGAACTGTGAAAACAGCAAGTACTCTGGGTTCAGTAGCCCGGTAGACCTCAGGGCCCCGGTACCACTGCACCAATGGAAGTTACACCCCTGGTTACACATGTACAAAAAGAGATTCAATAGTTGATTGAGAATACAGTAGAACGGAATCTTTTTGTGACCATCGCAAACCCTTTGCGCCTCTTTTTCAAGGTATTGCACCCCAAAAAGTGGCAGTGAGTGAGAAAGGTTGGGGAATATTTTGTTTTTACTGCTTGCCCAAAGCAACAAACTTACATTTCACATAACGTCCAGCCCAACTGGCTTCATCAAATGGAAACTTTTTTTTAAAGGTGTGCTTGGGAAATCCTCAAAGGGCACTTTTGAAACACTTCCTGCCCCATCCTTGTGTGAGGATGTGATTGAAACAAAAATAGAAAGAGAACATCCTATACAGTAGTTCCACAAAATGGGGAACTTGGTGCATGCTCACAGCAGGTTTGAGTGGAAAGGTTTAGCAAATATTTTACAGAACCAATGAATAATTGCTGAAATGCCCACCCCCCCTCAACACTTCAGCCATGACCCCATGCCCTTATATTACTGTTGGTGTGCCAATATATGCAAGAAATGTGCCAGAGTAGTATCATATTGTCCTTATTTGAGCATGCAATGTTATCCCACGGCTTGTGAAATGGTTTTAACATGATCCTTTGAAAGTCTCATATTAAGGTGAAACTGTACCATGGAATCTACACATATCTCCTTACGCACACGAATTAGCCCACATATAAGCAATGAAGTGTCCTCAAAAAACCAACACAAAGTTGCCTTTGATAAGAAATGAAGTTCTAATAAGACAAACCAAGCGGCTTTTTCCCTTGGAGTGTGAAACTAGAACCATTTAAGACATGAAATTATTCACAAATTAGCATTAAACAGCACCTTTGTTCAGCAAGAGAAAGGCGTTTCTACCACTTAGTTTCTACCATGTCCACACTTTTTTCAGGTAGGAGAGTGAGTTGCTTTGGCACTGTCTCCATACATCTGCTTGTGTTTGGATGGCTGTGTTGATCTCCTTTCCTGCATGAGCGGAAGGTGTACCATTCTCTGTCACTAAATGCACTTTGCAGCGAATGAGGCACATAGCCAGAAGCTGTCCCTATTTATTTGCTCTCCCATGAGCCACACATCTCATTAAGAATATGTTGGTAGATAGCAACAACATTTGTGGTGAAGGTGCCGGACACCTTGGATAAGGAGATGACTGGATATTGTCTGGCGAGCGGGTTCTAGAGTTTGCCTACAGAACTAGGTGCCTATGCGGGCTTGATGAGATGGAGGTGATCCATGTCTTGACAAGGAGAAGCAAAAAGTATGTGTTGTGACCAGTTCCTGGTTGAGTTTCTGAAAATGTGCATCATTTCCACCCAAAAGGTACCAGCCGATAGCCTCCCTATCAGTGGCCATCCGCCTGCTTCTGCAGGAGTGGTACCATGCGTCCACCACCTTTTTAGAAGGAGTGCTCCAATTGGTGAACATATGGTGCGAAAAGTGCCATCTCTCAGACCGATTCTGAATGCATGAATGTTGAAAAGCA
The DNA here is from genome assembly GCF_964204655.1 of Triturus cristatus. Lineage (NCBI taxonomy): Eukaryota > Metazoa > Chordata > Amphibia > Caudata > Salamandridae > Triturus > Triturus cristatus. The sequence goes on from NC_140585.1 coordinate 1,038,935,991, forward strand.
CCCTTCAACAGGTAAGTATCTTGGCTGTAGGACAATCAGTTGGATTTGATCAAGAACCCAATACTGAAAACTAGCTAACTGCTAACTACACTAAACACTACGGGAGTTTGAGGCTTTGGACCAGTTTGATACACATGTAACTGGCCATCTATGAGGTGTGACAGACGCAAGCAGAGCTCCGCTCCTCGGCTGTGTGCACAACGGCACATCTTGGGTTGTAAACATACAGCTCTATGCAGGCCACACAGGGGTAGGCAGTGTGCAGAGATCTCCTTTATTTCATCCACAAGAACGCAATAACATGAGTACATTTCACCATACCACAAACATACATGACAGAACGTGACCGACATTCTGCATTACAATGACCTGTACAAGTAAAACATTAAAAAATAACCTGCTAGCAGCAGTCGAAAAACATCTGTGAGATAAAGTGTTTACAGGTGTCATCCTCACCAACCCCCCAGTCCCTTAAATTTAGCTACAAAGCGCATGCTTGTGCCTTTCGGCAGGGTCGACTAACCAATGGTAGATTAAACTAAACCCGCTTTCCAACGGCTTTGAACAAGGAACTGGTGGGGCCTGCTTGTGGCTACTTCAGAAGGCAAAGCAGTCATGCAGTCGGAAGGCGGCTCTTCAGCGGCTCTTGCAAAGCACCACTGACGTGTAGTACTCGTATCATATTGGAGTAGTACTCGTATCATATTTAGTGTGGCAAATTTCTTGGTGGCTGCTATGCGCTGTAAAGCGAAAAAATCCTTCCAACCTGTGCAATCAATGGGCAATTTTTAATGTATGCCTTTTTAAATGCTTGTGTGGACTTATTGTAATTACATTTGTACAGTATATGTCCTGGATTGCTCCTTTTTATGAATTTTGTACTTTTATAATTTTAATTAATCGAATAAAGGGTTTTGACTGACTGACTGACACCACTGACGTGAAACTGTATTTTGAGCAGTTATTTTGAAAGAAATATTGTGTTACAGCAGCCACGATGCAAGGGGTACCCAGAGGAAATATTCTGCTGTTTTTGAAACGCCAGTGAAATGGCGGCATTCCATTTTCAATGTAACTGAATCACTGTTTAGCATTGTAAAGGTGCTAGCTGCTTCTCCGGTCCCAGTGGTAATTCCATATTCTTAGTCTTCTAGGCAGTACTGCAGCTGCATAATGGGACCTCAGTTAACTACATAAGGTACTGCACCCTTAACATAATTATAAAAAAATATTGAAGCTGAACATACGTGTCCATTTGTTTTTATTGGAAGTGAAATGCACATTAAAAAACAAAGGTGCATTTTTAACACGAAAGCTAACCAAAATCGCACTTTTGAAAAAAAGAAAATGAAAACCTATCCTCAATTGCAATTCTTCACTTTATAATTGTATTAAGGGTGCAGTACCATCTATGGCTAATAGAGGTCCATTTACAACTCCACAGAGACACCTAGTAACAGCATTTGGTACAGCACCCTTTCCTTGCTTTGTGGATTTTCTTTTATTTCTTATGCTACTGCTGGGATATTTTTTTACCCAAAAAAATCTAACAAACATTATCATTTGCAAATCCAATAGCTAAAAGTTTAACAAATGTGAGACCTATTGCATTGCAACTGCTCGTTCTATTGGATACAAGACTCGTCAAATGTTGTCCGCGGCTCATTTATGTAGAATGACACTGGACTGATATTGGTCTATAAGGTATGGCAAGTGTGGCATGAGTCGGTTTTCCAAGACTTTATTGAAAATTTCTGCATAAGAGTTCAGCAGTGCAATAGTTGGTAGGCACCAAACTGATTAGCGGGTTTACCCAGTTTGTGTATTAAGGTGATGCTGGCTAAAGCCATCGAGGGAGATACAGTGTGTGAGGACAAGAAGGAATTAAACAGTGAGACCACATGGGGTACTAGTTTGGATTTAAAAAGCTTATAACATTGGTTGGTTAGTCCATCCGGGCTAGGGATTTGTCTGGTTGAAAATCCAGAAATGCTTTAGAGACTTTCTGCTTAGTGATTAGTTCCTCCATTACATTGCTGTTGGCTTAGGATAGTTTAGGAAGGTGGGCCTTTTTAATAAAGGCAGCAACCTCTTCAAGTTAGACTAAAGCCTTCCGATACAGAGAGACATAAAAAACATGGAAAGCCCTTACTTTATCTTCATTTTTATCAAGAATAATACTCCCGGGTCCAAGCAAGGTCAGAATCATCCGGGAGGCTGTCTGGGTCCTTAGTCTGCTTGCTAAAAGAGAACTGCTTCTTTTTGCCCGTTCACAGAACTTTTACCATAAGCACAGTAGTGACTTCTCAGATCTTTCCATAGCTCAGAGATTATCTTCCCTTTAATGGCGACTGTTTCCCATAAATCCTTCAAGTTGGCTGTCTGCCTGTGAAGTTGCGATGCTACCTTTCCTTGAGATGTGCTTCCAAAGATGCCCTATAGATCTTGTGAGTTTGCCAGAGTTTTGCCCGCTTACCTATAGTTTGATCTCTAAACACCGCCGTAAACACATCCCTCACTACATTAGGGGCTGCCTCTCCCATGTTATTTTCCTCAAAGTACTGCGCTATCACTTTGCTCAGTTCTGGCTGGACCAGGTCATCACATTGCGGGGATTTTGTCAAATCTCCAGGTGGCTTTCTATTCAGGGTCATGTACCGCTCACCCTTCCAAATGACCATGGCATGATTTGAAACTACTATTGGGCTGTGGAAGACCAAAACGGGGCCTTCATAACTAGGGTTTGCAGAGTAAACCAATATGTGAGTAAGATCAATGGACATGTGAGAAAAAAGTTACATCTTGCCCATCTGGGGTTTTTGTGTTCCCACAAGTCTGTAAGGTCTAGATCCCTCATGCCCTGTAGCAAAGTCAGGATTTTATTCCCTGATCTTCAACAGGAGGTGAGTAAGGGACTGGTCCTTGCCATGATTGGGGACATACACAATAAGTATATTGTAGGGATGTCTCCAATAGTGCCCCTCCAGGTAAATCAAGCACCCCTTAATCTGGTCAGTAACATCTTTTAAAACCTTCAAAAGAAAATCTTTGTGGATGGCAATCATAATTATCCCTTTTTTGGTGCCGGTGGCTGTATAGAATTGGGTGGGTTACATTCTATGTTTCATTAAATAGGTGTCCACTCACTTAAGATGCGTGTTGTGGCACTTAAAGGGAGAGTTTAATCCCTTATCCTTCCATGTGCTGCAGAAGATTAGTATGGAAGCTATATATATTATATGAGCCATTCCCCTGGCCACACACTTTATATGCAGGAGGTTAGTAAGGGCATTTTGGACAGTAACCAATGCAACAAATGAATAACTGATTAGAGCTAGTTTTCCTACCCTCCTTTCCTGGAAGAGTCTGGCCATGACCCAATACACGCAGCTCTATACCGCCAGGCACAAGTCCTGTAGGCAAGCGCATTGGGTTCAGACACTCCCCCAATTTCCTGTATGAGTGAGAGGTCACTTACCTCTGCCAAAGGCTGTGGTGACTATAAGTACCAGGAGACATGGTGGCACAAGGATTCAGGTGTAACATCCGTGCCATGGTAGACATCTTGAGTGACAGGCTATTTAAAGCCTTACACCGCAAGCATCAGCGCTTGCTATTTTGATTTCCTTACAGAGTTCCAGTCTATGTTCCTTAGAGAGGGCGTGGTTTTGATTCAGCAGTTGACCCGGAAGCAGTACACCGCATGCAAGGCGAGAGCAGGAGTTAGCCTTTGCATGCAGTCTGAGGCGGCATCTTTGTGGCTTCATTCTTGGCAGTAGCCCCTGGCATGTGGGCTGCCTATTTATTAGGCCACTGTGCCGCTTTTCAATGCTGCCGACTTTGAGGACAAGAAACAGATTGGCAGGTTTCCGTTTGACCCCAAAAAGCAGCTAAGAGAACTGGCAGTGTACCTGCCACATCCTGTGTACCTGTCTGTGACTGTGCTTTTAGTGGAACGCATTTCAGATATCCGTGGTCTTTGTTTATTTGAGAGTATTCAAGAGGCTGATTGACATTTCGAAGTGTTTTGGACTGGGCTTCAGTGATACAGGAGTGTCAAAGGTTAATTCCTTATTGTTCTTGCATAGAAGCAATGAAGAAGGATCATTGCGCACTTTGATTTAAGAGTGTCAAGGGTTTACTCCTCATTGTGTCTGCCTTTCAGTTTTCAAGCCTTCACTGTGCATGTGAGTGACTTTCATGTTGAATGCTTATATGTTTACTCTGTGAGTGGCCAGGGGAACACTTACATGTGTTCTACTATCTATCGCTACAGAGTTCACATGTACCAGGTGGGCTTCTTGCAGAAACATCCCTCATTCATACCCCTGACGAACCAGCATGTGCGCTGCCAGCCAGGCGTAGAGGGATCCAGTTGTTGTTTATTATTTTTTCCACTCCCCCATTCCCTTGATTCAACGTCATGGAGAGCTTAAATTCCTTGTTCTCCGTCCTAACACCAAAGGGAGTGGTTGGACTCTCTTCGCACCATTGTCTCTGCCAGCAACTCAAAGCAAGGTTAGTGTATCTAGCCATTTCCTTGATAACCTGTTTTGCCAACTTGTAACAAATCCCATTCCCCCTCCTGCACCCCCGCCCAAAAGAACTGTTCCAACTATCAGCCCTCATGGTGAAGTGATTAGATACATCCCTAACATGAGAATGAGTCGCATCATGGTCCACTTTTTTCAACCAGGACTCTCAGGCTGCTCAGCAAGGACCCCATATCTTGTTCTGGGCAGCAATCCTGTCTTATGGTGAAAGCACTAGGACATATCCTGAAGCCCAGTGTGATGAATCTAGCTTGGATCTCACTGTGGTCAGTATCCATAATGGTCAGTCACCATATCAATGTAACATTTGATCCAAAAACTTGTCCTATTCTGTCCAAATCTGGAGGAGTTTAGTGACATCAGCTGTGGATGTAAGCATACATCTTGACAAGCACTGGTCCCAGTACTCAAAGGATAATAGTCAAGAAAATCCAATTCATTTGTGTGTCGTTCGGTGTGTTTTGGGTTGCTCTAATTTTTCTTTGTCCTTCTATTAATGGCTATTCTCCTCATCAGTGAGTGTGGGTGATCTGGTGCTGATCCCAGGATTTTCTGGGCTTCCACCGGGCTGTGTATTGTGTGTGACTTGGAGTTGATATGTTATCCACAAAGCAAAGGGGAAATGCCCACCTACAACACATTTGTCATATGCGCAGTTCAGAAGTTACTTAGGCCAGTGTATGTCTCCTATTTAGAGTAGCTCTTGAAATGGATTGAGGTGTTGGTCCAAATAGGTGAGCTGTTCACTTTTTGTAGCTTTCCTCATTATGCAGTCTTTCAATAGGGACAAGTCAAGTCTAGCTATAATGTCTCTCGGTCTAGATGCTGGAGAAGGCCTTGGTGTCCTGACTCCGTGCATTCTTATGATGGGAATCTCATACGTTTTGCTTTCTTTGAGAACTGAGCGAATCAAAGATGTGCAAAACTGAACCACATCATCCCCTTCCTCCTCTTGAATATTTTCAATGCAAATGTTACCTTGCCTAAACCCATCTTCTAAGTCAGAGCATTTCTACATGATGCTTCCTGTGTGGTAGTGGGCACCGAATATACAAACTCGAAGGTATGTGAACTTGCAGGGACCCAGAGCTGGAATAAGTGTGTGAGGCTTTAAAGGTCATGTAAGGATTGCTCAGGCTTTGCTTAGGATGGGTGACCTGTGTGAGCTCAAAAAGGGGAAATCCAAGGCACCACCCAATATTCTATTGAGCTAGGCCCCGTCCCACCTACAGGAGCACCCAGCTAGAGGGATGGTCTGGTTCTCCACCAGGCTCCTAGAGCCGGCTTCTCTCTCATGTGTACAGGTCAGCTGTAGTTCCAATATGGCAGCACCTAAACGTGCTCTGATTCAGGGACATCACCGGCCCAAACAGCTCCGCCAATGATCCAGGAGCAGACAACCCAGGGCCGCCATGGGCCCGATGTCAGCAGCCATCAAATACTCCCGCAGAGTCAAGTTACGGGAGATGTCCCAGAAGGCCGAAATGAAGGCTTGGGATTGGAGTTTAACGGTCTAATGCTATATTCATCAATCTGCAGATCACACCCCCTCCAACCCCCTCTAAAATATTTTTAAACAAATGCAACCAAGGGAATTGCCACGCCTCTTTCAGAAATTAAGCAGCCATTAATAATTGATGTATTGACCCTTGGGGGTTGGACATACAGACCCATAATTTTAGGGGAGCAATATTTATTAAGTCCTCAAGACAGGAAATGATTAATTACTTGTGGCAGAGATAACTATAGGTACATTGAAGCAGTGAGGGAAGACTCCTTAGAAAACAATTTTCTTCCACTTGTAAAGGCATAACATTCAAGGGTCTCCAAACAATGGCTCTATATGTAGCTATGGGAATACACTTAAGTTGATAGATTTCCAAAACAGGATAATAGGCTTTCCTCCTATAGCTGAAGTCAGATTGAAAAGAGAGCCTGCCCCTTTAGACAAACATATTTCAGGAAGGTTAAGAGCCCAAGATAGAAAAGATGAAGGCAACCCCCAAGTATGGGAGATCTGTGACTGTGTCCAGCCTGTAATTGCACATATGAAGTGTGTGCAGATTAGAGCATCGCAGCCCACATGAGAGCCTTGCATAATCAGAAAAATATGCTTAATAACATTCAGTGTTACAAGAATCAACATGGTAGAGGGGACTTCAATAAAAAACACATATACTAGTTAATAGGAGAACCGCTAAATATTATCTGCATTCCAGAGCTGAAGTTTCTGAAGAGAAAAAGTAGCTATTGTAGTTTAATTGCAATAAAATCCTATTCAAAATGTAATGCACATGTGTGTGACTGTGTGTAATTCATATAGTACACTTACCTGGGCGCAGCAGATGAATACAACCGAGATAGTCAGTAGGAAGGCTGAAGAAACTATCACATCAACAGATCGCTGTGGGCCCCTCCGCTAGAAGTAAAGATTATAGTAATCAATATGTTTGTATAAGAAGAAAAAAAAAACCTTCTCCCCAAGTTTCGCAGTCTTACCATTATTAGCAAACAGAAAAAGGTAATCTACAAAGATGCACAACCTTGAGTGTGCATATGGTAAGGTAAAAAAAGGCTTGAAATAAAGACATCCAGGTCTGTAGGAATTACAGGGGTTCATGACCAATAAAACCAAATATACACAAGCTGTGAGGAAGCCTGAGGATTGGACAACCTGACTGAAAGAAATAGGTGAGAAGAGGAAACAAGGACGTGTTTGTGCGGGTATGGGAGTGAGCGAGTGTGTGTACAGGAAAATGGAGGGAGGAAAGGGGAGAGAGGGAGAATGAGGATATTATTACAGAGGCTGACAGAGAGACAATGGAAAGAGGACTGAAGAGAGGAGAAAGGAGAACCAGACCTTGATTTAGTGAGGGAAAAAACAGGACAATATCAGTACTGAACAGCTGGACAAGACTTTGAAGGCATGAACTGTAACACGTCTGTACTTAGGTAAACAGTTAAATCATTCAATCCTAAACTCAATCCATAATTATGTGATGCTGAAAAGATAACATTACTTGGGTCGTCGCTTTTTTCAGAACTTTTCCCCACGTGGAATATCACATACTTCATTCTGCCAGCCCGAGCTCTCACTCAAAGCAAAATGATAAGCTTTGATAACAGGCACATCAAAACTGCACAGTTCACAAAAAGTTGATCATTGGCAAAAATTATTCGTCACTATGTATACTTTATATAAAAACAATATAATAAAGAAAGATTTGACTATGCAATAAGTCCTCTATACCTAATTCATTAACTAAATGACTGACCCAAAATATCAAATGTCATCCACCGTCATTGGTGTGGATCTCGAAACTCTGATCCAAGCCTGTACCATTCCAGTAACCGGTCCAAAGGGGACAGACACCGCAGGGAAGTGACCATGCCAGCGGTAACCCAGCTGGTGGCCCCTGCGGTTCTGTGGGGCCTCAAGATGCATTAGAGGAAGACTAACTATCACTGTAATGCAGCATGGATTGTTTGAAGCACTTAATCTGAGCTGCAGGGTCCACAATGGACAGGAAAAGTCAGGGCACGTCAGGAAGAACTGAAAGATCTGGCCAGTAATCTCAATGGAATGAAACCGCTATCCTTCTCTTTGGAGTCACAGTGGCAGGAAGGGTCGTGTCCTGGTTCTCTTTTTTAGGCTTGCATTTATACTTGGACTAACCATAGGACTTGGAGTGGGAAGTGAAACAGTTGCAGAAACGGCTGTGTGACTAAGACCAGGTCCGCAATTTGTAGCAGGATCTATGCAAAGGCAACAACTTCTTTTTTTTTTTTAATGACATGCAACTTCAAATCACCATTGGTAACCTGAGGGTGCACTTATCACACAATGTCAAGTCATGTCCTAAGTCCAGGCACCAAAGGCACACCTTGGGCAGATCAGGGACCAACATCTGCCTTCTACAGTTGTGGCACAGATTGAATTTACATACATAGTAAAAGATGCAAAGGAGGTAACCATAAGCGGATTAGAATTTCTAAAACAGAGAAAACAAAGAAAGCACAGTGTTGAGTATGAGCCGATTCTTTCCTTCGTAAGGGTGTGCTGGCCTCAACCTTATGAATGACTTTATTTATCTTGGGATATGTCAGTCTCATTAAACTTGCTCCACCGCCAAAGTTTACTAAGTCTGGCTTGTTAACGAGCTTGTCAATGAGGGTACTTCAAACAGGTTATGGAAAAGACAATCACCAATGATGAAGTGGAAAATAAGAGAAATGGGCACAGTAAAATGTGTAAACAGTATAATATACCATGCATTGACAAAACAGCAGACATGGAAAAAGAAGTGAATGAACATGAATAGCGAAAGTTACGGAAGAGAGGTTAGACAAGTTCTTCTAATCAATGGGCCACTAAACTATGTGACATATACCACAACGCTCACTTGAACCTGTAGCAGTTGCACGATTATGTTAAACATTGAGGCTGCTTGTTTAGTTCACTGTTGATCACCAATGTTCGCAAGAGGCCACATTGTCATAGCCCCCAATGATGCAATCCATTGTGGGTGCCTTTCTTCAAATTCCCCTTACTTAACACAGTGGGCCTAAACTAGTTGCTCACGCAGGAGAGAACCTGGCTTCACAGAGGTTCACTGGATTCCCTAAGTCACGCCTGTCCATGTGTGTGACAATGAAGCTTCTTCTGTCCTGAAGTTCCATGACATTTTCATAATTTACATAGTGTGGAAAAATACATGTTAAATGAAGTCTCAATAGTTTATAGCTCCCTGACTTAGAATATCTAGATGGCATTACCATCCTAGACAAATAGTTGGTTGCTTCCTGCTGCAAGGTGCGTATGACTTTAAAACAAAAAATATTTTGTCCTTTCTTATTGGGTTACTTTTGAGCTGGTCAGCCTTTTACAATGCCTAGTGTTGCCCATTTCTACATACAGTTCAACCGTCAGTAGGGCGGGTCAAGCAGAATGGGGGTGTACTCCAGTGGACTCCTCTAGCGACGCAAGTGTAGGTGGTTCCGGAACGCTTATCAGCCCGCAAGGTCCACTACGTTTTCTTTCCTGGAACATTGCGGGCTAAAAAAAAAAACTGTTGCTCCCTGAGTGGAACACCTTTATAGATGATCAAGACATCTGCTTGTTTCAGGAAACGTGGAGTATGGTGCCCCTTCACAAGCCCGGGTTCACCACCCATTATATCCCCAGCCACTAGATCAGGGAAAGGCCGTCCTGCGGGGGGACTTCACATTTGGATTAATGTACATCTTAACTGGGTAGTTTCCTTTCACCCAACACCCTCGATTGACATTCTGCACTTAACGATAAAAGGCTTAAAAAACGATCCCAACTTAGAAATCTTTAATGTCTACGCCAGAGGCTCTTCTGGGGTTCAATCCTCTCCAACCATAGTATCATTAGAGAGTGAGTTATCTAAAACCAACCCCAAATCAGTTGTTATTGTGGCCGGCGATTTCAACTGTACATTTGAACCTCTTTGTACTTTGGACGCCTTGGGCACCGCGGACCAGGATACTAAATTTGCTATTCCTTCTCTTGGTTTGGCCCCCATTAAGAAATGGTCCCAAAGGGCAACACAATTCTGCGCCCTCACATTGGAGCACAACCTTAGAGCCGTTAATGGCAGATCACGCTCTGATATCTGTGGGGGCCAATACATACAATAGAGCTAGCTGCCCGTCCAGGATAGATATCTTGCTGGATCTACGACTCTGGCAGGATTTAGTTGACATGAAAATTTCACCTTCCCAGGATAGCGATCACAATCCGCTATGCATGCTCTTAACCAACTCCTGGTCGGTCCCTAAACCTGGTTATGCAATGAAACTGACCACAAAAGAGGTAGTCCCCTCTCATTGCAATAGACTCCTTAAATGGCATAAGGTTGCTCAAGACGAAGAGAAATTGTGTAAAATAAAAACCTTAGTTGAGCAGAAGTCTAGGGAGTTAGGTATCCTCCAAGAGCCCTCTATGGGTGCACTGAACCCCCCCTTCTTGTCTCAGTATCAAGATTTCATCGATAAAATGGGTCTTCTCCTTAACATCCCAGATTCCCATACCCACAAACCAATTAGCGGGTCCACCAATCTTTGGTATTCTAGGGAATGCAGGGAGATGAGACGTAAGCTAACAGCTGCCCTCCAAAGCAACAACATAATTATGGTTAGGCTAGCGAGGAGAGAGTACGTAAAGACAATTGAGAAAGCTAAACGCATATGGGAGGAAGCACACTGGCAGGATCTTTGATCCGCGGCCCTTTTGCGGGATGCCACGTTATTCTGGGAACTTATTGATAAAGGCAGTCGTATGGGTGAGGCTCCTATTCCCAACCACATCTCCTCGCATCAGTGGCATACACACTTTTCCAGCTTGTATAGCGCGGATAACCCTCAGCCACTTTTGACAACTTCCCCGTCTCTTATATCACCTGAGGCCCTTCCATCAGCTGCGCTTTCAGTGTCCGTTATGGACTCGGATCTCTTTAAGCCTAACGAGGTCTCTTTGGCCATCTCAGGGTTGTCCACAGGGAAGGCGGCAGGCCCGGATGGCATTGTGGGCGACCTCCTTCTTTACGCCCCGAAAATCTGGTCAGACTTTATTCTTGTTCTAATGAACTTGATCGCTAGAGGTCACCCTGTCCCAGACTCATGGAAGGGCGCCGAAGTTGTCGCGATATTTAAAAAGGGAAATAGGGAGGACCCTGCCAACTACAGGCCGATAAGCCTAATAGATGTCATTCAGGTGGTGGTAGGCAGGGTACTCCTCATGAGGGCCAGGACTTGGCTGGACGAAGCAAGTGTACTCTCTCACCTCCAGGCGGGCTTTAGACAAAGAGTGGGCACGATGGACCAGGTCTTCCAGTTTTTTACAATCTACTGGAAAGCGGTTGTCATTGGGAAAGGCAGCTTATATCTGGCCTTCATTGACCTAAAGACTGCTTTTGACCTGGTCCCTCGCTCCAAACTCTGGTCAGTGTTGTCTGACCTGGGTTTTCCCCCCCTGATACTGGATTTCATCACGCGCCTCCATGAGGGGAACTATGCAAAGATCAGGTGGGGCAACCAGGGTCAGCTGACTGACAGGGTGGCGGTAGACAGGGGAGTTCGGCAGGGTTGTGTGCTGGCCCCAACCCTGTTCTCTCTCTACATAAATGGGGTGGTCGACTACTTGAGAGAGATCCCTACAGACGCTCCAACTCTAGTAGGGGAAAAACACCTACACTCCTCTTTGCCGACGACACCCTCTTGATGTCAAAAAGCCCAAGCGGCTTACAAAAGCTGCTTGATAGGTTCTGCCAGTTCTGTGATGCATGAGGTTTAGTAATCAACACTTCCAAAACTAAACTAATGACACTTGCCCCATCCAAACGTTTTAAGAACAACATCTCCCTTAATGGTACTCCACTGGAATTAGTAGACTCTTGACTATTTGGGTATCAGGATTAATAAGTCAATGAAATGGAACGATCATATAGCAAAAATGTTCCTCAATCACAAGAGGGTGGCGGGAGCTATTTTAAGAAAACAGCGGCTCTCTTTCAGCAGACCAATCATCCCGGCACTGGAGATTTATGATGGGAAAGCACTGCCTTCGGCCCTCTACAGAGCGGAGCTATGGGGGTTTGAGAACCTATCCGTTCTGGAGAAATCAGAGAATCACTTTTTGAGAGGCTTGGTCTTCCCCTCTCTACTCCCTTGCTACCGCTCCGTATGGATCTGGGTAAACATCCCATCAGGGACATCGCAAGATTACGGCCATTGCTTTTCTGGGTCCGCCTAAGACGCACCCCTGAACTGGCTAGTTATGCCGACGCCTTGGATGAGAACCTCAAGATAAACACAGGCACTAAGATCAAATGGATCTCCAACCTCAAGCGTTTGGTGACTGATTATGGCTATGGCGAGGCATGGCTTAACCAGACCCCACCGCCAAAACAAGTCATCAAAAAAGCATACTGGGCCTGGGTAAAGGGAGAGGAAACAAGAAACCCCAAGAGAGGTTCTCTCACTAACTTGTTTCTTGAGCACAAGCTGGTGGCAAAAACTGAGCACTACCTTGACTTCATCCAATGCCCCCGCGACAGAACGCTATATATGAAGTTTAGGTTTGGGTCCCTCCCCCTGAATTCTTGGGTTGCAGGGTGGAATTGCCAGTCCCCTACAACCGCTGTTTGCCCGGGGTGCCCTGCCCCTAGCGAATCCATCCCCCATTTCCTCTTTGCATGCCCATTGTACAGGGCGGCCAGGAGGAAGTGGCTCAGACCCATTTGCAGGAATCTGGGGTTTGAGAATTACAAGGTGGCACTCCGCTCCCTCTCAACTGATGCCTCGTCCATGGTGGTGGTGTACAGGGTAGCCACATTTTTGGGATGCGCCTGGATGATCCGCTGCAAACTGTTAAAATCTCATAAGAGCCAGGTCATCGAAGAAACATGAGCTTTGGTCCCTGTTTTATTTTGAACTGTTTTAATGCTTTACTATCTGCCTATTACTATTTTTTTTTTTTTTTTAAAACCTTTATCGCTTTTAAATCATTGTTGTATAAATGGATCGTAGGACACTTGTAAATGTACCTACTTTTATGATATTTTTGTTATATCGAATAAAGTTATACAACACACACATACAGTTCAACCATTTTGCAATCTCACCATCATAGCCATTGTTCAGCAATTAAGATTAGACTCTCTCTTGCTTTATTGTCTATGCCTGTGGAGCTTCGAGATAAACATGCTGACCACCCCCATCACAATGGATATTTGAAAATTCGACTCCTTGGAGGGTTCCTCTGATGGTAGTGGAAGGCAGGGTAAACTGAATCATTGTTACTATTTAAATATACCTGTATGAATTCCCTCCCTCTCTGTCACAGGGGCTTTCTTGTGGTATTTGGGTATACCTGAGCCTCCAAGCCCATTAACTGTCACCACTGGAAGGAGTCAAAGTTGTATTACCTTGCAAACAGAAATTCGTTTCTGGTACATAGGTGAATAATTTAGGGCAGGTGACTGGTTGGATTAACGGTTCCCTCATTGGGTTGGTGAGGATATATCCTCTCTCTTTGATAAATGTCTGATCTTTTTTTAATGTTTTGAAGAATCGCCAGAAACATAAAAAAAAAAACATGGCATTAGGTTTGCTGTAGAGGAGAACATGTTAACAAATGAGGAAAATGTACTAATAAAAGGATTTTTGTTTCTAGCGCCACCTAGTTACCTTCATTGTCCCTTGGATGGTTTAGTGGCTTTGGTGCCATCTGCGAACCCACAATGCTTCTCTCATGCAAAAGCCCGTTTAAAGGTTCTGTCTTCCTGTGAGCTTAGAATGACTCTTCTCTCATCTTAATAAGGTCTCTCTGAGCTACTGTGAAAAATGGGCATAGACATAATGCTAGGATTTGTAAGGTTTTGATTGCCTGCATTCTCTTCTTCATAATACCAGAAACAATGTGTTACTCTCTAGTTTTGAACCAGTGATACTCAATGTACAGCCCGGAGGCCGCATGCCGCTGTCCTGACCTTTACATGCAGCCACCGGACAACAGCAGCACTGGGATGCTGTTAATTCAACTCAGTACTAACATTAATAAGATGTTAAATAAAAGATGTTAAATAAACAGGAAAGCATTTATTTAAAGGTTAATTGCAGTTAAAGAAAGTTAGTAACTAGGGTGTCCTGCACTGCTTAACTTTAGAAAAACCTTCATTTTTAAAGACATCGTGTAGCAAACGTGTAAAACTATGATTAAAGTATTGCAAAATTCAAAAAGTGTATTTCATTAACATGCAGAAGCGTTTCACCACAGTAAATCAGATTATGACAATGTATTTAGAAGCATTTTTAAATTATTTTCAAACATGAATGAGGAAATATTCATGCTTTCCTTCCAAACTTACAACAATGCCAATAGTGAACCAAGAGGCAAATCAGTTGTTATGTGCACCCTTTGGAGAGCTGGAGTTGCTATTAAACATGAACATTATAGCTTATTAAATTGTACATCCTGAAGTCATGTATTTCGAGGTCCTCCTATATATATGAATGAAGAAAAAGGAGGGAAAGTGGAACAAAATAATTGCCTAGGATCACACAATTTGATCAAGTCAAGAAGCCAGGATTGATCCCAGATTTTCTCGGGCCACCTTGTGCAATTCAACTCAGCCACTATATGTACATGCTTTGCTTCCCCTACACCCATCTTGCTTGTGGAAATGGGAAAGCTGTGCATGGAGAGACCAGTACCCAGATACAGCTGGATGGTGCTTAATTTTGAGAAGAAAAATTATTGTCAATATAAAAGAACCGTTCTGCTACCGATAGGAGCCTGGAAGGTGCTGGATCTGTTGTAAATGTTTTCGCGGTCATTTTTTTTTTTTTTAAACAAAAGCTTCTTTTGTTATCTCTGCCATTATCTCATTGGTGGTAGCTCAGTTTTAATATATGTGGCAAGAGTCCACTTAAAAGAAAAAAGTTATCAAATAAAGCAAACAACAGAAAGCAAAGGCTCTAAAATTAATGGACTGTCCAAATTCAGATGTACAAATGTCATACAAATCTACATGAAAAGTAAAGTATACAAACTTATGCATTCCAAACACCTTTTCAAATCACTCCCAGGACACTCAAAATCCAAAAAGAGATCTTAAGAATATTGGAGCAAACTTAAATACAAGTTCATCACAATGCCAAGTCCCTACACCCCCCCAGACCCACCCTCAGACCTCTATACCAAAGTGCAACCATACACAATTGATAGCCATACATTTTGCTAGGTACTGTTCCATGCTGAGGTTTTTCTGAGTAAAATGTCAGTCTTGACCGCCTGTACTTTCTCCATGTGCTCACATCAGGAGGATTTTCCAACAGCATGGACCTGAGCTTTATAGTAGAGTCCCTAAGACTCAAATGTTTAGGAAAAATAATCATACACAGGGATTCGGTTGTAGCACATTTCTGGCCTCACAAACTGTAAATCTTTACAATTCTTTATCTGCTGAACCCAAATGTTGAGCATGATGCAGCATGCAGTGGGGGGGAGGGGGCTGTCTCTACTAGAACCCCAGACCTCTGCCTAAATGAGTCCTCTAAATTCTAAAAGAATCAGACTAAATCCTTTTCCACACCATGCATCATCTTGATTGCCTGTGTGTTTACGTGGGTCTCTATTTCAACAGCTGACAAAGCCACTGGTATATGAGAAATAATGCCATCTTAGTAGGAACCAATGAGGTACCTGGCCACACACCAATGTTGCAGTGAGTAGAACAAAAGAGGCATTCAGAATGCCTATCCGACTTACCCTAAGTGCAGTGGCTAGATAGGCAAGGTGTAAATAGAAGATCCATTATGAAAGGAGAAAAGGGAAGATAAAAATGTTTGCAAAAACAATTACAGGGGGAAAAAATAATGTTTATGTGAAGATACAGGTTAGAAATAAAACTCAAATATCTGAGGGCACCATTTTCTCAACTAAATGGATACACTTTTTAGGTCTGGCTTGACTGAACAGCTGTCGACAGAACCTATGTGATCAAAAAAAGGAGCTTTAAGGGGTACTACAGAAGGGACTGGGGCTCTGCCAAGATGTTGGCTCATCTTTTGATTTCTAGTGGTTTTTCACAACAAAAAAAGTGCTACTTATTCATCCATCTATGATAATTTGATTATCAAGCTGCTTGAGACAGGCCCTATCAACAGCTATGTTTGTCATTTGGATCACACATGGCACTGTGATGGATAGAGCTTGCCCGTGCCATTGTGATGCTTACTAACAGCTTGCCCTAGATAGTTTTATAATCATGGTGTGTGTTCTTACCTGGTTTCCTTGTGCGAAAGCTTTTGATCAAAACAGCAGGGTATTGCTGGTTATGAAGGCAAGCCAAGGCTATAAGCTAGAACCATTTATTATGAAAAGATAAAGTCAATGGGCTTCATTTATTTCTTGTGAAAAGCATATGTTAATGTCAATGAGCATTTAAGGGTGGATTGTTGTTGCTCTATGAAAATCTGCAAAGAGGTATTTTGCTACATGAATCTCACAGTTTAAGCAATATAGAGGAAGGATGTTCAAGGTTTCTGTTAAAAAAGTTAATGTTTTGTACAGACACTAATGTTTTCTACGGACTCTTTAGTGGTGGTAATTTTATACGTTTTTCAAATTCCAAAACTGTGTTCCCTAACAAGAATGTGGTTTTAAAGGGACAGTCATCTTTCATCAATCGTGGAACCCTGATCAGTCAAGCAGAGTGCATAGCCGTTCATTCCACTTTTGAGGAGCTAAGCATCGCCATTTATAATCTCTTTGTGTGCAATGTATGCCATGTTTCCACTTGTTTTGGATGAATTGTTAATGTTGACATACTTCTAAAACCCTACATATAAAACTGACCTTAACGTACGAACTTTCTTCAGTGACAGTCTTCCATTCTCTGCATACCTTCTATTTCAGAGTATAGCCTCCTTTAAATCTTATGTCTGCCTACCTCAATCCTTCTTATTGTAAGCCTGCAATTGGCCGATTCCTCATTTCACAGCTCATATTCTCTCCTCTTTAAAACTGCATCCCTGTAATCTAACATTAGCTAATTTCCCCCAGCCTAACTATTCACCAACCATTCACTCGAAACCACAAGTAAATGCATGCAATTTTTCTTGAGAGCACATGACTAATCGCAATGACCACCAAAACCCACTATGTAAACCACTAACTTTGGGTTCCGGAGGAACCAGTTACTTTCGGTAACGCATTATCTGGTAGAGACTATCTAGCTGAAGAGTCCTTACCTTTGAATTTCCCAGGCGTCCGGAAACTTTTGCTCAAGCAATACCCCTAGCGCAGGCCTTCGAGTGGCTCCGTGAAACTCTGAGTGCCGTCGTCATTGATGTCACCTATGTAGGCACCACCCAGGCGCTCAGACATCAGTACTTTTCTTTTTTTCCACGCCAGAAGCGCAAAGCCGCGAAGTAACTGACGTAAACGTGTGCAAAACTAGGGCCCTTTAAAAGGGGAGTAACCCTAGCCCTAACTAAATCAGTAGGCAAAGCAGGGAAACATGGGAGGGCCTGTAAGGAATCTGCAGGCAGATAGAGCCTCTACCAGATAATGAGTTACCGAAGGTAAGTAACTTGCTCATCTGATAGAGACTTCTAGCTGCAGATTCCTTACTTTTGAATTAGATACCCAAGCCATACCATGCAGGCGGTGGGTTGCGGACCAATACTTTACACTAGGAAGTCCCGCAGGACTGAACGAGCAAAATGCCCATCCCTGCGGACCTGACTGCCCAGGCAGTAGTGCATGGCAAACATGTGCAAACATGCCCATGTTGCTGCCTGACAGATGTCCAGGACTGTGACACACAGAGCCAAGGTCGTATTCGCAGCCTTTCCCCTGGCGGAATGGGCCCTTAATCCCTCTGGGGCTGCTTGTTAGCCAGGGCATAGCAGATCTTAACGTAGAGAACGACCCAGCAAAAAATGGTCCTTTTCTGCACTGCCTGCCCCTTCTTAGCTCCCACGTACCTCACAAAGAGTTGGTCGTCCACCTGGAACTCTTTTGTTCAGTCAAGGTAGAACAACAACGCACTTTTTGGGTCCAGGAGGTGGAGACGCTCCTCTTCCTTAGAGGGATGTGAGGGAGCAAAGAAGGTGGGCAGTACGATGGACTGACCCAGATGGAATGGGGTCGCCACCTTCGGCAACAATGAAGTACGGGTGCAAAGCACCACTTTGTCTGGAAAATACATCATGTAGGGAGGCGTATAAGATAGCGCCTGCATCTCACTCACCCTCCGGGCAGATGTAATCGCCACTAGAAAGGCTGTCATGATGGTAAGCAGCCGGAGGGGACAGTTGTGTAAAGGCTCGAAGGGAGCACACAAAGAAAAGTGAGGACCATATTAAGGCCCCACTAGGGCATAACAAAGGGCGTGGGTGGAAACAAGTGAGCCAGCCACTTAAAAAATTTACAATTTGAGACCTGAAAAGAGAGGGTTGGTCTGGCAGCCGCAAAAAAAAAGTGGGAATGCAGAAAGATAACCCTTAAAAGCTGAGCAAGGGTTAGAATGAATAGAAGAACAGCGGAAAGAGAAGCAGAAATAGGGTCAATAGACCTTTCTGCGCAGTATAATACAAACTTCTGACAACGGCAGGCATATACCGTCTTAGTGGAGGGCTGCTTGGCCGCCAAAATAATGTTGCATACTTCAGAAGGAAGGTCAAAAGTCATCAACTGCCGCAGCTCAATCTCCATGCATGGAAGTTGACTTGACCGGTTCAGGTGGAGGACTCTCCCCTGCTGCTGCAACAGAAGATCCTCCTGAAGGGGCAGCCTGATCGGAGGATCGATCCTCATTTTCAGAAGCTCTGGATACCAGACTCTCCTTGCCCAGTCCGGAGCCATAAGAATGACTTGGGCCTGGTCCCTCCTGATCTTCTTCAGAACCCTGGGCAGGAGTAGTATGGGTGAAAAGGTATACAGCAAGCCGGAGCTTCACTCGCAATGAAATGCGCCGCCACGCAACAGCCGCCTTGAAAATTCCAGCGTGCAGTATTGCAGACACTGTGCTTTTTCTTCGTATGCAAACAGATCTAGCCAAGGATCTTCCCAAGGCTGAAAGAGACCTTGCGCCATCTCCAACTGGAGACACCATTCATGATCCACTAGTCCTCGACGGCTGAGTTTTTTCCGCCCTGGCGTTCAGGGAACCTGCCAGGTGTTGAACCAATAGGGTTATGCCCTGTTGTCCCAGCCTTGTCCAGAGACACAGGGCCTCTCGACAAAGGGTCCACCACCCCAACCCGTTCTGCTTGTTGCAGTACCACATGGCGGTGGTGTTTTAAATCTCCAACAAATTGATGTGGAGCCCCGACTCCGCCGGAGACCAGTGTCCCCTGATCTCCACTCTCCCAGATGGCCGCCCCATCCCAGAAGTGACTTATCTGTCACAACTGTGAGATCTGGTTGGGGAAGGGAGCGGGGTCTGCCGTTGACCCAATTGCGATTCGTCAACCACCACTGCAGATCTCTCGTAGTTCCTTCTGAGGTCTGGACCACGTCGGTGAGATTTCCCTGATGCTGTGCCCACTGGAACTTTAGGTTCCACTGGAGAGCCCACATACGCCACCTGCCATGCTTTACCAACAGGATGCAGGAGGGGCCCAACAGTTTCAGAGTCGGTCTCACCAAAATCCAGAATAGAGGCTGAAACATCTGAATTATAACCTGAATATATCCTGGACTCACTGCTCGGGAGGATCGGCCCGAAACTGCACTGTGCCCAGAACAGCCCAGATGAAAGGGAGCATCGGAGAAGGAGTCAGGTGTGACTTCAGCACTTTTATAGAGCACCCCAGTGAATGCAGGAGGTCCGCCGTAGTCTGCAAGTGGGAGATGACAGCCTGGGTCGAGGACGCCTTCAACAGCAAGTCGTCAGGGTAGGGGAAGACTGAGACCCCTAACCTGGGCAGATGATTTGTGACCACTGCCATCACCTTGGTAAACACCCGTGGGGCAGTGGTAAGGAAGAAGGGGAGCACAGTAAACTGAAATTGCTCGCGGCCTATCTTGAACCACAGGTAACACCTGTGGCCCGGCAGGATGGGGATGTGAAAATATCCTGCAGGTCAAACGCTACCATCCAGTCTTCTTGGTCTAGGACAGACGAGACCTGAGCTAAAGTGAGCATCTTGAACTTCTTCTTGAGGAAGAGATTGACGGACCAAAGATCTAAAATGGGCCACAACCTTTGCTTCTTCTTCGGAATCAGAAAGTAGCAGGAATAACAGACACTGCCTACTTCTGAATCCGTGACCCTCTTTATAGCTCCCTTGGCCAGGAGAGCTGTAACTTCCTCTTGGAGCAATTTGAAATGATCCTCCGCCAGCCGTTCTTGATTTGGCAGAATGGGAGGAGGAAGAGAAAGGAAAGGAAGAGAATAGCCCTTCTGAATTATCTGCAAGACCCACTTGTCCAATGTTATGGACCTCCAGTAGGAGAGATGATGATGATGATGATGATGGATTCTCCCACCAACCGGAGTGGTGTGGTCTTGCAGAGTCATACTAGGAGTGCTTGGAGGCTGCGGCTGCCAAGGGCAGGGTGGCCGACGACTTCTGGCTTCCATTCCTTGCTCGGAATGAACCACGTCCATGTCCCCGCACAACTTGGGAAGTCTGCGCAGGATGGTGGCTGGGATAGGGCTGACGTGGCTGGAAACCCCTTCCATTTCCACGAAAGGGGTGAAAGCTAGACTGGCTATGAGGTGTAGAAGAGAAGCCCAAGGATCTTGCCGTAGCCCGACAGTCCCTGAAACTCACTAGGGACAAGTCTGCCTTCTCCCCCAAAAAGACTGGATCCATCAAACGGCATGCCCATCAAATTTGCCTGGACATCGCCTGAGAAGGCAGTTGTCCTAAGCCAGGCATGGTGCCTCAAGGCCAGTGTCAAAGAAATCGCTCTGCCCAGCGAATCAGTCGTGTTAAGGCCACACCTTATGGTGAATTCACTGCATCTCTCCCGTCCTTAACCGCCTGAGAGAGCACAGCCCGGGCCTCCACCGGGACTTGTGGCAGCACTTGCACAACTGTCTCCCAAATGGAGTGGGAGAATCGGCCCAATAAGCATAAGCCAGGCTAGAAGAAGAAAACATTCTTTCCAAGTGAATCCAGCCTCTTGGATACCTTATCCGGAGGGCTGGAAGGGAACGCGCCTTGGGATGTAGAAACCTGCACCACCAAGCTTTCAGGAGTGGGGTGTTGGCTGAGGAACTTTGGGTCGCCCGGAGCTGGGCGATGGCGGCGTGTAATTGTCCTATTCACAGGAGCCCCTGTGCTAGGCTTGGACCACGTGCCTAGAAGGACATCAGTAAGTGCCTCAATGCAGGGCAAAAGGGGCTCAGAGGTGGAAGCCCCAGGTTGAAGCACTTCGGTCAAGAGATTAGTCCTGACTTGCAAAGAGGGCAACTCTAGTCCGAGGACCTCGACTGCCATCTTAACCACCATGGCATAAGATGCCCCCTCCTCCGTAGCCCCAGTTGGCGGAGGAAGCATGCCAGTATCTGGGGAAGAGTCCAATCCACTGGCCCAAGTTCCCCATACCAGTCCGCCTGCTCTGCAGAAACATCCTGGTATTCTAAAGGGTCCATAGACCCCTCCCATTCCTCTCCAGAGCCTAAAATATCCTCAAAATGTTCAGGCGACAACATAGAAACCCTGAGTTCTGTTGATGTCTAAATCAGCATAGAGCAAAGCAGTTGTGACTTCATGTAGTCAGGGATAAGGATGGGGCTGGCACCGTCGGAACCGACTTCGGGTCTTACTCGCTCAAATACGTGGTGGATGGCCTCGTAAAAATCTTTAATTTGAGCAGGGGTCGCTCCCCAAAGGGAGAGAGGCACGAAGTCGACCCTGCCTCCAGCTCCGCAGAAACGTACCTAGAGCGTCAGTGCTCCTTACCTTGTTCGTGGTCGGACGACAGTAGAGGAGAAGATAAACTCCGCTTGGATTACTTTTTTTTGTGGCTCTTCCCCAGAGTGTCCCGATGACCTCGATTGGGACGAAGAGGACTTGGGGCTCTGGAGGCAGTCCTGCAACCTCCTCTTCTTCGATCAGGACCTCCGGAGTCTCGCTGGTTGGTGTCAGCTGCCCGGCTGCCAGGAGCTTCATAGCCCGCTCCCGCAAGGCCTTTCTGAACCACAGCCCGACAGTACGAGCAAAACTTAGAATCGGGGTCGTGCTCGAGACACCAGAGACAGATTAGGTGAGGATCGGTAACAGACATCATACGGTTTAAAACCGGTCTTCCTTGAACACATCCTCCCACACGATGTTGAAAAAATTACAAAGTCGACAAAGTCAAAAAAGGCCTGTCAAAAAGCCACAGAGGAGTAGCCCTTCCCGGATCGGCACTTAACGGCCGTGGAAAGAAAAGAACTGACGTCCGCGCGCCTTGGTGGCGCCTATGTAGGTGGCCGCGACATCATAACGGACATCATAAAAGTTTCTGGACCCAGCCTGACGCTTGGGAAATTCAAAGGTAAGGAACCTGCAGCTAGAAGTCTATCACATTAGCATGCTACTCTCCATAAAGCGCTTCAAGATCTCTTCAGGGGTAGTAAGTGCTATAAAAATCCAATTGTTAGGTAAGGGTTTTAGTGGTGATTATCCCCAAACCGTGAGGATAGGAGAATTGTACTGTGATAATTTGTGTTAGGCCCTCTTAGGAGAGCTAGTATTTTGCTTTGCCAATGGTAATGTTTGCATATCTACTTTTGTGACTAAGCCTCAAGCCTGGCTTGTTTGAAAGGCAGTGCGGCCGGGACGGATCGGGAGTAGTGGGTGGGGGGTGAGGAGCGGTTTAAAAAAAAAAAAGAGAGAAAAACAAATTGCTGCGTCCCTCCTTGTCTCCCCTCTGTCGTTCTCTTCAGGCTGGAACAGGGAAGCAGGAGGCACCCGGCTCCCCATAGCCAATCACAATGCTGCAATGCAATCTTGTGATAGGTTTGAGCTTGTCTGTGTCCGTGGTTCGGCCCTCAACCAGGGACTGAGGGCCTGGGAAAGTTCTCCACCCAGGCTGTAATGCTGCCTGGGTGGAGAACATGCAAAGAAAGTGTACATGACTGTTTGGCCGGCCTGAGACGGCAGGCCAAGCATTCATGAGCACTTAGAGTGAGCAAACCATTCCTCCCCTGCCCTAATAGCAGAGCAGCCCCGCCCGCCCGGAGAACTGCCGCAGCAGGGAAACATAAAATGAAAATAACAATGAGTTATAACCATTTGATGTTTACTTTATTTATACTGCTAAAAAGCAGTGGGGCGACGCTCCTCTGCCTTAGAGGAGGAGCTGCCTCTGTTTAAAGGCATACGCTCAATGCAGTAGGCCTGTAGTGGAGATATAGACACACCAATGAAAAATTGTACAGGTCTGATTGGTTCACTGGTAAAAGTTATGTCCGAAGCCACAAATCGGATTCTCATCATCGGTGTGATTGCGAATGAAATAGAATTCATAGAGAGGAGGCTTTCACTTGGGGGTGATGGAGAAGCCCCCAAAAGTACAGCTAGCCTAGTTTCTCCTATTTGTACCGAGTTAAAGTCCCATACAAATATTGTAGCCACTATTGGCTCTGACAGAGACTCCAAACCTGGCAACAAAAAATTGCCCATAACCGTTTCTAAATCAGCACAAAGGAAATCCCAACAGGAAGTACCCCAACCTGTGATCAACGCAAAACGGGTAACTTCGACCCATGTCACTTCAACAGTGATGCCCAGACGCCCACTCTGCTTACGGGGAGGTGAAAATCTAGCTACACAGAGACCAGTTTGGATAGATGAGTTTGTAGGCACTGTAATGGGCCAACTCAAGGGGGTGATATGCCTTGAACTCACGCTGCTTCTGGACAAAATAGCTGTCCTCGAATCTCGAGTAATGGCACTTACTGGAGCCAATATATCACGATAATTCCCTTCCCAAAGCTTTACCCCAAAATGCAGACCAGCCTCATGGAGTTGGTACTTCAAGAACCAAACTATCCCAGACCCATAGAAGTATCATAGCAGCAGCCCAGGGTCTGGGGGAAGTAGGGACCATAGGGGGTAATGGTTTGAAGGAAAACACACGTCAGTCCAATTGACACTTTTAACAGAGACTCCGGAGAGCGACCATCAAGAAGTAACCGCAGAAATGAGAGTGGCCATTTGCAATCCACCTCAAAATAAGGCCCTTGTGACTATTGACTTACCTCGAGAGGCCTGTCCATATGTAGTTGTGATGTCTGGGGTCCCAGGTTTAAGAAATGGGCTGAGGGAAAACCACACAGAACTAAGAAATAAGTGTCTCAACTGGCTGGGTAAATACAGGAAGTTTCCAATCTCGATGGCCAGCAATATAATGCTTACTTGGCGTGTGGAGTGGATTGGGAAGGGGACAAAGGACCGTCACAGAGATTGTGTAGTCAACAACTTTAGAGACCATGCAGTTGTTTACGATTGTGTTTCTGATCTGTTAGGCAATAGTGCTTTTTTCTCGAAGACGTACCGGTGGGATTTTGCCAGAGACATATAGATCGACTTAGGATCTCTTTACGCTATAACTCAAGAAGACTCGTAAGCCCATTTGACTAATTGAAACGGCCTGAGGAAGCCCCAGGCCGGATGGCCATGTAAAGGGGCGAAACACGTGTTGGCTGTTTTTCACCCGTTATTAAACCTATACAGAATTCTTAAATCACCTTCATATAAAGAATTCTCACCATGAAACCAGCCTACTGGAATTTTTCCTTAATTAGAAAAACCACAAAAACTTGTCCAGAAATCCTTTTATGTTAAGTAATAGTGCCACTGATTACTTGAGGGGCACAGGGATGAACTTACTTCCCCTGGGATATTTTTATAAGCCTCCTTTGGCCTCTCAAATAAGTCTACCATGAGCTATGAAGAACGCTTCTTTTTTATTCCGCAAGTATCCTAGGGTAAATCAGTTATTGCAAGAAGATATATATATACAGTGTTCCAGTGTACAATAGGTTTGGTTCTTTAGAGCTTGTTGATTGACTTGCTAAGGATAGCAGTCACATCAGTGATTTACAAGCCCATTGCCCTAGGTAACCCATAGGAGAGTGAGGCGCTCACACCCTAATGATCAGAACATTAGCCAGAGGACAATGTCCAATCTGCCAAATGAAACTTCTAGAGTAGGTGGGGACCTCTCTCGGCCTGAATTTTTCCCTGAGTGCTATATCGTCATCTAATGCCCAAAATACCACATTAGTCACTAAGCCCCCTGAACAAATGGCTGGGAAAAGTATGGTGACTCCCAGGGGATTTCAGTTAAGTAGAACTCTGCAGGGGAACCCAAGCAAAACTAAGCATACTCTCCTGGAATGTCGCCAACCTTGGTTTCGAGTTGGGGGATCCTGACTAGGGAAATATATCAATACTTTCGATATTTGACTCTTGAGTGGCAAAGTCATGAAATTAGTTATCCTATCTTTGCCATCTGCAATATTAACACCAGGTCTTGTGGGAAGGGTCGGCCCTCAGGAGGCCAAATGACCTGGACTGGGGTATATGCGGGATGGGTGGTGCTTGGGACCGAAACAATTGAGGAAGATATTCTTTGTGTGACTACTAAACTACCTAACGGCTCCCAAGTAAACATCCACAACACATATTTGAGACCCACTGTTAAATGCTTGGAATCCACCATCACTGATAAGCTAATTACGCACACAGCAGGTCTCCATTCAAATACTCGAAAACTGATGGGGGGGGATATCTAAATTGCCAGTTTGAAGTACTGGACCTGGCTAATCGCCATTCTCTGGCAGAGGAGGAAAGGATATGGTCAATCCCTGTTCTCACTATTCTCCCCTTCTGAAGATGGTTCTCCATGGCATTACATTTAAACGTTCAATCTCTGAATAGTCTGATCTGTGCCTGTAGCAATCAAACCAAATCCGACAGAATGGGAACCCATACTTTTAATAGAATAGGAAGTACTAGTCTTATTGACTATCTATTTTTAGATGTTACAATGTGGCCGTTCCCTGTAGACATGGATGTGGTAATCAGGCATGATAGTGACCATAACGCGCTTGACATGGGTTTCGAATTCCCTAACAATTTAAATACACAAGCCATCCCACAGCAATTTGATGAGGGGTAGGCTTTCTAATAATAAATGTAGAATACATTGGCAGGCAGTGGTCAGGTCTGAGAGAGCCTTGAGAATAAACCGTATACGATAGGGTGGGCAAATCTTTGGAGGTATTTAGTACTCTTGAGTCAAGACCCAATGATGAACTAGTAGTACAAAGGGTTGAAAAAGTGAACAACTCCCTCGTTCGTAGCTTAAAGGAGGATTTTTTCAGAGCATCAACTAGCCAAGGGGGCCAAGGAGTAGTGTACCATCCTGTAGTCTAGCTAAAAGAGTTCTGATTATTGAAATCGAGAGCTGCAAAAGGGATGAGGTTCAGGAAAAAAAGAGCTGAATACAAATTAACTTTAGCAGTGGCAAAAAGGGAATGGGGCTGCCAGAATTGGGACCTTCTTTTAGCTGCTTCTAGGGAAAATAATCAAACTCTGTTCTGGAATCAAATTGCCACCGGGAATAGAGAAGGAAGAACTAAAATTATTAACAATGTAGCAGCAGAGGCATGGATAGCCGACTTCACCAACAAAACCCTGAGGCGAACATACTCCCCGACTCTCCAGTCATCTCCCTGTGTGCTGGAACACAGGTTTTCCCCTTATAATGTGTAAGGAGCTGGAAGATGCCATTTGAAAGATAGCCCTGTGGAAAGCACCTGGAATCAATAAGATCCCAGGAGATCTCTTTCTATCAGAACTAGAGGTGTGGTCACCATACTTCACTGTGGTTTAATGCCATTTGTAAAGGGTGCAAGTATACCCAAATCATGGGAATGGGCAGAGATTCTCCCCATCTATAAGAAGGGTTGTCCCTTGGACCCTGCCAATTACAGACAAATCAGTTTGATTACTACGGTACATTTTGTTTTAGCAGGGTCATACTGAGCAGGCTTTAACACTGGTTTGAAGAGAATGATATCCTTTGCCCTCACCCAGCTGAATTTTGATCCAACACTTCCACCGTGGATCGGGTCTTTAGACTACAGAGGATATATTGGAAGACCATTAACCTCAAGAAGGGAAGGCTGTATGCAGTATTTGTTGATCTAAGACCTGCATTTGACCTTGTTACAAGAGCAATGTTGTGGAATTGCCTTGCAGAACCCATTTTTTAAATAGCAATGAAAGGATGCCCGTCGTCTAGTGGGCATGAGGGTCCAGGCCCTCATGTTCGCTGACAACACTTTTGTTGTCAAAGTCTTCCATGGGGTTGTAGAAAATACTTAATGGTTTCAGCAGATTCTATAGGTCGAGGGGGTTGGAAACTAACATTAGCAAAACAAAATGTATGTTTTTTAACCTTTGTCCCTAAACAAGTTCCAAACTTACTTTAGATGGTGTCCCCCAAGAACAGGCGCGTCAATTTGATTATAAAGGGATTACACTTGATGAGAAGCTAGCCTGCACATCACATGTTCATTTTGTAAATTTGAGGCACATCCAACTATATACGTATCAGGCATTAGCGGATGCACTTTATGGCGTAGAGCTATGCGGCCATAAAAACATTAAACACCTGGAAATAGTTGAGAATAGATTTATCAGGCAAATGGTGTGCCTACCAGTCCGCACTCGCTTAATACCACTGAGGCTCGATTTGGGTCTCAGGTCAATTTAGGAGAAGACAGAACTTAGTCCATTAATGTTCTGGAGACTAAATCGGGGCCACACCAGAACTTCTGCCCTATCCAAATGGGCTGGTGGACATTTTTAGACATACATACGCTGTTAATTTACCATGGAATTACATTTTTGAAATACTCCTTAATGGGGATTGGTTATAAATAACCTCTTGATTGGCTTAGCAGGCTGTTGTATCAGTATCACTGTGAAGGAGTTAAACACATTTCCACAGCTATAAACTTAATATTATTTTAACACGGGCACAAGGTACTTTAACTACTTTATGTTTAAATATAAAAGACAACTTTTACCACAAAACATTTTTAGACGATATACGATATTGAACCAAACTTCGATAAAAAAATGATACATTCAGCTTCGACATGGAAACCTGCCCCTCAAAAGTTTCACGTCAAAATGGTCAAGGCCAAATAATATAGACCAGGATGTAGCTTGTGTGGTCAGAAGAATGAGGACATACCACACCTGCAAGAACCGATGGCCAAATGGTGGATTCCAATTTGTCAAAAGCTGGGTGTTAGTAGGTATAAGGAAGGTACCAGGATTTTCCAAGCCGACACGACTCCTTATCTAGTCTTTGCAATATCTAGATATTTGTTTAACGCTTGGTTAATAAGAAATAAAATATCAGCAAAACTCTACCTAAAATAGCCTTATCACTTTGAATAATTTTATAATCTGAATGCTTTTCAACTTGTATGTGAAGCTGTAAGGGGTCATGTGTGATTTTATGTCCATCCTAATGTCGCACTGAATTGCATTACTGCTTTAAATCTACTATCATTGTTTTTAATGTTTGGTTTTTTATTCTAATTTTTAATGTGAATCTTTTATGGTAGATTACCGAAATAAAGAGTATTTCAATCGAATCGATTCCCTTTATTATAAAATGTTATGATAAATGTAGAAAGCTTGGTTTATTTTTTGGGAAAAGCATTTGTTAAATCCAATATGGCTAGAACTGTGGATTGTTATCACTCTGGGTTGCACAATGTAGACAGGTGTTTTGCTTCACAAAATCTCACAGATTACCATAGTAGGCAAGGGTTTAGGTTTTCATCATCTCTTATGACAAACACAGGGGTAGAAGATTTTCATTACGAAAATCCTCGTTAGGTTCTTTTGAAAAGGGTTGTATATTATTTTGCCAAACTATATTTTTGCACATATTTGTAATTTTATTACTATATGCACGATAGTTGCTAGCATGTTGGTTTTGGAGTCCGGTAGCTAGTTGTAAAGGCTAACCCTTACA
Source organism: Triturus cristatus (assembly GCF_964204655.1). Classification (NCBI taxonomy): domain Eukaryota; kingdom Metazoa; phylum Chordata; class Amphibia; order Caudata; family Salamandridae; genus Triturus; species Triturus cristatus. Next base: position 1,038,965,091 of record NC_140585.1, read on the forward strand.
GGACCACAGGGAAAGGTTAGGTCAGATTTCATAGGTTTGATCTGTTTATTATAAAAGCTATGAGAAAGCCAGCAGGCCTCGCTTATTTATTGTGAAAAGAATAAGCTAAAGGCAATAGGTTTTTATTGGTGGATTATTACACTGAGGTCAAAGCCTATTGGCAGGTATTTTAACAAACTGTGGTTATAGAAGATTGCAATGTGCTAATCCTTATTAGGGAGTCTAAGGAGGGATTTTAAATGGTTTTGACGACTGCAATTTTGTATACATTTGTAAATTTATTACTGTGTATGTGATGGTTGCCTTATAGGAAAGTTTATGCTAAATACAGTAGGTCTGAAGTAATGATAAAGACAAGCTTGATTGGTTCACTGGGAAAAGTTATGCCAGAAGCCATAGTTCTGATCTTTTTTTTTTAATAAACATTAGAACAAAAGCACCAGGCCTAATTTATGATGCAACACATATGTTAAAGTCAATTAGCTTTTACGGTTGGACTTTTAATATATTGTGTTTATCTGAAAGCATGTATATTAAGTTTTATGAAATCTCACAGATCACCTTTGCAGACAACAAATTTGGTGTTGATTACCCTCTCTGACAAACTCAAGGGGATCGAAGTTTTGCAATGCAACAATTCATGCTAGAATATCTTCAGAAGGTCTGACAGGATCTTGCAATAAAACATTTAAAAAATCTTTACATATATCCAAATATATTGGAAATAAAAAGAAAAGGAAATAGATCAGAAAAATGCTGTCATTCACAGGGCAAAAGAACAATTGCAATAGACTCAATGGCTGAAGCACCCTTCTTGCAGCCATAATAACATTCACCATGGGGTAATAGGTTAGCCACTTCAGACAATGGCGCTTTCAGTTTTCCATATTTTCCTCTCATTTGTTTCCTTATCTTTTAATTGTGATTAAATTTAGAGCCTACTACAGCTCCCCAAACATGCTAACAGGATGCTAGCTTGCAGTCCATCTTATTTGCAATATGCGACATTCCACGAGGCACAGCCTCTAGTTCATCAGCAGCACGGAACAGTATTGTCCATAGTTGTACGGTTTACCCACTCCAAGATGATCAACATAGTGGTTCTAAACATGGAGGCCGTACTGACATTTCAAAACAACAAAACATGATGCACAATACCATTGCAAGATGTCCATTTGCTGCAATGTTACATTCTATTTGTTATTACAAGCATATGCCTACCATCGTTAGGCAGAAGCAGGTTTTCTTTTCCCATTTTTGTACTTTTCTTTTATCTTGCATATGTTGTTGAGTGTGAGTTTACTGTTATTGTGTAAGTAGTTGAATGGAAGAAAGAGCCAGTGGGTGAATGAATGAATGCATGAGTGACGTAATGCACATATGATCAATTATTGAATGCCTAACCCCATCATTGGCTAAGGAGCCACTTTTTTTTTTTAAACAGACCTATTGGCATTGATAAGGCATGTTAGTGTTTGCATAATCCAGCCATATTCAAGAATATCATTCCCCTTGCATTATTGCAAAGTATATGGTCATATGTGTCTTTTCACTACAAATGCAATTCACGTGTATTCTCTTTTTTCTTTATATATGTTTCAAGTGTTAGGGAACCGTTTGTTAGCTACCATTAGTGTTCTGGTTTAATATTTTCTTTTGAGTTTTTAACAAATACATTTGATTAGATTTGCAGAGAGATAAAAATCTTTCTTCAATGGACTAGCAATCTCTCGCCACAGCTGTTTGAATTGAGAACTCGTATTACATCTTTTGCAGTGACTTAAATGAGGAGAACCTGGAATTAAAAGAGATATCATAATAACAGTGTTTGCCCCAAACATTGTGAATTAAACAGTTTTTACGTTTATACTAAATTGTTCTCAGTAGCAGAATACAAACTGGTAGGGATGGAATCAGATTCTATAAATATTTTTGTAAAACTGTACTAATCCAAACATTTATTTTGCAAGTACTTGGAACAATGCCCCATAACACCACTATCCATTATGGAGAAATTAGTTTTAATGATGAAATTCATGTCTTTTGGGATGCAAAGTGAACTAAAATAAGCAAAACTTTTGCAATCAATTTACAATAATATGGATTCCATGGAATAGGTAAATCTATTTGATGGGCTCCCAACTGAGTATGGCAATGCAAACTCATGTGATGCAGCAAAAATATAAGCTTCATACAAATAACTTGAGGAAAATGTGGTTTGCAAGAAAATGAGTCAACAAAAATAACTAGGTGTGGTATTACATGTTGTATTGAACAAGAGCAGTTCCCATCAATTTTAAATGCTTGCTGCTGATAATTGGTAATGAACTATGGTTACTGCTTTCACAACAATTTCTAAGAACTGTATTTTGTATACAATACACTGAATAGTATCCCTAAGGTCAACAGTTTTCTTTAACTAAATCGATAGTGCACTAGACATTCATATGCTACACATACAACAGGTTGGACAGAAGTTTCAATCGTCCCTTAGAACTGCCAATTAGTATTAAACCCCTTCTAGAATCTTCAGTCTTCTGTTTATACATGTTACAATTCACCCAAGGGACTCTATGCCACTTCTCTATTGATTGCTTAATTTTTTTTCCTTCCTTTTGATTTCCAGATTTCTGTCCACTCCAAACACGAACACCATTTCCAATCCAGACATAATTGGGCAGAAATTAAACCAAATTACTGTTTCATAGGAACTGGAGTGGGTTTAAGGAACCATCAGATGTTGCATATTAGCTGGCGGGGCTAGCATGAATTAGCTAGTGCGAGTGTAATAATGTGACATTTTTATGAAAAGGCTTATAAAACTTAATTGAACTGAAAAGAACACCATTAAAGAACAGTTACTTATGTTTAGGCTGAGGGAATTTCTCACAAGCACAAAAGACAGTTATTCTGCATTTTGCATGCACAACCGTAGCTGGTGACCAACACATAGGACAGAAAAACAAGGTTTAAAAATGTTAAATGTTAGCTCATTTTAAATATGAGGCTTCTACCTGATTTTGAATGTCGTAAATTCATATCAAAAGTTTTTCTTTTATTATTCAACACAGTAGTGTAAAACAATTTACCTTCAGATATGACCGTAGAGAAAGCCACATTTTGATATTTTGTACTTTCTTCAGACGGAAATGAGGAACCTCAGATTTTCTGGCTCGTCGAGCTGATGTCAGGTGACCAAACAGTTTGGCAAAAAGTAATCTCTAAAAAAGAGTAAGCATAGATTGTAGTTCTGGGCTACTGGTTGGAAGCCTGTGTTGCTTGAGTGGGTCTAGGTCATAACATACAAAAATGTGCTATCTAATCAATATATTGTCAAGCTTCAGAATTATAAGAAGTGTGAATATGAGGAAGAAGGCCTGCTTTCACTACCACCTCAATGCTTCAGATCACAAAATGTGGAGTAATACCATAGAAAATTAACGACACAGGCAAAACGATCTGAATTAGAAACAGTGTCATGAAATATTCTCCCTTGGAGTATCAAGATAATTAAAATGTCATTGAGTAAAATAAACTGCCCATAATATACCCGAGTTTTCAAAATGCTTTAACTTGCTATTTTTTGGGGACTCTGACTGTGGACATTGCAAATATGGAGAAATACAATGCAGGCAACTGCAGCTTCGAATTTAGGTTTTTTGAGATAGTGGCAAGAGATTCAATATCTCTTAAATACAACTACAAAGTAATTGCATCACACCCGAGCTGCACTGGATGGTAAAGAAAGGAGGCCATGTTCAAGAGTAGAGGGTGATAATTTATACAACACTGGAATAATTCTTCCAGTCCAAAAATATAAAACTTCACATAAAGTATATTTTATCAAACATGCATATGATAAAGATTATATAATGTATAATTAAAAGTATTGTATAGCCGGCTATGCCACTGACCTGTTTGTACGTTCGTTCTGCAACACAAAGCAGAAAAAAGAAAACCCATACAAGGGATATACGGACCACAAAACTAATCAGGACCATGGAAATGACCAGATTGTCAGAGCTTGAACCCAGTGCAATAAAGTAGATTTCTGTAGCAGGGAGTGTACTTAGTTGTTCAAAGTCTTTAGATTCAGACAACCTGAAGACAAATGGAGTTAAACCTAAAATACAGGTGATCACGTTTCCAAAAATCTGATATCCGATTCCGGGTGTATAGCTGTTCACCTAGAAGGGGGAAGAAAAGTAATACATGAAATTAAATTCAACAAATGTTAATCTACTTTGAGTTATGAAGACACCATTATAAAAATCTATTACTTTTTAAATTAGTAATTTCCTTTAATAGGTTATATTTAAACGGATTCATCTAAATCATTCCACTACTGAAGTTTTATTTTTTGTTAATGGATCGTGGCGGAGGGGAGCCCCCTGCAGGGCAGCACTGTGCCTAACAGTTCTCTTCACTGGTAAAAGACCAATACATCAAGAAATAAATCAGTTGATTAGCTAATAGTCTATCATGTCTATGGAGCGGGGTGGTTTAAAATAGGCGCTCCACTTCCTAGAAATAATTTTCAAACTATTATGTCCTTAGTGGTTTGGTGAGGGCAAAGGAGTCTGTCTGTTATGTATCAATTACACGTAATGACTTTCTATTCAGGTTTGTGTCCCTTGAGGTTTTTATATTATTTGTAAATTGTCAGTCAAACGATATTTGAGATGGAACTGCTTTGCAGATCACATCTAATAATCTACTACATGTTTAATTTATCCTACTGATGCAGAATGAAAACGGCTACATCTCACTGTAGGAAAGTGTGGGTAGTTTTAAACACTAAATAATATTAGACGACCATGTTATATTAAAAATCGAAGCAGAGAATTTCAGGAAGTGAAATACGATGCAGGACATGTTAGAAAAAAAAGGTAGCAATGTGCATCCTCTGAATGAAGTTCTAGTAAAGATGCAAAAAAACATGATGGGTAAGTTTTCATATAGCACAAAAAGCAAAACAGTTTCTTTAGGTCTACATAAAGACATTTAGCATTATAAATTAGGCTGTAAATTAAAAAAAATGTGAATGCTCATTTATAAAAACCATTTTGATTCAAGAGGTTAAAAGCAAATCCAGAAACTCCTGGCATAGGCCAACTTACTCTGTTCATGATCATTCCACTGATTTCAAGGACTGACATATCCGCTTTCTTGCAGTCATTGCCTTCCCATACAATTGCACTCACTTTTTCCAACCCCGGTTTGGAACTATGAAGCCAAGGGGAATGGCTCTGGAAAAAGAATTTTAAAAAAGACAGATTCAAACCGGTCTCTAATGACAGTGAACAGAACTCTAGACAATTCTCAGAAAGGGAAAACCACCGATTATGACAGCTTTATTAGCTAAATTAAAACAGAGTAATACTTTCAATTCATTTTATGGTCAACAGTCTTCTAATGCTGAACAATTGTATAGTGGTTTCAAATGGAAATTTCTACTAAGAAATGTATTCTCAAGTAAGACTGCAATCCTGTTTCCTACAGTACATGTTACATTTGCACAATCTGAACCACCATCACATATCCTCACCCACACTCTCAATACCACTGGACACAATGACCACTTCATCAACCAACTCTGAACCTCCTCAACAATACTGCACATCCTTAGACATGCCCTACACACCCTGAATAATGGACAATGCTCTAAAAATTCTCATCCATGTTGTTCATACCCTCTATCACATACTGCACCTTTATAATTGCTCAATGCATAGCTAAGCCACTCATTGAACCCTTGCAGCTATCTCTGGAAACCCTTTCACCCACCCCAACCCACTTAACATTCACTGCATACTGTGCTGTGCAGACTTTGAACTGTGCCTTGCTGATCTCTTCCCCCACTAGCACAACGTGGACTGTACACTAGACACCAGGTTACACATTGCAGAATCTGCAACCAGGCTCTATGCTTTCACACACTGTACATCTCTGGTCAAACAAACATTTTTGCCACATTAGTTCCTTGAGCCTAGCCAAGGATGAAGGGCTCATATTGGGAAAGAGGAGGGAGGATGCTATACACAGACTGTGCCCTCAGGGCAGCAACCAGTATTATTTGTGTCCGGGATCACCACTGCATTTCTCCCAAACTCCTTCCTTCCTTATTTACAGGCCACTTACAAGATATATGCACTCCTCATTGTTTGTACTTGGTGATCAGTTTTAGGTTCAAAACTATGGTTCAGTCCCAAGACATCAGTGATAAATGACACAGATTGAGACAATCTTAGTCCAGTAACTCCCGACTGCCACAGGACTCCCAAAAAGGTTCCCCCAACTACGGTCATTGAAATAAAAACATTAAATTGTCCTTCATAACAGACTGCAAAACTCGATGAGGAAAACCTAGAAATCCGAAAGTCCCGAAAATATCCCTGAACCAGTAAACCCCTTTCTCACTTGACCCTTAAGATAGCAAGGTTGAGCAGTACAAGGTTTACTCAAAGAAGTGGTGTGGGGTTAAAGACTCAATACACCAACTAACACATTTCAATAACAGAATGTCCTGTTAGTACATACTCTTAATAAGAAAACATTACTTTACTTAAATTATACGCAATGGAATACTGAATATGAATTGTCCAGAAGCAATAAATCAAAGGTTAAGCAGTAATATTACTCTTCAGTGATTACTGCAGGAGGTAGCCTAGGGTGCTCTCATGGGATACTTTTGGGCCATATTCTCCCCTAAAGTCTCTGGGCCCCCAACACCCACATTAGTAGTTCACTGGAGGATTAAAAGTCATGGGAGAGGGACTAGCTATACTGGGGATCTGTTTCCGCTATTCCCACTCTTTGATGATATGGACCTCACTCTCCCCTGTCCAACCTCCCTTGCAGTGCACAGTACTTTTCGCTGGTGCAATGTTGGTGGTGCAGAGTGTGCCTGCGTAGGTAAAACGCCTCAGGGAGACCACACTCCATGTGGGCTGTCATCGGTCAGGACCCAGGCATACAGAGGGCAGGGACCACAAAAGGCCAGACTAGCGGATGTTCGGTAGGTGTTTATGGTGCAACTGCAGATGAGTGAAGGCAGAATCAGTTGAAGAGGTGACTGGCTGTGGGGTTGTAGTGCTTGAGCTTCGGTGACTCTTGCAGCTTATGAATCTTTCTCCGGCTCCAACACACAACGTGCCACCCAAACAAGTAGGTGCCCACACCTTTGAAGTACTTGGCTCCTGGTGCTAGCCTCTCTGTTAATGTGGATCTCCTACAGCATTTTCACTTTGTTCTTACTTAAGACTGTGGAATTAAGTCTGATTTTTACAAACGTCTCATGGATTTGCAGAGCTCAGACCTTGTAGGGCGAACTTGGGCTGGAGCTCTCAGGTACCCTCCGTTAATGTGGGGGTACACCTTGTGGTCACCCTGTAGTAGCTCCTCAGCTACTTCCAGGCTTCACATTTGCAGAGCAGTGCATATCCCTTCCTGGTGCATAGCAGATGTCTGCAGCTTGTCCCCACCTCCACTTCTGAGAAGTATCCCCGTCATGCAAGGGCACATCCAATGTCCCTCCTGAGCAAGTAGTTAGCTTGGTTCCTCAAAGCAGAGTTCAGAAAGTCTTTTCCAGCAGTATAAAGCAAAGGTCCCAGGATTCGGGTCCTGAGCCTGACAAGGGGACTTGGCAGCAAGGGGACTTGGAGGTTTAGACCCCAACCAAAGTGTTTTTCTGCCACTTCCGTAGAGGCAATGCAATCCTGTGGCAATCTTTAGGCACACTGGTTGGAAGACTCTCCCCAACTTTATACTAAAGTGGCAGACAGGAGTTGTGTATTCCAGTACCTACAGTCTTGAGACCAGTTCTGAGCAGTTCTGTCCTTCTGCTTATTCCTCTCAGACTGGTTCAGCCACAGTCTTTGTCTGTACGCAGGAGAAACCCAAAGCAACAACATAAAAGCAAGGGAAGCCTCACTACTTAAGTACTGTTAACCTGCAGGGGTAGCCCATCCTGAGAATGAGCTACGATAGGGCAGTAGGGAACTCCCTAGCTTCAAAGGCGCCCTCTCTCTCTCCTCTCCTCAACACGTCTGTCTGAACTGCTACAAAAGATCCCTAAAATGTACTGGGGCAAGCCCTGCAACTCGCATTTGCTGTCGGGTGTGGTGTTTCTCCAAGCCGCCACCTTAGGCACCATTTGAATGTAGCCACCTATGTCAAAGAAGGACTCTCTAGACTCGCTAACCAGTACACACACATGCGACATGTATGAACTATATGGGTCGGCGAAGGAAGTGGTTGCAGGGGACTGGCAGACCACTTTAAAAAGAAATTGTGGGAGATGCCAGTAAGTGACTTTCCATGGTATGGGCAGGTAAAAAAAGACCCGCCTTGCCACTATAAAAAGTACCACTGGCATGACTGAGTCTACTACAACCCAGTAAGCGGATGGTAGTAATGCTCAGTAAAAAGGGCACACACAGTGCGACCTCCGGATGAAAGAGCTCTGCTCTGGGTCTCAATCAGTTTCACAAAAGTACAACATGCTGGTTGTGTGTGCTGAGGCAGGGGTCAAAAAGCTGCAGCTTGCTATTATGCTTTTGTGAATTGTGCACACTCTCCCTAGAGCCATGTAGGGGACCTTCCTCAGTCTCAACAGTAGTAAAAAAAACAACTCCACACTTTCTTAGATGAACAGAACATTTTTAACTCAGAGTCACTATTTGTCCCACCCTTCATAAAAGGAAATAACCATCTAGAGAACTAATGCAGTTTAGTAGACTGCTGAAGGGCTGGCATACTTATATGAATGAACCATTTGTATTTTACATAAAACACCACAAAAACTTACTGAAAAGACTGCACCCGCACTGCACTCATTGGCTGAGGCTTCCAACCACTGCCTGACTGCCTCACCTAGATAATGTGCTATATGCAGTAAGAATATTGTGTGTACGTTAATGTGCACTAAGCCCCTTAAGAGCGTATAATGCCCACCCCAACTATCCCTTATTCATCCGACTAATCCCTTTGAAAATCAAATGGAATCCTAGTGACTGCCTTTCTTTGTAATCACTGCACTCACTAATCCCGACTTTTGAATTCCTCTGCTATTACCAATGCTCTGTGAACAACAGCAATAAACTAGTGTATCCAGCTACTGCCTCATGGTAGATTCACTGACTGATAGATATTGATGTCCAGATACAAATTTTTTATTTATAAGTATGCATATCATAAATCTTTACTGCCTGTAGAAAATATAGCTGGTAGAAGGATATATGTTAGTGGAAGTGTGCCTGCTCTGGTGTGATTCACATAATATCAAGCCTAATGTGCTTTAACACATGAATGTGTGCATTTAACTATTTGAAACTGATTTTTCTTTATCACTCCAACGTTCGTCATTTGCTGGGCACTATTTTCTGGTGGTCAGGGAGTCTTCTATTTCATGTTGCTCTGAGGTGCAATTTTTGTAAATCAGCAGGCATCTTTAAGTCATGTAGCAGTATAATTCTTGGCAAAATGATTTTTTTCCACAGCTGCTAAATTTTCCAGCCTGCTTGTTTGTGGAAGTTCATGTTTGCAGTGAGCTTATATGTAACCTATATCTTCTGTGTGACACTGCGTGAGAAGCTGTGCTAGCATGTATGCCACTGTACTGTTGTTAATTACAAAGAATAGTCCTTTTCCACAGACTAAGGCATTAGAAATCAGAAACATCCTAAAATCGTATTAACTTACTACCCTTTTCAAATAGGTATTTGGAAAGCTTTGCCACACCAGCAGTCAAATGGACATTGACTGATGCTATGTTTTATTATGAAACTGTGTGCTAAATGTCAGACTCTTGGTGCGTTGCCTGCTGGGCAGTATCCATCATGTAGCAGTAAACACTCTTAAGGAGGTCTCCCATGTAACATTCTATGACCAAAAGTAACTACATCAAGCTGGGGAATAAAATGTCTATTGCTTACACTTTATAGGCATTTCAAAATGGTCCTGTGTGCAATAGTGCACTCTATTATTGATAGTCAATCCAGCCTTGTTTTGTTTAGCATCCTATAGCTTAAACCTTACTCCACTCTCACCTTGATTGTACAAATGTAGGGCTAGAATTACCAGACTAAAAACATGACTGACGAAGTTACATTGGACATGGGAAAAATTGAGTGTTCTACATACCAAAGCACACTCCATGAACTAGCCACAGACTTTCTAAGAGCCAGATGCATCAAGCATTTTTCTCCTTTGCAGAATCGGCCCATTTGCGATCGCAAAAAATGCTTTTGCGATGCAAACCAACCCAATTTTGCGATATGGTAACCTGTTACCGAATTGCAAAATTGGTTTCCGATTCACTATTTGGAAGAGGCGTGTTTAGGGCATCCCTTCCAAATAGCGAACCCTAACAGTATGCATGAATGTTTTGTGACCTTGAATGCGGTCGCAAAACATTTGCATATTACCATCTACTTCAAGTAGGTGGTAAGACATTTGCAAATGGGAAGGGGTCCCCAAGGGACCCCATCCCCTCTGCGAATGTTTGTAAAAGCATTTTTAAGAGCAGGCAGTGGTCCCATTGATCGGCCTGCTCTTTAAAAATGAAAAGAAAACTTTTCATTTTTCTTTTTGTAAAGCATCTCGTTTTGCTTCAAGGAAAACGGGCTGCTTTACAAAAAAAAAGATTGCTTTATTTAAAAGCAACCACAGACATGGTGGTCTGCTGATCTCAGCAGGCCACCATCCCTGTGATTTTTGCGATTCCTAAGGGGTCAAAAATTGCGACCTACCTCATTAATATTCATGAGGTAGGTCATTTGCGACCCCTTAGGAATCGCAGAAAGTGTACAGCACACTTTCATGCATGCCGTTTTGCGATTCCCTAATTGCGAATCGCAAAACATTTTTTGATGCATCTGGCCCTAAGCCTCTAACTTAAAATTAGCTATACCAGCTCCCGATAATCAAAATAACTAAAAGGTACATAGCCTTGAATGTCAATAAATGTAATAGCTATTATGTGTACTGGACTATGTGTTTTATGTTCAGATGAATTTATTTTTTTATTCCTGAAGATCAACATGCACTGTAAGGGATGGGGACACGAAATTCCAGAGTAGAGTTGTATTGCCTAAGCTATATCCCTATATTAAAGTTCTCCGCTGGGTGCCCTTTTCCCACTTTAGGCAAGAGGATTGTTCTGCCCAGAACAAACGTCCCACAGAGATCGGGATAGAAGCATGGCAAATATAGGATTAGGAGTAAGAACGTCGTGGCACTTGTTTAAACCCCAGGTGATAAATGCAAAAGAATCAAATGAACAATGCAAACAGTCACCCCCAGTCACAAGGATCTGGGTTTAATCCGTAGTTCTTTTACTCACCACACCACCCCAAATTGGACCCATCCATATGCAAATCGGTCTTGACCCTGCGCTCATGGAAACAGTACAGCCCGAACTGCCAAGCCAGGTCCTCCCTGGACCCAAACAAGCATCCTGGGACCAGTTTCGGGGCATCACCCAGGCTAGCTTAAATCCAGTGGCGCAGCGAGCACGGGACCCAAGTCTGGGCATACCCTTCCCACATAGGGCAACAAATGCAAAAGAAACAAATGATGGCCAGAATGTTGAACAATGCAAACATTCAACGCTAGTCACAAGGATCTGGGTTTAATCCATCGTTCTTTTGCTCACCACACCAGGTGATATCATACATTAAGTGCCTGCTTCCATTTCCTCCCCCTGTCGAGTGGTTCGGTCTCTGTTCACTCACTGCACAGGCCACAACTCTCCTGAGTTGTGGCAGGCTGTTGTGTCCCTTCACAATGCTCTAACCAAAACTCAGCAAACATCTTTGTAAAACTTATCTCAACAGTCAACCCCCTGTGTAAGAGTGGTGGGGCATAAAACAGAAGCCCTACAAAAGACTAACTAATGAAGGAAAACTAAGTCAGTACTATCAAGACCTCTACAAATTATATGCTTTCATTAACAAAATCTCTCTAGGACAGATCCTCAATTTACATGAGCCCATCACAAAGACGAATGTGAAAAATGTGAACCTAACCAGAGACCACAGACTCGGATGGCTTGACTCCTGCATTCTAAAAGAACTTCTTTAAGTTTCTGCTAATCATAACCTCTATCATGGAAGCATCAGTATTCATGCTATTTAAACCAGGGAAGCATACTCGGGACCGTGGGTCTTCCAGGCCCGTATTCCTTCTAAACAAGCCATCAACCTGGGTGACAACTCTAAAAAAGGCTAATGCCAACAAAACAAAACGCCTCAGAAGGGATGCGGCACTCCTCTCCCAAGAAACAGAATGTGCCTTTGAAAGGATAAACCAAACCCCTTTTATGTTAGCAATTTCTACTGATCTGCTAGCGCAGAGCAGTTGAGTAAACAAAAATATTGCAGGAATCAGTGGGGAGAAAATTCCTTCAATGTGACATTTGTTGGTTTCACTCACAAACCTTGAAATTTCCCTCTGATACTCTTTAAGATAATTATGTCTTACCAGGAGCCAGAAATTCAAAGTATAAATACTCCAGCATGATGAAGAGATAACACCTGATAAAAATGAATGCTTTCCAAAAGAGCACCAAATTGTTAAAATGGTTTGGGATATTTTTAACTTCGAACATTCAGGGTATAGAACAGGCTGATTACTCAATACTGCTAGGATAGATGGAGCAAGAGCTATAATGTGGCACAACTTAACTAAAGCATAGATTTTCAGGATAGCGTTGGTCAAAATTATATTCTTAGTTTGGTCTATTCCAGATCCCCCCCGGTCTCACGTTCCAAGGTCATCTAACAGAGATCCAAGAGAAATACAATAATTTCACTGAACAGGGGAAGAAAATCAAGAGCGGCCTGTAAGCATTGCACTCTACACCTGAAGGGGTTATGATGGTCTGGGGTTCTTAGAATTGACAGACTGTTATAAAGCACAGCCCAACAGCTGCATCTTCTTAACTACACGAGCTTCAATGGTGCTTCTTTGATCACATGATGTTGGACATGTCATATTGGGAGATCCCAGGCCTCTCTATGATACAACGGCAGCAACACCAGTCACAAGCACTTCCCTCCAGGTTTGGGGCACAAGGGGGGAGGGGGGGGGGGGGGGGGGGCAGGGAACCTCATTTTTTGGCAGCAGTCACTTCTAATCAGACAGATAGCATGTCTGTGATAAGGAAACGACATGGAAGTCGCTCCACATGGACACGGGAAGATGGCCAATGCCAAGTGTAGATAGCAGACTAGTTAAAGTTTGAGCGTTTGTAGGGAAAATGAGGCAACCAGTCCTGAAACATCACTTATAAGTGGAGGAGGCTGAAAGAGGCAGGAGTAGAGACCATCAAACGACTGTCCATTAGGGATGCTTGGACATCCCCAGAGAAGCCCTTAGAGCACAACCAGTTATAGCACTAAAATGCCACACTCATACCTACTACCCAATCTAAGCAGTCAATCTTGTCCACACCAGAGCAAATCACGAATTTAGCTGCACCATGGCCATCCTGGATAGCTTGGAGGTGATCTGGAACTGCTAGTAAAACTTTGTCCACCATGTCCTATAGGGCACTGGAGTAGCCGCCTAGACTTCAGCTAGAATTTACTGATCACAGAGCAAGACTTGTGGAAGAAAAGATAAGCTTGCTAAATGTCTCTATTCTCTTACACTATAATCGGGTGGTGAGGAGAGCTTTGGATTTGCCTTAGTGGTGGGCACCTGCATCACCATGCTCTCTGGCATGGTATGTTGAGAAAGACAGTCAGGGTCAACTGGCAGTGGTTGATGGCAACGAGCTTCCTACCTATTAACTAGTGGTCCTGAACATAGTTTTGCCCAAGAGATTATCAGTGCAGGCCGCAAGAAATGCTAAGAGGTTCTGTAGGGGCTGACCAGACTGGAATACTGTTCCAAAAGTTTCCAGATCCAGTTTGATGCTTAGAAAATACTCACAAGGTGAGGAATATGTGATTAGAAGTACCCATCAGAAGAGAGAGAGATGTACTAGGCAAACAAGTGTATTGAAACAGAAGACTAGAAGAGGGAAGTACAAGTGGAACACAGTTCACCCAGAGAGAGATGTGCTGCATTCCCTTATGCCAAGGTCCAAGGGGTGGGCCATGGTCGCATTCAAGTACTACAGACAGTTATTACAAAGTTGTACAATTGGTGACACTGTCCTGTTGCATGACCCTGCACTATTAGGTGCACTACCGAAGGTGTAGGAAAGTGGCATGGGAAGAGGTCACTCTTTAATTCCAATGGAAACAGTAGCATTGAAGCAAGAAACTTGCATAATAGATGGTGGAACTGGTGTCTGAATAAGGGTAATCCGTGAGAACTGATACCAGCCTGTGTTCTGATTTCTTAAGGGAAATCTAACTCTTGAATAGTGGTAAACTCATGAGCGACACTAAAGGCTAACGGGGAGAAACCGAATGAGATAACCACAAGAAGAGAAAGAAAGCAAAGTGGGAATTACAATTTGAGCTGCCTGGTGGAGGATTTCTAGGAAAACTGATTACAGTTAAATATTCAACCTACTATTGACCATTGTTTTAAATAAACGGCCTTTAGAACTCAGTTTGGTTGTTTCCTGACTGCTACTTGTTGGTACAAAGGCATACAGAAAACGGGGGATACACAGAGGTTAACAACTACTTTGACAAAGGAAAGATAGAAAACTTTGAGTAAATAGAGGGAATCTAGAAAAACCAAAGAGAAAAAGATTCTGATGCGTGCAAGTTCGACTCAGGGTCTTGTTGTTGGAGAATGTGGACTCAGTGGTGTTAATCTACAAGTTGCTCCAGGATGTAAATAATGTAATTGAATAGGAATTTCAGGCTCTTGTGAAAGAGGGCGCAGAGATAAACAGAAAAGTTTTGTTTAGATGGCATCTCACTTCTGATAAATTACACCCTGTGGCTCACAATAGATCAGGCCACTGCTGGAGAGGGTGTGAAACTAAAGGCATGATATTTTATTTGGCTTTGCCAACACCTGCATGAATTTTGGGCCAAAGTGTTATGAGAACTAGAGAGCGACAATGATCATATTTCCGCCCAACCCAAGGGTTGTTGTATTTAGGCTGACTGCAACAAAACCCATCGTCCACTAAAACAATAGGCAATCTCACACAGTGTCTTAGAAAGCGAAGTAGGGCTTCCTAAGACACTTAGAATAGGTATAGGGAAGGCTCTAGTGTTGGATGAGTAGCGTCATAGAATTTACTACTAATACGAAATGGAGAAAACTGCTGCCGATATATACAGGAAACATAAGATATTTGGCAACCTACGTGCATCAATAATACCATACTGAGGAAAGACTTAAAGGCAGTGTTTGGTCAAGAGACAGAGTGCTTAACAGTTACCTCCCAATTTTAATTTACCATCATCTTGCCAATGTGTCCAATGATAATGTGCCTAAATCTGCATCAGTCTTGTTGGGAAAAAGGCTGGATACATGTTAAAGAAACATGGGAGGGAGTATTGTTAAGAGTGTGAAGGTGGAAATAGAACAGTAGACAGAAAGGGAGTTAAAGAGGCTACAACTGCGACAGTTAATTGGGTCACAGCCTTGGTTGATTGAGACGTAAAGGTTAAAATTAGACAGCAGGGTGTAAATAACATGCTACTACAAATTATTGATTTCAGCCACTGACAGCAAGGCTAACCTGATGGAAGGGGTCATCTCGGTATTCCTTTTTTACACACGGATTGATATGGGTGGTTTCTACATCCGTCTCACTGGTGCAGGAGGAGCGGCACTCTGCACAGTGCAGGAGGTCTTCCCATAAGACATCTTCAGTTTCGGATTCTGGCCTCGTACTCTCCGAATCCAGTCTTGAACTTGAGCAGCGAGAACTGCAACTGGTCCCAGATTTTGGTGCATCCTGAAATCGACACAGGCAGGTAAAATAAAATATTTCGTACTCATAATCCAAAACCCTACTAACCTCTCCAAAAGACAGTAAGATGTAGGTCGAAAACAATGACAGTATTCATTCATGCATTCCAAAAATTCAACCCTACTAGTAAACATTAAAAATGTTATTAGCATCAATATGCATCCCATCAGGCACAGACCTAGACAATAGATTAGGCCGCATATGTATGTGATGAATATATTTTGTTCTGATTTACACAGATTCTAGGTTAGGACCAGAGGCAAGGATTGTTCATCTTACTTTCTTCAATTTATTCTCTGGTGCCACATAAATCTACAACACAATAACTCAGTGGAGGACATCACCCATGAGTCCATTAGGAAAACGTCTAGTAAACATCCAATCAGAGATGAGACCCTCCAAGACTACAATCCTCAAGAAAACAGCACCAGTTTCTTTGCTGCTCAGTAGCAGGTTAGATGACTGTGTTGAGCGAGGACATTTGATTGTGATTTGGCTTGCAATAGTATTTATTTTGATAAGTTTTTTTGTGAGCACTGCCATATTATTCCTGATAACTTTGCTTATTCAGCTATTTTAATTAAACCCTTCTCTCTGAAGGCGGGTCCAGCTCAGGGACAGCTCGACCGCACTTGTGAGCAGTGTGGAGTATGTTTTGTGGTTCTTTGAAGCAGGAGACCCGCCTGCCCTCATGATGTGCACTGACAGGATGTTGAGGTGGGGTCTTAACTTACCTGATATAACAGGGCTGCAGCAAATGAGAGTGCAATAGCTCTCCAGCCCACCAGGGGGTTCTGTAGGTGGTGTAAAATGTAGTTCTTTCCTCTTTTGTTCTAGGGGCACAGTGGACCCCATAATTGGGGGAGAGGGCAGCTTCGAAAATATTGCTAAATGAATTTCATCTTTTTTTAAAAAACTTTGATACAAAGATGTTTTGATTCCAAAAGTTCTAACATAACATTTTTTGAAAATAAAGATACTAAAAAATAGGAGACACCAATATATAATAATTATACAGTGCACACATGAATATAAATTATTCAATACAAAGACATCTGATTCTAAAATGGTAATTACCTTAAAAGCTTTTGAAAATAAAGATGCTAAATAAATGGTTCATCACAGAGTCCATGGAGAGTTTTTGATTCCACTTGAAATACCACTGTACACCCACTTGACACCTGAATATATTTTTGATAGGGAGTAAACCTCTATCTGACATGTGGGTATTGCAGACCCTTTGGAAAAATTAGGGCATGGGTGCCTAGGCCCAGTGGGAAATTTCATACCTGATTCAGTGGGCCTAGGTCATAATACAAATATTAATACTGGGAATACAGCCCCGATCCGTCACACTTACTCCCTTGATAGATGGCAAAGTCCAAGTTCATGAAGGATCCCAAAAAAGGGATTAATGGACCCTGGAGAGTTTAAGATGCCCCACATTTCTGGTTGACAAACAAAGACTCCTGACGTGACTAAAAAGGCTAAAGAAACTGGTAATCTGATTTCCCCAGGGAAATTGTTGTATTGTATTGTAATTGCATTTATATAGCGCTTACCAGACCTGACAAGGCATCAAAGTGCTTTTTGGCTGGTAGCACGCTACTCTAGAACCCATAAAGGATTAGTGAGTGACATGCAAGTCTGTTAGTTGGATTGAAAAGGATTATGGGGGGTTAGAAGAGGGAAGAGTCTAGAAAGTGTTTATTGGGAGATCATAGTAGTAAGATGAGGTTTGGGATGAGTATAAGGAGAGAAGGAGGAGAAAAGAATCTCTATCAATGGATTAGGGTTATCATAGTAGTCAAGTGAGTTTTGGGATGAGTCAAAGGAGGGATAGGAGAGAGAAGAATTAGATGAGGGAAGAATTTAGATGAGTTGCTTGGGAGATCACAGTATTAAAATGAGCTTTGAGGTAATCCAAGGAGGGATAGAGAAGGGAAGAGTCTAGACAGGGTTATTTTGGAGATCATAGTAGTAGAATGAGATTTGGGATGAGTAAGACAGTGGAGTTAGAGGATATATTGAGAGAGGTATAGGGTAAAATAGAGGGTAGTGCATTGGAGACAACAGGGCTAAAACATATTTGCAAAGACAATATCTCTTGCATAGTCGAGACCTATTGGCTTTGCCAATGCTGGTTTTAATTTAACTTTTTATTTACCATTGAATTATAGGATTGTGATTATCTTGCTTGGTGCAAAGAGCAATATTATTTTTAGGAAATGCAAACTATCATTTTTACCAAATGGCTAACCTCACTTGTCTGCGGTAGGTGCAGTGGCTTAAAGAGGTATCTTTGGAGACTCTTTCATAACATAATTAGGGACATTTTTCATTACCTTTTCGTCACTGGACAAAGTCCAGCAATCAATAAGAAAAGTGTTTGGACAAAAGGTTTTTGATTGAGGGGGTAGAGGCAAGGTGCACTCAACTGTTTGTTTTTTCTTCCCAGCCTCCCAAAGAGGCTAAGAGCTCAAACATGGTATCCAGGTGCAGCATCAGAAAATGTTTGGTGGATTCTTCACATGTGAGGTGCCAGACGGGTTTGAGGGGGAAGAGGATAATTCCGGGATGCTTCCAATGCCCCAGGAGGATTCACAGGTAAAGATTACTTATTTTTCTCCAACTAAAAGTGGGAGGGACACTGACCCCCTTTCTTCACAGTTGAAAGAAGATAACAGGGGACGATAGGGTCCTATAAACAGTTATAGGGGTTCATATAGAGGTCTACAGAACGTGCTTTCAACAAAAAAACCAGACCCTTTCTGTTCTCTGGCAAGGAAAGTTCACTCATTGACAAGGAGGTAGAAACTTTCAGGAGTGTAAATGCAGGGCCCTGCAGCCTCTGCGATGCAGGGGCACCCCCAGGCTTGCAGGAGCCTTCAAAGGGAGCACCAGATTCAGCCCAAGGCCAATAATTATCTATGAGAAATGGGAGACACAGGGGCACACATCTCATATCCATTTTCTATTTCAATGGGAATCCAAACACAATGATTTACATTTCACCACCATGTACTTTCCTGTATGTTAATCAGCCCATTCCCATCAGTGTCCCCATGTCCTCAATTGAGCCATGACTGTACAGAATCTGTGGCCGTTTTCTCCTGTCGTTTGCCGATTCAGAACGTCAACAGTCTTCTCTACTTTTAAATGCCTACCTGGGCCCATTGTCTGCTGGTGTGCGTCTCCTAATGGCCTGATGGGCTCACCTGGTCTCCTCCTGATAAAACATTTCACCGGAGCCACTTTGCTAGACACTATTTTTCTGGGCCCCCTTGAACTATTCCAGTCCACTCTACTCACTGTCAGGGTGCCCACACCGTAGCTTTCACCGCTTTGGTAGCAGGCACTCTGGTAATGTGCTATGGCTTCTTCACATCAGGCGGGAAGCACTTAGCCAATACCCATACCTCCCCACTTGGGCTGTTGTCTGAATGATCCCCTCACTGCTGCACTGGAGCTCTGACAGCCTCTGTTGTGCAGCAGATTCCCACCCTACCACCTACCATCATGTTGGGTGAGCCCCATGACATACTGGTGTGTCTGAAAGATGGCCTGCCCTGCTCTCTAACCGTTAATACAATTACGCAGCTCTTTCCTTGGCTCAGCTGTGGCAGGCCGGTTTGCTCACTGTTCTTGGCCTGTTGATCCTCTTTCCCGCTATCTCCTCCAGCAAAGTGTCAAGGAGAGCTCTTTATAATTTCACAGACCGCTAAATGAACTCTTACCACCACCATCTTCATAACAGGCAATCCTGTTCCAATCCAAGGCTGTGCTTCTCCAGAATCCCCTCAGATTGTGTCAGGGATCAACATGTATATTTCCTGGATCAAGGCAGAGTCAAATCAGCAGCCTGATCCAGTCAATCAAAAAACATCCCCAACACAATGTCTATCTGAAATTTGCAGCACTTTTCTGGACAGTGGAGGAGCCTCTTTAAGATGCATCTAGCTCTCAGTGTTGCCAGGCCATGCACCATGCTTGTATCTGCTTCACAAACTATGTATTTTTAACTACTGTATTTTTCACACATCTTCGAAAATATAGTTAGATGCAATTTCTTTAAAAAAAAACATTTATGCAAAGATGTCTTGATACCAAAAATTGTACAGTAAAACTTTGTGAAAATAAATTAAAAAAATGGGAGAAACCAATATAATTATACAGTGCCCAAATGAATATAAAATCTTCAATACAAAGACATATGATTCCAAATTGTTTATTACCATAAAAGCTTTTCAAAATAAAGATACTAAAAAAATAGGATAAATCAAGATTTAATAATATTACAGTAAAGGCATGCATATAAAAGGAAATTAGCTCACTTCAGTAGTGTAATGCTTCTTATAAGGGTGTAATTTCCTGTTCCGAAGCACACTTTCGCTACAAGCACGATCCACATTCCGGCGGTGTGTATATCCAGTTTCAGGGTCCTCTTCACTCGAGACTTCATCTGAGACATTTGTGACTATTCTTTGTGCATCCTAAAAAAAACCAAAAAGCTACTGTCAAGTATCTGTGCAATATTCCTACTCTACAATGAATGCTGCATACTTGTCATAACTCTGCTCTCCTTGAATTGTTCTGCTTGCCTTGGTTTTTAGACTGAATAAACAGTTTTCCAACTGGAAGTATTAAACGAATATTAAAAAAATGTAATAAAAATAAACACAATTGAATGCCAGCGCACGGCCTTAGTGTATTTTTATTGCCAACAAAATGTCTTTTTGTGGTCTGAAAAGCCCTCACAACTCTATTACTGTAAAGATGTTCAACTGGACTTGCGACTTCAACCATCAGGAGAACTATGGCATTTATTTTGCTTCTGGAGACCTGAGTGGAACCTAAAGACAAGTGGTTACAATCTTATCGGTTGACTGAGCATTGCATTCTTATGAGGCTTAACAAATGAAAACCTTAAAGTTGTGAATTTAAATCCATGTAATGACTGGATTGGCTTTTGTAATGATAAATGTATCTCCTTGCAACAGTACATACGGCTAATGGGTACAAGGCATTGTTTCCCCAGTGTCCATGGAGGGAGTACAGAATGTCACATGGCCTGCGGGTTCTGGGACCAGTGGAGAAAGTACCAGATTACAAATCCTGATTTCTATGGGAGAATCCAGAAACGTAAGTGGGATTTAAACTTTGAATTAACTAACTACAATGCTTTTTGGTGATCAGAGTTTTTTTAATTTTTATAACAGGCTTTGGACATATACATTACTTGGTCAGATTATCGAGCAGAAAAGTGAGAAGACCTCAATATTTTGAGGTCTCTAGTTTGCTGATTTTGGTGGTGAGGGAGACACCTGGAGTGGTTTTTTGATTTAAACAAAGTAAAGCCAGACCACAACTCTTACATCAGATGGTTACAAGACAGCATCAAAGTGACAAACCGGTATCGAATAATACGCTTTCTTGCTCGTTCTGACAAAAGATTAGGCCCTACAGACATTTTTGTGGCCTGTCACTCATCTCAAACCACCGCCATCAAGTGTGACAAGCTACACATATTTCCTAAGGCCTCCTCATGTAGATATTTGTAATCCAAATTAAATGCTTCAAAGTACTCACACAAAATAATAGTAAGTAACCTGCCTTGGCTGGAGGGTGGGGGTGGGGGAGGGAGAGTAAGGAGTACAGCTTCTGAGCAGCACAACCTAGGGTCTTTTGGTGACTACCAACAATAAGATGGACACGCGCAATCGGGCTTAGAGAATGTCAAACGCACTTGCAGAAAGCTACAAGGCAGACCAAAAGAAGCTGAAAAGGGGTTGGGTGGTAGAGATCACCTTAACATACAAAGACATTTATTTCTACCTGGTACAAGCAGAACACCCCTTGGTAGCTAAGTGTAAAGAAACTATGAAGACACACATTTGCAAGATTCTTAAAAGAGAAGTGACCCTGCTTGAAAAACAAATCTTTAATAATAGACATTAAAGAGTCCAACTATAGAGAACATTTCAATCAGAGTAGAAGGAATTAGTCTGCTTCAGTAAGACAGGCTTGAGCCTCAGAGATGGTCCTAGTTGCATAGTAGCCCGAGGAGAAAACAGGTGCAAGGTATTAGCCGATTGAGCTACCACAAAGGAATGAGACTTTGCGCCCAAGCGCTAAGTTACAGCAGCCAACTTTGAGTGCCAACCGTCGAAAGTAACAGGGTACATTAACTGAATGACCTAATCAGGACCTATCCTATTATCTTTAATCTGTCACTGTTATAAGCATGTTGATCATTTTAAACTAAAAACAATGCCCTAATTTAGTACAGACTTGGTTTTGATACACAGATGCAGTTTTCAGCATTAGATAAAGCCAACGATTAGGCTTGAATTACTAGTTCAGGAATTAAGCTATGCCATGTAGGAAAGGTACAAAATCAATGTGATGAAAGGAGTACCTAAATTAATCAAGACCACTGACAATTGCTCAAGCCAGATCCCAACCCATTGCTTTTCAGCTAGTGTGTCACTTTAGGCAGAGACCAGCCATATGCAAATCAGTCTTGACAATGCTCCAGCAAATCAGTCCAGCCTGAACTACCAGGCTAGGAGCCCTTCGGGAGGCAACATAAGCCACCCCCTGACTGATCTACTTAAGCTAGGTCAGTGATACATAGCTTAAGGCCTCTGGCATGGAAAGCATGGGACCCACATGTGGGTATACCTGTACTGCAACAAAAACAAGTGGAAGTAATTAATCTCAGTCACTGGCAACGTTGCAACCTATTGTAGTATTTAAAGCCATGTTGCAATGAGTAGCTGACACTTCCTGGAAATAAACAGAAGGAGCTCAGATAGGAAGATTTCAGTTTTAAAAAATGACAGCCATTAAAGATAAAATGTTCTCAATAATGTTATGAGCCCCAATGTACCCCAATAGTAGTTGCACGACCTTTGTCCTACCTTACTCTACATAACGACTCTGGTGCTACCTTTTACCTAGTTAGGTGCCGAATAAATGTTGTGCGGTTTTCTTCGGAAAGTAGCCTCATTTATTCTGCATGAGGATTCCTAGTATCACAGCAGGATTACCATCTTCTGCATAATAACTCTGTACAAAGTCACCACCATGGTAATCCTTGGCCGACAGGCCCACAGTACCATGACACATCTAGGTAGATGCTCTGAGGGTACCTTTCAGGTATATAAGTACCACATCTTCGCTGGACAAACCAGAGGGGAAGCTTCCATGCTGACCCGAGACGCTGAAGTCCCTGCACGCAGACACTCCAGCACGCAGTTGTCGGACATCCCTTCTGGGGTGTCCAACTCGAGACCAAGACGGGGTCCTTCGTTCTCTCCGTTCAGGTAATGGGGTTGGTTCTTTCCTAGGGGATTCTTGGCTATACACCTACATACATGCTTGGTACATTTAGTTAGGGTTTGCATCTTAGGAGCACTCATTATTACTACCATGTAGCTATATGCCTGCATATATTCACTGTTTTAGCACCATGGTAGAATTCAACCTTTTATTTACTCTGTTGGTGCTTATAAGCGTATAAATCTGTTTCTGTCTAATGGTTTTTGCAGCACATGTATTTTTTTTTATTTTTTTAAAAAAATTTTTTATTGACAACACAAATAGTACAAAAACCGAAGATTAGCAGATAGTAATAACATATACATTTGATAACAAGTAGGCCATACACAAACAAATAAAGGCGTAAAAAAGTAAAAAGGGTTAAAGAAGAGTTCCCCAAATTTTATAAAATTTTTTCATAGATTTCAATCCCCTCGTTTTAGCAATGGCACGCTCCATAGTGTAAATTTCATTAATCAAAAACCACCATTCCAAAATATGTGGGGGTTTCTGGGAGATCCATGCCCTAGCAATGGTCAGTCGAGCACAAGAAAATAATACAGTTAATAAATCTCTGTGTGGGCCATTTATAGATTGTACATCTAATAATACAGATAACGGCGAGAGATAACCAAATATGATTTGTTTTTGCGATAAGATATTTTCGAATCCAGTCCAGAACTCGTGCAAGGCTGGACATGAAAAAAATATATGAGTAATATCAGCCGCCACTAGATCACATTTGGGGCACTTAGAGCATGGGCTTGATGAAGAGTTTTGAGACCAATTAGAAATTCTGAACGGGGTATAATATAAAAAGCAAATGGTTTTGTATAGCTGAATCCTCAGACTCGAAGATTGTACCACTTTGTTAATATTGCAAAGGGACGCCGAGATTTTAGTAGCGGTAATATTAATCCCTAGTCTAGATGTCCATTTCAGAGCAATTTTTGGACAGTTGTCCTCTTTGAAATTATTTAAACATTTGTACCCCTTGCTAATTAATGATTTCTGATTCTCCGAATAAAAACACGTCCATAAATCTGAGTCCGAAATTTGAATGATTTTCATCTTACAAATCAAGTAGTCTCTAATTTGCATATATTTAAATCGCATAGATTCAGTTAAATTAAAGAAAAGTTTAAGTGTTGTAAAATTTAAAAATCCCTGATTTCCATAAAGATCCCCCCAAAAATTAATTCCCAGATTGGCCAAGACAGTCCCAAGTCCATCATTAAATATTCCTGGTAGCCCAGGATTGCCCCACAAAGAAAGCTTTGAGTGAAAAAAAGAAGTCTTGCATGCTGGTCAATCCACAACAACATGGATTTATTACCGGCCGGGACACTACAGCCCATGTTAATATGGCAATTACCGCTTTTGACGTAGCAGCGGTCAATTCCACCCGACTCGGTATGATACTTTTAGATGCTGAAAAGGCATTCGACCGAGTCGGGTGGGATTACCTCTGGGCCGTAATGAGGGCGTACGGCTTCAATGGTCAATATCTAAGATGGATACAGGCCCTATATGATTCCCCAACGGCTAAAATTAGTTATTCAGGCATGATTTCCCCAGGTTTTAAAATACTCAGGGGCACGCGGCAGGGGTGCCCGCTTTCACCCCTGCTTTTTGCACTTTCGATGGAACAGTTTATAAATTCATTACTAACTCAACCTCATATTATTCCACTGGAATCCGGCTCTAACTCTTTGAAAATCACTGCCTACGCCGATGACATTGCCATATACTCCACTGATGTAGAAAAAGCTCTTATAACGATAATTAAGGAATCTAATGCTTTTGGTTTAATTTCAGGATACTAATTAAATTTAAGTAAAACACAGGTCATACTAAACTACAAACCATTGACTTTTGTCCAAGGTACTGGTCGGGTGGCGACATATTTAGGTGTCAAGATATCAGCTAAAATAAGCGACATAAACACCCTCAACTATGACGCCTTATTGAAAGAAGTAGCTGGCCTATTTAAAAAATGGCATAAAATACCTTTAAGTCTTATAGGCCGGATTAACTTAATTAAAATGAAGATTTTGCCAAAATTTTTGTATTTATTCAGGTCTATACCCTTACGTGTTAATAATTCTTTTTTTAAGAAATTAGACGGGATTTTAAGCAGCTATATTTGGGGGTACAAGAAAGCTAGAAGATCGCTTGCTCTGCTTAAATTACCAACCGACAAAGGCGGCTTAAACTTCCCTGATTTCAAATTATATTTTCTGGCAACTTTTTTTGGCCGTCTTCGTAGTTTATTCTATCCTAATAGTCAATACTATTACCACCAATTTATGTTAGGCAATGATTCTAACCGATTTCTTGCAAGAGTAAATGACCCTAATTATTTCAAGAGGGTTAAGTTTAAGATTGCGAGAGAGGCAGTTGCTATTTGGAAATCTTTATTAATTACATGCAGCACATGTATTTTATACTAGAATGACGCTGGCTCAATAAATGCTTATTGAAAACATCCCCTCCGTTTATTCTGTATATTTCTCTGAGAACGAGTGAGCACGAGTGACTGATCGAAAAGAAGTACACTGTTTTTATGATCCCTGAGGGGCAGGGTTGTCATGTTAGATAGTTGCCAGAAACAATTAGCTCCTTAGTAAGGTTGTGAGGCTTATAGTGGCACTGTGAGCTAGCTGGTCTGCAGATTAACATATCCTTTCGGGGTGTCTGGAATCAGTCTGGACATCAATCCCTTAGTTTATGTTGTCTAAACGTGCAGATCCTGTATAGATGTGTAGGAACTACATGACAATACTGCATCAATGAAATACTGGAGCAGACCTATACCTAGAAAGTCAACAGGTCCCTCAGTGGTTCCATCAGTTTATTAAATATCAAAAGCAAGAGGGAGAAAGTGCAAGGCTTGCAACTGTGTAAGATGTCAAAGAGAAGTCCATGACTGATCTAATTCAGTTAAGATTCGGCATAGGATTCATAACAATTTACACAAAACATACTGAAAAATACCAAGACTCCTAGGTAGGCTTCTTGCACCCCAGGTAATATAGGAGTACCAAACAACCTGCATATGCAAGAAAAAATACAGAAAACCTATAAGGTTTCGTAACCAAAGCAATACTGAGCAACATTTTTCCCACATGTGGAGAGTGGTAAAAATTATGTTGAGCAAGAAAAGTATGTAGGCCCTTTTCATTAACAGAAAAAAATAAAACAAGTAGTCGCGGGAACAATTCAGCTGACCATCAATATAAATGCCAATAAAGATAAGGAAGTTTCACTTAGGTATTCTTAACGTCTTATATGCAATAATTATTATATTTTTTGACTGTATAAGGAAGACCTACATTCTTATGAACATGTGCGTTTCTCACTGTTCCTGCGTTCCAACATGTCTCTTCAGATCGCAACGAATCACATACATGATCTTGGACGTGAAGACCATCTTCGCTCTTCTTGCCTCTCACCTTGCCATCAAGGGACACGTAGCCGTTGTCAGTCTCCGTTGATTTATCAATAGAATTCTTTGCTTTGTTTGCACTAAACAGAAAACAAATTCTTCACAAATCAAATCATGGGCCATGCATTCTCCATCCTTTTATCAGATGTCAATGAAGATCTAACTCAAAATCAACTTAAATATGAATGTGCTCCAAAGTTAACTTTTTGAAAACCTTCATACAAAATATATGTTCTGAAAAAAAGCACTTGTACAAACAAAGTTTGAAAATAAACAAGTGTACAGCAAAGAAAGAAGAAAATTTACTTTTCAAAAGAAATAATAAACTGCTCCTCAAAATGTCTCTCTTCGTAAAAGAACATTTGAGGAATAGATTAACTTTTTTGGAGGCGAGGCGCTGCGAAAATGGGGTGGATACAGCTTTACCAAAATATTTTAAAATGTACGTTGTTTTCCCTACACTTCAGAGGTACACCTTTTCTCTTCTTGCCCCATTATTGACTGTGGAACTATACACATTAACACCAAGGTATTCCATCCCCTGCTCGCATTATTGCAGGGCAGCCTCTTCCCCCTCATCCTTCATTCCATTATAGGGCCTCCGATGATCCTTTAATTAGTGCCTGGTCTTTACCTCTACCGTCCTTGCCAGCAAAAGGACATGATCTCATTCATCATCCACACCAAATATGATCTGGTTTCCACCTATAGTAGTGGTCTTCTGTGATACAAAGGTTTACTTCTGCCTACATATGTGGCCAAACGCCCACCCCTCCCAAAAATACAACTCTCTTCGCAACAAGCGATCCTCCTTGACATACTTTGTGCATTATGGCGGCCATGGTAGAAGATGCCTACATTTATTTTGTAAATATTTCAGACATTGTGGTGATCTTTCTTGGCATATTTTTAACATTTGAACTATTATGGTGGACATGGCATAAGGTGGCCCTCATTGGCATATTGTGGTCATTGTGCGCATTGCGGTGCCCTGGCAGATTTTCTGTCTTTGCATGTGGTGGCCATTCGAGAAGCAACTTACAGAGGAACTGGAAAAAAGTGTAACACCAGATCCACGGTGCACTAATCATACTTAGTAATGAAGTTCAACTCTTTGTAATTGTGCTTGATTTCCTCTAACAATCAAACTTAGAAACAATGGGGATCATACACACTACTCTTTACATCAGAGTCTGTCTTTGGCAACAGCAACAACTGTTTGGCTGTACTCTTAACGAATGCTATGAACTTCTCTCTGACCACCCAATAGCCTACATCATCTCTGGCCAAAAAGTACAGCTCCATCAGATCTGGTAAGCTACATAGCTCTCTAGCAAAACGATGAAGACATCATCATCCTTTAAGCCAAATCTCCCATAATGTACCTCTAAC
This sequence comes from Triturus cristatus, assembly GCF_964204655.1. Taxonomy (NCBI): domain Eukaryota; kingdom Metazoa; phylum Chordata; class Amphibia; order Caudata; family Salamandridae; genus Triturus; species Triturus cristatus. The sequence continues at coordinate 1,038,993,149 of NC_140585.1, forward strand.
CTCAATTGAATGATGCCACAGTGCATTAGGTGTACTATTCAGCGCTTCTCATATCCTGATCAGTGTGTACTGCAGATTGAAGAACTGGTGGCTATCAACTGGAACTGCACATCCAAGCCAAAAATACTTTGCTACATCTCCCTCCATGGAAAGGGATTGGCGTTAGCCTGCAAACTGCAGAGATGATAGGTGCACATCCAGCTATGTGCCCCAACAGGTCCGGGTTATTGACTAGAAATGAAACCATTTTTTAAAGAAAGACACAGGCATCGCAAGAGTGGGTATATATAAATATAAAAGTTGCCCTCACCACTTCACTATTTAGGTGGATGAGCCTGCTCATTAAAGGTTTACTGCTCTCTTCCAGTAGCGACCTATAGTGCCCTCAGCCACTGTTATATCACTTGGGCTGCATCCCACTCCATAGTTATTTTGTACACCATGGCACCTCAGTTTGGACCCAGCCATATGCAAATCAGTCTTGATCCTGTTCCTAGGTTGCTTGTATTCCAGGTCCAGGAGGACCTGGCTTGGCAGTTCAGGCTGGACTGTTCGCAAAGGAGCAGGGTCATGACTGATTTGTATATGGCTGGGTACAAACTGAGGTGCCATAGGGGGTAAAAACAATGGATTGGGATGTGGCCCGAGCGATTGCCAAGCAATCCAACCATCACTTTGTTGTTGTTCCAAGGGCGGCAGGGGAACCAACTTCAATTTATACAAGTGTTGCAGGGGCTACAAGGGAGGACAGCAGCCTCTTAGGGAAGTTTTTTTTTTTTTAACAGCAAGTCTTCATCGTCACTGAATGCATGACCCCGGAGAGATTCTTTTTTTTTTTTTTTTAAAGTACTCCAAGCTGGAGCTGTATGCTCTTCAGCTTGAGTGTGGGGACCTCTTGTGGTTGGTTCCTTAAAAGCTTTAAAGTAAGACTCATACCCACATTTTGAGTTGATTGAAATAAAAATACTTAATTTTAAAGAGTTTTGTGAGAATAATTATTATGCATTGCCATGTGTGTATTTATAAGGATTACTTTGGAATATGGTTATTGGTAAATTATTGTGGTGACTATTTGACAAATCCAATAGGTCTGCTTTATATAGGGTGACGTGCTGACTCCTTGTTAAAGTCAGCAGACCAGCCTTTTAAATTTCGGTGTTCTAGCTTTTTGACAAAGCCAGTAGGTCTGCTTTACTTAACATTACATCTGTTTATACTGTTACTTAACGTTGATAAAAACCTTCGGGAATTCACTGGAAAAAACAAAGGTTTAATTGCCTCTATAGTTAGGTGATATTGTCAGTTAAAACTTAACGTTTTCGGAAAACACTGAAATTCATCAGTTATGTTTAACTGAAGTAACTATAACTTGCACCCTCACTATACACAGTTTATGACCTCACACATTACAAAACTCATGTTATGTTCTATGATATCACTGATAACTGAAATGACATCATTGATGATCACACAGTGCACAGCAGAGGCACTAGTTATATTTACTTCAGTCAACTATAGATGGTTAATTTCAGTATTTATTTATTTCTTTTAGTTTAAAACGTTATGTTTTCACTTACATTATCACCCAACTATAAACAACAAAAATAATATAAAAAGTTACCTTAATGGTGATTAAAGTCCACTAGATCCATTGCCCCCCTCGTAAGACCTTGTTGGAAATATTGTTTCTCAAGCAGCCCTGATTTTTAAAAAAGCTTCTTCCGCTTTCAACTGCTGAATAAACCTTTGTTGGACGTACCCCTCTATATGCCTGGTGCCCCAATTCCTTCCCACCATCTCTAATAGCTTATCACCTAAGAATCGCTTTCCAAAGGTTTATACGCCAAACCTAAACATTGGTACTTAACCTTTTTCATCACCATACGTCAGTGGAGATAAATTGGTGGGACTTCTGAAGAAGAAAGGGCACTGACTAAGAGTACTTTAATCATCATGAAGGTAATTTTTAATTTCTCTGATGACTTAGTATCACTCCTTACCAATTTGTTGGGACCGATTTAAAAAAAAGTTAACGAGGTAGAGCCAGGATGAGTTACCAAGTGAATGATCAGGATTCGCTGTAAGAATCTGGCAACCAATCAAGCTGAAGAGCATCCCTAAGAACCTAGACCCTTGCCCATACAGGAGACCAACTGTAGAGACTCTAAATAAACATTTACAAATTGTGTCCCCTGCTCATAGTGCTGTTTTGAGTGTCTTATTCATTTATGAAAGAGGGTTTGGAGTACTGCTGTGTTCCTTAACTTATCTAGATGGACTTATTGTGACCAGAAAATACTATCCGCACTGTATTGCTTGGTGGGTTGTGCATTAGTGAGCGTGCAACTGGATTTTACATTCCTATTGGTGCATTGAACTAAGTCCTTGCACCAGGGTGTTAGAAATCTGAACCCTACTGCTCTGAGGGGGACCCCAGATCAGGACACCACGGTTGGACATTACCAACAATAGGAATGCACTGTTATTAATGTCAGTTGGACATGGAAATATTTTTAGAGAATACATCTATCGTACACGCCATGATTTATGTTTGAATAGGCTATCAAATAAAATTGTGTATGGAAAAGTCAAATTTGTTTTATGGAGTTCATCTTTTTATTACAGCTTAGTTCTAGCACCAAAGTCTATAACCTTGATGCCGGTAGAAAGCGGAGAAAATGTTAATAGACAACAACCGATGCCCTGAACTAATAGAAATGTTAAATAAACCCCCCCTATCCAACACCTGTTAATCTCTGGCTTTTCTTCTTTGGTTATCCCTCCACAGAGCCCACATACTCAGTATCACACCTACTACAGCTTTGAACCCACATGAGTCAATATGAGGTGTCTAGCAGCTTGTCTCATCAGTGTAATTGGGATATGTGTAGCAGGATTCTTTTCAGCACTCTCAAGGTCAAGTTTCGTCAATATGGCTGTGAGATAGGCTCCATACTGTGTCAACCTCATGTAGGTCCAGCAATAATGCCAGCACAATCTTTTCCATCCCCAGTATTTTCCCTAATCTATGTAACCACTCCTGTAATGTAGGGGCGCAATCTTTCCCTCAAAGAGCTAGGATAGTTAGCTTTACTGCCAATAAAGCAAGTGATCTCAGTAAGGAAAATGTCATCTATTGCATCGGTTACGCTTTTCCAAAAGCTTTGGATTTTCAGGAAGGCCCACGGCAAATCCACCAGAGTCTCCTCAGCACCATATCCTCTAACATTTGTTTAAGTTACTTGGGTTCCTATCATTTTCTTTGATCGGGTGTGGTACTAGTAGCTTGACCGCTTCACTCTCAGTTTCTTTTACTGCTACTACGTATGTAGTGTTGGGTGCTCCGATATGTATCTGTGCCAATTCATTATTGGTTAAGTTGTGTCCTATTTCTTTATCCCATCTAAGTTGCTTGGAATCCGGTCTTGTACCTCGCTTTCTTTCAGAATTTGGTAAAGTTATGCGATTAGTCTATCGTTGATTTCCTTAAAAAATATTGGTGTTTCAAAGTTAGCTAGTTCAGCTGCAAGGCACAGATAGATTGTAGTCGGTCTAACCTCGAGTTGCATTATCCAATGCCTCACTTGCCAACAGAGGTAATTTTCTCCCTTTGGGATCCCAAAGTCTTTTTTCAACGTCTTGCTTCCATCTAAGCTTGGAATGCCTACGTGCCAAAGCCTGGTGGGAACATATAATTATCAAGGATAGGGGGTGAAAAGTGATGGGAAAGAGGTCAGTCCTTTCCTAACTGCAATTTTGTACAATTCTGCAAGAATGGACCTGGTTCAGCCCCTATATACTCTGTTTATTTAATTGAGCAGCATAATCTCTAAATGTGCGTTCCTAATATCACATGGTCCAAGACACCCCAATGCTCTTGTGGCCCTAAGCAACCCCATTCCACCATAAAGCATAACTGTGACGTCTGGTAGTATTCTTGTTAGGCCTGGGACTATCAACCATTCTTGCCCTGTTGGTCTGTGTACGTTTATCTGGCTACTCTGGTTCGCTTCCAACAGCACATTAATTCACTAACTGCTCTTTGTAACTTTTGAGCAATACAGGTGAAATTGGAAGCAGTGTGGTATACTTAAGGTACAAGATTCTGGGCAATATTGTTATTTTGATCACTGATATGTGGCCAAACTAGGACAAGCTCCTTGTGTGCAGTCTGAAGGTCCTTTCAAACGTCTTGCAGCAATGGTGAAGAACTTTCCAAAATAATCAATTAAATGATTAGCCCATTTATAGGAAATGGAGTTGAAAGTTCCGCCTCCTTCTTATATGTGCTGGACAGTTGAAGTACTTGAAATGTTGAGGCACTGATTTTAAAACACACTAGGCTGTATTCTTGCAGACTATACACCAGTGCAGGAACTGACCTGCCGAGGTCAGGTATGAGCATCAAGATGCTATCCGCATACACGGTGAGCTCAGCGGTATATCTATCTATGTTCACTCCTTAAACTCCTTGTTGCGACTAACTTCATTCACAAACAACTATTTAAACAGGACGAAGATGAGTAGGGAATGTGGCAATTCTTGCCTGACCCTTCTGATTCTAAAGGGCCTTCAGGTTGTTCAGTTTACTCTCACCCTTTGCAAAAGGTGCTTTATTATCAGAGCACCCAAGAAGTGCCTAAACGCGCCCAGAGTGTGGGACACAGGCGGACTCCTTATTCGCATTTCGGGCGAACTGGAAGGAGCTCTTCTGTTTTTTATAAACACTGTCAATGATGTGCATAATTTCTTTGGATCATCTACGAGGGTCCATCGGGGATGAACCCCGATTTGTCCAGAGCTCTCAGGCATGGTAGAACAAGGTCCAGCCTGGCCGCCAGCAAACCTGTATAGATTTTGGTATCTGTTTTTAACAAGGAAATGGGAAGATACCAGTTCCATCTTGTGTCGTTTTTAACCAGGCTTTGGTATCACTCTCGCTTCTAGCATCGAACCAGCAAATATACCTTGATCACTAAAGGAGTTAAACAGCTTTGTCAGTCCTGGGACAAGCAATGTACATTAAGGTTTATCGTACAAGACTCCAAACATATGCAGTCAAGGGGACATCCTATTTTGTAGTTTTGAAATACATTAAATTACTTTCCCCCGGCTTAATGAGCTGCCTCCTTTCTCTGTATGGACCTTTGGAAGTGGCTGCACTCCAGTTAGGCCACAATCACCCAGTTTGGAGGGACAGCCTCAGTGTAAAGCCTTTGTAGTATAATCAAACATGTTTGTGATCCCCGCCTATATTCCACATCCCTCCCTTCTCATCCATGATAAACTATAAGTCTGCAAGCCAGCAACATACTTGCATTATTGCCTCCACTATAAAACTTCTGCTATGTTCTTAGTAAGGCATGTTCTTCCCTAACATTATTTAAGATGAAGATTTGTGCGCTTATTGCTGTGAGATGTCTCCAGACCGGTTGTATCCTGTCCTCTCAAGTATCCCTTCTAATTCTTTCAGTTGCAATTCCAGTTGCTCCCGGACATCTGTTCTGCCTCCATTGTATTCTAAGGAGGCAGCTGTAGGATGCCATCTTATCCATGCCTTGAGAGCATACTCACATGTACCTCAATATTATAATTTTTCCAAAGATAGGACTTTATTGCCTCTGCTTCAGTTTCTATAAGGTATGTGTTGCAGGGATTGGTCTCCTTCAATGTCCATTGTCCCCTCAGCGATGTTCGCTTAATGTCTGGATTTCGATCGAGATTAGTTTGTGGGCTGGAAGTGTTGAAATCCCTATGATATATCTTTGGAGGGAAGAGGAGGCCAAGAAGTGGTCCAGTCTTGCATAAGTGTTATGTGTATTGAAATTAATGCAATGGTATTTATTGGGCTAGGAGGCAAATTCACGTTATCTCAATCTGGAGGATGCCAGGCAATAAGTGATTTGAGGATCCTCAGGATTAACTTTCCCTTTTGGGACCAACCCTGCTTGATATCCCTCTCTGTCATACTGAACTCCTGTTTACGCTGAACAAAGGATTTAACTACTCATCCAATAAACATGGCTCTTTGAGGACAGCCCCCACTCCCTCCAACTCTGCAAGGCTAGTGCTTGTAGTACCTGGGTGAAGTTTGGGTTGTGATGAGTGAGTGTAAAAGGTGGCTGATATGAAGTCATGCCCAATGACCGGTCTACAGAGTCGCAAGTGTGCTAGAATATACATTTTGGTTCTGGTATTTCAGGGTAACTACAAACAAAATCCTGTAGGTACCTACATGCTATGGCTTGGTCCATGAACATCCATTTTCATCAATTTCTTGGGCTGTCCATGCTTGTAAGAATGCATGTGGGGAGCTTAATATTTCTACAAACCTGGACTAGCCAGATGTACTCTGGCCCTAGGATGCAACATAATTTTTCTGGACACCTTGCCCTCTTTCACCCCTACACAAGAGTTTTAATTCTCCTTTAGATTTGTCCCATCTATTTTGGGATTGACACAGGTAAACCTGGAATAGTTATAGTTATTAGTTAATATGTTCATTTTTACCGGTGCCAGTCTTCCAGTCAGGACAATGGGAATGCTTCTAATTTGTTTAAGTCAGTCTGAATATATGCCTTAATCGGAGATACATTTGGAAAGAGAAGCCATGAGATTTATCCCAAAGTATTTAATATATCCGTGTCCAGTTGCAAGGGTATTGCAATTTCATTGTGTATCAAATTAAAGTAGGGAAATGAAATGGTTGAATGCACTTGCTCTGAATACTGACTGTGAAACTGACTTAAGGGAATTGCAGACATGCTGTGATCACATTGTATTTCGAACTGGCCCCCGCCTTCTATGCGGACATCTCAAACCTGCGAGTCAGTTGGGATGAGAGGCTAAGAAGGGCACTTACAGATATTGAGATGGAAAGGGTTTTGATGTACACCAAGGTGGTGTGTAGAAACCCTTAATTTAAATGTACCCAATTTAACTATCACACCAACCCTTAAAGAAATGCCTGCATGCACCAATAAACCTCTGTTGCCTGATGGAGAAGACAGGTGGCTCAAGCACATTTTTTAAAATGGTGTGGGACTGGCAAATGATCCGGCAGTCCTGGGTGGACTGAAGTGTCCAGTAGGGAAATAAAACTTAACCCTCTCATGTGTTTACTAGGATGCATGCCAAGGCCAAAGAATGCAAAACGTATCTGTGGGTTCATTGATTTAGCATTGGTAATTGCTAAGGAACATAGCGATGCAATGAAAAGGCTGTAGGGCACTGTGCACCAAGATGTGGTTGCAAGATATTCAGAAATGGGCTAGAGCTGAACTGACAACCAACTGAAACAGAGTGCGTAGAGAATTGGAGACGTGGCAATTATTGATTGTGACTCTATACTGATGGCACTGCTAGCCAAATTAGAAGAATGACCACTGGACAGTATACGTTTTATATTTGTTATTGATTGTGATATATACCCAGGTGATAATCCCTAGATACATCCTCTGTACTCTCTCTGGATGTTGTAGGCATCGATGTGTCGGATGGAATACTAATTAGGTAGTTATTACTGTTAACAGTTGATATGTTCATAGATTCTATTGAAGGCTGGATTACGGACAGGCTGCTCTATTTTAACTGGCTCAAAGGGGACGGTTTCCTTGTGTTCTTGTTTCTAGAAGTTATGCTATGGTTTGCACAAACATTAACAGACCTGATTAACTGGAAAAGGAGAAGCTTATGACATGCTGCCCATGAAAAATGTGAAGAAAGAGTAAGTAAAAGATTTTTAAATGTTGTGTGCTTTTCATGTTGGACTTTATAAGAGTGGCATTGCACTAAAGTTAGCAGTAAATGAAGAAATTCTTACCATACACAAATATAATCAAGACTTTTCAGAGATTGCTGGATATCTGACATACGAAAACAGGGGCAATACTGCTTCATGTGGGCATCTCTGATACTTTTTCAGAGCGGACTGTGCTTGAGAGGTATTTGGGCAGTAAGAGATTTATGCATTAAATAATAGGCCCACATTGCAAAGTACAGCAAAACAAATACAGTCTTGGAGGCGACACCCATTAGTGAACTCCTCGCCATCATGTTCAGACTAAATTGCAAGACACTTTGAAGACACTGAGACATGAAGCAAACCAGCAAAACCCAGGAAATTCATTGATAAGGCAGGCCTGTGGAAAATTCAGCAGAAATAAAGTTGTCAACGTAGAGAATGGTCATGGTGAAAAGAAAGGGAGTCATTTAATCTACTTTAAACACACTGTGCACGGCTATAAAACAAGAGACTGCAATTAAGTCTCTTCTCAAAAACATATGGTTTTGCATCCAAAATTGAAGACACTTTGTGAGACAAGCTAATATACACATATATCTATATGTTCAAACAAGTTTCCTGCACAACAAATGGTAGCATTCAGTCAGCTGGCACAACTTAAAAATTCAATGCTGAATTCTTTACTTGAAAAGAGTTGAAAAGCATGGGTGTTAACATTTTCAATAAAATACGAGACTGATTTGTACTGCTGAGTGAGTGCTTGTGATTTCTTCACTGCAGGAAACTTGTTTAGATATATGGACCGGTTTCTTGTTCCTGTCGACAAAGCAGTAACAAAGTAACACATCTATAAACATGCCCAAAGATCATAGTACTTCATGCCTTTACTAATTTAACATGTTAGAAGGTGCATGCAATTCAATAATTCAATGAAGAAACTACAAAACAAGGAACTCAAACCTCCTTAAGGCCTTTCATAAAACTTTTGCCTTTTTGTGCTAGAAATGTAGCTTCATCAGATTCAGAGAATGGACACTTACAGGCATTCCAAACAGTAATGTTGTTATAGCACATTAAACTCTTAAGACAAAACACAGAAACAATGCAATATACCTTTTCTCTTCAGGTTATCGCTTTTAAAGACATTCCAATTTTAAGGAACCCAATGTTTTCTTATTTATTTGCCCTGAAATGTCATGCACATTATGTCCTTCCAGTATAGTAGCCAATAGAATTCTCCTTTGTTGGATATTTGAATGATGCCAGTTATGTCAGTACATCTCGCCATCATTGGCATAACAGATTCCACTGTTCAATAACAAGTTGAGAGTGTGAAGAAGGAACAATCTAGTAGACAATTCAGTGCCATGGGCCAATTGTGCTGGTGCTATCTTAATCATTGTTAAGACAACTTTATAAAAAAAAAAGCTGCAGACAAGGCAAAATGACAACAAATAAAGGAAGAGCAAATAACTTAATAATAGTGATACTGTTTAATTCTCAAGCTGCAAAAAAAAAAAAGTTCAAAGTTTTTTAACCAAAAAATGTTTTTAATGTTTTTGAAAGATTATCCTGTTGCAGTAAAAGCCGAAAATACAATTGCCCAGAAGTTAGTTGAATACATTTAGAGAGTTTAAATTCTCATATAAACCTTCAAGACCAATATAAATTTGGGATTTGTTTTTGAATTTTTAATGTACTACCAATGATCAATGATCTTCTCAAGAAAAGGGATATTGCATCTCAAAGACAAACATACTCTTAAAAAAAATACAAACCCGGATAAATAGAAAGCAGCATGCCAGATATCCCTGAAGACGGAGCGAATACTGTAACAGTTGCTTGTACCATAGCTCGGCATGGTCCCCTCTTGTGTATTATCTGTAGTGCTAGAGCCGTCGCCTTCCCTATGCACTTCCAAATGTGCTGCTTTTCTTAATTTCCTTCAGCAGAAGAAATAAAGTGGAAGGCAACTTTATCATTGTTAACCATCACTGAAGCGACACTATTCGATCACCCTACTGATCATTCAAAAGAGGGCTAAAACATTCTCAACTATTGCCCGCCTTCCTACATATCCAGATTTAAACATTGTTAACCGATTTTTGTCTCTTATGAAACAACAATGTCTATGCCATACAGTCATACACGATAAAACAAAGAATTGCAGTCTTAAAGAGGGGTTTTAATCATTTTGATGTGAAAAATGAGAACTTAAAGAAAAATAAATTGTAACCAGAACATGCTGCAATGTTAATCTTGACATTTTTAAAGATTTATGCGTTTTTGACAAATAAGTTATGAAAAATCAATAGGTAAAATCAATGCTAAGCCTGTATGGGTGCTCAATGCATGTCCACGAGGGATGGATACATATCAGATTTTTTAGATAGCCACATTAAATAAATTTACATATAATGAATGTAAACAGCACCTCACTGGCTAAAAAAATAAGGTAATCTGATAGGAAGAATTAGTTATGTTCCTGTAAGTGTGGAGCTCCAGCATTAGTTTATTTCATAGATTCGTCTCCTATTTTGAATAGTTGCCACCGTGAAGCTGAGACGCTGTAAAATAATTTTGTTTAAACACAGTTTGAAACCCATTCATCCTTTCAGGACTTCTTCTCTTGATATATTCTGCAATTAGTGGTTGGAAAACATAGACCCAATCTATCCAGTGCTTTTGCCTTGTGTAGGAGCAGTTCCAGGCCACAGCATGTTTGAGCTGTTGGAGATGTGTGACTGAAGAGTGCCTGCGTGGGAAGAGCTGGATGTAGTGAATGAGGGTTAGATATGTGCCCGATCAGGTGTCAGCAGACTTGTCACTGCAATTAAGAGCCATTAGATAGCCAAGGAGATTTATATTCTATATTGTGCATCTTGTTATATGATAGACAGGAGAGATACTTGTTTGGAGGATGTAATGTGTGAAAAGAGAATGTTGTTATGTCCTTTGTGTCAGAGATGTACTCCAATTGTGTCACTGCTGGTAACCCTGCCGGTGTTGTAAAATAGGTGCAGGATTGGCAAGGGTGCATGGACCTGCACGAAAGGTTATAAGATGCGTAGTGTAGTTCCCCTATACAGAAAAGGTTAAATAAGACATAAGAGGACAAGACGTATGCAAGATCACTTTGCAGTTGTGAGTAGTTTGGAAGAAATCACCTTTCCTTCACAGCTCTCATGGGAATTCCTAAAAAAGTGTCTTACCAAAAAGTATTGAAATTGTTCCTTTATTGTAGTATTCATCAAAGTGTTATACCACTGTCTGCAGAAGTATGTTGTTTCATGTCAAATAATGTAATACAATGCGAAGGCCAAGAGCACCTGAAATCCGGAGTACTGCTGATAGCTCAAAGGGAAATTTTGACTCCAGCATGTGCTACTCTTTTTCAACTTCTGTCTGCAAGGGACACTGGACACATAATAACATCAAAATGTGGACAATATTTGGAGTAAATCATGCTAAGTTACTAGCTTGATATTATATTTATTAAACCCGAGGAAGAACTCTTGAAAACAGAATGTGACTTCACTCACTGATCCAATTATTATGAAGCAGGCATTTTTCAGCAAAGAAATCTGGTGACACAGTAGTGCTTAACATCATGATATATTTTGAAAGCATTGCTTGAACTCTCAAATCAATGCTGGTTTTTCTCATAAGTGGGATCTTGTGCAAGCATCTTCTCAGAAATTCCTGCATTACGAGGGCCAATAACAATGAGTATTTCTCCTGGTTGCTTTTTGTATTTAGCTACACAACTAAGATGTACTCTGATCAAGTACTGCTGGAAGCTAGACCTCATAAATTCAAGAAATTAAGGCGCAGTATGACACCTTAAGGTTATATTCCATGTTCTTGTAGCAGCACCTAATGAATGAAACACTTGCTAATATGTTGAACTTCATACAATTTTGGCCCATGCTTACGTTCACAAATATCAGTTATTTAGCAGCCATGCTGCCACGCTCACAGACAAAGGGCTCTGAGAAACATTTGCAAGCTCTTTTTGATGGCGAGGGTTGCAAACCCTGGCAACGAAACAAGGGCTATTCTTACAGTTGAGACAGATCTCTTAATTAGGGCCATCTTCCCTATGATGGTGTAAAGCATATTAACCTGCACTGTGTTACCACAGCTTGTGGTACAAGTGACAGAGGAGCAAAAAGTACACAAACTGATCATAATATTTAGTCGAAATCACATCACCAAACATGCTAAGCTAGGGGTTGTCTGGATGTAAAAATGTAAATGAACTGCTGTAGCAAGAGAATGAGTTGGTCTCCACTTTTCTGGATTGTTTTCTTCAACAAACATGCGACTGATTTTAACACTTGGTTGGGGTCATCCACTATTATAATCTTGATGCCCAGCACATGTTCGCCTACAAGTATAACCTGAGGACTGAGTGACCATTTACAAACTGCCTGAGTCGCTAATAACAGCTTTTGAAATCTCATCGTTCCTCACTTACCTAGGACGAATATGGTGGACTTGGTATACATCTGTATTTTCAATATAAAAAGAACTTGTGTGCCAGTAAAAATGCATTGCATTCTAAAATGTTAATATGCTGATATTTGCCTTGAGTACTGAAGATTCCCTTTAGTGTTAGATCACACATATGTGAAGTCCAAACTGATTTCTAAACATTGGTCTGAAGTGTTTAATCCGGTATTTGGTGTTGAAAAAGCATGCTTGCCTCCAAGCTAGTTTCACTCAGCCACCAACTAAACAATTTTGATACTTTTATGAGGAAAATGTCCTTTCAGTTCCCAGTTGGTGCTGTCCACTACATTTGAACACTCTTGTACACCACAAGGAATAGTTATCACATGCAGTGTCCATTGTAAAATTATCACACAGAACACAGAAACCCCAGAAGGGGCTTGAACTTGAGGAGTGAATGTGATAAGATCTGCTAAGCTAAAAGGAACGGGGCAGTTTGAGAGATTTTTCGTTGTTGACTGATAGGCTTAGGAGAAAGAACAATAATAAGCTTGTGTATAGAGCCACTTACTCTGCAGCCTGTGCCATAAATGTCCTTATCAATCAATCATCTGGATAGAGGTAACCAAGGGAATTCCTTTCATGAGAGTTGGGCGGCCACTAGAACCACTTAGTAAAAAATTTGGGAGAAAACTTGAGAGCAAACAGCAGCATGGTGACGGGGCAATATTGTTAACCGACCACAATCTTCAATATATCTCAATATTTTGTCAGTAATGTATTGGATATCTTGGGGTGTGAGACTGACCTATAAACGTTCTTCTCAGAAAAACCCTCATTCCTTTGCCCCTTTGGGCACCTTTTAGTGCTCTGATTACACTGATTTGGTAACAGCCAAAATAATATGTGGCCTGTGTAAAAATTCTAGGGTGTGTTCCGACTTGAGGATACCAACCAGTGACTAGTCACATATATGCAGACCGGGATATCAGGTGCTGGACCAACCTCCCATCCAGCTTGACCGAGGATTTTCTTAATTTTCAACTGGAAAAAGACTGGAATGAAATTTGTTGACTCAGTAAAGTATAGTGGTGTTATAAAAATAGCCTGGTATTGTTGGTCAAAGAAAGTATAGATAGTACATTTTATTTCAGTCTTGAAGGTTGAAAAATTATGGTAGATAGATAACGCGCCAGGCCGTCTGCGAGACTGCTTTTTTTGATTCAATAGCCTTTTCCTCTCACTTGTTTGAAGGAGTCCTCTCCATCTGCAGGCATATTCAAATTCGACTTCAAGCTACGTGACCTAAGCAAGATCAAATTTCTTTGTACTAGAACTTTGTTAATTTTATATACACCCATTTCTGCTACATCCAGTACTGAGCATCATACATGGTTTGAGGCTAGCATTACAGTAGTGTGGAAATCTGAAATAATTTTTGTTAGCATGAGCTGAAGCCATCTTGGTTATGGCATCCATTTTGTTGGCTTTATAATTCTCCAATCTCTGCTGCTCGTCTTTTTTCCTGCCTGTGCTGTCTATTTCAGTTGACTTCCTGACTCAGCTAAAAGCAATATGCATACTAAAGATTTTGTAGCTGCCAGAACACCTGGTCTCAGACTCAACTGTCAATCTCTTAGTGCTGCCATAAGCACTCCTGCTCCCCCTCCCACTTTGTTGACTAAGTGATCTCCCATCTGCCCAGGTTTGTTGGTAGTTATTCCTTGTGTATGCTTGTACCTTCTATTTGTAACTACATGCTTACTCTGCAACAAACTCTGTATAAAAGGACTGTGTTCTGGGACTTCAATGTACTACCTCAGGCAGCACTTGAGAGTGCTGTGTGGACGTAGTCCCACTCATGAGTGATTAATAAACTTGTTATTTGAATTCCAGCGTCAGTGCTAATCTCTATTTTGTTGGTCGAAGGCCCCGTGGACAGATAAGGGTGACGCCTGCACCGGTGAGCTCATTGAAAAGCACATTTCCACAGTAGCTAACGAGAGCCTCATCTTCCATTTGTTCCCTTCCACACGAAGAAAGTCAACTAAACCCAACAATTCACCTCAAACCTTTTTCACAGCTACATCTGGCATGAGCAGGTGTCCAAACCACCTAATCACATTCAGACATTTTGTACTTTATCCAGTCTGTAGTTGGGTGATTGCTAGTACAAAGGAGCCTTTATGGCCTACTTTGTCATTAGGTACAATGTCATTTCAAATGGAGATATTTATGATTGACATACTTAGTGACGGCATACTACTTGCCACCCTCATGTATGAGGCACTTTCTCATGAAGGAGTCAAATAGTTGTGAATCGTCCTACAGATATAACATGGTCCTTCCAAGGCTCCTCTTCACCTCCTTGATTGCACTTTTCATCCTCCTCTTCTTCCAAGGATATCTTATGAATCTATTCCACTTTGATGTGTGTGCTGTCAACTACTATGCAGGTTAACTCACATTCATTGCCACATCCACATTACAGTCCCTATATGCACGGGGAGGCATCTGTGGTTGTCAGAGTAATGTCCAAACGTGTACAATGACAGCTTTACCCTCTATTGTGTCCCTCTGAAGCAGAGCTAAAAGACTGGTACCAAGAGTGTCGAAGAAGGCCAGCATTAAGTGCAATATGCAAAAATGTAATGGAAATACATTTACAACATAATGCACATACTAGGCCATTGTGTCAAAGTGTACATAGTTTGGGCTTCTTTAGTAATATTGTTTTGCAAGAATGAACAGCATTTCTGAGCAGAGAGCCTGAAAAGCAATCGATTCACTGAAAAGCAAGAAAATAGCCAAAAGTAGGTGAATGGACTGCAAATGAATGATGTGCACAGCTCTCAATGTTCTTGAGGATGTAAAAACAACAAATTGTGTGAGTCTTTCAAAGATGATGGTGAAGATTATTTTTTTTAAATAAAATCCGTGAGTCAATGACTGACACAATACTGAAAAACCTAGTAGGAAAACAGAGAAAAAACTATCTAGCTTATGTAGTATAGAACCAGAAAACAGATGAAAGGATGGGATTTTTGTGGATGAAAATTGTAATAAATTTCTTAGACCAATATGAGAGTATACACTCAAAATTATGATAAACTAACTTTCTTCTAAATCTGGATACAGCTTTCTATAAAACTTTCCATTTTAAGTGACCAATTCAAGTGCATTTCTTTTTCATATGGAGTCTTTGAAATTCTGTGTGATTTTGCCATATATTAAGAAAAAAGACAGACCCTACTTATAGGCATGTACATAGTGGGCCACAAAAGCACAACATACACAATCAAACTTCTCAGAGATTTGCAAAAATAGCAAAAACTGCTACAGTTTGCATTGTTAAACCCATACAATGGACAGATCAACCTAAATTCTATCAGTGAAATCTGGCAAGAGTAGGCTTTGCAAAAGGAAAGCAATGCTCAAACGAACCACAAACAACGTGGTTTTTTAATTCACACATTACACAGCACATAAAAATTGGGTTCAAGGACCACAATTTTCCAACAGCATTCCATGCACACAAGTGAAAATGGTTACATAAACATAGTTGGTACCATACCTTCTTCTTTTGCCTCCTGTGCTCAGAGACGGTTTAGGAGTTCGTGTTGAAACAATCTGACAGTGTACAGCCCCCAGCAATAACATAAGCCATATTGGCCCAACTACCTCAGTCAGAGGCACACAATGTGGGCCTGGAGCTATGAAAAATAATACTATTGCGGTAACTGTGGAGAAAGCCAAGAAATGAGGAATGTTACTTTAACAAAGTGGCAAAAAAATACGAAGCAAGCACACACCTCCAATTGAAACAGTGTCAGTGCCAAACCAAAGAGCAATGCAATGAGATTTTTAAAACGCACATTGAAAACTAAGCATGGAGAAGCAATTTTATAGCAAGGCAGCAACAATATTCAGTTTCAATGTGAACATTTACAAAATAAAGTAATAATAAATTGTAAGCAAAACAAAAATGGCAGTCGTAACAGTCTTTTTATAATATTATTACGACATATTTTAAAACTGTAGCTAGCTACTAAAGCCTTAAATATTACTTAGGTTGACTACAGTAAAAAGAAGATTATTACTTAATTTGAAATAATGTTTGGATAATGGCAGGCAACAGGCAAACTGCTGGGCACAGTAAATAGGTTGCTTCAAGCCCGGTCAGCCAATTCTTAACTGAGTTTTCAGTCTGAATGTCTCTCCTTTGTCTTCCAGTATAAGAATATACTACAAGGTTCAAACTCATGTTTCTGAACTAGAACGTAAAGCTGACTCACTCCATGTTCATTGGCACAACACTCCTGTACAGTAGCGCAAGAGTTGAAGGATTGAAGAGCAGTTCTGAACTTGCTGTCTGGAAGAAACAGTTCCACTTGCTATAAAAGAGAGAGCTGGTATCAGGCATTTTCTTTTTTTTTTTTGGCAATGTGTTCCTTGAGGGTGAGGCTGGTAACCAGGGTGACTTTGCATTCATTGAAGTTGGAGTTCAAAGCTATCAGGGTTCATGTAATTGAGCCAGGTTTGCATTGTTTCGTTTTTATTGTTCTAGGCAGATAACAGGAACTCAGTCTTAGTTTGGATGAGTTGGACAGGAGCCCTTTCTGGCAGAGGAGGCCAGACGTTAGAATGAAGATAGCCCAATAACCATTGAGGACTAGTTTGATGTGCCAGCTAAAGCTGCTCGGCAGGCAGAGCCCAGTGAACAGGGTGGGCAAGGCCTGACAAGGAACCAACTCAGGGAAGTTATAAACTGAGGAGACGTGCCCCAGTGCATAGTCCTGAGCTTAAGGTGTCCAGGGTGAATCCAATTGACTTGGTATTAGGTGAAAGTTGGTGTTTGAAGCTTTCAAGTTTCAGGTCATGAGCCAGGTTTGTACTGTACCTTTATTGTTGCTATTGACAAATAACAGGAATTCTGTCTTGGCTGGGCTGACCTTCAGGTGGTTGCTAGATATCCAGGTGGCTATCTGAAGCAGAAGACTTAAATAGAGATTTGTGGAGAGACAGTGAGAAAAAGGCGGAGACAACATAAGTAAACTTCAAAATAGTTTCCCTACCATCAACAGCACCCAGGCGTCTTGTGAAATGCTTTTCAAGGCTTGAACGCCTCAACAGACTGCCCCATGCACCTGTTAACTGCCACCTTGTTCAACTGGGATATGGAGTCAATTGTACATCATCTGCTCTGCGCAGGGTATGAATTTTTAACAGGTGTTTAAGGAGGGGTGAGGCCTCTTTCTAGATCTGTTTGAGAAATCCACAGCCAGACCTAGTTGTTTGGCAAGGAAATGAATAATGTAGGACATCTGTGATTGATCAGTCAGCGTAGGGATGAAGATGTTATTTCAGAAGAGGCAAGATATCCGAGATCTGCTGTAGGAATTCACGCGGACACCCACATGTTTGGAAAAGCATGATTAGCCTAGGACATTTGTGATCAATCACCTTGTGCAGGAGGCAAGTAATGAAATGATCTGTATTGAGGTTTAATTGCCATCAATATATGCAATTTTTCCATCAACGCCATCTTTTAACAGAGGTCAAGTACCTAGTTTGTGACAGAGTGAAAAGTCCAGTTACTTCAACATAGAGATTCAGCATTTTATCCTGAGGCTTGCATTAGGAAAAGTGCAATCAGGTAGACTGACACCAGGAGCTTTCACCATGGACAGCTTTATCACTTCGATTACAGGAAAAGGTCAAAAAGCAAAATGTAGTAAAGTAACCACCGATCATCAGTATGCTTCCAATTCTGGCAGATAAAAGACACCAAGATTGCATTTATGCCGGTTTGAAGCAAGCGAAGGAAGCTATTTCGGAATAGAATCTTCCTGAGAGTCAATGGAACTTAGTTCCTTGTCAGGTGACAACGGTCATACATACTTTTTATTTGACTCTGCTGAAGTCCGCAGAGTTTACAACCAAATATAAAGGGGAGGTTGAGAAGAACGGGAGAAGCACAAAGGGCCTCAAACACAAATGCTCTTAATTTACTCTCCAGCTTCTTGCAGACAACCAAGCCAGAATGTGCTTCCTGACAAATTGTCATATCGCCATAGCCACTTTGAGATCGTACTCCTACAGGGTAACAGTCTATCTCTGTTCTGTTGTTGTGGCTTAAGGGGAGAATACTGATTCATACTCAAGTGAATGAAAGAGCCTGATCTTACGAAAGTATCCCTCTCCCACATTCTCCTCATAATCCTTTCCTGGTTCTCGTGCCACAACTAGGGTTGAGACTCAAGCATCCCACTGGAAGCTGGATATGCAGGGGCACGTCCACCAAAAATATAAACCTGGGGGAATATTGCTCAGGCAACCATCCCAAAATGGCCTTAAAGAGCAGAGTAAATATGGTTTCCTGGGACTCAGAAGAACAGGAAACACCAGAGTTAAAGGGAGAGCAGGAGTGGCAAATGGCACCAAAAGAACCAGAGGAGGTGCGGATTTAGAGAATGAGGGACTGGTGTCAATGACTGACGAGGTGAGAGGGAAACAGAGAGACCACAATGAGTACTCAGTAGCTATTTTAGAGCCTCCAAACAGTATGTTCTCTTTGTCACAGAGTGGTCAATGTTAGTGTCGACGAACTTCTCCACAGAGGGAGCATGAGCAGCAAATAGGACTTTGGTGTGTGGTAGACCCCTAGTTAGACTGTACTAGGATTATGTATTTCACCATTCCATTTTTACCCTGTGCTGGCTCCTGTAACCTCTTATATTGTATTCCTGCTATTAAGGACACCACAAAATCAATAGGCATCATTCTTAAAAGAAACTCAAATTTCAAATTTACAATCACAAATCAATGCTGGGGGAAAAACGTTCATCCTTACCACTGTGACGATTTCATCCCCGAACAATACCATAGTTTAATCATGTGAGTCATCAAGAAGTTATTATGTCAACTCTATCCTGACATGACTTACCTATAATACACCTCAAACCCTTAAGACAATTTTGCATGCAGCAGCTTGTTTAGCCACTGGAAGTAAAATATTGGATCACATCACCCAGTCTTACTTGCTCTACCAAAGCTGCCCACGGAAGCTTGATCATTTTACAAGCTGGCCACCTATTTATCTGGCCAATTACTTGATAATGTCTGGGAGTCAATAGTCTCTATGCAAGGCAAAGTCACAAAATACCCAGCTTTATTATTAAAAAAAAAAAATAAGAGGGGGGGGGGGGGGGGGTGGAGGGAACTACGGCTTAATCATTTTCAGGCACTGAAACTGGAATTTAGAACTAACTCCATCGAGCTCAATGCATCACCACTTTTAGTACAATGTGGAAGGAAGACCGGAAACATCTTGTATTCCTAAGACTCTTTCCTTCATGATTACACCCCATCTCCAACTTGAACCTTGGTGCTTTCCTCTTCTTCTCCTTTTCGACCAATGTATCATTAATTCCTGATGAAGATCCATCTATTTTGACTTTAAATTACGCTCTAGAACATAAATGTATTCTGATCCTCGCTCATTGGTGGTTCTCACATCTTCCCCAATGCTGTATTTACATATTCCAAGTCCTCACTGTATTTTGACTATTCAGGTAACTGTTCTTTCTACCTTCTCCCAGTTGTTAATAATCCCTTTTGTATTCACTCTTTAAGAATAAGTCTGTCCTCCACTTCATCCAGTAAATAGTTAAGGGTGTTGTATAATTTCACTCTGGAAACTCAAACCCACATGTGCTCTATACCCTTGGGCCACGTTCATGCTCATAAAACACCAAAAATGTAATTTTGGCTGCTGTGAGTTGCAGTAAATGTTTTGCACATAGCTGCACATAGCTTTAACAGAATATCATGTTTCTTAAACATTAGTGCAGAAAATTGTTATAAGTCATTGTGTGTGCTTAAATGTCACAAAATACACCGAGAGACAGTTCACTCTGGAACAATCCACCCTTCTTCGTATTTTGGGTAAATTGAGAATTATCTGAAAAGTTCAGTGCCACCAATCATACGAAAAGAGCTTCCACTTGGACGTTCTGTTTTGTGAGAAAAAGAGTTCATGTTGAAATTATGCCCTTTGAAGACTGCTTTACATAGCATGAATATTGGTACCTGCAACAATCAAGTTGAGATAGAAAGACATACTGAGTTTAGAAAATAGTCATTTAAAAAAAAGTAAAATGCTGCAATAGTAGAATGCTCTTGTTGAGCAAGGAAGAAAGGTTTAGGCATGGACAAAAATTTTATTGTGCCGGTGAAATCTGCAAACGCCCTGATTTTCGTGCAGTGCAAAACCTGTGAAATTTCTTCAAGTGTTACATACCTCTTTTTTAAGCCAGCACGTCCATGAGTAAAAAGGAAAATAGAAAAAAGTCTTGCAAGATATTAAAGGAAGAATGGTGATTCTATCACAAATTATCCCCTATTGAGACTAGAAATTTGTCGCCAACAGAAATTTTCTGATAGAACCTGCTTTTTGGAGTGTATCCCGGGATGTTTTAAGCTAGGTGTGTCCGTCCTTGCTTAAAAACGACATGTGGCATATCTACAAATCATTTTTTGTGATAAAAGTATACGTTTGATGGTACTTTCACGGATTTTCACAAACAATACACAATTTTACACCCTTACACTGAAATCTCTTAGAAAGTGAACAGGGATGATTTCTAAGGTCTTTCTTGGCCAGCAGAAAATAAATAAATGTTTGTGGTGTATCTGCAGTTCCACTCCAAGGAGGTAATTTTTCCAATCAGAACTTCAGCTTTGTAATGGTTATGGGGATCTCGCTAGAAAGATACATTTAATGACTGGAATCTGTAGAAGAAATAACATTCAAAGGTATGTATATGCGTACTTATGAAGTTACACGAATGAAGCCAAAGGGGTTGCTGTGAAAACATTCAGATATGTTCTGATGTTAATCTTAAATTTTGCAAATCGCACACTAGCTTAACAATAAAGATAAAGGAGTGCCTTAGAAATTATCAACCTTATATATATAAATTATGGGGAACAACCTGACTTCTTAACTGGTTAGCAGCGATACAGCAAATAAATATGCAGACAAACAAAGTTAAGATAAAATGTGAGCTTTGCAGGTTTTATTAGTCAGATGACTAACCTGATTAGTTCAATGCACAACTAAGCAAAAGTAACAACCAGATTTGATTTGCGTGTACAGTCCCATTACAATTTGGCAGAAAAAAGCCTGAAGTAAAGACTCTTCTGAACGTATATTAGCCTGAAGGCGGCAATATTCAGACATCAATTTAAAAAAAAGCAACAGCTCTTCAAACAGTTGTCCTCTTTTCACCCACTTCAGTTTTATGACTGACTGCATAAGGCTCCAGTAGAAATAAGATCCATTTGGTTAAACCATTTAGAAAAATCCCAGAACAGACTTAGCAAGAGTTGTTTATTTACCTTGAAGGAGGTAAAGGAGCAGCAACCAAGAAAAAATGAGCTTGGAGGTTACTTGTAACCACCACCTGAAGAAGAACGGGAAGAGGATAACTCGAACAATTCCCTTTCTGGTTAGTGATGTCCACGGACTTTCAGGTTTCGCCTTTGCGAATGCTGATCCTAGAATGCACAAAGACGAGAGGTTAGATGTTTGAAATTCAGATGAAATAGTCTGAAATACGTTCTATAATGTTTTTTAAAGTAAACATTTTTGGTAATGTAAAGTCCTCATAACCAGAGCACACCAGCACTCACCCTCCAGTGTAATTTCAACACGTTTATTAGAAAATACATGTTTGTTTAAAACTGACAAATTCAATAGGGTTTTTAAATTAACATATATATTGCGTCACTGCTCCTTCACAGGATGAAGACTGCAACCCTCCAGACAGCCCAGCTTCTACCACTGCCCATCATTCCATCACGGGCCCCTTAACAACAAGACGTGAACATCCTTCGACAGTTCAGCCTTTCCCCTGGGGCATCAAGTTGATCAACCTTTTTAGGGATGCCGAAAGGTCTAGACTGTTAGGCTGGAGTGCACCCCAGGGTGGAAGTGAATCCATTGGGATTTGTGTGGAGACCATTGCAAACTGTGTCAGACAGGGACAGAAAATAGCCACGGGCACAATAAAAGGACTCGCCATTATCAAATTAGATCGCTAAAAAAGTGCACCATGTTTGCAAAGTGGGGCACTTCTAAGCTTGTAAAGATATGCTGTACACGTGTTTTGCAAGGTATGGAAGACTGAAATGATTTGAGCTCGCTGCAGGCAATGTGTGTGGCAATGTCAGGGAAATCAACAGTAAAAACAAGCCCACCAGACATCAAACAGGCCCATAACCCTCCAAATACAAAAACGGCCCACGCACGGACATGTCAAACCAACCCCATGTGCATTGCCTGCTTTCAAAGTTATTAATGGTGTCCTTGCTGTAAACTTTCTTTTCCTATGTACTGTTGCTATTTCATGGTTTCTATACAAAGTGCTGAGGTTTTTTCCACTGCCAGGTTAACCTTTTCCCCTTTGCGGCTGGTGCAACATGTCCGGCCCTAAGGTGAGGCATATTCCCTTTTACACTGAATGAAAACGAGGGTGGGTAACCCTCAGAAAACATTTCTGGAGGTACTTAATACAACCCCTGCTACTTGACAATTATCCTAATCTGACCATCCCCTGAGGAAGGCCTGGGAGCAGGACCTCCTGCTGCCCTAGTCTGCTTGGTTGGCAAGTGTCCGGGGGTTCTGCTCTGAATGGACTGTGGTCTTCTGATCCGTACTGAAGATGGTTGAAATCATTAATCACCGGTCTTATATAGCAGCAACCAGGGGCGTCAGGAGCCCGCTCACTACAGCAGCTTAAGCATGGATTGGCGCCACTGTTGTATGTGCATGGCATAAAACCTGCAGAAAGTTGTTTATTGCTCCTCTGACTTCGATCACACTTGCCTCCAAACAAAACCCACAAAAAACACTACAAAAGACTAGCATGGTGGAGATGTGAAGTGGGGAAAATACATGCAACCAAAAGCACAAAACGAAAGAGACTAAAGGGAGGCGTGGGTGGAAAATGGATGAAGAAATGGCTAAGGGAGGATAGAGAGAAGGATGAATGCATTGAGGGCAAGATGAAGCGACAGATGTGAGAACGATGAATGGAGAGAAGGAAGGATGGAGAGAAGGGCAGGTGGAATGGATGAACTAACGAATGGACGGATTGATCAAAATAGAAAAGTAAGAATGGATTGGAAGACGGATGGACGGAGAGGAAGACAGATGGATATCAAAAGGAAAGTTAGATTGAGAGAAGAAAGGATGGATGGAGAAAGGAAGTATACATGGAAAGAAGGAAGGACCAGTAGGTAGGGGGGTGGAAGACATGAAAGGAAGGCTAGCCAAATTCTTTGAGAACTGATGTCTTAAATGCACCATTTAGACAGATTGTCGGACTCACTCGAGTAACTCACTCAGCGCGATTTGGGAAGTGGCTCAAAGTGGGGGGTATTTTATTATTCAGACTACTGCCTGGGCAGCAACTATATTGGTATTAATTTAAAGTAGTAAATGTATTCAGCAATAGAAAAACTCCAATTCACCTTCCACCTCATAAATTAGATTAAACCACGACCAAGGTGTCTTCAGGAAAAAAAGGTACTTTGACAAAAAATAGCTTCATTCCATTCAACTGGTGCTATTACTAGACTGCAATTAGCTCAGTGACCGCTAGATGGCAGAGTCAATGAGGAGAACATATTACACTGAGCGTTATCTCCAGGTCAAGCTCGCAGTTTAAACGGGAATGGTTAGCAAACATCTTTTTCTGGAAATTTGCTGTTAAATAACTCTTTGCGAACAGCTTTCCTCGTGCAAAGTTTGAGTGGCTCCACCCAGGCCCCGGGCCTTAAAGAAAACAGGGTACCTGTATTTATTTACCTGCCTCTACTTTGTTGCGCCCGGCTGTAGAAACGCTGCAACAAGTTACAACTAAACAACATTTTACTGACCAGTTACCGCGGTCGCCCTTCTTCCCCCGTAAAGAATTTAGAAAATCATTGTGGGCAACAGTGAAGTTTCAAACGCACGACATCATTCATCAGTTTGATGGCGAATTAGGATCACAAGTGAGAGCAAATGCACGATACTAAACAAGACAATCGAATGTAGTTGTGTATGAAGTGATTAGTGTTTGAGTGACCTCAAGAAAAAGCAATGTCCATATAAGAGGAAGTTTCCAGTAGATGGAAATGATGGGAGTAAAAAATACAAAATCTAAACATTAAAAAACAAAAAGTACAGAAACATGTTTTTATTATAACATCTTTAGACAAACCTCTGACAAGATCGACATCTATGAGGTCTGGTTTTACGTGGCCTGTTTTCTTTGGTTTGTTCTTCAAACCCTATGAAACAAAACAAAATAGTTCAATCAAAACACTTCAATAAAAACAAAACCTTACTTTTTAGGAAGATAAGCGACGTTTAACTGGAGGCCAATAACTGAGGAGGAGTAGGAACAGAAAAGGGATGACAAACACATTGACTCGTATTGTAAAGATTGCATAGAACCAAAAAAAGCAGAGACTTGAATCATCACACTAAATCTATACCACACTGAGTTTGTGATTTTAATAGAGGATGCCCAGGGTA
Source organism: Triturus cristatus (assembly GCF_964204655.1). Lineage (NCBI taxonomy): Eukaryota > Metazoa > Chordata > Amphibia > Caudata > Salamandridae > Triturus > Triturus cristatus. Next base: position 1,039,017,937 of record NC_140585.1, read on the forward strand.
TTCATCTGGAAACCGAGGTGTTCAGGAAAATATATATCCCAGCCAAGAGGAAATGTAACTTGGCTTCATCGAACAGGATTTTAGGCAGAAAAGGAGTGCACAGATCAAGGTGTTGAACTACTTCGTAAAATACTTCAGGTAGTAACTTCTTTTAATCGCCAAGACCAACCCTGGTGGGTAGGAGCTTCTAAGCAAATTCCGACTATGAAAAAAGTGGGGATCTCATGAAGAGATCTAAATGGTTGTATTTTCTATGTGTTTATGAACATCTTGCTAGGTATTTAGTTGCTGTTTGAACCTATCTGTATGCACGAATCGCTAAACAGGGAGATTTGTGTTGCAAATTCTGTATAGGGTTGTAAATCTGTTGGTATAGACTTGCGGATAGTTTTCATCTGTGGGTATGTGGATGTGTGAGCTTCCAGGTAGTGATTTACTTTAGGGAACATTCATTTTTAAGAGGGTGCTACGTTGGGATCTTTGGGTAAAGTCAGTTTTAATGCATCAATCTAACAAGTAAATAATTAACTTTTCAGTTCACCCAAGGTCAATAATATGAAATTAAAAAGGATTCAAGCAGGAGCGGATTTGTTAATGCTGAACAACACACAAGCCATTCATTACCAGAGTTAGTACTGAACTTTTACAGCATTTACTCAGAGTAAAGTGGCAATCATTCTGCTTTTCTGAAGAAGAGAAAAAAAATCATTATGACAAACTTGATTTCTAAAGTGATGAAAGGCGTATGAAAATCAACAGTTGATGCAAGAAATGTACTCTCCTGTAAATCATAATGATTGTCGTCAAATGAGTAAATTAACTACAAAAGCCAGCTAATTGTTCTTGTATTTCAGTACAATCACTGTTCCATTTACCAAATGAAGAAATAAGTGACAAAGCCTCTCTGTGGCAAAACACAATGGTCCTTTAGCAAAAACATAGTTATTGTTTTAATACAAAGGAAATGTGCTCAACTTTTCTGGACGCGCCAGTCTCCACTCAGAAGATGGTGGTGTTGGTGGTGCTGACTGGGTGTAGGAAACTGATAACCCCCTTATATAGAGTGCTTTGCTCGGATAAACCGATGGGGCCGTTAAAAAATACAGGTGTGATGAGAAGACGCCATAGGCGAACCACTTAAGGGTAAAGAATGGAGTAAAATACACCTGGGAGTTAAACAAATGTCGACTACTGCCCGCTTCAAGCTTATAGAGAACAATTATGTCCACATGACGTACTGACCCGAATAAAACTGCATAAAATCGATCCAGAACACTCCTCCAGATGCTCTAGGTGCCCTGGAGAAGAGGCTCACTTCCCCATAGCATGTGCAATTGCCCTATAATACGAAGCTTTTGGTTAAAGTGATAATTAAACAAGCCTACTGACATTAACATGCACTTGTAAAAATAAATAGGTCTACTCTACTGCCTTTGTTGTAATGTAACATAATAAACACATCGGGCAACACTGACTTGTCAATGTAACCAACTCAACTGAATATTTTGAGCAGACATTTTCCCACAAGGTAGCCCTCAGACATCTAGCCTAAACATTGCAGATATGTACAAAATAACATTTGTCAAAACTATATAAACCCCTCCTAAGTGTCTAACAAGGGTTACATACTGGAAGTTTTCTGTCCCCTATGTATTGTTAGTCAAGAGTTTGGGGGGGGGTGGGGAGGGGGGGGGGGACAACACCAAAACTTGCTACACTGATCTGAGACCCTGTTAGGAGGGGTTTATATAGTTTTGACAAATGTAATTTTGTACATATCTGCAATGTTTAGGAAAGATGTCGGAGGGCTACCTTGTAGGAAAACGTAGGCTCAAAATATTGAATAGAGTTGGTCACATTCACAAGTCAATGTTGTCCGACGTGTTTATTATGTGACATTACAACAAAGGCAGTAGACATATTTATTATTACAAGCGCAAGTTAAAGCCGGCTTTTAAGTGTTGATTACTACTACACAGCATTAAGGCCTGCAGACTGGTAATTTGTTACCTCAAGTAGTAGGCAAGGGTTTTGGTGTTGGTTGCACCCATTGACAAACCACGGGAGTAAAACATCTGCAAATTAATAATCCTTGCGAGGCTGATCGAATATTGTTTGGCCAAATGCAATTTTTTTTTTTTTTTTTGTCCTCCTCTCACCTGATCAAGCAGCAGCGGATTTTATAGCCAACAAGTATAGATGGATCGGGGGGCCCAGTGGCTTACAGCGCTTGCTTGGGATCACCAGACCCATCCCTTCTGATGTTTCTCAGGGATATGGTGTAATCATTGGACTGATGGTATCAAGCTCAACGAATGACCCCAACACATTAACGGGTGCCAGATATTTAAAACCTTGTCCACAGAGCGCTCATACTCCAACCTAGCCATAACGAATGCCGCATTCAGCCAATCCTCTCTTTTCGGGGGGAGTGGATCCTTCAATCTCTTGCATATCTCTCTCCGGGCCAATAGTATCAAGTACATTAGTAACCCTTTATCCTGCTCTGTGGCGGAGCTAGAGAAATGCCCGTCGGCTCCAAAGAACACCAATGAGGGATTTACTTCCACCTTGGATTTAAAAATGTCCCGGAGGGATATCCCCACTTCGTTCCAGAATGCCTCCAGATGTTCACATTGTAAGAAGATATGCTCATCATTGGCTAATGGGGTATGGCACCTTGGACATTTAGGAGGGGGGATTGGGGCAAACTTAGCAATCTTATAAGGAGTGTAGTAGAGTCGATTTATAACAAAAAAGTGATTTTTCTTTAGCCAGGCTGGCTTTATAAATTTATAAAGAGTTTTTAAAGAAGGCTCGAAAAGAGCTTCAACTTGAGGGCCTATATTGGAGTATTTCTATACTTCAATCGCCTTGGGTATTTTGATATCATCTGCCGCTAGAAGAAGATTATACCAGACCGAAATCTCCTTCTTTATTAGGGGCCCTTGCTGACACAATCTCTCAATTTCCCTATTGCCTTTTATCTCGTCCTTCTCCTTTTCCACCCCAAACCAAGAGGTTATCTGGAGGTATTTAAATCTGGACAGACCAGGACCAATCCATATTCTTAGATATTCCCAGGAAAAAACACCTTCACCATCCAACAGATCTGACCAAATAGAAATACCAGCACGTTTTATTGGAATGGCCAGGGAATCCTTAAGCCAAAGAGGTGTGCCAGGAGAATCCCATATAGGAGCCAGGTCTGAGTAATAACCAATCCCCCAACTCGTTCTCACTTTCTAGCATAACTCAAATTCGGAGGATAAATTTTGGTTAGATGCTCCCATTACCGAAGAGGAAATTCAGGAACAAATTAGGAGATTGAAGAATAAAAAAGCGTCTGGTTCAGATGCACTACCAAGTGAGATTTATAAACTCTTAGCGGACGAGCTAGTTCCGGCCTTAAAGATAATCTTTAACTCTGTTTTCTCAATAGGAGGCAGGGTCCCTACGTCGTGGAAGGAAGCCATTCTGGTTCTGATTTTAAAGCCGGGTAAAGACCCCACTAAGGCAGATTCATATTGGCCGATCTCCCTGCTGAATGCCGATTATAAGATCTTTGTCGGCATTCTAGCAGGGAGATTGGCAAAACTGGCTCTGAAATTGATCCATTAGGACCAGATGGGTTTTATGGCCGGAAGACATTTAGATGACCCATATATTGATAGGAAATATAGATCTTGCAGTACAAAGGCAAGTTCCCATGGCTTTGGTCGCGCTAGACGCGGCCAAGGCCTTTGATAAAGTTTGTTGGATTTACTTGTGGGTTGTCCTTGAGGCGATGGGATTTGGTCCGGTTTTTATTGAGACCCTTAAGAGATGTTATCAGGGGGCCTCAGCCCGGATACTCCTGAATGGTGTGCTTACCTCTGTTTTTTACATCCAACGAGGGACTAGGCAGGGCTGTCCGCTCTCCCCAATATTGTTTAATATTTATATTGAACCATTGGCCCAAGCGATTAGGCTAAATAATCTAATAGTCCCTTTTCAATCTGGCCCATACAGCTCGAAGTTAGCTCTCTATGCGGACGACCTAATAGTATATACTGGTGATCCGGAAACCACGATCCCGGTTATTGAAAACTTAGTGGCCTCATTTGGTGCTTTATCTGGTTATGAAGTAAATAGCTCAAAAACGGAGGTCATGTGTTGGAACATAGACAGTTGGTGTGGGAAGGTGTCCACTGAGTTTAGATACCTGGGAATTACAGTGGTCGCAGATATAGATAGAATCCCTCAACTTAATCTAGATAGAGTTTCCAAGGAAATAGTCCGTCTGCTAAACAAATGGGGCAATCTTCCTTTGACGATTTTTGGCAAGGTTAACCTTGTAAAGATGGTCATTCTTCCCAAACTCTCTTTTCTATTCTCTACCATCCCGTTGTCATTTCCAATGAAGGGTATTAATAAAATACAGAGTAGGATAGGGAGTTTTATATGGGGCGATAAAGGAGTAAGGCTATCTTGGAAAAAGCTCAGGCGTAGACTCCTTAAAGGTGGGTTGGCTTTGCCAGACTTAAGCCTTTATGTAGCAGCCCATCAATTTAAGAGCATACGAATGTTGTTGGGGAAGCTGGATGATTCAAGCTGGGGCAAACGTTTAGCCGACATGGTGAGAACTGAGGGAGGGGATATAGGAGAGGCTTTTCTCTATAAATTTGGTTCCCCCAGATTTTTCAAGCAGGTTCGACTAAAGATATTGAGGGCTGCCTTAGAGTTATGGCCAAATGCAATTTTGTACATATTTGAAATGTAAGATGGTATGTCTGATGGGTGTATGTGGCAAAGCGAATGCGCCACAAAGTAGGCTTAACTTGGTTATGGCGATAAGGCTTCGTTCCTGATTGTTTGGGATACCACAGGTCTGATCTGTTTTTTAGTGAAAAGTTATGACACAGTCAGATGGCTTGGCCGGTTTACAGTGAAAAGCATATGCTAAAGCCAAAACGCCTTCAAGGGTGGATCGTTATTATGCAGAGTTAAAGCCTGTAAACAATCATTATGTTAAAAGGAAGTTAACAGATTCCATAGTAGAAAAGGGTTTGGTGTAGGCTACCCTCTCTGGCAAACCCTAGATGTGTAGAGCACTGTGCTTGGGGCAATGTTTTAAACCAATTCAGCCACTGGGTCTAATGCCCTGTGAGTGATGCCATTTCACTTAATCACATGTGCTTCCACCTGATAATGATTGGGCTTCAGGGCGGTTTATTTTTTTCATTTCCTCCCTTTACAGGTCCCCTTTCAATTAGTCCTACTCTTTTTTAAGTATTTAAGAATCCGCCCGCGTTCTGGTTATTTCATCTGTAACGCACTGCGTTCTGCCTGACCACTGCTTATGATGCGGGTGGCTCTTCGAGGTAATCCTGTTGGGACTCGCAGAACCAGATCAGTCGGGATTCTTGACCGGCAGAAACTGCAGAAATAGTTCCAAAAAGATGCTGCGCTTAGTGGCCAGGGTACACATGACCAATAAGTTGGCACTAATGGTCTTGCTTGATGCTTAGAATGTGTTTGAATATTTCCACTGGCGTTCTACAGCTCAAACTCTGGTCACCTTGGAGACAGTACTCAGATTTAGAAATTGGGTGCTGAGCAAGTACACAAATCCTACCACATTAATTGGTGAGTGCAATGCGTGCTGTTGAAAGGGTGGTCAGACAAGGCTGCCCTCTCTCAGCTGCCATTAGTCCTCACGCTGAAATCACTTGCAGAGAAAATATGCAGCAATAAGAACACACATGGCATTCACAGCGGTAGGAATGGTCTATAAATCGCCAACATACACAGATGACACCTTAGTCACACGGACTGTTCCAGATACTTCCACAGCCACATCAATGACTGACATGGTAAGTTACGGCATGGTGTCAGGTTTTATAATTAATTATTTATTATTGAAGCAGAGGTTCCTGTTTTAAAGGGTGAAAGATTCCATAACCTATCTTCTTATACATGTGCCCCTCCTCCCTCCCCCCCCCCCCCCAACTCTGTAACGGACCATAGAGACCAACTACAAATCTTTAGTTCATGCATTCCAACATGAGCTACAGCCCTGGTACACGGGGGTGAGGGGTCTACCATGGTACAGAATAATTGTGGCTGTCAAAATGATAACCTTAACTAATACTCTTTTTCTTCTTGCAGACGCTACCGTTACCTGCTACGATGCCAGACATTGTTTGGGCTGGAATAAATGGCAACTGCCAGGCACCGGAAGCAGAAAGAACCTGTAGGGGGTGAAGGGCATGACCTACTCAATTTAATAACATACTATCAGTCTGCACCTCTGTACTCATTTGACTGGGAGAGGGAAAACTCAGCGAAACAATGATGCTTCATGGATCAAATGATTGCAGGATGGCACATCTATAAGATCCCCTAGAAGCTGAAGAAGCACTGACCTTGGGGCCCTTGCTCCCCCAGTAACCAAAGCTGACTGGCAACCTGGGACTTAAAGAGGTCAGGATTGAAATAATTTCCTTCATCAATGACTCATAATTAGGGAATCCGGAGTTTACACTGAAAGACTATAGTGGGTCATTTCAGGAGTGGCATGGAAGGGGTTAAAGAATATAGGAGACCTATTTGATAGAGGATGTAAAAGCTTTTGAGAGTTTAAAAATGGATTATGCCTGGACTGAAATAAACACTTTCACTACATCCATGTCTGGCATTGGCTCATGCATCCCATGATTAGGGCCCTAGCCTACCAACTGAAGATGAGGTTCCAACGTTGGCCGATTATACCAAACAAGCAAACAAAAACATAGGAGATAAGAAATTTATCACAAAGATTCATAAGACTTTTTAACCCCCAAGAATAAGGTCGTGGCAGGGTTGCTTTCCCGCACCCTTTTTAGTTTCATTATATATAAATAGCTTAGGGAGCGAGTTAGCCAGTGAATGCAAGGATCTCCCACAAATTGGACACCGTCCTTTCCCAGCCCTCCTCTACACAGAAGACAATGGCACGTGCATATCTTTACGAGTCTTGAGCAAACACAGTAATACTATTGTGGCACTTGATTATCAAATGCAAAGAAAAAGGAAACATATACCAACTCATCTCCCTCCGAGAGACTCATTTTGCATCCCTGCTAATGAATACAGGATGAAACCCCATACACATTTCAGATTCACAACTGGTCAAGCACCAAGGTTGGTCTCCGATAATCACAGGAGGCGAAAATACTTGGGGCATGTCAATTCCCTGACATTCTGTGAGAGGAGAGACTGGGAAGGGCGCCACAGTTTCCCAAAGGAAGCCCCTTGGTTGGCGAGCATCAGGGAAATCCACTTCATGCCAGGTATGAGCCAAAGCTGATGCAACCATCCCAAAGGAGTGGACACCTGTGTTGAACCCTAACGAGTTAGAATATTCTGTACTGCGGTCCCTAGAGTCAAGCCCATCTGTTTACCCCGTCGAGATTTCAAAGGGTGTGTGAGAGGGTTAGGTAGGCCCAGCAAGGTGTATGCAGGAAATCTAAGTATTTGTGTACTGAGATGGAAATCTATCTCGTCGATTATCTGTGACTAATACAAATATTGCGGAGGGCAGTCCCACAGTAGGTAAACCAAGGTTCCCAGGACCCCGCAGCCCCTCCAAGCAATCATACAGGGGTAAAATACCAGTATGTAGCCATTTTAATAAAAGCTACAGTAAGGAATGTATTGCAAACGGTGTGCCGTGCCCTGTAGTATATGTCCCTCCATTCCCTATCATTCAGTTGCCGTCCTATATCTTGTTCCCACCTGGGCTGGCTGGCCTTGTAAATGTGTCTATTACGCTGATTCAGAAATGCATATATCTCAGATAAGCCGCTTTTCTGAAGATTTGGTGATCAGCCATTTATCGTTTGAAGTGCTGTGTCTTTGGATGTTAGGACTATTGCTCGGGTGCAGCAGCCAATGACGGAGCTGTAAGTAGTGTCGTCGTTCAGCTTCCGGAAGGGAGAAGTCTGCACCTAGTTGTTTGAAAGGAATCACACCCTCTTCATCAATCATGTGCCCCATTGAGCAACAATTAGACCGTCTCTATATCGCAAACGCTCCCGGGTCCAGCCAGGAAAGAATTCTGTATTGTCTAGCAGTGGTGTTAAGTGGGAGGGGAAGGTAGTCAGGCGGCATTTAACACTTGTTTGATCCCAGGCTTCCAATGTCACCGGCGTGATAGGGGATAGATATAGATTTTTCGGTCTATGCGCCTATTTATGGAAGGGGACCATTCAGCGAGAGGTGCCCTCTACCGCTTTGTCCTGGAATAGCCAATGTTTTTCAGATTCGGCATGATGCCACTCCCCAGATACTTCAGCTGAGCTGCCTTGTAGTATAAGTGGAGGTCTGGGATGCCAAGTCCCCCGTCCCGGGGAGAGAGGTAGCTAAGCTCCTTCTTCAGGTGTGGTGTCTTCCCCCACCCAGATGAACTAAAGCAATTCTGTTTGCAATTTAGTAAGCATAGCCTTCGATGGGGCTAGTGGGAGTGTTTGGAATAAATATAAAATCTTAGGGAGTATAGTCATTTTGACAGCGGCTATCCATCCCAGCCAGGATATTTGGTGGTGTCTCCAGTGGAACAAGTCGCTTTCCGACATGCCAGAATAGGGATTGGGTGTTGATGGATGAGGTTGACTGGAGTGTGGGTGCCAGTTTGATCCCCAGATTTGGAAGCGCAGTCGTAGTCCACTGGATAGGGTGCTGTGTCGTTAGTTGGTTCACCAATGTGGGGGGGTATGGAAAGAACAAGTGCCTGCGATTTCTCCACGTTGACCCGGAATCCTGACGCCAAGCCAAATGCTGGCAAAGCTGTGGCAGGTTTGTCTAGGGTCACTAGCACATCCTCAGCATACAGGCTTATAGTATGCTTAGGCTGTCCGGTTTTAGGTTTAAACCTATAATAACTGATAAAACCCCACTGAAAGTGAAATAGCCCTCACCAGTGAAAACATATAAACACTGAAAAAACACCTGCACAACCACAAACTAAATGCCATTCAAAGATAGGAAAAAGAGAGTGAAAGAGACATTTTTTTCTTCCTGAATGAGACAATACAATGTAACTTTGTTGTTCAAGCTAGCAGTAAGAAAGACTGGCCTAACATTATTCTGCTTGAGTTTTGTTGTTTAGGGATGCCACTAAAATATTGTTTCTTCTTTCCTTTGCTTTTTTCAGTTTTCTGGTCTTTGGTCTAAAGATATAGGGTTTTGAAGCATGTTTTAGGTCTTGTTTAATTATTTTATAAACTGTAGAGAATCAGGAAATATCAAAATCATATTTGATATTTTTGCTGCGTTTGATTCTTTCACTGATAGGTAAAATGGCGGCTTTCATAAGTATCTTTCCTGATATGTATCATCACATTTACCCACAGAGAATGGGTAAAAACCCTTAATACATCAGCCTCCAGTTTCTAGTGAGTCAGTACCGATAGTAGGTGAATTGCCAAACCTCAGGCGTTAAACATTCAATGCGAGATATTGAAAAGTATATGTGAAAAGAGCACTATCACCAAGCATCTTGGATAGTGGTGAACACATTACACCAAACTTTTGGAAAACATGGAACTCATTGTCACTTGGAATGCTCTGTAAAAAAAAGGTTCTTTGCAAGTTCAACAGAGATTGGAGTGATATTGTTCGTATGTTATGTGTATGAAAAAGTTGTGTGATGTCCTGTCACAATTGATACCTGAGCTGAAGTACTTTCCTGTAAGAGATCCTTGCCACTTGTTAGTTGGTATGCTGAAAGCATCTTTACAATCTTCAGAGTTAATGAGGAATGCTATTGACGTTTTAGTCCATTCTGGTGCACAGGAACTAAAACGCAAATATTTATCATTTCGTGCTTTGTGTGGCATCAAAGAAAGAGTCATCCCAACTGTGTCCCTTAGCTGATGGTTCTCAGTCCAAGGGGCTAAGAATGCTATATTATCCATGTGGCAACTATTTACATATTTTTGGCTGAGTGATGATGCCAAAGACAAGAAATGTGAGGATCTTTGGTCGCATATTGATAGTGATGTCAAAAAAAGTACACTCTACTGCATTCTTAGATTTGTACAGGAAAACATAGCTGCTGTAGTGGACATAATGCAAACACTAGAGTCTGAAAACACCCTTGTCTGCCAAGTGTTCAGCATAATTCGTGTTGCTATGAAACATCTCCTGGAGAGTAGACTGGGCGACACCTTAATGACTTTGGCATTGCATCATGTTCCATGTTAGAGTGCTTGCCACTTGGGAAGCAAAGCAATGTTGAGGAGCAATTCAGGAACTTTCATGTTACAATATATGAGAAATGGCTTGCAATTATGCATAGAAATGTCCCTTCACCACCACTGGCATTTAAAGTCAATGAAACGTCACTGTGGTACTCTGTAGAAGTTCTAGATTCCTTCCGTAAAGGGGAATTTCCTCCGTAGTTTCAAAAGTGCTGCTTCATTTTTGACCGCTTCAATAACTCTGAGGGCATAAGCGCCCAGCTCAATGCAATTGTTGCAGAACCTTCCCCGAGAATCGCAATTTTCAAATGCACCAGTATTGGCATGGGAAGCTATGTCAGTGGCCAGAGTTAACTAATTGTGTACTGGCTGTTTTGATGTTGCCGGTCTCAAGTGCCAATGTTGAGAGGGCCTTTTCACAGAAGTTTACATGGGAAGGAAAGAACGAGTGCACACTACCAAAGACTCACTGTGTAAGTATTGTGTACTACAATAAGTTTAATTTGCAAAAATCTATGTGGACCTCATATACACTATACGTACACTGTCTATATACCATGCACTATCAGTGCAGAAATCAATAATAAAAGCAAAATGTTCCATAAACACCGGAAAAACACTGTTTCTGTTGTTTTTAATGGCATGAAAATGTGTAACCACTGATAACCACTTTTTTTTTAAGGTATTGAAATCACTTGAAAACACTGAAAAAACCCCACCAGAATTTACCAAAAATAGAAACTGAAAACAGGAAAGTCTAAGTATGCTGTTCCCTCTAAAGACGGCTCCCGTAAAAGGCCAGTGGCTCCATGTACAGAGCGAATAATTGGGGCATGCCCCTGCCGATCGAAAAAGGAGTAGAAATGTGACCATTAACCCTCACTGTTGCAGAGGGTAGATGATAACTGTTCAAGACCCGCATCCTGAATTTCTCGCCTAGACCGAGGTGAGTGAGAACCTGTTCCAAAAAAGGGCAATGCACTCTGTTGAATGATTTTTCAGCATTGATCACTAATAACATTAGCTCGCCCGGAGTTTGCATCGCCTTCTCCATAATATGTAGAATACGTTTGTTGTTGTTACTTGTTTGTCGATGGGGTATAAACCCCACCTGGTCTGGGTCTACAATTGAAGGCATGTGAGGGCCTAATCTGCTTGCCAAAATGCCTGTGAACAATTTGAGGTCCACAATTACCAGAGAAATTGGCCGGTAGGAGCTACATTGTTGTGTATCCTTGCCCGGCTTGGGTATAACAACAACGGAGGTAGTCCGCCTCGCAGTAGGGATTGCGCTAGGAGAGGTGCAGAAATTGAATAGTCTAATAAGGATGGGGAACAGAGCGTGGCAGAAGGTTTTATAGGAAGCAGGGTGGGTACCTGTCTGGACCCGGCGATTTTGCGAGTTTTAGGCTTGAGATGGCAGATATGAGCTCATCTGGGCGAATCGTAATCTAGCACCTCTGCATGATTGGGCGTAAGACGTGAAGAGTGTGCATTTTGAAGACAGGAGGTCCAATATGCTGAATCAACGCGCTGACAGGAGTATAGGCGCGCATAAAAGTATTTAAAGGAGTCTGCTATGTCCTTATCAGTGACAATCTCTTTATCGTGTGTAAACAAAGAAGGCAATCACAAACTCTGTCGGTGGATACGCTGTTTATTAGCCAGGTGGCGGACGAGTTTGTGCCCTCCAGTGTAGTAGGAGTGGCAAAGGCGGAGTTCCGCTTATTTCGCCTGGTCTAGCTCTATACTAGCTAACTGGGAGTGGATAGCTGTCAGATGTTGCCAGATTATCGGCGAGCCAGTGCGCTGGTGTATGCGCTCCAGCTCTTGCACCTGGGCAGAGAGGCTATCTCTTTTCTCTTTGCGAAGTTTTTTGTCAGCCGCCGAGATAGCGGCCAATTCTCTCCGTATGACAGTTTATAGGGCTTTCCAAAGTGTAATAATGGAGATCTCAGGCGTGTCGTTGAATGTGAGGTAATTAGCTATAGTGCTTTGGATCTGGGTCACTACCTCAGGGCGCTGCAACACTGTCTCGCGTAAGCACCAGGTTCAGCATGGGGGTTCAACTGGGGTCAGTGAGAGTGTGACTACTGAGTGATCGGAGAGCACCGCCAGGAGAATCTCAGTCTCCGTGGTCAGGTTTTGTAGGCATCTCGTGGCAAGGGATTGCCTAACTAGCGTATGTCTAGTGCGCGTGGGAGAAGGAGTATTTGCATACCTGGGGTGAAGTTCCCTCCATAAATCTCGAAGCCCCAGTTCCCCCAGCCACCTGTGTCCTCCCTTCGACAGTGTCCTAGTTTGTCCATGTCACTGCAAAGATCTATCCAGGTCGTTATCAAAAATGTATTTGAGGTCCCCCCTATCAGAACCCCTAGCTTTTCAGTAAATAGTGCCACTCCCAGCACTGTACGGATAAATGCTTCCTGACCCCCGTTTGGTGCATATAAAGAGTGTAAACTGGTAGACGAGGAGTCTGCCCTTCAGTTCTGCCTCTTTACGTCCCACCTTCCCCTTAAAGGATTGCAACACCAATATGGCCACCTTCGCCATCTTGGTACAAGCGGAGGAGAAGAACTGGAGGGGAAACACCAGTGTTCGAAGGTGGGGATAATCCTTCGAGAGAAGGTGCATCCCCTGAAGTAGACATATGTCTGCCCCTGAGTTCTCTAAATATGACAAGACTACTTTACGTTTTACTGGACTGCTTAGATCCTTTACATTAAGATTGAGGATCTTAAGAGTTGTGGCCGCCATTAGGTTTGAATGTATAGTGAATAACTGTAGCACGCAGCAGCTTGTGGCAAGTGAGCGGCAGTCTGGCCTCTAGCATCTTTGCTCATGCGGGTGTTGTGCATTTATTATAGTGCATCCATTGCGAATCACAATTCCCAACTGAAAAACCCCAACCATAAAGAAACAAGAATACCAAGTGAGCGGAACATGAGTCCTGCATAAGAGCTACTGTCTTTTAGTTCTGAGAAGTCCAGATATGAAGGGTCCAGGATGTGGCCATCGGTCTACGCCCTTTGCCCCGTAGTAACCAGCAGCACTTACACCCTTTACGTTGCCAATTACCATATCGGCCATCTGTCTTGGCCAGGCCTCTGGGATCGACTTCAGTGCTGACTGCTGCCCCTCTGCTATCTCAGCTGGGTCAGGGAATGCAGTTCCTCTCCCCAACCTGCGCCCTCGAGGTCTGCGGTTCTTCGAGCAGAGTGGAAAGGGACTCATCACGTGTCCCTCCGCGTGTAAGTCAATGCCTAGGATCTGGCAGGCCTCTGTAAAGTTGGAGAAGTCTACCCTCCAGGCGAAAAATGATGCAGAAGGGGTTCCCCCAGGAATAGGCCACCCCCTTTTTCCGTAGATATTGTGCGACTGACTTGAATTCTCGTCGCCTCTGTAGCATAATTGCAGCCATGTTTTGGAATAGCATTGGTGACTGATCTCTAATGCGAAGTGGGTACTTCTCCCGGGCCCCGCACAGTATTTCTTCCTTTACCTGTAAGTTGTGGATGCAGACCAAGATTATTGCTGGGGAGGCCTTTTCTGAGCATGCCCTCCTCCCCCACCTTTTGATGCGGTGAGCGCGGTCGCTTTTTATGTACGTCTCTGGAGGTGCTTCCAGGATATGATGGAAGAGGTCCCTAATGTAGCTAAAGATGTCCGTACCTGCTGTCTTGGGGCTACGCCCCGTATGCAAATAATATTCCAACGAGACGTGTTCTTGAGGTCTTCAGTGTGGGCTTGAAGGTCTAGGTGATGCTCACGGAGGTGGTTGACCTCTTGTTGTAGGGACTCAATCGCTTCTTCACGTCCATTCCCTTGATCTCCCAGGGTCGCTACACCATCTCCCAGTGAATCCAGGTCTCTTCTGACCTCCCTGATGTCTTGGGATAGGTCCCGCTTGATAGCCTGCAGATCATCTCTGAGGATCGTGAACAGGGCCTCAAGAAAGAAGTGGATCACAGGATCCTCCACCACAGCTTCATCTCGGGTCCATTGAGAATGGCCGGGGGGCTTGGTCGCCCGAGAGGCTTCTGGTTGATCTGACATGCATGTCCTTGAGGGTGCGGTCTTTTTTGGCACAGGCAGTCACCATCTGCTCTAGCGAACAGGCCAGATCATGCGGTCTGGTTCTCATCTGAGGTTTTTCACAGGCTCACCTCGCTCCCTGCAACTGGTCCTCAAACAGTTGGCTATATGCTGAGCCGGAGAACGACCAAGAGTGCTCGGCCGCGGGCGGGCCCAATCAATAGACTTATGAGTGGGCGACGGCAGAATTCAGGATCTCACTCAGGAGGTGAGTTGTCTGCCTGGTCTTCCACCCAGGTCTTGTGGGCCCAGGGGTGGCCCTAGATTGCAAGTTGAAAACTCAATACCCCTCTAGGCTCCCACCGAGTATGTGCTGAGGGGGGGTGCTCTGTCCCTGTACAGGTGCTCGGTCTCTGCAAACCGTTGCCGCGGTTAATGAAGCTTCAGAAATTGGGCCACCCCACTGCGATCTCCGGGGGAGCGGGCTCACCACGAGGTGCAGCAGGTTGATCTCCCCTCGGAGTGCACTGATGGTGCCGGCCCTACACACCACCAAGCACAGGCACAGGCACGGCTTCCCCTGTGGTACTGGCCCGCTGCAATCCCCAGCGCCAGTGGAGGCCCACTCATTCCCGGCGACTCTAACTACCCCCGGCCTGCTAGGGAATCACTGGGCGGGGCTTCTATGGTTGGCAGTGGTAGGAGGCAGGTCTTCACGTCAGGCCTCCCGCCTCTAGAACTTGGGTGTCTCTCAGTCCTGGGCCAAAAAAATATATACCCCGATGACGTGTCCGGATTCCAGTGTTGCTCTGGTTCGACGTCGGTCGCGGGCGTCACCACTGCTGTCTCACCCCCACCCGTCCCATGAAGTCTTTTGCAGTCTGCTCAGCGGGCTGGTGCTGGCCTCTAGGATCAATGCAAAAACAGTTGATGGACAGAATGCAGAACAATGTCATACATTCACCCCAGTACAGAGATCTGGGCCTAAATCCATCGTTTTTTTGCTCACCATGCCATTCCAGTTTGAACCCAGCCATATGCAAATCAGTCTTGACCCTGTGCCACATGGGAACAGTCCAGCCCGAACAGCCAAGCCAGGTCCTCCCTGGACTGGAAACAAGCATCCTAGGAGGGTTTTCACCCCTCTTCAGCCAAGATAGCTTGATTCCAGCGATCCTCTATGATCAGCATACTTTCACGAGCCGAGCGTCTTCTGATGCCTCCCCCCTGACAGGGCGTAGGCCGCACACTCTGCTCTCTGGCCCTAGCCTGGATGGTCCAATCTGGTAGTTAGCTAGCCCCGGTGCTGTCCCGGGCTCTCAGCTCGTGCCTGGGACACAGGGAGCTGCAGCAGCGAGTCGCGGCTCCCGCAAGGCCGGCAAGCAACAGCAGGTAGTTGGGCTAGTGGCGGGGAAGGAGAGACGGGAAGGAGCCACCTTATCCATCCTCCATCTTGCTCACGCTCCCAGGATTTAGGACTTTTAGTCAACCAAACCAAAACATTCCCTATGAAATGTGAGAGAAGGTCAGCGAAGTGTTGTGATGATGCAAAGATAGGTGCCGCAGCAACCTTCTTGTATCTGGGTATATTATTTGATACGTAGTGTTCTTGTACTCTTCTAATGATAGGAAGCAGCTCGGGAAATCAATTATGGCCTTTTTGAATCTTGCCAGGAAACTAGGGACGAATCCCCCAAACGTAATGGTAAAGATTTATAAGGCCAAATGCTTGTCCATTGCCACCTACAGGGCAGGTGTGTGGAGACACACTAATTGTAAGGCTTTGCAAATGGAGATTTTTCTTTTTTTTTTTTTAAATCATCTCCTTGCTGTACCTTGTCTTTTGCAGGTCATGCAGAATTAGGTGTACCATTTCTAGCAGACATAATTAAGTTACAGCCCATTTTATTATGGCATACAATTTGGTCATCGGAGTTTATTGGTTTAAAATCGAGCCATTACTAGTGACTGCATTAATTTGAGCTTTTCTTTCAATATTCCATGGTTGTCTTATAATAACTTTCCTGTGATATGGGACACCCACAATTTTTTGAACAGCCTGAATCTTTGGAATGTATTAGTAGAAAATATTTGAAAATGTAATGCCTAGTGCATTTTGAGTAACTTAAGTTGCTGACAGAATTGTTGAGGCCCAGTGTATTAAAGAATCAAACTTTACTGATTACGCAAGATATGCAGCCTTATCTCAAGTTCATACTGAATGCTAGACATTGGTTTGGTCTTTCTCGGCTTAGAAATAATTTTCCACCATTTGATTAGATTCCACTTAATGAATGATTGGTCTGAGACATTAGCAAATTGCCTCTGTGATCATGTGTCAACCCAGAGCACCATGCATGTAGTGCTCTTTTGTAAAATGTACATCAGAGAAGGCGCTACATTGTTCCAGTGTTAAGGTCGGTCAATTTTTCACAAAGTCAACCTGCATATCTAATTTTACAAACCCTACCCACTTTGGATATATGTAACAGCATGTCAAGTTTCTAATTATTTGCAATATAGTCTTTATGGTTTGTTTTGAATCTGTATGGTTTTATTCATATTCTATTTGAATAACGTTTATGAGTAGTGTTTACGTTTCTGAATAAAGTTTTTACTGTACTGTTGGTTGCAGTGTTTATATACTTGCACTAAGATTTTAATGTATTGTGCTTTTATGATTTTAAACTAAATCGAATACAGTATTTAAACGACTAAAGTCGTGGGAGGCAGAGATTGGACAAACCCTCTAGGGAACTGAATGAAAGGAGATCTTTACTAGAACCCATAACCCAGCAAAATCAACCACTTGAGAGAAGCCCTAATAAAAGTTATCCACGCATTGGTAACACACTCTGTAAAGCTAGTGGAACAGGACATACAGAGCCGAGCAATTTTGGAGAGGTTGTGGAGAGAGGGTCACTCTCAAATGCATATAGTGGTTGTGCCCTAAATTCTAGAAGTACAGGGCAACAGTACTCAATGCAGTTAAGGACATTTTTACAAACCATGGTGCTGAGGCTTCCACACCACATTATACTGGGCCTATCTAATAAATAGACTTATCCTCTTCAACTCATGTAGTAGCACACAGATTTTGTTCGCACAGTGCATCTCAAAGATATCCTATCCCTTTTTGGGAAAAGAGAAGGACCCGGAACACATAGAGAGACTATATAGACTATGTGTCCTGAGGGGATGGAGAAATTCTCATACACCTTTTCAGGTAAGGGCCAAGGTTGAGAATCAGTCTCACTCCCTTTCTTAAAATATCTTTCCTCAAAATGTTTTGAAATTGTCAGTTCTCAATAGCTCACGTGTTAGAAATTGCAACTAATGATTGCGGGATGGGAACTCCTACAGTGGGGGTAGGGGAGGGGTGTTTAGCCACAAGCGTCTCAGGAAATTGCATAAGACATGATATGCATATAGGTTTACATATGCCCAATAGATTAGCTTCTCTGCAGGAATTGGACCGTGGTTGTGGGAGGGGAGGGGCCTGGTTGAATTTTGTTAGGGTGTTCCTTGCAACCTCTGACTGTAGGGTAGTGTGTGCGTTTCTTTACTTTTTCCGTAAAATAAAAAATAAGCTGGAACCATAAACTGAGTGGCCATCTTGGAATGATATTTTTCATAGTATTTTATCATTCCAAGGTGGCCACCATGTTTAGAAGCAACATAACAGATTTACTGTATAATGAGAATCGTGCCAGGTGAAAATCAATGGCCAGTAGCTTTTTTTTTTCTTTACTAGCATGAACTAGCACTATGCACCAAAACAAATAAATCACAAATTTGAGATCATGCATGGGAAACGGATGATAGGTGATTATGGATCGGACCCAAACCATTCCAACAGGCTATGAGAACCAACATCAGAATGATCTTAGCGAGTCTGAAGAGAATTTAATTATATTGGAAGTGTTGTTAAGTGCTACACAACACTCTTAATTCACCTCAGTACAACAGGTTCAAATTACTCACAGCAGTGACTCGTATAATTCTTCAATAACACAAGCAATGTTTACCCTGGAAGGCTGCAGTACAAAGTACAAGGCTGAGCACATTTTGGAGCCAAACCACATACAGCAGACTCTGTACCCTACCATGCTCGCTGACTTCTAAATTTTCAATCCACCAATCTGCACCAGGAGGAAGACTGGTGTATGAGCAAATGTGAGGTGAGCAGTGGGTGGGTTAGCTGGAGGAAATGGGACTCGGAACGATCAGTACAAATTTCAAGACAGTGAGTAATACTTGCTGGTACATCCAGGCCATCCTCCTCTAGGATTAAAAAATAATATCCCACAGACCTCTCCACACCAAAAGTAACTATTCTGACAGAACATTAAGTGACAATCTGCAATGAAATAACAGCCATTAGACAAATTATGACTGAACTGGCGGGAAGGGAAGTAAGAGGAATGAAGGCAAAATAGGAGGAACCTCCCCACAAAGGTTTTAGCTGAAGCAAAAGGAAGAAATAAACAAGAAGATGAGAACCTGTAAGATCTTACCCAATACCCCTAGTAGGGAAAGGGGCAAGTCAAGCAGTGCCTTAGAAATTAGACTTGCACTCCAAGAGACCAACAACAAAAGTTAAGAGGAAAATCAGAGTGGAATACTCAGAGCAGAAAAAAGGAACTTTCTCCTCCTCTGCATCTCCGAATTTCGAGACATCCAAAAGGAAGATGATGGCACTGCAACAGCAGGAGATGGAGAGCCAAAGAAATGATGTGTTGGGAGCAAACCTCTCCAGGAAACCTCATGCTTTGAAGCAAAGAAAACCCCCAAAAAGAACCAATTAACAAAAGAGGAAAACAAGTGCAAACCCTGCTGAATACATGAAGAATATAATGTAATACTGTGCTTCAAGAGACCGAAAAGGATATAATCCATTAACGGGAAACTTGAATGCCTGTCAAAGCGATGGCAGGGGAGAATTCTGTATATCTCTTTAATCAATACGCATCTAAAACATGCTTTTGGAGATAGAGAAAGAAAGAAGTGGATAACATGTTTACCAGCTGTGGCCTTTCGCCTCATCTGTCAGAAAATCTAATGAAGCCATTGCTGAAGCATTCCACAGTGTTGACGAATTAGAGGTCTGACCAACAGAAGAAGAGCTATTGGAAAACCTCAGCTTTAGGTAAACCATACCATTAAATGGGGGACCCAGGATCTCCTAGTAAACCTCTTAAGAAAAAAAAAAATATATATATATACATATTCACTGAAAAAACCATAGGTTTCAGGGGTGTTATAGTTAGCTGGACTTTTCACTTGTACAAAACCATTGAAATTCCCCCGTTATAGTTAGTTCAGCTAACTATAACTCGGGCGCCCGCAATGCACTGCTGATGATGTCACATATTACATCACTCATGACATGGTCAGTGACATCACTCATGACATCACTGATGACATCTCAAATGACATCACTGATGACATCACTGATGACATCATCCAGTGAATGTGTGTTTTTCTGAAAATTAAATATGTTTTATATATGTATATCTCAAGGTCGATGGAAGAATAAATGGGTATATAAGTGTCTAAATGGATGATTTGTTTTTGAAAAATTGATTGTGTAACTGACTGATTAAGTGTATCATAGTGAATACATGGCTTAGTGAGTAATGTTTAAATATGTAAATATCTGTATCAGTCTCTCACTTTGTGTAGAAGTGGCTGCATGGGTTGGTGAGTAGCTACATGGGTGTCTATATAGGTTATTAGTTGGTTTTTTGAGTATCAGTCTGAGTGTCTGCATGGTTCGGTGGGGGGTATTACGTAGTGCATAGGTGCATGAATGAGTGACTCACTGTTTGTATGTGTTGAACACAGCATGTGTGCAGGACTGTATGGGTGGATGAGTGTGTGTATGGGTGTGTTAGTGAGTGAATGACTGTCTCAGTAGTGTCTTTATGAGTAACTACATATGTTTTAAACTAGTATATGTGACTATTGGTGTATATATGTGAGTATATGTGAGAGTGAGAGATTGAAAGAGTTCCTGTATGAATAAGTATGTGTTTCTATAAGTGATTGTTTAAAAGACTAAGTATGTGTAAGTTTCCGTAGAAGTAAGTATGGTGGTGTGTGTATAACTGTATATGCAAGTAAATGTATGTTTGATTCTTTATTAGCATGAGTGACTATGTGTGTGAGTAACTCTATGGATGAGTGGCATTGTGTAACAGGATGTATAGGTGTATGAGTACATATGATGAGTGAGTACATGTATGAGTGACTGTATAGGACTGTTGGTGAATGAGTGGATGTGTATGTGGATCTTAGAATTACTGAAGAGGTTGTTGTAACTGGTATTGGTATGTCCATTGTTTTGAAAATTTTAGTCTCTATTTTTGAATGTGTGTATCAAAGGTTATATTAGGGTGAGAGGAGGTCTGCCACTCTATCACAAGGATGATGTCATCAGTGATGTCATCAGTGATGTCATGAGTGATGTCACTGACCATGTCATGAGTGATGTAATATGTGACATCATCAGCAGTGCATTGCGGGCGCCCGAGTTATAGTTAGCTGAACTAACTATAACGGGGGAATTTCAATGGTTTTGTACAAGTGAAAAGTCCAGCTAACTATAACACCCCTGAAACCTATGGTTTTTTCAGTGAATTTCTGAGGTTATTTAAATGCTAATTCCTAACTATAACGTGCCTGAAACCTATGGTTTTTTCTGTGAATTTCAAAGGTTTTTTAAATGCTAATTTCTAACTATGCCTACAGAGATAGGACATGTGAAGAAAGAAGAAAAAATGCACAGAAAGAAACAAAAGAAGTGCAGAAAGAAGCAACAGAAGTCCTCAAATACGAAGATAAGTGCAGGAAGAAGGATAACGTGCAGAAAGAACAAAAAGAAGAGCAGAAAGAAGCCTTGTTGCAAAATCATCCTGTACCCTCAACTTTTTCAGACGGATACTGGTGGTAACTGAGCCTGACTAACCAGTCCTAGAGCCAGTGCTATGTTAAAAGACACTTAGAATACAGTGAAAACACCTACATACACTAGGGAACATTATGCGTTGGGGTCCCCCTGTGATTAGCATGACCTCCTCTGTAAGCCCCTAGTATATAAGAGGGCATGGGGATTAAAACTACCTCTTAAAACAGGCCACAGGGCGTTTTTGCACACGTTAACTCAGGCCCCGTCCCCTCCCTTCACCAATGTGTAAACACGCCCTGTGTCCATTTTTAGTTGGGAGATTAAGTTCATTTGAATCCTGAGGGTCCCTGGGGTCCAACTAGCCCACTAGGTACCTCCAGTAAGTGCCACAGAGCTGTGTTGCAGAGAGGTGTAAAAAGTGGCACGGCCTGGACCACCTCTCTGCAATGCAGCTCAGTAGCGCTTACTGGAAGCACTTGGTGGGCTAGTTAGCCCCCAGGGGCCCTCAGTATTGAAGGGAAATTATATCCCCAATTTAAAACGTGCCATAGTGCGTGTTTGCACACGTCACCTCAGGCCCCGTCCCCTCCCTTCACCACTGTGTAAACGCGCCCTGTGGCTGTTCTAAGTTGAGAGATTAAGTCCCCTTGAATCCTAAGGGTCCCTAGGGTCAAACTAGACCACTAGGTACCTCCAGTAAGCGCCATAGAGCTGCGTTGCAGAGAGGTGTAAAAAGGGGCTTGGCCTCAGAACACCTGGCTGCAGCGCAGCTCCCTGGCGCATACTGGAGATACCTGTTGGGGGCGCGTTTGCAGAGTGCTGCACGAGGCATGGCCTCCTGCACGATGCCAGTCTTTTATTTATTTTAGTTTTTTAAGAAGGGGGGCTGTTTGGTTCCCCTTCTTATTCTAATTTATTGGCCCTGATGACCCCATCCCCCAGGGCCAGTCTCCTAATTATATTTTTTTGACCCCAATCCCCAGGGCCGGCCACTGTTTTTTATTATTTTTAAAAAATATATATTTATAGACACACCTAGGACATGCTGGACAAACCGTACGTACCTATCACCATGACGATTTGTGTGATATTCATTAAAAGGCGACTATGCATGCAATGAATCCACGTGGAATGTATTTACACCACTAGTGAAGCTCTGACATGTCTGATGCCCTACCGTGCCTAATCCCGGTAGACACCCTTGTCGTTTATTTATACAAACTTGGGTAGCTATTGACGGGCACATTTAATACACATGCACACCAAGCCATTCAAAGGGGATTCGACAAAAATTCGACCAAAACTATGCAAGAAACCCCCCTCACGGTTAATAAAACACACATCCACTGCCGGATGTGTAATACTTTTTATTTTACTCTCTGGAAAGGGGACGAACATCACTTGAGAGTCACAGCGCGCTCCTGACAGAGCCCAATGCTGTGTTACACCCACCATTGCCTGCCGTGTGCCACACACCTCTGTGTTGTATTCCACTAGCTAGTGCATATGCTATGACACTCTCTAGCCCATGTGCACTGTAACACCACCCCGTGAATATGTCATGCCACACTTGTCTTCGCACGGGTTATATTGCCCCATCTAACGTGCCTTTCTCGATGCCTATGTTATAACGCACAGTGCTATGCCATACATATTACAATCTGGGATCCATATCTTTGTCACAGTGCATATGCAACCTTACACTCCCCAGCACATATTTTATATTACAACTTTAGAGACTAGTTAGGTTACACAACACCGCCCTGTGCATATTACACTCCAAGGCGCATATCGCATAGCACGCGCTAGTGCTTGTGCTATCTCGCGCTCTCCAATGAATCTGTCATTGCGCACAATGTATTGCATATTATATTTCACGCCCGGTTCATCTTATATCACACTTTTTGGTGCATAGTTTATACCATACACTATATCTAGTTTTCATTTTCAATCGTGCTCTCAGGACTATGTTCTATATAACACTGTGTTCACCTACCCTTTTCACGGGCATTACATTTTGCGATAGGGGGTGGAGGGTCAGGGGGTGTTTCTGCCAAGTGAGCCCGGAGTCACAGTCACAAACGTCCTCTTCTTCCTGAATAAAAGTGAGATTATGCTGCATACTTGTTCATATTTTAAGTAGTTCGCACAGACACAATGTTTTAAAAACAATAAAGTTCCTAATACCCGCCTTCTCTGAACAGTTAGCTTGCTGCCCCATCCCCTTCCTCCCTATCCTCTGTTGTGTGAATCCATGGACTAGCCTCCTCCCTCCTGCCATGCATGGTCTGATGTGCTGCCACTGCCCTCAGTATGATGCACCAGTCCACTCCTCCTGCCCTCCATTGCCCAATTCTATGCCCCATCATTGACCTCCTGCTTAAACTCTGTGCTTAGCTTGCTGCCCCTATTCTCCTTCCCCCTGCCCTCCGATGTCTTTGTGCATGCCCCTGCTCCATCCTTTTTGCCCACCATGTCCCATGGACCTGCCACTCCTATCTACTCTGAGTGTTCTGTTGAGCTGCCACTCCCCTCCCACCTGCCTAGCATTCTCAGATGACTGTAACCTGTCCCTGTCACCTCCACCCTGCCTGTCCACATGCCATGCCCCTATCCTCTTCCTCCTGTCCTACATGGTCCATTGTACTGCCACACCCTTCTGCCCTCCCTGGTCTGTTGTGCTGCAGCTGCTCCTCCTGCCTGCCCCGTGTGGTCTGTTGTGAGGTCCCTTCCCCTGAACTTTCTTGTCTGTGCACAGGTCCTGACCCTCCCTTCTATCCTCCATCGTCCTTTGTGCATGCCCCTCCACCCTCCTTCTTGCCCATCATAGCCATTGTGCTGCCACTAACCCTCCCACTTGCCATGCATGGTCTTCTGTGCTGCCATGGCCACTCCCACCTTCCCTGTGTGGTCAGTTAGCTGCCCCTGACCCCCTCCCACCTTCCCTCCATGGTCTGTGTGTATGCCATCACAGTCTCACTGTTGCTCTTCATGGTGTGTCTTGCTTCTAGTGCCCATCCTGCCTGACCTCCATGGCTATCTTGCTGCTCCTGCCCTGCCCCCTTGCCCCCAGCCCTACTCCCTCCCTCCTGGCTTGTCTGTTCCATTGTAATGCCCCTGATCCGTCCCTCCTGCCCTTTATGGTCTGTTATGCTGCAGCTTTCTCTCCTGTCTGTCCATTATGGTCAGCTAGCTACCATTGCCTCTTGCCCCTCTGTTCTCTGTTGTCCATGTGCATGGTTCTGTCCCCTCCCTCTTGCTTTCTATGGATTGTTGTGCTGCACTCCCGTGTGGTGTATTGTGCTGCTGCAAACCCTGATGCCTGCCCTGCAGGGTCAGTTTGGTGCACCTCTCCATGTCCCTCCTGTCCTCTGTTATCCAAGTCCATGTCCCTATCCCATTTCCTTCCATGATCCAATGTACCATACTTGCGAACATTTTGAACTTGGTAAGAGGGAGATTTTGAAAAAAAATGGGGTATTGATTTTCCCCTTTGAGTTACATTGAAAAAGAGGATATTGTAGACAGGAGACAGATCAAATAAAGCCCATTTGAGCTTAAAAACATTGGACGTTTCCTGGCTGAATCGGGTCTGTTGGCATGTATGGTTGTACTACCATTGCCTCTTCCTTCTGCCCACAATGGTCTATTACATTGCCACAGGCTTGAAGGAGGGTAGATTTTGTATCACAGGGGGCCCCTGGCCCGTTCTGTCCACACCTGAAGTATGAGACCCTTGTCCTTGCCCTGCCAGCTGCATTTGTAGGCCGTATTAAATTGACCAGCGGGTCCTGTGTTGCTATATAATTATCCTGAGACATCCTTACCACTCAGCCAGTATAAAACCCCTGTGTAGGCCCTTCTGTTCAATATGTAGGCCTCTTTGTTGAATTGACCATAGCTCTGCAATTTTAGTGTATAGCAGTCTGAAGGCAGGTCTGCGAGGCCTTCTGCTCCAAACCAGTAGCCCCCACCCTACCCGAGTGCTCCGTGCTCGGTATCAAAGTTCAACATCCCCCTGAAGCTGTCGACATACAGTAGGCTGCATCCTGGACTGGTACTTGCTTCCTGGGCAGGTTTCCCGCTTTTAAGGAAGTGGCAACCGCAGAGCGTCAAGTTAGGAGAACTGAGGAGATTTTATACATGAATATATTGAATTCCCGTACAATACCCATTATTTTCTGCTTGCTCTATGGAACTTACGATAAGCGATTGGCCTGAGAGACTGACCTTTTCACCCAGTCCATTGTCAGCATTAAGTGGGTAAATGACGAAATGTCTGGTAAAATCTGCAGACGAAGCTTTTGGGTAGCATACGTAGGTAGATGTAGCGTGCAAAGGAGCCCACAAAATGATATAAAAAGGGAGCACCCACAGATATCGACGGACTACCTCGCCGTCTGTATGTAGGTTAACAGGCAGTGCAGGTTTTCCCCAAGAGCTGGGAGCTCTTGTCTTCCTTTGCTTAAAATGTCTTGCTCTGCTTTGCTTGAAGTATCTTATTCTATTTTACCTATATGAAATGTCATGTTATGTTTAACCATTGTTCTCTTTACTTTTGCATTTAAAAGATTTTGTATTGTAATTGCAGGAATGCTTGCTCTAAGAGTAAACGTGAGTGTTCCTAGGTAACATTTTCCTTGGTGTAACTTGTTTCTCATGATGCATTTATAGATGTGTTTTCTCTCTCTCTCTGTCAATACATTAATTGAGATACAGAGAATATCATGACAGCTGTATGATTATCTGGATTCTGTATTTTGTACTTTATGTCTCTATTCTGCGGTTTCTTTGAAGTTGCATCTTCTCATTAAACTGCCATTGTATTCTGCCTCCAATTCCATGTCTCATATGTCTGTTTTCTTCATTTTTGGAGCAAGCGTTCCTAGGCACCCCGGCTCAAATTAAGGTGCCCCTTTTGTCCCTGACTCACTCTCCTGCTCAGTTCTGTGGTGGCTCCCGGGGATCTGGGGACCGCCCCTAGCTTCCTTGACCCGTAATAGATCTTGCCTCCAACAGCCTCTCTTGCAAGTCCTGTATTGTTGGTTTGTTGCCCCTGCCCCCCTTTCCACTGCCCTCCATAGTCTGTTGTACTTCCACGGCCCTTCCTGCCTGCTCAGTGTGGTTAAATTGTTGCCTTTGCACCCTCCTACCTGCCTTCAATTTTCAGAGTCCGTGCCCCTGGCCTCTGCCTCTCAACAGTATCCTAATGAACAACTAGATTGCTAACATTCTATATTTATTACAAAAGTGTGGAACGCCTGACATCATCTTGATGTAATCAAAACTGTAATACCTAGAGCATTTCCTTTAGAAATTACATATATGAGAGGGTCTTATTGGCATCAAAATTATGGTTAGTGCTCTAAAAGGCTAAAATAAGGACATATTTTCTGAGTTTTCAAATAGCGACAAAGCACTTTTAAATTATTTGTTATCTTTATGTTTTTTTATCCAGTTGACCACTTGATTAAATGTTGCACTTAGGGGAGATGATGTGGTGTTACTTCCAGAACTGCAGACTTTGCAACTGGGGAACCAGGTTGAAGTTTCTGCTTCAGCTCGACATTCTGTGATTCTGGTCAAATCACTTAGTCTCCCCATGTCTACAACCAAAATGAATGTGTTCTTGTGTGATGTAACCAATGCTCATGTAAAGCACTCCAATACCTGACAAGTCTGCACTATATAACACTGCAAAAACACAAAATAATAAGTGTTTTGCACACTTCTGTCATTGGGCTATATTTGGGCTACATCTGGGTGATTTTGGGCTACATTTGGGCTCTTTTGTCTCCGGTGGCCATCTTGGGAGATTTATTTGTTATGAAGTTTCCTAATTTCCTCATGTACTGCAGTCTCCTCAGTAGGAAATGCTTTCAGTTTTTTACTTTGATTCCATCATGAAGGTATTCAGATATGTCACACATTTGCCATAAATTCTGAATGTTAGCACTCTAGTTGCTCATTAGATCATTGTAGTAAAACTACTGCACCATGGAAGTCTGCTCCTGGTATTAAAAGTGCATGTTTCAGTCTGCATGTCAGAATTTTTTTAATGAAATAGAAGAGGATTTGAGAAGTCACTCAAAATGTGCCCTCATTTTCTTTCTTCAGCATTAATCATAATTTCTATGGCAAAATGAACCTCCTCATTGTGTTCCTTTTTAAATTAAATGTTTTAAGTGTTACCAGTTTATTCCAATCAAGATGGCTTCAGGTGTGCCATACTTTTGTCATAATGAAGACAGTAAGCGCTCTAGTTGTTTTTAAGAACATTCTGGGACATTCTGTCATTGGGCTATACTTGGGCTACATCTGGGTGATATTTGGGCTACATTTGGGCTCTTTTGTCTCTGGTGGCCATCTTGGGAGACTTATTTGTTATGAAGTTTCCTAATTTCCTCATTTACTGCAGTCTCCTCAGTAGGAAATACTTTCAGTTTTTTACTTTGATTCCATCAAGAAGGCATTCAGATGTGTCACACATTTGCCATAAATTCAGAATGTTAGCACTCTTTTTGCTCATTAGATCACTGTAGTAAAGCTACTGCTCACCAGGGAAAACTGCTGCTGGTATTGAAAGTGCATGTTTCAGTCTGCATGTCAGAATTTTTTAATGAAATAGAAGAGGATTTGAGAAGTCACTCAAAATGTGCCCTAATTTTTCTTTCTGCAGCACTAATCATACTTTTTATTGAAAAATGAACCCCCTCATTTTGTTCCTTTTTAAATTAAATGTTTTAAGAGTTACCACTTTAATCCAAGCAAGATGGCTTCAGGTGTGCCATACGTTTATCATAAGTAGGACTGTTAGCGCTCTAGTAGTTCTTTGGAACACTCTGGGAAGCTGCAGTAGAACACAAAGGAATCAACTGACAGTCTCTGCCCTTGTTGGATGTACATGTTTTACTGAGAATGTCAGACTTCATTGTCACATGACTGAGAAAGATAATGTGAATTTACAGAAAATAAGCTCTCAGTTTAGCCTATAGATCACCTTCCAAACCTCTGTGGTAAAAGCATGAGAAAATATTTTTCTCTCAATCATGATATCCCAGCAGAAGGCTTTTTCACATGGTGAAATCACCTTAGAACATACCACAATTCCTAAAATGAGTATGGTACCATCAACAAATGATTTATAATGTAACTAAAGTCTTAAAACCTTCTATTAACTGCAATGCTTTTTAATGAGGTGCTATCATGTATATTGGTCCCAAGATGGCTGCCAACACTTCTTGGATGAAGTGCTGACAGCCAATCAGATCTCAGGATGAGATGTGTGGTTAGGCTCCGCCCACATATATATATGCTTTTAAATGCTATTTTCTCAGGATCTACTGAACAGATTTACACCAAACCTACAAAAGGCACTTCCTTGACCTGAGGACTACCTCTCTGCCAAATTTCAAGTAATTCTGTTCAGCCGTTCGGGCTGTAGCTGTGTCTAAAGGTCCTATGGAAAAATGCATGGGAAAAACGCGTTTTGGGACCCCCCCTTTTATCTCAGCCCCCGCTTGACGAATCCCCCCCGAGACTTTCAGGGTAGGAGCGGAGCGTAGCGCCCCACCTATTTTGAAAAATTCGCGAGGATTCGTCAACCGGCGCCAAAGTTATTCAAAATAGAATGTTGCGGATTTCCTATGGAAACGTGGTCCTAACTATAACTATCTACTGGCGACCGCCAGTAGATAATATATACATATATACATATATACATATACATATACACATATACACACACACACACACCAGCCAAGCATCTTAACAATGGGCAGGGTGGGAAGAGCAGAACTGTGCACAACCTCTAGAAAGGGGGAGCTGGCAACATCAAGTGGAAGAGGGGATAGAATCTACACTAATGCATGATCAGGAACTGACCATGCCAGTCAGTATCAGTGATGCATTGGCCAGATGAAGTTGCAATGAAACATTCTGGCAAATGACCTGCTAAAATCATCTACTAAAACAGAAGAACCAGACAGGAAAAACTTGTTGGGAGATTTCATGAGCATTTCCAAAGGTATGGTGGAAATTGTGGCTCAGGGATGGGAGGTAGGAGATGCAAATGGAATCTTCTGAAAATGTCCACAAATCAAACCACCGGATCACCAGAACATGGGATTAGCAAGAACATTAACATACTCCCACTTCGAACCAAAACTTTCATGGCATGAAGCAAGAGCCCGACCTTCCCCAGAAGAGCTCCCTTGTATCTTCTATCCAAGAATCTATCCATTTAGCCTTTTGCCCTTCAATACACACACTCATATCCACCATTTCACCTGTACATTCTGTCATCCATTCACTCTTTCATCCATCATCCTGTCCATCATCAATCCATCCATCCATTCTTTCACATATACTTTCATCTCTCCATCCTTTGAACCACCCCCACATCCTTTTAACCATTCATGCCTCTGTTAACCTACCTATGAATGCATCTTTCACTCATTCACCCTTTTACCACACACATCCTTTCACCCATTCATCCACCCACCCTTGCCCCCCACGGATCCTGTCACCCACATGAGAGCAAAGGAGTATTAACCCTCTGCTGGAGAGCAGAAAACATGAAAAAATGAAATGGTAATAAAACAAATTACCATTTTATTTTTCGTGCTGGCAGCAGCCAAGTCTGAGGGCGGGGCAGCAGCAGGGAGGAATAGTGTGCACTTCAGTTTAAAGTCTGCATGTCACGTTTGCCGGATGTCTTGCGACGGCCAGCCTGACATATGCACTTTAAACACTCCAACCTGGGCTAAGCCAGCTGGGTGGAGAGAATGCACAGGGCCCCAGTGCTTCAAGGAGCATCGAACCAGCGCACTTCAGCCAATCATGGATTGGTAAAGAGGTTAGTTGAACGAGGAACTGGGAGTTTGCTGCCTGTGCTGGATGGGCCACCGACTGCTGAGATGAAGACGAGCAATGGGTAAGTAAATCTTTATTTCTTTATTTATATTTAATTTAACTCACTGACAGGCACTGTGAGAAACTCGCAGAGCCTTCAGTCTCAACTCTTGAGCTCTCAATAATGGCTGTTATAAACACCATCGTTCTGTAGCTTTAATTATGAGCTTTTGTCTGCCGAGTTAAAGATGGAAAAGGCTAATAAAGAACTCCACTGCGGCTGTAGCTTGTAAAGCGGGGAAGCGGTTATTCATGATTCCCCTGCACCTGAACGGGAGCACAAAAGAAGGTCTCCATAGTTTTAATGAGCTTTATGATCACATGTTACAGCATAGGAACACCAGTGGTGTCCAATGAAGAAGGATACAGGGCAAAGCAATCTTCCAGAGGAGAGAGAGAGGGGGGCACAAGTCCCAGTCAATCAAGAAGGGGGGGTGGAGGGGCGTGAAAGAAAAAGCTGTACAAATTTCCAGAGAGGGGTACAGACACAGACGACAAAAAAGTTCTTCCATGCAGAAGAGTCCCTGGGTCTCACAATTCAAAGAGAAGACCGAGAGGCTCTCCCTCTTAGAGATGGAGGTAGTATAGGTGGAAAATAAAGATACCGAGGGAGGGACTCCAACAACTGCATACGAGACCTAGTCATAAGGACCCAGCGGGCTCACAAGGACGAACCAAGTAAATGTCACGGTAGGGAGTTAGGGCCCAGTGCCATGTGTGCCAGTAAACTGCTCTGCGAATCACAGAAACCCAAGATGGATGTAGCTCCAAACATAGGCTGGAGTCAAGAGGTTAGGGCTGCCATGACTTTGGAAGACTAAGGAGATGCATTGGTGCTCCAGGCTGAAAATGGGGAATCAGAGGTTCTGATTCCTAGACACTGCAACCTACTGAGGATGTGCAAGCACTGCTATTTACAGAGGGCATATCTAGTTAAGTGAGCACGGTTAGAGATGAGCTGCTACCTTCAAAAACATGAAAAAGCATCCTCCATGAGATCCTCCTATGAAAGGAGAAGGAAGACACAGACTGAGCCTTTGCTTTATACTTGCATCTCTGTACTTACTGAGTAAGTCTGAAACTGTAGCAGCCAAGCCTCAGCCGAAACGTCGGAACTAATAGGAACCATTGTCAGCAATATTCAGTTATATACTATCTGAAATTATGGAGGCTGAGTGCATGAGTTTTTTTATGAAAATCTGTTTGTTGCTT
Organism: Triturus cristatus; assembly: GCF_964204655.1. Lineage (NCBI taxonomy): Eukaryota > Metazoa > Chordata > Amphibia > Caudata > Salamandridae > Triturus > Triturus cristatus. The sequence goes on from NC_140585.1 coordinate 1,039,049,230, forward strand.
GTTAGGATCCTGTGCAGCATCTGCAAGCAGTAGGTTCCTATTATCCCAGTAGCACTTTAAGTGATTGATAAGGTGGTGAAAAGCAGGTTATGCCTGTAATTTTTTTCTCTACTTCTAGTAGCACATTTTGTTTTCTGGCCATTAACCAGAGGTCTAAAAAAAAATCCTGTTTTTGTATGTTCAGGTGTTTTCCTCTAGGCCTAGCTTTGGTTACTTCCTATGGAATCATGTTTATTGTGACTGTATAATTTAGGCCAGGATCAAGGACTCTTTAGTTAGTGATGAATGCTGTCTTGCAATAGAATGAGCTTGCAACACTGTTGAGGATCCCCCATTTAAAACTGACTTTCTATAACAAATCAAACATATGGCAGCCAAGATGGCAGTCAATTTTTTGTGCTCCAATCCTGTACAAGAGTGAGTTTTTCTTTCATGACGGCATAGAAATGGACAAGTGCAACTTTCGAAAAGCAGCAGGCTGGGGTAGAAGATTGGGAAAGGCAAAGTAAACGATTATGGATGCACTTTGCTTAGAAGTGCCAGGATTCCTCTATTCTAGGATAGCCAACATCTCCTTTATGGCTCTCATTCAGATCCTAAAAAGAGGAGAGTGGTCCGGGAGGAGAGGTGGTCTTTTGAATATAAAAACAACACCTGACTCAAGACCAATGTTTTAGAGGTGATATAAATATGTGGGTAAGATAAAATCTGCGAAGAGCGTTAACTTTAAAATAAATGTCCAGAAAAAGATCAAACTATCAGCCAACAAGCCTCCCCCTAGACGTTGTGATAAAAAACAGAGGACAAATCATTACTGCTTGGCTGTACCACTAGGTTCAGTGGACAGATTCAAATATAGAAGGAAAAGAGAATGAATTGTACCTGCATGTTACCATACTCAATCTGTAGAAAAAACTCCTAGTTTAACATAGTTGACCATGTAGTCCCGCCTCAGGAAGGGGATTAGAGTCAAAGTGTGGGATTAGGGAAAGGAGCTTCTGACACTTCAAGGACGACTGATGACGTTTGTGGGTAATCAGAAATACTCGATCTACAATACTGCTAATGGTTCTGATGCCTGGTTTTATTTCCCACTAAGAGCTGCCATCCATGTCAAGCAAACTGTAGAGATTCTCAGAGGACCAGTGTAATGAGCATCTCCAGGTAACTAACATATTTGATTCTGAACAGAACATCCGGTGCATGCAGACGCCGCAAAAGCAGGCCACACAGAATGCCCATGCAAGACTGCAGGATTAGTCTGAAAAACCGATTACTCAGTGTATGTGTAATTTGTACATCTATGTTGACAAGTTTCTTGAAGTTACTTTTATGTACTTCACGATCTCTGAACTTCACGAACCTGTCATAGTGGAAAAGAAATACAATAGTGTCTGACAACACAAGCGAAAAATCCTGAGATATTTGCAAAGTAAACAACCTTGGAAACTTTAGAAAGTTGTACATGTTGTTACAACACTTGTAAAATGCCTCGAAGGAATAAAATGGTGGCAGAAGCTGCAGAGTGAACTAAAACAGAGCTGAGCGGGGGACAAAAACACAGGAACTCTGGTGACTTAGCTACCAAGTCACGATAAAGACAGCAAGGTCACAATGTCAGTCCACACAGATCGGCAGAAAACTTAAAACGGAAGGTGAGCGTACAAGAGAAACATGGGGCCAAAGGCTAAAATACATGGTGAAGGATGCACACCTACTGCCAGCTAGGCTGCCAAACGTTACAGTATTGGCTACAAGGTTAGACTCTTCCCACATATGAACAAAGGGAGTAGTAAGCGAGACTAGCATTAAAATAAAACGTTTATCTTGTAGACATATATGGCTTTCATGCACGTTGTATAATTCGACACACATTTGTAGGATGCTTGCAGTGGCATAAACTATTTCATTTTCTCAATAATTAATAAATACAGGTGTATTGGTGAATTAAGGCATAGTTTGCAAACAAAACCATCTGAGTAACACAATGTTAAACACATTTTACATACTATGAGTGACACAGAAAGCACACTGAAAAAAATGCATAGGCACACTGCAGAACTCCACAAAACACGTCAGATGTGTTACCCTTTCTCTTTAGCTCTTTTACACTGGCATGCTTGCATCGGCAGTGTGATTTGCCTTTCCATACTTCAGTCTTTCAAAACATGTTTTTGATATAGTAGTAGAAAAAAAACTTAGCAGTTTAAAGAAGTCCCTTGCGTCAATTGACAAGTTATGGCATGCAGCTACACTGCACAACCATCATGTTAGGAAAGCCAGGATGCAGTGCCGTATATCTATCTACAGAGGTTTATGCAGGCTCACACAAGCCATCCTATAACACTTACCAGTTTAATAAACTGCAGAGAAAGACCACAGCATCAGAAAGAAGGAAAAGCAAACTGAAAGTGTAAGGTGACTACTTCGAAGGGAAAAACTGGCAAGCACAGATGTTATATGAGGTGTCATTAAAAAGAAAAGATAATGAGAAGACGTTAAATGACCTAAATGCTTTTATAGTTACATTTCTGAGTTCAATAAAAAGACAAATGTGAACATGCTGCGTAAATGCAGTCTACTAATTTTTTTTTACCTTTATCAAGCTATATATGTACTTATGTAGAGCATTTTGTAGATTATATCTTTACACAGAAAAGAATAAGTGGATCTCATAAAATTGCACTTTTATTGTTCAGCAATTAAAAACAATTACCATATCCCTGCATTACATAAAAGAAAGTGGTAAAAATGTTTTGGTACACCATTACTTTGCCACCAGTGTACACATTTCAATAGGATCTCAGAAAAAAATGCACATCTCCATGGGCAAACTTAACTTAGAATTTCTGGCACACACGTCTAAATTGTGCGGCATTTACAATGTAATCATTAATTTATAGAAAAACACCGGATTCACGTCCTATGAATAGCCTAGGCTGTTTTAGGCAAGTAAACGGCGCACATACCCAAAGCCTCGAAACTCAAACTACTGTTTGATTCAGCACCCGAATTCAAGCCCCATGTTACTGCAACCATAAACGGACCCATTGCCAGCTCCTTTGCTTGAAAAAACAATTATTTGCAATGCAATAGGTCTTGCATTTACGAGAGTTTGAGCTATTGGCATTGTAAGCCCAACACCCTATTATTTATGTGTTGTTTTTAAAACAGATAAATAAAAGGCATTATAATTTACATTGACAATAGCTGAAACTCTTGCAAAGGCGAGACCTATTGCATTGCAAATGCATTCGGCGCCCGTGTTATAAAGATTTTTTAAAAAGCGTTAGGAGAGAGCGTGACAAACCTATTTGAGAAAATAGTGCTGGGAGACTGTAATGAAAACATACCGCGTAATAACCCACATAACAGAGAATGTCCTCATGGAAGGTTACAAAATAAGAAAAGGTGGTACTAAGGAGGAACTACTAAGCCTATTGACCAATGACAAGCTAAAGTTTACAGTGGACAATGAAACAAGCCAATGAAATATATGGGCGGAGCTTCAAGTCCATACCTGAATACAGCATGCCACGCAGAGCAGTGTATGCGCTGCCCAGGAGAGGCCTAAAATGCTCCTACCAACCAGGACGAACAATGGGGAGTCTTAGGCACTCAGACGTCCATTCTGCCAGAGACCAACACCGAGGAGGTGAACAACTGACCTGGTAGCTGAGGTCATCAGGCTGGAGTGTGTAGAGGAAGCAGCGGCAGATTTAGAAACCACCAGGATATTCACTACAGGTATTAACCGATGACTCACACACTGAACTGAGGAGCTTCATGTGGTTGATCAAAGAGCGAGGTTCTATTTACTCATTATTATTAATAAACTCATTTCTAAAGCGCTCGATTGCCTGACAGGCATCCTGGCACTGAGACTTACCGGTACGGCAACCTAACCTTACCATCATTTATATGGTGAACAGCCAGGTTTTAAGCAACTTCCGAAAATGATTAAAGTCCGCTGTCTTGTGCAGTCCCTAGGCAGATTGGGCATACACCAGGCGGGAGACTTGTTTCAGGACGGGATTGCCAAAACGTGGGATGATGTAGTATCGACAGTGGAGACCAGTACACAATTACAGCGGTTTCAGTTTCCAAGAGTTAGAGGGGCACTGCGACAACATCTAGGAGATGATATAGCCGAGCCTCCGGAAGTCCCGGAATTGTCGTACCTCATAAAGCACAAGAGCCCTCGCAAGATGACATCCAAATTATATTCTATAGCTTTGTCACAGAAGTCCCAGAAATATACCAAGGCCCGGTTGGCTTGGCAACGAGACCTGGGCGCAGCAATAGATGATGCCATGTGGTCATACTGTTGTGCGGGCACGCGTCGCATATCGCTGCACGGCAGGCATAGACTTGTTCATTTCAAATTTATAAATAGAGTTTATTACACTCCGGAGCGGCTGTACAGGTATGGCTTACGTGAGGGGTCGGAGTGTGAAAGGTGTGCGCACCCAGTGGCGGATTTCTTTCATTTAGCATGGCACTGCCCCGGCGTGGCTAAATTCTGGGAGGATGTTTTTCGGCAGATTGGGGAGATAGCTGGCTTGGATCTGGTGCCGGATCCCGCGGTTGCGTTGTTGGGACATACGAGGGGGCTCCCAAAGGAAGCACGTAGGCTGGTAGATATGGGCATGTTAATAGCCAAACGCAGAGTTGCTTTGGGTTGGATGCGAGGCCCACGGCCCACAATGGAGCACTGGAAGCGAGACGCACTATACTGCTGTACGCAGTCGGAGCGGTTTAGTGAACTGCTCCCTCCGAGGAGCAGACCAAAGAACTTTTGGGGATTGTATGCGGACTATCTCAGGAGTGGGGAAATGGGTGCAGATCCCAGTGCGGGGGGTGGAGGAGGCGCCTGCTCCAGACTCGGAGCCAGGCTAAGTGTGCTCTGCGACAGCTAGCGCAGTTCTAACTTATGGCGCGCAGAGGGGTTCAAGCCTACCATGTTGCGCAACGAGAACTGGAGGGTATAGTGGGGTATGCGACACGGTTGGTATGTGCACGCAGCGGTTCGGGGAAACAGAGCCATTGGACGATAGGACCAGAGTGGGTATTGAGTGTGAGGGGGAGCCTCCGGGAGCAACTGACAGGGCCTTTCAAGAGTTGGGGGGGGGGGGGGGGGGGGGGGGGGAGAGGTGGGTGTTGATGTTAAGTTTGGTGATTTTTAAAGAAGAAAACTTTGTGCTCCCACATAGGGACTGGACTATAAGAATATACATGGGTGGGCGGCAGTCATGTTTAGAGATATTGCACTCTGGTATGTATATGACAGCGATACCCGACCTCCAGGATGTGGGAAACGCTGAGACATGCAATGAACATTGGATGCAAAGCAGCCGGCCCGAAGGGTTGTAGGCGAGTAGATGTGTACGCCACCCTGATTATTCACTCTAGAATAAATAATAAAAAAAGTGTAAACAATTAAAAAAAATAAATAAATAAAATAAAAAAAATAAAGTCCGCTGTCTGTCTGAGAAACTGATTGGCTGTTCCATATACGCACAAATTCTACCTAGAACACCCTGCCGCTTGCCCATGAAAGTCTGAATTTGAGCTAAGTTAAAAGACTGGCTTCTGCCGATTACAGCAGATGGCCAGGACACTACCTCATAAAATTGTTCAGGAAGTAGACAGGACCAGTCTCATGAAAGTCCCTGTGAACAATACAGATAGACAGGAAAAGATCAATTTTTCTACGGGTAGCCAGTGCAATTTCTTTAGCACAGCCGTTGAGGTTCATGGGAGTGCCACGACCAATGAAGCTGCAGCATTTAGTTTCAGAGAGACGTTTGATGAAACAATCTGAAGCTCCCAGTGTTGCATAGGCTAGGACTTTGGCGTTGCTCTACAAGATTTGCATTCCGACCCAGGGGTGACCTAAGTGAATTTAGTTCTATTCACCAGCTCTGAATGTGAAAGATGGATTATTGGAGTCTTGTAGAATCCAGTCAATATATAACTGAAGTGAAATCATTGTATTTGGGTTAGTAACAATCCCCATCAAGTTGATCAAGGGTGTCGTTGTAATGGTAAGCCCGTTTCGTTCTTCAAGATATCATATACACAATACTAAGAAGAATATCTTCGCAAGGCTGGACCGGTATGGGTCACGCTCAGGCTACACTATAAATTGGCATAAGTCGGTATTATACAATCCCGGAGAGGGAGACCTGGGCTCGGCTATACCCGAGGCGTTACGGGTGACCACGGAAGGGTTTCTCTACCTAGGAATATACATAACGAAAAATAGGGCTGTCTCCTATAAAGAAAACATCCAGAGGGTTCTGCTGAACTTTAAGGAGGAGGCAGGTAGATGGAAGACACTCCCACTTACTCTGCTGGGGCGAGCGGCGATGTATAAAATGATCACGCTGCCGCGGCTCCTCTATGCGCTACAAAATGAATACTTTCCCCTCCCGCGTCAGGTCTTCCAGGAAATAAATGAGGGCCTTAGGGAGCTGCTCTGGCTGGGGAAACAGCCTAGGATAGCGCTGGAGACCCTCCAGAGAAACCAATACAATGGAGGGATTTACCTCCCCAACGTGGAGGTATACTACTGGGCGGAACATCTAGCACCCATCAATGACTGGTTACATGCACCGGCGGATCACCCAACGTATAGGTTGGAGAGGGGGAAGCTAGACAGCCGATCCTGCCTGCACTATATCTATGGAGGGAAGGGGAGGGCAGCACTTCGGTCGGCAACAAGAGTGACAGTGGAAAACTGGGATAGGGCGACGAGACGCATCGGGTGGTGGCACAAACCATCGCGACAAACCCCACTCTGGAAGTGTGCTTGGCTAAAGGAGCTGCATAAGCTGAAGGGCTTCCGACGGTGAGACGATATCGGCATCTCGGTGCTGGGAGACCTCCAGCGCCGGGGTGCCCTGAAGTCCTTCCAGGACCTGGAGGCAGAGTTCGGCCTGCATTCCACTCAGTTCCTCAAATACGCGCAAATACGGCACGCATGGCAGGCAGAGGGGGCGCTAGCGGACCCCCTGCCGGAATATGCCCCACTGGAAGGCCGCCTGCTACAGGAGCAAGTGCAGGCCAAGCTGGGTTCCTTGACATACAAAACCCTCATTAATAACATCCCGGACGGACTGGTGAAATTGCGGATGGTTTGGGAGGCGAACGTGGGGGAGATGGACACACTCGATTGGGACACTGCCCTGATGCACCCTAGGGAGGTGGCGATCAAATCTCGACTCAGACTTATCCATCTCAAGATACTCCACAGAGTCTACTATGATAGACTCCGCTTACACCGGATGGGGCGGGCCATCGACCCTAGTTGCTTACGGTGTGGCCATACCGAGGGCAACTTCTACCACACCATTTGGGAATGTGAGGTTCTCCAAAGGTACTGGGCAAGGATAATAACAGAACTGGGGGACATACTTGAAGAGCCACTGCCCATGGACCCCAAATTAGTTCTACTGGGAATAGTGAACGATATAGATTTGACCCGGCCCCACCTCATCTTCCTGACACTAGCATTAATGGTAGCCAAGAGGGACGTGGCACGGGAATGGGGAGCCCCACACCCCCCTAAGCTCGCTGACTGGAGGAGGGGGATGGACATCTATATGGCGTCTGAAAGAGTGACATATGCAGCGAGAGGCTGCCCGAATAAATTTTCCAGAGTGTGGGGGAAGTGGAGACGATATCATGGCATGGATGGGGGGCTTTGAAGGGGGAGGGGGGCTACTTGGTCACTTTCATGGTAGGTGGAAGGGTGTTGGAGGCGGCTTAGGCACAGGAAGGAGGGTGATTTCCTCTCTATTATGGCACTGTCAGGCAATGAGGGGCACTGGGGATGGAGGGAGGAGGGTAGTGGCGGAGGTAGATGGTGTTGGACGATTCATTCTGACATGCTTGTTATGTTTCGGTGTTGAAAATGCAAATAAAAATATATTTTTTTTAAACATTCTAAGAAGAATAGACACGTTTAATTAAATATTTATTACAACAGCATGCACCTGTTTCACAGTACATCTAAAATATTCACACAGGATATCATTAAAACAGCAAGAAGGTACATTATACATAACGTAAATGGTTAAAATGTCATCTAAAAGCCCAACACCCTAAACCTACTTCCATGCGCTACCCTAGGAAAGCATTTAGTAGAGCAACTTGCAGACGAGCATTTCTTGGGAAGAAGCATCGCACATCATATCCTATTGACAGTTGGGCTGTCATTATTAGAAGAGTTCCCTGCAAAAGGCAAATGCGCAGCGGTGGCAGTCTTCCTCAGGTACTCGGTTCTTTTAAACTTCAGGCAAGATGCATTAGGTTTCTCTTAATGCCTGCGATAACCACGTCCGTCTTCGCATGGTTTCTTGCAGAATAATCTGGGATGAAGGACCTCTCTATGTAAGGGTCTGAGTGGTGGTCCTAAAATACTAAACGTTATCAGGGATGAAGACTTTTGACCTATTTTGAGAAATTTTGCGTATAAATTACAGGCACAAGAGAAGTGGTCCTGGATATATCTCTAAGAAGATGGGAGATACGTGGATGTCAATTTGAACTACACCTCTTTGATAAATTTTCCATGGAGGGTTCTTGGTAGCCTTGACATATTGACAGTGGAGCACCTGTTCCAGACTGAGTTTCTCATCAGGTGTTAGGTCTTAGTCATTAACAGAATGCTCTGTCACTTTCTGTTCCTCCTTCGGTTTGATAAATGATAAGGGTGACATTACATTCATGGTGTTTATTAACATATAAGAGGTTTTTTTCTGGTGTGTGATCCGGGATGGATTTGTGGCCTGCTTGGAATGGAGTCGGACCTCCGGGACTTTAAGTCACCAGGAACTCATATAGTCTAAGTATAGTAGCTTGAACAATCAGAGGTCTTTCTATAGCTGGAAGAAGAGGTAGAAGCTTCCGGAGGACTTTGAATAAAAAGACACAGGTACGAGTCAGCATATTCAGGTGAGAAGTCAAAAGATAGATGGCTATCAAAAAATGAAACCAAGATAGTTAACCTCAGAAGAGGAAAGTTGGAATGGGGAGGCCTAAAACCTACCAGCAATGCCGGAGGAACGTTACTAGCGGTGCAACAGAGTACCTCTGTTTTATCCTCATTTGATTTGAGGGAATTCAGTCAACCAATTGGCAATTTTCTGCATACATTGCTGGAAGGGGTCATACGATGCGGCATCTTAGGATCCACAGATATTACAAAATTGGGATTATCTACATAATTCCTAGAGACTACCCCCAGCTGGCGAAGTAGCTGGGCCAACGGACTTATGTAGATACTGAATAAAGAAGGGCTCTGCGCAGACCCCTGAAGTACCCAGTTTCATGCTTTAGAAGTCCGAATGATACAGTGGAAGATGGATCACTTGTGCTCTATAGTCCAAATAGGACGACACTATCTCAGAGCTTTACCGTTTATGCTGATTTTAGATAGTCTTAAAACACTGGGGTCCTTTAAGCAGCATATGGGGGGGGGGACATGATCCAGAGGTACCTCAAGATTGCTTCTATTGCCAACTTGGGAGTTCAAGGTGGAGTTTTTTGAAAATGCCAAAGTGAATAATATTCACATTCTTGTAAACATTCACATCCTAACTAAGGTTCAGCAGTTTCAAGAGGATGTCTTCTTGGAAGGTGAAGAGGTGGCCAAAGTGTCAGTGGTGAAATCCTTCCATTTGTCTATTAGGCATGTGGCTGGAAAGTTTTGGAGGGGTTGGTGAATTCTGGGCGGTGTAAGTTAGTCACTAAATTAGCAGCCAGTAAGGGTCAAACTGTAGTGCACAGTACTACACTACTTACCTTTCCAGAGTTTACTCTCGCTACCTTAAAACTTGGGCAGGATCTAAAGGCCATAAAAAACAGATTATTGCCTATGAATGTTGACGGCCTTATAGCTCCGGGGGAACCTATGAGTTTGTGATAAAGAAAAGGGGGGTTGGCAATGTACACCCACTCCAAGTAGCTGAGAATAATTTCCTCCGAACTTTGCTGGGGCTTGGGCCAGGTACCCCCCCCACCCCCCAGAGGCACTGTATGCTGAGCTTCATTTTACCCCTTTATCAAAAATCATTGCCCTCAGGGCAATTCTTTACTGGGTTAGACTGGTAAGAAACCTTAAGGCCGCAGTTTACTTAGAAACCCTAGAAGACGTCCCAGCTAGCTGCTCTTGCCGGGGCCATATATGGTCATCACATGTACAAAGGTTTTTAAAGGAGCTACAGTTGGTGTTTTCTGGGAAGCTTCTGGTAGTAGTAGACAGGATACTGCAGATTTCATTAAAGAATGGTATCATGAATACACGCAGATAAAAAAATACTGGGAGCTGAAGCCGAGATCTTTTATGAGCAATTAGTTGAGTAACATCTATGGCCTCCTGTGTCCAGAATATCTAGACATGCTGTACCCTGAATTGAAGTAAACATTACTTAAAATTCCGGCTAGGTATCCTCTTGACCAAGGATTTTCTTATACCTATACATATACTCAATGATAGATACAACCGCTGTGATTGTAGCTTCGGTGCTCTGGACAATCTAACCCATTTTAATTTGTTTTGTACAAAATATGTAGCCCCCCTGCGGAGGTGGTTCCTCCACCTTTTTAAATATTATGGGGTCAGATGTGTTAAACCAGCAATGGCGTTAGATATTAAACCAGATGATATGTATGTGGTCACCTCCATAGTGTCATATTTATGGGTTACTTGGCCTTGCCTGAGAGAGTAGCCCTCCACTCTAGGATTATGTTTAAGTAGGTATGTTCCACGAACCTGGTTGTTTTCCATAATGGAACACGCTGCCATCTTATGCATATATTGCACAATTTTGCACTATTTTTATGCACTGCACTTTTACTCCCTAAGTGGGTTGGCAGATTGTTTACATCTGAAACGAAGATAATTCCCAAATGTTCTTATAATTTTTTAATTGATAGTGATGAATATGTTTTTCTTTCATTTAGGATACTGCCTCTAATGGTAAGGCGCACCTTTTTCACTGCACTCGCACTTTACTGTATCTGAAGTATTTAAACATGTTTTTTTTGTTAGGTTGTATGCCTTTGATGGAAATGCGTATTTGTAGCACTTCATTGTACTTGCATTTTAATGCCTCAGATGAATTCATTGATAGATTGCTGTGCACATGTTTTTATGGAGTTGTGTTTTATAGCATGTTCTTAAAATATTGTAAGGCTGTCAGCTAAAACAATAAATAAATAAATAAATAAACTCTGATAAAGGAAAGTTCTAAGTGTTTGCTAATCTGAAAGAAGCAGTAGAATTTGTGATGTTAAGTGGGTCTGTGTCACTCGACCGAAGTAAGGTGATATGGCTGCACCAAGCTGCCTGCCATGTGATCGGTGTGTAGTTTATGGAAACAGTCTGAAGTTACTTTCCCTCCTGAAGGTCAGAGAATATGAACAATAGCATGTATCCTCTGTGTTGCACTAACAGCCTGAATTTGTGTTGAATGTTAGAGTGTATTGTTATGTTTGTTACCTTTCCCCAGCAGCTATTCCCTCACTGAGCTTTCACTGGGTGGATAGTGATGCTTGATGGACAATCTTGACTTCTCTTGCTATTTCCGAGTTTTGCTGTAATAGATTATGCAAAACTAAGTCTCAATGTTTATATCTTAGTAAATACTGCTGTATTGATACTCAATAAAAAGATTTAGACCATAAAATAATGGCTAACTATGAGAAAGACTCTGAAGGAAAAATAGAAGACAGTAAACAGTCCCTACTCATCAGGAGTAAAAGTAGATAGGACTGCTGGTTATTATTTCAGGGTCTTGTTTTTCTGTGAGCTGGCTTCACTAATCACAAATAGAAGTACAACTGCCAAACTGATGACATTACTGGGAATTAACAGAACAACAAGGCTATGGGAACAAATTAAACATGTAAAAACAAATACGTTGAAACATTTGATTGCCATATAAAAACAGACCATCTTATTAAGGAGAGCTCACCACAAAGGGTGTAAAAAGAAGATAGGTGGATCCATTATAAAGAGTTGAGAGTCAGAAGAAGCACTAGTTAAGAAGATGCATCAGATCAGCATTGAACAACCTGTTCACTACCTTAGGCTTCAACATGCCAGAAACGAGTACCATTGAACAAAACACTCAAACTTAACGAAGGACCCTTAAAGAGGGTTAAATCAAGGTTCTCGAGCCAGCTCCCCCCTCGCTTTATGATCAGCAGGCCTTCCTGACTGTCGATCACATTCTCTCTGCCACCGCTTGCGTCCCTCTTTGTCGCTCCCACATCTGTTTACTTTGTTTATACTGTTTACGCCTCTGTTTACTGCTGTTACTTATTCATTAGCCTTAACTTTGTCTTCATTGACTTTATGGTTATTTAGAGAAACTAATGGCAACTATATGTCTCTTTTGTTACACTGTTGTTCACATTTATTTTTAACCGTAATAGCCTCATTTTGTATCACTACTGTCACCATTTATATTGTTTAATATAGTAAAAGCCTTTTTGTAACTCTGTTGCTAATTCTGTCATCTTGGTGTCTGATACATTGTTGCCCGTATCGCTGTACTTGCTATTTTACTGAGCTGGTCCACCTCGCTGCACACTCTTTTCCCACTGTTTATTGCAGTTACCGCTTCCCACAACCCGGCGCCACTCTCTCCTGCCAGGACCTTCTAAATGGAGGCAACAGCATGGCCGTCCTGAAGGTGCACCTAAGGCAAGCCGTCTGTGCCCATCTGTGCCTGGACCGTGCTCAGTGCCAGGAACCTTGACCGTTCGTTGACTCGCAGATACACTGCCGCCGAAGTCCAAGCCCTGGACCCTAGGCTCCACAATACCAACTGCTGACATATCGCCCCTTAAGTCGTGGGAGGATCTTTCACTTGCCAGAACTGTCTCTGCTTCTGCAACATCAGAACACCTGCACACACACTAGAATCACCACCTTGCCGACCCAGACCACTTCAACACAACTTCACTGCCTCCTTCTCAATGCACGATCTCTCTGCAGGCACACCACCAAGATGTGTGACACCATCACCTCCCTTAACCCAACATAGTCTTCCTAAGCGAACCTGGTTCAACCCAGTATCCGCACCCGACATTGCCTCAGCAACGCCGGACAGCTACAAAATAGCACACTGAGACTGGATCAACAAACACAAAGGTGGAATCGCAATCATTCACAAAGAAACCATCCACTGCACCATCTCCATGGGCAACACCACCCCGATCATGAAACACCTCAACTTCCAACTCCACACCGACAGCAAAAACACCATCAGAGGCACCCCCGCCTACAGACCACCAGGACCTCACCCCAGGTTCTGCGAACCCACCCTCAAATTCATCCTCCTGCTCGCCATTGACTCCAAACACTAAATTTTCTCAGCAACCTCAATTGTTAACGTGATGGCCCCAACGACACCAACACTGTCAACCTCTTCGAAAGGATAGTCAACATCGGCCTCACCCAGCTAGTCACCAACACCACCCACACCGGAGAACCCACATTAGGCCCTATAATCAAGGCCAGCGACAGGGTCAAGTACAGCCATGTCACCGAACGTACCTGGATGGACCATGCAATCATCCACTTTACCATCAAAGGTCCCCCCGCACTTCTACCAAGCCGCCTAGCAATGCCCACCGAAACTGGAGCAAATTATTTGAGCCAGTGGTCAAACGCTCTCAACAGCTCCCACCCAGGCACCGCAACAAACCTAAAACAGGATGTCAGAACTTCTCTGCATGGATCACCAACTGCGCCAACAGGATCGCCCCGTCAAACCCACCAAACTTAAGATCTTTTAAAGAGGCCAGTTGGTACACCACGGAACTGAGAAGCACGAAACGAAACTGCAGGTGATTCAAAAGGAAATGGTGCACCAGCGAAGAACCCACAGACCGTGCCTCTCTCAAGACCTCCTTCAACCTATAGCACCAACTCCTAAGAGACAAAAAGAAGTGCCCTCGCCGACTGCATCAAAGCCAGTTCAAACCACAGCGTAGAACTTTTCAGCGTCACACAAGAATTCTCCAAACCATCAGCCGCCGAAAACATTATCAACCCTCCCCAGGAACTCTGCGACACTCCGTCGGACTTCTTTCACAACTAGATCTAAACTATCTACAAAAATGTTTAACCCGACTCACCACTACCGCCGCCGACACCCTCAGCCTCTTTGCTCCAACAGACATGAACCCCCACCTCCTGTTCACCACCTGGAATCAGGTCACAACTGACACCACCACAGCAATCATGAACTCCGTTCACTCAAAAGCACATATGGATCCCTGTCCTCCACCACGTCTTCTAACTCAGAAGTGAGATAATCTGCAATGAACTCACCACCATCTTCAAAGCATCCATCACTACGGCCACCTTCCCCAAAGAATAGAAACACCCGGAAGTCAAACCCCTTCGCAAAAAACCTTTCCTTGACCCCAGCGAACTAAAGAACTATCCTCCCATCTCCCTGTTCCCGCCAAAGTCTTCGAAAAGGCCATCTACCCCCAACTGACGGAGCACCTGGAGAGAAACATCCTTCTGGACACCTCCAAATACGGATTCCGCTCCAACCACAGCATCGAAACCACCTTGATCACTACCACAGATGTCATCAGAACCCTTCTTGACTGAGGCAATACGGCGGCCCTGATCCTCCTCGACCTCTCAGCAGTGTTCAACACCGTATGCCATCACACTCTTGTCAAGAGACTTCACCACACTGGAATCCAAAAGAGACATTCTCATATGTATTGCCTCCTTCCTCACCTGCAGAACCCAGAGAATCTGCCTATCTACTTTCACCTCAGTACCTTGGAACATTATCTGCGGCGTCTCTCAGCCCTACTCTGTCCAACACCAACATGAGCCCCCTTAGCCAGCCTCACCAGAACTCACAGACTAAACATCACATCCTACGCTGATGACACCCAGCTCATCCTCTCGCTTTAAGAATACCCCTATACACCCTGACCAACTTCCGCAGGTGCATGACAAGCACCTCCGACTGGATGAAACACAACTGCCTAAAACTCAACACCGATAAATCTGAAGTATTGATCTTCGGAGACAACGCCTCCACTTGGAGAGACTCCTGGTGGCCTTCTGAAATAGGAACCTCACCCATGCAGACAGACCATGCCCGCAACATTGGCATAATCCTCAACAGCAATTTCACCATGAAAAACCAGATCAATGCAGTCTCCTCCATCTGCTTATTCACCCTTGGCATGCTCTGTAACATCTTCAAATGGCTCCCTGTTAACATCAGACGAACCGTCACTCGAGCCCTTGTCCCCAGCTGGCTGGAAGACAGCAACGCAATCTACGTAGGAATCACCTCTTACCTCCTGAAGAGACTACAGACCATACAGAATGTAGTGACCAGACTCCTCGTCGACCTCTACAAGTGGACCCATATCACCCCCACCTCAAGAAGCTTCACTGGCTCCCCATCCGGAAGAGATGTCAATTCAAGATGTTGATTCACACCTACAAGGCCCTACACAACCAGGCACCAGCATACATCAACCTCTGCCTGAACCTCAACCAACCCTCCAGACACATGCTCCGAATCTGCCGTAGCAACAGTGGAGGACGCTGCTTCTCTGACCTCACTGCGAAATTCTGGAATGACCTCCCCCTACAACTTGGGACATCAGCCTCGCTGCTTAAATTCAGTAAAGGATTTAAGACCTGGCTGTTCAACTGATCCTCCATCGCAGCAGGGTTATCAGCGCCTGGATACCCTCATGGGTGCCAAGCCGCCCTACATAAATACTGTTCTGATCTGATCTTCAAGTTTACCGAAATAAACACCCTTTTCCCCAAACAATAACAAGGTCACTCATGGAAAGAGATTGCAAAAACAGCAACACTGCACTGAAGAGCACCAAAAAGGTGTTGGCAGAAATGCAGCTATGACTAGACAAGTTTACTGCTGGGGTGATTTAAGCAAGCTTTTTGCCAGAAAGCTTTTGCGAGTGCGATGCATATATGCCTCCCATGAAAACTGTTGAAGTGGACTCACTTGCCAAGTTCATGTTCCAAATGGCAGCAGAACTTCTCTGCAACCTGAGGTAATGTGGTTTTAAAAAAATCCCAAAAGCATTTCTAAAACAAAGTCGCTGTACACATGCACAATTAGCATCAAATATACTCAAGAGTATTGCTTGGCAGCAGTTGTCAAGGGCACGTGCACTTCTTGCTTTTAATGATGAGGAACAGTGATTTTAAGGACAAATTGATTCTTAAACAGTGCAATTCTGCAAGAAGACTGGTGTAGATTAATTAAGGGGCATGGTAAAGCCAGGTCGGTGTGTCACAAGGTCGATGGGAGAGAAGATTTAGTCTAAGATGATCACCTGTTCTACTCTTCCTTAGGTGTTCCAGTGTCGAAGGCTATGCTTTATATGGGTTCTTGTGAAATGGAAGAGCAACATTTTTGGTGTGCTCGGTCAGAATTGGTGACTCAGCCATGTTGGACTTCTAACCGATTATCAGGACTCTTTTGGATATACTCAAGGACCAATTAACTATTTGAGCTTATAACTATCAACAACTGGATTTATTATGTTGGAGACAAAATTGCGTCTAAATTCAGAGTGCGGTGAAATTAAGTTTGGAGATCCTCAGTTTTATAGGTTTATTTAATCAAGAGTAGATCCTCCTGGACTGAAAGTCCTTGTAGCCGTTTTCAACTTGGAAATCTGCCTTGTGCTAGGCCACCTTCTAAGTTGCTTTCCTTGATAACAGTTTTGTACAGTCCTAGCCTAGTGAAAATTAATCTTTGTGGTAGGAATGTATTTAAAAGCTTGAGAAACTGTGTGACAAAAGCTCTCCTCACAGTAAATAGATTTCAAGAACCCAATCATTTGACCTATATGAAAATTCTAAATGAGCAAGCATCATTATCTGCGGTCCAGATGCCATAGGCCCATGTGGACAATATCTAACACCTTATAAAAGATAAAGAATACATTACTTCTCTCACATTTTAAACGAGGCGGCACTGTTTTCAACAAATTGCGCTCTGGAAGACATTAAAAGTGATAGACTGTGGCTTATTTACACAATTACTGGTCTTCTGTAATCAAAATTTGATAAAATAACGGAATTACCTTGATTTCTCTTTGCTCTACTGATTTTTCCCATATTTGCTGATCATAGGCTCCAATCTAAAAATACAAAGTCATAACACAATTTAAAAGACAAAATAATTTCACATATTTCGTATACACTTAACATATTTTCGCCATATGCCTAAAGACCGAGCACTTCATCTTGTATAAAAAATGTCAGGATTGCCTGTACGGTTATAATTCTCATGGTTTTTCTCTTCTAGATATCCTCCTTTTTAGATTACATCTGTTCATCAGGTACGTATGAATGACAAATATATAATGCATTTTTGTTTAAGGTCACTTTTCTGGGCAATGTGATAATCAAGGCTGCTTAAATAGATTCATTTTTAAATCTCAGCTGCATTGTCTGTTCTAAAATAATTATTGCTGAGTTGAGAACAAGTGTTTCATAAAAAAATATAATTTCATTTGTCATTCAATATTACTAATCAAAGATTAGTAAATGTCACAGAATGAAAATATATAAAAGTTCATCAGGTCACGTTCTGAAAATTGTTTACTTTAAAAAATCAAAAAATGTCCAGATAATGTTATATATGTTTGGACCAGGGTGAGATGAAGGAATGAGGAACTTTGTGCCAGGAGTCTGAGAGGAGACAGATAATACAGAACAGCTACTTTCACTGAAGGTTTATGGGAGGCATATTAAGTCCTCACTTTCTGGGGACTTATCAGCCTCCGCTATAATAATGAATAATAATTTTACAGGTAGAGTGTAAACCATCTCTGAAACTCATATTAGGCTTTACTTTTGTTGCTGAGTTTAGTTTAGTAAGCCAAATATATCTGGGTGGATTGCTTTCAAGCTAAACAGCCAATATGACGGAATTTATTTTAATGTTTACACTACTGGTACACATTGCGACTACTAATCGGTTTGCCTTTATTGTAGTGACAATATATATTGTGTGCACTAGGATATTATTCTCATTTTAAAGTAAATCTTTAAAATGTAATCATTGTTTGCTAGTGTTCTTGAGTGTGTCTATCTATCATGAAAGGGGGTTTGGGTTCCACTAACCATCCAGGTGACATTTCACAGATTTGATCATTACCTGAAATACATCTCACTCAAGGACTGTAGGTTGCAGTCCAACTGGCTTTTTGTCCTGGTTTAACACATTGACAGAGCCCTTACTGCTGGGGAGGGTCTACCAAATGTCTGGGCCATTTTCTAGAAAATCTAGATAACCTATCAGTGCCATCCAGCTCTCCCCCTGGGGCCAGCAAGAACTTAAGGATTTACACTATTTAGGGCTCAGAGAGATGACTTATCTAGCTGAGGCAGTGGAGGAACTGCCCCACTAGCCCAGACACTTCCAGTTCGTCCTATTTAGACTTCCCCATCCATATCTGCAGGGACTGTGTGGTGAAAGTGCTTCTTCTGACAAGGTGGGAGAACATCAAGCCAAAAGAAAAGAAAGTTGGTGGCTAATCCACGATGTCTGCATAACAGTCGGGCAGACAAAAAAAATGCTAAAAGCACAAAAGTTAAGATTTGTTTTTAAAAGACAACACAAAATTTCCTCTATGGTCTGTGAGTTTTACCCCCATGTGTTTGAACATTTGTTGTGTTTTTGCTGTCTGTGACAGTCTTGTTGTAAATGGTGGTTCAGGACAGCAAATAAATAGATACAGATTGCAGAATTGGAGGAGCCTCCTTACATGGGGCAGTCCTAAATAGGGTGTCTCAAAACTACAACAAAGAACAGGTCAAGGAAATACAGGTCGCCATTAAGGAAAAGTACAAAGTGTACTCAAATGTCCTAGAAATACTATTTTCCCCGCAGCCATTATCCTGCTATAAAACCAGGGCAAATAGGGAGAACTGCCTTTGCTATTAGGCAGCACCCCGAAGATCAGGATAAACAAAGTCCTACAAATAGCTGGTGCTATTACACATTGAAGTAACACCTTACTACTACTATGAAATGTGTTACTTCATCCTAGACATAAGGGAACCAAATAACACTGATAAGAAATGCATGACAGAGACCCTTGTTACTGGTGGTAAAATTATATTAGGGTATACATTTCTTAACTGTTTTTTCCATCCACAAGAATATGGTCTCAGACGAAGGTACTGATGAAGTTCCCTCTGAGTGGCTACTCTCGCAAGACTCTTCAAGGAGATGGTGGGAAGCAGTTCACATCGTTCGAAAACTAGGTTCGTCTAAAAAGGTACAGCACTGATGACTTAGTGCAGAGAGGGGAGTGATCCACTAAGATGTATGCTGGTGTGGTTTCCGCAAGCTACTCGTCATCTCCTCCAACAAAATTACAATTATAGTTTGACTAAAATTTCTGATTACAGTATTGTCAATCAGACGAAAGGAAGGAAGGACAAAGCACTGAGGTGATTATTCATCGTCTTGGTGCTAATGCAATAAAACAAGCATAAGGTAGTAGGAATATATCACTACAGGTGTGAAAAAACTCAGGAACATGCATCCAGTCTTTTCTTAATTGGAGGGCAAGTCTTAACCGAAAACACGCTGTCCCTTCACACCCAACTGTTAGACGCATCAGCCTTAAGGTGGACTTCCCACAAACATTTTTCTCCCGCCTGCATTTTTGCTTATCTAGTTTTTTGCTGGCATTAAAACTCTGCACACTTTACCACTGCTAAACAGTGCTACAGTGCTTGTGCTCTTACTCCTAAACAGAACATTGGCTTACTTCCAATTTGCATATTTAATTTACTTGCAAGTCCCTAGTAAAATGCCACTACATGTGTCCAGGACCTGTAATTTAAATGCTACTAGTAGGCCTGCAGCACTGATTGGGACACCCACTTAAGTAGCCCTTTAAACATGTCTCAGGCCTGCCAGTGCAGCATGTGTGTTTAGTTTTAAACTGCTATTTCAACCTGACAAAGTATACCTTTTGCCAGGCTCAAACCTTCCTTTTTAATACATACATGGCACCCCTGGGATATGCCCCTGACAGCCCAGAGGGCAGGGTGCAGTGCATTTGAAAAGTGGACATGTACCATTAAGATTTACATATCCTGACAGTGAAAAAGCCCTAAATTCGTTTTTCATTACTGCAAGGCCTAACTCGCCCATAGGACAATATTAACTTACATAAGTATAATTTCCTGATGGAAGTAAGAAACCAGTTCATGTTTGGTGTTTCCGGAATCCTAATTTAAAATCCTAACTTATAGTATAGTCGGATTTTAAATTACAGTTTTCAAAATGCCACTTTTAGAAAGTTGGTATTTTCCTGCCATAGCCATTTAGTGCCTGTAGCCTGTCTCTGGTCACATGACTGGGTGTAGCTGACAGTTGGACTTTGTGTTTTCTTCCTCACCAGCCACATACAATAGAGCGCTTAAGTGTGCCTCAATGGGCCATCACTGGCAGGATGGGAGGGAGGGAAGAGCTGGGCACAGTCCCACTTACACCTGAATAGGCTGTGTCCTACCTCCACACAAATGGCTGCATACTCCCCGGGGTTAGTTAGGAGCCATGACGGGGATTGCAGGATTCCTGAGGACTTCAAACAGAAACCTCTTGAAGCTTCTTATAAACTTCAAAAGCACAACTGGGTGTATATATATTGGATGTCACACACCACCACTTTTGGCCCTGTGGATACTCTGCCAGGAAGAAGGAGTGCTGTGCTGCTGAAAGGTCTGCCACTCTGCTGATCTGAACGAACTGCTACCCTGCTGTGCAGACCTACTGCCTTCTTGCCTGGCTGAGAAAGATTGGACCTGCATCTCTTGAACCCAGAGTGACTCCTAGGGATAGTTGGCTGGCCTCCTATTCTGAAGCCTCAAGGACACAACAGGATTCCAAAAACCTTGCATTTGCACCTTAACTCTGCGATCTGTGAGTCTACCCTGCCAAGTGGTGCCACTCCAGTCCTGGACCCTCAGAAGTGTGCTTAAAGGTGCTCTACCAGCCTTTGTGGATCCAGCAGGAAATGCGCATATCCTCTACTGTGAGGCACAACCCTAAGTACATCCGACATATCTCTCCCGCTGCATGGAATGGACCTGTCGGAAAGACCCACATCGCCACTGCAGCCTGCATCACATTCCGACGTCGCTTATTTCATAGACGGCAGCCTTGACAATAACTCCAGAGTCCGCAACACAGTCGCACAGATCCTTGGAGCAGACGCATCGCCCCGACTGCGAAGCGCACGTACTACTCCACATTTTGCATCACAAGCACTCATTGACAGGATCTTCGAAACTGATGCAACAAGACCTCGAACTGCAGCCTCGTGGCATCTCAGAACTGAAGCTCAGATTGCGTAATGCATCTTTGAAGCGGATTCTCGCAACGCTCCACAAATCAGGATTGAAGGCACTGTTCAGTGGGCCTAACTGGGTCCATGTACCGGCTCACGCTACATCGAGGTCGGCCTGAGCTTGTCACTTTCTCCCTGTCTAGTGCGGCCAGATATCCACAGTTGGCGCTTTAAGCCATTTTAGTGCAATTTTTCTAAAATCTTTAAAATTGAATATCTTCAGTACTACTAATTGGATTTTTGTCGTTTTGGTCTGGTTTTATTTAGTTAGAAATACTCCATGTTTCCAAATCTGTTGTGGGCTACATTTGTGGTGCATTTTCATGTATTAATGCTTGAAATGCTGCACAAATGCTTTACACATTTCCTCTGAGTGCACCTGGATGCTCTGTGCCAAGCTAACCCAGGGTTGAGTACAGGTTAATTTAGGGTGTGCTTGTAACTGCTCTCTGAGAAGAATTGTGGTTGCTGCTTGAGAAGGGTTTCAACTCCCCCCCCCCCCCCCCTCCAAAACCAGTTTCTTATACCAACCAATTATGTTTTCTCCAGAGGAGAATTCTATGTACACCAGAAGCATTTTTTTCCTTGTGAAATGAACATTTAACTTCTTTCTAAGCATTTCAAAATATAGTAGGTGAGGAAAGACAGAGGGGAAACGTGTTTATTTGTGAAGGATCAGATGTGTGATCATGCGAGGGAGACAGATTAAAACTCGGGTCAGAATAAAATCATCGATTTAGTCACAAGACTATGGGCACAGCAGAGACTTTGTAGAATGTGTTTTGAAAACAAGAGATTTCCTAACAAGCCAGGATCTACAAAACAATGGGAAAGAAGTGGAGGGCCAGATGCATGTTATTACCCAACAAGGCCCTACATTGGTTATTCATCACAAGAAGGATCTCTTCTAAAGCACTCTGTATAGCACATGAGGTCACCCATGTAACATGGCCACTAATCTTATGATCTAAACTCGAACTAGAGTCAAAGGAAAAACCTCAGATCCAGAACCACCCATTCCTGATCACGAATAGGTGGGAGTTCCATCTCTGTACACACATCTAAGGTCTCTAACATATGTTCCCAAAGGGTATACGGATTAGAATCTGCTGTATATAAATCAGAAAAATAATAAAGTCCCAGTTATTCTTATATCAGGACTCACCCAACTCTGACTGCAGATCATACTGGTTTGTATACACAGCCTACAAAGCTATCTTTCATATTGGATTTGGCACTTCATGCACAAGATGTCCTCTGGAGAAGAACTCAGTGTCTTGCGCACAACACCAAGCATACCATACCTAGGTGATACTTTCACAAACAGTCTTCTCCAACCAAGCACAACAGAGTGACACTCAACCAAGCAAACGTGCTTTTATGTTGGACAGTTGTTCTTACCCTGTGGTCCACAGTGGCCATTCAGGGAGTTAGCAGAACCATATGACCTCAAACTTATATGTTGATCATTTTGAGATAAGTGGCTGTTTAAAGGTGTTTCCTACTGGGATGATAATAGTGTCTTGAAGTAGCAACAGTCTATTGTATGGCCTCCCCAATGTATTTGATATATCTATTTATAAAATCAACAGTAGTCTGTTATTGCCTGACCATGTAAAGTAGTGGATGGGAGAACGTGCAGCCTGAAAGGACTCCTAAGCAGCCTATCTGCATACACAGGCAGAGATCAGCGAGCGGTTAGAACGCCATCTGTTCTTAAATGAGCCGATGTGAATGACTTCTCAAAAGCTATAAACAGTTCAAAAGTGACTTTAGCTAGAAGCGGATTGTCAGTGCAGGACGGAGCAGGTGCCTTTGCGTGTAGGCCCTGTTTGTATTCAAACATGCTCCGACCTGAGCCAACAATCAGCTTCTGACTGAAAACACGTTTGAACTGCTTATAACTTTCAAAAAAATCATACACATCGGCACATTTAAGAACAGACCTTGTTCTAACCGCTCAGTGATCTATGCATGTATACACAGGCAGCTGCCTAAGAGGCGCTTTAAGGCTGCACATTCTCCAATCTACTACTTTACATGGTCAGCCCTTACAGACTCCAAGCAGCTGCACTTTAGTTATTAGAAAGGGGCATGCCTGCACTTTTCAGCAGAGCAAAACACGTCCACAAGCAGTCTCCCACATCCCAGCATGTAACCTCCAAACAGCGCCTCTGCCGACTTTTTTTTAGTTTTGTCCATACCGAGCTCCATTGCTGCCCTGTGTCTGCCCAATGCAATAGCCAATAAAATTACTACTTGTAACCCAATACTTCTGCTGAGAGGTCTGATTTCACATGATTAACTTCTGATCTGTGAATATCTCTTGGGTCTTATACAGGTGTGTAATCACTCTCAGATTTAAAAAAAGGTAGTTGCAGAGTAAAGTGAATGTGCTGTATTCAATTCATAAGATATGTACTTGTTTGAGTTTTACTGTTAAAGTTCAAATGCTAGAAATAGCTTTGGGTCCCAGGCTTCCAGGTGTTATTCAATCGGTCCACAGAAGTCGAAAGACGAAGAACCACTGGTGTAGAAAGCAGCCATAAAATTATTACAATATAATAAAACACGAGTAGCCAGACTTTTAATAAGATTCAGCCTGCCTCTGCGTAAAAGAGTAAATGCCAGTAACACCTCCGTGTTTGTACCAAGTTCTTTGGATATTACCTGGTGCCTGTGTTATGACAGCGTTTTTCATGAACTTAACACAAAGAACATGGGCAGTGGTTTCGAGCATTGCTGTTGAGTACTGTGCATAACCTGCAGGGTGCAGGTATGAATATCAGAAGGGCCAACTCAGCCTTTCATCTTTTCAAGGTGGAGATTTTAATATTAATTGAGCAATCTTGTAATATGGTACTCCTGCTCGCACACTGTTCACCTAATTGGGAAAACCGAATAAAAGCACAATATATTTTCCTACGTATCCGCTGGCATGCGTAAAATAAGTGCCATTATGTTTTCAGTCGTTTCTGAATTGTTTGGTAACACCATTGTAAGTGCAGAACTAACTTAGAACTTTGTTCTAGAGCAGCAGAAAAACCTCTCTGAACAGCTGTACAATTTAGAAAGCAGCGAGAGCCAAGTGACACTGATGAACATGTGAAGTGGGATTTTATAAAGGCGATTAAGCTTTATTTATTGGTAGCGTCCACGCTCTATTTAAGCAACAGATGTATCATTCAAGGATGCAACCAGAAACTGATTTGGGAACCGACCTACATCCTAACAGGTCTGTTCCAAAATAAGTATTCGGATACAGTCGGTATCTGGCCCACCTAGTTAATATTCATTAGGTAGGTCACAAATAGCGAGTCAATCCAATTGTCCATATTCACAGGGATTGTGGCCTACAAGAGTTAGAAGACTAATATTGTCTAGGAGTGTTTTTAAATTAAGTATTTAATTTTTCTAAAGCAGGCCAATGTTCTGTAAAAGAAACTTTAATGCTTTAAAAAAAAATATATATATATATATTTTTTTTAATGCTTCTTTGATACGTCTTCTAAAATTCACTAATTGGAAGAGTACAAAGGGGACCACTTCCCATCTGGGAATGAATTACCACCCCAACTGGTGGGGTCAGTAACTTTTCAATGGTTTTCAATCACAATTTTGGTTGCAAAACATTGATAGAGGCAATACCTAATCAGTATTCATTCGCTACACGAACCCACTTCAGGAGTTGTTTTTTTCTTTTTTAAGTACATTTTTATGACCAATCAGTCATACACAACAACACATCAACGACATATGATCATGCGACAGGAAAAAGAGACGAATATCCCCAACTAAACACAGTGTCTACATTGCTAACCATGCTGTGTCACATTTTTCATACAAGAGATAAAGAAGAGGAACATTCATAATGGGACAACGCATATCAAATGAAAAGCAAGGTGGTATCCACTTTGCGTTCCAAATGATGTAGGTCAGGGCGTCGGATCGCTATTGCAGGGAGATTAGATGGAGGACACTGTATCTTGGTTGGAGTTATCTTGCCACTGGGTCAATTGAGCCCCAGCTGCTGTATGAAGATGATAGGTGCGATATGGTCCCAATATATCTTGGGGACTGGATGCGGGTGGTTGCAATAACGCATATGTTTAAATTCTAATTATTACAAATTGTCATGGGCAAGATGTACAAAGCACTCTCCCACTCGTAAATGGTCCAATTAGCAGAATTGGGTCGTTTATGACTGGAAAAATGCTTTTTTAAATGTCCAAAATACGCATCAGTAACTTATTACCGAATCGCATTTTGCAATTGCAATTTGGTATTTGGAAGGGGCCTGTTTAGGGCGTCACTTCCAAATACTGAATCAGTATGGTATGCATTACTGTTTTGCGACCGAATTCCGGTAGCAAAACAGTTCTACTTTACCGCCATTTTAAAATAAAAATATTTTAGAGTGGGCAGTGGTCCCACGGACCACTGCCTACTCTTAAAAAATGAAACAGCAAAGTTTATTTTTTTCCTTTTTAAATGCAGCTCGTTTTCCTTTATGGAAAACGGGCTGCATTAAAAAAAAAAAAAAAAGATTGCTTTATCAAAAAGCATTCACAGGTATGGCGGTCTGCTGATCTCAGCAGGCCACCATCCCTGTGATGGTTGAGATTCCTAATGGGAGCAATTTGCGACCTACCTCATTAATATACATAAATATAGGTCCATTTGCGACTCACTAGGAATCACTAATGAAACTTGAGAGTTTCATACATTAGGAATACAGATTTCCTAATTGCGATTCGGAGAGAATTGCATTTATGAAATCTTTATTCCTAATGTTATTACATTTAGCCCAATTCCAGCAGGTCCCCGAGTCATTGCCACTCTGTGCTTCGCCAAAAGTACGGCCATCGCCGTGAGGCATCCAACTCCGGATGGACCCATTTCAGGAGCTGCTAAAGCTTTACCAACATTTAATTTGGGTTTTTTACATTGCCAGAAACGTGCAAACACAAAAACGTTTAGTACGGTTGCCCGCTTCTCCCATTGTTTCCCAAATATAAAGCCTCCCCAGTTATAGGAAGATATTAACAATATGCTAAGACCAGGTTCAATGGAATTAAGTGATTGTGCAGTCACTGAGATTCTTGCATAGGTATGGATGTGCCGTATTTGCAGAAACTGTAGTAAAATCACTGATTATCGCAGCCAAGCCAGAGATCTGACTACTAAACTAACTGATAGAGGTTACCCTGAACAAATCCTCTACAAATGTCAAAAACGAGCATGGAATCAGCCCAGAGAAGACCTACTGGAGGACAAAAATCTCCCGGGAAATGAAATACCTCTCACTTGTGTGACAACATATAATACAGCATCTAATCTGATGACGAAGTCCATCAATAAACATTGGTCCATCATCAATACTGGCAATCTACATTGGGAAAAGCCCTTGTTCTCTTTCAAGAAAGCAAGGAGCCTGAAAGACTCTTTGGTCAACACTCGCCCTACAGAAATAGGGAAGGTCAATCCATCTACAATACTAAATGCTTGGGGATTACCGGATATTGTAGGCCGTTATCCATGCGGCAACTGTAGCGTTTGCCACTTGACAAGCAATACTAAGACATTATCATTGGAACAAGGAAAGACATGGACCGAAAGAACCCACACTAATTGCAACAGTACCAACGTGGTTTACTTGATAAAGTGCTCTTGTAATCTCAAATATGTGGGAATGACAAGCAGAAAGATCAAACAGAGAATATGCGAGCATCGCAGTACCATCAGGTGAAAAAGGGTCACGACTAAGCTTACTGAGCACTTCCTTGAAAAAAACCACACTACCAATGATATAAGATGGACTATAATTGAGCAAATAAAATCCGGTTTCAATGTGCAACAAAGACTTTTCTAAAAGGAACAAAGGTGGGTGTATAGGCTATCAACCCACGTCACCGGCCTCAACGAGAATATTCCTTGGAACTCTGTATTGCCGAAATAACATCTTACTCCATGGTGATACTTTGGTACTTGACTGTTCCTTTCCATGTTTATCCTTCTTTTCATTTAATGGTAAGGACGCCAGAAAAGGGATATACTATTGGTTTACACATTCAATGGGAACATGTACATGTTATTTATTGAGTAATAAAATGCCTGTTCAGGAGATCCCACTCTTTCTATTCCAGGGATATGTTGTTAAATATATGTATCTAATGACCCCTCACGATTGAGACACCCTATTTGAACGACAACTTTGACACAACATCCCTTCATATCTTGGTGATGACAGTGACTGTGCTACCAAAGATATTATTCATTGGCGACTATGCTTTACACCAAGCGCGCTAACATTACATTTGGAATGTTATTTTCCTGCACTTTCTTTAGTTATA
Source organism: Triturus cristatus (assembly GCF_964204655.1). Classification (NCBI taxonomy): domain Eukaryota; kingdom Metazoa; phylum Chordata; class Amphibia; order Caudata; family Salamandridae; genus Triturus; species Triturus cristatus. The sequence goes on from NC_140585.1 coordinate 1,039,077,003, forward strand.
ACTATTACATTCCGCACTAAATGCGTCTTTATAATTTTGTGAAGTTTTAAAATCCTCGACCCACTTAAAAGATACTGTGTCTAAAGAAACGGGGACTATCGATTTAATGTTCTTTTTTTGTATCACAGCCGGCCCATAACAATTACCACTAGGCATTTCATAACCTCTTATACGTGATCATTCATTTCTTTTTTTGTCACTGTTTTGCCGTCTAAACTTTATTACTTAAAAGACGGATCGTGTTTTGACTAGCGCGTCATGACGTGCGGACGTAGGTCACGTGACCGCAATGTCGCGCCACACACTCACGTGACCCGGAAACTTCAGCGTATCTAAGACGCTGCTGCTCAGGCTTCCGTACTCTAGAGGGAGATACGGCTGGTCCTAACGTTAGGTAAACCACGGACTGATTTGCCCCCCTGAGTGAGTACTTTGGCAATATACGGGTATTCCACGCTCTTTGTGCTCCGCTCACGTTTATACCCAACTCTTTATTGACTTTTCTCAATCTAGATCTTGAAGGTATCAAATCGTACGATCCAGACTCCCACGAGGCACGCAAATACCGCGTTCTCAGTAAGCGTCCCTTTCCTGTTCTCCTCCCTAAACTCGACCTTTGGTCTGGTACATAATTTACGAACCCTATTGCGCTAGCGATTTTGATTTCGTTTAAGCGACACGCTCACCGCATTGAGTGAGACTGTGTGATTACCCACCACTTAATCTGGATGCATGTGGGTTCATTTTAACCAGGGACTTCGGGAGATTTCCCGTTATGCCTCTAGGTTACACTGGTGCACTGGTACACTTTTACTCGTCAGAGTATACGGACGCCCACCGATTTGATTTTGAGGAGTGGGTATGTACTTTATGTGTGTGGCTCCTGATCGCTAATAGTTATGTGTGTAAGATCATGTGAGTCCACTTCCTCACTAACAAGGAGGTTCACTGAGTGCTGAATGATCGTCTCACGCACACTACTTTATTTGGCAACCACAATGAGCATTGATCCTGCAACGAATGATTATTACATGTATTATATGTCTGTCCTGTGTTTATATGTTTATTTTCACAGGATTTTTCCCTTTCGACGATTTGAAGGAAGGTAGTCCTAACCATGAGTAGACGGTTAGGCTCTAGTAGTGACCAAGGGCAGGGTACACCTTAGCGAGTGTACACGCCCCTGGATCACGTTCACTGGTCCTGACGAAAACCCGGTAATAGCAACTGAAGGTTGAAACATGTAGACCTTTTTTCACTTTTGACTCACTACAAGATACCATAGGTCAATTTAACCTATCACGGTATGTATACCATTTTTTAGCATTGTCCAAATTGCCCTAGAATAAATTATTTGGATTGGGTTCAATTTGGCCAATTTTAACCTAAATTCTCTATTCACCTTCACACAAAAACCAGCTCCACTGTAGTCAGGTGTTGCAGCACACCTGGATGGCACTCGGCTGTCCAGGTGGGACCCCGATGATGAAGCATGTCACCAACCAGGTTGGTGAGCGAGGGGTCTTCTTAAGAAAGATAATTTCTTTCCTCTGCTCTAATACCCCAAAGACAGTTTTCTGTCGATTGGGAGTACTCCTTTGCTTTGTTTGATATTGTATTTATAAGGGGACTAGGAGTACCCCCTCCAATGGTTTTCCATTGTGAGAATCCCTTTCTCTCCATTTTTGTTTTGTATTTTATGTGCCGTATTTGCCACATAATCCATCATCTGCTGCCTAATCTGCAGTTTGTAACTGAAACATTTTGTTTCTAGCCTAAACGGTTCAAAAGTTCCTAAAAGTTCCTAAAAACATTGCAAAGACATTTTGCTGCGCAGTGGATGGCCCTTTGCAAACGGGACTGGTCACCCTTATGTAGCTCATTGCTATAGTTGGATGTTAAACTAGTACTAAACAGATGCAATTTATGCCCAGAGAGTGTTATAAAGTTAAAAAAGAGCAAAATAATGAAGAAATACTATCACAAATGTGCCGCATAATGCCCATAATTTGGCTTTACTTGAAGCATAATTTACTCAAACCTGCTGCATAACTCCACTGGCCCTGGCTAAGACTCAGATGTGCAATGTCCTTGGGGCTGAAAGGGCATTACTTCTCCTCCACCCCACCCCCATCATGTCTCAGCCAGGGTTGACACCGCTGTCAGGGCACACGCATCATTCATGAGCACTGTGGGCTCGACTTGGCAGACACCTGACACCTAAACTCCGCCTCATCTAAGTATTTCACAGGTGTTTAAAAGGTGTTTAAAAGACCATTTACTTGTCAGCGAGGCTTTGTTTTTTTTTACATATCCCCTGCGTCCCCACTCTGCATATTCCTTCCAATTGTATATTCAGTTTGCTTCCACAAAGGATGTCTGATGATGTAAGAGGGAGGTCAAGGCTGAGCCTTTGGGGGATGAGCTGGAAAAGAGTGGTAAAGTGGTAGAGAAGCGGGAGAACTCATTTCGAGAAAAGTAACATTAGGCATATCAAGAGGCTGAAAGTTTGTTGAAGGGTCAACAAATCATTTAGTTCCCCCCACAACTGGTAAATACCATAATAGTAGTAGTTTAATTACATCGGAAACGCCACTTGCCAACCGTCAATACAGTGGCGTAATGCAAAATGATGGGGCCCCCCCTTCAGAATGTGATTAGGGTCCCCCTCCCCAGAGTCTCATATCACAGATATTCCTTGACCTTAGGCTGATTGGGTCCCCTAAAGGCCAGGAACCCACTGAAGGGTGAGGCCCTCTCTGCATTACGCTCCTGAAATGCAGGTGCGGCAGAATGGATAGGCATAACATTGAATAACGGAGCGCCACTGCCACAAGAGAAGTAACACAAGCACATTTTTAAGTTCCAGAATTTTGGGGTAATTTAGGAGAGACTGGTCCAGCACAGGTGCATTCTCAGGATATCAGTTGCTACCTTGGTGCCCAATTGGCCAACATTTAGAACTTGTAGATTCCTATATTACAATTCATATAATCATTAGAGAACTACAGGTCTTCTTCAATACTTAACATTTTTTTGTTTTATTATCTTCAATATAGCAATTTATTTAATTAGATTGGATTCCATTCCCTATTGTTTGCTTTTCATAACACCACTTTCCATACAGCCAACATGTGCAGCGCGGTTACAAAAACAAGACTTTCATAAGAATGTAACTGAAGCCAATATATACAATATAACAAATCAATTTCCATACTTAGTTCAAAATAGATATTTGTTCATTACACTTATCTTAAAGGTGACACATTGAGAGCCACTAATAAATGTTTTGAATGGCCTGTAGTGTCAACATGTCAACATTATAATATTCCTAGAGGGTTCCTTCCTTATGATAATACCAATGCTGTGGTTTTGTATCTGCACATTTATTTCTAGTTTTATATTTTACATTTCTAAATGTTATTGCTTCCATCATAGCAGGCTTCGGCCTATAATCTTTCAGATAAAGGCATGCACACCCTGGCCTGCAGCCACAGTTTGCACCTCAACTTTCCACTTCATACAGGGCGTGATAAAAAGCATTTCAACAGCATGTGTGTTAATAAAACAGTGCACATTTAGATCACACACTTTACAGTCTGACATTTTTGCGGCATTTCAGAGTATCAGAATTAACAGAGTATCATTGATACCACTGGAACATAGAGCATGATGCAGCTCCCCTTGTCAATCATGTGCCACTGGGCAGGCAGCACACCCAAATCCACCCATTTCTGTGCATTCACACCAAGTGACTGAGGAAATAATCCTAGCCAATCTACGCCAACCCAGCCACTACCCCACAAAACTGGCTTTCTATTCTTCAATCTTAACGCATAGAGCTCGGCTCCATTAACACACTCTTTCATCACCAAATCCGCCTGTTTTCCATTTCTATCCTTCCACTCCCAAACAACCTTCTCAAACATTCTTCTGCACTGTGCAATCATCCTAGTAGGATCACCTCTCTATCTCATGGATGACATCCTAGATGGGCATACGCCAGGGGCCCCCGCCCGTGCACAGTGGCACTCAGTCAGTCAGTGTACTGTGCTGAGGGGGTGAACTGGAGCTCTGGCCCCCAGACATACCACAGGGGCTAATGCGTAAATAACATGCTGAATCATTCAGTATCTGGGAATACATACTACATTCGGACAACTCGCCCATCATTTTCATCGCTTACCCTTCACTTTTATGTTTACCCTGCACTCACGCAGTTGCCCCTGCACCTACTGTGCACTCAAATGAGCACACCACTCACCCAGTACTCATATGACACTCTACTCACCTATCACTCTCACCGCTCACTCAATCACAAATGAGCGCATCACTCACCATAGATTGACTCCTCCCACTCTGCACTGTCACCTGCACCCAAACTCAAATGGGGACATCACTCCCCTGCACTCAGATCATTCACTCACTCCTTTCACCCTACTCTCCCACAGGCACATCGCTCACCCTGCACTCACATAGGTACACCACTCACCTTGCACTCACACCTCTCAAACAGGCACATCACTCACCATGGACTCACACCCCTCACCCTGCACTCACCCGGCACTCACACCACTCACCCGGCATTCACACCACTCACCTAGCACTCACACAGGCTCAGTGTTTAGCCTGCACTCATACAAGCATTCTATGTACCCTTCACTCATGCAGTTCACAAGGCCTGCACACAGGTACAATGGTCTGCCAGAACTTGCAGGATTTTAAAGCAAATTTGACTGAAACTTATTCAAAATATTCTCGGGGGAGGAGTACACACCTACGAAAAGTCTGTTTACTCGTTTTGCTTGCTGGGATTCAGGGCAAGGATTACATCCCACCTCTTACAAAGATCTTTAGGTGACACTGATGAGCAGAATTGGCAGGGTGCAGAGGGGACAGTGAAAGAGTGAAGTGAACACTGTATGCAGAAAGGACAGGAGCAGGTATTTGGCAATTAAGTAACAGCACTGCCTAATCTTAAAATTGACATAATTACTTGCATTTCAAAAGTGGCCAAGCTTGTCACTCTCTTCTCCTACCTGTAATTGTTCCCGATTTAAAGTCAGAATTGGGCCATGTGGCCCAGCTATACCAATAACTCTCTGAATCCTGCTCCTATGGCTGAAAGGAGCTGGTTGTGTGTGGGCTGCTGCAGTAAGGGAGAGTGAACTGAGACAGTGGGTTGGTGAGGGAGGAAGGAAGGATGGCCATGAGACTGTTGGGGCTTCAGCAACTGGCCTGTCTGTCGGCACACTGAGATGTAAGGGGAGAACAAACTGCTTATTCTGCCAGCACAAATTTAAATGGGGAAGGAAAAAAATATGCTCAGAAGCCTGTGCAGCACTGTGGTAAATGCCAAGGTCTTTTGAATAAGGGAACATTCTTACTGATAAGCTCTATTTGCCAATACGATTAGCCCATCAATAAATACATAGTACACACTGTAATTCATGCACATAGTGAGCAAATCATGATGCTTCAGCAATATTATTAGCCAATACTATTACAGCATGGTAGAGGAATTCTCCCATTGCAAACTGGCACTTGTTTACGTATTTTAAATGACCGAACTCCCTTCACAAGCCAATAGGAGTATGACGAACACAACTTCTTGATGGCAGCACACGCCACCTGTCAAATAAAATAGTGTACTCAAGGTAACAAACATGCGGGAGGAGACAAAGCCACTCTCTCCGGTGCGCTTCTTAAAGCCGTTTAGCTCACTCTTGCAGGTTTCTTTCGTATTTGTTTTCTCCCTTTGTTACAATTTTTCCATCTTTCTCTTCCCCCTTTTGTGTTTTTCACACTTTTGTTCTGAAACAAAGCCTAGTGAGGAAATTTAAGTGCATGACACCAAAAATGAGTGCAAACGGATTCCACTTAAAACCACCAGCTCAAATTAAGCACTGCCACGAAGCCTAATATTTTGAGACCTGTATATGAGAGCAGACTCACCCATGACTATTTTGCAACATCCCACTGCGTAAACTAAAATTGTAACTTCAGCCGATAATGGGTCATGAGCATTATCTGGACTAAAATGATAAACAGTTCTCAAGCAGATAGTCCTGCCAAAAACCGAATCAATTAATTGGCAAAAAGGGTGTTGTTGAAGAGCACTGTCAGTAGCCTAAGAAAAGTGTGAAATATACAAAAACATGTTTGTTATAATATCAGGGTTGTCCAATATGTTTAAATTGCACAGTCTGTCACTTTTGCCTCTCATATCGTCTAAGAGGATAGATCTAACCCCATTTCTGGAAAATTCTTGTCCTGCCCTATTGGAGGAAGTGTTAGCTGAGGCGCAGCTAGACCCGAACTTCGGGGGAGCTAAGATTTCTTAATGGTGCTGGAAAAGCAACCCTCAAAAGTGCATGCCTTATTGACTGCGCCTAGCCTTTACATACGGATTAAACGATCATCTACAAAATTAGTGAGTGATCGCACTAAGACATAGCATTTCACATGTTACATCAATTTCACACGTTTCTTGGCTTTTATAATGTCAACATGCAGCATAATGGCGTTTCATAAGAACAATGTGGTAAGGCGCTCACGTGTGATTGTGTGTCTCAGTCATGCATGTCACAGTTTCAAATCGAAGCAAAGCCCATTTCTGTAATTTACAGTGCCCGAAAAACTGAAATATGGAACAGCAAGTGTTCTAGAAAATTATAATATCCATACGCCACATGTATACAGTAGGAAAGTACACGAAGCTGCTCTGGTTATACTAAGCCTTATGTTCATTTATACAGTAATTTGGCAATATACGGACATTGTAATTAGAATGTTGAGGTGAGGACTGTTCAGATGTGGCTCAAGTTAAAATGATCTTTTGCCAAAATGGCTCGTAAAATTGTGAGACAGGCAAGATGACAATAATATAGGCGGCAGAGGATTTAGAAAGGTGCAGCACGTGATATTAGCACCCAGTGCTTAGTGGTAATAGAAGGAAAGGGGTAACACAACTGCAAAGTAACTGTTCATAAAGTATACTCAATAACACTGCTCTCCATGCAGACACTATGGCCGAAAAAACGCAAACGGATTGAAAAAAATATTGGGAAATAGGTATGGACACCAAGCATCGGTCATAGAAAGTATACACGGCTAAATAATGCCTTGGTGGTTTTATGTGCAGTCATACATTTTCGTGAAAGTATTCTGAGAGAAAGGGTTATCTACAGTCAATAAAACTCGCCCTAGGCAAACCTCTCGGTCATCCGGATTAAACAATCGCTACCCTCTGTTCACCGCACCCCAGCAAGTACCAACTGAAATGGATTTTGCAAGGCTTCTCTTAGAAAACAAAAGGAAAATTGCTTGAAGAGAATGGCTTTTCTGCGTACATCAAATCTTGTTCCAAACAGAACCGAGCATTTGTAAATCAGGTTTAAACACGAGCTTCTGAATGATATGCAAATTTACTTTTGACTGATTCACCAACACTGCATTACCTTCAAAGACTGGAGATTTCAGTGGCAACCATGAATATTTCAGGAGTCGTTTATAATTTATTGCCAACTAGAAGTGATCAGTATAGAGAACGTCAATGTCTAGCATGCATATTTCAGGAATTCCACGCGCTACATTTCAATAGCAAAACAAAGCGCATACATAAATAAATCTTTCACAGTAAGCAATGTTCTGTGACATGAACATTGAGTGTGTTCATCTGCTACTAGTAGAAAAAACGGCAGGAACAATTATTTCACCTTCAGGGTCTGCGTGAAAAGTGTGTGGCGATGGCAGAATGACAGTACAGCCCCCATTTACAGCCTCATCAAAAACAGTGCCGTAATTGCAAAAAGATATTTATATCAACTCCACCTGCAAGCTTTGGGGAGACCTCACGCACCGCTTACCCACCAATCCTGCACGTTCTCATCATTTCCATGCCGTAGCCACTAGCCCTCTACATGCCTAGCTTGTAGCCTTGTTACTCTTACCTCTGTACTAGGTGGAACGACCCACTTGCACTAGGTTGCAAACCAGCATTCACTTCACGTGCACTGACCTGTAGCCTGCCCACACAAGCTTTATGTCATCACCCTCCAAACACGGACCTGTAGCCACCCTACCCGCACTATCTTATAGCTCTATTTGCCCTCATGAGTCTGTAGTGCCTACCTGCAGGCGTCTGTAGTGCCTACCCACATCAGCTTGTCACTGCCCCCACTCTGGATTAAGTTTGTACCCCAGTTACAGTCCCTATACTGACCAATGGCCCGCCTGTCCCACCTATGTGCAGTAGCTAAAAACCCTGTTCCACTCCCTGCAAAAGCCCTCGACCAATATCTTCATTAGCCTGTAGCCCTGCTGGGCCTTCAGCTCTCTCCTCTGCACCCCACTGGCGAGTGAGTAGCCGAGTGACCATCCATGTACCGACCTGGAGCTTCTCTGCAGCCTCGCAAACTGCACTGCTACCCAGTATACAGTTGGCTCTCTCCACTGGTGCAGAACTACTTTGCCATATAAATATAGGGATTGACAAAGCCAACAGATATGGCCTTGACAGTGTTTTTTGATGTTTTGTGTCCTGTTCCGTAAATGTAGCAAAATAAAGAGAACCTTGGTTGTTGTGATAATTCTTATCAAAGTATGAATTTGTTTGTACTGTAGTATTTGGATACTAACATTCCCCTTATGTTGCCACGTTTCCGCAAATCTACATACTGGGGCTGAAGATAGTGGTAAGCAATAGTTCCAGGGTTAGAATGCCCTTTTGAGTTTCTGCAAACTTACTAACTTGCATGTTTTAAGGATTTTCAACAACTCTTCACTGATCTTTTCCTATACTGAGCAATGTTGGAAATTTACTCCAGACAATGGCAGATACCTTCTTCCAGAGTTGGGAAAAAAGTGGTTGGAGGGAAAGTAAACTTGCAAACACTCAGATTTTCGCATGAGCAAATCTACACATGCATATTTCTTCATGCTAAAATGCAGTTCACAAATATTTTCTAGGAGTACTATTTCTTGTCCTACTTCTGTAAATTCTTGGGAATTCACAAAAGCTGTATAGCTGCACTTTATGCAAGGACATATACCATGGGTCAGACCAACGGCCACAGGGACCTGCTTAATGTCTGATGACCGCGGCGGGATGTTCCTTGTGATCCAATGCATTGTTTCCCTTTTGTCTACTGATATATGATATTGAGGAGATGTGTGGGAGGTGGATGATTGGAACAGAGCTAAGATTTGAGAGGCGGAGAGGTTGATAATTTGCCGAAATGTGTATCTCGTACTACTTCAGCTGCGATGGGAATGGGCCCTCATGTACTCGACTCGCACAATCCTATGATGGACAAATACGGACTGGTCTGGTTCACCTCATGTTTCCACCGGGGTTGCAATATGACAAGCGAGAATAGACTGACTGATGGATTTAAGCTACAGTGACAGTGTAATGGATTCTTGTATATGAGAAAATTCATAAATAAATGTTAACTTTTTTTTTTTTTTTTTAAAGGACATATACCATGGGTGCACTTTTGAGACTTTCTTGAATAATTGGGCCCCTATTTTGGTCTGGCGTTGACCACGACCTTTTGCGTTTATTAAAATTCTGTCTCTCTGTTTCAGCTGGCTTCACAGTGAGTGACAGCATTTTGGTCTTTCACAAGAAGCATTTTGACACACAGAGTAGTTTTGTTCAGTGCCAGTACCTACTGTGGCAGTATGTGCTTTTTGAGACCCATAACAATTTTTGCTTTAGCCAATGTTTGTTATAAGGGTGAGGGCCTGGCAGGTCCCACACCAAGAAGGTTTTACAAAAACCATGCCAAAACAATCCACACATTGACAAAACTAAAAAGCTGACCATCAATTTGAGACCTACTGGCTTTGCCAATACTTGTTTTTTTCTGTGTCTTAAAATCGTATTGAAACTGGTGAGACTAATTTTCCATTATGAACATTTTTGGGAAATACTCAACACGTGTTATTATATGATGCTGCAAAGAAATGGTACCTGAAAGTTTACAGTAGTGTAGCTAAATGTTTTTTTTCCTGCTTTTATGAACATTTTATTTTAAATGCAAAGAATCATCAATCTTGCTTTCAAGCTTCAACAAATATCTGCATCGAATCAGAAAGCATTCTGGGAGCATTTTACATAGCCTCCTATTGCTAAACTTTGAAAACGTGTGTACACATTTTTATACTAGAACCACTGTCAGTAGTGCTGTCAGAGCTTACCACGTTTACTTAGAGTGTTCACACTAATAATAAAGGCTTTCAATTAATGAACCATAAATACAATTTTGTACAGCCTTAACATATGGACAAAAATATTACCTCACCTGCAGACAGTGCCCTTCACTGATTCATAATGTGGTACTACAAACTGGCAGCCAAAGGGTTTGTGCTGCCGGGGGTTGAGCCTAAAATACACATGAAAACTTGTTGCCCTTGACCCCAAACAATATATTCTGGGAATCGGGCTATAGGAATTCCACATCCCCGATTGAAAAATAAATCCCTGGTATCTACTTGGCTTTCTGCTCCCTTGGGGCATGGGGGATTGGATCGGGTAATTTCCTCAAACTGCTCCCCCACAGGGAAGTAGAAGCCCTATCCCTGGTGGCTAGTGAGTGGATCCCTGCTTGGGCTGTGGAAATTCCCAAGCAGGGATCCACTTGGTAGAGGTACCACTGGAGAGGGGAGATGCTCTCCTTTCCAACAATATCTTCCTGTGAGAATCAGTGCTCGGGGTGCTGAGATATGCCCCAGAGCACTGATTCAGTGAAATTAAAACAAGCCCATCAGCTCGTTTTAAATTTCACTTTTACTGTAATGATGGAGGGCGCCCTGCACCCTGATCGTCATTACAGTAAAGGAAAGAAAAAAAACACATCGGGCTGCTCGGAAAGCTCTCCCCGAGCAGCCCGATAAAAAAAAAAAAAGGCCTCCCTCTTGTGCAGAGCACAAGAGGGGCCATTATAATGCTTTCTAGAGCTGGCCAATGACCAATACCCATAAGGAGGAGGAACCAATGGCCGAAACCCGCACTGGGTAGGGGGTACGGCCGTCGGCTATTGGCCTGTATAATAAAGAGCACTCATAATTACTCAACAAAACACCTACCAACCAACAAGATTTTCAGACCTTTGTGCATCCTTTATTAATAACCCATGTTCTTTCACTAGTCGAACTTGTTACAACTGCTTTAAATTAACTCTTTACGATGGAAGGAGACATTTGCCTCCAAGGAATTAGTTTGTGCAGCAACCCACAGTAATACATTTTGACCATGATCAGTGAAATGGGTTGTTTGTGAAATTAACTTGTGACATCCCTATGCCGCAGGGCTTGCTAGCACTGGGTGGACAAATAACCCAAGGTCTAAAAAAGACCAGGTCAGTACATGAAAGTTTAAACTAGGTGAAATAGAAAAGAGAGAGAGCAGGAGAGAGAGAGGGGAGAGAGCAGAAGAGAGAGACAGAGTGCGAGAGAGAGACAGAGTGCGAGAGAGAGACAGAGTGCGAGAGAGAGACAGAGTGCGAGAGAGAGACAGAGTGCGAGAGAGAGACAGAGTGCGAGAGAGAGACAGAGTGCGAGAGAGAGACAGAGTGCGAGAGAGAGACAGAGTGAGATAGATAGATAGATAGATAGATAGATAGATAGATAGATAGATAGATAGATAGATAGATAGATAGATAGATAGATAGATAGATGGGTGGATAGATGGGTGGATAGATGGGTGGATAGATGGGTGTATGGACCGGACAGAGGCAGACAGAAATAGACCAAGATCAGAGCCAGGCAGATAAAGACGGATGGAAAGCCAAAGAATAGGAAACAGGCAGAACAAGCAGTGGCAGTGCCAATAGGGCTCTCCTTTTGGACCTATAGGCTTTGGTAAAGGTTTGTAGTGATTCTGTACACCATGGGTACTCGTAAACATTTTTCCAAGGGCGAAAGGTATGGTCTGTGGTGCAGCAGAGGGCTGCATTGATGCCAACAGAGTAGGAGGCAGTGGACAGGTGGATGGATGTAAGGTAGGTGTAGGGTGAATTGAAGGATGTACATGGTGTGCACTTTGAGTTGTGGAGTTCTTTTGAGGTTTCCATTCCATTCTCCCCTGTAACTTATGTCCCGAATCTCTAGAAGAAATACAGATTTGACAATACTGTAGTATGCTGTAGCTGAGTCACTGTTCCCCTACCACACCCTGTTAGGGGGAACAGTGCTCTGTTTGCTATAACTACCTTTAGCAGTCAAGGGGGCAAAGGAAGCAACATGGTTATTTGAATTGGAATGAAACATAATCTTAGACCTCACAATCTCCTTATTCCTTAGGTCTCTCATCAGTAAATATTAGGAATGCTAGGAAACAGGTTTTGTAAAGGTAGCAAGAGCTGTAAAATATTTTGGCAAAAAACCACTCTTTGTCAAGACCTGCACTAAATGTGCTGCTGATTAAAGGAGCATATTGGGTGGTTCTTCTAACTGTTGTTTCCAATGTCCGTGCACATACTTAGAAATAACACAGTATATTTGGTGTAGCACTTGTGTGTTACAATTTAGAACTGAAGTAAAAGCTGAGAAGTGCCTGCCGGATATTTGAGCAAATGTTCTTTAAGGTACAGTACACAGCTTTCTTCAAGACCTACGTAGAAACAAGACAGTTGAAAAGCTGTGTACCAACAAAGGCTGACTCATGAACGGACATTTCACAATTGGCATGCGGCAGTGGTGCTAGAACAATTTTTAGAGTTGGAGAGCTGCCAGCAATGTTGCATCACTGGACGTAGCTTTAGGGGATGTGTTTATATGCAATAAATGTATTTTCTGATGAATAGTTGGGTACATGTGTTCAGTCGGGGATGATGAGGTTTTTGTCGTATTTCACCTTGGATTTTTGCACTGTACACAGTGACAAAGACAAACAAGCATTGAAAATGCAACAGGTCTCGCCTTAGGTTAAGTTAAAGCCATTTGCTTTGCTAATGGTATTGTATAGTAAAGCAAATGGCTTTAACTTAATAAAAGGCGAGACCTATTGCATTTTCAATGCTTGTTTTTTTGATCCCTCGGATCCGAGTGGCACAAGCAAATCACAGCTGCTTACCTGACCAAATTGTGTGATCCTGGGCAAGTATATCCACGCCCTTGATTTTGCATTTTTAGCAGCCCAAATTGGGAATTTTGGAAACAGACTAGTCCCAGGTTAAAATATTTTCCGAAAAACTGGATATATCGTTTACATCTTTAATGCCTATATAAAAAGACCCTTGAGATGCGCGAGCAGCAGGGAATAAAAGACATGGCAGTCTGGAGGCAGCCGGCTGCATACCAAGACGGGAGACGCTGTACCTCAACGCCTGCTTGTGACCGTGAGTTGAGATAAGCCGCATCTATTTTCCGTGAGTTTTCTTTAAACCCTCTTTCTAATTTAGACCCTATTAAAAAGAGACTCCGGGCGGTATTTTACTGGCCGCTTTAGTTTCAACCATCCATTAAGACGGATTAAACAACATTAGAAACAGCCAGGGTGGAGGAGCCTAGCGCGCAACCAAGATGGCCGCGTAGGTGCGAGGCTCCCAAGGATCTCCGCGACCTCCTACATATATCCTGACAATATCCTGTCCTAGATGAGGGGACTGTGTTGGTGAGCCCGAGCTGAGGTGGCACCCGCTTTCCGCTTCCAAATTGGACCTCGGACTCCGGCGGTAGCACTGATTGAGATTTCCGGCCTTCTCCACGCCGGACCCCGGATTGGAGTTGTGGGGTGATCCGGAGGCAAAGTCAACAACAGCGGCGGGCTGGGCGCGGCGGCTCGCGTACCCCGCACTTTCACTTTCGCTTTTGCACCCTCCTTGCTGTCTCGGCGAGGTTGGGTCGCGGGGCACTGTGAGGTAGTGTGGCCCCGTTGGGGTGCCCTGCCGGCCCGCCGGCTGTGACTTGCCCCGTGGCCCAGTGGTGACCCCCCCCCCGGATCCCGTGAACCGGCTTGCCCGCCCTCTACGACGTGCCTGGCACGGCCGTGGGACTGGAACCATGTCCACAAAGCAAGATGGAGATCGGGCAAAGGTGAAATCGACCCGACGTGGCGCAGTCCACCAGTCTAACAGCATGGACCGCTATACCCTCCAGAAGGGATCTCCCGAGGTGCCGCGTAGGTCCCCTGAGGGCCCGACTGATGCTCCTGCTCTGCCCGCGGACCTGACCCTGCGAGACGTGATGGGCGCCATCGCTGAGATGAAGGCCTCGGTGGACCAGCGTTTTGATACACTGGCGCAGAAAATTGACTCGGTCCTTGTGGATGTTGGCCTGGTAAGGGCTGATTTATCCAATACTAATGACCGGGTCGATTCGTTGGCCCACACCACATCGGGCCTCACGACGGATGTGGCAGCCCTCCAAAAGGAGGTGCGCCGGCTTGGCCAGGCGAGCGCGCTGATGGATCGTCGCCTGGAGGATTCTGAGGGTCGGGCCCGGAGGAACAATGTCCGTATTCTCGGGGTGCCTGAGGGACGGGAGGAGGCGGCGGCGGATCTATTCGTGGAGGACTTGATTCTCACCCACCTCCAGCCCCGGGGACTGAGTAAATTCTTCGCGGTGGAGCGGGCCCACAGGGTTCCCGGGGGAAGGCCCAAGGCCGGAGCCCCCCGAGGCCTCTCATTGCCCGGATTTTCAACTTTCGGGACAGGGACGCTATCCTGCAATCCTCCAGACTACAGGGGCCGGTCAGACTCGACAATATGGACATAAATTTTTATCCTGACTTCACCCCAGCGGTCCAAAAGCAGAGACTAAGCTTTCTCGGAGTCAAACGTCGTCTACGGGACCTAAATCTCAAGTACGCTATGCTTTTCCCGGCTAAGCTGCGGGTGGAGTTGGATGGCCGTACGCACTTCTTTGATCGTCCCGAAGCAGCCGGGGACTGGTTAGATACCTTGCCTGGGGATTGGGATCGGGGGGGTGGGGGGGGAGCGGTGGGGGGAGAGGGTCCGCCGGATCAGGACTGAGGGATTAATATTATGCCTCGCTCTGGACAAAATTGATGTCACTTTTGACTGTTCGCCTGTTCGAGTAAGTCTCCTCCTGTGGAGGTCGTGTGGGGTCTCTTGGGGGTTCTCCCTCCTCCTCTGGGGGTTTAGTTAGTTTCACCATCTATGGGGCGACAGGCACACTGCACTTTGGGGGGGCTGTTTGGGCTCGTGCAGGGAGGGGGGAGTTCTGTTGGGGGGGGGGGGGAGTTGGGGTGGGGTGTTGTTGTTCGTTTTTACCACAAGGCAAACCCTTTTCTGTATTGTTTTTAAGGTGCTCTCCGGGGGACGATTGATGGCTCCTGTGTGTGATGGGGGGTAGGGAGTTGACTTTGTTGTCTTGGAACGTTAATGGACTGGGGGATAGGATCAAACGAGGTGTGGTCCTGCAGTATTTGAAACGAATCTCACCCGATGTAGTCTTCCTGCAGGAGACACACCTTATTGGAAACTCTTTTTGTGCCATGAATCAGCGTGGCTATCGTTTGGTGGCCCACTCGGGCTTCACATCGGGCTCACGGGGTGTGGGCATTATGGTGAAGAACTCGCTCCCGTTGGAAATTGATGAGGTGCGCCATGATGATAGGGGACGCTATGCTGTTTTAGTGGGGAGAATGGACGGCAAAGTAGTGGTTTTTGTATCGGTATACGTCCCACCGGGGTTACAGGCGACCACTTTTGCAGACTTGGGGCGCCTCCTCCTGGGCCTTCCGGGGGGGCTCCTAATGGTTGGGGGGGGACTTCAATGCGGTGGTTTCTGGGACTCTGGATCGTCACCCCCCTAGGGACCTCCCCCGGGCCCAGGCGTGGCTATCTGGCCTCTTGGATACACTGGGATTGGTGGACTGCTGGCGCTTAAAACATCCCACGCAGCAGCAGTACACTTTCCACTCGGGGGCACATGGTAGCCTCTCACGGCTTGATCATGTCCTTGTCCCGGCGGCCTATGCTGGGAGTGTGGGGGAGGTGCGCCATCTGGCGCGGGGTATCTCAGATCATTCCCCGCTCCTGTTCCATTTTGATGTCCTTCCGAGGGGTGAGGGCAGGGTAGTTCCCATCAATGCCTGGTACCTGCGCGACCCCACCATTCGCGCTGCTGTGATTAAATCCCTGCAGCGATACTTTGAGGAGAATATGGGGTCCGTCCTTTCGGCTATCTCCTTGTGGGAAGCCTTCAAGACAGTTCTCAGAGGAGAGGCCCTGTCCCTCATTTCCCATGCCCGGAGGCGCGAGCGGGAGGAGGTTACCCGGGTGGAGGCCGAAATTGCTGAATTGGAGGGTGATTTAGAGGGCGGAGTGACGGATGCTGCACTGCATGTCCTACAACTTAAGCAGGCGGCCTACAGGGCTCTCGTTACGGAGGCGGCCAGGGGCCTCAGTAGGGAGCAGCAGGGGCGACTGTATGATGTGGGTGATAAGGCGGGCAAACTGATAGCGTGGTTGGATAAAAAGGAGAGAGTGAATCGTGTGGTCCCGCTGATTGAGAGGACGGATGGTGTGAGTGTCACCGAGCCAGAAGAAATTGTCTCCTGTTTCGCGGATTATTTCCGCGAGGTGTATTCTCCGGTCTCTCCTTGCTCGGAGGAGGACTCCCATTCCCTGCTTAGGGATATCGCGCTGCCCTCCCTCTCGGAGGAGGACAGGGTGTCGCTGGATGCCGCTCCTACATCCGACGAAATTGCCCTCGCCATACGTTCGGTTGCCTCTGGCAAAGCCATGGGCCCAAATGGCATCCCTATCGAGTTATATAAGTTGCGACCAGATGTACTGGCGCCCCACCTCCGCGCGATGTTCCTGGCGGCCCACTCGCTGGGCTCCCTCCGGACCAGCGTCTGGCTACTATCGTGGTGATCCACAAGGAGGGGAGGCCTCGGGACCGGGTCACATCCTATCGGCCTATCTCGCTTTTGAATGCGGAGCCCAAAATTCTCGCCAAGGTGCTGGCCAATCGGCTGGTCGGCGTGGTGGGCGACCTGGTTCACCAAGACCAGTCCGGCTTTATCCCCCATCGCAATACAGCCCTTAATCTGCGGCGCTTGCACGGGGTGCTCGCACGTGTCCCATTCGTGCGGGAGCCGGCCATTTTGGCGTCCTTAGACGCCACTATGGCGTTTGACACGCTTGAGTGGCCATACATTTGGGCGATGCTGGCGAAGTTTGGATTCGGCCCGGGCTTCATCAGTTGGGTCAAATTGTAGTACTCGGGCCCATTGGCGCAGGTGGTGGTGAATGGAAGAGTTTCGGCCCCATTCGAGCTGGGCCGGGGCACGCGACAGGGCTGCCCCTTGTCGCCGCTCCTGTTTGCGCTGGCCTTGGAGCCCCTGGCGGAGTGGCTGCGGTGGCACCCCTCCATCCGTGGACTCCGTTGGACCCCCGAATATGAGGACCGTGTGTCCCTATACGCTGACGACATCCTTTTGTACCTAGCCTCCCCACGTAAGTCACTCATAGTCCTGGTTGATGTTTTACGTTCATTCGGCCGGAACTCTGGCCTTGTCATCAACTGGGCTAAATCATGCGTGTATGTGCTCTCTGGGGAGGCTCCTGTCCTTCCGCGGGGTTGTCCGATTCAGATTGCCTCTCAGGGGTTTCGATACCTGGGTGTCTACATTACTCTGGACCCAGAGGCTCGCTACGAGCGGAACTTGCTTCCCCCTCTCCAGCGCTTGAAGGAGGACGTCGTGCGCTGGCGGCGTCTGCCGCTTTCGCCGCTCGGCCGGGCGGCGTTGTTTAAGATGATGTCGTTGCCACGTTTCTTATACGCTCTCCAGAACACTATGGACCCAGTCCCGGCGCGCTACTTCAGTGAGGTGGAGAGTTTACAGCGCCGCCTGTTCTGGGACGGGAGGCCGCGCATTGCCCTGGCGAAGTTGACGCTTCCATGGTATGACGGGGGGATTGCCCTCCCGGACATTAAACGGTATTACTGGGCCTCCCAGCTAGCTGCAATTAACCATGGCCTCTATGGGCCCGCCTTGAACCCGGCGTTTGAGATGGACAAGATGCTACTGCCCGGTGGCGACTACAATCGAGCGCTCTACTCTGGCGCGCCCGACGCTCGCTTGACGGGACCTACGCGTGTCATGGTCAGAGTATGGCATGCGGCTAATGCAGCTATGGGGTGGAAGGACCGTTTGACCCGGGCGTCACCGCTGTATGCGTCTGAGAAGTTGGGCTCTCTCTGGACCTCGAAGGGCTTCGCGAAATGGGACATGATAGGCATCAGTAAAGTGGGGGATCTCTGGTTGAGGGGAGGATTTAAAACGTTCGAGATGCTGCAGACGGAGTTTCAGTTGCAGGGCAGTGAATACTTTCGATACCTGCAGATCCGTCATGCACTGGGCTCCGTCTTCCCAGATGTCGCCTCCATCCCGGAGTCTTCCCCCCTGGAGGATAGAGTGCTAGATGGCCACGTCCCAGACAGTACGATCTCCCTTATTTATAAAAAACTGATTAATGATCGATCGGGCTTGCTGATTGGCCTTCGCGAGGCTTGGGTTGCCGACGGTCTGGAATTGGACGATGAGGACTGGATCTCCGCGGTGGCCTCTCCGAAGGAGGTGGCTATACCGGCTCGCCTTCGCTTCGTCCAGCTCAAGATACTCCACCGGGTCTACATGACGGGGCCAAGGCTTCAGCGCATGGGCTATACTGTGGATGGATTGTGTAAGCGTGATTGTGGTGCCGTGGCGACCTTTCTGCATATCTTATGGGAATGCCCGAAGGTGGAGCGATTCTGGCGCGGTGTGCACGAGGTCCTGCGAGTGGTTACGCGTGTTGCGCTGCTGCCGGAAGCGAGGAGATGCCTGTTGAATGTGTGGGAACCAACTGACTACTCGGCTCCGCAAACGTGGTGGGTGACTCTGGGATATATGATTGCTAAGCGTGACATTGCGCAACTGTGGGGATCCCAGAACCCCCCCGACGGTGTCGGCCTGGAAAGAGCACATGGACTGGTGCATGTTTCGAGAAAAGGTGGTGTATGTGGCGAGGGGTAGGCCTGGGACATGGGTGAAAGTGTGGGGCCCCTGGAACGCCTACCGTGGGAGTATTTGCGTGCCACCATTGCTGCCTGCTGCCTCACCAGCCCCGTCCCCTTAGCTGATCCCTTCCCCTAGCCCCGGGCACAGGGTTCCCCCAGTCCTCGCTCTGTTTCCCTTCCCCTCCTTGGACTCCTCTGATAGTTGGGGTTCCCCATTGGGGAGCACGTGCTGCTACTTTCTACTGTAGGGTAGCCTTGTGGGTGTTGTTTTCTTGTTGTTTGTATAAAATGAAACCGTACTGTGACGTATTATGGCTGTGGCCCATGATGTTGATGACTCCTGCTTATGCTCCTTTGTAACGCCAAGTGTTCTATGAACGTATGCCATATGTTTCTGCCATTCCTAGCGGCCGGCCGGAAGGTTGTGGGCCCATACTTGTATATTCTTGAGATTTGTAATAAACGGTTTCAAAAAAAAAAAGAAACAGCCAGGGTGCTAGGAGCAGGCCAGGGATTGGACGACCTCTTTTCGGCGTCGCCCGCAGCTGCAATCGTCCTCCCTTGCCACAGAGTGAGTTAACATGTTAAGCCACTCACTGCCCTCGCCAACATGGACCCCACTCCTGCCCCAAGGGGGGGGACAGAGGCAGACTGTGGCACAAACTCAGGCAGACAGGGCCCGAAGATCCGGCCGGGCTGCTTATTGTGTTATCCGCTGCTTCTTATATTCCGGAGGTCGGAGGTCACGCCGAGGTCGGCCCATAAATGTAATAAGACTAACGAGAAGGGATATATTTTAATGTGGTTTTAGAGGGTTGGCACTCTGCAGCACATAAATCTGTTTTTTTTTTCGTTTTCTCTGTGAATGCATATAAATAACTAAGTATACCTCAAAGACCTCAGCTTGCCCCCATTTTGGGCCACAGGTGTTTCCGTACAGAATGAGGTCAAATTCTTGCCCCTTATTCCGGCTGAGAAGCCCATGCGAGGAACAGTATAGCAAGATGGCCGATTCTTTCAGTACAGTAAGAATGCTGTTTACTAGTGATCCATTCAGATATCAACGGAATTCCAGGGTACGCTCCAACCATTGATAAAAGTGAGCAGAATAAGGCTGGTAATCAAAAGCGTTTCTGTATTGAAGGCAAAAGTAGGCAGATGAAAACCTGCTCAACTACTGTGCCCTCGGTCCATGCCCTCCACACCCTGCTCGTAACTCTGCTCATCCCTCCACCCTATAAGTACTACAAGCCCGGTGCGAGCACTTCCTCACCTCTTGCTGCCTGGTGCCACCATGCTCGTTTTTCCTTTCCTGCAGCGTGCATGTCATACACTTCCGGTTCAACCTGCAAGTCATAAGGAGGGGCGTGGCTTAAGGTGGACAGAACAGAGTTGACTGTGCGAGCCTCTCACAGAGAACAGTAGACTCATCAGTCGGTCGGGCTGCAGGAGATTGTACTTGTTTATTTAATGCGTTTTTATATAGCGCAGACTTTACCCAAAGGTGTCAGAGCGCTTCACAATAGGAACAGCAGCGTTACATGAGGAGAAAATTACAAGTGAGCATGTTTCAAAAGCAAACGTTACATTACATGAGGCAAAAGTGACAAATGTGCATGTATCAAAAGCAAACAAAATACAAGAAGAGGTAGCAAACTATACGTTACAAGAGGAACAAGGCAGAGCAACGCAGTCCCGAAAGTGAAAGAGGACCGCGCTGCAGCCGATCTCTTGTCTTTATGGGGCCATATGTTTGAAACACATGGCCCCATAAAGATAAGAAACCTTTTACCACAAACGTAAAGCAACCGAGCCAGTCCAACTGGGACGGCTCTAATAGAGAAAAGTGTACGTCACTAGACGCTCTTTTCCAATGGCTGGCCACCGTTTAGCATAAACGGTGACACCAGCCAATGGAAAAGAGGGGCGAGGCTTAAACCCTGCTAGTGAAATCTACCCTAACTCATTAAATCTCGCCAGCGAGACTGCGCATGTCTGCGCAGCCTACGCCAGGCGAGACCTAAAAACACTTTCTCTCATCTCGGTTTTGAAAGCCCAATAAAATGTTGATTATTTTACAAAGTATGGTCTCTCTCACATAGTACTCCTACCAATACACATTCCTCTAACTTTCCACTGCCTCTTAAGCCCCTCTCATGCACCCTGCTTGCATTTAATGTATTTTAACATTATGTGCCAGCCTGATTGTCGGGATATCTGAAGGCCCCCCCAAATGTTACTGACTAAACTAGCCCTCTGGTTACAGGGATTGTGAAAATCCATGTGTCACATAAGTGGAGCAAATGAATTTAGCAGGAAAGTGGTAAGCGTGCAGTATGTAGATGGAAGTACAACTTTAGGCCACGCCGCAGCAAATGTATTACTAAAGCGTGGTGGTGCATTTCCATTACAGACAACACATTTTACATTGAAATGACCACTGAATTTGCACAAACATAAGTTTTACAGATAAAACCATACAGTGCACAACGAATAATGTGTGGAAATCAGCATCACCTAGTGTACGGATTTGTTTTGATCGTATTAAAATCTTTGCTCCCACCACACTTCAGAATTTCAAAAAATGTGCTTCATTTATACTTTCCTAATTCTGATATATTCTGACATATATACACAGTTAATTTACAGGCATTTATATGTTTTTGTTTACTAGAAACAAATGGATATCCTACATCCTTTCCTTTCACACTCCTAGCACCCATATTGTCACATAAATTCTCTCACTTTGCAGTCAGAGAAAGAAAAGTAAACACCAAGCTCCCTTTAAAAAGAGTAAACAAAGATTTGTCAGAAGACAGAGCCTAACATTTGATCTTTGTCTTTGAACGCAAAGCAAATGTGACAAGGTAAAAATAACATTTAAAGGTCTCTCCAGCAAGGCTATTTTGGGATGTTTCAACAACCCCCACTCTCTTACTTCCAGCATCTATGGCATTGGCGTGAAATTTAGAAGAGGCTTATTTAAGTTATGCTAGTCGTAAAGAGCACTGACCAAAATAAACAAGTTTGTACACAGAATATTGTTCCTCATATGCGAGTGAGATTGATAAACTGGTTGTGGCAAAGATAAGTAGACTCAATAAAGCAGGAAGATAGGTGGCAGCAAACCTTTTCGAAGAAATACAGCATGTTTACTGCTTCCTGTACTGACTTGTAGGAGAGACAAATGAAAACACATGCTGGATGGCCTAAAACAAATAAAGCCAGCAAACAAAGAAAGGAGTTGTCAGTTACGAAGCCAATAGCAAGAAATGGGGGGGGAACACGATCATAGGTCAGCGTTTAGCACGTGCCCAATATGTCTTAGCAACCAGACAGCAGCATTGTATGGTATGGTAGGCTTCAACCTATAAATTATTAATAACACATCAAGAGAAACCAGGAGAGATAGGGACATATAGGGATGAAGACGGGCTGAGATACAGCGACATATACAGAGAAATAGATGAAGACAGGCAGAGCTAGAGACAGATAAATTTAGATAGAGGCTGATTAATGGATTGAGAAAGATATGTATGCAGTCAAAGACAGAGAAAAATAGAAGCCAATAGAGAGACTGATACAGACAGCAAGACAGAGTGACAGAGAGAAAAGGACAGAGAGGAACAATGAGACATATGGATAGATGCAGATAAAAACAAAAATGTAAGTGAGTTGGAAACCGAACAATAGAAAAAAGACAGATCTAACTACAGTTAAAAGCAGATAGGCAGACACAGTCTGATATAAACAGAGGCAGCTAGCGACAGAGACACATCACCATCCAATAAAATATGACTCAGGTGATCAGGCAAATGCTGTTTCTCAACTTATCTGAAAAGGAAATTAGTTAATGGTTACTACTTTAACAAACCAGAAATTAAACTAAAACTGGCCAGAAAACCAATGGCCAAGAAGGCAGACCCATTCCAACATTCCATCTATGGTCTTGAAGGCTTACCTAACTTTTCATCGGCAGTCAACTAACCAATGGCAAAAGAAGCTGACCCAAAACACACATTTTTATATATGAAGATGTATTGTTTAAAGAAAATATGAAGCTGACAGACAGTTAAAGCTGTCAGCATGGCAAAAGAAATATAGTTAAAATGAAAAGATTTCAGTTAGTGATTAGTACATTAGATGCAAACACAGGGCCCAATTCACAACAAAGTCACACTGAGGAACACAAAAAAATAGATTGGTGGAATGGTCTGAATTAATCTCAGACACTGGTAATTACTCGAGGCGGCATCCTAGTCCATAGCTTTGCTTTTCAATCCACAAAGAAGCTCGTATCTGCACATAAAGGAATACTAACTAAAGAGACAGAGTGACAGAGATAGAAAAAGATACAGAGACATATAAATAGAGACATATGAATAGAGGAAGGTAAAGACAAACAAGAGGGATAGACAAATAAGACTGAGAGAAAAAGGGAGACATATTGACAAAGACAGAAAGAAATTGAGTCGGATACAATGAGACAGATATAAATACAGATAAAAGCAGATAGGCAGAGACAGATGGATATAGACAGAGGCAGCTAGACATTAAGACAAATCACCAGCCAAATAAAATGATTCTAGTGCACAGGCAAATGACAAGAAAATTACCCAACAGCTGCTCTGTAAACAAAACAGAAATAAGGCAAAACAGCCAAGAAAGCCAATGGTTACCAAGGCTGAACCATTCTCATGGTCTTGGAGGTGGACCTAACTTTTCATCAGCAGTCAAATATGATGGTAAAAGAAGTCTGAACAAAAAACAATTTCTCCATATATGAATATGTATTATTTTTTAAAGAAAATATGAGGTTGCCAGACAGTTTAACCAGCTAGTAGGGCAGAGCCAGCAAGCGTTCCAAAGTATATTGAGTTAAAATGTACAACATTTTAGTAAGTGAATAATACTTCAGACACAAACACAGCACAACAAAGTCACAATGAGGAACACAAAACACTGAAGGATGTAATCGGTGCTTAATTTGTGCCGGTGTGTGCTGGTGTTTAGCAACGGCATTTATTTGTAAACACCAGCAGATATTTATCACAGTCTACCACATGGTGGAACAGCCGGTATATTTTTTAGCACAGCGCATCAATAATACAGTCAATACACTTAAAAAAAAATATATAAAAAGATGTGAGTACAGGCCATATGTTCCCTGAGAAGTACCTCAGGCACTAGTACTTACATTTTTGCAAATTAACCGTTGTGTCAAATGTTTAAAATAACCTGAGCCACTGGTAATAACTCAAAGCCGCATTTCAGTCCATTCTTTTGCTTTTCAATTCACTAAGAAAGTCATAAATCTGCACTTGTAAGTTTACCCTCTGAGGCAGGCCAAGAAAAAGATGCACAGACTTATAAATGGGGACTTGGGGAGGCAGATAAAGACAGGACACACCAAACAGCAGCAGATAGCTAGGATCAGAAAGATGGATCAAGACAGGTAGATAGAAATAGACGGAAAGAGACAGATACGGATAGAGATAGACAGAGATAAATAAAGTTAAAGACCGAGAAAGATACAGAAATTAAAAGAGCTCAAAAATATACATTAAAGACAGACAGCAACAGACAGAGGAGACCTATGGGTACATAGACATGGACAGAAAAAAGGTAGTGCCACATAGAGATAGAGACAAAGAGAAATTAAGACAGGTAGAAACACACTGACAGATGACGCATATGTAGAGACTAACACAGCCAGAGCAAGATCAAAAGAGGCACAGAGGCAGATAGGACAATCTGGCAGAGACTGATACAGAGAGAAAGATAAGAGCCAGAGAGACCAGGGTAGTAACAGATAGTTAGAAATATAAAGACAGAAAGGGACAGAGGGAGAAGCATTGAGACAGATCGAACCAGTGACCGAGATATAGAAAGGGAGATAGATTCGGATTACAGGTGGATACGGATAGAGACAAAGAGAAAGAAGTACAGACACAAAATAGAGAAAGTAACAGGGGAAGATAAAGACAGGCAAAGATGGAGAAAGAACCACATTGCACGGGAGACAGTGTCATAACCCCTTTCAGAAGGCCACTGAGCCCCCAGTGGTTACTGGGACCAAGCGTGGTGGTTGAGGCGTTTTACTCCTTATGTCCCGGGGTCTGACCTAATATGAACATGAACAACTGGGCCAAATACCTCTTCTGCACTTGACTCTTAGAGGTAGCTGTGGATTAGAAGTCAAGGGCGCCCACGGAGGGAAATGTATAAACAGGTTAGTGAACATAGCTCGTAACTCAAAGTGCACTATTTTATTTTTAACTCTTTACAGTCAAAGAAATAACATTCGTAAGCAACACAATCCCCTTTCGGTCAGGGCTCTAGTGTTTATCTGACAATTCCCTGTCCAACCTTCTTTCTTGCAATGTGGTTGGCGTATTTCCCATTTACTGGTGGACGCATCCAGGGAATGCTCACTAGTAGGCCGTACTCAAGAGTTCCACTTTGACTCTTTAGGAATTACTCCAAAGTGTCTATGGTGCTGCAGCAACTTCAACAGCATGTTTCCCAGGACCTAAGAGGTCCGACTCAAGTCTTACCCACTTCTGCAGTACGGAAACGTTCAGTGTTTCATAACATGTCCTGACCGCAGGAACTCGCAAGCTCTAGTACTGTTTGGAGAAGTCAGGCTGCTCACGCTACATAGTGCAGCACACGGTAGGCACAGGCTCTCTCTGAGTTGGCACTGCCGACTTTTCCCCCAGTGATCAGAGTTGCTCCCAGCCTGCAAAGACACAGTAAGTCAGTTTTCCCCACACAGGGGTGGGAGGTGGGTGGGGGCATTGGATTCATTCCTTCAGCTCCTGACCAGAACCCAGCGATGGAGCAACATCTTATTCGCTGTCCTTCATAGTCCTTGGGGGGTCTGACAGGGACAGATCTCCATGAGCGGGCTTGACCCATTTCCAGGGCAACGGCTCGGACTCTTGGCAAAGTTAGTACTGGCATCCCCTTCTAGCATTCGGGGTTGCAGCGGCACTTTAGGGTCAAGTGCAGACTCCTCCGGTGCAATCGCCCACACCACGGAAGCCCCATCAGTCATACGGGGTCACCACTCAGGCAGGGTGCAAGTCTTTGGCACACTTGTCACAAAATCACTCCAACTGTGCCCCCCATCTCCCATACGGGATCGGTGCTGGCTTGGTGCTGCCAGCAACGTGCTCGATGCACGGCTCGGTTCACGGCAGCCCTCTCCTGTCATACTGGGGTCAATGAAACAATCCTGCACATGCACAGTGGACTGCTGTATCCTCACACCTCGCACAGGAAGTCTTTTCGGTAGGGCTCCCTGCTGGACCTCGCTCCCTTCAACACTTTCCTCTTCCTCACATGGCACACTGGCTTGGGGAAGCAGGCAGCAGTTGGTGCTTCAGGGCAGGTGGTCTTGGTTTTCCTGGGTTATGTACTTTAACCCAGCAGGGAGACCTGCAGACCTTGGCTACCAGTCATGGTCACAGGCAGAAGCCTAGCAGAGCTTCCACTTTTCACACAGGCTGTTTGGCAAATTACACATTATGGGGATTTAACCTCCCCTTCTTATAATCCATTTACAAGCACCAAATTTGATTTCGGTCGGAGTCTTTAAAGTTATATATCGGAGTTCTTCTTTTGAAGTGTACACTTTTCTTTCTCTTTTTTACACTTGAAAGGCTGTCTGTCACAGCAGGAGTGCCAAAGTTCATCTCCCCACAACACAGGCCATGGGAGTGACTAGAGTTCACACCTGGATGTTAGCCACAGTGATATGCGCATCAAAGGGTTAATCCTGGGCTCCCAGCCCTACTCTTTACGATTCCCTTATCAGCCCCATCTCCTTCCTGAGATGTGTTCAGGCCCCTTCCTTATGATCCACTACTGATTCAAAGAGCATCCTTTTGAAGTCTTACAGGAGAGCCTCTTTCTCCCTTTCTCCAGTGTGTCTCACCAAGGTCACATAAATGCAGCATACACAAATCTGTCTGGAGTATTTCTCCACTCCTCATGTCTTCACTAGGCAGGCATGGGCTTCAAAAAAATGGAACCCAAGGTCCTCCATGTAATGAACCATTGCTGGCATACTTCCACTTAGTGTATATACACAGCACACATACTGTCAAGCACTGTTACCTCCATGTATTGCGCCACCACAAATACACATACATTCAGCACACACGTTCAATCTGCTCACACTGTTTAGTACAGCAGCCTTTCTGTACAGTACCAAGGTGTGCTATTTGTAAACACACATCATGCCAGCACACACACTGCCCATGTACACACTGCACAGCACTTCACTCTTCATGTATTGTACTTCTCACAAGCACACATGCACTCACCACATGCTTTCCATTGCGCATGCACTGCACAGCACTACTTCTCTCATGTAATGTATTCCCCACACACATACATATACTCCGTCCATGCACTAACCATACATGCACTGCACTGTACTGCTCTATCCCTGTACTGTACCCTTCACAGGCATGCATATATCCAGCGTAGAGCAGCTACTCTTGCTCTGCGCAGCACTCTACATCTGACTTATGTAGGCCAAGGGTGACTTAAGCACGCATCAGCGGAACTTTAAAAAGGTGAGTGAACCCGTAGGTCTCACTCCAGTGACACAGCATACAATGGACCTGTTCACTAATGATTACTAGACAGTATACTGCCACCACCATGGTCGAGCTGCTTAACTCTTGGTGAAGGCCATAGCCTTCCACTGCTATGAAGCTACGCTTTGGGTGCCCCTCCCAGTCCAACAAGACCACAATCAGTGAGACATGCGTATTTCAGGGCCACACGCATAATCTGCGTTTACCCATGAAACCAAAATCAGTATTAAGGAATCAGACAATAGTGCAGTTGGGCCCCCATGCAGGGGTACCCGTCTTTTAACATGCAGAGGACTTTTCAGTTCCAACACAGGCAAACAGATGGAGAGAAATAGGTAGAGACAGACAGCTGTAGACAAAGAGATAACAAGCATTTACAATGCAATAGGTCTCGTATTTACATGAGTTTGAGCTACTGGCATTGTAAATGACAATGCCTTTTATTTATGTTTTGGTTTTTAAAACAAAAATAAAAGGCATTGTAATTTACAATGCTAATAGCTTTAACTATTGCAAATGCGAGACCTATTGCATTCCAAATGCTTGTTTGAAAAGGCGCCCTATGCCATGCTTTCACTTTAATGGCAGCCACGCCCCTTTCTTTAGACGTGGCTCGCGGTATGGGGCGCTTTTACACAAAAAAAACATTTGTTTGTCAATGATCTCCCTAACACTGTTTTCATGACAGCACGGTGCCCAGTCATGGACGCAACGCTTTATCTTTTAAAAATGCTCTGTGCACAGCGAAGTACTTCTGCATGCACTATGCTGCTTAACAATTTTTTTTTGTGCAAGCGCTCCATGCTGCGCTTTCACTTTAATGTCGGCCCACCCCTTTCTTTAAAACGTGGCTCGTCTAAAGAAAGGTGCAGCTGACATTAAAGTAAAAGGTCGGCATGGGGCGCTTTTATCAATAAAAAGTATTTGTTAAGCAGTATAGTGCGTGCAGAAGTACTTCGCTGTGCAGGGAGCATTTTTAAAAGATAAAGCGTAGCGTTCATGACCGGGCGCCGTGCTGTCATGAAAACAGGGTGTGTTAGGGAGAGCCTGTTGTGCCTGCAAAAGCTGCTTGATTAAAGACATCAAAGGAAATAGTGCTCACAGACTGTAGCTAAAACAGACTGTAACAACACAAGTAAAAAGTCCAGTCCTTATGGGAGGTTACAAATGCAGACAAGGAGTTACTAAGGCGGGATTTACAAGCCTATTAACGAATCAGAAGGGACCATTTAGAAAGTACAGTAGCAGGAGCCAATTGAAAAGATGTACAGAGAGTGGGCGGAGCTTCAAGTCCATACCTGAATACAGCATACCTCACTGAGCAGCGCATGCGCTGCCCAGGCTGGACCTGAAAACGTGGTACCGAAAGTACAATCTATCATGAATGTAGACGCCTTGTATAAAGAAGACCCTAACCGCTTTTGCATGAGCCAACCCTCCTTTCTCGCTGGACTCAATTGCTTCGAAGTGGCATTAACACTTTTTAAAAGAAAAAAAGACAGAGTAGAGACAGAGAAAAGATTCACTGGTTCAAATAATTTTTTTAAACTTCTACATCGATATGTGGAGGCCTGATATATTAATACAACCCTGGTACATTTGAAAGACAAGCCTTGGGCTAAAAGGGTATTCCCTAAATTTAGAGGCTTGGACAGAGATTAAGAAAACTTCAGTTAGCTCCCGCGCATTACTAAAATGGTTACTAACAAAATTCAGAATGGATAGTATGCACTATCTTTTTCAAAAGGTGGTGCAATAGATGATTTGTCTATCCCCTGTCCTTGTGATAAATTGTTTGTTCAAAGTACGGTGCACTTTTTTTGCAAGTTTTATAAAAACCCCTTGAGAGAAATATTGACATCCTAAAGTTTCACTAGTTATAGGACTGCATTTTTATGTGCAACTGTCAAGCAAAGAAATTTGTTATTCATTAATGAATCACTTCAGTACATGGCTATTAACTTTACAAAATTCATGACCTTATCAATTTGTGGATTTATTGCGGTTATATGGTTACATATTATAAACAAGCCTATTCACACGTCAGATATCCTGCCTCCTACTCCCCCAACGAACAACTCAGTTACAGTTTGGCAGTCCTGATGTCAAGTAACTCATCAATTTGTGGATTTATTACTGTTATATTGTGCTATTTATTATTTTTAAAATTATATAAAGTATATTTTAAGGTGTATTTAAACCGAAATAAGCTTGTTATGATGGTCAGAAGTGTGGCCACACAACATATACTTGAGCATTAATAAAGACAGCGCCTATAAAGATGAAGGAATAGTCCAGAAGAGGAGGCAAGACATGGGTCCAGAAATAGATATAATGCATCAGGCGAAAACGTTTTTTGATTAACTCCACATATGTTTGATGCTTGCCTATTCAGGAGGGCAGAGTGAGCCAGCTCTATTGCAGAATGATTTATATGGTACACCATGAACAGTTCACGATACCTAGAGGCTGCCCACTGCCGCAGAAATAAATGTGAAAATATGCAGAGTTATTATTATTTTTTAACATTCTGCATGAAAATATGTGGGACCAATGTTTGAAAATCATATGAATGTTTATTAGACAAATGCCAAAATGAATTACAAATGTACATCAAATTGCACCTCACTATATTAAAATGGTAAACATAGTTTATAAACAAGCCTATTCACACGTCGGAAATCTTGCCTCCTACTCTCCCAATGAACATCTCAGCTACAGTTTGGCAATCCTGATGTCAAGTAACGCATCTCCACATTTGGCACACTGCGTGACCTTCAACAAGATGTTTTTTTCCTTAAATATAACGGCCCTTGCAGTCGCCTTAAATGATAGATATGTGAACAGAATTAAAGGTGCGCATCTTTTATTTGTTTTAAAAACAGCCTAATTTCCAGCTGCCCCTATACTCCTGCTTTAATCTTTTCTAGAAAAGAAATCCAGATCATCTGTTGTCTCGGAAGTTGGAGGGGTAGGTTCAAAATATTCGCACACTCTGCCCTGTTCTCTAGCCCTCCTCACTACATTCAGTTGAGTTTTAGTGATTAACTTGTCGGTGGGGAAGCTAAGGCAGCTTAACTATTTTTCCAGCTTTCCCTTTTGACCTCATAGCGAGCTCCTGGGCAAATCACGTCATCTCACATTACCTTAGTTACTTATTGCCCCTTCCAAAACCGAAAACGCCCTGCCCAGCTATTAAGTACTGTACAGACGCTCTTGCACATATTATTCAGAAACAGCCGGGCAGGCTGAGGTGACAGTGAGCAGACAGACTCCCTCTCTAGCCCCACAAAAGCTCTCATCACTCCTGGGTTCGTGGCCTATTCTTATGGAAATAATGGCAGCCCACATCAATGGACTGCAGGCAAGGAGCAGCCTCAGAAGGGCTCTTCAAAGGCACCGAGTAAACGCCCATAGCCTTCCAGGAATCTTCAATGCGCTTTTAGTTTATCAGAGTTTGTGCACGGCCCTTCTAGTCTATCTACATCTGCTCGCATCTAGTCTTCATACTAACGGTTTTAGAGCCCAAACTTGAAACGTAACCAGCCCTAACTACATTGTCATTAAACATTAATGGTTTGGGCATGACGCAGTATTGGCCACACAATTATGCATGACGGATGAGAAGATTTCAGGGGCTCAATATATTCTGGAAGGGGGAGGGCCATTATCCAGTAATGTGTCCTCCCGTTAGCTGACAACGTTATTACATTGCAATTACATCTTTATAGTGTGTACTACTCCTGACAGAGAAAGTGTGCTTTTAATGTGCTCCCGCAGAAATACAGAGTAATAAAAAGAAAGGCATTTCCAGCAGATCATACACACGTGAGTGGAAACATGGCGTGTCCGTGAATCGCAGCCTAGCATGCATGGCTCGTTGTTGAAATTTTAACGGATGTCATCTGTTCAACACTTTCAGGTTGTCTGAGACCGGTCTCAAAGCAGAACATTTACGGGCAGTCGCTCAGCCGTGGGAGGGACTGGTATTTTGTAGTTTACCTGGGATAGGATCATCTCAGCCAATCCTAATGTGCTGCAGCATTTTGATATAGTGATTGGCTGTAAAGTATACCAGCGTCCTTGTCCAGGCAATCCTCTAAAAGTTAGTCAGTGATTACCCCCCGCCCTATTGTATGGAGCGGTTTTAAAATGGTTAGTTTGTGTCGGACCAGAGTGGGTTGCTGATACAGCGGTAACAGCATCCTGTCTCAGCCTTGCGGGTGCCGCCCAAATCTCTGGATAGGAAAAAAAAGCGATCACTGCTTGATGCTGTTTGGGAGGTGGGAGGGACACAACGCAGCATGACGGACGACTTGCGAGCAACAGATGACGGGTGGGCAGGGCCTAAGGGAGACGGGTGGACACCAACCCCGCTTCCAGAGAAGCCGGACAGAAAAGCAACAATAGATCTCACCAAGGCGAAGCAGCGCGTGCGCTGCAACGCAGGCGAGACCTAAAAAGGGACAGAGATGGAGACATAGATGGAGCAACTGGTACAGATAGAAAATGCTAGTGATAGATAGAAACAGAACAGAGTGAGAAAGGTCGACAGAAAATTAAATCAAAACACCTGGGACTTAACAGAGAAAGCAGAGTTCAGACTTACTGTGAAACACATTTTCTAAATTCCCAATAATCAACGGAGCACTAGGTTATAAAAGAAATCTAGTCTAAAAAAATAAATGTGGAAAACTGTCTTTAAACTGCTTAGTCAAAATATTCCAGTAAAAGGTCAAAATAACGTACAGCTTGGCAGCCAATACAGTACGACTTATGTGCACATTAAACTGGCCAGGAAATCAATTATAGGCTATACTGTTACTATAACAGAAATAAAGTTGACACTGAGAAGGTGGTCAATGGCAAACAAGCCACTGGCTCGTTTCCACATTGTATCTATAATCCTAGAGACTGACCCAACATTCCCCTGACAGTCAACTGACCAACAGCTGAAGAACGACTCGAAAGACATTTCTCTATGTAGGTGTAGGACTATGCTTTACAATAAAATGAAATGAACAGAAATTTTTAAAAAGCTAGGAGACTGGTAGAGAGTTTAAGAAGTCACTAGAGGAGAGCCAGCTACTGTCCCCAAAGGGAGTTTATCTAAAACGTAAAGCATTTTAGAAGTGAGTAGTTCATTAGTTGCAAACACAGACACTAAATCACAAAGTCCACACCTTCAGGGTTACTTTCTGAGTGAATGAAGATGTAAGTCTTTCAGGAACTCACATTTATTTTCAGAGGTATGAAAAGCTGAGGGAGTAGGAACACTCCAGTCATATTTTCAGTTACGGATTCCAGTTTGCCCTAATGCCTACAATGAGAATGCAGCACCTTTGTCTAAGGGTGTATCTCCGTACCATGCCCTATACCCTCACCCCCTCCCCCCCCCATGGAGAAACCCCTTCTCTGAAGTCCCACCAGTTTTTGTAAGTGGTCCCTTTCCCTTCTAATTTTGAAAAGGTATTTAATCCTGCCCATTCTGGCTATTTTTTTTTTAACATAAACTTTATTGTATTTTCATACACACACATATGCCACTGCATAGTATATAGTAAGAAATGTACAAACACCAATCCTCAAGTCAAGAACATTAAAGTAATGACGTTTGGTAAGGTTGATACAAAGAACAAACATGTTGTGAGAAAACTAGAACCCCATTCACATGGTCCAGAGAAATAAAGCAAAATAAGTAGGAAATATATACATTTACCCCCACCCACTCCGTTTCCCCAAATTAGGCATCATCACAATAGCAATATGTACATAGACCATGCACAGCTGGGCGGATTCATTCATATGGCTATCTGAGTGGACAGACCATGTAATCCCTCAAGCCATGGTTTCTGACCATTTCTGTGGTGGGAAAAGGATCAAAATGAACTTTGAGATTGCTTGTAAACTCTGAATTTTGTAGGTTTCACAAACATTTCATGGAATCCTTGCCATGAAATAGACTCTCTCTGATCCTTGAAAGGGATTTACTCTCTCAGTATAACTCCACCAAACAATATACCTGTGAGTAAAAGGATTTACCAGTGCAAGGTCACTTTTGTGAATACCTTGCAATCGTACCAGGCTACTTGTTGTGTAAGAGAACAAGCTTACTCTCCATTCATAGTGGGCAATTAACGTGGCAAATAGGTATATCCTTAACCAGGTAACACAAAAAAAATGCATGACATCCACATGCAATCTATTTGAAGATTACATTTCTTGTCCTTACAATCACAAATAAAAGAGGAGACTAGCGCAATATAAAAATCCAGTCATAACCTGGGGACTTCAAGAGGACAACTGCTTGGTTGCATTGTGAATGCTATTCTACAAGAGCAAGTTCAGCAGGAACAATGAAGCAACCATTTCTGTGGGTTTGTGGGAAGTTAACCATTGTAGGATTCTCAGGTACGCCATGTCAATGTATAATGGGAAAGGGCCCCCTGCTAACAATTGTAAGATACTCAGGTATGCTATGTCTATATATAATGGAAGAGGATCGCCCCTACGCCAAAGTATGAGTCCATCACACCTCCAACATAATAGTCTGTTAAATATGCACACAACTTGCAGTGGCTTATTCCGTAAACGTTATTAAGGCAGACCATGTATGGTCTGGCCAATCAGAGAAGAGAACTTGAAATAAAGAATGCAGGTTGAACGCACTGAATTACCTTTTTGGAAATGTAATACTCAAGTGCACCATAGATTACATGTGATACTGTCAGTTCGTACACATAGCCTCTTCTAATCACTACTAGCTAAGCCCCAATCACCTTGCATACTGGTGAAGTACCCACATGACCACAGGTCACCTTTCCGTTTGAGGTTGATCGGTAATTACTAGCCCTCCTCTGACTAACATTTTAATGTCAAGAGTGTTGCTATTGCCCCTATAAATATGTAGCAATTCAGTTTTGAGAGAAGTGGTAACCAAATAATGAGACACAGGAACCTCGTGTGAATAGATACTCATGCGTCATGCAATTCAATTGGGAAAAGAGTTTGTATTGTACTTTTCTTCATTGGCATGGCAGGAGACATTATTTGCTTTAGAAATACCACAATGTATATATATATATTTCAACACAAATCCCTGTTCCAGGAGTCTTCAAAGCTTCAGGGCGGCCTCAGAAAACCGAGGTCCGCCAATCAATGAAAAACAAAACAGAGGCCCAATTCCGGAGCTGCAGTCTTTTTATTCAGGGAAAAACAGCACAATGCCTCCCGTAGCCCCTACATTTTTCGGCATGCGCCTTGATCACAGGAAAGAGGCAGTTCACAAAGTGCTTACGTGCATGTTGTTTTAAAGGGTGGTCTTAACTCACGTGACTTCTTTGGCCTATGTCTCCCACAATGCAGCAGAGAACATTAGGTAAGTGATGATATTTCTAAAGATAGTTCTTATTATGATGCACAAATTGTCCATTGCATTTTTTCATTTTCCGCTGCAAAAAAATGTTCCTTTAATCCAGATGGAATGCCGGCACGTTGATCATGATATTGCTAACAGTTTGCAATTATGGATGACCTCCCGTCAAAGGACCTGGGCCCGAAACGTTCGGTGTAAGAGCACATCCTCCCCAAAGCCCTTCCGTCGCTGCTGCTTCGTTTCACATCTAGTAACACCACATTTGGAAAAGCAGCAGTGCGTGGGTGCTTTAGAAATACCACAATATGTGTGTGTATATATATATATATATATATTCCTGAGCCCAGCACTCTCTGAAGGTTCCATGCAGGGATCTTGCAGCTTGATTGAGAGTGGTATTGGGGGCATGTGATGTCTATTGAACTTTTAGGAGGAGCCAATGCTATGTCCCAGGAGGCAATGCCTTACTGAAAAAGTAGCGTCAAATGGCATGAACATCTAATTGGGGCTTGTTGAAGAGGAATCGAAGTTCATAAAGGTGTTCATTACAAACAGCAGACTTATCGGAGTTCTATCTAGTTACAAACTGCCAGTAACTTTGCTGTAAAATCTTGTGCCACAGTCATCTTCCTTAGATTGAATCGGTGTGCCAAACACCAACCCAAGGGGGTTGAACTCTTTCCAGACCAATGACTTAGGTGACTCTAAAGTATTACCTTGACAGGTAAATCTAGATTGCCGTTACCACAGCAAGTTCCCTGGGTTTCTGATATCCCCGATACATGGGATTGTAGATTTTTACGTTGCTTAGTTCTAATATTTCCTCAGTCCTGATAATGACCCTTAACTTACTGTGGGTCGAAACAATGTCAACACAGTAGGCAATTGCACCTTGTTTATTAGATTAGTTACTATTTTACATTCGGATACTAAAGATTTGTATTAAAAAAACAATTTAAATATTTGGGCCACTGCTTTTACCCCCTTTTTTGCTACACATACTGCTTTTGGATTTCATAGTTCTTCATGTGCTGTGTGATCACTTTAGCACTACACACGAAATATGATCAATTTAAATATTTTCTTAAACAGGCTCTAGCTAATGTTATTAATTCATATTTGTTTGAACAGCTCCTTGTTAAATCATATGTACTCATTTTTTAAATTAAGTGAAGGCAACTATTTACTTTTAAAATAACTGAATGTTATTACTAATTGACAAGTATTGATCTTGTAACCTTTCCACAAGGAACCATTGTTCTTAGATTCAAATCAACAGCAAAAGTGCTGTACTGACATGGTTAGCACTCTACTTCGAATCAAGTGAAGTAAACCTGTTACTACAAAACTGAAATGTACAGGTACTAATTTAATCAAGTATGATGCAACAGGAGTCACTCTTAGCACCAGTAAATATTGCAATTTTACAATGCTAAATGAGTCTGGAGGAAACTGAAATAACGCTTAGATTCAAAAAGCACCTCGATGAAATGACCTGCATGATGAAGAAAAGTGAATACCGTTTCAGCGATGCACAGAAGTGATGAATAACACCTTAAAGCCATTCGGGGATTTGAAGTAATATTGCTGCTCCATCTAAGAGTGATTTAGTGATTAGAAACTGATGTTCAGTCATTTGGATGTGCTGGAAGATTAAATATTTGTGCATTTCAAATCACGTGCATACATCTTAACTACAGGTGACCAGTGGAGAATTAGCTTGGTCGACAGCTACCCTATTTTAGAACAGCATGCCTTTCTCATCTCAAGTCTTCTCTCTTCGTCCAGTTTGGTATGAAGACAAAGATGCAAAACCTTGCAGTTTCTCACAGGAGCATAAAAAATTACGGGCTATTGTGGGAGGAGAGCTGTTAGTCCAGCTTTATCGTTTGATTACTTGTATATTACGGCAAGAGGGTTACAGTGGCTATGTGTTCATATCCAGAATAATGAGCAAAGTAATTGTCCACCATAGAGAGTTACACAAACCTCTTGAAGACCAGGGTGGTCGGGATTGCACACTGGTTTCCAACAGTAGTCTAGTTCCTATATCCCTGATAGGCTCTGCGCATTGGAATAACATACACTATAGATCTGACACAGGACTACGGTCAGTATGTCTCTATCGAGTATATTAAACTTAATTACTTGTGTGAGCCAGCTAACTCAGAGGTCACTAGAAACTTCTCGAATACACAAGAAGGGATTATTCTCTGACAACCGCATAAACATGACAACTTTGTTTCCCTTTAGAATCGAAACAGTCTCAGAATCGTGGAAACAATAGATAACAGTTTCACTCAGTCAATCGTGCATGCTTTGTTTCTACAGAGTTGCACAGAAATAGAGACAGGCGTTTCAATAAAAGGGTTTATTGAACAGTCTTATTTCTCATGCAAGACATATTAATTGCTACAATCGCAAGACAGACTGTGAAGTACAATATGTAAGAGGTTAGCAGTCAGATAAAATAATACTGCAATAGCATGGTTTGTAGCTATGACATATATTAATCAAAATACATACATAAATAACAAGCTAAAATGTGATACTCATCTGATGCTTGTAAATTGTTTTACCCCAGTGTACCTAACCTAAGTGCAGGATGAGGTTTGAAGTAGGTGCCATTTCTAAAGTATAGCTAGCTATATTTTTAGTTTAGCCAAGAGTTGCCAAAAGTTTCTCTAAGTTCTAGTCAGTCCCATACCTTAGAATGAGAGAGGTTGGAATCTCTTTTCTTGACTCGATAGTCTAACCCCCGCAAGGGAAGTCAGAGAGCAATGGAGCTGGATTCTTTGCTGGAGGATGGCAGAGTCAGGTCAGTGCATCAGGCTGGAACTCGATCTCCTTCCGAACTTGCCGTGGCGAACCGCGGGTTGGATCGAATCCTCCGGGAACCGCAATTTGCCAGGGCAAGTGCTGGTATATTTATACCTTGAAGGTGTCTAGGAATGCCAGTATTGACGTAAAAGTCGGGCAGAGGAACATCATGAATGAACCCGTAAAGAATAGATGTTCATGCATACTTAATGAGTTCTTGGAGAAATCAATATTCAAGCTGAGGGAAATTCCTAAAGACTTAACCCCTTCCATGCTGCGCAAATTCCGCCGCTGTGCTGACGGTTTCTTGCGCGGGCGTGGTCATGACGGAACGGTTCCGTCATGAGCACAGCTCAACCGTGGCTCATGACGGAACCGTTCCGTCATGAGCACCGAAGGGGTTAAGGGTCTGGTTTTCCAAGAATTCGTTGTGACGAGGATGGATGGATGGATGTAGGTGGCCATGCCTGTATTTGGTTTGTACGGACAATGTATAAATAAGGGCCGGATTTCTATGTCCAAATAAGGGCAATGTGAATTGTACCTATAGAAGGGCATAAATCAGGAAACCTATATACGGAATCTAAATCTGCACACAACACAACATTACGTTTTCCTCCCAGTTTATCTATGTTGTTTTCTTTAGCAGTACCTTATAAGATAACCTCCACCTGCAGGGTTTGACTTCATCAATATTTATTTTCTTGTATTTTATTTCATATATATGTTTGCAAAGTGTCATTATTTCAAACAAAAGAAAGTTTAAACAAATTGCCCTAAAGGAATTTGTACATCACACACCTATTAGATAGCAAGCTAACCAACCTATGTGCTGAAAAAGGTGCTTCTGGCAGCAATAGTGACCTACCCGAGCAGTCACTTAGGAAGAAGCTTCTTCACTACACCAGTGATAAAAACATTTC
Organism: Triturus cristatus; assembly: GCF_964204655.1. Lineage (NCBI taxonomy): Eukaryota > Metazoa > Chordata > Amphibia > Caudata > Salamandridae > Triturus > Triturus cristatus. Next base: position 1,039,115,717 of record NC_140585.1, read on the forward strand.
TAAAAGGGGACAACAGGATAGCCCCACCAAGGAGTGCATCAACACCTACATGGAACCTACATGTAATTCTGACCCAACTGATCAAAGAATCCTTTGAAACACTCCACAAGGCCACACATAAAACATCCTTTATAGTTGCAATGACATCTCTCCGTAGAGTTGCAAGCACTCACCTTTCCGGAACCATGCATGCAAATACACCATTACAGGATAGTCATGAGGCCCAACCCATGTTTCCTACCGAAGGTCATATCCCAGTTTCACATAAACCAAGCAATCTGAATACTGAGTTTCTTCCAAAAACAGAAACTAAGGCAGAAAGAGCTCTACATACTCGATGCCAGACGGGCAATACATGGAGAAAACAAAACCAATCAGGAAAGGATAACAACTCTTCCAATCATTATCAGACAATAACAAAGGGAAACCAGTCACTAAGAGCACCATCACAAGGTGGATTTCTCAAACAATCGGGATGTGTCTCGGGACTGCTGGCATACAACTAGAAACTATACCAAGAGCTCATTCGACACGTAAAAAAGGCAAATGTTCTGTTAAATTACATGCCTGGCAGCCATTTGGTCATCAGTACACACGTTCACTAAACACTACTGCATCGACATGCAGATGAAGGAGGCACAAGTAGAACAGAGTACTGAAACATTTGTTTACAAGCTCAAACTCACCCCCAACCCAGTCTCCAGAATGAAGAAAACTGCTACAAAATCAATGCACAGCATGTGAATCCAGAAAAGATTCATACTGCAAAACGAAATAATTACTAACATGTAAGAGTAGTTTTGCAGCATGAGGAATTGTTTAGATTCACATGCAACCCACTCGCCTCCCAAGGAGAGGAGATGAGCAGAAGTGGACACGGAACTTAAAGAATATACCGTAAAGAGGAAGACCATGAAACCCTGAAAAAACTGTTGCAAAAACAACAAAAAAGACTCTGAAGATGACGACCATGCATGGAGGCTTCTGGGAAGTGCGGCGGACTTCAGGAGAGGATGGACAAGACACCAAATGGTGGGGACAGTCAACGCCCAACAAGAAGAAGAAAGAGGAAAGAGAAGAACTAATTTACAAGAGGAGAGTTCTGCACCCACCCACTAGAGGGTGGAATAATGCACAGCATGTGGATCCAGAAAAGATTTGCGCAGCAAAACTAATATTGGAAGCTGCCTGATTATTAGGTTTTAAATCATCCCATCTAAAAGGTAATCACATTATGACCAAACCAAAACAATTGGTTTCTGTGACAAACATATCTACATTAATGTCTAATATGAGATCGGTAACATCATTAGCATGTTTAACAAGTAACTGAATTTATAAGACACCTAATTAGACTGTGATTTTGTGGTTCAATAATGGTATAACCATACAAAAACATGTGGGAGTCCTTTCTCAGTTTAAATTCAGTCATGACTGGTATATCACATTTCATACAATATAAGGGCCCAAAGATAGATTGTACCTGTAATTGATTTTTATGGCCCAAAGTTGCTCCTATTTCTTTCAGCTTTGCTGAAAAATAAGACATTTTTTTAAAATTTGGTTTTTGTTCCACACGGGTAGTGTGGCTGGCGCCAGCTCTGGACGAGACGGACTTGCCTTTGTGCACCCATGCCATTGCCATTCTTTTAAAGGGTGCAGGTATTTGCATCCCTGTAACCACTGTTGCGCTCAGTGCCACAAAATGGCAGCTAATAATGTAAAAAAAAAAAAAACAAGGAAAAATGTATGCCCAGAACCCGGCTGTCCGCAGCAATACTTCTTGGACCCAGGTGACTAAAGTGCCAGTGCAGAAATCAGTGCAAGTTCTTCAGAAGGCTTTATACATAAAACGAATACCCAAACTACAAAAATACAGCACTGCACAACGCTGTATGCACTTTTCCCCTAAAGTATCATACTTCTCCTTAAACACTGTATTTGAACATAAAAAGAAACACTTTTCATCTGAACTCCACACGGACATACGACATGGTCAGTTAAGCTCATGCTAGTGAAATGCATTTATAAACCTGATTTTTAATGCTGCTGTAACCAACTGTCGAGCGTTCAGCCAGGGAATTATTGGTACTTAAATCCAAAAGGCCGGACTTACAATCACAGGTGACGCTATAGTTAATGTAGTCATATTTTCAAGTATCAAAAGATCTTGATCAGTCCAAATAACCAGCAATGTGCTTTAGCCTCGATTGCTGGCCATTCCAATAGTTTCTTTCTAACATTTATAATCATGTAATTATTAGTATGCTTTTTCTCTGTATTAATGAACATTTATTGACATTTATTCTATCATTTATAGTCATTTGTTAGTAGACTTTGTAGCTTTATTAATGAACATATATGAACACAATAATGACACCTTGTTAGGCAGTTTCAATAAGAAATTAACGTCATTATTCAAATCATTTGATTGTAATTTGGAGAAATGTATTTTTTCTTAATTACAGAGATGGTGAAGAATACAGAGCATGTGTGGTAAGTCGCAATGTTGCATTCAGCATATAGCTACCCACCCGGGACAATTTCATTATCAATGTTCATCATTTTGACATACATAGGCATTTTTGGATAGTTGTTGATTGGTTGGTATCACAGATAGGCGAGTGCCTAGAACAAACTGTACCTATCTCCATAATTATGGAAACGTCTCACAGAGAAGCCACAAACATGCATGGGATTGTCAACAGCTGGTCTTACGAGTAGGGTGCAGTGACCCCTCCTTGTTTCTAAATAATGCCTGCTGTCTAGTTCCTTCATGTTGACCACTTCAATGATCACAAGGGAAGCGGGAGGAGGGAAGAAAACAGAATCCGGAAATTATTCTGGTACCTTAAGGTGAAACTTGCAAGCAAGGGAAAAAAGGCAGGCAAATTTCAAAAAGACAGGAATCATAAGTAACAGAAGAATCAATGAAATGCTCACAGGCAAAAGAGCAAGCAGTAGCTGAAACACGCAAAGCTGTAACGCACCAAGCTGAACGATACATTTCATTTTCTAGTCCTGAGCAAAGGAAGACCTAGAAGGATATTACTGGAAATAATTGGCAGTATCATGCATTGGCTTTCTAGCTAGAAGAGTAGAGAACTATAATAAAGCATCCCAAACAGCTCCAGAAGCATGAGTCACTGTCTGTGGTGTCTTCATCTGGTGTTCCCCCAGCCCCATTTATTGCCCTCCCAGTTAGCGTTGTTAATGATATACTTTTGAAAAAAAGGTCCATAATGTGGATTGGGAGTACCTAATGAGTGTTCAAAAGGGTGAGGTTGGGACCACCATTCTGAGGTCTGATCCAAGTTCTCCACTCCAACCCGACAGACAGAGTGCACATTAACAGGGTGGGTTCTGCTGAATTTCTCATACGACGTGGAACCCGCCAAGGTTGCGCCTTTTCCCCCCTCCTTTTGCGCTAGCTTTTGAGCTCCTTGCAAGGCTTATGCGTTGCAATGTGCAGATACAGGGATGGGAATGGGCTGCAGGACACAAGGACGGCACAGCTCTCTATGCAAACATTCTCCTGTACTAGGCAAAGCAAATTACTAGTGGCCCTCGATGCCTCCAGCTGCTGCAAATTGTTACAGAGGCCTCGGGATTAACAGTTAACTCTGCCAAATATATGCTGGTCCCATTGGCTCACTCACTGGACTGTGTGGATTGGCAAATGACTATCCCAATACGCCTTCTTAGTTTCTGGTACTTGGGTAACCAGGTGGCCCTGGACCCAGAGCTAACATGGTCCCTTGACATAAACCCTCTCACTCGTAAGATCAGGGAGGATCTCAGGAAGTGGCAGACACTCTAACTGAATGTCATTAGGAGACTAGCACTGTGTAAAATGATAATATTGCCATGATTCCTCGATATTCTGCAAAATGTCCCTCATGCAATTCCCCGTCACTGGTTTCAGGAGATGGATTCAATAGTGATTGCCTTCTTATGGCACTACTTCAGATAGTGTTTGGCACCTGCCAGCGTGCCCTATATGATATTTTCGTATTACCTGGTAGCTCACCTTCCGATTGTTAACGACTGGCTCAGTGGCAGGTGGCCCGACCCATCCTACAGGTTAGATCTCAACACGTTGGGTTTCCCCAAAATTCTGGCAATGCTCTATGGGGGAAAAATTACCATCACACTTCCAGAAGTACCCCAGGCTGGTATTTACCGGGTGGAAGGCAGCCCATCAATACACAGGATGGTGGTCCAAACTCACCCAGTACAACCCTTGTGGCATGGCTGAAAGAAGTTGTATTCCTAGATGGCTTTGCTCGGTGGGACACCATCGGCATTACACTCCTAGAAGGCATGTGGAAGGGTAATCATATGCCCTCCTTTCAAGATTTCAGCATGCTTACACCCTGTCTGGAACGCATTTCCATAAATATTTTCAACTGCGTCACGCCCTGTGGGTCCATGTCCCCCCCTGATACTCTTGATTCCAGAATTCAATCCAATAAAGGCTAAGATTATGATGGGTGCTTTGAGCATAGGGGGGTATCGAAGATTTATCGCACACTGATCATCAATGCCCCGGACACACTGTCAGCCCTTAGACCCTGCTGGGAAGGGTGGCTCGTACCTATACAGGACGCAGATTGGTGAGATGCCTTGATGGCCCCAAAGCTTCTCACCATCTCATCTCGGCTTTGTTTAGTACAAGCATATTATCTTCTCACCTCATATCTCTCTCCAAATAGGCTCCATAAAGCTGGGCTTCTCGCCAGTCCTGCATGTTTTTGATGCTCACAAGTCCCAGCTGATTTCTTTCACATGACATGGTACTGTCTTAAGACTGTGAAGGCATTGGGAACTAGCGATTGCCGAACTGTCCGATGTTTTGAACCTGGAGACAGAACTCTCCCTGTTACTGATCCTGCTGGGATTAGCTGAGAGCATGGGAGGGACATGTGCAGACTGAGCTGTCACGGGGACAGCACTGATAGTGGCTAAATGTAATACAGCTACTCACTGGAAGGCTTCCAAGCCGCTAACATTTACACAAAGGAGACGTGGGGTAGACTGGTGCGCACAGCAGGAGAAGCCAGTGCATGAGGCGCGAGGCTCCCCTGCTAAAAATTCCAAAGTATGGGAGAAATGGCTTGGGGCGGTGAACGCGGGATCATTGTGAGGATGATGTGATAATATTGATGTCATTTTCTTAGTGTGCACCTTTACCCACTGTAATCTTTATTTTTATATTGCTATTGGCCTAGCTTGGGAGCAGAGTGTCAGTGTTGATGTGGCCGGTTGTAACTGCCAACATTAATAAAAACTAGTTTATCAGAACAAAAAAGTATCCCAAAAAGGAAAGCCTGGCTTTAATTCATGCAAAGCTCAAAAACAAACTGCTAAAGCAAACAAGCATTGGCATGGCCAATAGGTCTCGCTTTTGGGACCTTATAAGTATTTAGTTATGCAGCACAAAATCCTTAGTGCAACAAAATTAACTGTTGCATGGCTAAACACTTATAAGGTCCCAAAGGCGAGACCTCTTGGCTATGCTTGTTTGTTTGTTGTAATTTACTAACATTTCCACTGGGGCTCTTCATAAAAGTTGCAGCTTTTCATGAATATTCAAAAGCTTAATTATGTGTAAATGTTTAACACAAGTGCGCTTGTCCCAACACTTGCTTTCCCACAGGAAAAATGTTTTCCAACCGTTTCTAGATTAGGAATGGGCCATGATCATTTTGGGAATAGCAACAAGCAGTGGCCATAAAATGGGGCAGTTGCTGAAGGCCTTTTCACCAGAGAGATAAGCGGCAGCATTGAGGAATCCTGTGTAAGTGACACGTGCTGCTCAAATCACAGTTTGCAAATGCTGCCTGAGATATCCTGCCAGATCTGTGCTGGTTTCCAGGCGCTATGTCATGCAGCTTCCTATTTAAACTTTCTCTAACCTCATCCTTTGGGGGGGGGGGGGGGGGGGGGCTAGTGGGGGAGGGAGAGGCTATGGGGCACCCAGCTCTAGAAACAGATGAAAAGATGCAAAAAAGCATTGGCAAAACCAAAATGTTGCGCCTTAGGGCGAGCTATTGTCTTTGCCAGTTGGGTGGGTGGCGGTGAGTAACGGAAGGCTCAGGAGGGAGAAACAAGATGAGTGTGCGTAGGGAGAGAAGAAACCGGTGGGGGAATGTAAAAATATAAAACACAATGATGCAGCCAGCATTGACCTAGTCATAACATTTTTTTTTTTAAACAAAGAAACAGTACCTGAATCACAATGCGAGCAGCAGAGGCAAGTTAATTACGTTTAATTAATCTGTGCTTGGTGCATGCGCCGCTGACTAAAAAAGGAAGTAACGCATGGCAAGCAACTGCCCAACTAGAAGGCAGAAAATAAGAGTGACAATGCTGCAAACAACCGGCCGTTTCCAAGTCAGCCCACTATAACATACAAGAATCTTGCAGGCGAGAGGGCATGCACTAGCGCATTCTCTCAAAGGCGAACAAGTCGAGCTGCATGTAAACTGGTGCACGTGTACGGCGCTCCAATGCCTTCGGGTCGAGTTCGCACTATATAAATGCGTGCGCACTCTGTAAAAGGAATTAAAACAAGGCGGAAGAAGCAGCAGCGTGACGGCGGGCTGAGCTCATCGATTGAGCAGGAGCGGCGTCCGGTGGCGAAACATCGTCCACGGGACCATACGTGAGGTGAAGAACGGCAACGAGGAGCATTTGGCAGGCCAATAGGCAGGCGACGCACTGAAGAGGCTTGCCAGAGAGGGGCGGCTTCACAAGTGCACGAGCGGCCGCTGCAGAAGCAAAAATAGTCCGTAGCATGCCCAGCGGTGAGTGAGTAGCGACGCACGGGGACAGCGCACGAAGCACACTACACTCAGGGAGTGGCACCGATATCTGTCACCGCGGAGGTGGCGAGAGAGGAGAGCGGAGAGAGCATGTGGCAGCAGTCATAGGAGAAGGCAGTCAGCGGACCAGCGCGACCTTCAAGCATGGCAGGGTGCGCGCAGGAACAAACTAAACAAGCATTGGCCACGCGCGAAAGTGAAAGCAGCACGGCGGGGAGGGGAGGTGCAGAGGAGCGTTGAGGAAGCAATCAAGTGAGAGGAAAGACGGATAAAGCTGGCGGTTGCGCACGTGACCGCAAGCGCTAGGCCAGCCAAAGCAGCTTGTGGCAGCACTTTTTAAAGTCCCTACTAAATGTCTCTCAAAGCAGCGCATGCGCTGGCTCAGACGAGACCTAAAAAGGTCAGCAAAATTGAAATTTCACACTGGCTGTCTATGAAGCTTTCTTCATGCGGAAACGCCATGCTGGAGAACATCATGCAGACTCACCAATGAAACCAAAAAATGGTAAGAAAGCGGGCTTCACATTTACAAAGATCATCTAATAATAAATATTATGGGCTTTGGTTCCTTTAAATGTGATTGCCTGTGGAGCCCTGAGAACAGTGGTTACCTGCACAGGACTTACACCATGGTTGCCCACCGAACAAAACAATAACTATTTCGGCATAACCCATAAAAGTAGACAAATAAATACACGTCATATATACAATGCCATTATGATGTTAGGTAGTCACATAAAACAACATATTCATATCCACATTGTGCAAGAGTCGATTCTCCCTTAGACTAAAAGGAGCATTCAAACTGAAAAATATAATTTGAAAATCATTATGAGAATATTCACTACACGATAAGAGATACGAACCCGTAGAATTACTGAGCAGCAAAGATAGTCCTGCTTTTCACCCACATCAGACCCAAGAATTTTGCAACTGCGCATACATACATTGGAAGTGGGTCTCTGCATAGGATTCTTAATGGTACAAGATAGCTAGCTAGCAGTACCTAGCTGCCTACACACCGGTGCAAACCAAACATAGCCTTGGCTTAGTATACAAAGGGTATGCAAAACAATTGTCTCTTTTTGGCCTCCGCAAAAATGACAATCCTCAGTAGATGCATCCCTCCATTTCGCAGTAAACGCCTTTACAGGAAGTGTGTCCACTCTAAACTGATAACGTTTCAACCAGATGGAACAGTTGACAAGTCCAGATACTGCTCTAGCATGTATGCAGACTTAAAGTTATGCAAATTTATTTGTGGGCTCCTGGGAGAAGCACGTGGCCTGGTCTGGCAGAAATGAGAAATGGTTGCAAAAGATAACTTTATGGTCTTGTTATATAGAAGACCTCTTCGTCATTTGGAAGGGGACACATGAAGACATTTAGGTATATGACAGCCCTAAATGATAATGACCTCAATTTGAAATTCACTGACTGTATTAGCTACACATAGGCGTCATATCTGAATCCGCTTGTCTATATCGAATTTAACACCTTACAAACAACACTTAATCGTAAACCTACAGCAGGAAAAAGTACACTGCATGCAGGCAGTTTCCACCCTCGGAGTGTGATCGGTAGTGTCCCTTATGGAGAAAAACTAAGGATCAAACGAAATTGTTCCACAAAAAATGAATTCCTGAAATCAAGAGATCAGGCTATCTGTAGATTCAAGGAATGGGGACACACCGAGGGGATACTTACAAAAGGCAGTGAGGAAATCAGATCATTTAAATAGACAGGATCTCCTACTGGATAACAAAGATGAAAGACAGGACAGGGGGAACAGGGTGAAAAGGAATCAGAGAGAATGATAACAAAATATACAACCAGTTCCTCCGAGGTGTACCAAATCTTTCGTAAGAACTGGAGAATATTGAAAACAGATAATATTGTGGGTCCATATATTCCAAAAGCACCACTCATTACGTATAGAAGAGGTACCGCATTGAAAGACCATTTGGTTAGGAGCCACTTCATAAATGGTCAAAGAAAAAGAGATATGGTGACTGAGTTTTACCCATGCATGAGATGCAAGACTTGAAAAAATAGCCAGAAGATCAAATAATTCCAGATATAAGGCAGGAAGACAAAACGTAGAATTAACAAGTTACTAAATTGCAATTGCGAATATACGTTTTATTGCCTCACCTGCCCGTGTGGAACGCAAAATATTGGGAGCACAATACACCCCCCCCCAAAAAATAAATTATAGAGCATATGATCCAACATACCCAGTGGCCCGCCACTTTCAGGATAAACATAACAGCAATCAAAATGTATTAAAAATGTTTTGCCTAGATCAGATACCCAAAGAAGAGGAGGGGATAGAACTAAAAAGCTCAGAGCATTAGAATCGAGATATATCATTGAACTACAGACAAAAACTCCCAGGGGTCATAGCAACGAAGAGGAGTTGTGGGTACACATTCCGTAGAAGTATAATACATTGTAAATAGCGGATTGTGTTTTGATTGTAATACTCATGATTTAATATCACAAATTAATTATGTATGTGGGATTGTATATTGTGGGATTAATTGTTGTGGGACCTACGTTGAAATCTATCAAAGAAAATGAATTACGACTCCAGGAGCGTTTGACCATTCAGGGCTATATTAATTAACATTGCCGGTTAATAAGCGCCAGACATATTTTTGTTCCCTACAACTATTGGATCGGACAGTATAGGATTCCACAAATTTGAAAATGAATAATATTGTGATATATCATGGAGGTATGACAGATTTATAACCTTTTATCAACCAATGTATATTGCAATCAACCTAAAATATATCATGTGAAGATGGCCGACAAGGAAATTTTTCTCTGTGATTAGGAAGAGACTTCTTTTATGTGTATTACCAAAATGAACTTCTTCCTTTCTCTATGTTTAAGATAAATGTTATTGAAAAGACATTTTTTTAAATTACGTCGATATTGAAGAAGGCCTTAAGCTGAAATGCGCCTGTTCGGTGCTGTGGTCGCACTGCTAATTAAAATCTGAAGTAAGATATATATGTCAGATCTCTCTGACAAAAGAAGTAACCCACAGACCTATTTACATTATATACACTTTGTTGTCTGCATGGTACATGTTCTTTGGACATGTACCAAGTCAGCGCCCGGGGCACCGATCACACCGCCCTTGAGCGGACCCTGGTAGCATTTGATTTGGAAATGATACTGTCACTCATTGGACCTCCATTCCAGTGTTTAGGGCAATACTGTCTTGTTAGCTTTCAGACACCAAACGAATCTATCTTATCTTGAGGAATTTCATGTAGGCTTTTGTCCAGGAGTATCCCATGGCAAACTAACAACATTTAGACCACTAGCACCACCTGCTACTTAATTTGGGAAAAGCAAATAAATTAGATTTTAACAAATGGAGCATTAAACTCATTTTCAGGACAGGTCAGTTCAGAAGAGGCAGAAATGATCAGATTACTTGGTCTCCAATTTGGAACATTACATGTTGGATATCACAAAGAGAGAGAACAGTGTAAGTATGGTCACTCAATTACAAAATAAAGGGCATGTGAAATAAAGAACCAAGGTTCTTCTGCCATGTGACATTCACATGATCAATGCTGATGATAGGTTCAACTATACACGAGTAATGCTGGTAGAAACAAAGCAACGTCTGTTTTGTGAGCGTGCGCTGTTTGCTCACTGCATAACGATTTGTGTAATACGCCATGTATTTGTTCTTGGTGAGCCATGTTTAAAATGAGTTCAGTGCAAGAGTTAATTTGATGCACATTACTAACAGTTTAAGATTCTCCGGTTGTGAAACAGCATGATGATTCATCCTTGACAGTGAAAAGGGAGCAGTGTGTTTATATCTATTTAGAAACATAATTAGTTACAGCCGACAAAGGGTTGGATTGTTTTTACATTTATTATAATAAACATATTTGTCTCAAACATTGCAAAACGCCACAAGTTAGGATGCACCAAAATAGTATTGTCATCTACATTGCTAGTTTGGTGAAACCTTTCATCACTCCCATTCAGTGATCACTTTGAGCAGAAAAGATGGACAGAAGATATAGAGAAAACGATTAAAAGCACCAACAAGAATTGTCACAATAATCAAACTGTTTTGGCAAGGTATTAATGAGAGGAAAAAGGGATGCTATTTCTCACAACTAAGGTTGAGCAAATGAAATGTAGGGTAAGCAAAGCTCTCTATCACATATTTTGCATACATAACTAAGATTATTAAACAGTCCTTGTCCCAAAAACCTACAGTAAAAGAGACCCGTTATATGTATTACTCTATGACAAAGATTTTTGGTCCGACTATCAACCTCAAAATATACTAAACAATTGTTCTAGAAAATATAGTGCAGTCCAAATACAGGATAGATGGGTTTCCGTTGGTTCAATGGAATAAATAAATGACTTCATGTAATAGGTCAAGCCGAAGTCCATGTTTTTAGTAAAAGTTTAGGGGGGCCACGTTTTCGATTGTGTGGAACATAAGAGCACTTCCTTTTGTCCATGAGAACGTTAGAGTTCTAAAATGAGTGCATTAACAATGGAATCTAGAGGACATCAGACATTTAACTGCTGCTCCAAACAAGGAGCCGAGTCAAGAGGTTGTGACCTCTGTAATATCCAACGTCATATTTCCTTCCAAAATGACACCACCCTTGATCAACAGCATCAGATATTAGGGCTCACCTCCCTAGCGCCAGGATGGCCTCTGGACTCCTGTGGAGACCCATGGAGCAGTCGGGGGCTGCACTGGCTTCTGCAGGAGTCTTGTGGGATCGATTATTATTATTATTTTTTTTAATGGGAGAGGCTGCGCCCTTCTGTGGTGGGTTGCCGCAAACAGGTGTGTGCAGCAGGTGGTTGGGTGCCCACAGGGGGTTGAGTACAAGGGCTGGCAGCAGACTAAGCCCTGTAGCCAACCTCATGCCTCGCATGTCAAAAGGTTGCGTGTAGTTGGGGTGGGGGGTGGTTGGCCTAATGTATGGTAATAAAATATTACTTTATGTTAAAAAAAACCTCGAAATTTACTGGGGAAAAAAACGAATGCTGAAGTAACGTTATAGTTAGTTAGGTATACTAATATCTATCTTCGCATTAAAACTATATATATATATATATATATATATATATATATATCAGAAATTAGTTGTACAAAGTAAAGGTTAAAGGGACATTATAGTTAGGTAAAAAGGTCAGTTCTAACTTAACTTTTAAAAAGAAAACAAAAAAAAACTCAAATGTAACAGTTCGAGATATTCCGAGTAACTATAACTCGCGTCCCTAACATGCACTACTTATGACCTCATATTTCACAACACTCATCACAAGTTCTGTGACCTCATTGATAACATTACTGATAAAAACTAAACTGACATCGACGACAACACTGTGCATGGAGGGGGCGCAACTTATAGTTACTTGAAATATCTATAACTGATGAATTTCAGTGTTTTTTTAAAAAAATGTATAACGTTATGTTTAAAATGACTTTTTCACCCAACTATCATAAACGTGTGCACAATTTTAAATGAATGCCTGTTGTAGGTGGCATCGTCGCTTTTATCTGTTGCCCCTTGTGTGCCCCCCTAAAACACTTCTAAAGACGCCGCTGTTCTTGGGTTATCAGGCAATTCAAAAATATAGTTTCCAGGTTAGGCCGGTTGAAGTGTGGTTTGTTTTCTAAACATGGAGATTTCCAATTCAGCGCCAATATACACCATGCAGTCTTCCGGGTCGAACCTGAACAGTATCTGCGATCTATAAAATGACCACCGTCAAACTGAGGTGGCATCAATAGTTCGGGCCTAACTACAAGGTCCGTGGGGCATCCAATGCAGTAGTACTGCAGCTAAAAATCCCAATGCCACGGGGTGAGGTAATTTCTGGCTGCAATAGTACCACCACACCTTAATGAATTTGAGCATGAGGTCAGGGCGGTAAGCACGGGAATTTCTGCTTCAACGTGGATTACTTGTACAATTTTGCCTGTGCACATTTCACCATTTCTTTTTCTTGGTGAAATGAGTGCCAGTAAAACAGAAGCTTAGCGTTTCCACAATTATCATAATCCTAGTTCATAATTTAACACCCTTTACCACCAATATTGGGATTTAGGCAAAATAAAGACCCAAATATTCACAGCACTTTAAACCAACAACACTGTGGTAACAATACTACTTAAGATATGCATATGTTTGTCTATTACACTATTAAGCAATAGGTTAACCTTTGGCTAACTTCACTATAGGCAAGGGCACTGGAATTATGTGATTCTGTGGCTGCAGATTTACATAGTTAAGGATTCGCCGCAATTGCCTTATAATCCATCATCTGCTGCATTTTCTGCACATTTTAACAAAACAAAAATTGGTTTCTAGCTCAAATGAATCAAAAGTTACTAAAAATGTGTTGATATGTGTTTACCCGCATTGGAAGATCCTTCTCGAAGGTTTACTGGTGATCTTTCAGTTGCTTATTTATGTATTTGGTTGTTAAACTGGTACTCATGAGGTGTAATGTTTGCCCAGACAGTATTGCCATGTGTAAAAATTACAATATAATAATAAAAAAAAGAATTATATATATTGTGATTCCTTGTTCTACTCTTCTCGCAGAAAAAACGTGTGTGGACCCAGATCCGTACTTCTAAAATAATGTATTTGTATGCCACCAAGCTAGTCCGCCATGACGCGTTTCGGCTGTCCCTCGGCCTTGATCACATGACACGCTTCGAACTGTGATTGTCATTTTTAAAGTGCTAGTGCATAATTTGCATATAGTTGACATAGACAACATACTATAATTACATTATGTAGAAAAACTTTTCTGCATTATATATATATATATTTGTATAAATACATTTTTAAATATATGCGTATAGATGGCTACATTATGAACAAGCATTGTCAATGTATCCATACATAATTGTCCATATTAACTATACAGGTCCCTGTATAGCCCAATAATGTAATGTTGTCTGAGATATATATATATATATATATATCAAAAGAGTATACTCTCCAAATTCCACTTCACTTCACTCCAGGCGGAAAAGAGAGAGACGGACCCCCACGGCTCAAGCAGGTAGATGTTTGTTCAACACATTCCCCTCTGCGACGCGTTTCGAGCACGAAGTGCCCTTGGTCACACTGGAAACGTAGCGCCCGATATTGTTTTGGACATAAAATAGTAAATCACATGACCTTCACCACCAGACATAGAAGAAATACTCCGCTGATTGAACATTCGTTTTTTTGGGAGAGATGTCACATTGCATTTGGCAAATTCATTTTGTCACTTTGGTTGTTTGTTATAATTTATAAACCGCATAAATGCTTCAAAGTGTAACATGGCAGATTATATAAATATATAAAAAAAATATATAAATATATAAATATTTTAAAAAATCAATTTCATCTGCATCATGGGACCCCAAAGTGTATACATAATTAAAATACCAATAAATATGTAAACAAAAGATGGTGCAAAATATGGCAATATGTGCAAATTTCGCAAAGCTGGGTCACAAATATCTATCATGTAGCGATAAACTTCCTCCTTTCAACAACCAAACAATTCCTGCATAAATGCATAATGAATATAACCACTTAGACATCATTGTCCAACTTTATTCGGCGGGCTCAAGTTTCTACAAAATGTCTGAATTAAATTTTTCTAGGCGCTATCTAACAAGTGATTTTTAAATAAAGTGCTAAAAGTGCTTCTACATAACCAAATGAGGATATATAATTATAAATCTTTTTGATTTTTTTTTTGTATGTGTACTCAATTTAATAATTTATATACAAAACCCTCACTACCATTGCTATAAAAATACCCTAATGTTCAAAACAATCATATTAAAAATTCATATTAAACAAAGATACGAGAATGATTGTTCTAATACTCAGCTTACTTGATGCTGGCTAAAATTCAAAGATACAGTTATAGTAATTTTGATTGATTTATGCACCCATCCGTTCTCTAATGGTCCTGAAAAAATGTAATGATAAAAACTCACTCAGTTATACACTCAGCATGGTTACCATTGATTTGCTGTACTGTCAATGACTTTCTCATAGCATACTTATAAATAGTTATACATGTCTTCAGTTGTGTTCAACCCATTAGGACTTTTACTATCCAGTTCTAAAATCATGCAGGTCTCTAATTTTCTCAAGAGCTTTTCTCTATTGTCTCCCCTTCTCAGGGGGCCTATTGCATTGACGACATAGTATGAAAGGCAACTCAACTCATTATCATGTACAGATCTGAAATGTCTAGCGACCGGATACGCATTGTCATTGTTCACGATCGCTCTGAGATGCTGCAAAATTCTGACATGCACCTGCAGCGTAGTGCTACCCACATAACGCAAGCCACAGGTG
Source organism: Triturus cristatus (assembly GCF_964204655.1). Taxonomy (NCBI): domain Eukaryota; kingdom Metazoa; phylum Chordata; class Amphibia; order Caudata; family Salamandridae; genus Triturus; species Triturus cristatus. The sequence continues at coordinate 1,039,130,940 of NC_140585.1, forward strand.
CACGTCAGAACATATACAGCATACTCAGTCCTACATCCATAGTTTCCTTTGATCGCGACATAGGTATCATAAAAAGGAGTTTTATCATGGGTTGTGTTGATGCCAAATTTACTAGGTCGGCATGATGAGCATTTGTGGAAACCTGCTTTGGGTTTGAGCCATGTATTGGCCACGCTGAGTTAAGGACTTATTTTTACCAGTTGGCTCCTCATAGATCTATATTTTCTCTACGTGATGGTAGGTAACTCTGGCAGTCTACTGCCCAGAACCCCATCCGTAAGTATGATAAGCCAATTCTTCTTGATAATCTACTTTATTCTTCTCTCTTGTTTACTGAATGTAGTAATGAAGCGAGGACTCTCTTCTCCATTGTCAGTTATTTCTTTTTGAGCCAGTAGAGACTCCCTGGGCCTGTCATCTGTCTTCCTCAGTGCCCTTGAGAGGATAGAATTGCTGTACCCTCTCTCTTTGAGTCTCCCTATTATATTTTTAGAACATTTCTCATATTCTTGTTGTGAGCTACACATACGTTTAAGTCTTAGTAGCTCACCAAATGGAATGCTCTCGATAAGATGTCTAGGATGTCTACTGCTAGCGTGAAGTATTCTGAACAGTGTTGTTTCTAGATTGTGGTTATTAATTGACACTTGTACATCCAAAAAGTCTACTTTCACTTTGCTTATATTGGATGTAAAGTTGAGATTGCTAGAATTGTTGTTTAATGTATTAACAAACTCTTGTGCACTAGTTTCATCTCCATCCCACACACAGAAAACATGATCTATAAATCTTAACCAATGATGTACATGATGTATATTAGGTGTTTTTCTCAGGACCTGTTCCTCCCACCAGCCAACATGCAAGCATGTGTAGCTGGGGGAGAAACAAGATCCCATAGCCGCGCCCCTTTCTTGTTTCTAGGTAACTTTGTCAAACATGAAGAAATCATTATTGAGTCACCAGGCAGTCAGTTCACATAACATTTTGTTGTGGCTATAATATTCACATGGTCTTTTATCCAAAAAATGCCTTTAATCCTGCTTCATGCTGGTGTACAGTGACTCAATGTCTAATGTTATTAGACACCAGCCACTGGATAGTATTTATCTTGTTCAAAAAATCCCCAGTATCTTTCACATAACTGGGTAGACTCTTGACAAAGTCCTGTAGGTAAAAATCGATATACTGGGAGATATGTTCACCAACGCTATTAATCACAGATATAATTGGTCTGCCAGGTGTTGGGGAGACCATTTTATGCACCTTAGGGATTAAGTACAAGATAGGAATAACTGGGTGCTCAATATGGAGATAATCGAATTCTGTGGATGAAATCAGACCTGGTCTCTCATATTGACACAGTAATTGTTTTAGCATTTCCTTAGCCCTCTTGTACTCAGATATATATATATATATATACATTATCTACTGGCGGTCGCCAGTAGATAGTTATAGTTAGGATCGTGTTTCCATAGGAAATCTCAAAATTCTATTTTGAATAACTTTGACGCCGGTTGACGAAGCCTCGCGAAATTTTCAAAACAAATGGGGCGCTCCGCTCAGCTCCTACCCTGAAAGTCTCGGGGTGATTAGTCTGGCGGGGGCCGAGAAAAAAAGGGGGGTCCCAAAACGCGTTTTCCCCATGCATTTTTCCATAGGACCTTTAGTCGACGGTACAGCCCGAACGGCTGAACAGAATTACTTGAAATTTGGCAGAGAGGTAGTCCTCAGGTCAGGGAAGTGCCTTTTGCAGGACTGGTGTCAATCTGTTCAGTATTTCCTGAGAAAATAGCTTTTAAAAGCATATAAATTTCCCAAGGGGAAAAAAAACATTTTTATTTTTTAAATCGCGGGGTGCGCGCACGGTAAAAAAAACTTTAAAAAAATATATATTAATAAATATATAACTTCGCATTTAAAAAACCGTACAAATTCACTGAAAAAACCATAGGTTTCACACAGGTTATAGTTAGGTGGATATTTCACTCGTAAAAAACCAATGAAATTCCCCCGTTATAGTTAGTTCAGATAACTATAACTCGCGCGACCACCACTCTATCACAAGGATGATGTCATGAGTGATGCCACTGACCATGTCATGAGTGATGTAATATGTGATGTCATGAGCAGTGGATTGCAGGCGCGCGAGTTATAGTTATCTGAACTAACTATAACGGGGGAATTTCATTGGTTTTTTACGAGTGAAATATCCACCTAACTATAACCTGTGTGAAACCTATGGTTTTTTAAGTGAATATATATATATATAGAGAGATATAGATATGAATCACTTTCATTGGGTGGAATTCCTAATATTATCTTGGAGGTCAGAAGATTTCAACAATATATTAATTTGGTAAAGAAAATACAACAACTTTAAGTTTGTGCTTCTGATTTTAACGATGTAACCCAGAATGTGCTTACAATGTGCTATAATTACCAATTGGATGAACTTTAAGCATCATTAACTTTTACTGTGCAAAATAACTACCCTGGACGATTACACTTTTCAGCTTATGCACTTACCTATTCTTCACTTATTTGGGCTAGTCAAAATTCGCCCGCAACACCATTGCCACCTCTCCAATGCCACCTCTCCAATGACATCTACTCCCAAGATGTGTCCCACAATGCCCACTGCCTAGGTTTCAGCATCAGAAGGAAACTATTTATTTGGTGCTGCAAGAAAATGTCCGTAAGGCCACGCGTTAGGGAATCTTCATATTTTCTTGCCAATTGCTTTGCAGGCATCGAGCAATACACACCAGAGTAGTCTAAACATCGTGTTTTTCATAGCAAATTGTTTGTTTAGGAACTTGAAACTGGATGCACAGGAATGGGAAGCACTCCCCCATATCTCGACTTGAAAAGCAATGTAATTGTCAAATGCAGTACTACTTCTATAATAATAATAATAATAATAATACTGGAGCTTATATAGCGCAACAGCTACTTCAAACAGAGGTGTCCCGGCGCTCTAGCAGCAGGCATTATGCGTGAAGAGGCTAAGGCACTAAAACCCAAGCCTAGTCAACCCTAAAGAGCCAAGTCTTCAAGGCCTTTCTGAAACAGGTCTCCGATTTAGCCTGGCGAAGGTTCCCAGGCAGGGCATTCCACATAATGACCGTTCTAACTGGGGGTACTCTACCGCCCAGAAGTGCTTTCGCAAAGCAGGGAGTATAAAGCAAATTTTGAGAATTCGACCTCAGAGCTCGATTTTGCTTATAACAACAGAGTCTTTGTTTAAGATAGCCGGGGCATTTTCCGTGGAGGGCCCGGTAGGCCAAGGTCATGGCCTTGAATTAGATTCTTTTGGCTACTGGGAGCCAATGGAGCTCATGTGAATGCAGAGAGACATGGTGCGGAAACGGAATGCGTCTGACCAGCCTCCAAGCCGCATTCTGTATCATCTTGAGGCGGGAGATAGAATATTTAGGAAGGCCGAGGTATAAGCCATTTGCGTAGTCTAGCCTAGATGTCACTGTGGCATGGACCACGGATTTGCGGCAATCTTCCGGTAGGAAGTGTAGAAATTTCCGGAGGTTTCTTAATTTGCTGAAGACCTGCTGAATTTGGCCCGAAAAGGAGAGATCAGCCTCCCATCTCACACCTCGATTTCTGATATTAGAGGCGGGAGATGGAGGTGGACCCAATTCTGATGGCCACCACAGATCTGAAAACGGGACTTGGCCCTTTCCGAATAACAGCACCTCTGTCTTTCCTGCATTTGTCGCTCAAACACCCTTTAAAGTTCTTGAATGCATCTACCGTCTGCTCTTGAAAGGGGAAAACCAACTGGGTATCGTCAGCTTAGGAGATCGCTTTCACTCCCCCAGTTGGCAATCAAAGAGAAAAGCGGAGCTAGGTAGCGATTAAAGTGTAGAGGGCTCAGCCTTGAGGGACACCATATCAAAGGTGTTTGGATTTTCATTCAAATGGTTGTAAGGCGACTCTCTGGGTGAGACCGCACAAATATGATTTCAGCCAGGCCAGCACCTTCCTCCCCAAAGCCCGCATCTTGTAGTCTCTGGACCAATATGTCATGATCGACAGTGTTGAATGCTGCAGACAGATCCAGGAGCCCCAGCAGCGCAGATCCCACTGAATCCAGCGGGTATCTCACTGACTCAGCCACCTCGAGGAGAGCCATTGCTCTCGATAAAGTTAGTCAGTTGGCGTTGGACCAGCTTCTCTAACATTTTACCGATAGCGGGGAGCAGTGAGATTGGCCTGAGATTGTTAAGATCTCCTGGGTCACCATTTGTTTTTTTTCTCAGGAGGAGAAGAGTGGCGTGTTTCCATTTGTCTGGAAAGACACCAGTATCAAGAGAAGAGTTCCAAATATGAAATAGCGCGCCAGTAAAAGAAAGGGACAGCATTTTCCAGAGGTAAGGAGGGCATGGATCATCTGGGACGTCTGATCTACATTTCTGAATTTCTGCTAATGCATCTTGATGCGAGATAGGTATGAAATTAGTAAACGGAGGAACATCCACCGCTTCCAATGGCGTATCTAATTTCTCCGTTGCCTCTGGTGCCGAGAAGGAGTTGTAAAACTTTGAGATTTTATTATCAAAGAAACAAGCAATATTTCCACACAGAGCTGGAGACGGTATCACTTCAGTCTCTATTGCTTTAGGCTTAAAAAAGGTCTGGACCACCTTAAAGACCTCTCTACTGAAGTGATCTGCGTTGTGGATACTTGAGACAATATAATTCCTCCTGGCTTCCTACTTTTAGTGACTTGTGTAAATCTTTCAGTGCTTTTTTATAGATTCCTTTTGCTAAGTCGCAGTAGCTCGCTCTCCACTGGCGTTCTAGTCGTTTGCACCTGCTTTTTGCTTCTCTAAGGGCGTTGGAGAACCAAGGTGCGGAGGGGGACAGTCTGAGGGACTTCACCACTGTAGCCGGAGCAACGGACGCCACAGCAGCGGCAATCCATTGATTTATAGCAACGGCATCTGCATTGGGGTCGGAAGATCGAGAAGGATAGTTATCCTGAAGAATAGGGCTTAGAGATGCTGCGGTCAGATTTTTCCAATTTCTTTTTATAACAGAGCATTTACCCTTAACTTGGCCGGGTTTGGACAGAATAACCAAGAAAGGAATCAAGTAATGGTCTGACCACACCAAAGGACAAGGAGTCTCCATACCTATGGAAGTAATATTAGAGAAAACTATATCCAGGGTGTGGCCTGCTTTATGCGTCGGGGAAGATACCAATTGCATAAGATTGGCCCCTGCCAGGGACGAGACCAGCTGAGCTGCTTGAACAGAGTAAGGATCAATTACATGCAGATTATCGAGCATTATGACTTTAGCAGTTAGAAATGATACATTGTGAGGTCATGCCTTTGCCAACTAAACACTCCACAAAGTAGGGACGGCGCTTGCTACCTTTCAGGCAGGCTATTTCCTTGGAGATTGGGGTGCCAATAAGTATGAGCATAACCTTACTCCAACTGGATGGAAAAAGGAATGTTTTCAATATGAGGGAGCACAGAGTCACTCATAACTGACTCATTCGGCTTCCTCCCTACCAAATTCTAGCTGCTAGGTTTCATAGATGCAGGGAGGGGCTCAGATCTGACCTTCCCTCATCCTTAAAAGACTAGGCTAGCTGAGATGCTGCCCTTTCTTCCTCCTTGTGCTCACCTTTCTCTGCATGTTTCTGCAGGTGCTCCCCTGCCTGTCCCAAGATTCACCATGCCAGACTCTCCTGACTGTGTTGTTGCCATATCCTCAATGTAAAATGCCGGCGCCCTTGTGAGCTCCATTTGCCCTCTAACACCTCCATGATCCACGGTGCATTCTGTGGTTTCTTCGACACTACCTACCCTTTGCTTCTAGCTCCTCACTGCTAGTCTTCGACTGTGACTCCCTGCCCTCTGCGCCTTCTTTCCACGTTCTTGTCTCTCATGCTCATTCTCTTGCATCACAGTGCTTCCTGTGCCCCTCAGCAAACTGACCTTTTGCCTCTCTGCATGTGTCCGGTTATGCCTTGGGACAAGTAGTCTTCTATATGCCTCTCCTGAGTGTGCTTCTAGGTCCTATGTTGATCTCCTGGCAAGTCATTAGAAAGCTACAGTAGATTTCCTTGATTTCTACCTCAGTGAACATGACAATCATGCGTGTGAGAATCTATTGCACGTCTTTTTGATCTGAACCCCCAAGCAAAGTGTTTTGAAGTTTTGTCCTTCTCCACCCTAAAACATTATGGCCATAATTGGGGTTAGGGGAGAGCTCAGACGGCAGACTTATGACACCAATTCAGGGGTATCTTTTCTGTAGCTCATAGTTCACACTAAATGTGAGATCTATTAAAGAGCAAATATAACAAACAGAAACAGACCAAATAAACACTCCCCATAATCGGGGTGTTGTGAGCCCATCACTCTCCATGACCCAATCCAACAGCACCAGCTGCATTAATAATGATAGCTGCATCCCTGAGAAGTAGGTGGTATACTCTCACTCAATCCTTTCCCACCATTCCTGGCCATCTTGAAATAAGACTCTGTGCCTTTTAGAAAGAAATCAGCTCATGTTTGACCCCTCTTTGCAAAGGGCCACTTGACCCTAATGCTAGCATATAACATGAGCTTCCATACCCCTTTTGTTTAGGAAGGCTATTATAATTGTGATGCAGTGAATCTATCACACCCCTGCTTCACTAATGGCAGTGAAGGCGCTTAAAAACAGCACCTATATGTCCTCACATTCCTCAGAGCATATCCCTGAAGAATATCTCTGTCCATTTGTAAAGGAAAAAATTAGCCCCAACTTAGCGCCCCCTTGTATGAGCCATCTCTTTGACTCTATGAACAGATCTTGCGCCTTCCCTCTTTCTCCTGGGCGATTACTCGGAGCTCCAAGGGGTCTGCATCTGAATTCTACCCTGCTGCCCTCCTCCCTACCACATCCTTAACTCACACGTTGGCAGGGGGTTGACAGTGTAGGGGGGGGGGGGGGGGGTCTCCTATGCTGTGAAGCCACAAGAGAGACAGAACTGGATAAGAAACAGGCCTTATTGCCAATATGCCTGCTACCTGAAAGAAATGTTAAATGTGTGCAATTTGTTAATCACCAAATGCAGAGGCTACTCCAGAGCCAGGGTGGCCTTTAATTGATGGAGTCATTTGAAGCTTCATGGTAAGATTTATTCTTTTTGGGAGTTAATGTAAGGTTGTTATCAGCTGAGGTTTGGGAAGCATACTTTTAATGAGCACTTACAAAATTGTGTGCAATAGGTACAGTTTGATTCCGCTTTGCACCACTCTGGATTCAACTGGGAGCCTCTGATCACACAGTGATCCAATTAGTCAACTGAGGTTTCATAACTAATTAGCATAACTTGCACTTATTTTTCATTTACGGTTTGTGCATTATTTTATATGCAGCAAACTGAAGTTGAAAAAAGACACAATATTTTGTTCTTTTTAGCCACATATCTGGCCCTGCCACCGCAGCACTCAGGACCCCAGTTCCCATTCTTTATAAGCGCTTCAACTGATGCATGTATATGAAGCCAGCCTGAAAACGTGCCAATTGAACAAAGTCACATTTCGAGTCAATGTTCATTTACAAGAAGTTGAGGCATTTGTGTCCCCTGGAAACACAGCCACAGACCCCTATGAGGGTGCTCCCTAGAACTTAAAGTCTTCTGCCCCAGAGATTGGCTCCGAGATCTGGGCATGCATAGTGCACCCCTCTTTTACAGGGAGTGGCTAATGCTCTCTCTACACAGGCTGTGGTAGAGGGGTGGCATCAATAATCTATACTTGGGGCACCTACACCCCTGTACCCCTTATGTGGGGTTGTCTACAAGTTCCCTCCTAGCAGAGTCTGGGTAGTCTGCCGCACCAGGGTTCTTTTTGAGCCCATCATGTCTGGGTAGCATGTTGTCAGAGCTAGTGAGTTCAATGGGTGAGGATGGGGAGCCACAGTTTAATGCGCTGCTGGACATTCTGGCTCCCCTATAATCACACCCACCCACTCCCTCCCCACCCTACCCAATCTCCTATAGTCCTTGTAGAAGCTAAGCGAGTTCGGGAAGGCACAAGTTTCTGTCTGTGTTTAGTTCAGATTTCTTCTGTTGATACAATCCCTCCCATTCAGACGGGTGATGGAACTCCAGGATTGGAGTTAATTCACATTCCTTTCGAGGAACCGCCCAAACAGGTACCAAGGGACCAGGTACATGGGTAGCATGCTCAGACAAGGGCAGCATGTTCTTTTCATGCTCCAATCACGCAGTGAACATGCAAGACATATGATCCAGGATATGAGGGACAACAAAATTTAAAGGTAGCAGCCCTGATAAGCATGTACATCAGGGAATGATAAAGACTGGCCTCATCGGACAGTGGTTCGATCTACGCTACATTATTTTTCCGACCAGGCACACAGCAGGGTCGAGGAGTAAGCAGAATTCTGGGAATGGAATCAAGGAAGTGGATTTCAACTTGGCTGCCAGACTTGGGAACAGGGTCTGTACTTGATAAGGTGTCTCTGTGACAGATTACCTGTGAAAGGAATTGGACAGTCTGACTGAAGGAGCTGGGCTTCAACTCATCATGTGGCATCCCAGCAGAGAACAAGCTATCTCTGAGGCCTGTGGAGGCAGTTGGCGCTTTAAAGCACAAAGAGACTCCAGGCAGCCCCTCAAGAAAAGGAAACTTGCTGTACATCAACATCTGGGGAGACAGGGGAAGATCTATACTGTTATTGACGGTAAGACTGCTTTGCCCCTGATCTCTCTCCTATGCTGTAGGAGCGTTTGGTTACCATCTGTACCTGAGACAGAGTTACCTGTTGAAGAACTTACCATTTGAACCCTTGGCCCCGGCTCAAGAACTTTTATACTCTACAGATTTATCCCTACTTGTACTGCAATAGTAACCAGCAGTGTCGCTCCATGGGTCTTCTGCTGTTAGAAACTCTAGACAGCGATCAGTGGGCTTTGTGTTATCAGCCCTTATCCCTTTTTGTGTCATCGGAGGACTGGCACTCTGGTTAGCCACTACCATCATATAAGCTATCCCAGTGGCTATTGTAATAGTGGGACTTAAGTAACTGTGCCAAGACCTCTGACACCACCAGAGAGGCGTCCTCTCCAAGGAAGGGTGGGTTCATTCTGTTGCTTTGTGTGGTGGGATAGTGGGTGGACCAAGAACATTTGAGTTCTATTGACGATCGGTACCATTGCTCTAGCTTTGAAGAGTAACCCTGTGCAACATGGTTTGTGTATTGCAATGTTACCTGTTTTTTTTTAATAAGGTTCACCGTCTAGGCCTGGCATCTCAAACCTTTTCTATAATAAAAGCTATTTATAATCAATGAAAATCGTCCTGAAGTTCTATTATTAGTGTTGTACTAGTGGCCATATCAGACAAGATTACATTAGTGGCCATCATATACCAGTAGTAACGTAGAAAAGGCTTTGCCAACTTGATATGGCTCAGTATGAGTGAGATCCAAAAATTCGGTAATGCCCTCGGCACCAAAGTAATAATATTAGTAATAGGTTCCCCAACACCACACGATTTAGCACTAAAAAATCAGCTTTAAATAGATGTGATAAATTTAACCATTTTTCTCCAAACATCAGCTTAGGAGTTCTGAAAGCACACACATTTTCGTCTAGAACACTCTTTTCAATTTTTGAATGCATATTTTAATTCAACCAAGCAAAAGCTTCAAATTTAGTAGGGTGGGCTGGACGCAGTAGAACTGACTTGTACATAGCTAGAGACCTACCCTTAGCTCACAAGCTACTCGTTAGAGAAGCCTGGTCTAGGTGGCTACAACTACTGTTTGGGGTTAGAACTCTGGCCCAGCAGGTCATAGAAACATCTTGTTTTCACCGTATATCTTAGTTTTATGTGTAGTATATTTTTCTTGCGTGTAATAAAGTAATTTTATTTTATAAGCTAAAGCACTGACTGGACATTGATCTGATTAGCTGATATTATGTTGTAAACTGTATTGTGAATGTCTAACCCACTTTGCCTCTTCGAGTAAGCCTTGGACTGCTCTGATTTGCTAGCCTGAAAGAGTCAAGGGCTGAGGAAGAGCGCCTGGTTTTTACTTTATTGTTGGTAAATTAAAACCTTACAATATAAAAGCATGCATCATGTTCATAAAATGGATACATTTCTTAAAATTGTTGGAATAACATTTTGGTTAAAACTCTACTTGACTTCTTAACTGCTGTTAAAAGTCTTGTGGACCAGGTTCGAATCAACAATTTGTTGACAGCCGACAAGGCGCTGGTGTGTCCAAAGATGGAGTTTCCCTCAGCTCTAATAGGACAGGGTTGGCAGCCCCGATTACTTCCAACTGGCTTAATACTTTAGTTACAAATTTTGTTAGATATTCAGCTTTGTGTTATCCGGGTTCAAAGTGGCTATTATAGCTTGGCGGCAAGATCAAATTCCAAGTCTTAGCCATTATTCTCGCAATAATGAGCATCTAAAAGTGAGCATTGTTTTTCCGGTTTGGGTTCACACAGTACTGTGGTCCCAGAAAAAGAGGCGCACAACTCCGGCTGATGTAACTGGAGCCTAGCAACCCCTGGCTGCCCAGGAAACCGTTGATCATATGTGTCCTCGTGCCGCACTACCCATGCTTCCTGTATGCTTTTCTTTATACATCCCTGAAGCTCCTTATTCCAGAGTCTAACTGCCCACCCTATCCAGACCCACTGCGCCTCTCTACCACATGCTCCTCCTTGCACTTCTGATGTGCCTCCTTACCTGTGTGCCCCAAACAGTCTCAGCCATGACGGAGAAGCCACCTGGTCACCCACCAGATGATGCAGCAATTGTTAATTTAATCTTTTTGATTGCACTGCTGCTTTCCATGATCTAATTCTCTATTCTGTGCACAAGGGTTGCTTGCAATTGGTGCCCGGTCTGTGTTTTACAAAAGGAATAGCTTGGTTAATGTTTGTTGTGCAAGCTTTGTAGCTCTTCGACCATAATTTCCCTTAGTCACTTTGGAGCAAGAGTGAGCGTTGGATCCTTTGAATTCCTGTCCTGCGGTTACCTGCTTCCTGTTGAGTCAAGCAATTGCTCAACTGCTCACGTTTGACTCCGCATTTCTTCTCTGTTCTTATTCTCTTTTATTATAGTTACTGTCAATTAGCCGCTCTACCGTGCGCTGCATATATCTTTACGTGAATTCTTTGCACACTCAATTCCGGGTATTACTATCCGGGATTTGTTAACTAGTTATGCCTATTTCTGCATGCTATATGTGGCTGCACGCTAGTCTTTTTTTAGGATGCATCCGTTCTGAAAGTAGAGTCCTATACTATGAACATCACGCATGGAGTACAGTCAGACGCTGCCTGAAAATATTTGTGTTTTATAGCATAGGATGCCGGTAGTGACCAGCTCTTTGCAGCAGGAGCCGTAAAATAGGAGAGGGGTACAGAAATGCAGTAAATTGAGGGAAAAGAGGTGCAGGGGGTAGCAGCAAACTGAGTGGAGGAGCCTTTAACAACTGTTATAGCCCTACCCTCAACACTACATTGCCTTCGAATGACAGCCGCTATCCCACTCCTTTCGGTCCATTCCCACCCTAAAACGTGACAGGCTCAATCCCCACTAAACATCCTAAAACTCTTCACTCCGACCCTCAAAATCTTATTTGGGATCCCATCATATTCTCTCTCATTCACAATTCTCTTTCTTCATGCTACACAACTGAAGATTAACATCCAACCACTGCACTGAAGTTGCTAACTTAACTGTCCCACAACCTCGACCTTCTTTTTTTTAAGCAAAACATGTCTTTCAGACACCTCCCCAACACTTACTCTTCTGAACTCACCCCCAAGTTTCAACATCACCCGCCAGTACTCAAAATTGGAGGAGGTGTACCTCTTTATCTGTAGATTCCCCAATAAATGTACAGACCTAAAACAACCCCAGTCTCTGGGTTTGGAGTGCCTACCAGTTGAACTGGATCACATTAATTGCTACAAGACTAACAAACAACTCTTAAAACATCTTCCTCAGAGATCTCAACTTACACTGGGGTGATTCTCTCTGCATTATGGATAATGGAGACTCCTTCCTGCCTTCTTGTCCTATTAGACTTATGCTCAGCATTTGATACAGTTGATCAATCATCCCTAAGAATCCTAGAAGATTGAATTGGTATCAATGGTTCTGTTCTATACTGGTTAGAATCGTACCTATCCAATCGCTCACAACAGGTCAAAATTGTAAACTCTCTTACAAACTCTCGACATCTGAGCCAAGCAGTACTACAAGGCTTAACTCTATCTCCAACACTATTCAATCTTTATATGGAACCCCTCTGCTACCTCCTGGAGAGTACAACATATTTCCATCTATATCCAGAAGACCCCCGACTCTGTCCAAGAATCTCTACCCCAAACAATGTTTCGTACCGGTCAGAAAATTCACATGTATCTACAATCGTGGGTGTCGCTCCACCATCTGAAACTGAACCGCACTAACAGAATTCCTCCTGTTTTCTCCTACACACTACAACTCACCAACTAAGTTCCGGATAACCTCCTCAAACCTTCTTGGCTTCACCTTTCTACCTACAGACAAGGCTAAATCTCGAGGCTTTACATTAGTCTAAATTTAGACTTTCATATTAATACTACAGCAGAGAGTGTCCAATTCCAACTCAAGCTTCTCAAAGGGACCAAATCACTAATCCCTGCTGATGACTTCAAAACGGTAGTTCAATTGACGGTCTTCTCTAATCTGGACTATGGCAATTCTATATTAATTGGTATTTGTAAAATCTACCTTGCCCCCTTGAAGGGAGCCCTCAACTCTGTTGCTCGCCTGTTTTTGGGCACAAGACGTCCAGACCACATCACCCCTATCTTCACAATACTCAAGTGGCTGCCCACTGAAGCAACTACCCTCAAACTGGCATTCATTATCCACAAAACCTTACATGAAGGCTCTTCAAACTATCTCACAAATAAGCTAACCATTTCAGGTGGCTCCCATTCCCTCAGCAGTTCTAACTCAATGCATCTGACTTACCCAACCATCAAAAACCTAACAACTCCCCCCAAAAAATCCTTCTCTGGTACCACTCCAAGATCTGGAATGCCATCCCAGGGACCATCAGGACAATCCCCTCGCATATCCTCTTCAAAAAGGAACTAAAAACCCTAGTCCTACAGTAATACTTACCGACATAATTGCCTGGCTATAAACCTGCTAACTGATAATTCTCCCCTCTCGATAATGTTGGACGGCATTACATCCTGTTAGATAACACTCCACTGTATCTCTGCTACTGTACGGATCTGTTATGCTCAGTAAAGTACTCAGCTACCCCTTTGTAGTCTGATTCGCCCTATAGAAGACTGAAAACAAATAAAAATATTGACCTGCTGCTACTCCACCATCTAAAGTGGTGCTCCCAATATTCAAATGTTTTAACGAAGCATTAATGCCAACTTCCCAACCGTATTTCACGCCATCTGCAGAGGGCGCAGTCTTGAAACTGCCCACCTCACAATTATACCCACCAGCAAAGAGCACATAAAAAGGGGAAAGGCAATTAACAACAGTTAACGTCGGACAGCATGTGGTCACTAGGTTATTACCACCTGCCCCATAATCTGCCATACTGAGGCAAACAAAAAGGCCAACTGTCCTATCTGTTCAATGCCACTGTTTCATACTTACTGAAAGTAGAACACAGGCAAACACAGTAGCTAGTACCAGCTTCAGACTGGCTGTCTGAAGATTAGTCGTGCACAAAGGGTGCTAATAATACATCTGTGAAATTTACTTTCACTTTAATTAAATGTTCAATCTTAGATTAAAAGCCAGCTCCAGCAACCTGGTGCAGAGTTGAGAACATATGTTAAGAGAATTACATTTTCAGGAACAAAACTATTCAGCTGCAGTTTTTCATCATTTGTAAAGGTTGCATTTCGTACATCCTATGAAGGTTGTAAACTTGAATCAAACTGAGGCAAAGAGGGATCGTGAAGCTGATAGGGGAAGGCGGATGCAGACTATACGTGCCCCAAGACACCAGTGTAGAGTAAGTCCAGTGTTAAAAATCAACAATCTGACAGATTTTCTAGTCTTCTGCACAAGAAAGATACTACCGAATGCGCTACGATCCCAGAAAAAGGACAGTCTGGGTGATACAACAACGAAAATACCAAATAACAATACAACAACTAAGTTAGACTCAAATAAAATAAAAAACTTTAATTTTCAGTCAATTTGGTATACCAGTCATAACAACTATACATTTATCTCTGAACTCGTTCATTGGTAATTTCGCAAGTGGATGATTCCAGATAACTTTATCAAATGCCACAGGTCAGGTATAAATAATTCAAATAATAAACAAAGTCAACAAATTACCAAATACACTAACTACTGCTAGCCTACAGATCGTGTCCGCAAAGTAAACAAGTAGCTACAAACAAAACTCCAAAGTGTACATCTAAATTTTCTCAGTTTGTTGGCAGACAAACAATAAGAGCATAGTAAGTATTTTGTGAGTGCAATACATTGCTTCTTTTAATAATATGAAACTGAATTAGTAGAGCTAGAACTCAAGAGATATCTGCCTTTCATCTTCTACAGCTGCTACCAGTCACTTTTATGTTAGAGAAACAAGTTGCTTACAATATAATTAGTAAACAATATTTTTCTTCATGAAGCAAATACTTTCAAATGAATATGAAATGAACAAAACCCTCGAGCAAATTAAAAGAAAGTTGAAAACGAGTGACAGTTCAAGGATAAAATGTAATTTGCAGACAGCCTGCATGCCCCACAGAATGGAATAGCTAGCTACCAAACATTATCTGTGGTGGAAAAAGGCCAAGTCGGAATTATAAAGCTGCCCATCAATGCAAAGTCTGTGTTAACATGAATACCCATTCCCAAATGAAAAGCAAGCAAGATGACAAAATAGAATAATCGGGCCAAAGCAGATAAAGCAAAATCCGTTCTTTTAGCACTTACCTTTTTCTGGTACCAGACTATAGCATCGGTGACTTTGGACGCCATTGATTCCTCGACGCTCACGCGGGCTTCATTTTAGGCTGCATGGGGAGAAAGGGCGGGAGAGAAAACAAGACGAACTTTACTTCAACTCTCTCCAGAGAAGCACTGACGACCAGACGCTGGCAGCGCTTTGGTTATCCGAACACCGAGGGGTGGATGTTGGGACTAACATTACATCCTACCTCATTACTATTTCAGCAACAGGTTTGACAACGTCACCGCCAATCTGTTGCTGTAACAACAGCACATTCATGCTGCTGTCAACTAAACAGCTCCACCTCCGACATTTAATTAGCACGTACAGACGCAAAACCACGTTTCTGAGAAACTGCTAGTCCAGGACTGCCCAGGTTTCAAACAATAAAGGAGTACTATGTTGGAACGTTAGTATATCAGGCAAGACATTTCACCTTCGAGGAGACACATGTCTGACTTTGTGTGTATATTCGTAGGTTTTTGTGGAATCCTTCAAATGGAGTCTACTGCGTGAGTGACTAATAGGGGAGGATATTCTGGGCAGTGGTCCAACAGAGATCCGAGGACAGGTGCATTACTTTGTCTTTCACAACAACAAAAATTACCTTAAGAATGCATGTGTAGAATCCCCAGCCAACGTCCACGTCTAGCCCACTGGCCAAGTGCTGTTCCTAATAATGCACTGACAATAACTCCTATCACACAATATGGCATTTACACATCGTGGAGGCCAACGCCACACAGCATTACACAGGTTAGAAAGCTTTTAAAAGGGCGGTATTGGAAGAAACCAAGACAGATCAGCGGGCATGTGTGAAATAAGAACTTCACAACTAAGTTTAATGCGGCTTACCTGCAGCATACTTTGTACAACATAACAAAACATCGCCTGCATGTGAAAATAATTGCAAAAAGTTTTGGGTGCAAGTATGTGCCACAAAAATGTTTTCACAAGCTACTTCTCTAATGATGGGTATTCGCAGAGTTTTCCTACAAAATGTGCTTATGTGACATTTAAAAAAATGTTCGGAACATCAGCCTAATTTGAATAGTTTTCGATATAAAAACACAAAATATGCAGAAGAAAATTTGAACCGACATCGTATTGAGTTTTATGGATCTGTCCAATATTGCAGTCATTTGTGTAGATCACGTATTAGAAGCAGTAGAACATGCTGTGAATATAACAAGCATTAAAGCACTTAGGCTGGTGATACTACAAGGGCCATGGCAGAGTTTCAGGGAATGCACCACATAATAAAAAACATCTGTAAGGGAACCATCTGCAATCGGCGGCTATCTTGAACATCTAGCATGGCTCCAGCTCTCGAGGTCGTGTTCTGTCTACGAATCTTTAGAAAACATATTTATACCGGAGATAGTAAAAATATACAAAGGCGCATTCTGAGCAACAGCCCCTACGAGATTGAAACTCCATTTGTTCGCTGTAATGCAGACACCGGGAATGAAAGCAATGCCTCAAATTAAGCTCCAATGCTATCTTAATATAAATAGTAATAACATGATCATTTTCCAGCACTTTTCAGAGTCGTTCAAGTTTCCTTTTGGCTGGGAAGCAACTCAAACGTGTTTCATGTAGGAACTTTTCAATCAACTTTATTAACAGCAAAGGCTATACAGGGGTCATTCCTTAAACCAGCAGACCAGAAATTCAGCCCACAGAGCCTTTGCGTTGAGATGCAGATTGTAAATTTAATCCACGAATCGGAGAAAATTATGGCCAGCTCCTCCTCTCTCTGATTTATGCAGTGGAGGATCCATAACTTTTAATGGGGCTTCAAAGGGCACTCCATCTAAATTATAATGCTTCACCCAACTAAATTAGGACATTTTTTGCACAGGTCTGTTTCTTCTCCGAGAGAACCTGAAAGATGGATCACAGAGGTAAAAAAAAAAAAAAGAAAAAGAAATTATTTCTCCTAGCATTCATTCACCAATATCAACATACAACAGAGCATGGCTAAACAGAATTTTGGAGAGCGAACTAGACCCAAGACATCGGGTATCAGAGCGCTTTACATGAGCACCAGTTTAGTTACAGATGGATGCATTCATTTTTGTTAGGCACCGGGAGATTAAGTGATTTGCCCAGAATCACGGGATGGTGAGGGTCGTTGCCAAGACTCGAACCCGCTTCCCCTGAGTCGAGGTGGACTGCTCTAGCTGTAAGGCTACACAATACCCATCCCACACAACCTAGATAAACCAGCAGAAGTCACCAACACCCCCCAACTACGGCCAGTTAATATTCACACATGCACACCTGCTGGGCAAAGTGAAAGCCAAATCATTCAGATAGCATGGAATCTTGGCTAGGTCACACCCCACACCGAGCAAACTCACAACATACCAAATGATCAACAAACATCTACAGCTACCCCACACTCCAGAATCCTTGAAAACTGGGCGAGACAGTACCAAAGGCCAGTGTTTCGCTGCAAGGCCATACCGGGGACAAAATGTGTGCCAAGCAAATATATAACAATGTAACAGAGGAGTATTGCTATCAACAGTGTAGCAAGGAGTTTGCATATTAATGACACCAATATTTTTCATTTATATAACGTACACATGGAAATATGCCCCATGTATTATGCAACTTATTGTCACTGTTGGAGTGTTGGAAGAGGCCATGACTTCCAAGAAGCAATGCCCCAAATAGGTCACCCCCCCCCCAATGAGGACAATAAACAGTAAATATCCGTGGAGGATATGCATAAATTGTTTATGCTATACTGTTCTTTCATGTTAAGTTAAAAATAAAGGTATTCTGCCTGATCAAGAACACAAAGTGTTAAATCAGACCAGTGATTTGTTAAGTACGCCTGGTGAGCATGAGCCTATTTTAGACACTCCGTAAAGTGAAAAAAGAAGGCAGTATGTGGGTGTTACCCAAGTTAGATATTATGGTGACTACACAGAATTTGGACTTTGTCTCATAATAATACTCCTGAATATCCATTTATTAATATACAAGTCCCAAATAATATTTATTTTTACTGCCATGGCGTGTGTATATGCCTGCATAGGTATAGAGTATGTAGGACAGCTAACTGTAATAAGGTCCTAAATTGCCATCAGGGATTATGGTGACATAATAAAACAGAATGCCAAAGGCCTTATCTTAGTTGTGGTGTCAAAAAATGTTGATAATAGAAACGATGCATCCACATTTAACTGGTGAGACACCCTCATCCCCCCTCCTGTGCAGAGCCTTTTTTGATGTTTGGTGAACTTCGCTCTTAAGTCTCCATACGTTTCGTCCACAATAGGTATCCTGGCCACATTCACATGCTTTTTTACCCACATGTTGGGGTTTCTATAGTTAACCGTTTGGTATTCCTTAGAAGGTAACTGAGAAAAGACAGAAGTGAGAGTGAGTGTGTGAGAGAGAGAGAGTGAGTGAGTGAGTGTGTGAGAGAGTGTGAGTGTTGGGGGGCAATGTGACAAAAGTCTGGTGCAAGAAAGAGCATGTTCACTTTCTAAAAATTACATCACCAAAGAGTTTGCTGTGCTATGATCACTAATTTACCACCTTTCAGGAACAAGCAGAGTTGCAAAAACATCTGCATTTTTCCTACAGTGTTTGCATTTCTGTAAGTGGTAGTTGACTTTACCTATTTTTTGTAATTTCAACCTACTTGCAGTTTGTAGTGGAAACGGGTGTTAAAACCACGGGTGAAGCAAGAACGCTATGCATTTTTGAAAGCTGGACAAATTCGGAATGCAGCAAAGGGTCATTTGTGTAGATCACATAGTCAGGGTCCTTGGAATCGTGCAGCTACTGTGTTTCCGCATTACTGTAGATTTGCTGCATTTGCCACATAATCCATCATCTGTTTAATAATCTGCAGAGTTTAACCCCAAAACATTGTTTCTAGTTCAAACAGTTCAAAAGTTACTAAAAATGCAGCGACTCGCTTTGCCACACAGTGAAGGCCCTTTCCAAAGGTTGACATGTCACCTTACTGTTGCTTGTTGCTATATTGGAATGTTATACTGTTACTGAGGAGTTGCAACAAATGCTCAAACAGTGTACTAATGACGACATAATGTAGTAATACTATTACAAAATGTGCCTCATTAAGCTGCATAATTAGATTTTTCTTGCTTCATAATTTACTTAACTCTGCTACATAATTTGGCCATCCACTGCCGCATAATTCCAAGAGTCCTGCTGGGAGTTTTCTCAAATAAACTAAGCACTAAACAAAACCAAAAATGAAAGTAGGAAAAAATACAAATAGGTAACAATGTTTTCATCTGTAATTTTGTTGTCCCCCTGGCCAATTTACAAAAGTAGTATATTGTTAAATCCATCAGACTGTTCCGGTCATAGGGTTATATACTGTTTGTTGGTTGTACAAAATGGGCAATATCTAGAGCCAACAACTGTGCTGCAGCTTATAATATTTCATTGTGAACTGGCCATGCACCAATACATATGGAAAAATCTGATGAATGAAAACGAAAAGTTTCTTACCTGTCGGTGTAGTTTTGCAGCTTGAAGATCTTTCTGGATTCACTATGCTGTGCATTATTCCGCGATCTTGTGGTTGGGTCCGGATTCGTAGTCTTTTCTTTGTTTTTTTTTTTTTTTTGTAGCCCAGGTGGGCGTCGACGTCCACCATTTGGTGCACCTCCCGTGACGTCGTCGTGCTTCCTGCGGAAGCCCCACCTTTGGGGCGCCATCTTCGGGTTCTTTTTTCCCTGTTTTTTGTTTTTTTTTTTTTTTTTTACCCTAGGCGATTGATTAATCCTTTTGTCCATATTTCTGTACGTATCCACTTTTTTGTTCCTATCCATTTCACCCCCTCTTCCTCCAGCCTCATCTTCCTGGCGGAGGTGGGTGGGTTCGCTAGTGAATCCAGAAAGATCTTCAAGCTGCAAAACTACACCGACAGGTAAGAAACTTTTCGTTTTGCAGCGTGAATCTTTCTGGATTCACTATGCTGTGCATAGATTTTGTAGCGGTTTTCCTATTTTTGTGGTGGCTGGGTGGAAGATGATCGCTGGTCGTTGAAAATGTGTTGTAGCACCTTCTGTCCGACCTGTGCTTCCTTATTCATTTGAATGTCCACGCAGTAGTGCTTTGTGAACGTGTGCACAGATGCCCAAGTTGCTGCGAGACAAATGTCTTGGATGGGCGTGTTTGCCAGGAAGGCAACTGTGGCCCCCTTCTTCCTTGTGGAGTGAGCTTGTGGCCCCTCCGTTAGCTCCTGTCCAGCCTGTTTGTGACAGAATTGGATAGTGAGGGCAATCCACCTAGCGATGGTGCCCTTGGTCACTGGTCTACCCATGAAGCTAGTAGCAAAGGACACAAACAGCTGCTTCGACTTCCTGAGTTCTTTGGTTCTTTCAATGTAGTGCATCACCGCTCTTCTGGCATCGAGGGTGTGCAGGGCCTTTTCTGCATTTGTAGTCGGGTTTTGGAAGAAACTCGGTATCTGTATACTCTGATTCATGTGAAACGCCGACACTACCTTGGGCATGAAGTGTGGGTCCGTCCTCAGGACTACCCTGTCCTTGTGAATTTGAATGTAGGGCTCCTGTAGCGTTAGTGCTTGAAGCTCGCTCACTCTGCGTAGTGAGGTTATGGCCACTAGAAAGGCAGTCTTCATCGTCAACATTTGTAGATTGGCCTTGTGAATGGGTTCAAACGGCGCCTTCATGAGCTCCGTCAGAACCACGTTTAAATTCCATGCCGGCGGCGGCAACCTTTTCGGGGGTGCCATTCTTTTGGCTCCCTCCATGAATCTCTTCACCACCTGCGAGCTGAAGAAACTTCCACCCTTCTCACCTCTGGTGTAGGCAACGATCGCTGCTAGGTGCACCCTTAGGGAGCTCGAGCAGAGGTTACTCTTTAGAAGGTGTGTGAGGTACCTCAGCACCGTTGAGTCTCTTGTCATTCTGTTGTGTAGGCCCTTCTTCCTGCACCACACCGTGAATCTTTTCCACTTTGCGCTGTAGCACTTTCTTGTAGTAGGTTTCCTTGCCTCCCGTAGCACTCGCATAGTGCTCTGAGGTAACCTTAGGTGTGCGAACTCTAGGTCTTCAGGAGCCATGCTGCTAGGTTGAGGGTCTCTGGTTCTGGGTGCAGGACCTCCCCGTTTTGCATTGAGAGCAGGTCTTTTCTTCGCTCGAACCTGTACGGATTGCCTTGCGCCATTTCTTGAATCTGTGAGAACCATGTCTGCCTCGCCCACTGTGGGGCCACCAGGATCAGAGTCATGTTGCTGGTTCTGCACTTGTTGAGCACTCTGTGCAACAGGGGTATCGGTGGAAAGGCGTAGGCAAATGTCCTCGACCAGCTTATCCATAGGGCATTTCCCTTGGATTGCTGATCTGGTTGCCTGGACGCGAAGCTTTGGCATTTTGCATTGTGGCGTGTTGCAAAAAGGTCTATTGTGGGAGTCCCCCATCTCCGGAAGAGTTTCTCCGTTTCCTGGCCATTGAGCTCCCACTCGTGCGATGCTGAGGTCTGCCTGCTCAGCCAGTCTGCCTCCACATTGTCCTTCCCCGGTAGGTGAATTGCCAGTAGATCTATCCTGAGAGGTATGGCCCATCTCCAAATCTCCTGAGCTAGGGATGAGAGGGGAAACGACTGTGTCCCCCCTTGTTTGTTGATGTAGAACATCGCCGTGGTGTTGTCTGTCTGCACCAACACCCTCTGCCCGCACAGGTGTCTCTGGAATGCCTTCAGGGCTAGCAGTATTGTTTTCAACTCGAGGTAGTTGATGTGGCGGACCGCGTCTGCCGGAGCCCATAGACCCCTCACTCTGAGGTTGTCCATGTGCGCTCCCCATCCCATCTGCGATGCGTCCGTGGTAATGGTCACTGTTGGGCTTGGTGGTGTCAGGCTTCTCCCTGTTGTTATGTTGTCTCTGTTCCACCAAGTTATCTCCTCCTGCACTGCGTGCGTAACAACCACTAGATCCTCCCAACTTCCGTTTGCTTGTGACCATTGCTGTTGCAGCCATTCCTGGAATGGTCTCATGTGCAGGCGTACATTCGGCACCAGCTGGATACAGGACGCCATCATCCCCATCATCTTGCTCACCGCCCTCACTGTCAGAGCTCGCCCCTTCTGGTAGAGCTGCGTCTCCTTCAGTAGGGCATCTGTCCTCCTGTCGCTGGGCATTACTGTACTGTTGAGGGAGTTGATCTGTGCCCCCAGGAAAATCTTTACCTGCTCCGGTTCCAGCGATGATTTTCCCCAGTGGATGGAAAATCCCAGATTTGCGAGGGTGTCCGTTACGCGTTTTGCGTGCCTCTCGCACTTCTCGCGTGAGTTTGCCTTGACCAGCCAGTCGTCCAAGTAGGGGTATACGTGTATGCCCTGCTTTCGTAGGTGTGCCGCTACCGCCGACAGGCATTTTGTAAAGACCCTTGGCGCTGATTTTAATCCGAAGGCCAGGGTTGTGAACTGGTAGTGTTCCTGTTCGATGTTGAATCTTAGAAGGCCCTTGTGCCTTCTGTTTATTGGGATGTGAAGGTAGGCATCCTTGAGGTCCACGGTGACCATGAAGTCCCCTTCTCTTATCTGTGGCAGTACCTCCTGCAGTGAAGTCATTTTGAACCTTTGTGTTTTGACGAACTTGTTTAGGTACCGGAGGTCCAGTATGGGTCTGAGGTCTCCGTCTACCTTCGGAACCACGAAGTAGTTTGAGTAGACCCCTTTGTTGCGTTCCCTGAACGGCACTGTCTCTATGGCTCCCTTTTGCAGGAGTTTCCGTGTTTCTTCTCTGAGTATTGCCAGTTCTTGGGCCGATCTCTGTCTTCCCTTCGGCTTTCTGTTTGGAGGTCTTTTCTCCAAGTCTACGCAGTATCCGTACTGCACGATGTTCCGTATCCACTTGTCTGTGGTTATGCGCCGCCACTCCTGAAGGTAGAACCTCAGCCTTCCGCCTACCGGTGACGTATGCTCGTAGGCTCTTGGATCTTCTCTTCCCCCTGATGACACCTTTTTGCGCCTCACCCTTGGGGGCCTGACGAGGGTGGGCGTCTTCTTGCGTGCTGAGTCACTTCGAGGAGGGCTGATCGCCCCCTCTCCTCCTTTGGCCACGTCCGTTCCCTCTCCCTCGAAAGGACTGGCCCCGAGGTTGATATTGCCAGCTTTGCTTCTGCTGACTTTGTCCGTGACCTTCGCCCTGCTGACCTTGTTGGAACGCCTGGTGCGACGTCCCCTGTTGGCTTCCACCCCTACCGTAGGGTCTCCTCGAGGGATTTCCTCGTCTCATTCCCCTCAGCTGCAGGGCCCCCATGGACCTCGCTGTCTCGTTCTCCTTCTTGAGCTGGGTGAGCTTCTCGTCCACCGTTGCTCCGAACAGTGTCTCTCCGTTGAACGGAGTGCCCAGGATGTTGTTCTGCACTTCCGGTTTGAATCCCGAGATTCTTAGCCATGCATGCCTCCTTTCTGTGACCCCTATGGCCATGAGTCTTGCTGAAGTCTCTGCCCCATCCAACGCCGTCTTTATACAGGAGTTGGCGATGTTCTTGCCTTCATCTACCAGGTGAGAGGCTCTCTGCCGGTATTCTTCGGGGAGGTGCTTTACTAGCTCCCCCATTTCATCCCAGTGTTGGTACTGGTGTCTATTTAGGAGTGCATTTGAATTCGCCATGCGCCAGTGCATTGCGGCGTTCCTCTCGACCTTTCTGCCTGTGAGGTCGATTCTCCTGCTCTCTTTATCTGGAGGTGGGCCCGAGGTTGCTGGCACGTTGGCCCTTCTCCTGGCCGTGGAGGCAATGATGGAGTCTGCGGTGACGCTACCCTTGATGTAAGGTGGGTCCAGGGAGGAGTGTTTATACTTTTTCTCTGTCCTGGGCGTGATCGACCGACAGGTGGCAGGCTCCTTGAAGGCTTCTCTCCCCTGGTTCATCACGCTTTGTAGCATGGGGAGGAACTGGCTCCTAGTCTGGATGGGGAGCAGTGTTTCGACGAGAAAATCTGCTTTCGGCCTCTCCTCGTCGAGCTTGACGCCGAAGGCCATTGCTGCGCTCTTCACCACCATATTGTACACCCCGATGTCGTCTGGTGGCGAAGGCCTCGAGGGGTACGTGTCCACGGCCTCCTCCGGGTTTTCGGTGTCGAGATCTTGCCATTCGACGTCGTTGCCGGTAGATGTCGCCGATTCGAAGAACGATTGTTGGTCTTGTTCCTCGGCTTCTTCCTCATAATAGGGCTCCTCTTCCTCTTCGAGGTCCCTTGTCAGCCCTTCGGCGTCGAACTCCTCCTCGACTTCGACGACGTCCGCCGATGAAACCGTTGGAATCTTGAATTCCTTCATCCTGGCGTCGAACTCCTTCTTCCTTTGAAGGATGTTCTCCATTTCGGCCTCGAGCCGCCTCTTCTTTTTCTCCATTTCGGAGATGCTTTCGGCGTCGACCGCGGGCCTTTTCGATGAAACTTGCGTCGACGTCGAACGTTCTTTCTGCGTCGATCGGCCCGTTTCATGGGATGATTTCGACGACCCTTGCCTTTCGGCGTCTTTCTGCGCCAGGGAGTCCTTTTGTAAGGATCCGCTGGGCCTTTTGTCCGAAGTTCCCCCTTTGGACGTCGAAGTTTTCGGCGCCGGGGCTCCCTTCGTGGACCTTGACTCAGTTTTTCTCGAGTCACCCTCGTGTTTTCGAGGTGTTTTTTGATTTGCGCTCGACGATTCTCTTACCTCGTCTTCTTTCTTCTTGTCGGTCTCTACGACCGTGAAGTTTTCGGCTGCCTCGGCGACGTTGTCCTCGTCGTCCGTGTCGAGGCCCAGCGCGTAGAGTGTCGGGGGTTTTCCTTGGCCCTCCATGTTGGCGTTGGCTCTCCTCTGCCTCTCTCTCACCCTGAGTGTCTTCGGCGCGAAGACTGAGCAGGCGTTGCAGTCGATACTCTGATGATCCACCGGTAGGCAGAGGTTGCAGACCGGATGCAGGTCTTTCTGCGCGAACTTGTGGTGGCAGTTTGGGCAGAACTTGAATGGCGTCTTGTCCATTTCGCTCAGGGTCTCTGAGCGTGCATTCTCCAAGGTTGTCGAAGAAAAAGGCTCGCTGGTCTTCTTTCTTCGCGTTCCTGTCGAAATCTGTTCTTTCCTGATGTCTTCTCTTGATTCTATCGATGAAACTCGCTTTTCTTCCTTCTTCCTCCGAGTGAACTTCTGGAGCTTCCCGATGACGATCCAGACCCAACGGCGGAAAAAAGAATCTGAAGATGGCGCCCCAAAGGTGGGACTTCCGCAGGAAGCACGACGACGTCACGGGAGGTGCACCAAATGGTGGACGTCGACGCCCACCTGGGCTACAAAAAAAAAAAAAAAACAAAGAAAAGACTACGAATCCGGACCCAACCACAAGATCGCGGAATAATGCACAGCATAGTGAATCCAGAAAGATTCACGCTGCAAAACTGGGTATGACAGAAACCTATGCATCTTGAAATGAGCCCAAGATACTCAGTCTAGAACTAGTGGTTAACTGTCCCTGTGGGTTACTGTTTTTATCGGAAGAAGTGTGGGAATGCTGGATAGTAGGAATTTGTGGATCCCGCAGTTTGAGAACTTTCCCTCACAGTAAAGTAAGGGAAATGCACAAATGTAAGCAATGTTTGGAGTCTGCACAGCATTCGGGATACGAAAACGTAGTAAGATGCACACAAGTCACACCAACCTGGATTAACTGGGACTATAGGTTTCAGAAATGCGAAGAATTCATAGGATCCCATGGTTTCCAGTTGACCCAGAGTCTGAATATGGAGGCCATTCACCACGGCAAGTGAAAGGAAATTGAATTCCCACTTTACGGCCCCTACATCAAAATTGCATCCAAAAGAATACAAATTTCCTCTCGCTTAAACATGGGGACATTAATTCTGTAGGCCATGGTGGGAGGGCAGCACAGAAAGACTGTTGGGGCTTTATGAGTACAGGTGCAGTCTGATGTCAGGATGGGCCATCCCCAACAAATTAGGTTTTTTAACTATTCCTAGACTTCAATAAATCAATCAGTGAATGTAAGCCTGTTACTCACCCGTGAGGGTCTCTAGGTGCTGGGGGGGGGGGGGGGGGGGGGGGGTTGCATTCCATTCAACCTGAGAGCCAGGTCTTGAGAGTCTTCCTGAAGGTGTTCAGGGAGGGGGCACGCCTGATGTCGATCAGTAGCTCGTTCCAGGTCTTGGCCAAGGTGTAGAAGAAGGATCTCCCTCCTGCTTTGGCTCTGCAGATGCGTGGGGTTTCAGTGAGGACGAGGTTGGCTGATCGGAGGTTTCTTTTGGGTACGTGGAGGGTGATTCTGTTGTTTATGTATTGGAGTCCGGTGTTGTGTAGGCATGGGTGAGAATCTTGAAGGTGACTCATTCTCAACAGGGAACCAGGGGAGATTCCGTAGGTGTTGGCTGATGTGCTCGTGTCGAGGGATGCCGAGGATGAATCTAGCGGCGGTGTTCTGTATCGTCTGCAGTTTGCGGAGTAGAGACTGGTTTATGCTGGCGTAGAGGGCGCTTCCATAATCCAGCCTGCTGGTGATGAGTGCGTGGGTGACTGTCTTCCTTGACTCAGGGGGGATCCATTCGAAAGTCTTGCAGAGGTTGTAGAAGCGATGGAGGCGAAGGCGTTGACCTGTCGGTTCATGGATAGGGAGGAGTCGAGTACGAAGCCAAGGTTTCTGGCATGGTCCGTGGCGGTAGGCGGGCTGCAGAGGGCGATGGGCCACCAGGTGTTGTCCCATGCTCATGGGGTGGTTCAGAGGACTAGGACTTGTCTTTTCGGTGTTGAGCTTTAGGCAGCTGTTTGTCATCCAGGCTGCGACGTCCTGCACTCCTTCTTGGCAGTTGAGTCTGGTGGTGGCGGGGTCCTTGGTGAGGGAGAGAGTGAGCTGGTTGTCGTCGGTATAGGATACAATGCTGAGGCCGTGATTTCGGACGATGGCGGTGAGGGGGGCCATTTAGATATTGAAGAGTGTTGGGCTGAGTAATGACCCCTGTGGGACTCCGCAGTTGATTTCCGTGGGTTCGGAGAGGAAGGGCGGCAGTCTTATCCTTTGGCTTCTGCCGGTAAGAAATGATCTAATCCAGTCGAGGGCGGTTGCTTGTATGCCGGCGTCGTGTAGTCTGGCTAGGAGTGTGCGATGGGAGATGGCGTCAAATGAGGCCGATAGGTCGAGTAGAATCAGGGCTGCGGTGTGGCCTTGGTAGAGGAGGGTGCGGATGTCATCTGTGGCGGCGAGTAGGGCGATCTCAGTGCGGTGGTTGCTACCGAATCCAGATTGAGACGGGTCGAGGATGGTGTGGTCTTCGGTGAACCTGGTCACTTCTGAGTTGACGATTTTCTCCATGACTTTCGCCGCAAAGGGGAGGAGCGAGAAGGGCCGGTGGGATCGGCTGAGGGCTTCTTGAGCAGGGGCCTGACTTCTGCATGTTTCTAGTCGTCGGGGAAGGTGCTGGTCTTGAAGGTGGTGTTGATGGTGTGTTGTAGTTCGGTGCAATGGCGGCTCTGTGGTAGATGTGTGGGAGGCAGGGGTCGGTGGGGGCCCCTGAGTGGATGCCTTTCATGGTCGAGGAGGTGTCTTCGGACGTGATCGGGGTCCAGGAGGGGATGGTGGGCTGGCTGGTGTAGCCGGAGGGCGGGCTGGCTGCAGAGTCAGGCGTGTGGTCGTTGAAGTGGTCGTAGAGGTTTTTGATCATTAGGTGGAAGTAGGTTCCGAGCTTGTCGCAGAGGTCTTGGGAGGAGGTGATATCCAAGGCTTCGCTGCGGGGGTTGGT
Source organism: Triturus cristatus (assembly GCF_964204655.1). NCBI lineage: Eukaryota > Metazoa > Chordata > Amphibia > Caudata > Salamandridae > Triturus > Triturus cristatus. Next base: position 1,039,158,714 of record NC_140585.1, read on the forward strand.
GAATTCCTGGAGGACGCTGAAGAGTTCCTTGGAGTTGTAGAGGATTTTTTCAGAATTCAGTCCGCTTTCTGCAGAAAGCCTACCGGGCCAGTTATGGCATGGGGGTATGGTTCAATGCTTGGGAGAACCATAGCAACCCTCCACTTTTTTTGTTTAAACAATATTACTGGTGTCTAGTGGGCTTTCTTTTGCCTCTCAATCCCCACAGAGGTGGTGGAGGAGAGGGGGGGGGAGAATATGCGTGAGAGGGGCTGAATGTGGGAATACACCCACCAATCAGCTCTGCAGGGTAGGCGGAGTTACTGGAGGGGATTGAAATTTGTACGGTCAAGGAGAGAATTATATTTAAGAGTCGTAGGTGAATGCGCAAATATGAGAAAATCTGGGGGACCTGGGAGGGGATGGAGCTTGGCGCAAGTCCTGGAGACGGACAGTCCGGGGTGATGTGAGATATGGGAGACCAGGTCACTGGGTGGGGGCTGGTCATGGGGGGGGGGCGTCAATGATCTACATGGTGAGGGGGACATGGGGAGAGGTGGGGTCTAAATGGACTTCGGTTGTTCTATAATGTCTGCTAAGTTTGTTTTGTAAGGTCATTTCTGAGTCCTGTATAATGCTTTAACCTTTGAAAATTACTAAAATATCCTGACAAAGAAATATCTACAGGAGCTTGTAACCGCCCTCCCAAACTTATCATGCATACAGAAAGGGGTTGTAAGGCTGCAGTGCCAATGTCAACATCAACATACCATCGTAGATGATACAGAGGAAAAGGTTGCTGGTTACCCTCATAATTTAGGTATCATCATGAATATCATAACACGCTGTTTTAAGCCTGCAATACTACAGACAACATCCAATTGTTCCCCACGTAAAATATTCATAAAAAAGGCTGCTACAGACACATTACACACACAATTGTTAAACAATTTAAATGGGCTTTTAAGGCTGCCGAACCACTAGATGTTCATTCAGAAACTGTATACAGGGGGGGGAAAAGCATTTTTATTGGCAGCAGATACATTTAGAAAATTGCAAACGTTTGTTGTTTTGTTAAGTTACCGATGAAAGAATATGTGCTGTCACCAGTGATGTCACTGACATTGGTTATAATGTCTTTTGTGATGTTAGATTAAGTTAGAGGTCAAGAGCAGAGAAATGGCGGACGGGGGAGGGGGGACGTTATATTTGCATAGCTAACCATAACCATGGAAGTTTCGTGATTTTAGATATTGGTTCATAACCATAACATTCCATAAAGTGAAGACTAAGGGGATGGTTTATGATGCTGGTTAGCTGCAAACCTTTCTGTACAAAACGAAGGTTTAGTGTAAAAGGTGTACGCACAACACGTTGTGCTAGCCTGTAGGAACACAGTGGTGAATGCCATAATTATGATCGCAAAACAGTGGGAAACGTGTTCATGGGCACTGCACAAATGTAAAGAGAAATCTATTGAAAAAGGCATGCTAATAATGCCATTACCTCGCTGGGTTTACTGCTGTGCGATAAACGTATAAAAGGTAGAACTAATTGTGACTCAGATGTATATAATGGACATAAGTTGAAGGGTATTATCTTGAAGGATTTTGTGTAGGACTGCTAACTTATGGTGTGAAAAATTGCATAAACAAAGTTTTTTTTTAATAATAATGCCAGTACCTCACAACCGCGTAAAAAATATTTTCTTGTGGAAAACAATTTAAATGTATCCATTGTTTCCATTATTGTTGTTAATTTCTTATGTGAACTCTGTCGTATCTGTGGTACTTGTGTTTTTGTTTGCCTTTTGACCTTTCTGTTATGAATCAACCAAGTAATTCCGCATTTGCATTGGCAGATACCCTAATGCACAGCGAAACCAGCGAGGAGGGCGTTTTCGGTTTGACTCAATGATTTTGTGGTTTCACCATCTCCAAGACCTTGCTCCTAGCTGCGGAATAAATGATTGACTGTTCCAATACAAAAATATACGAAGGCAAGTCTTGGTGCACAAAGTCAGGATTTTGTGAAGCTATTATCTTGTCGCTGGAATCTCCAAGTTGATTACCAGCCACTCCTCGTTTTTTTATTATTTATAGCAAGGCTGCGGCTGAAGGTATGGATTAAACTGCATGGATATTGTTGGTCAAGAAAGCCAGATACAGATGCCAAGGCATAAATACACGTCAGTCTTCAGACTCCCTAATCATCTTGAATCATATAACTGCTAAGTTGCTATGATGTGCTGAACACATCACACTTGGGGTCAACCCATGATCTATGTGGTTTTTACTCTACCGTCGTGGCTTTCTAATTAGGGAGAAGGCTACATTGCTGACAATTCAACGCAGCCCGCTTTCTGAGACGCAGTGTCTTTATGGTTTTGCTTATGCTTTGCAATCTTGTCTGAAAATATGATGGCATTGACGTACAAAATTACTTTTGCATTGTTCCTGCGGTTTGACGTAGACACAGAAGAACAAGTCAACATCTGCGTTTCTGCAGTTGGTTATACAAACGGCATTTAACTTAAAGCTCCTGTGTCTACAGTTCTACGGTGTTTGGCTCTGAATGCCTCATTATTCGCCCTCAAAACATGTTCAGTCAGGAAGCAGCCATGCCCTGGAGCTGCGGTGTTTGCCTTGCACTTGGCCCCTCTGTTCGGTAATATCGAGTGTGGTCTGCCTGTGCCTGCAAAGGTATCCTTCCACCTATGGGCTGGCGGGCAAAACAAGCCCCTGTCGCTGCAGTCATGAGCGGGGGCAGGGTGGGAGGAGCATTTCCAGGATTTAAGGCAAAAATACTACCTATACTAAACATAGGCTCTTTCTACGTCCATCAAAATCCAGGGCAGGACTGGCAGCAGGAGAATGGGTTCTGACACCTCCCTTTGGTGTGCTCGACAATCTGTATTTTATAGGATTTCTTCCCACAGTTGTTTACTATTTGTTTCATGAATTTCCTTTAAAAACTGTTTTTATGTCATTAACTATAGTTAGCCTTTGTGTGAATGGTCGCACTTGACAATGCAGTACTGTAACCTTTTATCGCCACAATTTCATCACTGCTAATAGCTCTTGCATGTTAGATTTTATACAGCTGGGCCCCAGTGCATCGGCTCTCTCTTCAACATCTCGTGCACGTAGAAGTCTGAAATATTTCAGGAGCCCCCGTGTTTCTGGAGCCAAATTCATCGTTAATGACGCAGCCTGAAGGCATGTGCTTGGATAAACACTGGACCCAATCAATAGTCATCGTTGAACAAAAAACATGGTGTAGCGTGGAATATGCTAGTGAAAATCCAAATTGTGTTTAGGAAAAGCTGTGGGTCTGCTGTCAGACAGGGTAGCGTGCAATGGCTAACATCTATTCTCAAGTCAAAGAATGGAGAGGGGGGACTAGGAGCTATTCAGAGAAGGTCCTGAACCAATGCTCCCAAAATTATTGCTTATAATTACAATGGATGGTTTCAGTTCCTATGGGTTAAGGGGAACACAGCCACTAATTACGTGGTGTTATAGAGAAGAGGGGTAGTCTCCTGGGATAGATGAGTGTGCACAGAAAGAGGAAGGTACTCCTTAGTTTGGTACGTAGTGCCCTCACACACCCTTTCGAGTGTATAGCATCATCATCGGGCAAGGTTGCTCCTCGTGGGGGTGGCGCTGCAGTCCCTCACGGGCCCCAAGGGGCTCTCTGGCGGAGATCTTTTAGGAGTTTGCCACAGTGGTGAGTGCGGGTATGTGGGAAGGAAGTGTCAGTGAGTGTGAGTTAAAAATGGAACAGAAGGCCCTGTAAATTTTATTCGTGGGACCCCTGCTCCAAAATAAAAGTCAACGGGGATGGAGATGCACATTTGTGCTGTTGCGAGAGGGGAAACAGAACCAAATAAGTTCCCACTTCTCTCAACCCGAGTGTTGTGTGATAAGGTGCGGTTTTAAAAGGGGGTCGACATGTTTCGCGCTACAGATTGGTCCCTAAAGGATCCTTCAGCGCTTCATCAGGACCAGTTGGAGAAAGAAACCAGGGATCAGGAAAAGACACACTGTATCCCTAGAAAAACCTGGTTAAGGTATGTAACGGTAATAATTATAAGGACCCGTTCTTATACTAATGTCCTAGTTCACAGCCCTCCCATGGTCTGAGAAGGGCTCCGTCGGATGTACCGCGATGTGAAGTTCTGATATGGCCTCACGGAACCGGAAAACTACCGGCAGTACCGATGGACGGGTAGGTTTCCGGTTCCGTGAGGCCATATCAGAACTTCACATCGCGGTACATCCGACGGAGCCCTTCTCAGACCATGGGAGGGCTGTGAACTAGGACATTAGTATAAGAACGGGTCCTTATAATTATTACCGTTACATACCTTAACCAGGTTTTTCTAGGGATACAGTGTGTCTTTTCCTGATCCCTGGTTTCTTTCTCCAACTGGTCCTGATGAAGCGCTGAAGGATCCTTTAGGGACCAATCTGTAGCGCGAAACATGTCGACCCCCTTTTAAAACCGCACCTTATCACACAACACTCGGGTTGAGAGAAGTGGGAACTTATTTGGTTCTGTTTCCCCTCTCGCAACGGCACAAATGTGCATCTCCATCCCCGTTGACTTTTATTTTGGAGCAGGGGTCCCACGAATAAAATTTACAGGGCCTTCTGTTCCATTTTTAACTCACACTCACTGACACTTCCTTCCCACATACCCGCACTCACCACTGTGGCAAACTCCTAAAAGATCTCCGCCAGAGTGCCCCTTGGGGCCCGTGAGGGACTGCAGCGCCACCCCCACGAGGAGCAACCTTGCCCGATGATGATGCTATACACTCGAAAGGGTGTGTGAGGGCACTACGTACCAAACTAAGGAGTACCTTCCTCTTTCTGTGCACACTCACCTATCCCAGGAGACTACCCCTCTTCTCTATAACACCACGTAATTAGTGGCTGTGTTCCCCTTAACCCATAGGAACTGAAACCATCCATTGTAATTATTAACATCTATTCTCATCATGAGAGCCCGCATAAACTGGCATCTGTAGATAGCACAAAGACAGAAATAGTAAGCGCGCTGCGCAGACAACAAACACAAGCTAACAGAACGCAACAGTACCTTTCTCGTGGACAATGAAAGCTAAACTCTGAAGGCGTAGACGAAATAGATCCCGCAAGCAGAGGAGGGAACTGAATTACAACTAAAAAAGTGTGAATCCCATTGGTCTTTGAGACTTCCACAGCTGATAAGGGAATCAGTCAAGATACTGAGTTACACATTTTCCTGCTGTAATGCAGAACGACCAGAAAGTAACGTTCTCGCCAATGAGTTTGATCATGAGAAGTTCAGAAGGAGTTAGAACAAAGACTACTCGTGCATTTGCCACCATTCAGTCTACCCATCAATTCTACTTATCCATCAGGGCTAGCCCCTAAACAAATGATGAGAGATAAGGTGGGACATGGCTGATTTCCGCTTTTTCATGAACACGGTGGTTGTGGGTTTTCCTTGACAAGCAATAGCTATGTCCTAAACTGTGAGAGGTCTTACTTGTGGGGGCATTGAATTGATCTAGTTTTGTGTCTACAGACAGACACAAAAGGAATACATAGGATTGTCACCATAGACTAATCAATAACATCGTCTCGAATCTGGGGTAGGTACAATTACACAGAATTTGGACAGTTACATGGGAAGATACTTACCCACCTTATTAAACTCTCACTCTGCCATTACCATTGAGACTTGTGCCCTGTAAACGGGCTCAATGCTCCACTGGAGAAGCTGGAAAGGCCTTATTTTCAGGCACATATTAGACATTGCTGATGCAGACCACTAGATTTCTGCAATCTATATTTTCTTGCGACCAAGAAAGGGTATTTTAATAGAATATTAGGTTTCTAATACAGTCCTGCTAAAATATGGTGGCCAAATATTGGTCAAAACAATAACCACAATGTTTATTAAGTATGGGCAGAAATAGATTTACACTTTTTACATCAAGATCTCTCTCTGCAGGTGCTGGCGATGGACTGAACCTTAGAGCCCTGAAATAAAATTGGTCTCCAAGAGGACGCCGCTCTCCGTACGATCCTCATCAATTCTCGTTTATTTGATGGACACCACTGCTACACCAACACGTTTTGACCTCGCAGGGTCTTTGTCACGGTAGGGGAGTCTTCCTTCACTCGTGATTTTATAGTGTCTCCCATCCTTAGCCATTTATGAGGCATGATGGGAGTTGTAGTTAAATTGTTACAGATTTACATCAGATCCAAAAACATTTTTGTTGTAAATTTTAACAAGCTTTTCAGTGTTTAAATTGGCAAGGTATGGGGCGTGGCTAGGAGCGTCAAGATGGCGGTCGACCTCTAAGAGTGCTCCTGACCCCTCTATCATCCGCTCCACGATCCGCCGCCATCCGCCCTCATCCAGCCACCCTCACCTGGTGTCAGCGCTCCTGCTTCTGCCGGTGCTGTCGGACGACCGGCGAAATCACAGATTGCTGCCGGCGACGCCTCAATCTCGGCGGCAGACTGCATCTGGGTCCGGGCCTAAAATGGCAGCTCCTCTCTCCCGGCCCGCGAGAGCCGCTCTGATTCTGGTGCAGTGACCCCTGGCCCCCTGACGATGGGGCAACGGGTCGGACCCACCAACGGTGACGGGGTGCTGTCCTGTCCCCGCTTCACAGCGCTCCGCGACGCTGCTCTGTACCGTGTTGCCCGGGTGCAGGCCCTGCCCACTGCTCGCCGCTGCGGACCGCGGCGGGGGTCTGCGGCGCCTGGGTCGCGGAGGTGGGGCCCAGGGGACCGGCTGACGGATCGGGCAGCGGGGGCGCCGCGGGTGCTGGTGCTCCCCCCCCTGGCAGCGCGACCCTGGAGACGGGCGTCGGAGCCTGGCGGCGCTTCCTCACTGCCTCCTGTGTCAGCGGCTGAGACGACCCTTTGGTCTGGGGCCCGGAGGTGAGCCGGGGCAGTGCTGCTGTGTTTGAGGCGGCGGGGCGGGGATCTTCGGCTGCCATCTCGGGCAGCGGCGGGCTAGCATACTCATCTTCTTCCCACTGCAGGCCCCCGGGCCCGTGGTGGTGACCAGGCCTCCGTAGGACGGCGCCCCGGTGGGGCCTTGGGACCATTCCAGACTGTGAGCTGCGCCCCTGATGCTGGCATATTTGTGAGCCATCCGGGGGTGGACCTGCGGATCTGTGCAATGCGATACCGGGCGGGGGCCCTGCATTCCCTCTGTGGGCCTCATTGCTGGATTGAACTGGGCCGCGCCTGTGGCAAGGGTGCCACCTCCTCACCCCCGCTGCGGTGGTCGGACCATTCTTCCGGGTCCCGGGTAGTGCCGCTGTTGTTCCCTGCGTACCCTGGGGGCTCGGGTGCTGCTGCCGCAGATCCGTGGGCCCCATCTCTGCCTTCTGGAACTCCCACGGCTCGGCGCCGACTGGCCTGGGGTCCCCCCTTGGGACTTGGTGCAGCGCCACGGCGCCCACGGGGGCCGAGTGTCTTCTGGAGTGGGTTCCCCGGTTCCTCCTTTTTGCTACGGCATGGCTGTGCGCTGGGGGGGGGGCCCAGGTCTCCTTGGATTCACCTCGCTCGGCCCGCGGTTCCCCCAGGCCGTCGCCGGAGTGCCGCGCAATCCTGACCTCCGCCAAGACCTTGGACCAACTTGTCCGGGGGTGTGCCCTTGACTCTAGAGGTGCTCCCGGGGCTTTGGAACGGCCGCCCGGGTGGGGGTGCCCTTAAGTTGCAGTCGCGGCATAACCGACTACGGAGTCATCGAGCTGGGCTTGTCCCTCCGGAGTCTGAGGGGGACTATTAGGCGCCCGGTCCTGAGTACCAACGGACCGGGTGTTGGTGCTCCCCCTCCTCCTCTGCGGACTGGTGACCCACCAGGCCATAGTTGATAGGATCTGACACTGGTGGCCATGGGCAAGAGTCGCACCCAGCAGGCTTCGGCCCCCCCCCAACCCAAACGAAAATGGACCGATTCACCACATCAGACAGGGACCCTGGGGGTGCGGCACCCGGCGAGTCGGGTGCCCCCAGGAGCGACCTTACCGCCATCCTGCAGGCGATAGGTGCCTCGCAAACATCTGTTGAAAATAAGATTGGAGAGGTGCGAGTTGACATTTCTCTCCTTCGCCAGGATCTGCGCAATGCGACGGCCCGTGTCTCGGAGGCGGAGGCCCGTATCTCTACAGCGGAAGACGACATTGGCCAACTCAATACCCAGGTGGCGCGCCTTCTGTCTCAGACCTCGGAGCTCCATCGCCGGGCTGAATATACCGAAAATAGGTCGCGACGCAACAACCTCCGCCTCGTGGGCTTTCCGGAGGGAGTGGAGCAGGGTCGAGTGGACACATTTGTGGAAAACTGGGTGCACTCATGGATGCCCAAGGACTCCCTCTCGCCCTGGTTTGTCATCGAGCGGGCCCACCGCTACCTGGCGTCCAAGTCCCCGCCGGGGGGCCCTGCCCGTCCCATAATCCTCAAGGTTCTCAATTTCCGGGACAGAGATGCTATCCTAGGGGCGGCCAGAGCACGGGGCCCGTTGCAGTTTCAAAACACCAGAGTTATGGTCTTCCCGGACTACACCAGGGAGGTGCAGGCACAGCTGTGAACCTATGATGAGGTAAAACGGAAGCTCCGGAGCATGGGTCTACGCTATGGTCTTCTCTTCCCGGCTCGGCTTAAGGTACTCTTTCAAAACCAAACGCTGTTCTTTGATACCCCTCAGGCGGCCTGGACCTGGCTTACGGAGGAGCGGCCTCTCCTGGCTCGGTCGGCCCCCTCCGCGGTGCATCGGACCCCTTCACAGCCGCTTGTGCCTGCGCCTCGGCCACAGAGACGTTGGACCAGATCCTGCAAGAAGCAGGATCGTCGAGAGGGAACATCTCCGTCGCCGGGTGTGTCGCCCAGGCGGCCCTGTGCCTGGCCTTCGCCCCGGGGCTCCGGTTCCCCGGGCCCCCCTACACTGCTGCCGGACCAGAGCGTTGGGCCAGGACCCGCAGAGGCCTTACGCCCTACGATATCTGACTCTGATTTATCCAGGAGTCCGCCGCTCCAAGGTTCTGGTGACGATGAGGCAGCCTGACAGGCACTGACACTACACGCTTCCTAAATGGCCTCTGCACCTCCGGTGTATAACTGCTCCATCACCCTTTCAAGCAGAGGTGGCGGGGTCCTGTGAACGCAGCCGGTATTGGTCTCTGGCCCCGGGCAGTTCTTGTCGCTTCCTCTTCCCCTTGTGTCGGCGAGGGGGGGGTGGGGCTCTGGTCACGGGGCTCACACAAGACGTTCATCCTAATTCTTCCACTCCCGAGACTTTCTTGCAACTCCTAACGTAGGTGGTTATGGATGTACTGGCAACGGATGGTGTATCTATAGCCGTACAAGAGGTGGGGGGGTCCATCTACACCATGTCCTTTTTTGCTAACCGTTTTAGCTTAGCCCCTAGTTTATTTTAGCACTGTTTTTCTCTTTAGGGCGACAGATGCTTCATTTTCAGAAGTGTAGGGTGGGGGGAGTTGGGGGGAGTGGGAGGGGGGGGGAGGACCGTTGTCCTCCGATTGTTTGTTGTTTTTGGCCGCCCACGGGCCGCCGTTTTTAATTTTTATTGGCAGACACCCACGCACAACTGCCCGCGATGTGGGTAGGAGATCCACCAGCTCCCGCGCTCCCGCCGTGGCGGCCCCGAGACGCGGATTCTAGTCTCCCTTGGGATCTGGGGTTGCCCGCGCAGCCCCTTTCCCTTTCACACACTATGCTTCCCGATGGCACCTACTCTATATAGAACCTTACACATCCTTTCCTGGAACGTTAAAGGTCTATTGGACCAGATCAAGCGCACCGCGGTCCTTCGCAGCGCCCAGCGGCATGCCCCAGATATCTTGCTCCTGCAAGAAACGCACCTCTTGGGTTCCCAGTGTAATTTCCTTGCCAGGTACGGGTTCGATAGGGCTTGGCACTCTGGTTTCGCACAGGGCTCCAGGGAAGTGGCAATACTGCTCCGGAGGGGACTTCCTTTCACCCTGTTGCAGGCTGTATCTGATTCGCAGGGCCGGTACGTGGCCCTGACTGGCATGATCGAGGGGCACCCCTTAATCTTCTGTGTGTCTACATTCCCCCCGCCAGCATGGGTTCCACTCTTAGTCAGCTCACTTCGGTGTTCGCCTCCCTTCCTGGGGGTCTGACGGTGGTGGGGGGGTGACTTTAATGCGGTCTTGCAGCCCTCCCGCAACACGACAGGCGCCCCCTCGGCTTCTCGTTTGTCTTCGGCGAAGCGGTTATCTGACTGGTCCTCCGCCCTTGGCCTCTGTGACGCCTGGAGAGTGTGGAACCCTCGTAGGGAACAGTACACTCACACCTCAGCGGCCCACCACACGCACTCTCGTATCGATCTGCTTCTTTTTTTCATAAACAAATTTTTTATTTTCGGCATCAAGGACAATATCAAGGATGATACACAACAGTGCATTGAACATGGCATCAGTAACATCAATCAGGGAAGCATTGACAAGCAGATGTAAAGACCCCCCCTTCCACCCCCATCCCCCGCCCCCCCACTCCTCAAATTATGCCCCCAGCCATTTCCCCCATATCTTGCGGAATTTTTTGGGGCAGCCCTGGGCAGCGTATAACGACCGCTCCTGGGCCGCACACCAATCCACCCCTCTACTCCAAGTAGCCCTTCTAGGTGGGTCTGGCTGTGACCACACGGCCGCTATATCCCTCTTAGCTACCATTAGGGCAGTAGTGATAAAATACTTGTCGTTACGGGACCCATCCAGCCCGTCCGTGATGCCCAGCAGAGCCATTTTAGGCTCATGGGGGACCTCCCATCCCAGGACCTCCGCTAGGTCGGTCTCAATCGCTGCCCAGTAGTCCTCCAGGCGGGAGCAAGACCACACCATATGGAAGAAATCCGCCGGAGCCACCCCACAGCGAGCACAGGAGGCGTCCACACGGAGGCCCGCCCGGTAGAGGCGGTCCGGGGTCAGGTAAGCGGCGTGGAGGTAATAGAGCTGGATGAGCCGCAGCCCAGTGGAGGTGGTAAGCGATCGAGGGGCCATAAGGGCGTCCCTCCAATCCGCGTCATCTAGGGGTCCCACCCAGACCTCCCATCGCTGCCTCAGTCCAGTCCAGTCTACCGGGGTATTGTTAATCAGGGATTTGTAAATGCGGGATATTCCACCCTTCCCCAGGCACCCCAACATCACCTGAGCCTCAGGTGGGCTATGAGAAGGCAATCTGGAGTCGAGAGGGACGTGGGCCCGAACCTCATGGCATAGCTGAAGGTAGCGATAGAATTGGGAAGACTGCAGCGAGAAGCGGGTCTGAAGCTCCTGGAAGGAACACATGTTGCTCCCCCGCCATATATCGCCCAGAGTGGAGATCCCTAGGAGATCCCATTGCCGAAAACCCGCCAGTCCCACCACCTCCCGAAGCCATGTCCCGTGCCACAGCGGTGTGAGCTGTGTTTTCGTCCCCGACCATCGGGTGTGCCTCAGAGCTGCACGCCACGCGAGAAAAGGGGCCCGCACGACGCCAGGGAGCGACAGGGGGACCGATGCACCATAGAGCATGTTTTGGATAGAAGAGAATCCGAGGCACTGCACCTCGAGGCGATAGGCCGGATCGCCCCATCCACTTGAGAACCAGTCGTGGATCACCAGCAGCTGGGTGGCCAAGTAATATAGATATAGGTTAGTCATGCTCAGGCCGCCGTCGTAGGAGGGGACCCTGCAGCGATCTAAGGCCAGCCGGGGCCTGCCGCCGCCCCAGAGGAATTTGACCACCATCTTATCCAGTTCCCGGAACCACGGGCGCTGAAAGGGGCACGGGGTGTTTTGTAGCATGTACAGAAACTTGGGGAGGATCATCATCTTATAAAGGGCGACTCTCCCCAACGGATTCAATGGGAGTGTCTGCCACCGGAGCATATCTGATCTGGTTTTGTTGACTATGGGAGTCACATTGAGGGCCCAGCAGAGTTCCGGAAGGAGGGTGACCCAGATCCCCAGGTATTTAAAGGAGAGTCTCCGGAGGGGAATGTCCGATTGCCAGTCGAAACAGTCCCGTGACGGGTGTAGCGGGACTAGAACGGATTTTTTAGGGTTCAGATGAAGACCCGACGCTTGGCCAAACCGACGGAGGATCCGGCGGACCTGGGGCCCCGAGGTCGCTGGATCAGAGAGATAGAGGAGGACGTCGTCCGCATACAGGGCGATCTTATCGGGGGTCATACCTGGCCAGTCCCACCCGCGAAGAGCGGGATCCGAGCGAATCAAGACCGCCAGGGGCTCCATGGCCAGAGCGAAAAGGAGGGGCGAGAGCGGACATCCCTGGCGCGTTCCTCGACCTATGGGAAACGGGCGGGATAGAGCTCCGTTGACTAAAACACGGGCCCGCGGGCTCGCGTATAGGACCGCAACCATGGCACGGAACTGGGGGCCGAAGCCCATAAGCTCCAGGACCTCGCCCAGGTACTCCCACCCCACTGAGTCGAAGGCCTTTTCAAAGTCGACCAGCAGGAGGGCCAGATAGGGGGGAAAGGCGGCTGCGGTGCGCTCGAGCGAGGTGCAGGCGCCGCAGGCAGTGTCTGGTCCCCCGTTCCGGCATGAATCCACATTGGTCCGGGTGGACCAGGGAGGCAAGAGATGGGCGCAGCCGCTGCGCGAGGACCGTGGCATAGATTTTGAGCTCGGTGTTGATAAGGGATATCGGTCGGTAGTCCGAGCAGGACTCTGAAGGGGGCTGCGTCTTAGGGAGGACAACTATGGTTGCTGTGTCCGTCTCGGGCCGGAACGAACCCTTCTCCACCGCGTCCGCAAACAGGTCCAGAAGCCTCGGGCCAGAGTCTCCCGATAGTGAGCGTAGTATTCCTGAGGGAACCCATCAGGTCCCGGGGTTTTCCCGGGAGCCAGGCGGCTGATCGCGGCCTCAATCTCCTGCAGCTCGATAGGTGAATCGAGGGTCTCCGAAACCTCGTGCAGCAGCCGCTTGAGCACCGCTCCATTCGTCCCCAGCAACTCCTCCAGGGAGAGCGTGGACGGCCGGCGTCGGTACAGCCGGGAGTAATAGCCAGCGAACGCCTGGGCCATCGCCACCGAGGCTGTGTGGAGGCCGCCCGCAGAGTCTGCGATGGCTGGAATAATCCTGCCTGCCCGAGGGTAAGTGGCCAGCCGGTGGAGAAGAGTACCGTTTTTGTCCCCCCAGCCGTATACCCGGGCCACCGAGGAGCGCCACAACGTCTTTGCCGCCTCCAGGGAGTGTAAGCGAATTTCTTCCCGCAGGAAGGCCAAGCGACGCGACCGGGTGCTGTCTCCCAACTCCCCCAGGTTGCGCTCCAGTTCCAAGGCTTGAGCTTCGCAATCTGCGAGTTTCTGGGATTGAGCTCGCCGTTGCCGTTGCAGATGCCCCTTAGCGGCCCCCCGAATAGTCGCCTTGCCGGCCTCCCACAGGACAGCAGGGGAGGAGACGGAGCCCGCGTTGTGAGAGTAATAATCGGCTATCTCGCCACCGATCACCCGCCGAAAAGCCTTGTCGTGGAGGAACCAAGCGTTCAAACGCCACATCGGACGGGCAGAGAGGGGGGGGGGGGCCAAGAGCCAGGAGCACCGGCGAGTGGTCCGAGAGGCCCCTCGGGAGAATGCGCGCATCCTGCACTCCGGCACAGTCGGTAGATGGGACGAAGATGAGGTCGATCCGGGCATGGGAGTGATGTGCCGCCGACGTGTGGGTGTACTGGCGAGCCCGCGGGTGCCAGATCCTCCAAACATCACAGAGGCCCTGAGATTCGGCCCAGGTCGAAAGCTGCTTTGCCCGAGCGACGCGGGCCAGGGATACCGGACCTGTCGAGTCCAGGTGGGGCGCGTAGACCGCATTAAAATCCCCGCCGAGGATGAGAGAACCCACCGGAAGCTTCGGGAGGAGGTCCCCGGTGTAAGAGAGGGCCGACGACAGGAGGGAGGGAGCCGCGTAGAGGGACATCAGGGTGAGGGGTCGCCCTTCCAGAGTACCACATACCACCACCACCATGCCCAGGGGGTCCAAGTGCACCTGGGTCAGGACGAAGGGAAAGGATTTGCGGAGCAGGATAGCTACCCCTCGGGACCCCCGCGCAAAACCGGAGTGCCACACCCTGTCATAACCATAGCGGGACAGAAAAGGACAGTTATTGCCCAGAAGGTGAGTCTCTTGGAGGAGGAGCACATCAATCTCCGCGCGTTGCGCATATTTGAGGACCGCCATGCGCTTAAAACGGTCCAGAAGACCATTAACGTTCCAGGACAGTACACGCACGGCGGCCCTAGGAACAGGTGGGTCAGCCATAGTCCAGGACAGAAGAGGGGGCCATTGGAGGCGCGGCTGGGCACGCCCCTACAAGGAAGGGACAGCGGGACATCGGGCAGAAGAGCAGGTCAAAGAGTACAAGATGCCTTGGCACAACAACAAAGAAGGAGTAACCCCCCACCAACAAAACCTTCCCCATGAGGAAGAAACAACCCCAAACCAACCCCAAACCCCCACCCCCCACCCTATACTTCGAAAACAGAAGCATCTGTCGCCCGAACCAAGTGAAAGAACCACCAAGCTAGAACGCTCGGGCTTGAGCACTAGTGGACCCCTGGTGCAACGGAAATCAAGCCTGATTCACCTGCCCTGGCCAAGAGCAACATTAACAGCGGAGCACTCCAGCCCCCGCCCGGGCACCCCACACCCTCCCCCCCCCAAAGAAACACAGAGAGTCAAATGGCAGGACTGCGAGAGAGGTCTGAAGTATCCACCAATTCAGCCGGGTGGGTCGCAGGGCCCGTAAGCCGGGGCGACACGGCCCGTCGCCCGTCAGCCGCGGGACTGGCGGGCGCAGTCGAGGAGGCAGAAGATGCTCTCGACCCCCGGCGCGGCCGTCCCCCAGAGCGCGTGGTGATCACCTCCTCCGCCGTGCGCTCCCGGGGTAACGTGCGGTGCCGCCGGCGGGTCTTCGATGTCCGGGGCCTCCCCCGTCCCCCCTGCACACCCGCAGGCGAGCCGCGCCCAGAGCGGTGCAGAGGATGCTCTTCCGTCAGCCAGGACCAGGCCGCTCGTGGCGTGTCGAAGAACAATGTCTTGTGCTGGAAGATGACCCGGAGGCGGGCCGGAAACTGAAGCTGGTACTGGAGGCCCAGAGAACGCATCTTCTGCTTCACTTCAGTGTAGGAGCGGCGCAGTTCTTGAACTTCGCGAGTGTAGTCCGGGAAGATCATAATTTTGTGGTTTTGGTAGTGGAGGGCGTCAGTGCGCCGGGCCTCGCGGAGAATGGCGTCTCTGTCTCTGAAATTCAAGAGCTTGAGGATGAATGGCCGGGGGGGCGCCCCAGGGGGCCTGGGGGCCAGGGCGCGATGAGCCCTGTCCACCACGAACGAAGCAGAGAGGCTGTCCGCCGGCATCCAGGATCGGAACCAGCGTTCCATAAAGTCATCCACCCGGCCCGATTCGACCCCCTCCGGGAAACCCACCAGGCGCAGGTTGCTGCGCCGAGCGCGGTTTTCTGCATCTTCGACCCGGCGATGTAGCTCCTTAGAGTGGGTGTTCAGCTCCCGAACCTGGTCTTGGAGATGGCGGATGTCATCCTCCGCGGTGGATAATCTGGATTCGGCTTCCGAGATGCGGGTGGTGGCATTCCGCAGGTCCTGCCGGAGGAGAGCAACATCCACCTTGACCTCGCCCACCATGCCTTCAAGGGATGCACGGGATGAGTTGATGGCCTGCAGGATGGCAGCAAGGTCCGCAGCGGGGGCCGGGGCCGGTTCGCCAGTGGGGCCGGACCCCTTCTCAGAGGTCGTGAATTTGTCCATCCTGGTTTGGGTGGCCCCGGACGCCGGCTTGGTGGCCCTGTCTTTACCCATGGCGGGGGCGGCGTTCAGCGAAGCCGGGCAACAGGATGAAGACCCCCCCGCGGGATGAGGACGAGTGCCCGGGCTGAAGCGGAAGCAGAAGGAGGAACGGCCGGGGGGTCCCGCAGCGAGAAATGGAGGGGCACCGCCCGCCCCAGCAGTCAAGCCCCAGCGGGACTCCCAGCGGGACAGCCGATCTGACCCCCGGCCACAGTCTCGCCCGTTGCCCTCCGCCGACAAGGTGAGGGCCAAGGTCCCGGGCCCTTAGAGAGTCCCCCGAGTGCCCCGCAGCTGAGAACCTCCAGGCCTCGACTCCTGCGCACAGTCCACCTCTCCGGGGCTGCGCCTCACCGGTATGGTCCCCCCACAGCCCCAGGGGGGGGAATGTCGTCACTCGGCGGGTCTCTTCGGCCGGGGCCCAAAGCAATGGGAGGGGGGGGGGGGGAAGGACGGCACACACGCCCCCCCCGACCGCCGATGTGCGGCCCGAGTCAAGAAGGGCGCCTCTGCGCCCGGAATCCAGCAGGCGACCTCGGGCCCGTAGGACCAGTGCAGCACTGCAGCCAGGGGGAAGAGGGAGAGAGGGGGGGGGGGGGGGAGCTGGGGGCCCGAGCCCCCAGCTGCCGATGTACAGCCCGATGGGGGGGGGGGGGGTCTCCCCTCCGCACCCGGTCCCACGCAGCCGCACTCACCGCCCGCCCCACAGCTTCAGTCCACTCAGGGGGGGGGGGGGGGGCTGCAAAGGCAGGACTGCTTACTTCTTTCTGCTGTCATCTGTTACAGGGGGTCGTCGCCCCACTCCCGGGTCTCCGCGATGTGCCAGTGGGGGAGGGCCGCACCCCCCCCGGTGCCGCCAGGACCCGCGGAAGCCTCGTGGCTGCCCTCACCTCGGCCTCTGCAGGATCCGGCCTGTGCCCCTCGTGGGCGCCGCGGGCTCAATTGCTCAGCGCGGCCGGGCCAGAGCTCCGCGGCCGCCACCATCCGCCGCCGGTCAGGATCCGCGATGTCAGCCAGGTCACCGCCACCCAGAGCGCGCCGGCCAGGGCAGTGCAGGAGTGAGTTAAGAGGATTAGCGGGGACCGGCACCGGGAGCCTCACGGAAAGGCATCCATGACGGTCAGGCGCCACCTAGCGCTCCTTCGATCTGCTTCTACTATCTGCCATAGACTGTCAGTTGGTGTCCGGGGCCCCGATCCTACAGAGGGGCATCTCCGATCATTCCCCTGTCTCTCTCAGTCTTGGTACCACCTCTAAAGGCACTCGCACGGTACGGCGGGTGGAATGCCTGGTTCTTGCAGGATGCGCATTTTGTTGAATCCCTCGGGCAGGAACTGAAACACTACTTCTCTGCCAATGCGGGCTCGGTCTCTTCGCAGGGGACCCTGTGGGAGGCCGGCAAGGCTGTGATGCGAGGGATGGGTAGTCTGGTCCACGCAAAGCGTAAGGAACAATCCGCCCGGCTGGCCCAGTTGGAAGCCCTGGCGGCGCGCCTGGAAGGCGCCCAAACTGATCACGACGAAGCAGATTCCACTCGCCAGCTTACCCTGATCCGGGACGAGATCTACCAGCTCTCCATGGAGTCCACCAAAACGCTCTGGCGCTCCTCGGTCGTGCGCGTGTACGGTTGGGGCGACAAAAATGGCAAACTGTTGCATAACTTGGTGTCCTATCCTAGGGCCAACCGCATTATTCTGGAGATCCGGGGTTAAGGGGGGGCTTCTTGCACCACCTCCCTGGCCATTGCCCACACGTTTGCCGACTACTAAGCAAAGCTCTATGTTGTCCGGGCCCCAGGTCTTACCTGGCGTCACTATTGGCGGACACCGGGACCCAATTACCCAGTCTTTCCCCGACTGACTCCGAATCTCTCGACCGTCCAATCTCAGCAGAGGAAATACAGGGAGCCATTTCATTGTTGTGCTCTGGCAAAACGCCCGGGCCTGACGGTTACCCCCAAGAGTACTATGCGACCTACCGAGACACTCTGGTCCCGTACTTGCTAGAGCTGTTTAACCACATCATCGAGGTGGGGTCATTCCCGCCAGAGACGGACATAGCCACTATTGTCGTCCTTCCTAAAACGCAGCTGCCTTCCGTCGCTTGCGCGGACTACCGCCCTATCTCCCTCATCAACACGGAGATCAAACTCTTTGCGGCGGTGGTGGCTCAGAGACTCCGGCCCCACTTGCAATCGCTGGTGCACCCGGACCAATGCGGCTTTATGCCTGCCCGGGGTACTAGGCATTGTATACGCCGCCATCACTTCACTCTGGCTCACCGTCTCACCCCGTATCTGGCCCTGCTCTTCTTAAACTTTGAGAAAGCCTTTGATACGGTGGATTGGGAGTATTTGGTGGATGTGCTGGAGAGGATGAGTCTTGGACCCGCGTTCCGTGGTCTCATCCGGGTCTTGTACTCCGCGCTAGAGTCCTCATCAATGGCGTGCTCTCGGAGCCATTCTCTGTCCGGAGGAGCACTCGCCAGGGCTGTCCACTTTCCCACTTCTATTTGCCCTGGCAATGGAGCCACTGGAGTGCCTCATCCGACAGGATCCCCTCATCCGGGGTTGGACCTGGGACCAGACCCAAATTGAGAAAATAGCCCTGTACGCCGACGACGTTCTCCTCTTCCTTGCTGATACCGAGGGCTCTGGGCCGAGATGTCTGCAAGCTCGAGGCCTTTGAACAAGTTTCTGGGCTGCGGCTCAACCCGGCCAAATCCACGTTGGTCCCCTTGCATCCCTCGCGTGCGTGCTTCGACTGGCAAACATCCATCCCCCTGCGTAGGCAATCCTTTAAGTACCTGGGGGTGTGGATCGCTTTGCATCCGGAGCTTGAATGGGCCTTGAACATCACACCTTTAGTTACCAGGGCGAAGGCGGACCTCCGGAAGTGGCAATCTCTTCCTCTCAACCCTCTTCCTCTCAACCCTCTTGGACGAAGTGCCCTTTTCAAAATGATGGTCCTCCCCCGCTTCCTATACATATTACAGAATGTTACCTTGTACCTCCCGGGGAGCTGGTTCCGGGAGTTGGATGGGACCCTTATCAGCTTCTTATGGGGAGGAAAGAGGCCGCGGATGTCTTTGGCGCACTGCCGCAAACCACCATACGACGGGGGCATGGGGGTGACCAATCTTCACCTCTACTATCTGGCCATACGGCTCATTGTGCTCCACGACTGGTTCGCGGGCGGCTGGTCCGACCCGGCGTACCAAGTGGAACTCCGGGCATTGGAGTTTCCATGGCTCCAAGCCTACCTATATGGGAGCCCGGTGCCACAGGATCTTCCCCCGTCACCCGGGCGGTGTTTGTGGCCTGGCGTGCCGTGCAGAGACATGTGGGGTGGAAGCAGAGACAGACCAGGCAGACGCCCCTGTGGAATGGGACGTGGCTGGCGGAGGTCTCCTCTCTCCAGGACTTCTGTAGGTGGGATCTCATAGGGATTTCGCTTCTGGGAGACGTTTGGGTGGGGGACCATATCAGATCATTCGCAGACCTACAGCACCGACATTCTCTCCACTCCTCCCAATTCTGTAAGTATTTACAACTCCAGCATGCCCTCCGGGTCCATATCCCCTCCTCCACATCCCTCCCTGAATTCAGTCCCCTGGAGGCCCAAGTGATGATGGGAAACCTGGGTAGAGGGGGGTGTCGCGGATTTACCGTCCTCTGGTGAACAACGGCCCTGCGATCGCCTTCGCGCTCGCTGGGAGTGGTGGCTGGGTCTCCTGGACGAGGCGGACTGGAGAGATGCCCTTATGGCCCCTAAGCTGCTGATCACCTCCTCTAAGCTGCGGCTAGTCCAGCTTTTCTATCTACATGTGGCGTATCTCACCCCCGCACGCTTGTATAGAGCTCGCTTGCGGCCCTCTTCATCCTGCGCGCCCTGCCAACAGGCCCCAGCTGATTTCTATCACATGGTATGGCAATGCCCGGCCCTCGCGCCCTTTTGGGCAGGGGTGGAGCTTGAACTTACGCGGGCCCTTGGGTGGGAGATACCCCATAACCCGCTGTGCTTGCTCCTGGGGGTGTTTGACGGTCTGGACGGTTCCCGGGCTAATAAACGGTTTTTGGGAACGGCTTTGGCGGTGGCAAAAAGAGATATCGCGGCACTCTGGTCCCAGGTTAAACCCCCGACAGTTCGGAGGTGGAGAAGGGGGGTGGACTGGTGCGGTACCCAGGAGGAGCCCCTTTTTGAGGCTAGAGGTTGCCCTGAACTCTTCGGCAAGATCTGGGGCAAATGGTTTAACTCCTTCAGTGCCCATGACGAGATGGTCTCGTCATGGAGCGCGGTTGCGCTGTGCCCATGACGAGACTATCTCGTCATGAACCCCGCCCGCTAATGCAACGCCCGGCACAGGGCGGGGAAAGGGAGGGGCACTGAAGGGGTTAATTTGTTGCTGTCATGAGGTTGCCATGGCTGTTGTCTGTGGCCATAGATAAGCTGGTGGTCTCCGTACCACAGGACTTTTATGGAACTCTGTCATTCTCAAGAACTGCATTGTGCGCGTCTACTGTGTCTGCTTTGTTGTCAATGAATTTATTGTTGTCCTTTAATACAATAAACTTGATTATCAAAAAAAAAATTGCCAAGGTATATTTTGTAGAGACCGGCTGATTCACATACCCTCAATTCGTATTGAAGGAAATAATCAAACCAAATAATTCATTGGCACATTAGAATTGACAGTATAGTACAGATTTAAATGTAGGCATTAACAATGTTGATCAACCAATATGGAAGATGTTACAAATACATGTATGTCTGTCTGTGTCTGTCTCTCTCTCTCTATATATATATATATATATATATATATATATATATATATATATAGAGAGAGAGATAGAGAGAGAGAGAAAGAGAGAAACTCAAGATGCACAGATGTGGAGTTAACAATAATATATCTATACTTATACATATGTACCTACATGTACAATACTTTGCTAATTGATATGGTCCCAATCATTAGGCAGGACAATAAAAGTTATTCACAATAGTCAGGACACTTTCGAGCAGAGGGTGGGATGCCAATGAAGTTAGCACCTTGATGAAAAGCCATTGAATGGCATTTACCACAAAAAAAAGTGCCTTTGGTTTAAAATAATGGTTCCTCTTCGTGGTCCTTAGGCAGTAGGGGGCTGCAGGAGGAAGGCATGGAACTATGCGCCTTGCAGGTCTACCAAGTAAATCCAGTACCCTGCATAGCAGCGGCCGGAAATAATTCAGACTGTAGATGGCTAAAATGGGCATAATGGCACTTCACATTTCCCTTAAGAGCATCTGATTCGAGTAGCAGGTAAAACGCTCTGCTAAGCTCAGTTGATGTTTGAGGGCCCGGCAACAGCACCCCAAGGAATTAAACCTTCTTGAATAATCAAAAAATACAAAAGTTTTAGGTGACAAAGGCTCACTGTGTAGCCTTCCTTTCCCTCATGGCGGTACGCCACTTTCTACAATTATAACATGCGTTTTACACAGCACTTGTTACAGCAGTTTTCGATTTCATAGTTCTGTAAAAGTTACTTTTGTCTATTTTTTCCCAGTAATCAGTGGTGGCAGGAAAACAAGCAGTGGCAATGCCAACAGGTCTGGCTTATACCTGCAATTGTGTCCACAGTCTGGCGAGTTTTGGCACAAAAAGCCTCATAATGTTTGCAATCTGTCGCTCAGCCATACACTCATACATCAATTCATCCATCCACTGACTCGTTCTAGATCTCACACACTCAAACAGCCACAATTAAGAACACAGAAACTCCGCAAGCAAATGAAAGATCAATTCAAATAATAAAATTAGTAAGTCAAATAATGCTGCCACCCCAGGATGACCATGTAACTTTTTAGTTTGGAACTTCCTGCATTGTCCGGAGAAGCAAATGAGATGGCCTGTCTCTCTGTGGGGCTCCACAGAAGGAGAAGAGGCCAACGGACAATGGGCTGTGAACTGGAGATCCATTGGCGGGCGGGGAAGGTGGGGGGGGGGGGACCTCCTGTGGGGGTCAGCCTGCTTTGCCTGCTGCGACAGGTAATTCACCGTTCTTGAGGTACAGGTTGGGGGGAGGGGGGTCTGTTGGGCTGTGTTTTGGGTGGGGGGGATTTGCTGGGTTGCTGCACCGTCTACTTGTGTTCTGGAGTCTGTTTTCATGTACAGAGGATCCTTGCTGCTGCTATTGATCTGAGGGGGCGTACACAGTGTAGGAATGCCTGACGATACACGGGAGGCCTCTAGTCTTCTCCAGGTCCGCAGCTAGAATGTTAGGGGCACTCAACAAGATCAAACGGGGGGCAAACGGGGGGCTATTCTGAAGTTAGCCAGGCGCGCCCGCGCAGATGTGTTGCAGAAAAGGCACCTCATGGGGAATAAGGCGTTATGTTTCCAGCACTTCGGGTTTACTCAGGTCTTTCACTCTGGGTTTGTGAGGGACTCCAGGGGGGTTGCAATTTTAATCCATCATCGAGTTGCATACACATGTGAAGACCTGTGAGGATACACAGGGCTGGTACCTGTTTGTACAGGGCACGGTGGGTGGAGATGTCCTAGTCCTAGGGAGCATCTATGCCCCACCACCTCTTTCCTGAGGGCTGGCGGAGAAAATCATGACCCTGTGGGCGACTATACCTGAGGGTTTAGCGGTTGTCGGAGGTGATTGGAATGATGTTATGGATGTGGCCAGGGACAAATGGAGGTCAGGAGGTCAGCTGAAAGTCCGTCATCCCACTAAATTGTATTTTCTAGTGCTGAGCCATGATTGGGTTGACCCCTGGCGCAGATTACATGGCACGACACAGGGGTATACGTACCTTTCGGCAGTTCATGGTTCCTTCTCCCGCCTAGATTATCTATTTATCCCACGGGTCTTTGACAGCAGGGTGGTGGCGGCGGACATTCTCCAGCGGGGACTCTCTGATCATTCCCCAGTGGCTCTTACCTTACGTGCCGGGGGGCATGCGGGCCGTTCCGATGGCGCTTATCCACCTGGAACCTCCAAAAGGAGGATTACAGAGACCGGATGGAGGACGCCATTGGTCAATATTTGGCCACTAACGTGGGCTCGGTCCCGGGGGCTGGGACTCTTTAGGAGGCACTGAAACCCACGATTCGTGGGGTGGACATTTCCTTCTGCGTGGCATCCCGAAAGTTGCGTAGAGAGGCTCTGGTTCGTGCAGAGGCTACTATCCTCGAGCTGGAGGCGCACAGCCAGGAAGATGGGGGACGGCTGGCCAGCCACCAATTATTGCTAGCCCAACAGGAATATTCCCATATCCTTTTAGACGAGGCTCGCCAGGTTTGGCTGCCACCCGAAGTTGGCTCTACCAATGGGGTGACAAATCTGGTAAAATGTTGCATAGACTATGCCAGGGCTCTCTTCGTCCCCAGGTCCTCCCTGGTATCGCGGGGTCGCCTTTATCTGGCGCGTCTGCTATTGCCAGTAGTTTTGCGGAGTATTATGCGCAACTGTATGCCCCCGCGGAATGTCTATAAGCTATTTTTGGATGATCTCCTGCCTAAGGCCCTCCCGGATGATGTCCGGGAAGTGCTGGAAGAACCACTTATGGAGGAGGAACTGGGGGCGGCGTTGGGTGATCTGAATACCGGCAAAGCACCTGGCCCAAATGGCTTCCCATGCAAATTTTTCAAAAAATATTTCCTGCAGTTGGGCCCCCACTTTCGCAGGGTGGTGGAGGAGGCTGGGGACCAGGGGAGACTGCCTAGTGATGGGAGGCATGCAGAGATAGTAGTATTTCACAAGTCCGGTAGACCGCCAGAGCATCATACCGTCCTATTTCCCTCCTGAACGTTGAGGCCAAGATCGTGGCCAAGGCGCTGGCAAATCGTCTTCGACCCCATATAACCTTGCTCGTACATCTGGATCAGGCTGGGTTCATGCCCCAACACGCGACGCGTCACATTAGATGAGCACATGTAGCGGTCGCGACGGTTCAGGGACTGGGGGAATGGGCAGCGCTCCTACTGGCAGACATGGACAGGGCATTTGATTCTTTGAGCCTGTGGGTGTTGGGAGGTGGGGGCAGGCTCGGTTCCTGGGCGTCGTCGGTTCAGGTGGTGCATGGGGGTTTGAAATATTTGGGGGTCTATCTGTCCAATTCTCCCACCACGGCCTGGGAGCGAAACCTTGCACCAGTGTGGGAGCGGGTGTGTGAGGATCTTAAGACCTGGTCCCATATGCCTCTGTCCATTTACGGCTGGTCAGCTATTGTATCAATTACAGAATCATCCCTATCCGATTCCCCCGCGGTGGTTCCGACAGGTGAACTCTGCCGTGGGTGAGTTTCTCTGGGATGGCGGGGCGGTTCGAGTGGCGATTCGGACTGGTTTTCGGTCGACGTATTGCGGAGGGCTAGCAATCTCTGATATTTGGTCTTATTATGTGGCCTCACATTTGCTTGTCCTGAATGAGTGGTGGTATGGGGACAGGGCGGACTCTGCCTACGCCGTGGAGCGGCGCTGCATGGGGGACCTGTCGCTACATACTATTCTGTTATCTGCCCAGTTGCAACACTCTCTGCCGTCCGCCACAATGATTGTTTTTCAGATTTGGAGGCAAGCGCTCCATAGAATGGGCTGGTGGAACAGATTGACCAGGTAGACCCCGCTATGGCATAATGTCCGCCTTCCGCAGTTGGGGAGTCTTTCCGGATTCCATGACTGGGACAATTTTGGGATATCTACTCTGGGGGACGATTTGCGGGATCCAGTTTTGAAGTCTTTTCAAGACATCCAGAAGGATTTGCATTTGCCGAAGACACCATTTAAAAAAAATATTTTCAGCTTAGGCATGCCATTTCCCCCAGTTTGGAGGGCCTGGACTCGCTACTGGAGTCCAGCCCAGTGGAGGCCAAGGTGTTTATGGGCGACATCCTGGATCAGAAGATCTCAAATAATTATCAATCTTTGGTTCGGCACTGTTCCCCTTCATTGCAGTGTATAAGGGAGGTGTGGGAGGGTGATGTGGGTTAGATGGATGAGGAGGATTGGACAGAAGCTATGGCCTCCCCACATGGGGCGGCTATTGCAATGAGGCTGCGGCTTATTCAATTTAAATACCTTCATCGGGTGTATTATACCAGGGTCCGGCTCTGGAGGGCAGGCTTGGTGGCTTCCCCGGTGTGTCTCCGTTGCGAACATGAGGAGGGGACCCGGCTGCATACTATATGGCATTGTACTGCATTTGCACGATTCTGGAGGGGAGCTCTGGCCTATCTTTCCGAGGTGCTGGGGTGGGAACTTCCTAGCTCGCCGAAATTAGTTCTCCTAGATGTGATGGAAGGGATCGGGGGTAATGTTTACAATCGTCATCTCATGCTCCTAGGTTTCACCCTGGCGAAGAGGGACATAGCTAAAACCTGGAAGGCGGCAGTGGCTCCCTCAGTTTCGGCCTGGAAAAATAGTATGGACTTTGGCATGGGCTTGGTGATCCCCATTTTTGAAGCTAGAGGGTGTCCCCGGAAGCATTATAAGATCTGGAGGCGCTGGGCGGATTACCGCGGCTTGGAGATTGAACCACCGCAGGGAGATCGAGACCCAGTATGACCCCCCTCCCCCCCCCCCCGAGTCCCTTATTTCGGGTTTCCCCAGTTCTTAGCATTCCTTGGTGGGTTGCCCATAATCCCTCGGAAGTATATGGTGATGTGGAAGGTGGGCTCTTGTATTTACCAATGGCAGTTCGAGTTAGTGCTCTGCTGCTCCGGAATAGGGGGACGGTGCGTTGGGGCATTGGGAGGGTGGTGGATTAGAGGGGTTGATTTTATTTGTATTGCCTTTTATATTCTCCTTTCTTTAACATATGTAAAATGGTCAAAGTACATTTTTGCATCTTTTATGCGGCAGTTGTGTCTGGGATTCAGAGATCTGTGTCATATGTGTAATTTTGACAAATAAAATCTGTTTAAAAAAACAAATAATGCAGCCACAAACACGGTGGGTATGTGCTTAGCAGTGGTGGCAATCTTGTATAGTACTGTGCATAGTGTATTATTTCTGTACAGCTCCAAAATGGCTGAAATGTTGCTTCTAAACATGGTGACCACCTAAGATACAAAATGGACAAAATCATCAGAGGTGACCGATACAAGAAGAAAATGGAAAACTAAAGGACTGGTGCACAATCTCTAGCAAGGAAGAACACTAAATTTGAGACAGATGTGCCCATATGATCAGGCAAAATGCTGTAATTCACAGGACAACAGAGCCAATGGTTGAAATGGACTGACCACTGTACCATGCTGCAGGCTGTCAGCAGTGGAAGAAGAATGGCACTCGAATAGAACAGTGGCTAAAGAGGACTCTCCGAAAGGCCATCAAAATATGGGTATGTACATATGTTTATTACAAGAGTTTGGCAGACATCGAAAGCGGTCAGGTCCGATCTACAAAGTAGCTTAGTACACAAGCTAAATAGTACACATAAATTTACGAACATCTACAAGATTGTTGTTGCCAAACAACATACGACCCATGATAAGAAGGTGTAGCATGGTATTATCCCAGTGCAAATCTACCTTCAATGTTCGTCACCAAAAGAAAAACATCAAAACCCTTATCTACTGTGGTAATCTATGTAACTAAACAGCTTTTTACAGGCTCTACAATCATGCGATAGTTATCAGCCTTCAAAGGCCTTTTGGTTTTAACATATGCTTTTCATAACAAAAAGGTCAGACCTTCTGCTTTTATCATAACTTTCTAAAAACAAACTGATAATTATGGCTGGCATCTGACTTAACTTTTCCCAATGAACTAATCAAGCCTATAGCCTTTATCATTGGCTCGTTATCATAACCAACTCAGGCCTACAGTAGTGAGCATCAGCTTTCCCACATTGCAACCACCATGCAGACCTAATAATACAAATATTGACATAATTACAGCTAACTAAACAATATAATCACCTCCTATTAGGGCCTGACCATGATTATCACAGTGCAAATCTTCTATCCCAGGTTTTGTCAGAGGGGTAACTAACACCAAAACCCTTGCCTACCCTTATGATCCATGAGATCACGTCACAAAACACCAATCTTTAGGCTTTAACTTAGTGTAACAATAATCCACCCTTAAAGGCAAACTGGCTATAACATAAGTCACAATACAAAAGTCAAACCTACTGCCTTTGTTATACTTTTCAAAATAAAATAAAAAAATAATAATCTGAATGATTTCATCTGACATAACTTTTCGCAACAAATGAATCAGGCCTATAGCCTTTAACACCGACTTGTCACCCTAAACAACTGAGGGCTGCTGCACAGAGCATAACTTTTCCAACAAGGCAAACCTCAGGCAAACAGCCATACAATTACAAATATATGCAAAATTACAGTTGACAGAACAAGATACAACGCCTCCTAATAAGATCTAATAACGATTATCATATTGCAAATCTTTTAAGTCCCAGGGTTTGTCGGGGGTAACCATTACCCAAGCAAATGCTTAATATTCTGTGAGATTCTACGTCACAAGACACGAGGCATCGTTTTTATGTTTATATTACCTGTGTTTAAGGGAACTTTGTTGTTATGTATTTGCAAAGATTTTAAGCAAACTAAATATTACCTTACCGGGCTTTAATACAGTGACTTAATAAGCCACCCGTAAATGCATTTTGGTTTGAACATATTCTTTTCACAATAAATAGTCAGGTCTATGGCATTTGGTGTGACTTTCCATAAGTAACCTACTTAAGTCTACTGTATTGAGCAGAAGCTTTCTCCCCAAGGAAACCATCCGGGATACCCTCTTAAAATTATAAGAACAAAATTACAGCTAGCACAATAACATCAAACACTTCAAAGTCCGCACAACGGGGACTGCCACAATGCATAACTACTGCGAGTGCTGGTAACCAACTCCAAAACCCTCGACTACAGTAATCTAAGAGATTCTAGGTCACAAAATACCCATCTGCAGGCTTTAACGCAGCGGAATGATAATCCACCCTTTAAGACCTATTGATTTTAACATATGCTTTTCACAATTTCGGTCTTCCTTCTGCACTGGTAAAACGTCCCATAATAATCACATCATACCCGGGTCATCTGGCTTATGGCATCACTGGTTTGTCACTGTAACCAATTCTGTTCTACTGCATTGAGCACAGCTATCGAACAAGGCATGAACTGCGATACAAACACTCAGTAGAACACACATTCTTTCCTAACAAATGATGTAGTTAGGGGAATCAACATATAAGCAAGGTCAACACCCCTCTCTGAGTACTGCTTCTTCAAGCTCTTTTTCTGTTAATCATACATGTACAGCTGTGCGGTCTAGTTCAAATCTAGAAGTTCTTAGTCTCTCTGCCGGCAGTTGATACTGTGCTCTGCAGGTCACACAGGTATGGGGCTAGTGTTTAACTAGGTGGGCGAAAGAGTGAGCATTTTCAGATCAGGGAATTGTACATTCTTCTTGTGCGGGCTGGAAAGAAGATTGGGGTTTTAAATTACAGTACCTCATTTCAGGTCGAGTCTGGGCAGTGCATGCGCTGCTCTGCGAGGCATGCTGTATCAGACGCCACTTTTATTTGGCCACTTTATTTAGACACGCCCACCACTTTTGTTTGGTTAGTTGGGCTGCTTTATAACATTCCTTTTTTCTAGTTGGTTAATATTGAGCATCTGTCCTGCCTTCCGGTGCTTGGTTCCCTCCCAGGGGACATCACCAATTGATTATTTTGGTTGGCAAGCTCTGGCCATCTTTTGACTCCTCACTTGCACACCCTACCCCCCACCTCCCACTCCCCACCCATCACGCGCAAATGCAGCATCAATCCATGTCGTTATGTGGAGGGGAACATTTAGGCCCTTTACTACAGGCCACTGGCCTGCTGAAGAAAGTCATGGGATCCCAGAGGTATGATCAAGATTACACAAGCATTTGCAATGCAATAGGTCTTGCACCACTGAAAGTTTAACCTATTAGTGGTGCAAATAATAATGCAAAGCCAATAGCTCAAAATTTCCCTAACACAAGATCTATTGCAGTGCAAATGCTTGTTTGACTGAACAGTGGAGATCGAGAAGTGTCCAGAGAGTGTTTAGGCTTAAGGGTACTCTTGCCCTGAATTATTTTAAACCATGTGCTAATAACAATCAGTACATGAAAAATAATTGGTTTTACTCTACCCCTCATGGTGTTGGAAGTTAGATTAGAGAAAAAAAACAATTGCCCAGAGAACAATTATATATATATATATATATATATATATATATATATATATATATATATATATATATATATATATATATATATATATATATATATATATATATATATATATATATATATATATAATCTACTGGCGGTCGCCAGTAGATAGTTATAGTTACAACCTAGTTTCCATAGGAAATCTCAAAATTCTATTTTGAATAACTTTGGCGCCGATTGACGATTCCTCGCGAATTTTTCAAAACTAATGGGGCGCTCCGCTCAGCTCCTACCCTGAAAGTCTCGGGGTGATTAGTCAAGCAGTCGCAGCTACAGCCCGAACGGCTGAACAGAATTACGTGAAATTTGGCAGAGAGGTAGCCATAAGGTCAAGGAAGTGCCTTTTGCAGGTCTGGTGTAAATCTGTTCAGTATTTCCTGAGAAAATAGCATTTAAAAGCATATCAATATCTATACGCGCGCACCGTGCGCGCACTGTGCGCGCACCCTGCCGTGCGCGAACGCAATTCTGATTGGTTGTTAGATGCCGGTAAACATTCGAATCGGTCGAAACCAGGAAGTGTCGGCCGCCATTTTGTCTCTCGCAGTCTGAGGGGGTGAAAAAAAAGGTAGAGAACGTGAAAAGGGGGCAGAGTGGACAGTTCCTGACCCCCTAGCCTTGGTCAGGGGGTCACAGAAGGACCCCCAAGGGAGAAAAAAACAAAAAATTTTTTTGTAAAAATCGCGAGGTGCGCGCACGTAGCGTGCACGGCGAACCGTGGGCGCTCGGTGGAAAACCTGAAAATAAATAAATAAATAAATCCACCATACTCCGTCCTCTTTACAAAGGAAATGTGACACTGCTCCGGGGGGTAGATCAGCTTACGAAGGACTCAACTTACCAGAATGCAGCAGTGCAAATGAGGAGCGCCGAGTGCCTTGCACCTGTGAGGCAAGGGTGGGGCATGTTCACGTGACTTGAAGCAGTCACGATGGGAACAACTACAAGTAAGGAACCCCCGGAAGAGCAACTAATAACCTGGATGGGCACTGATGAAGCCATTAAGGCGGAAACGCGTCTGCCCTGCGTTTCCAGAGACTCTTTAATGCAAGCGCTGTTTTTAAAATAAAGCCGTTGCTGATCTACCCCCCGGAGCAGTGTCACATTTCCTTTGTAAAGAGGAGGGAGTATGGTGGACATATGCGGCCAGCTGCAGGTGCTGGCGACAAGTGGCACGCCCTCTCGTTCTGGAGCTACGTGGATTACCTGTGCCTTGGTGGTCATTTGAAACGCGTCGCCCCCCCCAGGCGTTGAAAACCCATGAGGAATACATCGCCAATATGGGGAGAGAGGAGGCAAATATTTGCTGATAAGGGGGACTCAGGACAGCTTTACCATCTGCAAGGCTGCGATGGTGGGGGGGACCCGGCCCGACACTGTCTGGAGCATCACTTGATGTCTTAAGAGGCACCATCATTGAATGGACCCTTACGAAGGACTCAACTTACCAGAATGCAGCAGTGCAAATGAGGAGCGCCGAGTGCCTTGCACCTGTGAGGCAAGGGTGGGGCATGTTCACGTGACTCGAAGCAGTCACGATGGGAACAACTACAAGTAAGGAACACCCGAAAGAGCAACTAATAACCTGGATGGGCACTGATGAAGCCATTAAGGCGGAAACGCGTCTGCCCTGCGTTTCCAGAGACTCTTTAATGCAAGCGCTGTTTTTAAAATAAAGCCGTTGCAGATCTACCCCCCGGAGCAGTGTCACATTTCCTTTTTTTTTTTTTTTTTTTTTTTATTTTATTCGAGCAAAATTCATACAGCATAATAAGTCAAAACAGTACATAGAAATACAATAACAGATCTGAAATGGGGATTCAAATAAAAATTTAAACAAACAAATAAGCAAGTAGAAAGCCAAGCAGACAGCTTATTTAGTTCAAGAGAGGTGGATCATTAGATCTATGTTTTAAATACCATTTAGAAATAGGAGCCCAGATCTGGGCCCCAAGAAGCCGAGCTTTTTTACCTCTAGAACTATAAATTAAGAGCTCTTGTTTATATGTTGCTAAAAATCGGCTAAGCCACATCTGAAAAGTAGGTGACTCTGTATCTTTCCACCGTGCGGCTAAAATAATACGAAAAATAGCAGTACCCAAAAAAAGTATCCTTTGTTCTTCCGTATTATGACCGAGCGAATCATCATGCCCCAATAAATAAAGAGTTATTGAATCTTGAATATGATGACCAAATATTCGGTTCCAAAAGCCCATGAACGAACCTTTTAATAAATCTAATTTGGAACAACTTGCAAACATATGTACTAAATTTGCTTGGGGTTGATTACATCTCGGACAGCAATCATCAGCCCGAAGACCCCAAGAAAATAGCTTAGCGGGGGTAAAATAGAGGTTATAAAGGACTCTGTAATATTGGGCTTTAAGATTCGAGGGAATAAAAAGCTCATCTGAAAGAACCAGGCAAAAATCAACATCAACATTTGAATTAGCTAATCTTATAGCCCAGGCCTGTTCAACCCGTTCTAAATCATCTGGAGTACTTTGGTTCAGCAATTGATAAAATGTGCCAATCCTAGTGAAATGTTTCCCAATAATAGAGAGCAGCTTAATATCATCCAATTTAATACTGGGAATCCGGTCACGAATGCTTGTAAACACCTGCAGATATTTCAAAAAGTCAGTGGAAGGAACATTAAATTTCTGTTGTAACCGTCCAAATGACAGAGTAATATCATTGCCAAAGAAATCATCCAATGTATTAATACCTAAAAGTTCCCACCTACGGGTGGTAGAATCATTAAGACTAATAGGTATAATTGCACTGCGCCATAAGGGGGTGTATTTCGAGTATTTTGGAATCGCTAAGTATTTAGATACAGATTTCCAAACCTTCCAAGCATCCGTGACTACCCTTAATTTAATTTTTTTATAGTATAGTTGCTCAACCTGTCTTAAAAATAAACCTCGACAGTTATTACCAAGACTCAGCTCATAAATAGAAGGGATATGATATTCCATACTAGGCAAGATGTTAGTTTTATACCTAAATAATGGAGCCATTTGTTGAAGAAAAGTTGCCCATAAGTATAATTTTAAACTGGGAATACCAAGCCCGCCTCTCCTCTGGGGCAAAGTTAAAAATGGTAGGGCTCTTCTAATCTTTCCAAAGCTCCAAATAAACTTAGACATGGAGGAATCAATGATCTTAATAAAGCTGTCTCCAGGTAAAAGCGGTATTGCACGAAACAGATAGAGTATTCTTGGGAAAATATTCATTTTTAAATAATTGGCCCTGCCAATTATAGATAGATGTAAGTTATCTATTCTCCTAAGGTCGACCTTAATTTTATTAATCAAGGGAGTATAGTTAAGATGATCAATTTCGCTTACATCAGAAGAGAGACATATACCTAAATAAGTAGCTTGTTTCACTCTTAGGGGGCTATCAAAGACCGTATTATTTGTGCACAGAACCATTGTTTTATCCTTGTTGAGGGAATAGCCTGAAAAGAGCCCAAAGGACTGAGTGATTGATTCGATTTCCTGAATGGCCTCAACAGGATTTGTCGTTAAAATGGCCACATCGTCGGCATAGGCCAATACTTTCGTCGATGACACACCAATATCAATAGGCCGAATAACGGGTGAAGAAAGCAGTTTGACAATTAATGGGTTAAAATAAAGAGAAAATAATATAGGAGAGCAGGGACATCCTTGCCTCGTGCCTCTCTGTATATCAACAAAATCTGACTCAGCACCGCCAATGGAGACTTTTGCTTTAGGATCAATATACAGGGATTTTATAGCTCTGACGAACTTATTCCCAAAGTTGTTAGAATCCAGGATATTCCAAAGAAAACTCCATGATACGCGATCAAAAGCCTTCTCGGCGTCGAGAAGGATCAACGACATCTCGCCCCCCGTGCTGCCCATGATATTAAACAGGGTGATGGCTCTCCGCGTATGGTCCGTGGTACCCCTGCCTGGGATAAAGCCATGTTGCCATGGGGAGACAAGATGTTCAATGATCCCACTCAGCCGATTAGCTAAAATTTTAGCATATAATTTTGAGTCAGAGTTTATCAGAGATATAGGTCTATAGGACGATGGATTATGTGGGGGTTTGCCTTTTTTCAGAAAAATAGTTATGTTGGTATATTTCCATGACTCCGGTGGAAGTGAGTGGTATTGAACCCCCAGAAACAGGTCCAGTAGATAAGGTAGAATTTGTTTGCCTAGGACCTTATAGAGATCAAGTGGAATTTTATCCGGTCCAGCAGCCTTCCCATTTGCTAAATCGTAAAGTGCAGACTCCAGCTCTGACATTGATATTTCTCTTTCGAGATCTGCTTTAACTAAATCATCAACCATCGGGTTAAGGTCCTGACCCGATAGCCAATTTTTAAAAAACGTTTTTAAGACATTATCAGAGTGTGGATTATCATTGTGATACAATTTTTGATAATATTTTCTAAAAGCCTCTACAATCTCGGTTGAAGATTCATATTCCTGACCCTCGTACTCAATTTTCTGAATCTTGTTTTGAGATAGCTTTTGGCGTGTTCGAAGAGCTAAATATCTGCCTACATTCTCTCCAGATTCATATAATCTATCTTTATTAGCTATATATGTTTCTGTCGCTTTCCTAGTTAGGGTACCGTTAATTTCTGCTTTTAATACCAGTATTTTTTGAAGAGTATCGAGAGTTGGAGCTCCCTGTTGTATCTGGGTGGCATGCTGTGTCTCGAGGTTTGACAATTCTCGCATTAAGCTCCGATTAATATTGTCTTCAATCTTTTTACGTTTAGCAACAAACGCAATAGTCTCCCCCCTTAATGCAGCTTTAAAAGAAAAATGATGATGGATTTACCTATTTCTCATATCCACACAACAAGTATGTCCGAATCGATTATATTATGTCATCATTAGAGCCCCAGCTCTTGGTAGATATAATTAAATCCCCGAAAACGATCTCAGATCATAACGCACTTACCCTTATATTTGATTCCCCAAACAATATGAAGCCTAAAACGCAATGGTCCTTTGATAGGAAGTTACTTGTTAATCATCAATACATAGCGCATATTACATCTTGGGCCCAGGAATTCTTCGACTGTAATCGGTTTAGTGCCTCGAGACTGATCGTATGGGATTGTTTTAAAGCTGCATTAAGGGGGGAGAGCAGTGTCACATTTCCTTTGTAAAGAGGAGGGAGTATGGTGGACATATGCGGCCAGCTGCAGGTGCTGGCGACAAGTGGCACGCCCTCTCGTTCTGGAGCTACGTGGATTACCTGTCCCTTGGTGTTTATATATATATATATATATATCACTGAAAAAACCATGGGTTTCACACACGTTATAGTTAGGAATTAGCATTTAAAAAACCTTAGAAATTCAATGAAAAAACCAAAGGTTTCACACATGTTATAGTTAGCTGGACATTTCACTCGTAAAAAACCAATGAAATTCCCCCGTTATAGTTAGTTCAGCTAACTATAACTCGCGCGCCCGCAATGCACTACTGATGACATCACATATTACATCACTCATGACATGGTCAGTGACATCACTCATGATGGGGGGGCGACGCGTTTCTGCAGGTCAGGTGAGCCCTTCATCTGTGGGGGGAGCATCTCCTTTTTCTGGTCCTCTGGAAATTAACCCTCGGTTTGCGAGGGTTGAAGTACGGTGCGCCCATTGTCACGATCTAATTACTTATAGGGAGACCAGTGTTTCCCTAGTGAACAGTAAAATAGATCAGCACACTTGTCGTACCGTCTAATATTCCCAATCTTTCTTTCCTCTGTCCCTGCATGAACACAACGGCTCTTTTAAGAGCCAACCTTACCTTTCATCTATTTTTTATATATGTTTTTAAAAACTTTTTTTATTTTTTTTTTTACCGTACGCGTACGGTACGCGTAATTTTTTTTTTTTTTAAAAAAACACTAAAAATCAATTATCACATTACAAGGTCCTTGAGAGACTACAATTAAAAACTGCAAATGTGATTGTAGAGAAGTGGAAAAAAGGGACCATGATATTATTGACTTACCATACCCACTCAAAAAAAGATTTATTCATTTAATTTATTTTTAATTGCTTTTAAAATGGTTATAGTTTTCGAAAATTTTCTATCTCAATCTGAAAAAAAAGAAAAAAGTATTATTTAATAAAATATTTAATAATACAGTACACATATTTACATATTTTTCAAAAAATATTTTTGCCTTTTTTTTGCTGTTTTCAGAAAATATTGCATTTCACTATAAATTGTGTAAGCAATTGCATTCATCATTTAACAGCAGGCAAAAAAAAATTAACAATCTCAAAGATTGTTTTTAAAAAAGCCCAGAATCTCTTTTTTCATAAACATAACTTTAAAGAAATGCATAATATTCTAAAAAAATATCATCTAATATCTATACGTATTTCTTTAAAATACCGTCTGATATTTTTCTTTCAGAAGTATAATCACAATAATATATGTCAAATAACTCCACAATACATCTGGTTCCATTTCCTTTAGGCCAAATAGTAATTTTAAAATTCTTTTTTTGTTTAATTTCCAATGGTAATCCAATAAAAAACAAAAGTTTAAATTGTACAGATGTCACCGTTTCTCTGTAACATTTTGGTTTCCGAAAGATTAATTAATAATTAAATAAGTCCACAATAGAATTGTTTACTTTTCCGCATGGCCAAATAGTAATTTTAAAAATCTTTTTTGAAAAAATTTCCAATGGCAATCCAATAACATTCCAAAATTTAAATTGTGCAGATGTTACAGATTTTTTCTAAATTTTTGGTTTTCCAAAGTTTCCTTAAAAAATGGTAAAATTCCACATTACAATTGGTTACCTTTCCATTAGGCCAAATGATAATTTGTTAAATCTTTTTATTTGTAAATTCCAAATGGTAATCCAATAAAATGGTAAAATTGTTTTCTCCAGATGTTGTCAAATCTCTCTAAAATTTAGGTTTCAGGAAGATTAGATAAGAATTTGCTAAATCAAAAGGCAAACGTTGCTTAAAAATCAATTGGGAATCATTACACAGTGTCCGGCCTTTTTCACATTTAAGATAAACTGTGTAATGACCAGAAGTTACAGTAGGTCCATCATGGAAAATTATTGCAACTGTTACAAAAGTTTTTCCTGAAATTGATAATTGCTGTCCTGTAAACTTCTTTATTAAAGTATCCAATTTTGAACCATCAGCTCTACATCGTTGCATCATTAAAATTACATACTGTCTGTATTCCTTTAAAATTAATGTTGAAAACATGTCAGATTTACACTCGCTGCATTGCATGCTATGATTAGCATCTTTAACTAATTTAGCAAAAGTGACTGTTTTACTCTCTGGCAATGTTAAATAAATAAACCTTTCAGAATCAACATTAGAGCCACATATATTATAACAGTTTTCAAAACTATGTTCCCATTTATAAGAGAGACCAAACATATTTTGTATTTGTACCCCTTCCTCTTCCAGTACCTGAAGAAAATAGATCAAGAATTCCTGTGCATCTTGCTGTACATTTTGAGAAAACTGTGTTCGTCCTGAACATACATCTAAAACTTTTCTAATTTCAGAAGCACTTTCTATTTGAGTTTTATCATTACTCAGCTTTTCAAAAAGGAGACTCAGCACAGTACAGAATCCTTTTCCCTGATTTACTATTATCTGCTCTTGCAAACTTTCCAGATAAAATGCAACATTCAGCACTACATTTGCGTAGCAGTTGACACCAGAGCTATTTTCTAAATAACATCCTACAACCTGTTCTTCATTTTCCTTATTCTTTTTGCTTGCAATTACATCACTCCTCTTTTTTTTCCTCCTCTCTACATCTTCATTACAGATATTCTCATTTCTCCTTTTACGAGAAACTACACGTTTCTCCAACACAGGATACTGACCTAAATGAGGAGCATAGCTTCTTCTTAATCTATTATACTCCTTTACACAGTTTGTATCAGCACTAACTTTTGAATCATCAAAGTCTATCATGAATAAACCTGATAACGTTTTCACTCGTGACAAAGCAACATATGCCATACCTTCTTTGAACACAGTTGAACCAATGTTCACAAATGCACAATCTACAGTCAATCCTTGAGACTTGTGAATAGTTACAGCATATGCTAGAGAAAACGGAAACTGCTTCCTACGTACATATAAGTCTTTCACAAGCATGAAACGAACTGTACAACGACAAATATCTTTAACTTCTTCTATCTGATCAAATTTTATTTTTAAACATTCAATTCCATCTTTTTTCTGATAATTAATAAAACCCACAACTCTTCCCATAGCTCCATTAACTAAACCTTTTTCAACATCCAAATTTCTCCTTAAAAATACTCTACAGTTCATGCAAACATATAGATTTTTTTCTAATCCAGCTGTTTTGGAAATCTTCTTCTCTAGTGAATCCAATTTATTTTTCAGTGTGCCTGTTAATGTGACAGTAATTCTTCCATCCTCAATTTTGTCCACTGCTTCCAATTTCCTGATATCTTCCTTTTCCAATTTCAAAAGCTCCTCATTGAATATTGAGCATTCACGTAGAGTTGGCATTAAGCAGATGACACTTTTCTTTTCTGCAATGTTCTTGTATATCTTCTCTGCAACTATTTCTTCCTTTGGAAATAAATTATGTAGCAGCCGAGTCTGTAATGCTTTTTTGCCAGCTTCTGTGAGTAGTCCAATCCTGATATCTTTCAGAATACTTCCATATTCTTCATCGTTTGCTTGCCTCATATTAGTTGTAAGTTCCTTGTACTCAAAGAAGGACCAAATATTTGCATTACCGATGCTTCCCAATGACTTCTTCGTGTCTTCATGTGTCACAGTATTAAACACTGGTTGTCCTTTAACTGGAGTAAGTTGCAAAAGATCTCCAAAAACTATGACGTGTTTTCCTCCAAATAACACGTCATAGTCTGACTTCAGAATTTGCTGCATTCTTAAATGCACAAAGGCAAGCATTAAGTTCGATACCATGCTCACCTCATCAATAATGAGAACTTGCATCTTCTTCAATACTCTTGAAACTTCCAAGCATGCTTCTCCAGTTAGCTTGTTGTATTGTATTTTGTTCTCATGCTCCACTGGTAACATTAGCAAACGATGTAAAGTGATTCCTTTTATGTTATATGCTGCTAACCCAGTTGGAGCAGTAACCACACAAGACAAAGTAGAATCCGTTTTTTGCTGTAGGTAGCTTCTGATGACTTTTATAAGGAAACTTTTTCCAGTTCCAGCTTGTCCGCTTACATACATCCTGATTGGATGAAATGATGTGCATGAGCACTCTTTTTTTTCATGTAGAAATCCGTGATCAATTTTGTTTCTGATCTCTTCATAAATTTGTTGCTGCTCTTGATTCAGTTGTCTTTCCAAATTTTGTAAGTCTATAAATTCTTCTTGAGCTTGATTCATAGCTGTTTCCACTTCATTCATGGCTATTGATGCTTCATTTTCAACGATTGGTTGTCCTAGGGGATCTTGACTGAGTGTTCCTGAACTTTGGCTGTCCTGAGAACTGTCTCTAGCTATTTCTGCTGCAATTGTAGTTTCCTGTTCAATTTCTTCATTTAACATTTGCAGATAAGTTGTGAATGTTCTGCATTGTATGCTGTCTTTGCAAGCATTAAATGAATCTTCATAGCTTTGAAATTCTCCCAGTAGTTCATCCTCTGTACGCCATGGTTTAAACAGCTGTAAAAGAGCCAAGTAGTAAAATTCCTTTTTGTCAGTAGTGTCGCAACTCAGCTTCCGGTGATTTATCAAACTTCCTTTTGTTTGCTTCACCAAACATCCTTCCTCACCAATAACTTTATATTTTCCATTGTTGATGTCTTCTGCGGCTTTCCGTGAATAAATGTAGTTCTGCAGCACTTCATAGAGACACATGTTCTCCAGATGATGACTTCTCTTTGGGTAATATGTATCCAACATGTTTGATTTCAAAATATCTGTACTTTCTGGGTCATTCTCGGCCAAATATTCAATTTCTCCAACAGATTTCAGTACCCGATTTCTCATTGCTGCAAGGCCTAAACTTGCCCAAATTATTCTTCTTGATTTCGAGTAGAGACTTGCAGAAGATAACCTATCTGAACATTCGTAGGATCCAATTTCTCGATGCGATAACATCTTCAAACTGAAACTGTACAGCTTCTTACTGACAGTTTTCTCATGAGAAATCTCTTCCCACATTTCCTTCAATTCTGTTTTTTCTGATTTCGTAATGTAAGACGTTACATATCGAGCAACAGCAATGGAATTGTCAGCTACATACTGTATATCCATGTTAGCGTTCCACATGGATAAAATCACTGGGTTGTAGTCATTTATATTTTTTGATTCTTCTTTTCTTTTAAGGTTGTAGGTATTCTTAGGTGATTTTCTTGTGATAGTATGTCTCACAGCTGACATAAAACTGTTAACTCTTCCATTTGAAAGAACAGGTCTAGGAAATCCAAATCGACATTTAGTGTAGTATTTATCTTTGCTCTTGTATTTCCGTCGACAGTATTTTCCACACCGATGACTTTGGAAACGTAAAACTTGCTCCTTTAACTTTTTCTCTTCTGTGCTTTTTGGTATAGCACATGTTGCATATTCTTCAATGTAAGATAACACTGCTTCATCAGTATCTGTTCCAAACTTTGGGGCATCCTTGATCCACAACAGCATATGAATATGAGGAGCACCTCTTGCCTGATACTCTTTTCTCCAAAAGAAATCCACTACTTCTCCTAGAGGTGGATTTTTTTTATTGCAGATGAAGGACATCATAGCCTCAAATCTATGATTGAAATATCTGCAAACATTAACCGGATCCAATGAGCACAGTTCTCCTGCTGTTTTGTATTCGATGTTGTTAATGTTTGAATTTGCCTCTCGTAGAAAATCCAGTAAATCATCCCAAGCGTACTCAGCACAGCTTAGGGTAAGGAACCATGTTGGTGTTCCTAAATTCCGTAACATGCATTTTAATTCACCATGGCGTCGGTACCAATATTCATTTGTCCCACGCTGACAAGCCATCAGATTGATCAGTTGTGTTTCCAAATGATCATCTCGGTGCTGCACTTTCTCCATAAAATCCTTAGCAGACACATTTTGTAAATGTACTCCACTTTTTAAAATGTGATTTACTGCACAAGACAATGCAGACAAGTCGCTTTCAAATAAAAGATGGAACAAATAAGGAATACTTTGTCGAAATCTGGGATCTTCAGCATATAGTCTTGTAGTCCGATACTCAGAAGCTGGAATCTGTTCCGGACGTTCATCGTATCGTCCTCCTTTTCCTTTAGGAAACAGCTGGGGAAAACATCGAGCTTCCAAGCTCTCCTCCCATACACTCACGGGAGTTCCTTTTGCTTTCTTCATCTGAAA
The DNA here is from genome assembly GCF_964204655.1 of Triturus cristatus. Lineage (NCBI taxonomy): Eukaryota > Metazoa > Chordata > Amphibia > Caudata > Salamandridae > Triturus > Triturus cristatus. The sequence goes on from NC_140585.1 coordinate 1,039,199,171, forward strand.
TAGATCAATATTGTCTCCCATAACTTCTTTTGAATGAAGAGGATGTATGCTAAAATGTTCATAAATTTCTTCTTCCTTTGACTTGTCCACTTTTTCAATTTGTCCAGTTGGTGTTTCTGTGTCTTCTTGTAAATCTTCTTCTTCTTCTTCTATATAAATTGATTCATACCATTTGTTATTCCTTTTCAAATACAAATTTGCTCTTTGTACTTTCCGTACATCTACCAGCTCCTGCCAAATCTTCTTATTCTTTGTAGGTACACCATTAACCAGAATAATTAATGGTTCAGTTTCCAAAGTATCCGCATCAATAGTTGCCATATTTTTTTTCAAATCCAAGGGCAAATACACCACTCTACCTTTTAAACCTCTCAGTAAATCTGAAGGAGGTAATTTACCAGTTTTGGGCTCCATACGTACTATGGTCTGGAACGGATGAACACATTGAATGAGTATAGACTCATATGTATTTAATTCAGAAAGTTCAGCAGGAATAGCATCCAATTCTAAATTATTATGTACAGCTCTGGTCGGCATTCCATTTTCCTCTAACTTGTTGTAACAGTATTTACAAATACGCTGAACTTCACCCAATTCAAAACAATTTTCAAGAAATATATAGGTGGCAAAATCCTTCCACTTATAATTATCTTCATTTTCACTCTTTCTGTAGAGATCAACATACCTGGTTTGTTTTCTATAATGAGTTCTGCGGCAACAAATACAAGTTATATTTGGTCTTTCATTAGAGATTATTGCAAATTTTGTTATGTGATCATTAAATGTCTTACTTACAGAGGGTTCTACATTTTCTTCCACTTCTTCCTCATTTACTGTGTCCTTCTCTGCACTGTTTTGTTCAGGACCAAAGTAACAAAACTGAATTTCATCAACAACCTTCTCTACATCTGATACCGTTCCACGGAACAGAGCCCTATTCAATTCATCTAACTTTATTGCTGGACTTTTAGCAAAATACAACCGTCTCACAAACTTTCTCATTTCAGTATGATGAACAGCCAGCATCCTAAAATGATGGAAAACACTATTACACACTTTTCTAGATAGACAAGCCAGAGAATGACCCTGCAAACCAGTATTCTCTCTCACTCTGCATGGATCTAGACTTTGAAGCACCTTAATCTTCTGTTTCACACTTTTTTTGGTATATTCTCTTAGAAACTCACGAAATTTATCAATAGATTCCTGACGCACAATGCAAATACTACTACAATTCCAAGTGTACACTGGGGCTTTAGGACGTCTCCCCATAGCCTCATCCGCCATCACTTGTACCTCATCTCTTGGAACCATTATCTCCTTCTCCATTATGCAACCATTTTTCACTTCATAAGCACGACCTCTGGTGTCAACTGCATGCAGCAAACTATTACTTTGAAAATAGCTCTCTTCATTAAAAAAAGGTTCACTACTTGAACTATGCATCCACTTTCCTAAAAACACTTTACAAAAGTTTGTTCTGTTCACTACTCTTTTCCTTTTGCTATGTGATTTCAGTACATTAACCATTTTGTCTAATGTACGCATCCTATTCAAAATTAAAATGAATAGTTTCCTTTTTAATGCTAATGCCTTTGCTGCAATGGCTTCAATTTCTTTTTTTCTCTTATAAAACTTTGCCTTTTGCTTATATTTCTTCACATCCTTTATCAAATTGGACATAACTCTCCTCTGAAACATTTTTCTACGTATCTCTTTAAACGCTGTTTTTCTGTTTAAGTTTATCTTTTGAGTTGCAGAAGGTATATTTGCATTAACTAAATTCTCAATTTTTTCCTGTCCTTTTCGATTCAAATCATTCTTTCCAGTACAGACATTTTGTACATTTTTCCTTTTTTTGAATATGTTCCTTAGAAAATCTTTTTTTTGCTTACCAGAAGATTTTTTCTTCTTCCCAACATGAGCATCTTCAACTAACTTAGGTCCTCCAGTTGTCTTCAAATATAGGTTTTTTTTCTGCTCTTTTTTTACTCTGGATTTTGTAGGCATCTTAAATTTTGTTCACTGCTCTTCAGCAATACCTGAAAAAAACTAAAAAAAAATTCCTTTATTTTATTTAAATATATTACTACATTTGTTTTCACATTAGTCACAAAACGAAATTTCTTTGCCAATTTGAAAGCACACTTACTGCTCTTTTTTTTGGCAAGTGATAAACACTTTTACAGACTGACACATTTTGAATCCACTTTTCAGATTTTTTACAAAGCACATGTCCAAACTGCTTTTTCAGACCAGCATCATTTGTAACCTGGGTGTCTGCCTACACTCTAGCAAGGGCAACCAGCCTTAGTGATGCTGAATGTATTTGCATTACTGACTGAAACCTCAAACCCCACCCGCTTGTGAATACTGTGCATGATTCCACATGGTAAGCAGCTACCTGTGTGCTAAGAGTCAGCTTCTGCACCAAAAAATGTCTCCCCCTTTCCATCTAATGCAACTGTGAAATCACCAGAGCAATACGCAATAAATCTCTGCCTGTAATTCCTATTTGCACACAGAGTCATGTTTTCACATTAGTCACAAAACGAAATTTCTTTGCCAATTTGAAAGCACACTTACTGCTCTTTTTTTTGGCAAGTGATAAACACTTTTACAGACTGACACATTATGAATCCACTTTTCAGATTTTTTACAAAGCACATGTCCAAACTGCTTTTTCAGACCAGCATCATTTGTAACCTGGGTGTCTGCCTACACTCCAGCAAGGGCAACCAGCCTTAGTGATGCTGAATGTATTTGCATTACTGAGTCCAACCTCAAACCCTTAAACTATTCTTTTTTTATACCAGCACACCTTAATTTATTGTGAAAACATAGTCCATATTATTTTACATGTTCCTCACATTTAAATTTCTCCCAAAACAGAAAATAATAAACACAACTTCAACAAAAAGAATTGCATTTCTATTATTCATTTCTTAATTTACCATATACATCCCCTCTCAGACTCTAAACTCACCTTTAAAATTAGTTAGTTGTGAAAGAAATGTGGCACTCAAACAGCAGATTATCAGAGCCAGGATCTCTGTTCTCTACACCTCTCTCCTCTCAGCAGAACCAGATAATGGCAAACTTTCCCTCTCTTTTTCCACACATATACATGTTAGTTTCAAATCTCAGTGCTTGCCCCTTTTTTTCAAATGTAATCACACATTTCTATTGGTTGAAAACCAACCCTTTTCCAAAAGTACCCTTCCCCCAACTTGACTTCTGCCTAGTACCCTTCCCCCAACTTGACTTCTGCCTGCTACCATAGCAACAGCTCATGGAACACTGCTGTGTGGAGTCAGGTCAGAAGTTCGCCAAACAATGTTTCAATTCCAAAGAGCAAGAGTGCTTGACTTTTCAAACCTAACAGCAAATCCATAGTACTGTTCTTTGGTAACACATTTTTCTGTACCAATACAAAACATGCTTCTATTAATTTACACATACAGTCTAGTTTTTATTCTAGAATGGTATGAAACAGCCAATCAGTTCTTTTTTTTTTTGTGGAAAAAAATATGTATGCCTCCATTTCCAAACTGTCTTTCTTTTCATATTGCCATTCTACTGAAAGACACCTCCTGAGTGCATCCAGTTCTCCTTTGAAGATGTTCACAGTGTGGATTGTAGGGCACAGCTATGTCTTCTGGAGTGAAAAGTATGCAGAGAAAACAGATATGGTGAGAGACCTTGCTTTGCCAAATGTAGACATTAAATGGATTGGTCAGAGAGGGTTAAATTGGCACCAATTGATGCCATTGGTGAAATCCTTCATGCACATCCAACACCCTGACCTCATAATAGTGCACTGTGGTGGCAATGACCTAGGCACTTTGACTGGGGTAGGTCTGGAAATGCTTATGAAGGAGACCTTTGCACAACTGTTTTCACTTTTCCCTAAAACTGCCTTTGTGTTTTCTAACATATGCCAAAGGCAAAAATGGAACTGGTCCAATCATTTCTGTCCGCAGATTGACAAAGCAAGAAAGCACGTCAACAAATCTGTTTCTGCTTTCCTCCGTGACTATGGTATGGGTTCCATTTACCACAACAACTTGCGTTATGACATGCAAGACATTTATAGAGGAGATGGTGTACACTTCAATGATGAAGGGAACAGAGTCTTCCTCTTGAACCTTAGACTCTGCTTCGGTACTTACTTGTAGGTACCACTAAAAAATCACTTAATAAACACAACGGCTCTTTTTAGAGCCCCCTAATATCTAAACACTTAAATCTGATTTTCATTTCTCTTTTTTTTTTTTTTTTACCGTACGCGTACCCCGTGATTTTTTTTAAAATCAATAAATGTTTTCTTTGTACTTTTCTGTCCTTCTTTGACCCCCTTACAAATGTTAGGGGGTCTGTAACTCTCCTCCTTGCCCCCTTTTCTTGTTATCACTCTTTTTTTTCTGAGTGAAACACACGAAATGGCGGCCGCCGCTTCCTGGTTTCGACCGATTCGAATGTTTACTAAGATCTAAGAGCCAATCAGAATCGCGCTCGCGCACGCCACCGTACGCGTACGGTAAGCGTACCGTAAGCGCACCGTAAGCTGGCTCAGATATATATATTGATTTAAAGGCTATTTTCTCAGAATCTACTGAACAGATTTACAGCAAACCTACAAAAGGCACTTCCTTGACCTGAGGACTACCTCTATGCAAAATTTCTAGTAATTCTGTTCAGCCGTTCGGACTGTAGCTGTGTCTAAAGGTCCTATGGAAAAATGCATGGGAAAAACGCGTTTTGGGACCCCCCTTTTATCTCAGCCCCCGCTTGACGAATCCCCCCGAGACTTTCAGGGTAGGAGCGGAGCGTAGCGCCCCACCTATTTTGAAAAATTCGCGAGGATTCGTCGACCGGCGCCACAGTTATTCAAAATAGAATGTTGCGGATTTCCTATGGAAACGTGGTCCTAACTATAACTACCTACTGGCGACCGCCAGTAGGTAATATATATATATATATATATATATATATATATATATATATATACACATACACACACACACACACACACACATACAAACATACACACAAAAGCGTGAAACTATCCAGTTGTCATTGGGCTCTTTGCCAACAACAGAATCTTGTATGCAACGCTTTTGATTGTGAGTTTGAACGCTATACATACTGTAGATGCCTATGGACTTTTGGTGTATTTTTAACACTTTGCATGTTACTACGATGGGGCATTATGGGACTAGTAGTCCCCACTTGTTTCAACATGCAGTTTATAGGTTAGCTTTAGAGTTCCCAAGCATGCATTATGTGTTACAATGCGATAGTTAGTCTGATGTTTTATTGACCTATAACTTCAATTGTGCCTATCTGTTTATATTTAACTAGGCATTGATCCGTCACGCTTCTTATTGCAATGTGAGCGAGTTTTACAGGCACATCCTTGAGTTGTTTCTATGTCAATTATGGGATTGTTTGAGATTAATCATGTCTCCCTGGCGTTATATTTTTACGCAGCATGTTCTATTTTTAAAGTGCTACCTGAAGGGGTTTGCACAATTTTTTAGAATATGGGACAACTAAAGCATGTGTTCCAAAATAATGAAAAAGATACATTTCCAGTGTATTTGTCAATTGTATACATTGCTTGTATGATTTAGTGGTCTGATGATGCAATACACATTTAATGTATTTATTTTAATGCACTATGCGTTTTTATCTTTTTCCAGTTACAGCAGTGTCCACTAATTATACCTAATGAATTACACGTAAATGTATTTTCGTGCACTTTTATGTAGTTTGTATCTTTTTAATTTGGAACCAAGAAATTCTTGTCTATTATAGTGACATAGTATAAATGTTTAAAGAAAAAGAACGATCACCAGATTGAGAAAAGCAGCTGTGTCCGCCGAAACGCGTCTGTTTGCTGGGTCGGAGGAGGCCCTATGGAATAAAAAAGCCTCAAACCCAGCATTACTCGTGTACGTGCTCTCTTCCATGTGGAGCAGGGATTGTTTGGAGAAATATATTATATATATATATATATATATATATATATATATATATATATATATATATATATATATACACACACTCACACAAAATATATATATGTCCAAGATTCATCCGCAAAGCCTCTTGATACGGTGAAGGATCACAGCACCACGTTGGAAGGCAATCCAAAGCGCTTTATTAAACCATAGTGCAAAATACAAACAGTAGAGAGCGGTCTACGCGTTTCGGCTCCCAGCCTTCTACTGGAATATATATATATATATATATATATATATATATATATAGAGATTAGGACAAACACACGACAAAACGCGTTTCGGCTGCCGCCTTTTTCAATTGTGGTCCAGATATTAAGTAATATGTATTATGTTAAGACACAATCATTGTGGGAAGATCGCCTATTCAGGGCTGGATATGAATATCTGGTATAAAAATACAAGAAATGTAAATAGGAATTCAAGGCGGCAGCCGAAACGCGTTTTGTCGTTTGTTTGTCCTAATAAAGATCAAGGACAACTGTTCCCGTGAGCGCTGGTATCTTTACGTTACCGCAAGCCTGTTTGTTATACGTGGTGTCCATTACCGCGTCTGAAGCACCCGACCGCGAGTGAAGAGAAAAAGACGAAAACCGGAGCGCAATATATATATATATATATATATATATATATATATATATACATACACACATACATATATATATATATATATATATATATATATATATATATATATATATATATATATACACATATACACACATATATACATATACACACACATATATTGAATATGCTACTTACCAGTATGCATCTGTTCTTGGCAGGTAGGGCTGCTGACATTCAGATCTGTGCATAGATCGCCGCCTAGTGTTGGGTCCGGATGATTGCACATTGTTGTCCTGGAAGAGTCTTCGAAGTATCACGAGATAGGTGGCTCCTCCCCTGGACTACAGTGCGCATGGGCATCCTCTCCATCCTCAGATTGTTTTTCGCCATTGTGGCAGTGATGGAGTAGATACCGTAAGTGATGACCATGCTATACAGTAATTCTGAGTGCTGCAGCCGCTACAGGCGCCGGGGAGGAGGGTGGACGATATGAATTTCAGCAGCCCTACATGCCAAGAACAGATGCATACTGGTAAGTAGCATATTCAGTTCGAGGCATGTGGACTGCTGAATTCATATCTGTGCATAGATTATATAGCAGTCCCTCTATTAGCGGCGGCTGCCCGTGCCAGCTGCAGCAGTCTGAAAAAGGGTCTTGAGAACAGCCTGTCCTACAGCTGCCTGCTGTTTTGAATGTACATCTACACAGTAGTGTTTTGTAAATGTATGTATAGTGGACCATGTGGCTGCTCTACATATTGCCTGTAAAGGAATATTTCCTAGGAAAGCCATGGACGCCTCTAACTTTCGTGTTGAGTGGGCTCTGGGAGGAATCGTTAGTGTGCGTTTAGCTTTTTCATAGCAAATTTGAATACATTTAACGATCCATCTGGCTATCCCTGCTTTGGAAATGGCGTTGCCCTTGTGTTGTGGAGAAAAGGCAACTAACAGTTGTTTTGTTTTCCTAAAATCCTTTGTTCTGTCTATGTAGTACATGAGGGCCCGCTTTACATCTAGTGTATGGAGCATTCTCTCCGCGACATTTTGTGGATTTGGAAAGAAAACAGGCAGTTCAATAGTCTGATTCATGTGGAACTGCGATATCACTTTAGGCATGAAAGTGGGGTTAGTACGTAGTACAACTCTGTTTGCGTGAACCTGTATGAATGGCTCTTGAATGGTTAGTGCTTGGAGTTCACTAACTCTTCTCAACAAAGTGATTGCCACTAAGAAGGCTACTTTCCAGGTGAGGAATTGAATCTCACAGGAATGTAGAGGTTCAAAAGGTGGACCCATTAATCTGGTGAGGACCACATTCAGGTTCCACACCGGTGCCGGTGGGCGAGTTGGAGGAATCACTCTTTTGAGTCCCTCTAAGAAGGCTTTGATGGCAGGCACCTTGAATAAAGAGAGGTGCTGCCTGTTCTGAAGATAGGCCGCTATGGCGGTTAGATGTATACGGATGGAGTTGTATGCCAGATTGCATTGGCATAAGTGTAACAGGTAACAGATGATGTTCTGAATGGATGCATCCAGCGGATTAGTGTCATTGTTTTTACAGTAAATGACAAACCTTTTCCATTTAGCCGCATAGCAAGCTCTGGTCGTGGGTCTCCTGGCCTCCTTGATGATATTCATACATTCTGGAGGCAGGTTCAGGTAGCCAAACTCTAAGACTTCAGGAGCCAGATCGCCAGGTTCAGCTGTTGCGGATCTGGGTGCTGAATTTCGCCATGGTTCTGTGTTAAAAGTTTGGGCGTTAGCCGCAGTCTTTGAGGCGGCACCACGGACAGTTCTAGTAACGTGGTGTACCATGGCTGGCGTGCCCACATTGGAGCAACCAGGATAAGTGTCATTGAGTGTTGCCGTAGTTTGCGTGCCACTAGTGGTATTAACGGCGCTGGGGGAAAAGCGTACGCAAATCTGCCTGACCAGTTCATCCATATCGCATTGCCCTGCGACTGTGGATGTGGAAACCTGGCGGCAAAGCTTTGGCATTTTGCGTTTTCCCTTGTGGCGAATAGGTCTATCTCTGGATGACCCCACTGCTGGAAGTACGGTTGGAGTACTGATGGATGTAGCTCCCATTCGTGTATTTGGTGGCTGTGTCTGCTGAGCAGATCCGCCATCTGGTTGTCCTTGCCCGGGAGGTGTTCCGCCATGAGGAACATGTTCCTCTGAATGGCCCACTTCCACATGCGCCGAGCCAGATGAGACAACTGTGGAGAGTGTGTTCCTCCCTGCTTCTGTATGTAGTACATGGCAGTCATGTTGTCCGTCCGGATCAACACTACTTTGTTGCACAAGTGTAGTTTGAATGCCTTCATCGCCAGGAAGATAGCCATCAGTTCCAGAAGGTTGATGTGCATCTTCTGTTGCTGTGTCGTCCATAGTCCCTGCACTGTGTAATTGAGTACATGAGCTCCCCATCCCTGGAGAGACGCGTCCGCCGTCAGTATTATTTGTGGAACAGGCTCTTGGAACGGTCGGCCCTTGCAAAGGTTGTGTGGATTCCACCAATGCAGAGAGTTGTATGCCCGACCGCTCACCAACACTAGGTCTTTCAACTGTCCTTGAGTCTGATTCCATTGACGTGCCAAGCACTCCTGAAGCGGGCGCATATGTAGTCTCGCGTGCGGGACTATGAAGATGCAGGAGGCCATCATGCCTATCAACTGCATGAACACTCGCGCTGGAAGGGAGTGTTGTGGTCTGAACTTTTTTATCAGCAGTTGCATGCTGTTGATTCTCGCTAAATTTGGCTGAGCTGTGGCAGCCAGAGTGTCTATAGTCGCGCCCAGGTACTGCCGTACGTGGGCGGGTTGGAGATGTGACTTTGGATAATTTAGTGAGAATCCCAGACTGTGAAGAAGGTGAATGGTGTGGGATATGTGGCTGGCACACTGCTGGGCTGACTTTGCCTGAACAAGCCAGTCGTCCAGGTAAGGGAAGACGTGAATGTGCTGTCTCCTTAAGTGTGCGACCACTGTTGCCGGGCACTTGGTAAAGACTCTGGGCGCTGTTGTTACTCCGAAAGGGAGTACTTTGAACTGATAATGCTGATCCTGAAGAGTGAACCTGAGATATTTTTTGTGTGATGGGTGTATGGGTATGTGGAAATACGCATCCTTTAAATCTAGTGTTGCTAGGAAGTCTCCCTGACTGAGTAACGGCAGAACCTGCTGGAGGGTGAGCATATGAAAATGCTCTGAGAGAATGTAGTGGTTGAGGGGGCGGAGGTCCAGTATAGGTCGTAACGACCCGTCCTTTTTTGGGATTAAGAAGTACAGAGAGTACACCCCTGACCCCCGCTGTTCCATAGGCACGCGCTCTATGGCTCCTTTTTGCAGCATACTTAGTACTTCTTGCTGCAATAATGTCAAGTGCTCTGCGGACATAGGACGGTGTCTTGGTGGTATGTTGGGTGGAGTGGATGTTAATTCCAGACAATAACCGTACTGGACAATTTCTCTGACCCACCTGTCTGTGGTGATGGATCTCCAGACTGGCAGGAACTGTTGGAGTCTCCCCCCGACCGGTGTTATGTGGGCGGGGGCAGCGACAAGACGTCACTGTTTGTTATTGGCGGAGGACCTGGTGTTGTTGTGTCCTCGTCCTCTGCCTTTGGTGCTGGATCCACGATATCCACCCCTATTGTTTTTATTATAGGTACTCTGGGTACCCCCTTTACTGTACTGCTGCTGGGACCCCTGACCTCTAGCTGCTCCTCTATTCCCGGGGCGACGAAAGGAGCCACTCCGTAACTGCTGCGACTGTAGAGCCCCCATAGATTTCGCAGTTTCAGTGTCCTTTTTAATCTTTTCCAGCGTGGTGTCAACCTCGGGGCCAAATAAAAAGTCTGGGTTGACTGGTTGATTCAAGATATTATTTTGAATCTCAGGTTTGAAGCCTGATATTCTCAGCCATGCGTGCCTCCTCAACATCACACTAGTGTTGATTGCCCTTGCTGCAGTGTCAGCTGCATCCAGTGCGCATTTGATGGACGCATTTGTAATGAGTTGTCCCTCTCTGATAAGGAGCTCCGCTCCATCTTTGTATTCATCTGGTAGGTGCTCTAGCAGTGTTTCTAGTGTATCGTAGTGTGACCTGTCGTATCGGGCCAGGAGTGCCTGAGTGTTGGCAATGCGCCAGATGTTGGCTGCTTGCGCCGCTACCCTTTTGCCTGATGTTTCTAGCATTTTGGACTCCTTGTCCGGAGGAGGAGCATCACCTGTAGTCTGCGAGTTAGCTCTCTTGCGAGCATTAAAAACTACCATGGAGTCCAACGGCAATTGACCCTTAATGTACATGGGGTCTCCGGGTGCAGGTTTGTATTTCTTCTCTATTCTGGGGTTCAATACCCGTGCCCTGGTGGTTTCCTTAAAGATGTCCTTAGCATGTTTAAGAACTCCTTTCAGCATTGTTAGAGTCTTGACCGTTCTTTCTGATGTGGAGAACGTGTCCACCAAGAAATCCTCCTCCACAGTGTCAGAATGGAGTTCCACTCCGTGATTGGTAGCCGCCCTTTCAATGAGGGCGTTAAAAGCAGCAGTATCTTCAGTGGGAGATGGTTTGATATTGTAAAGATGTGTCAGAAGCATCTTGTGGGTCCACCTTGGTCAGTAGGGTCTCCCCATGCTTGATCTTGGTCATCAGGGTCATTATCCACAGGATAAGTGGCATCATCCCCAACATAGCCCTCTCCTGCATCTTGTTTCGAGTGTGTAGTAGAAAAGGATGGTGGTTCCTGATGATAGGTGTGGAATGTTTCTACAAGCACTGGCGTCGAACCTGATGCCAGTTTCCTTTTTAGTGGAATCTTGTAGGAGTCCAAAGCCTTCTCTGGAACAATTCTCCGCTTGCGGAACAGCAGCCTACCAGTATCGGCGCCGATAAACTGGTCCTGCGAGCCCTCGACATCGGTTCGTTCCGTGGGCACTGTTTGTGTTTGTTTGAGACTCCTCCTAAGTGCGAACATCTTCGGTGCCCCCGGTGGCGGCAATCCAAACTTGATCGGTGCCGGCGCAGAGTGAGCTTTAGCGACTTTGTGTGGTTCGTTACCCGGTCTTGGTTCGAGGGTTGCCCGTTGCAATGTGAATGCAGACGGTGCTTTTGAACCGATAGGCTCTTTGGAGACAGGCCTGGACGCGGTCTCCGGTATCTTCCCAGCCTTCGGGTTCTCGATCCGAAGTTTGGGATCGACGCCTGGTTGATTCGATAGTTTGGCAGTAGCCGCACTCTTCGGTGTTGACGTAGTCGGATCGACCACCGTGACCTTGGTGGTCGGTGCTCCAACCTTCGGTGCCATAGGCCGTTGCATCTTCTCGGGACCGAGGGCCTTCCTCTGGGTCTCGGTGCCCAAGCTCTTTTTTGTCTTCTCGGTACCGAAGTCCTTCTTTCTTTGGTCGGCTCCGATGTCCTTTTTCTGTGTCGACGGATTGGAGGGCTTCGATGGCTTCGATCAGACGTGAACCAGTTGCACTTTCGGTTTCGATTTGACCGGTGCTGGCTTTGGTTTCGGTTTCACTGTATCGAATCCAGTCTTTTTTGATAGTTTTGGCTCCTTTGAAATGTTCGAAGCCGGGCCTTCAGGCGGGGCTGTAGAACGATCCGACTGATCTTGGGTAAGGCCCGCAGGCGATCCCTCGACCTGAGCCTTGTCAAGACTGTGTCCTTCGGCCTCCGCATCGACGGATTGGCCTAGCTCCTCGCCCGAGCTATCTTCCTCGACCCCAAGGGCCTCATCGTCGTCTCCTACCTCGTCGACGACGTCTTCGTCCTCGAAGATCACCTCATCATCGTCTCCAGATTGGGATTCATGCTCCGAAGCATGGCTCGAGTCTATCTCTTCGACGCTCTCGACTTCCTCATCCTCGGTGCTGAATATGTTAACCGGGTTAGGCGCCGATTGTTTGGCCTCCAATCTAGCCGCCCGTCGATTGCGAAGTGTCTTCGACCGGAACCGGGCGCAGGCCATACACCTTGACTCATCATGATCCGCTGATAAGCATTTGTTACACACCGGATGGACATCGATATGTGGATATTTTGCATGACATCAAGGACATCTCTTGAAGGGAGTCCTCGATTCCATCCTCGAACGCCGATCGATGTTCGGACCGAGACTAGGTCCGAGAAGTGTAAATAAGACCGAGAACGAGTATAATAGTTAGTCGATACCGAACGCAAACAATACCGACGATACCTAAAGGCTTTTGGCCTTAAATAAAGTTTTCCTAACTTGAGCTAAGATAAGCACATCCAAACCCAATGGCGGAAAAAAACAATCCGAGGATGGAGAGGATGCCCATGCGCACTGTAGTCCAGGGGAGGAGCCACCTATCCCGTGATACTTCGAAGACTCTTCCAGGACAACAATGTGCAATCATCCGGACCCAACACTAGGCGGCGATCTATGCACAGATATGAATTCAGCAGCCCACATGCCTCGAACATACATATACACACATATATACATATACACATATATACATACATACATATACACACACATATATATATATATATATATACACACACACACACATTTTTTTCACACTGCTGTTTACAAGCTTGAACACGCACTCAATAACGAGCGAACCCCCTAGTTTCCAACAGAGTCCTTTGATTCAGTAAAAACCGGCATTCATTCTCAAATGGATTTAAAAGCCCTACGCGTTTCGGAGCGCCTGCTCCTTGTTCACGGGCTTGCACATGCAGTTTTGCAGATTCACGAGAGAGTACACGTCACCTCGTTAGTTTCTTTTATCACCCCCTGGTGGACCTGCTCCAGTGCATTGATGAGAATAGCATCCTGGGACTTGTAGTACTATCTCGCACCGTATTGCCCTTCGGTGGGTTCTGCCAAACAAGCAAACACTCAGTGCCATTTTTCTGCTCTTCAGTGAGCCTTCAGAAAGCAAACCGGTTCCCATTGCTACCAGAAACTTGTTATTCGGCTGCTGTGATTACACTATCACACAGCAGTCCATATTTCATTTCAATGACGGTGCGATCTTCCCGACCTGGACTGGCCGGAATACATCATCACACTGCTGTTGTCCACGTTTAAAGGCACACTAAAAAACAAGCAAACCCCTTAGTTTCCAACAGAGTCCTTTAATTCAGTAAAAACCGGCATTCATTCCCAAATTGATTTAAAAGCACTTCGCGTTTCAGAGCGCCTGCTCCTTGTTCACGGGCTTGCACATGCAGTTTAACAGATTCATGAGAGAGTACACGTCACCTTGTTAGATTCTTGTATCGCCCCCTTGTAGTCCTGCTCCGGTGTACTGATAATAGCATCCTGGGACTTGTAGTACTACCTCGCATTATTGCCCTTCAGTGGGTTCTCCCAAACAAGCAAACACTCTTTGCTTTTTTGTTGCTATTCTGTGCTATTTTTCTGCTCTTCAGTGAGCCTCCAGAAAGGAAACCGGTTCCCACTGCTACCAGAAACTTGTTATTCTGCTGCTGTGATTCCAGTATCACACAGCAGAGGAGGTAGCCCATCCAGGGCTGTCTGTTTGCGAGGACACTCCCATTCAGGGCAACATTAGACTACACCTAAGATGGCGCGCACAACAGCACAGTGAATCAAGCATCCCGCCCATCTCTAGATAGAAAATGACATGGTGATTGAACACCTTGAAAAGAGTTTTTGCATTTGGAAGAGCATTGAGAAAAGCAATCACCAAAACTAGTCTGCTTTTTTAAATAAACCATCCTGAAACCCTGTGAGTGCTGACCCTTTCTTTTGGAACTAGGAGTGTTTATAAATATGAGAGTTCCACCCTCTCATGGAGCACCGGCCCAGGAAGAGTTCTACAAGTGATATATATATATATATATATACACATACACACACACACAAATATATATATTTTAACTATACCCAGACAAGGGCTGATATATATGTTTATGAGAAAACTTAAACTAAAAAAATATAATTACCAACGTAATGAACAGAGTGACTTTGATAATATAACACAACCAGATATGGATTCAGAAACATCTACGTTAATGGTATCAGATTATGGGTTATTACAGGACCTACAGGATCTGGAAAAGGTGCCATTGGAATACCTAGCACCAGTGAGACTCAAGGAGATCCAATAGATCCCACATCTCAGCAGAATCAGTCATTTATGACATACGCTAAGCCATCTACACCCTTCAAGACGAAATCCAAATTTGTCCCAATTATGGCCCGAGACTCCATAGACGTTTTTAATGAGCAAATTGTGGCACACATTGAAAAGTTAAACATCGCCATTAACAAATCTCAAAGGAAACATACCAACCAGGAGAGAAAATACTATCAATTAACTGCCAAGTTAGAATGGAACATAAAGTGATAATTAGTAATTCAGACAAAGGTGGGAACATTGTTTTATGGCCTTAAACGAATACATGGATGAAGCCTACAGTCAACTAAACAATGTGGAATGCTACAGAAAGTTCTCCTATAACATTTAAAAACACACAGGAACTTTTATTTTCACAATTGTTAGCTTGGAAAAGCATGGGCCTGTTAAGTTGGGAAGAGTTCAAGTATCTTAAGAAAGAACAACCCACGATCCCAGTGATCTATTTTATTCCAAAAATACATAAAAACATTCATAGACCACCGGGAAGACCCATAATAGCAGCCAGTGATGGACTTTTGGAGAACTTGTCCAGGTATATTGACTTTTTTCTACAAGACTATGTAAAGAGTTTGAAATCATATGTGCAGGACACATGCGATTTCCTAAGAAAGATTAAGAATATATCATGGAAACCGACTTATTTACTTGTAGCATTGGATATATCCTCCTTGTATACATGCATTAGAAATAAGGATGGTATGAGGGCTGTAGAGTACTTCTTGATGAGCAGATCGATTGTGTATGTCCAACACACTAATATGCTTCTTAAAATTTTGCTGTTTTGTTTGGAAAACAATCTATTTTTGTTTAATGGCAGAATGTACCAACAAATACAGGTAGTTGTGATGGGGGCCAGCTTCTTCCCTAGTTATGCCTGTTTATTTATGGGCTGGTGGGAGGAGCTGGTCCTCATGCAACAATACGAGCAGACAAACGGAACGAAGGCAATAACCTGGTTGCGTTATATTGACGATTTATTTATAGTTTGGGATGGTGATGCAAAGTGCCACTGAATTTATTGCTCAGCTTAACGATAATGCAATCAATCTACAGTTTACTTCTGCTATAAGCAGGGACACAGCAACATTCTTAGATGTACAGGTCCAAGTGTAGAATCACAATCTGTCCACTACATTATTTAGAAAACAGACTGCAGGCTACACTTTGTTGCACGCATCTAGCGCGCATCCACTCCATCTCATTACAAGGATCCCTTATGGGGAAATGCTGCGCATTAGGTGCATATGCAGCAATGAGTTAGATAGTAAAAACAAGCAAGAAGAAAGCCGGGCTCGGTTTATATCTAGAGGATATAGAACAGAAATAGTGGACGTGGCTGTAGCTAGATCGAAAGAACAGGCGCAGGAAGATCTGTTGCGATACAAAGAACGAACTAGCAGTGAAGCTAACAGCAAACAAGATGAGGCCCAACAACCCACAAGACTTATTTTGTCTTTTTCCAGGCAAGAAAAACAAATCAGGGCGATAGTTAGACACAATTGGCCCATTGTGAGGGATGATCCGGTGATCGGTACATTTTTAACATCAAACCCAGCAGTGACATTCAGAAAAACCCAATAGCATGGGCGGTATACTGGTTAGGAGCAACTTTGGGGAACAGGGCAAAGAGATGTGGCTTTCAGCTAGAAAGGGATTCTTTAAATGCTCTACATGCAAGGCTTGCCAATATGGCATTAATACCACGTCGTATACAACTGTGTTTTAATGCCAAATTACAAGATATAGGGCAACATCTTACCTGCAAAACAGAATTTGTGGTGTATGTTCTACTTTACAGTTGCAACCTCAAATATATTAGCAGCACAAAATTAACTGTACACAAAAGGATTCTTCAACACATTCGCGCCATCAATAATAATGATGCTAGCTATCCAGTGGAGAGACACTTTAAACCTGCCACAATAGCAATCCTAAGCATCTTAAGTATTATGTTATAGAGGTCGTACCACCAAAGAAAAGAGGTGGAGATAGGGAATCGAAACTAAGACGCTTAGAAATCAGTTTGATTTTACAGTTTGATTCCAAACAACCAGGCGGCCTTAACACCAGTGAAAACCTATATACATTTTTATGATCTATATTGACATATGTCTACTGTCTTTGAGGGAACTAGATTCAAATAATAAGAAAGAATACATAAGGTATAAAATATGGAGTATAGTCATGGCCTGAATTGTTCGTAAATTACTCTTACAGTGATCTAAATATATTGAATGAGATTTTTTAGGACTTTTATAGTTTTTGTATACTGTTTAATATATTTTTATACTTGATTTTTAGATGATATATTTATATGGACAGTGTATTTTATATACAACATTATGTATTTATGAATCTACTGTGGATCAACTATGAATTAGTAAGTATATATGGATTTGTGACAGAAATATGGAGTCCTAAGCACTGTTGCACTTTTGTTTCACTAAGCACTTTATTACCTGCCACTAGATGAGACTGAGTATTTTACAGGAATAACTCATCATGGGTATAGGGATATAAGAAAATTTGATTGCAGTAGCATATACTCTGATCTGTTATTTAATAATAGTATCTCATGAAATTAGGCACATGACTTTTTGTTTTGGCACATATTTAATAGGTTTTGGAATGGCACTATTATAATTTTAGCTTCACAAGTGGATTGGAATGTTTTTAGAATAATTATAAGGCATTTAAGCCATTATTATCATGATTAATATATTTATTATGAAAATTATCCTATATTGATTGTATTTTATGGTGACCCCTTTACATTCAAATTTGAAAGTTATAATGACAATGTTGCAACATTTACATGTAGTATTCTGTGGGACATTTCAAATGAATATGTTTTCTATGTCTATTGTGAAGTCACTTGCACTAGCACTTTAAATAGCAGGTTTTATGTCTAAGCTATGTCATGTGATCAAGGGCGGGATCGCCCGAAACAAGTCATGGCAGACTGAAGAGGTGGCAATAAAATAAACAGCACGGGATTTGGGTCTACGCTCGTTTTTTTCCTGGTGGAGCAATTGGAGTGCTAAACGAGTATATGTATATATATATATATATATATATATATATATATATATATATATATATATATATATATATATATATATATATACACATATATACACATACATACATACACACACATATATATATATATATATATATATATATATATATATATATATATATATATACACATATACATACATACACACAAACAAACCGAAAGAGTGCTACTATCCATTTATCATTGGGCTCTTTTCCAACAACAGAATGTTGAATGCCTTTCCTTTGTAATTTTGTAATCAACACCATCAAGAACTCGTGCTAAAAGATGGAAAATGCACAAACTGGGATGAAATTGTCCCGACAAATTTCAAACTTTACAAGTCACGAGTTCGGTGACTCCTCCTTCGGTCCGTACTGCGTATGGGCTTCGGCTCCATCCTCAGATTGTTTTTCGCCAGCAGGGAAATGATGGAGCGTAGTAATAACAGTGAGAAACCCATGTGTGTTGTATCTAAATAAGATACATTGGAACGGATACAGGTAGCCGGGGAGGCGGGTGGGCGTGTACAACTCTGCAGCTCTACATGCCAAGAACAGATGCATACTGGTAAGTAGCATATTCCGTTCGAGGCATATGAGCTGCAGATTGTACACTTTGCATAGATTATATAGCAGTACCCAACCTTAGCGGCGACCACCGGTATAAGTTGCAGCGGTTTGAAATAGTGTCTTTAGTACAGCCTGGCCCACACTAGCTTGTTGCTTGGGGTGCACGTCTACACAGTAATGTTTTGTGAAGGTGTGCGGTGTTGACCATGTGGCTGCTTTGCAGATGTCATCTAAGGGTATGTTCCCTAGAAAAGCCATAGAAGCCCCTAGCTTTCTAGTAGAGTGGGCTTTAGGTGGAACAGATAATGTTATTTTTGCCTTTTGATAGCAAATTTGTATGCACTTTACAATCCACCTAGCTATCCCTGATTTAGAGATGGGGTTGCCTTTATGCGGTGGAGAGAAGGAAACAAACAATTGTTTAGTTTTCCTGAAAGGTTGTGTTCTCTGTATGTAGTACAGTAAAGCCCTCTTAACATCAAGTGTATGTAGAGCCCTTTCCGCAACAGATTGAGGTTGCGAGAAAAAAACAGGTAATTCCACCGATTGATTGAGATGGAAGAGGGAAATGACCTTGGGCAGAAACTTTGGATTTGTACGAAGTTTCACTTTGCTGTGATGTATTTGTAAGAAGGGTTCCTGTATAGTGAACGCTTGTATTTCACTAACCCTTCTAAGGGAAGGGATAGCCACTAGAAAAGCTGTTTTCCAGGTGAGGAACTGTAGCTCGCATTTATGCAGTGGTTCGAAGGGCGGACCCATTAGCCTTGTAAGAACTACATTTAGATTCCATACAGGAGAAGGCGGTGCCCTGGGTGGAATTATGCGTTTAAGGCCTTCCATAAAGACTTTAATAGCGGGCACCCTGAACAGTGATAAATGCTGTCTGTTTTGCAGGTAAGCAGCAATCGCTGCTAGGTGTAAGCGTATGGAAGAGTATGCCAGGTTACACCTTTGAAGATGGAGCAGATAGCATATAATGTGTTGTATGGATACATCTAAAGGGTTGATTGTATTGTTACGGCAGTAAACAACAAATCTCTTCCACTTTGCGGCATAGCATGCTCGAGTGGTAGGACGTCTGGCCTCCTTGATAATATTCATGCAGTCAGGGGGAAGGTTAAGGTACCCAAATTCTAAGATTTCAGGAGCCAGATCGCAAGGTTGAGCTGCGCTGGGTCCGGGTGTCTGATTTCTCCATGGTTCTGAGTTAGGAGGCATGGGGACAGGTGCAGTTTTTGATGTGGTACCACTGATAGTTGTAATAGTGTGGTGTACCACGGCTGCCTGGCCCATGTTGGGGCTACCAGAATGAGCGTGAGGGAGTGCTGTTGCAGTTTCCTGACCACCAATGGAATTAGTGGGAGAGGTGGAAAGGCGTATGCAAATCTGCCTGACCAGTTCATCCATATCGCATTGCCTTTGGACAATGGGTGTGGGTATCTGGCGGCGAAGCTTGGGCATTTTTTGTTTTCGTGGGTGGCGAAGAGGTCTATCTGAGGATGCCCCCACTTGTGGAAGAATGGGCGAAGAACCTGTGGATGCAGTTCCCATTCGTGTAGTTGTTGCGTTTGTCTGCTGAGCAGATCTGCCATGGTGTTTTGTATGCCTGGGACGTGCTGTGCCAGGAGAAAGATGTTTTGTGGAATTGCCCATCTCCATATGCTCTGGGCTAAGCGGGAGAGCTGGGGAGAGTGTGTCCCCCCCCTGTTTTTTAATATAACACATTGCAGTCATATTGTCTGTGCGAATGAGGACTGCTTTGGCTGAAATCTGTTTTTGAAAGGATTTTAGGGCTAGAAAGATCGCCAAGAGCTCCAGATGGTTGATGTGGAGCGACTTTTGCTGTGGCGTCCATAGACCTTGCATTGTGAGGTGTAGGAGGTGCGCTCCCCAGCCGGAGAGTGATGCGTCCGCTGTTAGAATCACCTGAGGAACCGGGTCCAGGAACGGCCGCCCTTTGGAAAGGTTTGTGGTGTTCCACCACTGCAGAGAGTGATGGGTGCGGCCGTCCACCAACACCAGATCCGTCAGCTGTCCTTGGGCCTGGTTCCACTGTTGTGCTAGGCACTCTCGGAGTGGACGCATGTGGAGTCTTGCATGGGGCACTATGAAAATGCAAGATGCCATCATCCCTATTAGTTTCATAAACACTCTCGCTGGGAGAGAGTGCTGAGCAATGAACGTTTGGCGCAAGGCTTGTATGCTTGCGATCCTGGCTGCGTTGGGATAGGCTATACCTTTGGAGGTGTCTATAGTGGCCCCGAGATATTGCTTTGTGTGAGATGGTACGAGGTGGGACTTTTGGTAGTTCACCGTGAAGCCTAGCTGGTGGAGCAGTTGGATGGTGCTGTTTGTATGTTGCACACATTGGTCGTAGGACGCGGCTTTTATCAGCCAGTCGTCTAAGTAAGGGAAGACGTGAATATGCTGACGTCTGAGGTGTGCTGCTACTACCGCTAGGCATTTGGTAAACACCCGTGGTGCGGTGGTGACCCCGAAGGGGAGAACTGAGAGTTGGTAATGCTGACCGTCCACCACAAACCTGAGGTACTTCCTGTGAGAAGGGTGTATTGGAATGTGAAAGTATGCGTCTTTCAGATCCAAGGTAGTGAGAAAGTCTCCCTGACAGAGGAGTGGGAGGACTTGTTGTAGGGTGACCATGTGGAAATGGTCTGAATGTATGTATGCATTTAGAGGCCGGAGGTCCAGAATGGGC
Source organism: Triturus cristatus (assembly GCF_964204655.1). Classification (NCBI taxonomy): domain Eukaryota; kingdom Metazoa; phylum Chordata; class Amphibia; order Caudata; family Salamandridae; genus Triturus; species Triturus cristatus. The sequence goes on from NC_140585.1 coordinate 1,039,220,269, forward strand.
CTCAGGGTCCCGTCTTTTTTCGGTATTAGAAAATACAGAGAGTAGACCCATTGATTTTGCTGATTGACGGGGACCTGGTCTATAGCGTGTTTTTGGAGGAGGGAGAGCACCTCCTGTTTGAGCAGTGTGGAATGTTCCTGAGACATTGGACGGTGCCTTGGTGGGATATTGGGTGGGGTAGACGTTAGCTCGAGACAGTACCCTGACCGAATAATTTGGGTCACCCATTTGTCCGATGTTATGGACTCCCAGGCGTGGATAAAGTGTTGCAGTCTGCCCCCGACCGGAGTGGGATGGTCTGGGGGGAGCGGAGGGAAGTCATTGTGCGGGCGGGGTGGCAGAGCGGGTGGTGTTAGTTTTGCCCCTGCCCTTATTGTTGTTGCCCCTGTATCCACCCCTTTGGTAGCCCTTTGAAAAGGTATTTTGAGGAGGGGACTTGTAGGAGGTAGAGGCGCTATCGGTGGAGTAGCCTCTGCCTGTGCTACGAAAGGACGAACGTCGAAAGGAGCGTTTAGGGGTCTGTGATTGTAGTGCCCCCATAGACTTTGCTGTGTCCGTGTCCTTTTTCATTTTTTCTAATGCTTCGTCTACCTTTGGCCCAAAGAGATTTTGTTGGTCAAAGGGGTGATTTAGTATGGATGCCTGGACTTCTGGCTTGAACCCTGAGATCCTGAGCCAGGCATGACGACTAAGCAGGACACTAGTATTTATGGCTCTAGAAGCAGTGTCCGCTGCATCGAGGGCACATTTAATGGAGGTGTTAGTAATGAGCTTTCCCTCCTGTATTAGGTCATGAGCTTTAAGTTTGTGTTTTTCCGGGAGGTGCTGCATAAGAGCCTCAAGCTCATCGTAGTGTGCTCTGTCATAACGCGCAAGCAGCGCTTGTGTATTCGCAATGCGGCAGATGTTAGCGGCTTGCGAGGCGGTGCGTTTACCAGACGCATCTAGGAGTTTTGATTCCTTATCTGGCGGTGGGGCCTCACCTGAGGACTGGGAGTTAGACCGCTTTCTAGCCGTGGACACAACTAGGGAATCTAAGGGAGCAGGGCCCTTAATGTATGTAGGGTCTGTGGGTGCTGCTTTGTACTTTTTTTCTATTCTGGGGTTTAAGACCCTGGCCCTGACAGGGTCTTTGAACACCTCTGCAGCATGTTTGGTGACACCCTTAAGCATGGGCAGGATGGCTGTGGACTTATCCTGAATATCAAATGTATCCAGTAAGAAGTCGTCTTCCACTGGTTCGCTATGTAGTTCCACCCCGTGGTAGTGTGCTGCTCTCTGCACTAAGTGGTGAAACCCTAGTGAGTCCTCTGGGGGAGATGGCCTGGATGGGTATAGGTCATCTTGAGGCACATCTGGTATGTCAGGGTTTTGGTAATCTTCCCATGGGTCTGGGGTCCCCGGTGGTGTGGGGTCCATTGGGGCGTCCGCCGGGTCATAATCTGGATCCCCGTAATCCAGATCTGGGGACGGGGTCGGGGAATGATGAGGCAAGGGTGGCGGAGACCTGGGAGGGGGAGGAGGTGGAAGAGGTGGAGGAGGAGGAGGAGGAGGTGTAGGAGGTGGTGGGGAGGGCACTCTGAGATGAGATGTGGCAGAGTCCTTCCGCTTGGGTGGTGGAGGAGGAGCTGGTGCGTCAAGACGTCTTTTCTTGACAGTCAAAGTCAATAGCCCAGTCTTTGGATCCTTGGATAAGGTTTTTTGATAAGGATCGGGTGTAAAAAGGTCTGGTGGCGCCGAATCGTCCGCTGGCGCCGATGTTTTCGGAGCCGAGTATTTGGGTGGTTTCTCTGCGCCATGTTTTTTTGGAACCTCCGGTTTTTTCGGCGTCGAGGTAGGCTTCGGCGCCGGAGCGTCGGTGGCGAGGGATTTGTGCTTGTGTTTCGTCGGCACCGAAGGTCCAGGCTTCGGCACCGGTGGCTTCGGAGTCGAGCTGGGCGGCACTTTCTTCGGTGCCGAACGGTATTTATCGGCACCAGGAATCAGCTGGCTCGAGCCCGAGCTGCCGTGAGACTTGTGAGGCTTCGACACCGGGCCCGAAGGTGGGGTGATAGAAGCTGCGTGTTTGGTTTTCCCCAGGCCCGAAGGCGAGGGTGTAACCGGAGTCTCTTTGGATTTGGGCGCGGGGGTGGGAGGGGGTAGAGTACTCACGACCCTCTGCACCGGTGTGATGTCCTCCAGGTCGGAGTCGTCGGCCTCGGAAGCGCTGACGATGTCTTCCTCCTGCTCGGTGTGGTGTTGCCCCGAAGCTTCGGTGTCGTCTCCGAAGATGTCCGGTGGAGCAGCGGTCGATGAGTGCGCCATGGTGCGTCGAGCTCTTCGATCCCGGATGGTCTTTTTTGATCGAAAAGACTTACAGGCGGGGCAGTCTCTAGCCTCGTGTTCTGGAGAGAGGCAAAGGTTACACACCTGATGGAGGTCGGTGTGGGGAAATTTAGACCCACATTTTGGGCACTTTTTGAACGGAGTCCTTTCCATCGGCCGGGACCGGAGTCGAGGAGGGCCCGAAGGCCGGTGCCAATGTGTGGAATCGAGAAAAGTGCCTCTTCGAGAGATGAAGATAGATGAAGAAACTCGATAAACGAGGATTTTCCGTCGAGGCTGGAACCGTAGAAGTTCGAAGCCGGAGCACGAAGTATCACATCCGAGCCCGATGGCGGAAAAAAACAATCTGAGGATGGAGCCGAAGCCCATGCGCAGTACGGACCGAAGGAGGAGTCACTGAACTCGTGACTTCCAAAGACTGTCCAAAGAACAAAAACAAACTGCATAGATCGCCATCTGGTGTTGGGCCCGGATGTTTGCAAAGTGTACAATCTGCAGCTCATATGCCTCGAACATATCTTTATCACTAGGGCTGTGGAAGGGTTATTAACAGACTATAATCTCATAGAAAATGCTGAGTTAAATAGCTAACTGGTGCCATATTATGCATAGTGGCCCCGGGGGTGCACAGTGAGTGCGCGCCTACTTTGTGTTCCCCCAGGAAACTATAGCAATACAAAAGGGGGTCGCCAACGATTGGGCAGACCCTACTGTAAGTAATAATGATAGCGGAGTGCACATGTATCACCCAACGCTTTCTTGACAGATTATGCAATCATTCAAATGTAGGTGTGATCCCACAAAAATAAAGGAATCACTTTGCCTCTGAGGGCGCAGAGGCAAACCGGTCCATAGGAGGCACAATAACCATGTGCCACAAAAAGTCGGGGCAGTGGGTGCACCCCCGAGGGCAGCCCTCTGGAGGCCGAAAAGGGGTCCCATGGACCCTGCCAGATATCTCCCTATAGGTGGGCGCAGTCACTTACTGAATCTGCCTGCAGGAGTATCTGTGTCTCCTCTTTAAAGCTGCCCCCAGGGTAGGCACGAGTTTGGGACTGGCCTGGGGACAGCGTATTCATGATAATATGAGACACTATCCTGGTTTGTCTGAGGAACACCTTTTGAAAGGAGCGCCATGGCACAAACTGGAACAGTGAGCCCAATAAATAATACAGGTCCTGTTGTGTAACATCTTGTGGTTTTAATAGTAAAAAATAATGCTAAATCCCTAGCAGACAGGCAATAGGACATCCAGACCAGAAACAATGCAACAAAATCATCTGGTCCAATGGTTCCTTAATCTAGTGCAACATAAAATTTAAACAAGGAATAAGCATAAAGCATTTAATAAAGAGAATTGACTTGGGCATATTTCTTACAACAACAAAAAATGTTGCCCTAGTACTAAATACTCTGTCTATTTAACAATCTGGTCAACAATTTAAAAACTATTTATCAAATATGAGACACTATTCCTTTCCCCGAAATGAGATCAAACATGTTCTCAATTAAAAACATTAAGCACAATTACTCTAAGTATTTTCCCTGTGAGTGGCGAAGTCAGCATGGTACTGTGTGAACCGATCTTGTAACAGCTCAGATCAACACTCATCTTCTGAGGTCGCCATGCTGGCCCCAGAGCTGAGTTTGCCTTAATTGCACAATGACCCAACAGGTGAATTAAAGGAGCATTGCGGTTTGTTCCAAATGAAAGAGAAGACAGGATGGGATCTGGTGATCTGTCTGCATAGCAAGAAAAGCATTTTACATTTAAATTCACTGTATATCAATTTAACAAATGCGGATATACCAGCAAATTTGACATAGCACAAGCTCTTGTGGACCAATGTTGGACACCCATGCTCTGAAGTCTTAACTAAAGAGAGTTAAAGTTCTACACAATTAATATTTGTCTTCATGTGACTAACAGGGTTTCATGATAACTCACTTGTATGCATAGAAACATTGTAATAAGTTATTTATTCACAAGTTGAAATAGAAAAACATTACATAATAAAAGCACGTTAATGTCCATTGAGCAACGAATCGGAGTTAAATCATCCAACAGGAAACACATTTTAAGACAGATGTCACTCCTGAAACATTAACAGATCATTGGCAATGTGACTATTTAGCTATCATTGTCTCTCCATGAATACGTCAATTTTGCTTAATTAAGGAATACATATGCCGATTAGGTTTAAGTGGTGTAGTTTGCCTTAAAGTTATACTGGTCTTATTTCAATTCATGCTTTCAATCTGTTGCCTTACAACCCAGCATATTTTCAATGAAACTGATAAGCTTTGAAAGGAGGTTTTAGGCTCTGTGTGAAAACATACACTATAGTGATAAATACAGAGACTCGCACCACATCAACGTTGGTTGACATCTAATGTTTATGAATAATTAAACAGCAATATTTGGTGGATGTGAAGTGAGGGGCGAAATAAGTGCTTCTTTCGTTCATTTATTAAATGCTTGATACAACAGATTTTGTTTAAATCTTATCTGTAACTTCCTTAGTGTTGCTGCTCTTTAGGATTAGTTGAAATTAGTCGAATACATCTATTGGTGGAACTACACTTATGTTCTAAGTAAATCTCTATCCATGTAAGGTACACAAATGTTTTTAGTCTTACGGATCTAGAGATTATATAGCCAACAAATAATCAGCAAATTCTATAGTCAGGGCAACCAAATTTGTCAAATTTAATTATCCTGTACATCATAAACATCAAGAAATTAATTGTTTTATGGAATAATCAGGAATACAAAAATGACTATGGGAACCGGCAGAACCATACTTGAATGCTTGATGAGATTAATAGACTCTCCTCTTGCAAGTACTGTATATTTTTGATCATGACATGGAACCCGCTAATTAAAGTTGGCTTAGCCGGTTCCCATAGTCATTTTTAATTCACAGTATTCCCACATTCTACTCACCTGTGCATATACACCTCACATACCACACACACCCACTTCATCATTGGCCAAGATCCCAGGTAGAGATCTCTGGCTAAGAGCACCCCTGTAGGGCCCGTTGGGTATTGCAGCACCGGCCCAACGAGGAACTGCCCTATGATCAAGCAGGACATCCTTCGGGGTGTGTGAGGGCCCTTGCTCCTTATAGGAGCACTCCCCTTGTTTAAGACATTAAAACCCAACCCTCTCCCTTCTCTCCGGAAGGACCAGGACATCTCTTGTTTTCACAGTGATGAAACTGGTCAAATCCCGTAGGGAATGAATAAACCTGCCTAAGAGACATTTGGCACTGAAAGACTTTAGGACTAGACTCCCAACGGCAAAAACGTTTTTAGACCAGGAACCAACTCATTTTGACTCTCAGTCTGTCGGAGTCGTAGAAAGGAGGTTGCAGAAAACTTTGAGGACAAAGACACCTGAATAACCAGATTTTCAGGAAAAAAGTGTTCTGAAAGAAACTTGGGATCACCCAGTGCTGGTCAGTATCTCCTGGCTATCGTCCTGTTAACAGCTGGTGTGGACCAGGGTTTGGTCCAGGTAGCAAGGACAGGGTCCAGTAGGCCATCATTAAAAGGAAGGAGAGGTTCGCCGAATGGGATGTAGATTGCATCACCTCGGTCTAAAAAGTAACCATTGGTTTCTACTATGTGCAAGGATAGGCCAAACAATTCTGCCACCTTCCTAATGGTTTTAGGACAGTTGGCCAAACATGGGAGCATGGAAACTGAAGGGTCAACAAATTCTAGCTCAGGTGAGGTGTCTAGTACATTGACCTCCGCAAGCTCTAGAAAAACCTCAAAGTTATCACAGGGGTATCCTGCTTCATCTGGATCTGAATCAGTGCCAAATAGCCATATAAGGAATAATTTTTTAGGTCTCGCTGAGTCAGCGTACATGCGCTGCACGGAGAGACATTTAGTAGGTGAGTTTTCAAAGTGCTGCTGGCTGGCCCAGCGCTTGCGTTCACGCGCGCAGCCGGCAGCTTTGCAATATGCACAGCCACGATCACCTTCACTTTCGCGCGTAGCCTAGCTTCACTTTTCCCATCGCGCGCACCACTCGCATCTACTTTTTGCTCGCGCTTCTTGTTAAGTCCAGGTCTTGTTTTTCAGGAACCTAGCAATCACTATAAATGTGTGCCAGAACCGCATTCCTGCAGCCCAATTTTTTTCCTACTCTGTCATTTCCATTATCTCGGAGCAATCCCCTTCATCAAAATTTTGGTCGCCATTTAGTGCCGTTCGTGCTCAATGGCTTTTCAAGTAAATGCTGGTCTGGGTTATTTATTAACAAGATTGCATGTACACTGTCAAAGAGAATGCTGAGTTCGCTCAAAGGACCCATGTGTTGACAACAGCGAGTGACCAGCAAGGTCACCACGTCTTTCAGAAGAAACACTAACCTAGTTAGCCGGAGGCTGAAGGCGGTTCCCAGTCACAACGATTAAGTCGAACGGGGTTAATTAGAAGCTGCGTGGCTGAACGCGACAGCTAACGTGTGTATCCGGGTTCGCGGGAGATTGTGTTTTCATATGCACGTGTTTCGAGGAAAACCTGCAAAGCACGCAGAAGATTTGGGTTAATGACACGCAATTGAGAGGGAGTAAAATACAGCACGTTAGTATCCCGTTCGCAAGCCATTCTCATTGCTGAATCATCAGGTTGCTTAAGTGGAAATATGTTCTAACCTCCAAATTCAGAGTGATGTTATGTTTTTCTGAAAAGTAACTGCTCCATAGAGGCCTCTTGTCAAGCGATTGACGGTTTATTTTTTTTCATTTTCTTTTTACTTGCGATAGGTCATCTTTTTATTGGCCCTTCACTTGGCCACGGGCTAGTTGCTCACAGGAATGTTTTGTAAAGCTAGAACACGCAGGAAGTGGGTCCGAAGGCACTTCCCTTATCAGCATCACTAACTCTTCAAGTTTTATTGAGCCTCCTCCCACGGTTGGATAGATTTGAGGAGCAAAATGTCCTTGAGAGTTGCTAGAGAAACAAGCATTGGCATAGCTAATAGGTCTCGCCTTTGGGACCTTAGAAGTATTTAGTTATGCAGCACAATAGCCTTACTGAAACAACATTAGCTGTTGCATGACTAAACACTTATAAGGTCTCTTTATATTGCTGCTCCTTCAGGGGGAGCTGAGGCCTTCTTCTTAATCTCAGAGCGGTCTCTAAAGCCTGTGAAGTCAAGTGGGCCAGTCCTGGAGTTTATATTGATATAAACAGTGTCAGAGCCATGACTGGAACCAGCTTCTGTGGCACTGGGGACAGGTAGGGTCTGGCCAGGGTCAGTGTCGGTGCCATCAAAGTCAGCAATGAACTCCACAGTGCCGCTGATTGTGGCATGAAGGGTACAAATGGAGCAGTAGGAAAACATGCCAGCGGAAGTCTGTGGGACAACCCAAAAGGACCCGTGATGCAAGGAGACACTGCAGCGGAGACCACAGCCTGCCTGAATACTTTTAAATATGGCATTCAGCTACGATGCTCGATTCAAATTTGGTGCCAAAAAATAAGTCTAGTGTTGTGTGCTTGAGGTGGCGTTGACACCAGGAACTTTGCCATGCCGGCCGCGAAGTGGTTTGAATTTCGACTAGATCCTGTTCCCAAGAGGCACCTGAGGGGAGTGGAGAACCCCTCGGAAACTTGCATCTCTTTCTTCCCACTACTATATTCTTTCTTCTTCCAGTGATGGGAAGTCCTCGAAGTCAATGACCCTGGTGACTTTTGCCCCTTCTGTCATCCTTGGCCTGGGACAAAGAGTTTGGCTTCCCTCTGTTTAATGGCTTTGGGGGCATACTTTGACATGACTTGCAGGCCTGTGAGTCATGGTCGAACCTAGACAAACAAGTTATTTACCTTCGGTAATGCTCTTTCTGTTGGATACTCAACCTAACTGCAGATTACTCACCTCCAGAATAATCCAGAGGCACCTGACCGAATCAGAAGCTTTCAAGCCGTGCTCCAGCGCGTTTGCAGGTGGTGTCATATGGCTCCGCTCCGACTTCGTTCCAACCAGAAGTAATAAAGTGAAGCCAAACAAGGCATCACCACTATGTGCGGATGTTACTTTCTTTTTGGACTCGTCCTTGTCCTCAGACACAGAGCCCAAAACATAATCAGCAGTACTGATGCTCTGATCTCTACACTGAGGCCTTTTTATAAGGGAAAAGAGACCATTTCACAGATGGGGAGGTTGGGGGTAAGTGAGGAATCTGTGGCTAGATAAGAGTATCCATCAGAAAGAGAGTGACAAAAGATGGGATTTTGATTTGGACACCTGAGATGGTGAATCACTTTGGTGGTTGAACAAAATCCTCTCTCAGGGTTGTAAGTGAGGACCTGTGTATCCGCGAGTCAGTCCTGCATTCATATTTGCAATGTTAGAAGCAAAGCATCTAGGTAAAGGTCTGAGCAAAGGAGAAGCAGCGAGAGGAGGGATACATTTTCCCAATTTGTGGTTACTCTGAGGGATTCCAAATGAAATGCAATCATTTTATTTTACCCAATTTATAACAGCAGGAACTATGCTAGTGGGACAAGTGACTAAGTTGGTGGCTTCTAAACTGACCACCCTCTTATATTTCTCTAATAAAAGTCATCGTTGGGGAATAAGCTAGCTCTCTGATAAAATGCAAATGAAGAAAGAGAGTAAAGGTGAATGATACAGAAGTCAGTCAATTACAATTCATCAATAGCCTTTAGATACTGTTGCATTGATAAATAGTAGAAACTGTAACAAGCAGATCTTCTGAGCAATTCTGTCTGATCTGCAGCAAGATTCATGTATAGAGAAATTTCACACTTCAATGTTACAGTATATTGAAGGAATATCTAATATAATCACCTCTTCCAGTGCATGGTAGGTGCCATTCTTGTCGCTTCCCTCTGGGATCCAAGTTTAGCCCGTAGCACTACAATAGGATTAAACAAAACACGTATTAAATAATTCATCATTTTTTTGTGCTGTTTTGACAACCAAAACAATGCAAACACACTAAATGCACATTATCAACACAATTTAAACTACTGTAAAAATTATCAAAATCTAAATGGCCCACTGGACAGCAATTCTAATCACTGTAATGCAAAATGCATAAACAAAAAGTATTAACAATTTCCATAAAATGTAGGCAATTTTTTATAAACTAGCAAATGGATTTCTGGATATAAATATTCATGCAGAGTCATAAAAAGGGGCTAAAGTTATAATAACAATACAATGTTTTCTTATGGACTAGCAATAGTAACAAGAAAAAACAGAGTTTCTATCAATTATGTTGATATTTATACCATGGAGGCGAGAACAGATGTACCACAATACGCACAATTAATTAAAAAATAAAGTTGTAATAAATTTGAACAATGCCCACTTTAAAAGCACAAGCCATAGCGTGGCTCAATCTGATGAAACAACACGCACATCAGATTTACACAACGTGATTGATTTACTTGACTGCACAATGTAAAGGGCTACCACGCGTAATTTATCGGACAACACAAAAAAGTTGTAAGTACAGTTCTAAGATCAATGTTCGATCCTGCGCTGAAGTATTTATTATTTTTGTCCTGAGGCAGCGCCTTAAGTGGGGTGGCAAATGGGTGTGTGGGAGGGAGGAGTCTGTGTAAGAGGTGGGGTGGGTTTATAGGACCGTGGCCACAGAAGCGAAACTTTCCAATAGAAGTGCTCTATGCAATTAAGAGCCTGGCTTAACACATGTAAACTACAGACCTGTGCTTTATACAACGAACAATTCAATAAGTATTTCAGTGCCATCTTTCTGTTATTGCATTCAAACATACAACGATAACGGGCGTATGCCTAAAGCAAGCCAGACCTATTACCAATGTCAATACTTGTTGGCAGTACCAGATAAATGAGTTACAGTACTGATAATGCTGTGAAGAATCGGAATAGAAAAGGTTTCAATTCTGAAACCGAGACTGTGAATGAAACATGACTGAGGTCTGTGGAATGAGGTAGTTGTCTTCAGTGTCACAATCGTTCCTCTACTTCCCTTCACACCACTTTCCCCTGAAGCCTCTCTATGAACTCTTGCGTCTTTTTCTCCCCACATCATTCTGACATTCTTCCTCTGCATGGTCCACACCTCACCTCTTCTTTCCTCCCTCCACCAACTCTTTTCACTCTCCTCTTCTGCAGGTACTTCCTTGTGTCTCCTTCACTTCACCTCCCCCTCACACAAATACAGTGCGCCCAATCACCTGCCAGCATTGCATTGCTTTCTACTTTCATCCTGCCAATAGCACAACTGCTTTGTACCTCCGTCACACACTTTGACGGTTAATCAAAATTGCAATTGGCACACCATTGGTCTGTGCCCAGTGAAGGTTCAAGGATTGGATGAGCATGTATTCGGAACACCTTTATGACACACTGACAGGCACAGGCCGGCAAACCTCACATTTCCACTAATTTTAATACTTAATTATGGCCCTTTTTAAACACCCACATACAACCAGAACTCACAGATACCTCCAGAGGACCTAATTCACAGTGCACACAATAGAAGATTAATATGCTGCATGAAAAAAACTGCAGAAAAATATCACCCTGGGAAAAGTAAACACTCTTAGGAAACCAAATAAAGTGAAGCATGTGAAATGTAAACACTAGCAACCTAACCGACATGTATTACCAGTATGGTTTTGATATTGAGAGGAATCGATCAGTGTTTTTAGCCTATAAAGATCATCAAAGGAGGGCCCGAGAAGGACCCGTTTTAAAGTCCGATTTTAATTACTGGGGGTCTGAGACCCAAAGGGATCGACCCTACTTAGCGCTTTGTCGCGAGGTCGCCAGATGCCCTGAGGTTAAGTCATTCATGTCTTAAGATCACACAAACATGTTTTCCCTACCCATCATCCGTAGCTACTCCTCACAAAGGGCACTGCTGTCCAACAAAAATCAGATGTATTTGCATTTCCATTAGCAGGGAATGAGACAGACCGAGAAGCTATCCAATCAAGAGCAGGGAACTGCCCGAACGCCTAATATTTATATTCATTTTGATGTGCTAAAAGCCAGAGGTCTTCCACTGTTGTGTGTAGACTTAGATTCCGTATATAGGTTTCCCAGTTTTATGCCCTTATATAGGTACAATTCATATTGCCCTTATTTAGGCATAGAAAATCCAGCCCTTATTTAGGCATTGTCCATGCTATCCAAATACAGGCATGGTCTCCTACATCCGTCAATCGACGTCACAAAAAAAACAGAAAACCAGACTCTTAAGCCTTTAGGAATTTCCCTTGCTTGGATACTGATTTCTCCAAGAACTCATTTAGTATGCATGAACATCTATTCCTTAGGGGTTCATTCATGACGTTCCGATGCCCGACTTTTACGTCAATACAGGCATTCCTAAACACCTTCAAGGTGTAAATATACCTGCACTTGCCTTGGCAAACCACGGTTCCGGTACGGTCCAGTTCGACTGCCTACTTGCGGTTCGCCACAGCAAGTTCGGAAGGATATCGAGTTCCCGCCTGATGCACTGACCAGACGCTGTCATCCTCCTCGCAGAGAATCCAGCTCCAGTGTTTCTGACTCCCCTTGCGGGGTGCTAGATGTCAAGTCCCGGAAAGAGATTCCAACCTCACACACTCTAAGGTATGGAGCCGACTAGAACTTCGAGAAACTTTTGGCAACTCTTGGCAAAACTAAAACTATAGCTAGCTATACTTTAGAAAACAGCACCTACTTCTTATCTCGTACTACACTTAGGTTAGGTACACTGGGGTAGAACTATTTAGAAGCATCAGATGAGTATCCACATTTTAGCCTGTGTTATTTATATATGTATTTTATGAATATAGGTCATAACTACAAACCATGCTATTGCAGTATTATTTAATCTTACTGCTAACCCTGTACGTATTGTACTTCGCATCCTGTCTTACGATTGTAGCAGTTCATATCTCTTGCATGAGAAATAAGACTGTTCAATAAACCTTTTTTATTGAAACGCCCGTCTCTCTATTTCTGTGCAACTCTGTAGAAACGAAGCATGCACGATTAACTGAGTAAAACTGTTATCTATTGTTTCCACGGTTCTGAGATTGTTCCGAATCCAAGGGAAACAAAGTTGCCATGTTATGCAGTTGTCAGAAACTAATCCCTTCTTGTATATTCGAGAAGTTTCTAGTGACCTCCGAGTTAGCTGGCACACACAAGTAATTAAGTTTAATGTACTCGATAGAGACATACTGACCTCAGTCCTATGTCAAAACTATAGTGTATATTATTCCAATGCGCAGAACCTATCAGGGATATAGGAACTACACTACACTACAACTATCGGCTAAAGTGGTCTCTTGTCTAAAGCAGTCTGTGGGCGAAACCTAAAAAAGGACACAAATCACAACTCGCATTAGATCGGTGTAAGCAGGCAGCTGCAGTCCCATCTGTCACGTCACCAGCAGTGGGCGATTAGGTAATGTCCAGCACGAAAGCAGATCAAAATGCATCCTAGATTTTGATGTGACTGAAGTGTGCGGTGTTGGTGAATGTCTAGCATCAAACAAATGGGACTCCTTAGCTGCCAAATGTGGCAGTACGTGCAGAGTAGCTGTTGAGAAGTACTGGACAGAACTGCTGACAGGATGCATAGCTAGAAGTGGCCTAATAGTTGTGAAAAATACATTTAGACAGTCCAGGCTTTTAGGCATCAGCACCTCATCTGGCTAGGTTTTGTTCTGCCTGCTACGCTGCAGGTCGCCCTCCTCCACTGGATCTTTAAATCAATGTGGGGATGATTATAGAACAGATATCTCCAAGATCTATACACAGCGCAGGCTCGCCTGAGCATAATCAACATAGAAGTTGCTACTATGATGAGCCTATTTGCTCTAAAACAGTTCTATCGAATAACGCCATTTTTTAACTGTGCATCAGATCCAAATTCAATATGCATTTCATATGGGTCAATTTGATACATGGAAAATGCGCCCGGTGGAATTTCATGTAACTGTCAAAGTTAAATGTAAAAAAGGCTTGAGAACAGACTTAAAAGAGCTTTACACTTAACTGCTGCAGCAATTTCGCATTTCAAAGGTGTAGGAACATGTGTGATCTAGTCCCCGATAAACAATTTGGTGAATTTACCGCAAGACCTCAAAACCAACAGGCCAAAACTGCATTGTGGATTTCTTACGGTAATAGAAAATGTATGATTAACTACAATCCGGCCCCAGCTCCAAGTGGGAGACAGGCCACATCAGCCACTGTTGGCAGCCCGCAAGCCCACCAGCTACAGAGGTCTAACTAGGAATACATAGAACTGACAGGCAAACCAATCAACCAAATGCTAGTGGCCTCTACTAGGTGTACGCTAACATTTAAACAATAAGAACTGGCCTTAGGTTAAATCGTTACTCACTGATGAGTCAAACAGTGCTCTCAACAGACAAGGTGAGCGGAGGGACAGGAAATGCTCTGCTCCCTCGCCTCCAGAAAGGAGAGAATGACGCAGATACCGCTTAAAAAAACTCAGTCGGTAGGTGTGTTGTCAGTCCCAGCCCAACAGTGAAGGGGATTTAGGCTGACGATAGCGAAAACAATTAAGTGACGAAGCAAAGATAAATGCCATGGGCAGCAACGCTTGATTATTAAAAACAGACGAGTATAATAAGTGAGCAGCTCATGTACTAAGGGATACACAAGGAGCATATGCAGGCGACTACATCTCTCACATGGGCCATCACAGGCATGTGAGCAAGATCACACATTGTGTGGACTGAGGGCACCACTATGGTCCACTGACTTTTTGTTGTTCTGTGCAAAAATGTCATGCAACATCTGGCAGATTTGTAACACTGCTGCCGTAAAAGGAATTTAAAAAAAACTAAAATCGCAAGCTCTAAAGTTCTCCATTATTGCATCTCTTTCGATGAGGTTTAGGTATCGGTCCCTTCACAGGGCAAACCTAGATTAGAAATAACAGAACTGTGATGGTCCTGATTGGGCAAGGGTGGTGAGAATAGGTCACTTTGAGTACTGCTCACAGCACTAAAGGAGCTTGGTGGTCCCCATAAAAGACATATTAATGCATTTTCATCTCCTTTCTGAAGTGAAGGAGAAAAGCAGCTAGTTCAATCTGTGGCGAGATGTGTTTTGAGAAATGTATGCGCATTGGAAAATTTTACATTTCAGCACGAGATCGCAGAACATTTGATAAAAACATTTTTAAGACTTAAATCATTTGGCTTCAATATCCTTTTTAGAAGACAGTTCGAAAAATAATTTAAAAGCACCACTATGATTTGTTCTTCCCTTTTCAAAGCCATACCTGGAGGGAAAAATATGTAAGAAACAGATACAAATCTGACGTTTTACAGAGCCAGGGCAACCTTTATCTAACAACCAATTCCAATTGCATCTATTGCCTGGGTTAATTCTTTTCTTAACTGAAACAAAAGCATGTAGAATTCCTAAGATATGCCTTTTATGATTTTTCTTCTTAAAAAATCAACTCTTATTTACTAACAATCATAAATACTCTGTTGTCCTCTATGAACAGTACATAGGTAGGCAATCTTCTAGGCACTAGGCAGGCCCACAGCCTCTCCACCAAGCTTCACAGATGTTAAGTGGTATCACCTCATCTCTGAGAGTCTAGCTGTCATTTAGACAATAGCCTTGGTCTCACAACAGCCCTTTACGTATTCTGCGGAGCACTACCCTGGTGAATGAAACGGCTTAGAACTGGAACCAGGTGGAATGGCTTGGGTTCCACTTTTATACTCTGTTTGCAGACAGGGGCCATGGATTTTCTGCCCGTGGCCCTGGACACAGTTTAGACTGACTGCCTATCAAATGCCATTTTCTGGCTGTTATCTAGACACTGCCTTTGTGCATTGTGAGGTCTCTCATAGCAGGCAGTGAGGGTGCTAATCAAAGCAACAGTATCCAAACATCGGGCGAGGTGTGCATTTTTAAGACTATGCCCTTGGCTGTCATCAGCTTTCCTTTAGTAGCAATCAGGAGCAGACAAAAATGCAAATCCTGTCTAGAACTCACCCCTTTTTTCATCCACCAAATGACAGGGCTCAAGAATGACCAATTAGCAATCACCTACTAAAAAGAATTCACAGAATTTCTAAGGAGAGCCATAACTCCATACTGCCTCACATCAATGTCTTGGTCTCCGCCCAGACCCCCAGAATATTACAGCATGAGTTAGGTAATTTTGCAGCAAAAAAAAGGAAATGGTGCGGCACACTCTGGAGTTGTTTTTATTTTAGGGACATTCAGTAGTTATGCAATCATTTTTCTACTGCCTTGTTGATACCTTTTCGTAATAAATCAGATCCTTGACATCTGACATACCTTTTACAATAAACCAATCAGTCCTATAATCTTTAAAAGTGCCTTGTCACCATAACCAACTGCTGCCAGCTATATAGATAGAGCCTAAGCTTTCCCATGAGGCAACCTTCAGACATAACGATATATAATTATGAATATATACAAAATTACAGCTGGTAAAACAATACAACAATGCTCTAACAAGGGCCTAAAATGGATTCTAACAGTGCCAATCTTTCGCCCTCAGCATTTGTCAAAGAAGGTACCCAACACCAGCAATCTTTGACAAACATGGTGATGTGTGACCTTCCGTGAAATAAAATGCCTGTTCAATGTCTTTAGCACAGTATAATACCAATCCACATTTCAAAGCATTTTGGCTTTAATAAATAATTTTCCCAAAAAATAAGTCTGGCCTACTTCCTTTGTCATAACTATTCAAAGTAAACACATCAGACCATTGGCATCTGGCCAGACTGTTTTCAGTGCACCTACAAACAAATACACAATTACTGCTGGTAGCAAAGCATCACGTAACCTCTCTCAAAAGGGCCTACTAAAGATCATCACATAACAAATCTTCAACCCCAAACGTTTGTCAGATGGTGTGACAAACATACTGTAATCTGTCAGAATCCATGTAGCGAAATAGCTGTTTAAAGCCTTTAACATGTTCTAAAAACAATCTGCACTTAAAAGTGTATTGCTTTAATACGCGCTTTTCACAATAGTTATGTTAGCCTTTGACGTACATTTTCATAATAAACAGATGAGAATGAGAAAAACCAACAACTTTTTCTAGTGAACCAACTTCAGTCAATAGCCTTTATTGTGGTCTTGTCACCTAAACCAACCCAGGTCTACTGCATTGGGCATAAGCTTTTCCACAAGGCAACAATGAAGAATAAAGTCATAAAATTTTAAATATATGGAAAATTGGAGTCAGCGAAACAAAATACAACCTTCCTAAAAGGCCTACCAAGGATTATCACAGTGCAAACTTTCTGTCCCCAGGTTTTTCTCAGAGTGGGTAAACACCACCAAAATTCTTACTTGCCACAGTAATCTGTGAGATTCCATGTAACAAAAGAGCCGTCTGCAGCCTTTTAACGAAGAGCAATAAGCAGCCACCTATAAAGCTCTATTGGCTTCGGTTTTCACAGTAAATTACTGTTGCCTATTGCATTGTCATAACCGATCACCCTTTCGACATTGCCCATAATTTCCCCAGTGAATCAATGAGGCCTACAGCCTCTCTGGCCTACTGTATTGAGCATATGTATGTACACAATGCAACCACCAAGCACACAGTCATAAAATATAAATACATACAATATTACAGACTGCAAAACAGTGCTTTCCAACAAGGCGAAAAGTACAATTCAAGCCGCCTTTGTCACTGGAAACGCACAGTGTCTGCACAATTGCATGCTATACTATTGCCCACTGGAATTATGCGATTGTGCAGCTGCTGCGATTTTCACATTATCCATATTTTGCTGCATAATCTGCAGATTTTAAACCCCAAAAAATGTCTATTTCAAACAGTTCAAAAGGTACTAAAAGCGCAGTGATAAGTGTTGCTGCTCAGTGGAAGGTTCTTTGCAAAAATGATTGGTCAACTTTCTGTTGCTTATTGCTAGAATTGAATATTAAATCAGTACGATTGAGGTGCAAGTAATGCCTAGTGATTAACAAGGGTAAAAAAGACTTATTACAAAATGAGCCGCATTTAGCTGCATAATTAGCTTTTTCTTGCTTCACTCAAACCTGCCGAATTATTTGACCCTCCCCTGCCGCATAATTCTTATGGCCATGGCTTTAGTCATGGATATCAACATGTGGCTACAGCCAGAGCTCCCAGCTCAGTTGGTCACGACAGACCTCAAGAGTAATTACAGGCCGCCAGGTGGCAGCATTTAATATGAAAGCAAACTGCGCTGTCATTACGGAACGTAAAACAGTTCGCTTTCTTTTACCAACTTGCATCACAGACCGTGCTTTCCGGCAACCATGCGCCTAACAGTTCTATTTATCGGCACCTGATCACACGCTTTAAGGCTTAATCCCATTGTCTTATTTGTCTAACTGAAAATTGCTGAATAAAATCGGTTTACAAAAAAAAAAAAAATCACAGACCGTGCTTTCATTAATCTGTGTTGCCAAACCGCTTTTGTTGAACTCTTAAATGAATCACGAGCTGCCTTTACGTCACACAGACGATAGCTGCCTATGAATCAACATTACAAATCTGTAAAACTCCATAGCAGCCAATCGCGCTTCGTCGAGGTTTGTATGTGGTGTTTTCACTTAATACGTTCTGCTGGCACTGGCTACGTTAATGCCAACCAGAGTACTGACCAGGTATGAACACAGTCATTTAAACAAACGTGGTGTTCGCAGTTTCACTTTTGCACGACGCACCCACTATAGTGCTTTCTGACATCAGCAGGTCTCCCCATTGCAATGCATTTGAACGAAGCAATGTATTTAAAAGATACCGGCATTAGAAAAAGACATTGCTAAAGGCCAAATTCAGTCCCTCAAACTTGTGATTGCCGCGCAGTCTTTGCAGAGACCTCATTCTCGGTCCTTCCCTCCTGCTACTTGACGGGCACAATCCGAGGGTGCATGGTTTGTCTTTAGTATCTGTCCTATCACACCCGACGGTACAACCGAGAAATGTTTTCCTCAGTTATTTTTAATGTTTTGGGGTTCCTGCGCGGATTAACAGTGGTCGGTGATCGGCTACTAATCGCTCTACTCCAGATCCTGCTTTCGGAGAGCTGCAGGAGGCCCCTGTGGCACTCACGGCCACCAGCCTTAAGTCAAGAGGCAGGTGGCCGAGTCCAGGACTTGTGTCCACGCCTGCCTTCGCCACTCCAACGGCTGTGAGGTGGGTGGGCATCGGAGGGGCGGATAGAAGGTAGTGCACTTCAGAAGAAGAACAAGCATTGAAAATGCAATAGGTCTCGCCTTTGATTAAGTTAAAGCCATTTGCTTTGCTAATGGTATTGTATAGCAAAGCAAATGGCTTTAACTTGAAGGAGAGACCTATTGCATTTTTAATGCCAACCTTTGGTCCTGAAATTTGACCTCATGTACTGATTTTTTGTCCTGAATTTTGACCCTTTGTCCTGAATTTTACACTCACCGTCCTGAATCTGCACCCATGCCAGTTGGTCACCCTACAGGGGGAATGGCTGCTTTAAGAATGGCTGCTCCTGTTCCACAATGGCACAGATGAGCAAAAGAATGATGGAGTGAAATGCTACGCTGAAGCTACCAGTGATTCAATATGATTCGAGCATTCTCTCCCTCTCAGTGAGCCAGCCTGGGCCATGTGCCAGGAAGTGGGCACTGTAGCTCGCTGCGTTATGAGAACTCAAGCTTTCTTCATTGGTGAGGTCCAAGAAAGCCAAAACACGCCCAGAGTTCTTGTTCCCCATATGAAGACAGACGAACCCAAATCACTTTACAATCCCCCTCGCGGCGTTTAAAAAATAAGTATATTTAAAACAACATATTAACAACTTTTTTTGTTTTTTCAGCCCCGGAAGGTCGCCGCCGCAGTGTGAAAGGCTCGTGCAGCTGAGTAAGGCCGATCCTCGTGTATAAGGCGTCACAAGCAGCAAGGCAGCAACTGTACATCCTAAAAGCCATAGGTACAACTGGGTTCTGCTCACACCGCACTGAACCCTGCCCCGTAGCCCACCGCGTATGCCCCGGCGCTGAAAGAAAAGCTGCTCGATGATGCCCCCCTCATAGCCCTGTACACCTCTGCACAGGGGCGGCACCGCAGGCCAAACACAGCTTTCCCAAGGGGTCCAGGCGCAGCCGTGCGAGCAGAGCAGGACGCTGACTGCAGCTTCGACTTTGAGACATAGCAAAGTGCCCCCACCTGACCTTCCCCTGGTGAGAGCGGCCACACAGACTCGCTGGCTGTCTCAAAGCAAGGCTCGTCCAGAGAGATACACGAACAGTCTCTTGGAAACAAAGTGCACCTCACAGGATGTCAGTGAGACCAGTGTCAGGCGTCAGGTCACGCCACACCGTCTCTCTTAGTTCGAGCGAGACCCAGGTCAAGGGTCACATCCTCGGCGGTCTACTGTAAAGATAACATCCTGTGCCACATTAAAGTGCATCAACGACTCGTCAGGAAAGTAAGCGCTATATAAATACAATTATAGAGGATCAAATCTATCTCAAAGTGAGGCCACGTCCAGTGTCAGGTCCCTACTAGTGAGAGACATACCCAGCATTAGGGATCACGCTCAGCTCCCCATGAGCCTTAATGGTCCCCACCCCACCATTTACCCCAATGCAGTGCTTGGAAAGCTTTAAATCTACGAATACACTGGGGGTGCTGTGTACTCACTAAAGTGCAGTGCACTTTTTTTGTGCAAGCATTATACGGTGCTCCGAGATCTCGGCAGTTATTACACCACAGGCTGGAGTAAAGGACCCCACAATCCCAGGTGTTCTACGCCCCCCCCCCCTCCAACACAACCCAAACCTGCCAACTTTCCCCGAAATGCAGTGCAATTCCATGTGCTCAAAGCCAGTGTTCTGAGCCCCGGCAGTTCGGCGCCCTGAATTAAATCCAGCCCCCTCTAGTCCAAGACACACGCAGGCGCTCTGGGCCCCAGGTAGCGCAGCGCCGCCTGGACTCCAGTGTAGCGCTGCGCCGCCTGGACTCCAGTGTAGCGCTGTGCAGTGGCGTCCCTAACGCAGCCCTCGGGGGCTGCCCCTTCCCTCACGCTCCGTCTTATTCCTGCTCTCTGACATCAGCGGGCACTGCCAGCCTCTTATTGTGAATGAGTCCCACATGCCGGTCTCACTCCAGAAACCATCTTGTGTGAGGGCAAGCTGTATCCCGGCCCAGCCTTGCAAACTGGCAGCTTCAGCAGGGGGTGCATCTCGCTCCGGGGGAGGTGCGGCGAGAAATACACACCTGCCTCCCCCGTGGCACGCAAATACACCTCCGTAGATTATGCACAAAAACAGAACTCGCCCCGGGGCACACAACCTGCTGCTCTCTACCAGAGGCGTACATCTCACATGTAATATATACACGTGTGCCGCGAGAGTACATGACACGCGGGTGTGTGTGATGGAAGTACAGCTTTTGGCCGCATCATATGCACGCCTCTCCTGGCGGGAAAACTGTGTGTGTGGAAGTGCAAAATTGACAAGAGACGTATTTTTGAGCCCCCCCCCCCCCACACACACACACTCTACAGATTCTGAGTTAAACAAAAGGCGTGGCTCTCCTGGGGTCCATCGTATAAAGCTTATTGCACTGTATACACAATAAGTACATCTCTCTTGGGGTGCACCCTTTGCAACTTTCTCGGGAAAGTCACCACACGGAGCTCTCTGCACGTTTCTTCAGAGAAGAGACATTGTGAGGGGCCGCACCGAGGGACGCAAACATTCGTTTTCTTTAATGATGTGTTCGCAATATGCAGATCGCTCCAATAGGTACAACCCAACGCATGTGTCACCCGTCGATATGTTTTATGTGGCTATCCACTATGCAGTAAATAAGAATGGAGAGAGCAAAATTAAACAACACACTGCGGGAAGGGAGAAAGAATGGAGGCAAGATGGACTAGACGAAATAAAGAGAAAGCAAGAGACAGACAGAGAGAACAAGCATGTGGACGGCGCTGCAAATGAAAAAAATAGTGCTTACTGTCCTTTAAAGGAAAGAGTGTAAATCCGCCCATAAAAGATCCAATCACGGTGGGCGGGGCCAAACGCGGACAGGGTGGTAACCAGGAGGGACTAAAATGCCTCCTGAACAATCAGTACACACCGTTTAGCATATTTGGTGACGTCAAATGACGCACACCAATGAAAATTACGTCCGGAACCGAAAGTGAACTTCGCAAACCGTATCGATTCCAAAAGCCTCGCATGGCAATGTAGCACATGCACGCTGCTAACGCCAGCCGAGACCTAAAAAAGCAGGGATACCTTGATAGTGGCGATCGAAAGTCAATGTAAAAACGTAAAGGTTGTAAAGAACCTATGCTCCAAGGGAGGGACAAACAATAATACGAAGGAAAGTCACTGAGTGAGAAGCAAGTAAATGAGATAGCCAATTAAGTTAATCAATCATGAGCAATGGGCGGACTCAAATCCCCCTCTACAATTGGACACTGTACACAATCCGTATTGTAGCATTTGTGTAGCGCTTAGTTACAACCCCTATGTCGGGTGCTGAAGCGATTACCCACATTGGAAGCACACTACACATCGTGCAGGGTGTGTGCTTGGAAGGGTGGTTTTTTTTTTAAGCTAATGTGGGACATGGGTCGCAGAGCCTACCAGTGTGATGGGTGAGGGTATGCGAGGAACAGACGTGCAATTATAAATAAATAAATAAAAAAGTTGGTCTTTAAATGAGACCTAACAAACGGGCAGATAGGGGACTGTTGAGTTTACACTGCAAAGGGAAGATGATCACATCAGAGATCACACAAACATGAAGTACGTTTTTAAAAGCCAAAAGTCTTCCCACAAAGGGCACATCACAAAGTAAGCACAGAGTCCATACTAGGTCTGTACCGAGACAAACAATCTCAAGAGGGCAACTCATTCAAGAGTATAAATGTATGCACCAAATTGCCATGATTTATACATATATACTGGCTACAGGGGCAGCCGGCACGGCTCACGGGGGCTTGCAGGCTTCTTTAAAAAAAATATATATAATAAAATGTAGTTTTTAAAAAACGTATCTTGCCGCCGGGTCTTGCGTATTCTCTCCTGCTTGCCTGTGTCCGACTCCACGTTGGAACAGGAAGCAGGCAGCCAAGCTCCCACCCCTAAATCAATCACAACGCTTGTTGTGATTGGTCAGAGCACTGTGACACGGCGCTCAGCCAGGGGCTGTAGGGGTGGGCATGTTCTCCATGCAGGCATAATGCAGACTGTATGGAGAACAGGGGAGTGCACATGTGTAACGCCCTGAACGTCTCAGGATCGTTTAACAGACACGATAATGAGAACGCAACCACTTGTGAAGGTTTAGTTATTTTAATGAAGGCAAAAATAATACAAGGAATAAACAAAGGTTATAGTCACTGGAATCCTCCAGGCTAAGTACGTTACCAGCCCACAGCACGGATGGTCCTAACCGTCCTCTGCATATACGCCGATCCCGGCGTATGCCAACAGAGGGCAGAAATGAAATGGCCGACAATGCCAATCGGTAGGCTGTGAGGGGCACGAAGAGTGTTGGGGAGAATCGAGGAGTCAGGGAAACACCCAGCCGGGGTCTCTACCTGAAGGGAGCAGCCGCTCAACCTCTTCCTCAGACTGCACCGGGACGCGGAGTCACCTCCTGGTGATGCGTCACCGATACCCCAATCACAAGCAAAGAAGACTGAACCGAGAGCAGCCGCTCGATCGATCCTGTGGACTTCCGAGTCTGTAACGCGGCAAACACCTCCTGGTGTGCGTTACAGCTGGCAGTCCCTGTATCTCTGGTCGGGCTGGGAGTTACGACTCCAACCAGCAAAAGCGCCACTGCGCTTTGACTCAGCCGAGTCAAAAAGCGAAGCTCAATGGTTATCCGGTAGAGCTTCCGGGTCCTTCACAGGAGACGATGGGGCAAGACACGGCCCAGGGAGTAACGACTCGACCTACCTCCGTTCTTGCCTTACTGGAGCACCACTCCGGAACACTGCTCTTCACTAAGCAGGTACGTCGGTGTAAACACAATATCCGACAGCGTTGTACCTCCCGGTTCCTCCCTTTATGGGGCGTGTTTTCCTTGAGTTATGTAACAGCTCTCCTGTTTACATAAGGGCGCGTTTTCCTTGAGTTATGTAACAGCTCTCCTGTTTACATAACCTCTCAACCGCTAAGCATCCTGGGGGATGTAGTCCGTTTTCGCTGGTTACCGTTTTCCTCCCCTCGCATGACAGGAATTCTTGACAACATGACTGTTTTGGGCGGCCCAACAGGGCAAATCAAACAGTCAATTCGCACAGGAGTGCCTACCACTCCTTCCCTGCAGCTACGCCCAACCCTCTCACACACTGCCATGGCAGGAGGAAAAAATAAAATGATAACATTCCATTATTATCATTTCACTTTTTCCTTTCTTTGCTGCTAATGGCAGTGGGGCGATGCGCAGGTGGTTCTTGACCTTGCTTAGACACAATGAAGGCCAGTGGGTAACGTGCCCAGATATCTGGCATGGGAAGCATGTGATCACAGCGTGTGCTGTGTCCTGACTGGCTGAGTGTTCCTAACTTCATGTAGCATTTAACTTTATGGTGTTTTAGAAATGCACGCTCCTCCGGCCATGTGCGTTTTATTGGAGTCAACCACCCCGGACCATTGTGGTGTCGCTGCCTATCTCTGGAACAAATATGGGTTTTTACCGTTCGTGCATGTGTCCTGATATTTGCGTGCCACCCCACCGGTGATCTGTTAATCAGTAGCCTCAGGCCTAGGTCGCAAGGCCTGCCTGACCACGTATTTCTGACTGAGTTGATGGAGAGGTCGTCTTGGGAGGTTTCGACAAGTGATCCAATTTCATTTTTAAGCATACCTGTACCATTGCGTACATCAATATTAACATGTAATCATATGAATGATACCAACATGATATCCATTTACTCATGAAAGGCTAGTAGGGACGGGATAGAGTCAGTCACATTAATTGGGGGGGGGGGGGGGGGGGAGATTTATTTTTCGCATATGGTGGCATGTGTGCTCTGTATCATCGTGCATCAGAGCTGCTGAGGCAAAATAAGTCTAAAGGCCTATTCTGTTATTGGTAGCTCTGCTGCTTGCTTAGGCTACTAGGTGACATTAGGGCACTATTAACAGTTTGGTGGCCATGCTGAGAAGAACTGGTGCAGTTTGGCAAACCTGGCGTAAAGCTCCATTATACCTACGCAAACCTTGCATAAACCTGACAGTACTGGCCAATTAAAAGCAAACACTGGCAAAGCTGGGCTGTTGCATAACATGGCTAAAGAAACATTGACAATGCCAAAAGCATTTCAGACGTTGTACTGCGGCGCGGCTGCTGTGCAGCATGACAGTTTGAAAAATACTGCATCCTAATGCTTTCATTTCTGGCGAGGAGGGATGACGCAAGCAACAATGCAGATGGTGGGAGCGAAGTGGCAAGAAACAACATGGGGTGCGGCAAGCAACAAAGCAGGAGCAGCAAAGCAAGCAACAAAGCTGGAGGGGGGTGGGCGGGATGGAGCAAGCAACAAAGCAGGACTGGGTGGGGAAAGAAACAAAACAGGAGGGGAAGAGCAAGTAACAAAGTGAGAGGGGCAGATGGGATGGGTCAAGTAACAAAAGCAGGAGAAGGGTGGAACGGGTCACACATCAAATTAGGAGGTAGTAGGATGATGGGAGCGATTATAGGGCAAGCAATGAAGTCGGAGGGAGCGGGAGAGACAAGGGCACGAAACAAAGTGGCAGTGGGAAAGACAGGGATAAGCAGCAAAGTGGGTAGAGTGGGACAAACTAAAAAAAGTACAGCAGAAAGTGTGACCTTGGAAGGACACATGCTCATCAAATAAGCAGTAATTTGGCCATGCTCCAGGAGAGGGACAGAAATACAAAGAGGAAGTGTAATAGGCTGTCAATCACAACAATACTCCAGAGGTTGTCAGGAATTAATGTTTAATAGTTTAAGTTTTGAAAATATAGTTAAAGTCTTAAAGAGTTCCAGTTTGAGTTCCCGGTTCACAGCGGTCTTGCTCGGTCTTCGTGGTTATCCTCCCAGTGAACAGTGGCTCTCTGGAAAAACAAAACAAGATTGAGTTTTTCTCTCACGGTTTCATTTCGCAAACCTTTCACCATCATGTGCCATTGTCACCATATCAGACTCCGTGAGTGTTTACACGCCATGTAGTTTCCGGTCTGTGCTTAGCAGAGCACCCCTTTCAGCCTATAATGCCCCTCACATTCCTCCTATGGCTGACTTCAAACCTTGCCACCTCTCTAGCCACCCAGTGGTTGTTATAACGGGCACTTGCCTGTGGCCATGGCTCTGGGTTAGGACTGCAGCAGTTGGGACCGCAGCACTCCTTAAAGTCGCTGGGTGCGCATGGTATGTTTTTAAGTTCCTGGAGACTTCTTGCCCCGTCCTCCGCCTTTGCTCTCTCTTCATCCTTGTGGTGGTCCGACAACTTCCTGGAATCAGTCACTCCACTCTCATCCACGTTAGTCACTCCATTCTCCTCCGCGTCAGAACACAACTAGCCTCTACGTCATCCTGCCTCGTAGCCCTTGTGGTCTCCGGCATTCTCGGACTTCTGTCTTCCTGTTAGTCCCTCCAATAAAAAACCTTGTAGGGAGGCTGCTTCCTGTCTTCTGTACGCAGGCCACCTGCTAGAACTTCGACCTCTTTAAGTCTTGTCCATTTAACGTTGGCCATGTTGGGTGTTAGCAGGGGACCGTTCGGCTCCCGGTCACAGGAAGTTAAGACGGCATGCGCGGAACACAGAGAAGCAAGGAAATGAGTGACGATGAAGCCAACCAATGGTAAGCAATGAGAGGGCTCGAAGCCCCTAGTAAGGAAACAAAATGTCTTGCAAGCAACAGAACATGTGCTGTCTCAGGAGTGATCTAATCAAAGGATTACTCAGCTTCACTGGGATACAAACACCTCACCTGCGTGTTGCATACACACAGATCTCTACAGCTTTAACCTAGCATTTCAGAACTCTTGGCATCTGGGACTGACATGTTACATACAGATATCTGCAGCTGGTACAATAACCAACCTGGCGATCTTACCAAAGCTGGCACATGGGACATTCGTGTTAGACAAAAATCTGAGCAACAAGCACATTAACGCCCTTAGCTAACATTTACCAGCAGACCAGTGTCTATGAATGGCTTGGAGGACTCGGCCAGAGTCAGAGATCGAAGAGCGCGGACATGAAAGATGCTATAATG
This sequence comes from Triturus cristatus, assembly GCF_964204655.1. Classification (NCBI taxonomy): domain Eukaryota; kingdom Metazoa; phylum Chordata; class Amphibia; order Caudata; family Salamandridae; genus Triturus; species Triturus cristatus. The sequence continues at coordinate 1,039,246,862 of NC_140585.1, forward strand.
TGATCACTATGTCTTGAAGTACCCTCTAAGCAGTACAAACATCTCACACTGCCCATAGCGTGCATCGTTCCCGCTGAGAAAGGTAAGCAGGACATTAACACTCACGACGCGTTCAGTCATTTGGCTTTCTGCTGAATCTACTAGCGGATGCCATTCTTGAGCCATTACACGTGCAGGAGCTGCATTGCAAGTAACTGCTGAAAGGGGCTTTAACGTTTCCTCGCTGCCCACAAGGCTGCATGCACAATGGTATACCCGAAAATGGCAATGAGGTAAGTGCTCTAACTCCATGCTCATTCAGTTTTTGCACTCCCTGCCGAGACTACTAACAAGGACCATTACCACACCCAGTCTGGTATTTTAGAATAAGCACATGGCACTTACAATAGTCCGTGTGGACAATGTGCAACCGGACAGTAAAACATGTCCTGTTCAAACCTGCATTACCCAACTCAAGAGTGAACGTTTTCATGTCAAGTCATGCACGTGATGTTGACAAAAGGGAGGTAATTCCATGATGGAGTTGCATAGGGGAGGTTGGTATATTTGACCTCCCTTGCACCATGACTAACAACAAATAAAGACGGCCATGAAGGAAACACGGATGCCACAACAGAGCGATGCCACGCATTGTTATTTTCACTCAGAACGCGGACGTGAAGATAGCCTCCCCGTGGCAGGTGAAGACAGCTTGATGTCCGGTTTATTTATAAAGTTTTATATAAATATAGCGCGAACAAGATCCCAAAGGATATCAGAGCGCTTTACAAAAGGATGGTTCTAGAGGGGAGGGCAAAGCCCTCCCTGGGGGAGTTCATGCACCAAGGATGTGCAGGGATGGTATGGCACCAGCTTTACTCCATCCTGTGGAATACAATGTAAACTCTAGATAGGACAGACTGCACTCGAAAATAAAAGCAGCACTCAGAATGTTTTTCTTTTTTTAAAGTAACCTAAAGCTCGTGATCAGAGGTCTGGAGTGTAGAGTTCCTTCCACAACAAGCACTGCTAAAGGCAACAGGTCTGACTTGGATGTGCCAAAGCGTGTTAACAGAGGCATTCACAGATGCCGTTTGTATGCACTGAATGCATAGATGTGAAAGCCAACCCTATTACCTTTGTCAGTGCTCGCCTAAAAAGAGCAGGGAGCGCTGCAACGTTAAAATGCTAGTTTGCCTTGCACTAGTGCCGGGCGAATCCCTTGTACATTTAATATATTTCTTAGAGAGTTCTTTTTAATTAAGACTTGTTTACACCACGATTTTGTAGTAAAAAAGGGGCTCTGAAGTCCCTAAAAAAATTAAGTGCAACACAGAGCTTTGGTTAATAAAACCCATAATGCCCTAGCAAGTGTACTGTTAGGGCTTGGTGGAGTGGGGGCTCTGGAAGAGCTAGTAGAGACCAGCTGGCTGCAGCTTTCTCTGTGGAGCTCCCAGGAATGGGCTAGTCCAAAGATAAGGACGGGGAGACACCAGTGCTGTGCTCTACCAGTTCCCCAGGAGATGGACTAGGTGCGTTCAGAGATTGTGACCGTGGTAACTCAGTGTTAAGTGCTGTCCTGACCTGAGGCCACCAGGGTCAGCAGCAGTCACTTATGCAAGAACATCCTGCTCTGTCTGCCTCTTCGTAAGGACAGAAGAAGAACACAGTAAAGCCTGCTTACGTTTTTAAAGACCTTATACAATGTCAGGGAGCCTCAAAATAACCTGAGAGCGAAGGAATTTCTAACATCCTTGTTTTGTAAAGACATCAAAAGTGGGCGAGGCTTTGCGGCAGAGAAAGGGGGAACTGTAAATGTAAAAAATTGCATCCTTTTGTTGTATTCTGGACTGAAGTTACAGATCTGCAAATTATCAAATCTAACCGCAAGGTGCTCCCCATTTCAACAGGCAGGCTGTGCAATTCAGTTGAGTGGACAAATATGGCGCCAGACCTGGGGGTGCTGAAGCGTTCACACCCTTCTTACACAATGCCCTTCTTCCACAAGGAGATAACCCTGCTTGCGTATGGTCTCGCTCGTGGTGGCCCCTGCGCTGTTGGGGGGGAACGGGGCATACCTTTGCTCTAATCTACAGATTGCTCCGGAACTAGGACTGGGGCAAGAGCCAGGTTGGAAGATCGTGCTTGAGATAAGCTGGTGTTATGGGGTGGCCACGGCAGCTGGGCCTGGAGGGGTGTGGATGGCTTAGGCTCGTGAGGTTATTTCTAATTCCCACCACGTTCACTATCATCCTTAAAATGGCCATCTCCAGAAGAAAAGGGACAGAGGCTGTTGACAGGGCACAAACAGTTGGCTGCCTGTACACTCCTAAACACGGTTTTCACCGTGGTGTTCACCCCAGCCTGGCTGAGCCGCACTAAAGCTACTTCATGGTTGTATACATAGCTGGGAGTGTGCTGCATTTATAGAATTCCCCTCAAAATAATGAAGCAGATTCAACAGAGCATCTTTATCAAGGATAATCCTGGATCAGTTACTGCCAATAACAGAATTAACCCGAAACTAGCATGCAAGCAACAACATAGAAGCATAAAGCATCTATATTAATGAATACCCCATAATTGACCATGGATGCACTTCTCCTACCACCTCAACTCTTTGCTGTTAGTGATCCAAGAGCCAAGTCAGTTGTTATGTGCTTCCTAGATGAGGTGTATCGTTGAAATATAAATGGAGAAAATGTATAGTCATGGAAGATTTTTGTACAGCACACTCTGAGCTGATGTAATGAAAGGTTTTCTCAAATGTGGGGGTATAGGAAAAGGAGGCAAGCGTAACAAGATAAATGCCTTGAATTACTCATTTTGGTGAAGTACAGAAGGCGGGATTAATCCCTGCGTTACAAGTTCTTAAGTTTATCTACTGGGTGGATATCTACTTATCCTGTTTTACGTTAAAGGCTAATTCTTTATCTTTAATTCTCGGTGGGGCTACAGAAGTACACCATATTTTATTTTAATTGCATTTTTATAGCGGTTACGACCTATGATAAGGTGCTGAAGCGCTTTGTCAAAAAACTGACCGCACTACATAGAGGCCAGTCCCACATAGCGTATGCAAATGCTACACCACAGGAGACCCACAGCTCCTTTACTCATTCCCAAACAGCAGTGCCTGCTGTGTGCCCCTCTGCCCCTCCTTCGGCTGTTGAAGTAGCAAGTTGGCTTTGATCCGTAGTGGTAAATACAGATTAGTATGGTAATGTGCATCTTGCCCCCCTCACAAAAACTCCCACGGAAAGGAAGTGCATCAATAGTCCTCTTTCCTGTTAGAATCTATCCAAGACACTTGCCCTTTAAGCAGGACTTAACTCTGGTGGGAGAATAAGATGTGCACATCTGACGTTTAAACAGGGTTGTTGCTCAGGCTCCTGGGGCCAGACCCCATATGAAGTGTACCTTAAGAGTAAATTAAGCAAAAAGCCCTTTGAGGTTGCAGCGATATTCTTTTTTTTTTTCATAAGGATCAACTCAAAACAGAGGTCATTTAGTCTAGTTGGTAATGTGCTATATCCAAAAACTGGCAGACTTTTAAAGCCATACGACGAGTTCATTCTACCTGCCTAGGTTGATGCTGAACATTATTTCTGACTTGATGGCCTTACCTTATACGCCTCACTAGTTCCCAGTATAGTGCAACTATTTTTTAATGGGAAATTCTTCGAACCCATATGGGTTTATATTTTCTAGCTAAACACTATGTACATAAATTAATAGGTTGTCTGCTGGATGTGATGCATGTATAGCACACTGTGTACTTGAGTGCTGTGAAGTCATCTAAGACCCCATCACCCTCAGCCCCATTGATTGGATACAACAGGTTAGACCATAAATAAAGAAAACTTAGCTATAGGGTAATGTAAAACACACAGTGTCCGTCAGCGCTACTACTGCCGTTCTTATCCTCACATACACACCTCTACAATGTAGGGCACTCTTATTGCAGCACAAATCCTAGGCGCAACTATGCCAAGTGCACTTCCATCCTCTCCTTGCATAAAGACATAGGCTCAGCTGCTGTACCTCAAGTCTACAGCAAGACTTTACATCACAGTGCTTGAACCTTTTAATGGCTCTGCCAGTGCTCAGTGACACCTCTTGACTTCCCCGTATTTGGAGTCGCACACATGGTGCCCAATATAGCTCTGTCCTGCACACGTGCCTGCCACCACAATGCTTAGACTCGAGCATAGCTGTCAATTTACCCCAATCATGCAGCGGCATTTGCAATTTTAGTGTAAAGGCCTATACACTGCTAGCTAGTCAGCTGCCCCTCACTAACTGCCACTGTACATGCAACAGCAGATTAAATAATATTCTCTGAAAAGTACCTGCTGCCTGACAAATAACATCTTCACAAGTATCCAGCGCTGTGACACTCCAAATAACATCTAGTTGCTTGCTGCTGGTCATGCTGTTAACAGTAAACAAAAAGAACTTTTCCTCTTCCTTACGAAGAGCTCGATTTTTATTTTATGTATCTGGCATCCTGAAACAGAAAGTAACACACATTTCTGCAGTTTATTTATCTGCTAGTTCAACTTGAGATGTTTAAGATGATGCTGCACTATTCTTAGTAGACAATCCCCATCCATTTTCCTGTATGCTTCCTCCTTAAATTCTTAGTAACACTGATCTCTGCATGCAACAGACACCTTGAACGTGCTTGGGTAGTAACGTGCACCTTTGAATAAGAGCTTTCAGGAAAGCTGTTATAACAGCGTCTAGAACCAATTGTAGCTACTACGCCAGTGACACCAAAAGATTTCACAATCCATATTTTAAAATTAGTTTCAAAGCGATTTTTGGTATTATGCACACATTTCCTAAACATTAGTCCATCCCATACCATCTCCATTTCTGAACACTGGGTGTCTAGCAAATTGTACTAAAGGAATAAAAAATAAAAAACACCATTCTTTCAAGGAATGGCATGTTAACGTATGTAAAAGTGTATGCAAATTATTGGAGCCCTGGGCATAAAATTCTGCTCTCAAAAACACAAATGCCCTCTAAAGTCATAAGTTAATAATGGAAAGGTAAGAGGAGGGTGCTAAGACTAGAAAATAGCAATATATTCCTTGTGACGGCCCTCCTGCCATCTGCACTGCTGCCAGAGAACACCTTAAATGATCTACTTAGCTAAGACACTTGAACAGCAGTACAGTGCCAAGTGGTGTTCCCCGAAAGGTTAAGCTCCATCCCATGACTGTTAGTCAGGCCATACTGTCACTAGCTCAGACCGATCGAGAAATAAAATAATCACAGCTGTGTAGAGGGGAAGCACACAGCTTCTTGCCCAATCAAAACATGTACTCCTGCCCACCAACAAGCGGTAGGGGTCAAAGACCCTCTCTGTATTACAACTGAAAGTTCTTTTTTTCGGTTGATCACATCAGGTTAAGGTCAATTTCCCTTCCAAGCCAGATCTAAAAACTACAGCGCTGGGGAGAAGGAAGCCAAACGACTCCTACAGGACCCATGCACAATATTTATCTGAAGCAGCTCACAGGGACATTATCTCACCCCGCATATGTCCCAGTCTGGCCAGTTTCCCATGTCCTCGCCACGGTTTCCGCGTACTGTAGTGAATTACACATAGCTTAATTTGTACGGATTTTTTTCTCACTTTTTATTTTCAGCATGCACACTTTGTCTGAACGGTCTCCAAAGAATTGCTCGTTTTTTGTGCAGGCACAAAACAGTTCCATGATGCAATTAACTTAATCTCCCGTATTATATTGACACTTTCTGAAAGCACCTTAACATAAAACTGCAAGCCTTTAGTATATAAGCAAAAAACCGCTATCTTTAATACATTTTATTAAATGTTTAGGAGTAGGAAGCAGAATATACTTTATTCAATCACATAAATGATGGTAAAAGTGCAAGAGCAAACAATACATACAATAAAAAGCACATGATTAATATAGCACATTTAAAAAAGAATTAGGCCCGGACATCTCAGAGGATATTTTTAAAAAGACATAACAGCAAAACAAACTTCATCCTCAGTTAACAACTGCAAAATATAAAGGGCGGGTCTCTACTGTCTAAAATGATGCCGCCTCAGCAAGGGTATTAAAAAGCACTTACAATAAAAACAGTAAAATGTACAAAAAATGACAAAAGCACAGCAAGGATTGGATCGAATACCCATCACAAGGACAAATACAAATAGAAGCCCTATCATATCAACACAGGGGGAAAACACAATTGACAACGTATGACCCCCAACCTAAAACGCATAAAGAAGGTCCGCTCTCAAAGCCCACCTACTTTAAGCAGAGAAGGCTTCGGGCCAGGAAAGGTTTGAAGTGCCATGTATTCCCATATAGAATGTTTCACAAGTGTCTCCTGCTCCTTTTCAAATCGCCTTTAGCCATAAACAAGGATTTCACATTAGATCTGCTTATTATGGATAAATAGTAGAAAAAGATGAGGCAACCACAGGTCTTCGAAAGCTCCTTTAACATATAAGAGCCAGGGTATATTGAGGCCCTTATCACCTTGTAGGCAATCTCCAATAAGGTGGTTAATGTTTACTCTATCAAATTGGCCCCCTTTAGCCTATGGCTGACAGTGTAGCAGAATCTCAAGAGTCCTCTAAAATGGCATGTCCAATTCCTCATGACAAACATAACTGGGATGGGGGGGGGGCACGAAAGACGGCGAAGTCCACGATTCTCCTCCATTTGCAGAGCACCGATGTCAGCATAGCCCCACACCCCGGTCCCATACAAAACCACTGCCACACATTGTCGTCTATCAATTTTTAACATGGGAAGAGTGGCCTTCTTCCAATCACGAAAGAGATGTTAAATAGAGCATCCACGGACTGCATAAATTATGGTCTACGTATTGAAAGGTTTCTACTCCAGCAATATGATGAAACAAAAACTATCTCCGTATAGGGAAAATAATGTATCATCTGCAAACTTCTCAAGATGGAGCTGCACAGCCCACAAGCCATGAAAACTGGATTCTAACTGTAGCTCTGTCAAACTATGATTTTTTTCCTTCTAACTCTAGCTCCCATACAACATTTACCCAGAATCAAATGAAGATTCAGGCATGTGCCAAAGTACCCATGCCTTCACAGTGCCTGTGCTGGCAAGGGTTGATTATGTTATTATCCTTCAACCCAACTCGGATGCTATTAAAGAGGACTTAATCCAAAATGTTGACCATAGAGGCAAAAAGTCTGTAGCACCCTGGTTGAAAACGGTTCCCTTTTTAAAATACAGGCACGATTATAGAAGACTATAATTTCGGAATACAGTTCCCAGTAATGATACTAAAACATTAATGAGTAGAGGGACCCACAAATCGGTGTTGCACTTAAATAGATCCATCGGGAGCTCGTGTGGCATTGGCGTTTTGCCAGAGAGACATTCCTGTAAATCTTGAACCCAGCACAAAAGACAGCCGGGGCACTGACACATCATCAACACAGATAGCAGTAACATTGTTATGACAGCGATTCTGTGGATATATACTAGAGAGGTGAGTGATCCATTAATCAGACATAATGTGGACACTTAAAACTTGTTGACCGGTCATCACAGGCCATTAAAGAAAGTAGTGCTCCAAAATGCCTTGGTGTCTCGATTTACACAGGCCATCAGCATCTGATTTCACCTTAATTCTTTGAGTTCCCTGTTCCTAAATTTGATTGCTGCCTTGTAGGAGGTGCGACAAGCAGCGATGAGACTTGTGTCCCTCAGTGTAGACTTCAAAACTTTCCATAAATGTCTTCTAGCAGGCGAACAAGGTGCATCAAGCCATTTAATGGTAGAGTTGAGCTTATTACACACAGGCTTTAAAAAGGTTGCATTATTTAATCTTACAAATCGTGTTGAAGCCGACGGCCAACAAAGTCTCATTAACCCTGCACGTCAGGCAAAGTTCAAAATGACTGTAAAGATTTTGGACTAGAGAATTCAATACTACCTCAGGATCCTTTTATCTCCAAATCAACCTGAGTCCATGGATGAAGTCAACATGACAAAGGTGTCTCCGGGAAGGCAATCCAACCTTGGCATTGGAGGGAGGATCTCAAAATCAATGGGAACATGGTGGCTATATAGATTCTCAACCACATTACAATGGGACACATAATTAGAGCGATCCTGAGAGAAACAAATATAATCAGCCACCAATTGGCATCCCCGGACGGTGTAAGTAGGGACGGAACTACATCCGGTGAAGTCCATACTTTTTACAAGCAACGCTCACAAACATAGTTAGAGATTTCCGAGCCCCTGGAGTCTTGAGATTCTATCACCAGAGCATCGACACCACAGGTGTCCATAATGATTAAAAATGGAAACTCATCCTGTAATTTAGCGCTGAAATCAAAACTAATAGCCATGGGCACCCTGCTGAGAGGAAAATGCTTGAAAACAATTAAAGTATCCACAAAAGTAAACAACAATCTGAAATTACTAATATTAGAATAAGAAAATCAGTTATAAAAATCGATTTAAAACAACCAAAACCTCCTGAACATGAGACCTGAAATCTCTTGATAGAACAGGAATTTGTGTACAGATATAATACTGAAATGTTCAAAGATAGCTTAAACCATGCACAGAGGATGTCCTTCTTGCCCAAGCTGGAAGGAAGAGCTGGAATCGAGTGACCGTCAAAACCATTTACAGAGAAGACTATTCACAGCCCAGTTTTCTTGGAATAAAACAACATCAACAAATCTATGAATGGTCTCCACTCCTCAGAACTCAGTTTGGCTTTTGGGCCATCAGTGTTCCAGCTTAAAACGTTCAAAGTTGGAATTAGATTGGGTGCCCCAGAAGACAGAGCTGTGGGTTTCTCTCCAACGGATTCAAGGCAATTTGTTAAAGACATCTGTGCTAGACAATTCAATCTAAACTTGCTAAAGGAAGAAATCTATGATGTGTGGCACTAAAGTCAATTAAACGGATGCGCAGAGTGTGGGATATACTCTCCAGTGATTCATTTGTAAAACAACAAGAGCTGGAGCTTTCGTCAGGCGGCAGCTTGCTCCAGCCAGTTTCTCTGGTTAGTGTTGCCTAAAACAAAACCAACTACTAACCATGAAAGAGGGGAGAGGGGGTGGCATATTGGCCAGAGCAGCCAACTTTGGAGCTGGAGAACCAAGTTCGAGTCTCAGCCTTGGCTCTCCTTCCTGTGATTCTGGGCAAATTACTTAATCTACCCGTGCCTACTCTAACTAGTGCTCATGAAAAGTGCCGATGTGGAAGATTAAGTGCCGGCGCTGAGCACCAGAAACCACCGGCTCAAATTAAGCACGGATACTCTCTGATCTTGGGCTGTACATCTATGGGCTTGTAGAAATAACCAAGGGGCAGAGCTTCAATGTGAGTTTCATGCTTGTGGTAATATCTGTGCAACAATGGTGTGCACGTAAATGGGCCTGCGGAAATAAACAACAATACAAAAACCGACTAGTATTGCGCGGAGGGCCCACCCAGAACACTACAGGCAGCCAAGATTTCATCAGAATCATAATTCAAACTCAATAAGGCTCTCAGCTGGCAACACCGGAATGTTGGCCAGAATCAGAACATAGGGGCATGCATCCAGTGGGAGGCTTAAAATGGGCAACTTTCCAGAAGGACAGACCAAGCCTGGCATCATGATAGGCTCATGATTAGCAGCCCAATCGACATACTATCGGTGGTTGCCAGATGTGAAGGAGGATGAGGAGGCACAGTGTCCGTGATGTACTCCCTGATGGGGCCAGATCTGGAATCTGCCTGAGGGGGAGCAGAATCAACTACTTGCAGAGGAGGGTCCAAGAGGGAGCATGACGTTGGTTCAATATTACCAACCTGCCGTTGTCCCTTATTATAACCAACTGCTAATCCCACTCCTATTTTGGCTTTATGTCTTCCCCCCCCTGCAGCAAAGACTCATTTCTGTCAGATCTGGCAGATAAGGGAAGTAAAAAATCCTTGAGAGCGTAACAAACCACGGAACAGGATTTGTTCAGCAAGGATTCCTCCAAAACAGGAAGACTATCTTGCCCAGTGCAAATATTTGCAACCTTTTCCCTTAGATTTTGGGGTGGGGCTAGGGGTATTAAACTGCCTTCCTTTAACATTTGTCCACAGGCTCAATTATGGGGGGGGGGGGCATAAGAACCCTGGGCCCCCTCAGTCGTTGAGTGGTTACTCTGCTCAGAGACTGCTTCATCTTCAACAATAACAGTGGAGCTGGGAAGAGAAGATTGTGGGGAGGGAGAGATATTGCCATCCCCAGAGATTCCTTTCTGTCAGTTTGATATCTATCAGTTTGAGAGCACCCCCACTGCCTTTGCCAAGTAAAATGTCAATAATAGTTCCCATATCCTCACTTTCAGGTATAACAGAAGTGCATGAGATGTTGTGCTCACCCATCGTTAAAGGGAACTTCCCAGGAAAGATGAAAGAGTGGGCCCTGCCCAGTCTTGTACCGACATGGGCGGGAGCAGACTGGCCCGCTCTTTGCCTGCGCACGTCCGTGCTGCGGGCCTCAAGCCAGGCATATGAAGATCCTCTCCGTCTCCAGACCACAGGGGACACTGGTGTTTGATGTCTGGGCGCCTTTCACAACAGAGCTGAAGAGAGCGCCTCCCCACACAGTGGGCCTTAAGCCTGGCTTATGAAGCTCCTTTCCACGCCTCAAGGCCCCAGGGGAGACGGGTGTTTGAAGTCCAGGCCCCCATCACAACGGGGCTGGAGAGAGCACTATTAAATGTTTAATTTTAGTAATCTTTCAAAAATGTTTATAAAGAGCTCCACATTGCTGGTAAACAGCAGCAGCAGAGCACTTTAAAGCGCAACCATAGAAAAACTAGAAGGAAAATGGCATGAAGGAAAAGAGAAGCATCGGACTTGTGTTCCAGAAAATAACTAGGGAACAAGCCAAACCTTTCATTATATCCATGGCAAGAAAGCCTAACAAAGGTCAACAAATGTAGCGGTCACTCAATATTTTCATGATAATCATCCCTATGTAAATAATCCTCAATTAGATCCATTTCATGGAAATAGATCCCACAAAAACAAGCACTGACCAAGCAGGTAGGTCACACCTTGGCATGCCGATGGGAGTTATTTTTTTATTGAAAGCATATAACACAAAAATACACACACAAAAAAACCTGCCACAGAAAGTAAAGACTATGTGCTTGCAACAATAAATTTCAGATAAAAAAAGCTAACAAAAAAAAGAAAAGAAAACAGCCCCTGCATATAAGTTTTGATAGAACAGTAACGGTGTTTGCTAGGAGGCAAGTGGACTTAAAACAGGCTTTTAACCCATTTTAATTTCAACACATCATAGAAACATATGATTCTTATTATATCAGAGTAAATTTATTATTGACTTTAATTTACGGCAACCTAAAGACATAGTTTAATTACACACAACTGACTACAACAAATAATAAAAAGGATGCATAATAAAAAAAAGCAGTGGCAACATAAACTATGGCCCCACCAGCCCCAGCACTGAAGTAGACTTCTATTTAGGGGGTATGCGCAAGTGATCTAGTAAAATGCAGTCACTCATTGTGCCAGAAAGCCAATGGTTGTAGTGGGCATACCCACTGCAACACCGGATATGCTGTGATGAGCAGAAGCCAAATGTGAATGACAGGATAACAGCCGAATGAATAAAGATTATTGACCCTAAGCACCTCTGTGCAATGTATATATGCATGTATTTATTTTAATTTATGAGCCATTTTGATTACAAATGGCTATCGAGGCCAGACCAAAAAAGCAAGTAGGAAACGTGCGTTTTCCTTTAAATAAGACAAACGTTTGGACATTAACAAGTGTAAGTGTAATGTATGTTGTGCTTTTTAGGTCTCGCCTGAGCCAGCGCTTTAGCGCTGCTCTCGCTAGAGTTTTTGTAAAAGGGGGATTTGGAAGTGCAAACCAGTGCTTTCAGGCCGCCAACTACAGTGCATGTGCGCCGGGCGCGCGCACCATTTGGCAGCCTGCGTGATCATTTCGCGGCCGCTTTGATGTTCTCAGTAAGCTGCGCGGCCACTGAGAACATCAAAGCGGCCGCGAAAGTGCACACCATTTGCCACCCCCTCCCTTATCCCACTTCCTGCTTGTTCTCACTTGCCTTCCACGATTGTCCTTTCCACAATGGGCCCTCTCGAGGTATGTTTTATTCCATATGGGAGGATTTTTTATTTGGTGCCACACTTGCATTGACGGGCCCTCTTGAGGTAAGTTTTATTCCATATGGGAGAATTTTTTATTTTGTGCCACACTCACATTTCTCGGCAAATGCATAAAGCATTCATCACCTCCCTCCTACAATGCACCCTAGAACATACTGAAGTAAGATCGATTACATGTACATGTTGCTATTATACTGAAGACGAAAGTCAATTAGAACGCTCCTCCCCCTCGACAGATCGCGTCTTGCGGCCCAGCGTCTTGTTGATTTTTCTCACTTCCCTTCCACCGATTGTCCTTTCCACAATGGGCCCTCTCGAGGTATGTTTTATTCCATATGGGAGGATTTTTTATTTTGTGCCACACTCGCATTTCTCGGCAAATGCGTAATGCATGCATCACCTCCCTCCTACAATGCACCCTACAACATACAGAAGTAAGATCGATTACATGTACATGTTGTATTTATACTGAAGACGAAAGTCAATTAGGAAAACCTTTAAACTGAATAGGAATCGGTACCCTCTTTTGTGACTGTGATATGGGTACCAAGAGACAGATTCGTTTCTGCTGTGCCCTATCATTCAAAGTATCAATATGATTATTCTATGAGAGGCACCATTATTGTTAAATGAAACATACATTTGAGGCGTTTGTATGACGTGCACATTGTGTGGTTTGAGCAGTTTCCATCGTGTCAGATGAGGTAAATGAGACACAGAGATTAAAATGATGTGCCCAAGACCACACAATGCGGTGAAGTAGCAGAGGCTAGGATTTCAGCCCTGATTTCCTTGTCTGCGATGTAAACGCTGAATCGGATCTTCTGGTTTACATTTATATACAGAATTTATAGAGCGCGAGCAGTTACCTCTCGAGGAGGTGTCCCGGCGCTAGAAGCAGATACCGCCATGCAAGTCAGCCCGATTAAACCGGTTGGTTGAAGAGCCAGGTTTTCAACATTTTTTTAAAGCAGGGTTCAGAGGGAGCCTGTTGGAGCTCAGGGGGGAGAGAGTTCCAAAGCCTTGCTACATTGGCCGAGAACGTTCTCCCACCCAGCCGAGCCCTTTTCACTCGAGGGACTATTAGCTGGATCCGGTGGTTAGAGCGGAGAGCGCGGGACTGCGAGTATCTTGGCAGCCGACCCCTCAAATAGGTTGGGCATAAGCCAAACAAGGATCTGAAAGCTAGCGTGAGGGACTTAAATTTGATTCTATTGGCTACAGGCAGCCAGTGAAGTGTTCGAAGATGCGGAGAGACCGAATGTTTAAATGGAATATGCATTAGCAGTCTCGCAGCCGCATTCTGAACCATTTGCAGGTGTTGAATTAAGTATTTGGGCAGACCTAGGAGTAGGCCATTCGCGTAGTCCAGTCTAGATGTGACTGTTGCATGGACTACAGTTTTCCTGCAATTTACCGGAAGAAACTGCAAGATTTTGCGAAGGTTCCTGAGTTTGCCCAGACAGCAGCCCATCAGCTGTTGTGTATGCGAAATGAAAGACAGATTGTTGTCCCATCGTACTCCCAGATTTTTTGCTGAGGGGCTGGGGGAAGGGGGGAGCCCATTGCCATTGGCCACCAGAGCTCAGATGAGGGCGGAGTGCCTTTGCCAAAATACAGCACTTCTGTTTTACCCGCATTAAGCTTTAGTTTATTGGTATTCATCCATCGTGCCACATCAAGGAGACAGCCTCTAAAACTTGACAAGGCTGCTTCAGACACCTCTGCAAATGGAAACACAAGCTGGGTGTCGTCGGCATAAGATACTGCCTTGACCCCCCAGTTAGCAATAAGTGTGAAAAGTGGGGCCATATAGATATTAAATAATAGAGGGCTGAGCGCTGAGCCCTGTGGCACGCCGCACATATTTGTACACTGCTTTTAACATTCTAGAGTTTCTAGAACTAAAATAGTACTCTGTTGGAAAACGATAGAAGCATTCATATAACCCCTGAAGCTCATTGCACCAAGGTACGCTGTGCTGTTGCAAAAGAATCATTTTGAAACTAGCTTACTTTGAAATTCCTTTTTGGTGCTGGGCTCGTTACATTGGTAATATTAGTGTTTTTCATCTTTCTGTAAATGAAGTCATCACAAAGATAATGTAACTGACAGTGAACCAGCTTGCAGTCAAGTCAAACACCTGATACACTGCAAGACTAGGAGCAACCGGGTCAGGGGCATGAGGTCAGGTCAAATAATTACAAGCTCCCAAAATAGTCTGAAGTTAACATGTGCAACGAAGCTGCACTTACAATACCCCCGGAGCTCTGTTCTTCGGATGCTCGTGCTGGCTGGAAGATAAACGTGTTCACAGAGCAGCAGGCACACAAGAAACAAGGAGCTTTGGGTCACAGCCTAGCCAGGGGAGCTACTCACATGTCAAAGCTGCTGAGGGCAACAGCGGTCCTCAGCAGGTGCCCCCCTATCCAGTGTCCTGTGCCTAGAGGGGCCCCTGCCTTCACCCCATCATCAAATTACTCCGCCCTGGTTACCCATTTATAATCCCAATTCACTCCATGGGATCTGTTTTTTGTGTGGAGTTTTATGTAGCGCTAACTAGACCCGGAGTTATCAAAGCGCTTTACATGAGCACCAGTTACCTTACATACGCATTCATTATGTTAGGCACGGGGAGATTAAGAGATTTGCCCAGAATCACAAAATGTTGAGCGTACCTGCCGAGACTGCCCTACCCCTTCGGCCACATTCTCTCCCCCTGTCTGCTGCGCCCTTTGGGTTGCCGCCTAATAACCTTCAAATCATTGATTTCAGGTGTGTAAGTCTAATTAATTTGAAGCAAAATAAGACCACAACGCCCAAAATGCATTAGACTCTCATACAAAAGTTCAGGATTGGAAACTGTGCATGACCTGGAGGGAGGTGGCCACCCTCTGTGTACCAACTGTACAGAGAGCTCTTTATGTTACATTCTAGTTTGAAGCTTTGAAGAGTGCGTAGGTGTTTCTTGCTCAGTCCAACTAAATGAAAAATGTATACATATTTTGTCAGTACGCTGTCAAATAATATCGACGCATGATAGCGTCGTGACCATCCGCACACGGAGGCATTCTATAAATGTATCAGCAATGTGACAGAATCACAACTCGTGAAGATGCCGTTAAAACGGCTTGCCAGTATATATTCTTTACCATTTTTTAAACCGGTCACTTATTTAGTTTTCATTGTTACATAGTTCGACTTAAGACGTTAAGCGAACGGAAGCTTTACGATTTAACTAAACGTTTATGCATATCTGTTCCGTTGTCTCTCATACTCCCTTTGACATTGTGAGCCAATGTGTTTAGTTTCAAATATTTTTCCAAGCAAGCATGAATATGTATTTACTTTGCTGTGGTACCAGGGGAAACGTGTTGTTAATTATTTAAGAATGTAAAGTCACAGTACCACGTGAAACATTTCTGCATGTAATAAACGACTTTCTTCTCAACCTGTGAAGGTTGTGCCTCAGAGCTGGCCCCGGACAGCAGTAGATTTTAATTACTCCTAAGTATTTCCATTTTGTAGCATGATGTGTGTCTCACACATTTTTACATTCCTCTGGCCGCTCATCATGGTAGCTGAAAGGAGCAGGTCTTTCTTTAATGTAGTCATTGCATTATGTAGGATCACAGCTTGTGAGTGGATTGCCTTATGGCTGCAGCAGGGCTAAACAAATCTTCATACCAACCAAGATAATCAAACACTGCTAGCTCTCAATAGTTTTCTAATATTTAAGGAAAAAAGCAGTATACGTGCCTATTCTGTTCTTTAAATTTGGGCGTACTGGGTGTATTCCTTGCCTCCAAATGGCATTGGCAAATCATTTTTAGAGATACACCTGAATATTAGGCAGGTTAAAAAAGGCCCATGTTTGTGAGCTGCAAACATATTTAAAATAAAGAACAGTTACAAGTTGTGTACAAAGCCATTGAGTCATTTAAAATGTCATGTGATTGGCCTATTCCTAGCGTTCAATGTTATGCTGCCTTGAAAAGGGAGAGCAGAGTTCTCTAGATGTCCTTCCAGCTAAAAGGTTTTAACTCGAATGGCGTAGTGTACGCCTGAAAAAAATAAACCCTGGAGCTCTGATTATGCCGAAGTGTTTGACCAGCAAAAAATGTTTTGTTTCTCTAAAAAAAAAAATCAAGCATTTGCAATGCAATAGGCCTCGCATTTACGAGAGTTTAAGCTATTGGCATTGTAAATGACACTGCCTTTTATTTATGTTTCACAAAAGAAAACAAGAATAAAAGTTATTGTCATTTGCAAGGGCAATAGCTCAAACTCGCATAAATGCGAGACCTATTGCATTGCAAATGCTTGTTCTGTATGCTTTCCAATTGATTAAATGAAGGTAGTTCAGGATTGAAAATCCCGCAACAAACTAGGGTGTCATATAACAATATGTGACTGGAAACTTGGCGTCCTAACAACATGAACCTCCGCTGTATTTCTAACACTGCTTTCTATCTAGCTGTTGCAGCATGAACGAATGAATGAGTTAAGCATTTATTTAGCACAAAAAACCTCAGAAAAAAGTGTCTGGGCACTTCTTAAATCACTCTACAAATAAAGGGAGGAATAAGGAGCTGGCAGAAGAGATGTTCTTTGGCAAACAGGTGAGATTTCAGCCCTTTCCTGAAGCGTTCTTAATTCGGTTGGGCACGAAGAGACATGGGCATGTCATTCCTTGCCTCGGCAGTCAGTACGGACAGCCTTGACCTCTGTCTGGTTCTTTTGTATTTGGGTGCATTGATCAAATATTGGTACTTAGGTCGTAGAGGACGAACACGAGTAGCAGTAGAGCATGGTAGAAATGTATGAACCAGGTATTGTGCAATAGTATTTAAAAAAAAAAAACTTTTTGTATTGTTGTGAAAGACTTTTGTATGTGATTTTAGCGGTCAGTTTACCCGACTTTCCCCGTAACCTTTCACTTCTCCAATAATTAAACTAGGTTTCTTTTAAAGCTTCTGCGTACCAGCCCTAGCATACGTTTAGGGTGAAGGAGCTCCAGTGAGGCAGATAATCACTCATTTATCAGATCAGTATTGTTATCCGGGTCTGACACTGCAAGTGAGAAACAGTATTTCGTAATTTATCCCCCAACCATCGCAAACATCCACTAGGCTAATCTGATAGTGAGAGGAACAAGCATTTGCAATGCAATAGGTCTCGCATTTACAAGAGTTTGAGCTATTGGCATTGTAAAATTACAATGCCTTTTATTTATGTTTTGGTTTTAAAGCAAATAAAAGGCATTGTCATTTACAATGTCAGTAGCATAAACTCGCATAAAAGCAGTGTGTGGAGTGCAGCAGTGTGCGGCGTGCAGCAGTGTGCGGCGTGCAGCAGTGTGCGGCGTGCAGCAGTGTGCGGCGTGCAGCGTGCAGCAGTGAGTAATGCAGCAGTGTGCAGCAGTGTGTGGCGTGCAGCAGTGTGCGGCATGCAGCAGTGTGCGGCGTGCAGCAGTGTTTCGTGCAGCAGTGTGCGGCGTGCAGCAGTGTGAGGCGTGCAGCAGTGTGAGGCGTGCAGCAGTGTGAGGCGTGCAGCAGTGTGAGGCGTGCAGCAGTGTGAGGCGTGCAGCAGTGTGAGGCGTGCAGCAGTGTGAGGCGTGCAGCAGTGTGTGGCGTGCAGCAGTGTTTCGTGTAGCAGTGTGAGGCGTGCAGCAGTGTGAGGCGTGCAGCAGTGTGTAATGCAGCAGTGTGCGGCGTGCAGCAGTGTGCGGCGTGGTTTGTAAACAACAAGAAAAGCGGACATCAAAGGAAGGGTTGGAGGGAACGAGCATATGGGGTGTGAGTTATAACGAAAGTTAATTGTTGTAAGAGGGGATGCAGGAAGTGAGGCCGAGCACGCGCTGGCGAAAGCAGTCTGCTGCTTTCAAGTCCGTTGCCAGATGCCAGCTTCGCACTTGAATGCCTCACAAGCACTGGCCATAAACCGCATTCCTAAGGTCTTGTGCCCCTTACTAAATCTCTCTGAATGCGTGAGGCGGCGTATGCGCAGGAAGTAGCTGGTGGCAAATGGAATGCACGTGGTTGTGCGCGTAACCGCCACCCGATCCGCCTGGGAAGCCTTTGGGAGCATTTTCTGAAGCCCCTACATAAGTCTCGCTGTGCGATGGCTTACGCGATAGCCAGGCGAGACATAAAAAGGAGACCATGTCCAAGTTTCTCTTTGCAGAGAAGGTGGAATGAAATTAGCTTATGGTCCGACCAAATCACCGGTGTCGGAGTATCCAAAAGAATGTTAGAGGGGTGGCAGAAGACCAGGGTCAATCTTTGTCTCAGTAGACAAGGGTTGTGGATCCAAGGCAGCAGAGGAATTTATTACATTTTGAGCTTATTTGATATTTGCATTATCAAAATGTGGATTAAAGTCACCTGATAATAAATCGTCAGTATTCAAAGAACATGTAGAAAGGAGCTCATAAAGTAATGCACTGGTCCTGGTGGTCTATTGATTAAAACGCATTTAACAGCTGAATTGTCTGTGATCGTGCGAGTGACTGCTAAGTATTGAGCACGCTGAAACTCCGTGTAATGTTACAGGCCATCGCTTCACCTCTTTTGTTTGGGTGATCTAAATGTTGAATATGGTATTCTTCATGTGCAGCCTGTTGCATCTCAGACGCAGAGTTCTCTTGAAATTCTGTTTTGGTAATGAACAAACAGCCCAGGCCTTGATCTTTAATGAGTTCATTGCTTTTTAGATAGTGTTGAACTACGGATCAGGCATTTATGAGAGCGCACTTCACCCTCTTGTAAGAGCTCGTTGTTTGTTTAGCATGTTTGGGAAGTGTGGGTATTTTCATAAAACTATTTATAAGTTTCAGACAAGGAAGTAACTGACAGATGTTGTTTAGCTATGGGGGAGGGCAGTAGCTTAGCGGGGTGAAATGGCAAAAAAGCAAAAATGTCCCCAGCAGCCTTCCAGATGCAACTAGCAGCTTGACTGTTCGAGGACTGGCTGACGTATAGGCGGGCTTGCCTTTGGCGTACCTTCAATACGCAATCGCTCCACACTCAAATTTAAATAGGGTTGTTAGTCATAATCTAGACCGCAACAGAGCCAACAGGTAGAAAAATAAAGAAAACGATCTTAAAACTAGGAAAATAAAATGTACAGTCATAACAGGTCGTGGCATTATAATCTTAGATGGTAGTGGTTCACCGTTCAGGGAGTAATGTGCAAACGCCTTTAAACTCACCACACCGAGTATTTTAGTTCTTCAAGCTTGCCACTGGTGAATAGACATATCAAGTCAATTTACACCAAAATAAAGAATCTCAAAATTAAGGCAAAGTGTAAACTCAGTAAATTGTTTATAAAAGCACAAGAAATACTATTGCCACATGCACTCCAGCCGAGAACGTTGTTAAGGGGCAAAGATTTTGGGAATGTGGCCATTGATGATCTTCTGCTTTAGCCTCGAAGAAGACTATGTCATGTGTGCCACCTTCTGTCAATGGTTTCTTTCCAGCCAACAGCTCTTTGCAGATGGATCTGGTAGTTTCAATGTTTCCATTAGGACTATGGGCTTAAATGTTGAAATGTTGGTTTCCGTCAAACGCAGAACACACACTAGCATGGCTTCTGTCTCGTCAACACCTCAGAGACCACTTTCAGCAATGATGTGATAATCAATTAGGGAGACATGCCGTCGTGCTCCATTTATGTACTTCTTAGTCACCTATTACTTAGTAGATTGCATCATTTTAAACCAGAAGTCAAACTTAGCAGGGAGAATAAGCCTCCCCGCCAAATCAAGTGTAAGCTCCAGATACGCTTGATCAGTGAATACATGACTGCCAGGTTTTAAAATTAATGTTTTCCACTCTTTCTTCTCCAAAACTGTGCCAAAAAGGGAAGGGGACCCGAACCCTGTTACCACAACTTTTAGGGACACTCCATAATACTCAATGTTTAGTATGAAAGAGCCTTTACAAATCTTGTCCCTAATCATAAGCTCATAAATGCATTTAAATGGCAACCAGATGTATGTCTGAGTGGCCTTCCAAAGCCATCCATCAAAATTGTCAAAAAACTGAAAGCAAAACTTGCTAAGATGTGAAGTCTGGCATAACATTGATGAGCTGATGAGTATTTGGGAGACCATGTCTCGCCTAGGATGATTTTTTAAAACCTTCATGTTTGACTGGGGAAACAGAATCAACACCGATGAGACAATACAACCAGTTAAGTAAAAGGTTTAACATCCATACTAGCTAAATGATCAATGTTGCTGCTCTTTGAAAGTGCTTAGGCACTGCACCCCATGAAAATTCACTTGTACTCTTGATGTCTGGAATCACCTTAACACCCTCATCTTTAATGTCACAAAAGACACATTTATTCAAAAGACCCACAACATAATTTCATGTGGTGTAAAAATGATGCTGAGTTCACATCAAAACATCTCTAAAGAGCATTTTAAATACCAATGGGGAATAGAACAGTTCCCTCTGTCCCACGGTCTACACCACCACCGACCACACATCGGTCGATCTGATGTTTAAAAAAAATAAAAGCATTGGCATAGCCAATAGGTCTCGCTTTTGGGACCTTATAAGTATTTAGTTATGCAGCACAATATCCTTGTTGCAACAACTGTTGCATGGCTAAACACTTATAAGGTCCCAAAGGCGAGACCTATTGGCTATGCCAATGCTTGTTTTATGAAGGCACAGAATGTATGGAGTAACACCGGAGGAGTTTCGGAGTGGGCTGGCGCAGGGGTTGAGGCGTTCCCTAAGAAAGAAGGCTGCTGAAGGATGGGTGGGGTTTTGAGTGTTGAAACGGGACGAGAGCATTTAAGAGAGATAGGGTTAAGTGTGGCGGCGGGAACTAAATGAGAGTACACATACAAAGTTGCCATTTAGATATAAATCTCTCTCGCCTTTGACAAACACGTTCGCATATCCCCTAGTTTTACTTCCTCTCTCGAAAAATATCCGTCGCTTCACTGCAAGTCAAATGGAAAATAAAAGTCATGCACTTCCTGCCGTAAGATCTCTTTTCTGTGGGGACTGAAGGCTTAGTATATTTGTCAGGGGAGGGGATATTCATCGGTTTGAAACTGAATCTCAGTTCTAAGGTGTAGCTGTGCGAGCGTCTGATGAGTGCTTAGTAAAACTGCTGATAGTTAGTCTTGGGACACAGTTTGTTGGGGAGGAGGGGTGCTGGCTTGGGACAAATGCTGAAGGAAGCTATGGGAGTGGTTAAATGCCAAAATAGGGGTGCAGAACAGGATGAGTTTTGAAACAAGGCTGTGGAAAAGAATATAAAAATGGGTGGCAGCTGAAACAACTGCGGATAGCGATGAAACAACAGTTTGTTTTAAGAAGAAAGCGGCGCTGAACAGGCGAAACAAAGTTGGGGCTACTGGAGTAAAGGATTGAAAATTAAAAGCAGGCGGGTCCTTGGTGAAGTAGAGCAAACTGGAATGGGGATCCAAAGACGAATAAGTAGATGTGTGAATGTTGGGGTTGTGGGCTGAAGTACAAGGATGGAGCGCGCTGAAAAGGGCAGGTTGTGCGCTGGGATATAGCGCCAGTGGTTAAAAAAAGGAAGGAATGATGAAACAAGCGGTGCGCAATGGGGGGGGGGGGGGGGGGGGGGGGGAGTGTATTAAAACACTGTTCATAGTGTAATACGAGTGGAAACTGAAGGCAGTACCAAGTATTAAAACATGGTCTAAAGAACCGTTAAAATGGCTAAACACTGTGAATACTGATGTTAGAGCATTGAAAACGAGTAGAAAACTGCACAGTAACAGTAACGGGCACTGCGAAAGTGAAAGTGATCGTGAAGCACTTCACGTAATGACCCGTGAAAGACAGATGGTGGCTGCGCGTGTGCACGCTCGCGTGAACGCAAGCGGTAGGCCAGCCAAAGCATGGGGTAGCCTTTCAAAACCCCGCTTACTAAATGTCTCGCCAGAGCAGCGCATGCATGCGCTGGCTCAGGCGAGAACTAAAAAGGCATGAGTTCGCACAGAGGGTAAGGGAGTTTGAGGGATAATAGGTCAGCTGGGGGAAATGGTCTTAATCTTTCAAGGCTTTACAGTCTCCCAGCCCGATTCCACACAAAGGACCATGGAAGACAGCCAGTCCATAGTCTTTTTCTTGCTCATCATGCCCAACTTCAAACAAGCATCCTCTTCAACTTTCTTTAACGAAAGTCCTTGCTACTGAATCCCCTCTAAGCACCAACTCCACGCATTTTCCATAGAAGTTCTACAAGTGATTGCTCTGCATTATGTTAGTCTAGGTGCTAACAAAACCTTTAAATGCCATACACTGAGCATAAAAGGAATTCAGTGTGCATTCAGATGTGTACCATTCACATCTATATCAATCTAAAAACGCACAGAAATTCACTGGTGACAGCAAATGTCATACAGTCTATCCGACATTCCCACACTCCCCACAATAAAAGGTTTACCCCATACGCTGCCCACAAGGTAAGCAGTGAGCTGGACTCTTAATCCATACAACAAGGCAAATACATGCTCCTGAAAATGTCGTGTAAAACATGCAGAGCCACTGACCTGCTCATATGTCTACATCATTGACCTCAGTGGCAATGTGACATCTGATGGCACTTTAATATTGTTATGACTTGATCTGAAGAGGGTCTTACAAGTGAAACTACTAGTTTTCATTTACATACACTTCAACCTACTGAGAACGTGCTGATTACAATACATTTCTACTCACTTAAAAATACTTCAGACGGTAATGAGCATTATTTTTTTACTCATTAAGACCTCATTTTACATCCATTTTCGAAAATTAGATAGTAAATGCCGGACACCAAAAACGTATCATGTGCTCTGCTTGGGGTGCAATATATATTTAATTATGTGCTTGCTTTCTGAGAACAAGAGCACACATTGTGTACAATGAAGAACAGGCAATACGAGTTGACGGGAGGCAATGCAGTCCGACATACAACGAATAAGTCCCATCGACTTAATTCCTCAAGGTAATGCATTTGTTGTAACATTCACCAACTGGTTGGTGCATTGGTTTTAGATTTTCGTGAGCATACAGAGGCAAACTATTGTGGGATTTCCTGTTGGAGGGTCTGTGAAGGAGTGGAGTAGGGTTTTCAACATTCATCTGCCCTGCAGTAAGTGCATAATGGAGCATGTGGCCTGACAAACGACCTAGGTGGTTGTGTGTCAGAGTTCAAGCAGTGCAGTGTTTGTGGTTATTCCGTATGTCTGTGGCAATTACTCTTGAATAGAGTAACCAGCATTTCCTGAAACACAATTGGGATTACTGTTTAAAGTCATTGAAAGGGCACGTACTACTGCATCTATGGAAACATGGGTGCGATAATGTACAAGTATCACTTTAACATCAGGTTATTCAGTCTGAAACAATCTTTCCAAGTCTGCAACATCTTATCGATCTTATTCAGAACAAAAGATAGAGATGGACTGTTAAAACATGTAAACATGTCAGGAAATGACTGGGTGTTACAGCTAAACACCACCTGCTGCAGAAAATGCACAAATCTCTTAAGATGCTCACGGGCGACCACAGACCCATTAGATGGTAAAGTGGTGGATAAGAAAGACCCTTTTAAGGTTCTTGTGGGAAAGAACTAATCAGTACTACATTCAAGTGAGGTTTACTTTCACAAAAAACAGAACATTGACTCCCAATCACCACATAGGGTCTAAAGAAGTACGTTCTCTCAGTTATCTGGATCTGGTAATGAACTGATCGATGTTGATCAAACATGGAAAAGCTGACGCAAGCCTTGGTACCAAGACATCAATTACAATAAAATAATCTGTCAAAAGGACAACCTCTGTAAGTGGGGACATGGAAATGGAATTAAAGCATAAACAATAACATGAAAAAAGACAGACCATGTACAGTTGGTCCACGTGTGAGGACTCTTAAGACTAAAGTAACAATCCTGGCTGCTCTTTAAACAGGGAAGCTAAAGCAAGACAATACTTTAATTGATCAGCACAAGTCTGAACGTGCGCAGATTTGACTCTGAACGCAACTCAAGACCCTCGGAGTGTAATAGAGAGTGTGCATAGCACTGTCCACCCGGGGTTTAATGCTGGCCAATGAAATGATGATTGTGGTAGCAATGACAAGATTGTACCCAGACCTTGTAAAATACTGGACCTACAAGGAAGAATTTATTGACATATAGTGGACACCCATGGGATGATGGTGCTCACCTATGGTAAAATGATAGCCAAGGCACAATGGTGGGACTTGCAGGTATATTGTTAGAATCGTTGGCACAATGGTCCCTATACCTGCTACAATGCTGTCCCTAGCCCAATGGTTGCTATTCTTCCCTATCTCCCATGATGCCCATCCCTAGAAAAAGGCTGGCCCCTGGACAATCGTGGTATTTCTTGTAATACTGTGGGCATTTATGGTGTAATAATGCCCAACTCCAATAAAAAGCTGACACTGGCATAATGGCTATGATTCCTGGCATACTGTGGGCACCCAAGGCATGATGTTGTGGACGCCTACTATAATGCCAACCATTGCATAATTGTGGCAATTCAGAGTATGCTACCTGCCTCCATTATCCATAACATGAGGATAACGAGCCCGGGAGTGGTGCGTGCGCAGTCTTCACTTTTCAAGCACTGCACTCGTGGCGTGCTGCTGCTCGCTCCCGCAAGGTGGATGCCGCCACAAGCACGAGTGCAGTGCTTGAAAAGTGAAGACCGATGGCTAAAGGCCCTCCTAGAGGCGAGACCTAAAAACTAGCCCTGGCATATACTGGAAATTCTATGCATTTTTACGGCATGGATTGCATAAGATGACAACGCATGAGCATACACCCGATAATCCATCCATACATTTTATTCAAACTAAAGTAACAATCCTGGCTGCTCTTTAAACAGGGAAATTAAAACAAGACAATACTTTAATTGGTCAGCACAAGTCTGAACGTGCGCAGATTTTTACATTCAAGTGCTTGATGAAAATGATGAATTGATATTTCTGCAACAAACGTGTATTCACTTAAAGTAAGCTGGTGCACCCCGGAACTCAGAACGACGAAACGTAGAGGCAAACAACTGGTAAGAAGGTGGCGAACCAGCATGAACAACAGTGACTGAGCCACCTTTAAGTGAGCCCTCAACAACTACCACCGCCAGCTCAAAGCCGTGAAAAAGGAGGCCCTGACACACCGAATCGAGACCAGTACCAACAATCCCCAACCCATCGACCCCCTCAACATCCTATCGACCTCCGCTGCCGACCACCCAATCACCACATGGGAACTCAGCACATCAAACACTCTAATGAACTCCATCCACTCAGGACACCCACCGACCCATGCCCCCACTGTCTTTTCAACCTCGGAAAAGACTAAATCAGCTGCCAGCTCACCTACATCCTTAACACCTCCAACACCACAGGCACCTTACCCGATGCCTGGAAACACACAGAGGTCAGACCGTTCCTCAAGAAACCCTCAGCAGCCCCCAGCGAGCTCCAGAACTACCACCCCATCTCACTGTTCCCATTTCCCACCAAAGACCTAGAGAAGGCCATCAACCTCCAACTCACAAACATCTTAAGAGAAACAATCTGCTGGACCATTCCCAATCTGGATTCAGAGCTAATCATAGCATTGAGACAGCCCTGATCGCAGCAACAGATTACATTGCACCCAACTCGACAGAAGAGAATCAGCCGCCTTCATCCTACTAGACCTCTCTACAGCTTTCGACACCGTCTCCCCCCCACATACTCATCGAGCGACTACACCAGATGGGAATCACAAACTACGCATTCAAATGGAGGACCTCCTTCCTCACGGGGCGCACCTAGATAATCCGTCTCCCTCCCTTCACCTCTCAACCCAGGAGCACCAACTGCAGCGTCCCTCAAGGCTCATCCATCAGTCCAACCCTCTTCAACATCTACATGACACCACTCACAGACATCGTCAGAGCCCACCACATCAACATCGTCTCCTAGCCAGATACCCAGCTCATCTTCTGGCTGTCAGCGGACTCCACCAAGACAAAGATAAACTTCCACAAATGTATGAGGAACGTCTCAGCCTGGATGAAGAACTGCCTTAAGCTCCACACGGACAAAAGTTCTGATCTTCGGCAGACACCTCCCTCTGCAATGATCCCGGTGGCCATCAGAACTCAGACCCACCCCCACTCCAAAAGACCACATCCAAAACCTTGCCATCATCCTGGATAGCTAACTCTCAATGTTAAAACGTCAGATCAATGCGATCTCCTCGTCCTGGTTCCACACTCTTCGCATGCTTCTAAAAGTCTTCAAGTGGTTCCCCATCAACCCCAGGAAAATGCGACGCAGGCCCTCATCACCAGCCTACTGGATTATGGCAACGGACTCTATGCAGGCACCACCACTGAACTCATGAGAAGCCTCCAGACGAACCAGAATGCAGCAGTCAGACTGATCCTCAACCTGCCAAAGAGGACCCACACCACCCAGCACTGATCTTCAGTGGCTCCCCATCCAAAAAACATGCCAATTCAAGTTCCTGACCCACGCTTACAAAGCCCTCCATAGACAAGGACCAGTCTACATGAACCACCACCTGAATTTCCCCCTACCGCCCATTAACCTTTGCTCACCTCGCCCTCCCACAGATACTACGCATCGGCCGCTGCTGCACCGAGGATGCTCCTTCTCCCTCCTTGCCACCAAGTACTGGAACACCCTTCCCCTCCGCCTCTGCACCTCTCCCTTGCTGACCCACTTCAGGAAGGGACTCAAGACCTGGCTCTTCGATGGACTCTGTAGCACAGTGCCTGGATACCCTCGAAAAGCAGCGCTTTAGAAATACGGATGATTAAGAGCACTGTTGCATAAGCCTTCAAAATCTACAAAAACCGCAGTAAACATCCCAAGACTGAGATTTGTCTATTTCTTTTCCTTGTGCTGTATAAAGAACTTGTCAAGTCATACCATATGAAAGAGAATCTTTCAGACTTTTAAAATGAAATGGTGCTTGAAAATGCACCAATTTACCACCATTTCCTCAAATGACCCTGCTACAGTTGAAATGAGCACAGGTAAAGCTATTAGGTTTCACCTCTTCAACCTATTGGCTTTGCCACAGCTTTCTGCTGATGTTGCTCAGCATCTGCAAACAAAAAAGCAAAGGTTATGCCGGTGCTGAACAGTACCAACAAAAAAAGTGAAATAATATATGTGTACACGTGTCATCGTTCATGGGCACATATGTGCCATACAGCTTGGGTGGCCCCAGCATTGCAACACATTAGCGTGCATGAGTAATTATGCATTAACTATTTTCTTAGTTGTTAGTGCAGTAACTTAAAAACACACACACACACACACTCAGCCATTTACACATAAAAAGTGTAACAACGTGCTATTGTTTTTTTGGAAGGACAGAGCAGCCTGGCAGCAAACTGCAGCTGCCAAAAAACACACATTTTTTTCTAAAGAACGATACGGGGAAAGGAGTGCAACAGCAGAAAGAGGTTGGATGGAGTAATTGCTGATGAGACAGAAACAACCAATGGGGAAGGGGAATGAGGGGAGCAACACAGAAACTTGGCAACAGAGGAACCTTCAAAGAGAAAACAGACAGGACAGTGAGGTGAGGGGGAAGCAATGGACGAACTGTGGAGGGTAAGAGGGGTAGCAGCATGGATAAAGCAAGAGGGGGAGAGGTTGAGTCTGGAAGCAGACCGAGGTAAACAGCATGACAAAAAATGCCCTCCTGTCGAGAGCAGCAAGAAGAGTGAAAAAGTTGTCCTCTTGAGGCAAGAACTGGAAGGATACAAGTCATCCAATCCGAAGTCCAAAGGATGTAAAAAAATGTATGACTCAGATGCGAGACAAAAACAAGAAGGGGACGAAAAGTCATAAAATAAGAAGCAAGCAAATAAGAGGGAGAAAAAGCCAACCAATGGAAAGCAATGGTACAAGGGGTAGGAGCACACTGCGTAACATCCCAGCGCCATTACCCCTTTTCATCCTGGTTACTGTAGTACAGGATTTAGCACTTGCATCAAAGTTCATCCTAATTTTTACCAAAGCTGGTGTGGTCATTGCCACATCTCTAGACACATGTTTCTGGATTATTCCACCAACAGTAGAGAATTATCATGGGGTTGAAGGACATGCTGCCACAAATTAGCTCAGGTCAATACCACTCTGGGGTAATGGCACTCGTATGTGAGGCAGTGTGCTCCTACCTACCCCCCCCCCCCCATAAATAGTAATCAATGGCCTGGCCCAAAGCCCATTTTGAATTGGTATTTATCCACCAAAGGTGGATAAATACCAACAAGCTTAATAGTTTTTGTTTTTTTTATAAAGGACTAACAGGTCAGAAATCCAACCTGGACATATTCACGTTTTGTCACCCAATTGTACATCCATCTTTATAAACAAAGTTTTTGCAGATTTTGGAAACGGGGATGCTGGGTTTCTTATAATAGTAACAAACAGAAACTACAAATAAAATGTATCAATATAAAAAACCCTATCACAGATCCCAAAAGACCATCTCTTTTTGGGCTGTGTCGCCAACATGTAAACAGTTCCACAGAAGCAAGAATGCACACAGATAAAACAATACAGGCTGTGCCTGTGAAAAAAGAGGCACATGCACTGAGTGAGAGAGAGCCAGGTGAAATATGCCTTGGGAGAATATTTCTTGCAGTCAGAGCTGCTAACCTCTGCAATTCCTCGCTTAACGTGCAATAACAAGCAGCTTGGCTAAATTGGAGCTATAAAATACACAAGGCCGTTGGCTCTGGAAAGCAAGGCAACATCTGGTTTGCACATTTCACTGCATGTTCTGTGCCAACAAAAACAAACCTCTTCCACGGCTCTAAATATAGTCTGCGAAATGTTATTTCCTTTTTAAGCTGGAAAGATACACTGGTAGTACACACTGGCGTTGCAGGATAGAGCGAACGGGCTGAAATGCGATGAAGCACAAAATTGTCTATGAAAGTGGCAAGCTTCTGGAAAAAAGGCTTCATAAAT
This sequence comes from Triturus cristatus, assembly GCF_964204655.1. NCBI lineage: Eukaryota > Metazoa > Chordata > Amphibia > Caudata > Salamandridae > Triturus > Triturus cristatus. The sequence goes on from NC_140585.1 coordinate 1,039,276,076, forward strand.
GTATAAGCTATGCGATTGACTATTGTCATCTTCAACTTTTAACAACCGGCTACTTACTGTGTCTTAACGAATACTCAGTATGTTTAAATGTTACAATGACGATTGCCATACAAAGAAAGAGGAAATCAATGGATATGAAGTTGAAAAACAAAAGTTCAACCCAAAATTTATCTGCCACGTTCCTGTGCTGCAGCTGTGCCAGAATGGTCAGGAGACAGTTTCCCCCGCAAAAAGTGACCAAGGAATTTCCATTGGTTCTAAAGTATTCAAGGAATGCAGTAATCTAAAGTGACGCCGCTAAACCATCACAGGAAAAACAAACTCTGTTTCCCCGTCAGTCCTGGGTTTTAGTCGAACTCCACGCTCTATGGCCTGCAGAGATGCCAACATGCCTTCTGCCACATTAAAACACATCATATGGTAATAGGCCCACAGAACCAGTGAGCAGAGACGCCATTTCATCTACCATTTTTAGACACATTTTACCACATCCAATCCCAGCTCTAATATTAAAACGAATGGCAGCATCGTTTTCTTAGTGAGCATCACAGGTTTGTTTGCAAGACACGATGAACTACAATAAAAAATAAAAACACTTGACAGTACCGGGTAGTCTCTTTCAGGTATTAGCTAGTAATATTTGTGTACCAACTACAAGACAGTACAGGAACTGGGGACGGTACACCAAATTTCACATTTATAACTTTTTTAGAATCATCTGACTGAAGTAATGACCACAACCCACACCCCAGCTATAGCACCACTATAAAAAGTATGAGATGTTTCCATCTGTGGGGTTGGTAAACAGATATCGGAGGCCAGAAGACACACAGGGAAGGATTCAGAACCATGAATCATACCAGTTCCCTTTGTGAAAGGGAAAGGTAGACAAAAACAGCAATACAACCAATGGAAGGTCCCAAGGCAATGACTGAGACCAACATGGCTGCTCTCAGTTTCAACAGACAGACAGAAACTGGCTCTTAATGAGGTATCCTTGCTCGGTTATGGTCAGTCATAAATAGTTCGAGAGAAGACTCACTGAACTGCAGACAAAATTGCTACAATTATTTTGGAAGGTCAATCTGCATAATTTTTTCAGTGACAACGTGTACACTGGCAATGTTTACGCCACAGGCTTATGCCACCTCTCCGCATTCAGCTCTTTCACACAGGCTTAAGCTGTTGAAATAATAACTGCTTAACACAGTTTTGAGGGAGATTTAACAAATAAGGATGACACGACCATGTTCACTATAGCATATAGCATGACCAGAGCTGGAAGACAAGCACTCCAGAAACAACAACAAACATACTCCATTTACGATTAAACCTCAACATAACGGGGGTGACATTGTTGTTCAGAATATGTACGATTACAATGTAGAAATTCTCAGTTAACTCAACACCACCACTTACCAAACATCACAGAGGAACCCATGAGCAGACCTACAGACCAAAATCCTAGTACTAATCACTAAGCTAGCCAAATGAGAAAGCTCCTGTCAGGAAGCGAGGGCACCTCGGGAAGCAGCAGGAGCCGGCCCTGGGGGGTGGTGTTCCCGAGGGCCATCTATGGCTCCCCGAGGGGGGGCCACGCAGCTCTCCTCCATTGTAGTATTTGGCCCCGGGGAGGTGGTAATACCTGCGTCTGGGGTTCAACGACAAACCCCCTACATATAATTTATTTGGGCCCCGGGAAGGTGGTGGTCCCCAGGGCAGCGGTGAGGCCACTAGTCAAGCTGCCTGGGGAGGTGGCAGTGTTGAACAGTAAAAAATGTATTCTGTTAAGTTAGCCTCTACTCCTCTTCCATTTTGTCTACCAGCCCCCATTTTGTGTTTCTGTGGGGCCTCTTTTTGCAAAGTCAGAAGTTACGGGTTTACTAAAAGCTGGTTGTACTGATAATACTCGTGTGTCACAGTACGGAGCCCTGCCCTGCCGAAGGGCCTAAGTGAACAGATGCTTTATCTGTTAGCCCACCAACACCTGTAACCTCCCTTGCCTATCTATGAAAGTGACGTGGGTAGGGGTTTATTAGGATTCTACAGTTCAGCATGTAAGCATTATAAAAAAGGGGTTGTGTAAGGGGTAGCGTAAGCATTATGTAACAATGACGAAGTGGTTTCAATGTGCTTCACGGGGCACCGAAAAGTATAAATGCCATGTTTGAACTTGTACTGGCTAGCCCTCTCCCTTGGGCACTTGCAGTGACTGAAAGATGAGACTCTCTCATGAGATGAAATAAAATTGTGTTTGGTTTCCACTCCAGTGTCGATCCTCATTTACTGAACTCGTAGACTAAGGGTGTCCCAACACCAGTGAGACAGATACAAAAATCTCACTTCTACAGCAGTCTCCGGGGATGCAGTAGAGTTGCGTGGGACTCCAAACAGTAATAGATGTTTAGCCCCGGGGAGGTGGCAGTACTTGGGTGTGAGCGGGGACAGCAGGCCCAACCGTCAACATATTTTTAAATGCTCCGGGGAGGTGGAGGATCCTGGAGCTGCGCGACCTCCCCTGCATGTATTTGAGATTTTCTCCTGGGGAGGAGGCCGTCCCTAAATAGGAGGCAGTC